>NC_067199.1:40143901-41418274 GCF_000699445.3 Schistosoma haematobium
GTACATTAATTATATTAGTTATATCAATAGAATGGTGCAGGATTATAAAGTGCATTTTTATACAACAGTTCTTACTTCTTCCATTATAACTATATTACTACTATTAACATTATTATTGCTACTACCCCCACTACTACTACTACTACTACTACTACTACTAATACTATTACTATTACTTCTACTATATCTACTTAGAATTGCACTCTCCTCTTACTATCTATTCATCAACATTAATAAGTCTATTCCTCTCTTCTTACATTCAATAATCATACTACTTTTTTTAAAAAAAATGTTTTTCTTTAAAAATCAATACTTAATAGATTATTAATAATCAATAATAATGATCAGAACATATTACTTGGAAAATTATTCATATAATTAATTTCTATTATCTTGGTAACAATTACAATTATATCTGGATTTATATTACATAGATTTTATTATATTATATTACAAATGATTACAATAATAACATTCATTTATATTATATTATCATTATTGAATCAATTCATTATAATATATGGAATGATACCAGTACAATGTGGTTATAATTTAACTAGACGTATACCAGTATGTTGTCCATTAAGTAATATTAATGGTAAAGTATGCGGTGGACCAAAATATGGTGAATGTATACAAATATGGACACCTAAAGAGAAAGTACCAAGTGTATTTTTAATAGATGATAGAATTGATTGGCCAAAACGTTATTTTACACATTTTTGTCAATGTTTTGGTAATTATTTTGGTGCAGCTTGTGATGAATGTTGGTTTGGATGGAAAGGTCAACATTGTAATAAACGTTCAATTAAAATACGACGCGATATAAAAACATTAACTGATAGGGAATTATATATATTTAAAAGATTAATTGTATTAAGTCAAACATGGCCATCTGGTTATCTTTTAATTGATGAATCAGATAACTGGAATGTTGATCCATTGACAAAACCTAAATTAGAACATGCTTCTGTTCAATATTACATTACTTATTTACATCGTTATGGTAGCCGTAGTACATTGTATAAAAATGTTCAGGATTGTGAAGATTATGGAATATTAAATTTCAATCATGATGGTGTTTGTTTTCCAATTTGGCATCGTTATTATAATCTGTTATGGGAGAGATTGATGACAAAAATTGCGATACAAGTATTTGGTATATCAGATTATGCAACACCATATTGGGATTGGATCGGTTTAAGACATTGTGATATATGTACAAATAGATATATTGGCGCACCGGGTAGACGCAGTGAAATGGGATTACATATATCATCTGGATCACCATTTAGTAATCTAACTGAGTACTGCTATGAACCAATGAAAGATTTGCTTTGTTCTGGTTGTCAGAAAGGTGGAAAAGGTATAATTACACGGGAATTTAAAAAAGGGAACCTTCCGGATGTAGAGGATTTGAAATTCGTTTTAAGCTTAGAAAAGTAAGTAGACAAATATTTATGCTTATGCATATACCACATAAAAGTTTAATAACGTAAAGATTCCCTTTCAACTAATCTAGTATCATTTGAACAAGTTTTTTTCGGTTGACTAATTTGAACAGTGTAAACTCCTTTAAAATATTTAGCACCGAGCTCTTCAGTGGTTTTGAATCAGAATTGAAAAATAAGAAGACCAGTAGCTACAAGCTATTGGAAAAACATAAAGCACTTTTACCAATCATTTACTTGTATAACTTTCAGGATTGTTAATTCATTTTTAATGTTTATTTGAATCTTTTCATTGATCTTCATGACTGCACAATTGATCAGTCTCTTATTGACATATATGTATTCTGTGTAGAATGCCTCGATGTCATAAGCATTATCAGCAAAGATGGATGGTAGCTAGTAGTGGAATGCAGGACGCACGTTTCGTCCCATTCGGACTCGTCATCTGGATGTACCTGCATCTCATAGTTGATATTTACTCCAGGACTCGAACCCAGTACCGTTCGTTTCAAACGCCATCATGTTATCCACTCAGTTAATGAGTCGTCATAGCCACTGGCTTGTGCAATGTGATCAAGTTTCAATTCATGTTGTATTGTATACTTGAATGTTCCGATTAATGTTTATGACTGCAACTGATCAGTCTCTTATTGGCATATGTGCAGCACGCTGTACGGATTGCCTCGGTACTGCCTCAAGTCACGAGCATTGTGTAGTCAATTCTTGTTTATAACATCATGTATAGATTTCTCTATATAACTCAATACAAATTTTCCAGTTGCTTTTCTATGTACAATTTTCATTACGTTTAACTACAACAAACTGATTATTATACAATCGACACTGTTTGAATGAAGATATGATTTCAGAATTTTGAAAATAATTTCTACTTCATAATTAACAAGTGAAAAAAACATTTAAAATATTTGAATACAAAAATGATGAGCAGAATGGTAAACATAGATGTTTCTTGATTGAGATCTTCAACCCACTGATGTTAGACCACCACTGAAAACCTGGAAGCACTGGACGGCTGGCATCATGCCAGCTCAGTGATCTAGTAGGTTAAGCGTTCACGCGCAAGATGAAACGCCCTGGGTTCGAATCCCGCGAGCGGGATCGTGGATGCGCACTGCTGAGGAGTCCCACAATAGGACGAAACGGCCGTTCAGTGCTTCCAGGTTTCCAATGGTGGTCTAACATCAATCAGTTCATGATCTCAATCAAAACCTTAATAATCTCCACAACCCTATACTGATAGATGTTTCTATAAGCGAATATAAACTATTAACTTATTGACTAATGAATTGGGGTTAGTAAATCTTCATTTGTACCAGTTTTCGTGTTCTTACTTTTACATCGTGAGAATTGCAGTGGTTCCTCGCTTTACAAGTATACAAGTGATAAGCGGCATAATAATCTGTGACGATCAGATATAACAAGTAGCGTTTATTTGGGAAGACACATCAGATACCATATTCAATTTTGTTTTAATTTAATGAAATAAATATCCAATATTATTTAGTTGAATAAGTAAACATTCATTAATTGATAACATCATCATTTTGTAAAGCTGTAACCCTGCTACTATAATATTAACTTCAAGATGGTCAAGAAGATTTGTAGCTTAGATGGATGGTTTTGATGGAGTTTTATTCTACTTGAATTCTGTGCTGATGATATGGTTCAGAAGAAAAATGAAAGCTCCACGATCACCAAACCATTCAATCCAGAGAAAAATAAACCCCATCAAAATATTCACTTTTCAATTGATAAGTGAAAGTTTGTGTTATACAACCATCAACTAGATAAATGCATAATCAATGTCATGAATTAGTAATTAAACAGATTCTCCAATAATTACAAATTAAATCTTAGAGATAAGTAACTAATTCATCATTATTAATATTTAAAAATGAATGGTTTACCAGACTTTTGCTGCAAAACAACACTGAGTGAATATTTTTAATTATTTATATATACATATAGATTTCATGTTCCTGGTGAACGTCTCAGTCCTGTATGTCTATCATTTAATATCGCATTAGAAGGATTTTGCGGTCGACCTGGTGCTGATCCAAATCATAGATGGTTTCATAATAAAATACATGTATTGATTGATGGAAGTATGTGTTGTACAGCGACAGCAAGCAATGATCCATTATTTATATTACATCACACATTTATAGATAAAATATTTGAAGTAAGTTAATTTATAAAATTGAATTTTGAAAAGTTTTAGTTTGTGAATATGATTTAGATGGAATATTTAAAATCTACTCATTTCAGTAGTATTATAGAATAGTTTTGTCGTAGGCTTTCATTAATTGATTATCTAAATATTCAATATTAACTTGATCATTTCGTTTTAATAGGTCGACAAATTAAACTTGACTTGAGTTTATTTGACTTTTCTTGATTGAATAATCGTCTTTCTCATGTAAATAATTCATGTTTAGTTTTTCATGTAATAAATGATGAAAAGAGTGTGCGATTAAATAGCAAAGACTTCACTTTAAAAAACCTCTAATACATAACCTTCAATTGTATGGGGTTGACGAAGACTCTTGGATGTCATAGATCATATGAAGAAATTATCTTTTTTCAAAACCCACCAAAGCCAGAACTTATTAACGCTTGTTAACCCCACTGGAGGAACATAGGCCTCTCATCTGCACTCTCTATCCAACTCTGGTTTTCCCTTTTAATGGTTCCCTTCAGGATTCCAAGTTAGGGCTTTCCTCGTGATACAGTTTGGTGATTCCCTCAATGTGTGTCCTATCCACTTCCAACGTCTTTTCCTAATTTCCTTCTCAGCTCGAAGCCGGTTTGTTCTCTCCTACATTAGACTGGTGCTGATGGTGTCCGGTCAACGCACATTCAGTATCTTACGCACACAATTATTTACAAATACTTGTACCTTCTTGATGATGGTTGTGGCAGTTAAATATAACAGAACTCACTGTCTTGATGTTAGTATTGAAGATAGTGGCTTTGATATTGATTGACAGTTGTTTTGAGTTTCAAATATTCTTCAACTGTGGAATTGCTGTCCTTTTCTTGCCAATCCCCGCCTTTACGTCTGCATCACATCCTCCATGTTCATCGATGATACTACACAGACACGTGAAACTTTCCACATCTTCCAGAGTTTCTCTATCAACTGTGATTGTGTTGATGTTCTCTGTGTTGTATTTGGGGATCTTGCCTTCCTCCTTCTGTATATATAGGCCTACTGATGCAGACACTGCTGCTACACTAGTTGTCTTCATCTGCATTTGGTGATGTGCATGGGATAGAGGGGTCAGGTAATCTGCGAAGTCCAAGTATTCTAACTGATTCCGAGCTATTCATTATATTCCGTGTTTCCTCTCAGATGTCGATGTCTTTGTAATCCAGTCGACCTTCAGAAGAAAGGGGAAGGGAAAGAGCAAGCAGTCTTGTCTGACTCCGGTCCTCACTTGGAATGCACTTGTCAGCTGTCCTCCATGCATAACTTTGTACTGTAGTCCATCGTATGAGTTCCGTATGATATTGACGATCTTCTCAGGTACGCCATAGTATCGAGGAAATTTCAATAATGTCCCCCTATCCACACTGTCATATGACTTCTCATAGTCAAGGAAGTTGATGTATAGTGACGAGTTCCATTTGATTGATTGTTCAACGATGATCCTTTGTATCGCGATTTGGTCTGTGCACGACTGATCTTTACGGAATCCAGCCTGTTGATCTCGAAGTTGGGTATCTACTGAGTCTTTCATCTGGCTCGGCAACACTCTGTTAAAAACTTTTCCCGGTACTGACAAGTTTGATTCCTCTGTGGTCCTCACATTTGCTCATATCTTCTTTCTTGAGTATTTTGATGAGGTGTCATTATTTCCAGTCCGTCAGTACTGGTTCTTCCTCCCAAATATTCCTGAATAGAACATGGAGCATCTTTGCATTTGCTCCTATGTCTGACTTCAGTGCTTCAGATGGCGTATTTTCAGGTGTTGTTGCTTTCTCACTCTTCATTTGTCAGGTGACCACCCTTATTTCTTCTATCGTTGGCGGAGTGATATATAGGAAGGTCTATAGGCACTGCTTCGGTGTTCGATGGATTCAGTGGAGCTGATCTATTCAACAGTTCCTCTGTTGTTGAATCGCGGTGATTATCTTGCCTCGATTTTACCTTAATTCACAAGCATTATAAGCAAAGTTGGATAGTGGCTAGCAGTGGAATTCAGGAAGAGCGTTTTGTCCTATTTTGGTCTTATTGAGTCGCATAGTGAACATCAACTCTGAGATGCAAGTACATCCAGCTGACGCGTCCCAGATAGGACAAAACGCGCGTCCCGAATTCCACTGCTAGCCACTATCTATATTTACTTATAGATAAAAAATTTTTAGATTACAAATAAATTATTCGTCTCATTTTTTAAAAGAATTTTAATGGTATATATATATGAGGTTTTTAAAATGAGCAGAATAATTTTCAGTTGCAGACTAATTATTGATTGATTGACGCCATAACTACTCAATAATTAGATTACTTAAATCTATATTATAACCATAGGAATTGTGCAGAATATTTCATGTTATTGAGATCGCGGACTGAAATAAATTATATAACCATTGCGAATCTGTGAGCACTAGATGGTCGCTTCATAACAGGATGGAACTTGTCTAAAGTGAGCATTTAAGACTCTACCACCAGGGATAAGATTCAGAGACTTAAGCATCATGCAAGAACGCTGAACCGGTATACAATAGTATACAAGTCCAAATACAATCAATCCTTGATAGTTAGCTAACATCTTTTATTGTCTTAAATAGAGCAAGAACAAAGATTGGTGCAGAATAATATGAATTCATTTTATTTCGTTAGGTTCTCATCAGCTGCTTATGTATAAATATGTCAATATCTGTAATAATTTGAATTTCAAATAATTTAGGTTGTAAGCAGCTGATGAGAACCTAACGAAATAAAATGAATTCATATTATTCTGCACCAATCTTTGTTCTTGCTCTATTTAAGATAATAAAGGGAACTATGTGTATGAAAAATCTTTTATTGTGTTCAGTGAGTACCTTCCTCGCACCTTGAATTGTTGAAATCTATTGACCATGACTTTTAGCTAGAATTCAGAAAGTCTTGTCTCGAAGCTAATTACCAGTGAGCCCATGAAGATTATTAGAATGGGGTCTCGGGCGGTTGTTGAACTTGTACATAGAAGTTGTTGCATAGAAGTTAAGCATTTGAGCGCGGTATTGAAGCACATAATTTTGGACGCTGGTGGTGGAATCTTGGATCCCAAACCATGAGAAGCCCCACAATAGATTGAACTAGCTGCCCAGTTTTTTCAGGTTTTCAACGATTATCAGTCCATGATATTGATGAATTCAAGTTTCCTATTTTAATTAATTTATTTGAGTAGTTTGATTAACTTGTATAAAATATATGTGTAGTGAACGAGAACACAGGTGAGGACAAACAAATTATTGTGTGCTACAAAGTTATATAATTTCTTGGTAAAATGTGAAAACTACACATAATAAACTTCATTTGCACATCTTCCATCAGTTGTCACTTACAAACTTCATCATTCCTCCATTGCGTTGTGTCAGTTACTTATATCCATGTAAGTGGCATATAAGGATGGTCAGAAACAGAATGTATTTCAGTAGAAGATCGAGGAGGAAAGAAAGGGAACGGGAAGCAATTGGCATAAAAATGTAGGCACAATGAAATCTGAGAAGATGGGCTGATATTTGCAAAAGGAACAGTCAATTTTGAGACAACTGATTGATATTTTGCAAATGAAGTATTTACTGTTTGGTTCTCAAGTTTTAGTAAGATTCGTTCAAATACACTCGGTTGTCTACACGTGTTCTTGTTCACTACAATTCCTGTTATTATAGCAATTGCTATCTGTTTACGCTTCTTTTCTCTTCAATTCTATCTTCTTAATTTAATGCTGCCAGGTATCCCACTTCTGATTAGCGTTAGATACTACTTATGTCTGTTGTAGTCAGTTATAGCCAGTAAGCGATGAAATAGATATCAAATTTACTGACTAATAAATAAAACTGTGTTTGTAGTTGTCATTACCTTGGTTCCACTCGATAATTTGAAGTAAGCTGAATATAGGATTGTTTGTTATTAATAAAAAAATACTATATTTGTAGAGTAGAAAAATTAAATTTTCAGGTTACAAAGGAACCTTTGTATGATTTAAACTTGGAGTAACTTATTTATTCTCTGAAGAAGTGTCCTACACTGAGTCACGAAACGTCAAAAAGTTTATTTCTTTTTAGTTATTAGGATGTTACAAATATATTTTTATTAAAATGAAAAATGTAAAAATGTCAAGTTTGACATGTGATATTTAAAAGTGTCAGAATGAGTCGATTCATGAATTCAACCATTAAATTACTTCAATTTCCACAAACCTCATTCTGATCATAATTATCATGTGCTCACTAGTGACTGGCTCCAAAATGATTTCCTGAAGTTCTAGTGAGAAGCTGTGATCAGAGAAGGTCAGTCCGTGCCGGATAGAGACAGGTATCTATTTCAGACAATAGATGAATGGTTGCTCAGTCATTCATGAATCGATAGAAGTTAGACATTAACACTGTTTGATGGTGGCTCAGTGGTCTACAGGTTAAACATTAGCGCGCGAGACCGAAAGTCCTGTGTTCAAATCCCGCGTGCGGAATCGTAAATGCGCACTGCTGAGAAGTCCCATACTAGGACGAAACAGCCAACCAGTTCTTCCAAGTTTCCAATGGTGATCTAGCTTACATCGACTCATGAATTTAACTATTGAAACTCCTACAATCTCCACAAACCGCATTCACATCAAATTTATCATTTCTATTTTAAATGTGTTTTTTTTTCTTCTAAAATTTTAGTGTTGGTTAAAGACATATAATCCTAGTCCAGAAGAATATCCAGATAAACATGTACGTCCTGGACATTCAAGATATTCATTTATTGTTGGTATAATACCACTTGCTAGAAATATTGATTTTTTTACACCCTTAACAAATTTTGGAGTATATTATGATAATAAAATATTTGGTAGATATGCAGAGGATGGAAGACCGCCATTTTATTGTTCAAAAATGGATACTATCATGAAAGGTTCTTATTATTATTGAATAATTTTTTTTATTTCATTCAATATTCAATACGAGTGTTTAATTAAAAAATCTGTAATAAAAAAAAAATCAATAATTTTGGTGATTCTAAAAAGTTAAAGTAGTTTAGTTACATAACTTTTACACGAAAAAAATCATAATAATTAAATATCGGATATTCAATTTATAGATGGATACTAATTTCATGTAAAGTTGCAATGAATAAGGCTTTGAAATAATAACTATGTTACGTAATAATGTGAAATACATTTTATTTAACTACTGAGATAACAAGTATATATATATATATCACTTCGAAGAGTTGTTTAATGATTTTTTTTAATATCAGAAGGGGTTTTGTGGAGATTGTAGTAATTTCAATAGTTGAGATCATGAGTCAATTGAAGCTAGACCAGCATGGAAATCCTGGAAGCACTGGATGACTGTTTCTTCCTATTGTGAGACTCCTCAATAGCACGCACCCAGTACCTATCAGTCTCGCTTGCGAGCGCTTAAACACTAGACCACTGAACCAGCTGGGATCCAACGGTGTTCATCTCTAATTTCAACTAATTCACGAAATTGAGCGACATATGATTTTACCTATTAAGTGTTTTACAAATTCCTATCAATCATAAGATTCACAAATGAATGAATTAAGAATCTACTGATCAATTTCCACAGTTATACATCTAAATTAGTGCTATAAAGTGAATGACTAAGTTTAAAATAAATACAATGTTAAAGTAATAGCATGTGAATTTAGAAACACTGGGAAAAAACAAAATAGATTTGTTAGTATGATAGTTTCAAGGAAGTTGTTGAATTTACTTAGTTTAAATCAAGGACTGACAGTAGTTAAATAAACATTGGACAGCTATTTTGTACTAGTATGAAACTTGTCACTGGTGTGCATACACAACCCCACCAGGTCGATCAAAAACAGGACCGTCAATTAAGAGACGAACAGATGAATTGTACACAAGTGATTCGATTGAGTCCACTCCATCAGTTGGACTAGCTCTGTTCGAGTTACCCAATTGCATAACTGCCTGAAATCAGTTCATGCCCTTTAGTCTATTTCCCAATTTTCTATAAAGTGTGTTCTATACACCCCCAGTGATTTTTCCTAACATCCTTCTCAAATAGAAGCTTGTTTATTTGATGTCAGAATGGGTTGTTGGTGACGGTCAATGTCCAACGGAGCTGGAGTATCTTGAGTAGATAGCTCTTCATAAATGTGCTTTTCTGATGGTGATTGTAGTGGGCGTCTACTGAACCTTACATTCGGTTCAGCAAAATTCCATTGAAAACTCTGCTTGGTACTGACGGCAATTTGATTGCTATGTAGCTATAACACTCACTTAGATCTCCCCTCTTCGGTATTTTTCAGGGGAGAATGTGGAGCATCTTCACATTCACCTCAATATCTGAATTTAATGAATCAACCGGAATGCTATGAGGGTCATTCTACTTTAACGTTTCTGATTTGTCTGATAACTGTGCTGAATTCTTTGATTATTAGTGAGGTATCATGTATAGGGATGTCTGTGTGTGCTACCTTGATGTTCAATGGGTTCAGTGACGCTGGTCTATTCAGGGGTTCTTCAAGGGGATCTACCCACCCGTCCAACTGCCCTTGTACCTCATTCGTTGGTGATCCCCCTTGTTTTTGGCTGGTTGTTCTGGTCTACTACATTTCCCTGCAAGCTTCCTGAATGTATTGCATACTTCTCGCGTGTTTTCTTTCTTAGCTGCTTGTTCGACCGTAATTGCCAGTTTCTCTACATATTTTTGATTGTCAACCCCTATGCTCCTCTCCACTCAATCGCTCGCTTCTGTATACTCGCAATGTGCTTCGGCTTTCTTTGCTCCTGTTCGGCTCTTGTTAACGGCTGTTTTATTTTTTTCCTTCTCATGATCTTGTCTAAGTTCACAGTGGTAACCTATTATCTGTGCTGATGGCTCCTGCCGTCGAGCACCTTCTGACATATTGAGTTTGTTGTGTCTTTCGCACTGTTACTTATCACGTGACGAGATCGATAATCAGAACACCGACTTATACGACCGTGGCCCTGTGCCAAACCAATGGCGCTTTAACCAGCGCGAGCAGCCTCGGGCTAACTCTGGATCTTTATTGAGCCTTCTAGCCTAACCCTGTTCGTTGAGTCCAGAACACAATCCTAGCTTCCACTGTATGAACCATGCATTTCAGACATACTCAGTTTATATACGAGTGAATCAGACCGCATATGTCGAAACGCGTGTCCTGGATCCCACTGCTATTCACTATCCAACTCCGCACAAAATGCTAGTAGATTATAGGCAATACAAAGGCAATCTACACAGGATGCGAATATGGTGAGACTGATCAGTTCCAGTCGGACATTAACAGCTGGAAGAATTAAACAACCTTTAAAAATGAATTATTTGTTGGGATATCGATAATACCTGGTTTTGGTTAGCAGCAATATTCACATGTCTCATTTATATGAGACTATTCAGCATGAGTCACCTGCAGGTGCTGACATATGCATTATTCGGTGCAGAGTATATACGAATGACATCATAATTCCTCGATCACTTCAACCGTTGGAACCCATACCTCAGATTTGGTAGTTTGCAGAAGAACTCAATCAGCAAAATGTTTCTCAGTATTGTGATTACTCTAAATATCCAATATAGGTATCCTTTCTATACTTCATTGTTTGTTTATCTGTCCATCTGTTCTTTTTATTACGCTTCTTTCACAATTTGATTGTTATTGTATGGCGCATATGTATTTGGTACTTCTTGTACCAATGTTTATGAGTTCAAATAAATAACTAAAATGGACGGGATATTGCTAGAACGCTCAGGTCAAAACAGGTGGCTTTCTTAGAGGAGCATCCCCTGAAATATTGACCTACTCCACAAAGAAGCAGAGGAATGTCAGGAGTAGCAGTTCAACCTTAACCAGTCACTAAAATAGGTTCATACGCCATTTGTCTCCTCAGAATCCTGCAGCCCACGCACACAATTTGTTCTGAATCAAGACAATCCTAGCTCCCCTACGAATGATTGCTGTAACTACCAACCCAGATTATGCGTTGAACGTCTACTTTTGTCTTCACTCTCACCACATAAAGACAACGAGCAGGACTGGACTGGCAGTCTACAAACAAGTTGTCGTATAAGAACATCCGATGAGAGGACTACACTTACCCACCCTCAACATACTAAGTCGTTTGTCGGCATCTATTGCCTCATTACGGCTCCCGCCAATAATGTTCTGAAGCTGAAACAACTCATTAGGTTTTAATTCTAACATATACTGCTCAAAATTTAAGATAGCGACAACGCTAGCGCGCTATTTTTAGGGGGAGTTAAAATGCGCCAATGATAATCAGACCAAGGCATATCTTTCTACGAAATTACTACCAGTTGTTATCAAGCATGTATAAATGAAGAGTACTTGAAGTCAGATGGATAACGTTAATTGGTAGTTGGTGGTACGCGTCAAGACCATTAGAAAAAGCAAGCTCGGTACAACTCTGTACAAATTCTGAATATTGTATCATCATATGCTATTCGTTAACCGACTACCTTCTCTACGTACTTTTTATCCTTCGGTTTTCCACTAGTGTTGGTAATGTTATTTTCACTCCTTACACTATCCCCAGTTGGAATACAGTGAATGAGGTAACCGGAACAGATACATTTTGAAATACCTCTCCAAAAATAAATCAGAATGACAAATTATCCCAGCCTTTATGATTTAATCTACATCATAAAAGACACCACTACAAACACTAACTCGTTCTATCCCTATCATTTATAATTAAGCAACAAAGTATAGGTGTAATTTTATTTATTTGTTTGAACACATTAATATTGGTACAAGAGAGCACCAAATATATATGCGCCACACAAAACAATGGAAATTTGAAGAGGAGAAGGAAAAAAGGTGAGGAGTGTTAAAAAACAAAACAATGACTAACAGAATAAGGTAGGGTAGCGTAATAATAATAATAATGGGGGAAACGAAAAGTACAATAAGAGGAAATCTTCCAGTTAAGGAAGAAGCAACCACTTTTTATGAACAAAGTAAGAGTTTACAGCAGGATCGCCACTGACCATATCTGATAACGTCTCTAGCAACTGTGTTGCACCATCTCTCGGACCCCAGCCAGGCAGTCGCGAAGGACCAACACAGGCCAGCCCTTTGCAGATTCCTTTCATACCACGACACCATGTCATACACTGAACACCTCTCCGCTTCTTCCAACCAGTCCCAGAGTCGGCAAATAATGCACGACGTGGAATTCTCTGGGACGACATTCGTAGAACAAGTCAAAGCCACCGAAGTCGGTGTTTCAAGATGGTGACACCAATTGAATTGTCGTCTCTCCACCCGAACACACGATGCCGGACCTCTGCATTACTAACATGGTGTTGCCACTGGATGTCAGCAATCCTTCGGAGACAGCGATGATCGAACACAGAGAGTCGTCTAACATCCTCAACTCAAAAGCCGGGTTTCACAAGCATAGGGCAACACTGCTCTCACCGACGCGTTGTAGATCCGAGCTTTTACAACCAGACTGACATCACGAAGGCGCCAAAGGTGGTCCAGATTGGCATAAGCCGCTCCGGCTCTCACTATACGTGAATTGGTCTCATCACTCATGCCACCACCAGCACTTATGCAGCTACCCAGATACACGAACTTCTCGACTACGTCTATCTGCTCACCATCCAGGGTGAGTACAGAATTGGAATCCTGCCAGTATTGTAGAAGTACTTTGCACTTCGAAGGTGCAATGCACATGCCATACCTACGGACCTGATTGCCAACTGATTAAGTGCGGATTGCATGCCTTGGGAATTATCGCACAGTAACACAATATCGTCCGCATACTCAAGGTCGAGAAGCCTTTCTCCAGGCAATAGATTCACACCGCTATTAATTACACCCATCAGGGCTGTTCCCAGAATGTCATCGATGGCAAAGTTGAAGAGGAATGGTGAGATTGGACAACCCTGTCTAACCCCACTGCTCGAATGGAACAATGGAGTAAGGTGGTTGTATGCCCTCACTCTGCCTGAGGTGTTTGTATATAGGGCTTTTAGGATGTTAATAAACTTCCCAGACACACCCTTCTTCAATAGACAATCCCAGAGAACAGTCCTGTCCAACGAATCGAAGGCAGCCCTGATGTCAAGAAACACTACGATTGTTGACCTTTGATAAGTATGGCGGTGTTCGAACATTTGGCGGAGGGTGAAGATATGATCAATACATCCTCGACCAGAACGAAAACCAGCCTGCTCCTCGCGAGTCAATCTTTCTCGGGTTTTGAACAACCTACGAAGTATGACGGAAGCCAATAGCTTGGACGCAGTCGGAAGTAGACTTATCCCCCGATCGTTGTTACAGGGACGACATGAATCCTTTTTAAAGATAGGGAGAAATATCGACTCATTCCATGATGTTGGTACACTCTCTGGTTCCCAGACCTTTGTAAACAACGTCGTCAGTTCCTTAGTCATCATCTTTAAAAAGAGCTGGAGACAAGTCATCTGGGCCAGGTGATTTGTAGCGTTTGAAGAGTTGGAGTTCCTTGCGGACTTCCGCCTCATTTGGTGGATCAGTCGTCAACGGCTATGGAGGACAGGACAGTTCGACCGATGTTGCCGGAGCAGCAGGCCAGTTGAACTGCCCTTCGAAGAATTCTGTCCATCGTCCAAGACGTCGGTGCATGTTAGTGATTGGCATCCCTTCATCCTCGTAGATTGTTTTAGCTCACACCAGACTTCTTGCTGCCAGTGGCTCGGATGAGTTGGAAGAGCTCCTGGTAGTTATCAGATGCAGCTGCTGCTTCCAGCTCATTATCACGCTCCGACCACCAGGCTTCTCGTTCCCTAAGCAAGCTTTGCCCGATTTCCTTACGTAACATCTTCTGGTTGTGGTCAAACTCACGGTCACTCGGAGCAGACCGACGGGTTTCAATTAGTTGTAAGGAGCCTGAAGAATCACAGTGCTTGTAAGCGGACGTTTCACGAACCAAGTGACTTTACCCGCCATTTTCGTGGCGTCATGCAATTGCAATCAATGCTCATCTATACTTTCTGTGGAATGCTAGCTAGCCTAGAAGCTAGCTCGGTTCGATACTTACTAGCAACAGAAGTTGCAACCAGCTTGTAAACAATTTACTGTCACATTTTACGACAGAAGATGCGCAAGTACGCGAAATCAAACAAGGTATGAATAAAGTTAATGTACATGAAATGCTGAATACCGGAAACACTATAAGGACTAATTTGCTCTACATATTAGAAACGTGCGTCATTTTATTGTTATAACAACTACGTAATGTTAGAAACCCAAATATTCGGATGTGACGGTTGATATAGACAAATCTTCCTTAATTATAGCAATTTAATTAAAATATCCAAGTAAGGATGGATTTGGGAACTGATCCCATAAAAGTAACTACAATAATAGACGTCATACAATAGTCGAGTAAGAACTCAGTAGTAACATCAATAATGAACATGCTATTACGCGAAATCAAAAATAAAACCTGCCGGCCCCACAAAACCTTAAAATCCAGTTCTTCATGTTGAGCATTGGAACCGTTGACCAACCATTTGCATTGAATGAGGAAATCATGTGGTCAAAAATCGGACACTCAAGTGCAAAGAATCCTCAGTTCCATTACCGCTATTAGGTATCTTAAATGTTCGCCTTCTGACTACACGCCATTACATTACCAGATTTGCAGTTAGTGGACACATTAATCTACCATGTACACGAATTATCGTCATTACAACTAACATTCACGGCGTATAACTAATAAACGTATACACCTTTCCGTTGACGGGTTGCGTACAAAAACACTCTGCCAACAAATAGGACGGAAAACCCGTTGTTAGGAGGACGTGAAGAATCCATATGCATTACTGATGAAATTAATTAAAATTACGCTGTCATCATCACAAATGATCCCAGTACGAGGCGAAGGCAGTAAAAGCAATTAATGAAACTAAGTCTGAAATAACCGATTTAAGTGAGTATTAATCCAGTTGCAGAACTACTTAGTTACATGGCTTTAAAGAGAATGGTGTGTTAAGACATACACATTGAGCCCCATTTTCAGATGAAGTCATGTTGGTTCGCAGTCCAAGTTGTATAAATCACTTAGAACCTAATTCTTATTATTCTGCGGAAATATTCTATTACACCACCTCGATCACTGATCACATACACACATCAGGCTTCATGTAACCTCTGTCTGATTACAAATTTAACCACCGTTAGTCCGCAATGACCATACGCAACAATAGTTCCAATCTGCTTTGACTAATTCAGTGACATTATTAGATGATAAACTATACTAACCACCTAATCAGCAACTACCAACGTAAGACCAAGCACCAGTTAGCAACGGTTCAAGTTGCCACGTCCCGAGTAGGCAGAATGGAGATGATCGTTGTGGAAAATTACACCGAGAACAAGGGGAATCTAAACATACGTACAGTTCGAAAGGTAAGAACGCCACCAAAGGACGTAAAGCTAGGGAAATCAATCCAAGATTTAAAAAGCGAATGCAACTGCGCCAATAATTGGTTATGAGCACTGATATTCAACGACTCTAGCCATAGGTTGCAATTAGTCTACTAATCCCGAGTGGGGAGCGTACTCAGTCTTACAAGGTATATGTCTAACCAAATAGACGACTAAACAGACCGACTTTTTATTTATGAACCCTAGACTCCTGACCTCTCGTGACATTTGACGTTGTACATCTAAGTAGGTATCCAACAATACCAAAACGCATCCTAACCGAACCAGAAGATGAGGATCCATCTCTTTTACCATTAGCGACCCGCTGGTTTCATTGTATGGTCAAAGAATTGTAGCTTGAGTGTTTCCTAGGTTTGTATGCCCCAAATGAAGCAGAGAGAACTACGTGACTGTACACTCGCCCTTTGCCTGGTGAGGCAGTACTGCCCCATGCATGGTAGGGATTAGTAGAGGCAAGATTGACATTTACAATCATATCGAGAAACTTCCATATGCCAAATCGTTAAGATAACAGTTCTCAAGAAAAAGAAATTATCTGGTACTGCGGGACAAGATACGGGAAATCTAGCGGTTTGAGAACACCTGCATAGTTGAGTAAGTTCAAACTACCTATGGTCAACAAGTTAGCTCTTTGCTGAAAGGAACTAAGTATTCAAAATGTTTGCTTTTATTGAGACATGCGGACTAAGTCGACATGCTTCAAGTAGCTACAAGGAAAGTGTTTGTAACTGTAGTTACCAATATGAGTAAGGTTATTACAAAATCATATATTAGTATCTTTTATTGCCAAACAGCAGAAACACAGAACAAATCTGAAAACAAGCCATTCCTGAGACACGGACAAAGCAACTCACACGAAACTGCAGTGTGTCGCGGTTCGAAGGTCTATATTGTCACTTCAATACACTTAAAACCGACCCTTCAAAGTAGACTCGACTTAATAAGTTTAATCCAGAAAGCAATCCACGACAGAAACGTTGAGTAGATATTATACATGGTAAGACTTAAGATGCCGATTTTAGTTTTATGAAGATCGTCCTTAATATGAAACACAGTGCACAATTAAAAGTGGTGCTTAAACTTGACAAAGACCTATTTAAATTAACTACTAAGCAGACCATCCTGTATTTGATGAAACCAAATGGTTCAATCAACAAGGAAAAGGAGTGATATTTTACGAAACTCAGACTAAGTACTTTTTCAGAGGTTTCAAAGTTATTCTGCATTCATAAAACCTCGTCTTTGCACAAGTCTCCTATAATAAAGCTTCAGTACACGATATACGGCTTCAAAATATTGGAATGACAAGGATTATTCTTTATAGCCTCCCACGTATAGGAAATAAATTCAACTAGCTAATAGTCCAGTCCATAAGTTTATTTATAACAGACTCATTCTGCTGATTCAACATTAATTATCTGCTTTCCTTTAAAATCAGTACAAGGCACGAATGTAACCAAAGTGTAGAACTTATGTATACTATCTGCATCCTTGTTAGCTTTGCGCGCAAGCCTCACGCGGACACGATATGGAACATTTCGGACACCCTTGGACCATATAAATCTATATATATATAAAAGAACAACTATAAGAGCTTACTGATTGAGCCGCACACCAATTCGAACATCTTCAGTGCCCATCATCTTTTTAGCAAACATCTTTATTTCTTTAATAGCTTTAGGAGCTCGCCTTTTGAAACCAACACCATGAATGCGTTTATGCAAATGAATTGTATATTCACGAGTAGCAACACCTTTTCTGGCAGTCCTTCTAGCTTTCGCTCCTGATTGCACCATGGCCGACAAGCAAGCACGCCAAACCTAAGTGACCGCTAATGTTTACTGACCCTTGAATGATCAGTCTGCTTAATGTCCAATTTATAACGCTCATATAAAGAATAGCTTATATACATGTTATTTTCATACTGCGAATCCAGCCATAATTTTTCTACATTAGTTACACTAAGATTCATGGCGGGATATAGATATATATCTGTACTTTGATTTAAGGTTGTGGCATATTTATTGGTTAGCCCGACATGATATGGTACACCAAACAATAAACTGTGAATCTGTTCCTTGTTGTAACATCATATTTTTACTTTTGTGTTTTTTTGCATACCGGTAAAAGACTTTTGCATTCTCGGTTTTTTTCAGCCCATTTATACATTTGTTGGGCGGAATACAAACGAACTAATAACGATGGAGCGTATAGGCAATACAAACATATCAGGAACACATGCACGAAGGCTATAAGAGAAGACAGGCTTCAGTACCAAACAAAGCTTATGGACAAATTCGCCTCTAACCCTAGAAGCCTATTCCGTTATGCAGCCTCTCTTCGTCAAGCCAAAACAGGAGTTTCTCAACTGCTAGGTCCTAACGGCCCGACCAACAACGATGGCGAGGCCGCTAACCTTCTGGCGGCCCATTACTCTCAAACATTTCAACCGGCTGATATCAACTTTATTGACGACAGTTTCATCTGCAATTCCACAGGACTTTCTGAAGTGGACCTAAGCGCTGACTTGGTGTTCCGGAAACTGCAGCACTTACGACTTGACACTTCTCCTGGCCCGGATATGGTTCATCCTGCCATACTGAGGGAGGCAGCCTCAATCCTGGCAACGCCGCTTAGCGTGATGTTTTCACACTCGCTTAGCCGAGGCAAACTACCGGAAAATTGGAAGTTGGCTCACATCACACCAATTTTCAAAGGTGGTCGACGCAATGAACCTTCAAGTTACCGGCCGGTAGCTCTTCTGTCGTTACCTTCAAAACTCATGGAGTCCCTGATATGCGACGGTTTAAATGACTACCTACTGTCCTTAAATTTCTTCTCACCCCAACAGCATGGTTTCAGGAAGGGTTACTCTTGTATAACCAACCTGCTGACTGCGGTGGACAGATGGACAAGCATCCTCGATCGCAAGGGAAAGGTTGATGTCATTTACCTTGATTTCTCAAAAGCTTTTGATAAGGTTAACCACTTGTGTCTTATCAACAAGCTCAAACGACTAGGTATCAAACCACCTCTAATCGACTGGCTTACTTCATACCTAAAAAATCGACACTTTAAGGTTAGGGTTAATTTCACTTTATCTCAAGCTATGGAATGTTCTAGTGGGGTCCCCAGGGCTCAGTACTAGGGCCTCTTCTCTTCTTGATTTACATAAATGATCTTCCTCAACAGGTAACGTCAGACTTATTACTTTTTGCCGACGACGTGAAACTTTGGAGAGAGATACGCAACCAAGACGATATACAGGCTCTTCAAGAGGATCTGACTCGACTTCATAGTTGGGCAGACGATAACGGACTTACCTTTAACACTTCTAAGTGTAAAGTAGTCCATCTGCGACATGTCGCAAACTACAGTTACAACTTAGGAAACTCCTCTCTAGTAGTATCCCAAGTCGAAAAGATTTAGGAGTCCTGGTGCCCCATGACTTAAAGTCTTACGCTAACTGTGACAAAAATGCCTTCCGAGCAAACCTTGCACTGGTAACGTTGAGGCGCATTTTTGGTCAGTTTGACGGAAGAACTTTCCACACAATCTTCAATAGTTTCATCCGTCCCCATTTAGAGTACGGAAACATAGTACTCCCCCTCACTCCAAAAGGATAAGGTCACTTTGGAGCGTATCCAACGGCGAGCCACGAAATCAGTTCGAGGACTCAAATCTAAGCCTTACGAAGAACGCCTCCGTTCACTAGACCTTTACCCACTAGAATATAGGCGTCTTAGAGGTGATTTATTAATGGCTTATAGTATTCTTAACACTTCTGGACATCCTCTTAAACACCTACTTAAGCTTAGTTCGAACAATAACCTAAGGGGTAACACCCAGAAACTGGAAACACAACATAGCAAGACGGAATGTAGACACAACTTCTACTCCTTAAGAGTTGTCAAAAGCTGGAATTCGCTGCCGGCCGAGCTAGTCCAAGCGACTTCTCAGGAGTCCTTCAAGAGGCAACTTGACCTATTCTTAAGGACCAAGGACAGCATCGCACTATGATTTACCAATTTCTTTTCCTCTTTTATTGTTAACATACCTAGGTTCCTGCCTGGAGGATTTGGTGATCCCCTGCTACTAGACACGGAAGCCTGTTAAGCGAAAGCTTCTTCTATTCCGTCCACAACCATTTGAACCATTTGAACCATTTAATCCTTACTACTATGATTTCAGATCCAGATTTGTGTAGTAAGGACAGAAGACATACAGCTTATGTTATTCCTTTTCTAGTGGGCTTCCGTAAATGTTCAGCCTTCTCTTGAAAGAGTCAACTGAAGGTGCGGACACCACTGTTCCGGGCAGCAGGTTCCAAGTATTGATGACTCGGTGTGAAAACCTGTATGCCACGGGTATTTTGTTCATTCTTGACTTTTCTACTCGCCTGCTATGTCGTCTGAGATGTCCCGATCTAGTGTGAAGAAAAAGAGAGAATAAGTTGGGTCCAAAATCATTTCTCAGTATTCTGTACATCAAAATTAGATCTCCCCTTAATCTGCGATATGGCAAAGTAAAGAGGTCCAGCTTTTCAAGCTGTTCTTTGTATGGTAAGACTCGGAGTTCCGGAATTGCACGGGTAGCCACCCTCTGTACTTTTTCTGGAATATCCGAGTCACCTTTTAAACAGAGGCTTGCAGCCTGAACGCAGTTCTCACGCTTAGTTCTCACTAAGGATGTGTATACTGTGGTGAACATGGTAGTATCTAACTTAGTGAGTGTCCGTTTTAAGGCCCAGGGGGGTTCGAAACGCCCTAGCTGCAACCTTCCGGCAATGGGCCGTCGTCTTAAGGTTATGACTCATTGTCACTCCTAGGTCCTTATGAGACCGGACCACGGGTAATGACACTTCCCTTATGTTGTACCTATCATGTCTGAGTCCCCAGAGTGCATGAAGACACACTTTGCCGCGTTGATAGTCATCAGTCACTCTTCAGACAAATTAATCACATTATTTAATTTTGTCTGAAGTGCGTATGCGTCTAAGTCTCCGGTTATTACTCGCCAGATGTATACATCGCCAGCATATAATAACATTGGCGACTGTACTATACTTGGGAGACCATTTAAATACAGTATAAAAAGTTAAGGACATAGGACAGAACCTTGAGTTACACCATCAATTACTGGTCTCCAGGTGGAGCACTTCGAATTTATTCTTACTTTCTGCTTACGACCTACTGGGGAATCTTTAATATGTTTTAAATAGGTCCGGCAATACCAAGGTTTTCTAACTTCAATGGCTGTTTATTAGTTGGCACCTTGTCAAATGCCTTGCTGAAGTCTTTGTAAACAACATTGTGGTGTTTGAATGGACTAATGATATCTTTGTACTTGTTGAATTCTCGATTTCGAATTCTAAATACAATACATCCGTTTGTGCCTGTGTCTTCTTAATTCAATTGCGTTAATCCTGGAATTCCTAGTTCATACGATAATTCGAATATTATATTGGCGTCGCGATGGAGCCTGCAATGGAAAAGTTAGATGTTCATTCAACTTCGGAAGCTTTTGAAGATTACTTTGAAAGGTTCGAAATCTGGGCTATGACCAAGGAAGATGATGGGGATGTTAATATTGTGGCACACTTCCTCACATTCATTGGAAAAGAAACATACAGCTTATTAAGAACTCTGGCTATGCCGGAAAAGCCCATTTCGCTTTCTTATACAGCTCTCAAGGAGCTGCTGCTAGACTATGCTCAGTATACAAATTTCGAATGTCGTAAAGGAGGAAGATTTCGTAAAATGATTCATGAGGATATAAAAAGTCCACTACATTACGTCACCCGAACCCAGTTCATACTCAAGATTATGCAGACAATTCGTTGAGTTTGGATGCAGTTCACGAGGATGGGGACAAGTTTGGCCAGTGTTTGTCCTGTTGCAAGTTCCACTCTTCTAATTCATGTCAATTTCGTAATTCTAAGTGCTTCAAATGTCGTGATATTGGACTAGTTCAGTCAGTTTGTAGTGCTAATGTTCATCTTACTGCAACTAATATTAAGTCTTGTAATTCTGATTCTACTGAGTCGAGTATTCATGATGATCATTTATCTTTATCAACGATTTCAAAAGACAGTGCAGAGTCATATGGTAGTTCAGAGTTAAATGAAATCCAGAATTCTTGTGAGACAACAGTTCCTAATCAACCGATTTATCAGAATTCTCATGCTATTGTACCAGGTATGACTTTTCCTAATGATTCACATATTTCTAATGAAATTACTTGCAATTCTGAGGAAAATATGTTAAATGTACCTAATCATGATCAAAAACCTGATGTGGTGTGGATAGATGCTGATTTTTCTAACGATTCTACGCTCTGCAATGACAGTCCTAATGAATTTCATGAGAATATTTCAGAAGAATCAAATCCTGATGTCATATCATATATTACCTATCCTCATAATGCATTTGATCCTTGTGAAAAACCTGCTCAATGCGAAGCACGAGTACTAAGTGACCTCGAGTTTTATTACATTCCGGATGATTTCATATCAACTGCTGTTTACCCTTATCACAAAAACAGTTCTAATGTTTACTCTAAACAATGTGAGAAATATGTTTTAAATGAAGCCACATTATTCATAACTTGGGGATATAAAGATCCAACATTATTTCGTGGGTTAGGATAGTGTTGAAAATCTATGGTTCAAATTCTAGATATTAATGATTTCAGTACAAAACCGATATGCTGATTGTATACAATTCCAGGTGAGTCTGTTCCGATTTCGTTTGTTAATTCCAATACTAATGAGCATTTTCTAGATACTACAATGTCGGACAGACTCAGGATGAACTTAACAAGAAGACGTACAACCGATTACAAACACTTATACTTCTATTTAAGCTGTGGCGGATGTGGTGTTTGAATGGACTAACGATATCTTTGTACTTGTTGAATTCTCGATTTCGAATTCTAAATACAATACATCCGTTTGTGCCTGTGTCTTCTTAATTCAATTGCGTTAATCCTGGAATTCCTAGTTCATATGATAATTCGGATATTATAAACATCCACTCATTTTCTGTTATCTTACGCCTTTACCCAATATCCCCTTGCTATAAGGAGGTTCGTTGTACAATATAAACCCTTTTGAAACCATTTTGTTTGCTGTTTAACAGGTTATTGATTTCCACAAATGTCATTATCGTCTGTTTGGCTATTATTTCCAAGATTTTAACTACAACACTGGTGAGGCTTACAGGTCTGTAGTTCGATGGAAGTTGTCTTGGTCCTGTTTTATGTATAAAATTGACGATTGCGTCCTTCCAGTCCATAGGTAATACACCTTGGTCAAGTGACATATTGAATAACAGTAAGGCTGCTATATATTGTGTAGTACGTCTCAAGATTTTGGGGTGTAGTTCATCTAAACCTATTTACTTTTCCATGTCTAAGGTGCTAAGAGCCATAAATATACCCTCTTGATGAAAGTCCACGGTGAGCAGGTGGTTTGTTAACTCTGTATTTGGGTCTGGTTCTTTGTCTAGAAGAGGTTCCTGAGTGAAAACTGCCACAAAATAGTTATCAATAGACTTTGCTTTTCGCCGATCCTCCTCTATAACATTAGATTCACTTCCTTCCTTAATTAGGGTGGGAATACAATGATGCACCCCTGTTCTGTAATTTATGTGCCAGAATATTCTCTTAGGATTTCATATTTTATCTGAGCTTCCCGGATTATATTTATAAATATGTTTCTTACCGATCTGTAGCGTTCCGTGGTACCTGCTGTGCCAAAGCTGGTGGCGACATTCCGACAATTCTTCTTTTGTCTTAGTAATCATAGAATATTCAAGCCTACACAGGGATGGCTGTGTTTCTTCTTCTTTGAGACTGTCCAGGGTATGTACGTTTGAGTTACCAAATTGTATAACTGCCTGAAATCAGTTCATACCCTTTAGTCTATTTCCCAATTTTCTATAAAGTGTGTTCTATACACCCCCAGTGATTTTTCCTAACATCCTTCTCAAATAGAAGCTTGTTTATTTGCTGTCAGAATGGGTTGTTGGTGACAGTCAATGTCCAACGGAGCTGGAGTATCTTGAGTAGATAGCTCTTCATAAATGTGCTTTTCTGATGGTGATTGTAGTGGGCGTCTACTGAACCTTACATTCGGTTCAGCAAAATTCCATTGAAAACTCTGCTTGGTACTGACGGCAATTCGATTGCTATGTAGTTATAACACTCACTTAGATCTCCCCTCTTCGGTATTTTTCAGGGGAATCTCTCTTTTCAGTCTGATGGCACTTATTCTTCTTAGCTCTTCCTGGGGAGAATGTGGAGCATCTCCACATTCACCTCAATATCTGAATTTAATGAATCAACCGGAATGCTATGAGGGTCATTCTACTTTAACGTTTCTGATTTGTCTGATAACTGTGCTGAATTCTTTGATTATTAGTGAGGTATCATGTATAGGGATGTCTGTGTGTGCTACCTTGATGTTCAATGGGTTCAGTGACGCTGGTCTATTCAGGGGTTCTTCAAGGGGATCTACCCACCCGTCCAACTGCCCTTGTACCTCATTCGTTGGTGATCCCTCTTGTTTTTGGCTGGTTGTTCTGGTCTACTACATTTCCCTGAAAGCTTCCTGAATGTATTGCATACTTCTCGCGTGTTTTCTTTCTTAGCTGCTTGTTCGACCGTAATTGCCAGTTTCTCTACATATTTTTGATTGTCAACCCCTATGCTCCTCTCCACTCAATCGTTCGCTTCTGTATACTCGCAAGGCGCTTCGGCTTTCTTTGCTCCTGTTCGGCTCTTGTTAACGGCTGTTTTATTTTTTTCCTTCTCATGATCTTGTCTAAGTTCACAGTGGTAACCTATTATCTGTGCTGATGGCTCCTGCCGTCGAGCACCTTCTGGTATATTGAGTTTGTTATGTCTTTCGCACTGTTACTTATCACGTGACGAGATCGATAATCAGAACATCGACTTATACGACCGTGGCCCTGTGCCAAACCAATGGCGCTTTAACCAGCGCGAGCAGCCTCGGGCTAACTCTGGATCTTTATTGAGCCTTCTAGCCTAGCCCTGTTCGTTGAGTCCAGAACACAATCCTAGCTTCCACTGTATGAACCATGCATTTCAGACATACTCAGTTTATATACGAGTGAATCAGACCGCATATGTCGAAACGCGTGTCCTGGATCCCACTGCTATTCACTATCCAACTCCGCACAAAATGCTAGTAGATTATAGGCAATACAAAGGCAATCTACACAGGATGCGAATATGGTGAGACTGATCAGTTCCAGTCGGACATTAACAGCTGGAAGAATTAAACAACCTTTAAAAATGAATTATTTGTTGGGATATCGATAATACCTGGTTTTGGTTAGCAGCAATATTCACATGTCTCATTTATATGAGACTATTCAGCATGAGTCACCTGCAGGTGCTGACATATGCATTATTCGGTGCAGAGTATATACGAATGACATCATAATTCCTCGATCACTTCAACCGTTGGAACCCATACCTCAGATTTGGTAGTTTGCAGAAGAACTCAATCAGCAAAATGTTTCTCAGTATTGTGATTACTCTAAATATCCAATATAGGTATCCTTTCTATACTTCATTGTTTGCTTAACTGTTCATATGTAAACATACCAATAAACTGGTCAAATAATATTTTAGATTTGCTGACTAAGTGAGAATACACACTTTAATACAATGTAGACTGGACAAGTCCAACTCCATCCGGAATCACTTTATTCCAGTTCAATGACTACACATTCTGATGTGTATTAATACGGTTGCTGTTGATTCTAGTTTAATATTTATCAAACCTTTTTACTATCAAAAATGTTTCTGAAAACAACACAATACTGATATTATTTCGCCCTAGTTGTATCCCTTCAGTCATATCGTACTCTGTTTTTTTTATTACCATTGAACATGTCAAATATTTCAAGCACCTATATACTTAAACAGGTAGACTGTTTTTACAGTTTTTATTTGGTCCGTTCAAGCTGGCGATAGGAAATGTAACACCTCACTAGATAAGGTAAACTCTCATGCGGATGATTCACTTCAAACGAGGCTCATTTGTTCGACCTATTTTAACCGCACTTTGTTCTTCGATCTTCCTTGTCGGGGCTTTTGTTGTTTGATCTCGGTTTACGATAAGAGCAAGCAAATACAGTGACAAATTAAGAGTCGGGTGAATTGATAGTATTCAAACACATGTGTATAACTAAGTGCATGACTCATCGGGCGATTTAAGCAAC
Source organism: Schistosoma haematobium (assembly GCF_000699445.3). Classification (NCBI taxonomy): domain Eukaryota; kingdom Metazoa; phylum Platyhelminthes; class Trematoda; order Strigeidida; family Schistosomatidae; genus Schistosoma; species Schistosoma haematobium. Next base: position 40,170,304 of record NC_067199.1, read on the forward strand.
TAATATTTAGGCTAGTAAGGGGAATGTGTGTATGAGCTGTAACAATTTATCGAGTACACACGTCCATACAGGCATGTTAATAATAATACGAATATATAAAAATTGTTACCGTTTGAATGGCATTCCCTTCTCAATGGGTTAATTGAAGGGCTTGACAAAAGGAACGTAGGCGGACATAGGCATAGTGGAGGTTCTATAATCACTATTCTCTAAAAACAAAGATACAAAATAATGTCTGTGTTTGCGAAATATTTTGAACTGGACACAACAGTTGTGAAGCAAAGAACATGATGCAAATGGCTCATCCAAATTCTGTCGCACAGTGTTGTTATTTATTTGTTTCATCTCTGTCATGCACATTAAACTTTATTCAGGTCTCTCTTTTAAACACACTTCATGTTCTTCAGTCTTCCTTATCTGGGGTTTCGCCATCTGATCTTGGTTAGAGATTTGCCTTCTATTAACTAATTTCACTGTTTTGTGTTACCGGACCATTGACAATAACCTCATGTGTGACTAAACTCAAGATCGTGGAGTGGTTCAGTGAATGGCTGTTGACCTTCTACTGCCTACTTTAAACGGTTACTGGGATCCTTGGAGATAGGTGTTTGATCCCATCTCGTTGAGAATATTTTTATTGATTCTGAAGCATCGAACTCTTGTTTATTAACTATTTACTTTGTTGTTTAGCACGTGAGTGTGTTCTAGAGGAACCTTTGACTATGTGGCACAAGCTGTACCGCTTGAGTTAGTTTGTATTTTTGATATTATTTATTCTTTTTGTCAAACGTAGTTTGGCATTTTCCAGTAAACGTTGGTTCGTTAGTTCCGCGTTCAGACCAAATATTTGTCTTTCATTCGTTACAAGTATGGAACGTGTCACTACCACAGTTATGTGAATTTATAGTACGTTTAATATTATTCATAAACAGGTTATGGGTACGTAAGTGTTGTGAGGGTTCCTGTAACAAAGCAACAATACACATGTTTCAATAATGCTAGCATATTTGCCATATGTAAAAAATAGTTTCTGTGTAATCGAGAAGAATATTGGGTTGAATTTAAAGAACGAAAGGGAGAAAATTAGGGAATACAAATGAGGAAACGTGAAATACGTAAATATTTTAATAAGTGTGTTTGTAATAGAACAAAAATAAACGATTATATACGTATTATTAAGAACGCAAGTTTCTGTCAAAAAATATGTGAATTCCGTTCTCTTTAGAAAACCAGTTCGATCGACCATACGGTAACAATCACAAATACGGCCACAAAATTTGTCAGCCACAGAAGTCTAGTAATAAAGTTAAATATGAACACAACAGACAGTCTGAATGTAGATAATGGCAGGAACAGAACTGAATAGTAAATACTGCTGGAAAAAATAAACTACTCTAATTTCATGAGGACCAAAGAAGTAGTGATCAACGCTGTTGACTTTGTTCAATCCCATTTTTGGATTGCATCGGCGTGTTTATGCAAATGATAGCTTGGTACATACGATCCCTCGAGCTCTACAATTTAAAAGACGATAATAGCCAATAACCTCATGATAACATAACCGAGGTTCAAAACAGTACACAAGAGATACAGAAGAGGTACTATAGGACATTGTAGATACAAATAAAACTAATGGTAGTTGAACGCTAATTTTTCCACCTGTTGCAGACGCTTAATAAAGCCCAATCATCACAGCAGGAAAAAACTACCTATCAGTCGAAAAATATCTTGTCAAGAGAAAAAAAGGCTAGGTCAATTGAATTTGCTTCAATGGTGAGCAACCAATTAAATAATAATAACTATATGGGAAATACAGTTAAGTACTAGTTACTAACAGCACATTTCCCTAAAGTAAACAGTAGGTGTGCTTCAAAATCAACCACATGGAACAGAAGCAATCAGTTCACAAAGTACCAGTCAAAGTGCCAAAATTCAGTGCGGTGAACTTCAAAGACTCATATTGAGTAAAACAGAGATAAAACATTCATTAAAAGACTCGACGGAGCCGAATAATTAGTTACGAACAAGAATTTGTAAACAGTATGTTATTACTGATTTTAATCAGCCCGAAAACATTTTAACAAATATATCAAATACTGAAAACTATAAAAAGGCAGTACATCCATCAGAAATGGGGGGATTTTTTTCATATTCTCACAGGGACGTACCAAGATGGATTTTAAGAAAATTATGTTCAAATGTAAGATGTTGAGTTATCACTACAGGCAGCGTACACCTGGAAGACTCCCTACACACTTAATCATGATAGAATTAAAAAATGTATTAGTAGTCGATGATAAAACGACATGCTTAAGAAAGGTCTTAAGAACTAGTATCTCTTTTGTTATGTTTACGACCTATATTCAAGAATAGAAAATATTTTGCCCAACCCTCCTGCTGACTACCAAGGCCAAAGATGAACGATAAAATTTTGTTGAAAATCACAATCCCCAATAGCTTGTATATGGTAGCAATTGGACTGGATTTAGAAGTTAGGCAGGAATGTCCGGAAATTAGGAATGATAATAAGTATCATCAATACTTCTAGTTGACATTCTCCCTACAGATTTGCACGAACTACGTTACCTGTAACATCCAGATGAGGTAATTTACTCGTGCGACTTCTACCAAGGTGAACATGTGGACGTCGCAGAAATGAGTCTTGCCGCGGACAAATAAACCCAATGGTGACAATGCTGAGACTGCCTAGATAATTGATCTAAGTAAATTAAGCACTCCATTTACCTACAAATAAGGTTATCCTTTCTGATAGTCGTGCACAGATGCACTAGATCTTTCTTGCCAATTTCTCTCAATATTAAATTTGTTAGGAAATCTTCATGAGCACACTGAGAAGGCCAATTAACAGCTTTTATTAGCATGTTTGTCTCTATGAGATATATATATATAGTAGGAGAGTAGGAGCTTGTAGTGTTAGTCATTAGTTTTAGCCCATAATATATCTTATTCTAGTTTCCGGACATTCCATTCTATTCGTTCTACATGAGTCATGTTTTGACCTTGTTAATTATTCGCTTATTAGCCTTAACAGTTTTCACATGAGCGTATATGTGTGTACACTTCATGTCCCATGACTCATCACATGTCTGTAGTTTATTTTACCTGCCTACAAATATTGAGTAATGCCCGGCTTGAATAGGAGTTGGCTTCCCAGCCATCTTCCATACATGTCATTTTGCTCTGCTCTGTTTCATTCGCTGCATGTACGAAATATATGTATTCTCAAGTAAATTATCGTTATTCGACTTCTTTAATTCCGTTATTGGATAACGCGATTCAAGTCGACGATGATATACGAGAATCAGCGATAGCAAACATCCATACGCTTGATGTCACAGGTATTCAGTGTTTGACAACGCTTCTACCAGTAACACCTTCTAATGTATTTCGTTCCCACCCAGAGAAATCAAAAGACAGAGTCGAGGAGATCGGAAGAGTATATTTGGCGATGACCAATATACCGGAATTCTCTGATCTAATCTGGCTAGCGATTGCGGTTGATGTTGAGCACGGCGTTACCACACGTGATCTGGTGCGGATGCATGGCCGAGCGCCTTCAGCTAGATGAGTCCACTAAAACATATGGTCAGCATCCAATGTCGAAAACTTACAGAGCTATTTATTTTGGGGATTTATTTACCGCTACAGATCACTCCCCCTAGTGGGGCAGTGATGACCCTAAGACGTGATCAGCCAGAAGTTTAAACCCAACGAGTTTGTCGTCGGTAAACACTCTTCTGATAGCTTACTAAATTTAGCAGCGTCTGGTCGTCTTTCCTTACTATATGGGACGGAGGTTCAACATAGTAAAAAAGAAAATGTACAATGAAAATTTCGGATCCTCATAAACGTCATCGTTCTTTTCCAGCCGTCCTGGAAAAGAAAAATAAAATGTAAGTGCATGTCGAAATACACTCGTATGTGTGTAAAAGCACAATGTCAGAGAAAAAAATGGAAAATAAACTCATGAACACGTAATAGCGTTAAAAAATTGTTTTTTGTTTTGTTTTTTTAAATAGAAATAAAAATATATAAGCATATTAAAATTGTTTTTTAAAAAAATAATATAAAATGTCGAGAAGTGCCTTACGTGCAATAGTCGTTTAAATGTTCTGGAAATCTCACCCTTCTTCCAGAACGCGTCGTTTTAAGTTTATTTTCGGATACTGTCGAAGTATCATCGTGTGTGTTGGTTGTCGGATGAGGTATTATAAGTGTCGGAGTCGTGTCGTTCGATTGTACCGAAGGAAAATCCACGTAGATAGGATTTCCTTCTAAATACGCTGCTTTTAAGCGATCGATGCTGATGCTATCGTTGGTTCCGTTCTTATCGACTATATAGTACTTAGATTCACGTTGAAGAACTTTGAAGGGTCCTTCGTATGCTGATTCGAATGGTCGTCGATGCGAGTCTCGACGAACGAAAACGTGTGTACTATATCGTAAGTCAGGTTGAACGAAAACATCAGTTGATTGAGGTCGAGTGAAAGCAGGTTTAATTGAACGCATTGCGTTTGTAAGCCTGTTCGTGTAGGAGGTTAGATCCATGTTCATTGAAGAGGATGAAGGATCCACGAATTCTCCTGGAAGTCGAAGTGTCGTTCCATAAACGAGTTGAGACGCAGTGTATCCAATGTCAGCTTTCACTGCATTGCGGATACCTAGTAAGACGAGTGGAAGAGCGTCGGTCCACTGTGAAACGTTTGCTGCTGATAGCGAAGCTTTCAGTTGTCGGTGAAAACGTTCTACCAACCCGTTTGCTTGTGGATGGTAGGCGGTCGTTCGGAAGCGAGTGATTCCTAAAAGTGTGGTCAGACGACGGAAAAGATCGGATTCAAACTGACGTCCGCGGTCTGTAGTGATGGTTGAAGGGCAACCGAAGTTTGCTACCCATCGTTCGACGAAGGTGCGGGCCACTGTTTCAGCAGTGATGTCCTTAATAGGTACTGCTTCTGGCCATCGAGTGAAACGGTCAACGCAGGTTAAGAGATAAGAGTATCCATTTGAATCTGGTAAAGGTCCTACCAAATCCAGATGAACATGGTCGAAACGAGCATCGGGAGTTTTAAACGAGCCTAAGGGACATTTATTGTGTCTGATAACCTTAGATTTTTGGCAGCTTACACAGGAGCGTGCCCACTCCCTCACGTCTTTATTCATTCCAGGCCAGCAAAACCGTTCTGCTATAAGCTTGATGGTTGCACGAACACCTGGATGAGAAAGTTTGTGCAATGTATTGAAGACATTGCGTCGATAATGTTTCGGCACGATTGGGCGATCCCTACCTGTAGATGTGTCACAAAGTAGAGTTTCCTTACCTGTTCCCATCTGTTTGATGCGTAGTTTAAGTGTTGTGGACGATAACTCGTGCTGAAGATCACTGTCTTCTTTTTGAAGCTCGGAGAGTTTAAGAAGGTCGATTCCTTGGAAACTGTTCAGGGAAGTTATGCGAGATAAAGCGTCTGCAACTACATTGTTTGCTCCAGAGATGTGTTGAATGTCTGAAGTAAACTGCGAAATGTAGTCCAGTTGTCGAGACTCACGGGAGAGTACTTGTCAGAAGGAGAGCTTAACGAGAAAGTGAGCGGTTTATGGTCCGTGAAAAGAGTGAATTCACGACCTTCGATGTAGTGTTGGAAATGCCGTACAGCACAATACATAGCTAGGAGTTCCCTACCGAATGTGCTGTACCTCGATTCGGTGTCTAGCAACCTTCTAGAGAAAAATGCCAAGGGTTGCCAGGAGTTGTTAACCCATTGTTGTAAGACTCCTCCGATTGCCGAGTCGGATGCGTCTACTGCGATGCTAATGGGTGCTCGGGTGTCCTGATGTGCGAGCATTGTTGCTTTAGCAATCAGTTCCTTAACTGTGGAGAATGCTTTTCGTGCGGTGTCGTCCAAGTTAATGGATTTCGCATTTCCACGAAGTTGGTCGGTCAGAGGTTTCATAAGTAATGCGCATTTGGGTATGAAACGTCTATAGAAACTTACGAGGCCGTTGAACGTGCGTAATTGCTTGACGGTGGTCGGTTCTGGGTAATCCAGAATGGCCGCCACTTTGGTTCTAAGAGGTCGAATGCCTTGAGCATCGATAGTGTGTCCCAGAAAGTCTAATGAGTCGGTTCCAATTTGGCATTTCTGAACGTTTACAGTAATGCCATGTTTTTGAAGTCGTTCGAAAACAAGATCCAGATGCTTGAGATGTGTTTCTCTGTCCGGACTTGCGATTAGACAGTCATCAACATACGCGTGTACGAAGTTGAGACCTCGAAAAACGTCGTCTATGAATCTTTGGAATGTTTGAGCAGCATTCCTTAGACCGAAAGGCATTCGCAAAAATTCATAGAGTCCGAAGGAGTTATGATAGCTGTTTTCGGTATGTCGTCAGTAGCCATAGGGATTTGGTTATACGCTTTAACCAAGTCGATTTTCGAAAAGACAGTTGTACCTTTCAAAGTAGCTGTCAAATCGTGAATGTGAGGCAACGGGTAACGATCGGGAATGGTTTTCGCGTTCAATCGCCGATAGTCACCAGTTGGACGCCAATCGTTGCTGTCCTTTTAGGGACCATGTGCAACGGAGATGCATATGGGCTACTTGACGGTCGTATGATCCCTAAGTCTACCATGTGGTCGAATTCGTTTTTCGCTAACCTTAGCTTTTCAGGAGCTAGTCGTCGTGCTTTGGAAAATACAGGTGGTCCTGTAGTCGTGATGTGATGTGTAACGTTGCTGGTTACACACGGTAGTTTCGGTTGAGTTTGTTGTATCCCAGGGTACTTATCGAGTAGTGGTTGATAGAGTGGGTCTATCATATGTTTAACTGTGACTGGGGATACTCTGCAACCAGTAAAACAAGTTACGCAAACGGATAAATTAGTGTTTCCGTCTACTAGCCTCCGTTCGCGCGTATCGATGATCAGATTGTGATGTTGTAGAAGGTCCATACCAATGATTGGCATAGAAACATCTGCAACAACGAAAATCCAGTGTATGGGTTTGCGTAAACCCACGTTAAGGTAAACGTACCTTTTGCCATACGTAGCGATCAGTTTTCCGTTTGCCGCCTGTAAGTTTAGGGTCGATTCGTGAAGCCGGTCGTTAGGATTTGCTGGGAGAACGCTAACTTCTACGCCAGTATCGACGAGGTAGCGAACTCTCGTTGTCACATCTGTGACGAATAACAGACGGCTTTGTTCGCCGGCTACGGTTGCCGTTAACGCGTGCCGGCCTGGAAGTTTCCCGAATTGTTATTCGAATCAGTCGGTTTCGTGTTGGGAAAATTGCAGGGTTTTCTGCAATTTCTGGAAAACTTTCCATACTGGTTATGATACCAGCACCAGTTGGGATTATCCGTCTCTCGTTGTCTAGAGAGGAATCGCTTACGTGAAATGGTTCTAAGTGGGGAGCGCGATCTCTTACGGTCGGTACGAAGACTAAGATAACGCGTGAGTGTGTGACATAACTCGGTTATATCATTCTGAGTCGTTTGAGGTTTTTCTTTGACTGAAAATACCTCGGTAGTAGAAGGTTTCGTAATTTCTAAAATGCGGTCGGCAGATGCAGCTAGCTCGTCTAAGGCGTTGTTCTGGAACGAGACCAGAACTGCTTGCACCTGTTGGGGAAGTTTTGACAAGAAGAGTTGTTTGAATAGACCTTCGTCGAAAGTTCTTGGGCCTATTACCTCTCTCATCCGTTGCAACATGTCCGTCGCAGAACCGTGTTGCAGGTCGATGTTATTGAAGAGTTGATCTAACCTTTGTCGATCGGTTAGGTCTCCTCGTTTAAGAATCGAGCGTTTTAAGATTTCGTAAGGATCGGAAACATCACTAGTAAACATACTAGGTGTTACGTACCTGTTGAATTCGCGCGGTAGAGCCTTGACTACTGTGAGGAATTGTGCACGTGTGTCGATCACGCCGTGCTCGGAGAAGTCGGCTTCTGCGTAGCAAAACCAGGCTTCGATGTTGTCGGGCCAGAAAGGCATCAGTTGAAACGAAGGTGGGGACAAAGTCTTAAGCTTGAGTACTTTAGGTGTCTGTTCAGTCATGATGAAGTATGAAGTACGATAATGAACGAGGGAAAAAATATATATATCCGAGAAAAACACGAAAAAAATCACAATGTTTAAAAAAATAAAAAATAAGGCAATGATATATAAAAATCCCAAAAAGGAACAGACTCACAGTTGCAATTAGGTGTACCAGATCACGTCGGGTTCACCAATGATGATGTCACAGATATTCAGTGTTTGACAACGCTTCTACCAGTAACACCTTCTAATGTATTTCGTTCCCACCCAGAGAAATCAAAAGACAGAGTCGAGGAGATCGGAAGAGTATATTTGGCGATGACCAATATACCGGAATTCTCTGATCTAATCTGGCTAGCGATTGCGGTTGATGTTGAGCACGGCGTTACCACACGTGATCTGGTGCGGATGCATGGCCGAGCGCCTTCAGCTAGATGAGTCCACTAAAACATATGGTCAGCATCCAATGTCGAAAACTTACAGAGCTATTTAGTTTGGGGATTTATTTACCGCTACACGCTCTAAACAGGAGTCAGATTCACGGGTCACTAAAGTGGTGAGCCCTTCAACGAATATCGCCGATCTAAATGAGGACAAAATCAAAACTACGGGCCACAAAAAGCTAAGATCATATCTCTCTAATTGAGTTTCATCAACCTGCAAAGTACTTCTTGAATTTAGAACTAGATTCATTAATGTATGAGTTTCCAGTAACCTCGAGTCTTAAAACAGGCTGTGTTATGATGATTAGGAGTATTTAAATTATAGTACGAACTAAGAATCCCAGAAATAACGTAATCGGATCAGGAAGTACTAGATAAGCACGAACGAATGTACTGTATTTAGAATTCGAAATCAAGCATTCAAAAAGTACAAAGGAATCATTAGTTCATTCAAATACCACATGTGTGTTAGCATATTTTCGTGTTATTTGTACGAACTAATGAATCCTTGGTGTTTGATTGCGCGCTTACTAAGAATTACAGATATAATATGTTCGGAAATTATTAGTTATCACATTAATTCGAATACTTCTAATTATCATAATTTCGTAATCTTTACATTACTTTCATGCAAACTCTCTTTTTACAAATGTACCTTTGACTAAGACTGTGGATTTCCTTTGTGACTATATAACTACTAATTTTCCCTTTTTTCCTATTCCGTCATAATTGTTGAAAGAATTACTTTGATTATGTACTGCAAATGTTCAATTGCAAATGTCAGTTAACGCAAAGACCTCTCGCTTATCCGGTTCCAAAGAAAAAAGTTTATATCTATCTACCATATAGAGATGAATCCAATCGCATATTTTTAAGACAGAGATTGAAAGCAGCCATCGCGAAAACCTATTATGCTTGTAGCGGTAAATAAATCCCCAAACTAAATAGCTCTGTAAGTTTTCGACATTGGATGCTGACCATATGTTTTAGTGGACTCATCTAGCTGAAGGCGCTCGGCCATGCATCCGCACCAGATCACGTGTGGTAACGCCGTGCTCAACATCAACCGCAATCGCTAGCCAGATTAGATCAGAGAATTCCGGTATATTGGTCATCGCCAAATATACTCTTCCGATCTCCTCGACTCTGTCTTTTGATTTCTCTGGGTGGGAACGAAATACATTAGAAGGTGTTACTGGTAGAAGCGTTGTCAAACACTGAATACCTGTGACATCATCATTGGTGAACCCGACGTGATCTGGTACACCTAATTGCAACTGTGAGTCTGTTCCTTTTTGGGATTTTTATATATCATTGCCTTATTTTTTATTTTTTTTTAAACATTGTGATTTTTTTCGTGTTTTTTCTCGGATATATATTTTTTTTCCCCTCGTTCATTATCGTACTTCATACTTCATCATGACTGAACAGACACCTAACGTACTCAAGCTTAAGACTTTGTCCCCACCTTCGTTTCAACTGATGCCTTTCTGGCCCGACAACATCGAAGCCTGGTTTTGCTACGCAGAAGCCGACTTCTCCGAGCACGGCGTGATCGACACACGTGCACAATTCCTCACAGTAGTCAAGGCTCTACCGCGCGAATTCAACAGGTACGTAACACCTAGTATGTTTACTAGTGATGTTTCCGATCCTTACGAAATCTTAAAACGCTCGATTCTTAAACGAGGAGACCTAACCGATCGACAAAGGTTAGATCAACTCTTCAATAACATCGACCTGCAACACGGTTCTGCGACGGACATGTTGCAACGGATGAGAGAGGTAATAGGCCCAAGAACTTTCGACGAAGGTCTATTCAAACAACTCTTCTTGTCAAAACTTCCCCAACAGGTGCAAGCAGTTCTGGTCTCGTTCCAGAACAACGCCTTAGACGAGCTAGCTGCATCTGCCGACCGCATTTTAGAAATTACGAAACCTTCTACTACCGAGGTATTTTCAGTCAAAGAAAAACCTCAAACGACTCAGAATGATATAACCGAGTTATGTCACACACTCACGCGTTATCTTAGTCTTCGTACCGACCGTAAGAGATCGCGCTCCCCACTTAGAACCATTTCACGTAAGCGATTCCTCTCTAGACAACGAGAGACGGATAATCCCAACTGGTGCTGGTATCATAACCAGTATGGAAAGTTTTCCAGAAATTGCAGAAAACCCTGCAATTTTCCCAACACGAAACCGACTGATTCGAATAACAATTCGGGAAACTTCCAGGCCGGCACGCGTTAACGGCAACCGTAGCCGGCGAACAAAGCCGTCTGTTATTCGTCACAGATGTGACAACGAGAGTTCGCTACCTCGTCGATACTGGCGTAGAAGTTAGCGTTCTCCCAGCAAATCCTAACGACCGGCTTCACGAATCGACCCTAAACTTACAGGCGGAAAACGGAAAACTGATCGCTACGTATGGCAAAAGGTACGTTTACCTTAACGTGGGTTTACGCAAACCCATACACTGGATTTTCGTTGTTGCAGATGTTTCTATGCCAATCATTGGTATGGACCTTCTACAACATCACAATCTGATCATCGATACGCGCGAACGGAGGCTAGTAGACGGAAACACTAATTTATCCGTTTGCGTAACTTGTTTTACTGGTTGCAGAGTATCCCCAGTCACAGTTAAACATATGATAGACCCACTCTATCAACCACTACTCGATAAGTACCCTGGGATACAACAAACTCAACCGAAACTACCGTGTGTAACCAGCAACGTTACACATCACATCACGACTACAGGACCACCTGTATTTTCCAAAGCACGACGACTAGCTCCTGAAAAGCTAAGGTTAGCGAAAAACGAATTCGACCACATGGTAGACTTAGGGATCATACGACCGTCAAGTAGCCCATATGCATCTCCGTTGCACATGGTCCCTAAAAAGGACAGCAACGATTGGCGTCCAACTGGTGACTATCGGCGATTGAACGCGAAAACCATTCCCGATCGTTACCCGTTGCCTCACATTCACGATTTGACAGCTACTTTGAAAGGTACAACTGTCTTTTCGAAAATCGACTTGGTTAAAGCGTATAACCAAATCCCTATGGCTACTGACGACATACCGAAAACAGCTATCATAACTCCTTCGGACTCTATGAATTTTTGCGAATGCCTTTCGGTCTAAGGAATGCTGCTCAAACATTCCAAAGATTCATAGACGACGTTTTTCGAGGTCTCAACTTCGTACACGCGTATGTTGATGACTGTCTAATCGCAAGTCCGGACAGAGAAACACATCTCAAGCATCTGGATCTTGTTTTCGAACGACTTCAAAAACATGGCATTACTGTAAACGTTCAGAAATGCCAAATTGGAACCGACTCATTAGACTTTCTGGGACACACTATCGATGCTCAAGGCATTCGACCTCTTAGAACCAAAGTGGCGGCCATTCTGGATTACCCAGAACCGACCACCGTCAAGCAATTACGCACGTTCAACGGCCTCGTAAGTTTCTATAGACGTTTCATACCCAAATGCGCATTACTTATGAAACCTCTGACCGACCAACTTCGTGGAAATGCGAAATCCATTAACTTGGACGACACCGCACGAAAAGCATTCTCCACAGTTAAGGAACTGATTGCTAAAGCAACAATGCTCGCACATCAGGACACCCGAGCACCCATTAGCATCGCAGTAGACGCATCCGACTCGGCAATCGGAGGAGTCTTACAACAATGGGTTAACAACTCCTGGCAACCCTTGGCATTTTTCTCTAGAAGGTTGCTAGACACCGAATCGAGGTACAGCACATTCGGTAGGGAACTCCTAGCTATGTATTGTGCTGTACGGCATTTCCAACACTACATCGAAGGTCGTGAATTCACTCTTTTCACGGACCATAAACCGCTCACTTTCTCGTTAAGCTCTCCTTCTGACAAGTACTCTCCCCGTGAGTCTCGACAACTGGACTACATTTCGCAGTTTACTTCAGACATTCAACACATCTCTGGAGCAAACAATGTAGTTGCAGACGCTTTATCTCGCATAACTTCCTTGAACAGTTTCCAAGGAATCGACCTTCTTAAACTCTCCGAGCTTCAAAAAGAAGACAGTGATCTTCAGCACGAGTTATCGTCCACAACACTTAAACTACGCATCAAACAGATGGGAACAGGTAAGGAAACTCTACTTTGTGACACATCTACAGGTAGGGATCGCCCAATCGTGCCGAAACATTATCGACGCAATGTCTTCAATACATTGCACAAACTTTCTCATCCAGGTGTTCGTGCAACCATCAAGCTTATAGCAGAACGGTTTTGCTGGCCTGGAATGAATAAAGACGTGAGGGAGTGGGCACGCTCCTGTGTAAGCTGCCAAAAATCTAAGGTTATCAGACACAATAAATGTCCCTTAGGCTCGTTTAAAACTCCCGATGCTCGTTTCGACCATGTTCATCTGGATTTGGTAGGACCTTTACCAGATTCAAATGGATACTCTTATCTCTTAACCTGCGTTGACCGTTTCACTCGATGGCCAGAAGCAGTACCTATTAAGGACATCACTGCTGAAACAGTGGCCCGCACCTTCGTCGAACGATGGGTAGCAAACTTCGGTTGCCCTTCAACCATCACTACAGACCGCGGACGTCAGTTTGAATCCGATCTTTTCCGTCGTCTGACCACACTTTTAGGAATCACTCGCTTCCGAACGACCGCCTACCATCCACAAGCAAACGGGTTGGTAGAACGTTTTCACCGACAACTGAAAGCTTCGCTATCAGCAGCAAACGTTTCACAGTGGACCGACGCTCTTCCACTCGTCTTACTAGGTATCCGCAATGCAGTGAAAGCTGACATTGGATACACTGCGTCTCAACTCGTTTATGGAACGACACTTCGACTTCCAGGAGAATTCGTGGATCCTTCATCCTCTTCAATGAACATGGATCTAACCTCCTACACGAACAGGCTTACAAACGCAATGCGTTCAATTAAACCTGCTTTCACTCGACCTCAATCAACTGATGTTTTCGTTCAACCTGACTTACGATATAGTACACACGTTTTCGTTCGTCGAGACTCGCATCGACGACCATTCGAATCAGCATACGAAGGACCCTTCAAAGTTCTTCAACGTGAATCTAAGTACTATATAGTCGATAAGAACGGAACCAACGATAGCATCAGCATCGATCGCTTAAAAGCAGCGTATTTAGAAGGAAATCCTATCTACGTGGATTTTCCTTCGGTACAATCGAACGACACGACTCCGACACTTATAATACCTCATCCGACAACCAACACACACGATGATACTTCGACAGTATCCGAAAATAAACTTAAAACGACGCGTTCTGGAAGAAGGGTGAGATTTCCAGAACATTTAAACGACTATTGCACGTAAGGCACTTCTCGACATTTTATATTATTTTTTTAAAAAAACAATTTTAATATGCTTATATATTTTTATTTCTATTTAAAAAAACAAAACAAAAAACAATTTTTTAACGCTATTACGTGTTCATGAGTTTATTTTCCATTTTTTTCTCTGACATTGTGCTTTTACACACATACGAGTGTATTTCGACATGCACTTACATTTTATTTTTCTTTTCCAGGACGGCTGGAAAAGAACGATGACGTTTATGAGGATCCGAAATTTTCATTGTACATTTTCTTTTTTTACTATGTTGAACCTCCGTCCCATATAGTAAGGAAAGACGACCAGACGCTGCTAAATTTAGTAAGCTATCAGAAGAGTGTTTACCAACGACAAACTCGTTGGGTTTAAACTTCTGGCTGGCCACGTCTTAGGGTCATCACTGCCCCACTAGGGGGAGTGATCTGTAGCGGTAAATAAATCCCCAAAATAAATAGCTCTGTAAGTTTTCGACATTGGATGCTGACCATATGTTTTAGTGGACTCATCTAGCTGAAGGCGCTCGGCCATGCATCCGCACCAGATCACGTGTGGTAACGCCGTGCTCAACATCAACCGCAATCGCTAGCCAGATTAGATCAGAGAATTCCGGTATATTGGTCATCGCCAAATATACTCTTCCGATCTCCTCGACTCTGTCTTTTGATTTCTCTGGGTGGGAACGAAATACATTAGAAGGTGTTACTGGTAGAAGCGTTGTCAAACACTGAATACCTGTGACATCATCATGCTCCTAAATTGGTTGTGACTGAAAAGTCTAGGTCCATGATTCCAAATAGACCTAAACAATGCACTAATGATTACGTCACATCCCATTGTATTTACGAATTTACATGTTTGTGTGGACACGCGTACATAGGGAGGAGTAATCGAACAATGCAACCAAGGGTCATTGAACATATGCCTAAATGGCTTCAAAATCAATGTGAGTCAAATGGTCCAATCAATGAGGAAGTAGAAAACCATGTTTATCGATAGTGAAACATAATTGAAACGGGGCACATAATTGACATTATTACAGCTTTTAAAACATTGTATAGAAATTGTCAAGGACGAATTCTCAAATTTATGAAAGCCTTGGCTATTCGTATATTTAAACCCCCCTTATATGCACAAAAACAATATGCCGTAACGTTGAATTTACTCTGGTAATCATTAAGTCATGTTATGGCCTAAGATAATGCGACAATTTCTTATTCTTTCTATACGATGATTCTCTCCCCTTTGTTACCGGTTTTACTTGAACTAACATTTAATTGACCTTTATTAATTTTCATATAAAAATGCCCTGACCAGATTATTCGAAATGTATAGCGCAAATACATCACATTCCTCAGATCAACTCCGCCTTCTAATTGCCTTAAATATTCTAATTATCATTATCGCCACTTGGTAAATTCAATATCGAACCTAATGTAATTTGACCGCACATTTACAGGTCTGTTTCCCTAAACTATTGTGAATTTATATGAGTGTAACATGACATATTTCAGTCTACAAAAATTAGATTAACACATCCATCATAAGGAGTGATGACCTTCATAGCTAACAAGAATAACTGACTCTTTCTAACAATCTAAAAATCACCCCAGATGGAAGTTTGCTTTGCAGAATGTATAAAGCTATAAGTTTGGTAACAACTTTATAATCAATTATCAAAAGACACCGATAATGAAAATTTGATTTTCGATTGAAAGTAGTTTGCAGTTAATAATAATTAATAAAGTACAATAAAAGATAATCCTATCTAAAAATCCTAAGATCATATAAGCATTTGATATGTAGGTTTCCTGTTATTCTCTATACAGCCAAATTTCTAATCCTATAGAAAATTTTACGGTATTATTCGCATATACATTTTCAAGTACGTTAATATAACACAAACAAGACAACTGAACTACTCATGTGAAACAACGCATTTCAACAGCTAGAATTCGAGGTTTTGGATTTTGTCTAAGCTGAACACCTTATTTCCAAATTTATTATGCAACAGTGTTATATACATAATAAAGCATATTTTCATTCCTACTAAAAAGTATATGTATCAAAATGTTATAAACATAGCAAATAATCAAATTTGAATACTTTTATAGTAAAGTGATATCAACAGAAGGATCATTGAAAATTAAAGAATACTGAACATGTATTTTGTAATATTCATGAATTCCTTTTTGATGCTCACATACAACCCTCAATTCAAAATCAAAATCTTCATGCAAAATATTAGTTTTAGAAAATACCCACTTTAGTATCTGCTTTTATCTTTAATAACCTCTTTTGAAGTGATGTCTCAAGGTTTTATCCTATACAGACTGACTTCAATTTCCGATAAAACTGCTGTGAACTAGGATATATATATATACCTTCATAACAATAGTAAAAAGAACAACTAGAACATATATAAAGACTATAATTTTTAATTATTGACATATTTCAATGTGAAACAGAGCAAAGTTGAGTCTGGTTACAATCAACCAATATATATCAATAAAAATAAATTGTTGTTAAAGAAGAAAAGTAACTACTATATTTTATATCATGAAATTAAATAGAAATATGTCATGTTAATTAAATGAAGTGAAATAAACAAAGTGAAAGCTCTTAGGTTATAAGTATATTGTTACTTAAATGGTGCAATTTTAAAATAGAACAAAATGATTAAGAAAAGTTAATGGATAAAAAAAGGAAGAAAAGGTTATAAGGCCGGTGTGTGTGTGTGTGTGGAGTACATAGGTGTACATCTAAATAGACACTAGAATCTATAAGTTTGCCAAAAAAATAAACGGAAAATATATAAAAACAGAATAACAGTAATAATAATAATAATAATAATAACGACAAGGACAATGTTTTCTTTATTACCCCCCACATATTAACAGCATCGATAATAATCCAGATATTTAAATTAAACTTTATCTAACGGGAGAATATCATTCTCATCAGCCAATGGAATCAAATCACAAAACACAGAACTTTCAACCTAAAACAAAATAAAGGTAAAAAACAAAATAAAACTTAGTGAGGAATAGAAATTCAAGTCATGAATGCATAACGTTGTGAAGGTCAAAATGAGGATAAAGTATATTATACTCACTAGTGACTGGCTTCAAGATGTATATCCTGAAGGTCTAATGAGAAGCAGTGACCAATGGAGTTCAATCGGGTTAATTGTAAGATAGTAACTCAGTGATGACAATGGTGGATATGTTGCTCAATTTCGTGAATTGGTTGAACTTAGACATTAACACCGTGTAATCTCGGCTGGCTCAGAGGTCTAGTGGTTAAGCGCTCAAACGCGAGACTGACAGGTCCTGTGTTCGAATCTCGAGAAGCGAGATCGTGGATGCGCGCTGCTGAGGAGTCTCAGAGTAGGAAGCGACGGCCGTCCAGTGCTTTCAGGTTTTCCATGCTGGTCTAGCTTCAATTGACTCATGACCACAACTATTAAAGTACATTTGCCTAATCCTGCCTAGTTACATTTTTATTGGTAATCAATAGTTGTTTTAAAACTGATGAAATTCATAAATGACAGTTCAATAAAATGCTCACAAAACTAAATGAATAAATAATGATTAATTCCTCAGTAAATTGTTGAACAAGAATTGGATGGAACTAGAAAAGAAGGCCCAGGACAGAGTAGGTTGGAGAATGCTGGTCGGCGGCCTATGCTTCATTAGGAGTAACAGGCGTAAGTAACCGCCTCAATAATGTAAATAACTTTAGGACAGATTTACAAAGTCCTAAAATGAAATGTCACATCTCAAACTGACTTAAAATTGAAGATCAAAGACCAACAGGATCCAATCGTAGATAATTCACAGTTATATAAATTTCACTAGGACATCTAAGAATCTTAAATCATTCCGTCTGATGCGATTGTATAAATGCTATTGAAAAGTCCTAAAATGATAGGATGAAATGCCTTTCTTCACTGTTTTCGTTTTAATGGATTTCTTAGTTGATGCCAGTTTATGATGATAATTATACCTATGTAATGTACAATTACTACAAATTTTAAATTCTTAACATACTACTAAACATTTAAATATACTTTTTGATTCAGAGATAATATCAGTCACACTTAACAATGATTTAAATGCAAATCAGAAACATCTCTATCTGAAAAACATTTCAAAAAAATTGAACCTTAAAGCCACAGATCTTTGTATGTATAAATTGATAAGTCTTCTAATTGAATACTAGATTCGGTTGCTAAGCTCTTCTACTAACCATCACGCTTAATCTACACAGCGGCTTGAAGACGAGAATAAAGTTGCGATATATGAAAAAAAAACGATTTACTCCAAAGGTTCGTTTATATACAGAAAATCTAGGGGTTTTATGGTATTGTAGATGTCTTTGAATTTCCGGAAAATTCTGGAATGCTACTAAAAACAGTAGCCGTATAAGTAATCATCTAATCAGAAACTTGATGTGTGATTTTTCACTTTCTAGAAATTTTGTGCAAAACTTCTAATGAATGGTGATTGGATAAGATGCTTCCCAGTGTTTTTAGAGCCTTTCTTGGCTTTTTTTTCAAGGAGTTTTCTGGATCTCTCCAACAAATATAAAAACGGAAATCCATTTCAATGGTTTATTTAATATATCTCCAGTTAATGATAACTTCAAACATCATTTTATTAATTCAAGTAACATACAGAAATTGATAATCAAATTACATTAGTATCATGTATTAGAAATTTGAAACTTTTGAACACAACACATAGGATATGAAGATATCAAAAGTAATGAAATTAGTTTTGAGATGTTCTGTCTTTATATGACTAAATTATGTTGAAGCCATATAAGCAACTTTGTGATCTATGTTCTTTCATCTCTTCGCCAATTATATTTTATCTGATGATAAGTGACTCATTAAGATACTACCTTGTTTAAGCATTTTGTATATATCTAAATGAAGACACTAATTACATAATATATTCAATTATTCGATTAAGCATTCTTTTTTTGTACAAGCGTTTTATGGAGATTGTTGAGCTTTCATAGATCATATCACCACTTGATTCTAGTTAGTTAAACAAGAGTTGAATGATGGCTCAGTGGTATGGAGGTTAGGCGATGACCGCGTAACTGAAGGTCCTGGTCTCAATCCCTGGTGGGTCGTGAATGAGAACTTCTAGGGATTCCTATACTACGACGAAACAGCTATCTATTGCTTCCCAAATTTTATTGGTTGTCTGACTAAAGTCAGTTAGCGATGTAATCTATGGGAATTCAAAAATCTCCACGATACACCTGTAATAACAATAATAATCATGTGCACACTAGTAACTAACTACAAAATGGGATCCTATCTTTCTTTAAATCTATTTGATTGAAATTTGTGTAGTAGTTCATCAAAAAAAATCATCAGTTCATTCATTACATTCATTTCAGTTTTTTGTTAAGAACTAATTGAGTAATACAACGCTTAGTTTGTACATTTAAAACAAATAACTAATTGATCAGTTTATATTCAAGAAATAAGAACATTAAACGTACCGACATTGAATATATACACTTTGTGGGCTCAGAGAATGACAAGTAAATATCTTTACTTGTTGAATGTAAACATCTAGGAATTATTCGAAAACAAGAAATTTCAAAAGATGTACATCATACACATATATAAAAACAATCAATATTTTATTTTTTATGATATTAATATGAGAATACTATATTTGAGTTCTGTTTCCACTAGATAACAAACAAGTGATTATAGAATGTTTGTGGTGGCTGATAACTATGTCAAGCCCAATTAAGTTATTCTAGCTTCTGAACAGTTCAATTTATTCATTCTACTCAAACTACATTTTGACCGTGTCACTTATTCGTTTATAAGCCCTGACTGTTTTTATATGATCGTATGTGTGTGTTAACTACCTACCCTATTCATTACGTGTCTGTAACTTATTTTTTGTCTAAATATAAATATTCGATCAAGCTTGATCAAAACGAGTGGGCTCACATGCCTTCTCCAATCCGTTCCGCTTTGCTTCGTTTCTCTGATTGTCTGTTTGGGTGAACGATTGAATGAAATATATGAATTCAAAATCCATTCTCGTGTTTAACTTATTTAACTCGGATAATCCGTAACGTGATTTAAGTCGATAATTATAAACGAGGGAAACCGGGATGAATATTTCGACAGCAATCATCATATGATATAACTGGATTCAGATATCGGGTCATTAAGTTTTTTTTTAAATCAATAACTCACCAACAGAGTTAAGACTTGCCCATCATACCACTAATTACAGCAGTTAATCTAAGTTGACTGGAATACTTATACTATATGAGGTTACTATACCAGGTAAGTCAGTTTAAGTATTGAGGGATAACCCGCACTACTGACAGTGTTATGGTATAGTGATACCAAGTTGTTCCCTAAGAGTAATCAAAACCCTAAATGCTACTGTTTTTTTTCACAAACGAAAGAACGGGTTATAAAAAAATGATGCTAAAACTAGAACATCTCCACTTTTCACGTAGAATTCTGGTTCCGACGGTAATGTTTGAAGTGCGAGGAGATAATACAGCGTAAAGTACTCATAAAAACATCAGGAATGAACGGCCACAACAAGCAGTCTCTTGGATTCTATGGTCAAAAGACCACGTTCCTAAATTTATTTAATGATATCTCATGGTTTGAGTGAATGGACAGTAGCAACTACCACTATATAACTAAAAACGCACAAAACAGAGAATTGTATAACTGAAGGCACTAGTATAAACCAATAAATTCCAAAAACTTCCTATTTCAAGTAGGCGAAGATGTTGTGCAGAATAGCAGTGGAAGTTCACAATTAAACTATCAAGATTAAACGAATCAACACCAACAAATTATCTATAAGAGCTACAGATTTTCTATCAATTATCCTATAAGTACGTAATTTTACATTTGATTTCAATGTAGAATAACTGTAAAAACAAATTTTGAATATTCTTGAACAAAATAACTGTTGAATCTATCGAAGCGTCCAATTGAGATATGGGCGAAATCGAAGTTCACAAAGTAACGATTCTTTATCGAATAATATACAAAAATTAGTTACAAACCTCAACTTTTGAGGTGTTTGTAGCGTTTACTGCGTCTTTTGTCTGAAATAAAAAAGGCTAAATAAGTACAACATGACAGCCCTTGGGTTGTGTCTAATCATGATAACGATCTATCAACAAGCAAAAATTGAACTAAGAGCAAGCAATATTGAAACTATTGTGTTTAAACAAGGGTTAAATGATTGAACAAAATTGAGAATAACTGCTACAACGATTGATATAAAGTAATTATAATGATAAATACAATAAATGTTATAAGTACAAATAAATATTTCAGAATATTACACGACAAACTTGTATTACAACATAAGCGTAGAAATTGCTAGGAATACAACTATTTACTGAATATCAATAAGTAGCATAAAACAATATGGAAAAGAGTTGAAGGGAAATGAATAAGGACAGAGAACGTAAAACAGATTGAACAATAACAAATGAAAAATAAGAACAATAATACAATACGGAAACATTACACAAGTTAATATACTATTCAGTATGAACCATACTTATTCTCTGGAAGCTAAAATGTTTCAGTTCGTCATTTTCAGTGTTACAGTCGAAACACCTCTGATGGAGTTTTTTTTACATGGAAAGTTAAATAAGTACCATACATAAATTTTTTATTTATGGCTCGTTAGGACGAAGTATAGATCCATGTACTGAAATGTGATTCGAATGTCTGTTGTGTGGCCTAATGGTTTGATATGAAGTATGATAACTTGGATCGATGGAAATTTATGTCAGATCACACATTGTTTATGAGTGATCATAGCTCATCCACTTTTTTATACAGCATAGATGTTAAAGAAAGCCTCATTTAAGTTACGAAGTAGGTTTTGCAATATTGATTATAATTATTTTTTACCAGTTGTCGCTTCAATCATTCGACATCCGAAAAAAGCAATGCTAATAAGTTAGTTAATTAATCCTGACAAAATAAGTTGTAAAGGCGATTGGCGTTTCAGGAAAAAAGAAAAGCTTTAATAAAAATTTGCGAGATTGGAGCACTGGAGAAAGTAAAGCACATGGACACGTTAATAATTCGTGTTATAGTTAGGGGCTTCAACACAACTATACTTTGTAAAGCGAATGGACACTTTACTAGTCTGAGTTTTTGCACAGTTGCATTAGACTTTCCTATCGGAAAAACTTGTAACAAAAAAGCGCAGAGAGTAATAATTTGTACACCAGTATAGAATGTGGGTAAAAATCATCGTAAGTATGTGTTATATACGCATATAGAATATAAAAGTCAAAGACTGATAAATTTCAAGGTACACACATAGGCATAGATGTTCGAGGTCGCAAGCATACGTTAAATGAATAAATAGAATGCATAGACAGAGGCCTATACACTCTTAGTATACACATAGATATGGATAGGATTTGAATTTGTTGTACCAAGTCGGAGCCCAGTAATAGTAGGAAATGAAGTACATGCCTTCAAATCATTGGATTAAAACTTGTCTATTGACGATCAGCTCATTCACGCTCAATACTACAAACAAATTTAGTTTTCAACCCTGTGCAGTGGTTACGGCATAATTTATGGCAATTGATCCGGTTTGTCCCAAACCTGATGGGTATTCCTAGGGATAATCCGGTCCAACACAAAAAGAAATAACATATTTTTCCAGTTCTGCGCATCCCATAAGTCTTTATTAAAAAGTAGTCAAATTTATGATAGAGTGGGGTTGAGCCCGATCTCCACCTAGCCTCTCACACTAGCTCATGGGATTAGGTTCCACTACCCCGAGAGTACCTTGAGGTGTGAGTCGGACCACTTAATTTAATGATGATCCTGTTTGAAACCGTATTAAGCATAACTCATCTGACATTTAAAAAAGTTGATAAATTATTCCCTGATCTCGCAAAAAAGGAATTAAAACGAACTGACTATCAATAGATCTTATAGTATTTAGCCATATCAAGGACAAAATTTACAAGTATTTGCTGTACTCGTAAGAATTGGATCTGGTAATAGCAATTTATACTAGAAAATCGATAGTTCAGTAGGACTAAGAAAATAGACTAGATTAACACTAAATTAACAGAGATTACGACACTCAACCACATGATACACACGAATTCATTATGCGACTGACGATCAAAAACCAGATGTAGGTCGCAATAAGAGATTAATAATACACAATACAAAACAGTCAACAGATGGAGAAGTCAAAGTGGAACAAAACTGAAACTAAGTTTAGAAATGAGATAGTCTCTTTCATTCAGTGTAGCCACATATGCCTGTCTTCTCATATAGGACAATCACCGGTTACTTTGACCAACATTTCAGAATACAAAGTTAGATCTTACTGAAGCTTTGTGTATTGTACGTATGCGTCTGAGAGTATACACAAAAAAATACAAGAACATAATAAAGATAAACAGTAGTTTTACGAAAAGACTCACTTCATTTTTACCACAACTTCTCGAAGTTTGTTAGTTTCTGTACACAAATCACCTTGACCATAGTATAGTGAAATTTGTCTGTAAAATAAATACAGTATAAAAGTAACTAAATGAAAGCACAATCAAGTAAATTCGCAAAAGGTTTAATGCATGTCACAAAACCTGAAGGGTATGAGTTCGGTCCTCTATGAGGTCACAGGTAAGAGTTCCTGAAGAGCTGCATACTAGAACAAAACAAATTTTTAATGTACCCTATTTGTCAATGAATGCCTGATTCAAGTCAATTCGTGATGCCAACTGGTCATAGTCATTATTAAGGTTTTGTGGAGATTGTTGAATGTTAATAAGATCACGAACTGACCTTAGATAAACAACCATTGAAAACAAGGACCAAAAAAGCTGTTCAGTACCCCAAAGTTTTCAAAATTTTTTAACTTGAGTCAAGTATGTGATCGCAATAACATTCAATAATCTCTACAAAACCCTATATAATGATAATAAAGGTTCGATGAAAACAAGTGAAATCAGAAGTACAGATATTTATTACCTATTAGAGCTATCGGAAGATTTTTGTTTTTTAACATTATTCTCTTCAAACCATTTTAAATGTGCGTCTAAATCCCAATGGCCAAGACGAATTTCTTGAAGTTTTTTTGTATTTGCATCCTATAACAGTGAATCGAAAATAAAAGAATATTTAGTCAGTATATATTAGTGACATAAAAAAACGTAGTAATAACAGGTAGAGATGGATGATGGGTAACAGTGGAATCGGGGACGCGCGTTATGTCCTATTTGGAACTCGTCGACTGAATGTACCTGCATTCCGAAGTCACTGTCCATCCACAGACTTGAACCCAGTAGCGTCTGCCTCGAACTCCATCGTATCGTTCACTTAGCTGCTGAGCTGCGAGTCCCAAATAAGACGAAACGCGCATTCTAAATTTCGTTGCTAGCCACCAGTCATCTCTACTTATAACGCTTGTGAATTGAAGCAATATCGAGAAAATGTGCACAGCATGCACATATGCCAGAAGAGACAAATCAATTGCAATTCAAATATCAATGGGGAGATTCAGACAAACAACACAAATGAAAAAAGTACCAACTTTTCAGATTCCCTCACATTTAAAATGCTTAACTTAAAACGGTCAACAATCGTAAGACTATATCATTTATGAAAAATTTTTCATGACAGAGATATTATACAGTTAGGGTGTTACTTATCCATATTTTTATAGTCTGCTTTTTGTTAGAGAGGACTCAACTACTTATCGATACTACACACCCAACATTCTTAACCCAGTTCCCCAACCAACTTTTATGGAAAAATTAATATTTTATATGCAAATTTTCTTTTTACTGATCAGTAATTATCAGTAAACAATAGAATAACATAACCACTATTTCAGTGGTTGAGAACATGAGCCAGTTGAAGCTAGACCACCATGGAAAACCTGGAAACACTAGACGGCCGTTTTAAGTAAAACGAAAAGTTAAAAGTTAAAAAAAAACAATTATGAAAAGAAGATAATCCAAAAATTACCAGGTGATATTGTCTTATAAACTTGTTGAAGCATATTTCATATGTCCACCAACCTAAATTACCAGTTAAACAAAGTTTTCCTTGAAGAAATTCCATAACCTGATTATCATTGACAGATTTCATTATAGATGGGTTAATCTTAGGTAATGTTGATGATGGTGTTTTCAAACTAGACGACACTTGATTTACAACATCTAAATCAGAAAAACTTGAACTATCGTGACTATTTTTAGCATCATCATTGACCTAAGTAAAGAAAAAAAGATAGGATAATGGACGTATAATGGAATGCAGATTAACCTATAGTTTACAAAACCATTATATGATGATAGAAGCTAGTTACATATAATTAAATTGGACAAAGTTATGGATATTTAAAACTTCCAAGGATTTGCATCAGAAGCACATTGGTGCAATGATAGTAAACACTAAATCGTATAAAATTCAGTAATAACAATTATTAGTCAACTGAGTGAAATACAATATGGTTATTCCACTCAAGAAATTTAGCTTTTTTGTGTATAGGTAGATTTAACGTAGATGGTTAGGGGTAGAGGTAGTCAGTAGGAAATCATGAACCTATATTTCATACTTTATGAGACTCTTCAGCACATCTTACCTGGAATACTAAAAAAACTGATACTCACTGTGAGATTTGAACTCGACTCACCCAGTTTCGTAGTCTCAGACATTATTAGTGAGCTATTCCGCCAACAACTTATTTCGAGGACTGAAGCATTTACAACTGACTGATCATTGAGTGGTGACTAGCGCCGTGTTTGTCTAGTTCTTCAGAGCTGATCGAATTTCATAAAACAAGTTGTGATTTGATCCAGAGTCTTCTACCGACTATATTTGACCACTTAAGATCTCAGCATAATACACGAAAAGTTACGTCACTCACACTAGTGGACAGGTTTAAGCGTGGTCGATAAAAATCTATCAGCACCAAACAATTAAGCAAGCATGATATTAGTCGCTACTTAGTGATTGATCCGTTGTAATTTATGTCAAAATCTGACATAATCTGAAGAACTATTATAAATCAAAAGGCGTCAAACAGTTTTTCCAAATCTTTAACAGCGATGGATACTCATAACCTTTCACACAGTATCGAACTCAAATTCTTTAAGTTTTACAACTAGCATAACACCAATGAACAAGTAAGTTGAAATTACAATAATTCTTCAGCTTATGTTATTTCATAATGGAAATCACATTCGAAATATCAGTAATACACTATCTGTAATATAACTCAACAGTAGTCTGTCCTTTAGGTAATCTCAGCTATCATACCATCTTAACTATGAAAATTTATTGGAAAGTTTTTTAAAAAGAAAGCAGTATTCATGTAGAAAAGATACTGAATCCACAAATCACTTACATTAGTTTTTGTATTATCGACCTGAGAAGTGCTTTCATCATCAGGATCTTCAGCCGGGTTTACTTGGTAAAAAAGCACATCTTTACCATGTTTTGCACTGATCTAAAAAGATTATTTTCCAAACAAACATATGTATCTGTCAGGTTTTGTAGAAAAATAAGTACATAATTGATAAAAGAAACACCTATTAGGAACGGTGTAAAGCTAAAGAAGAACTAGTGAAAATAATTGTTTCACATCCACAGTCCGGTCGTTTCAAAATCGTAAGTCTACATAGACGTACATCGAAGTGGATCTATGATGATTAGGCTGTGTAGCACACAAGAACTACATGACTAGATCACATGGGGTCCGAATTTAATATTTTAAAGTTATAATTAAAATTTTATGGTGTAGCAATTATGTATGTATATTCCTACTTGAATGAGAACAAACACTCATTGGCCAAGTGAACGATTGGAATATGATGTGTTGGTGCAATGAGTTATAAATTTGATGTGTAAATTAAAAATAATACTCGATTTATCAAACTGAAGTAAACTCAGAGTAATGCAAAGTTATGACACGATAGTTAAAAACTAAGATCTTAAAATTATTGAGTCATATAATGAACAGCCCTCATATGAGTGCATTTAGTTTAAGTTACACTATACCACTCAGAGACAAAATAAAAGAAAACCGAGATGGAAAATAGTAAAAATTAGTTAAAGTTAAGACAAAATATATTGTAAAAGTGTTGATTGGATGGTAAATTGTTCACTTAAGCATTATTAACAGGTGGTGGAACCGTTTGAGCAATGTTGCGTTTAGACATCAAGTTCTATATGATGCAAAGTAAACTATTAAATCGGTAAATTTACAAATGGCATGGTACCTGGGTCATGTATTAACATGTCGATGGAAATATAAGATGCTGTTGAAAATAGGACTGATACATTTTTGAACTAATCTAACTGTTTGCAACTCCGAATTTAATACAATGAACGAAACCGCTGCTATCCTCTTCTTCCCTAAAAACTAACTGGAGCAAGAAGTTCAAGCTTGTATAGAAGCTTTCCTGATGATACCCCATAATAATTCAATTACACTCAAGCTTATTCAAATTATATTTCAATCATTAAATGATCATTAATTACTGAGTGCAAAATGACAGTGGATTAAGAAATACAATGAAAATGCATTGAAAGTTAATAAAGTGAAAGTCATTTTAATCGATACGCGAATTTCAAGATTGATTTATGTTATATCCTAGTGAAGATTACATTACGAGTAACGTCTGAGACCTATTAGTGGACTAATATTATTTATATATTCTTATGGTATAAATATTCCTTAACTAGATTATGTATATCTATATCTTTCTTGTTATAAGCTTTATTTTGACCCATAATTTATTATTGTACGATTTACTGTTCTTAAGCTATGTTCAGTTTATTGACTACTGTCTCCCACGTTCACAGCCACTTTTTGGCTTTATTGAGTACAAATGTTATTTCTTATTTTATGTTGCGTTGCGGTCTGTTTGTTTGTCATATAAACCCAGTATGCTTGAAATATAGGATTCGCATAGTGGAAGCTGGTATTGTTGTTCTGGACTGAAGTGGACGGGCTAGGCGAACATAGGACCAATAAGGACACTAGGCTGCTCATACCGGTCGAACGTCATTGGTTTCGCACAGTGCTAAAATTGTATAAGTCGTATTTTGATTGATGGATAAATCACGTGATAACTAGCTGGACATAAAGTCACAACAATTTAGACATATGGGACCCCGACATAACTGGAAAAGGAATTAAAAGCAGCTACAATAATGAACGATACCAGTAAACAAAGTCGATAACCCATGGCTCATGTAACAGGGAAGTAGAAGACTTGTTAAATGGAGTCCACATGATAATATAAGTCATTAAGGCGTATGAGTGACTTCGTCTAGAATATATCAAAGTGGGTTAAGATTGATCTAATATTGAGCCTCTTTGAAACCTTAAACACTTCACTGCATATTATTTATTATTCTTTGCTTGACATACATCCCTTTGATCCGATTCGCTGAATTTACATTTTATGGATGTTATTTTTCTGTGCTGCCACGAAAAAGGCCAACTCGAACCTGTGAGGTTATATGAAACGTTTTAAGTTATGCCTGTCTTTATATATATATATACTATAAGAACTGTAAAAATACTAAATAAGGAGTTAACGATGTTATCTAAACTTCACTATATATATTCAATCAGTCAGCAACAACGTAGGACCAGGCACATATATGCATCGGTCCAAGTTGACATACAACATTAAAACAACAAGATGGACACCGGATTCATAAAAGTAGTTAAATCAGAGGTGGTAATATATAAAAGAAAGATTGTAATAAGGGGATAGTACAGGAAGAAAGAATTAGTTCGTAGAAAGAAAGATATGAAGCGGTTTTAATCTCTTAGTTTAAGGGAAAACATAGAGTGTATACACCTACGTCATTGTGATCGATTCTTAGCCATGTCACTCACAGTCTCCAACTATTAGTTACGATAGTCACGCGGACCCCAACCAAGTAGTCTGCATCTACCAACATGGATCAGACTAGAAGTTAGTGACTTCAAGCACTGATGCCACGTTCTCGTTTGACCGACCCTGACTTTCTTCCAACCATTTCCAATACCGGATAGCATTGCACGTCGTGGTAATCGGTGTTCAGGCATACGTAACACGTGGTCCAACCATCTCAGTCGATGAAGACTCACAACCTCATCAACTGATTTACCATCATTACCTAATACCCTGCGTCTAACCTCACTATTACTTACCCGGTGATCCCAGCAGACGCCAGCAATATTTCTAAGGCATCTGTGGTCAAATACTAATAGCTTACGAGTGTCTTCTACTCTTAATGGCCATGTTTCGCTGCCGTAAATTAAAACAGAACGGACTGCCGCGCAGTATACTCGTCCTTTTGTTGATAGACGGATATCCCGCCTTCGCCAAAGGTGACGTAAGTTGGCAAAAGCCAAGCGAGCTTTTCGAATCCGTGCTGAGATTTTGTCTGATACCAGCCCATTAGGGCTGATCAGACTTCCAAGATGAGTGAAGTTGTCGACGCGTTCGACTACTTCACTCCCTATCCTTAGTTCAGGTGTTAACGCAGACCAGTCCTGAAGCAATAACTTGCATTTAGAGGGAGAGAAGCGCATTCCAAACATTCTGGCATTGTTGCTCAGTGCTACCAGAAGACTCTGCATTTTGTCAGCGTCTTCACCAAACAGGACTATATCATCTGCGTATTCTAAGTCGATAAGTGGACCTCCTGGAAGGAGATCAATACCCAAGAATTCAGTAGACGAGAATGTTATTTCCATCAATAGGTCTATGATGAAGTTAAACAAAAATGGAGAAAGTGGACAGCCTTGCTTTTAGTCTTATCGCTCTTCAACCGACCTGTCTGACATGGTAGGACCTTGAGGAACGGTTGTTCCAGCCAGTATAGCTCGGTTGCTTCATCACGATAGGCAAGTCCAACCAACACGTCAAGGTAGCAACAACGGTCGGGATTTATATTCGATGGTTTAAATCAGTGTGAAATGTTGATTACCTAAGTTTAACATAATATGACTCGTCATTAAACCACTGAGAAAACCCTACTCTTCATAGAACTCAAACTCAGTTCATTCAACTTAACACTCCGATACGCTCATTTGAAAGATTGAAACAAGTGGCTCAGTGAACACAAACACATATTTTTCTGTTTTCTTTAAAGTTAACAAAATTCCAAAGTAAATATTATGACTCAAATTATTTATTGCTCAATAAAAACATCATTGTCCATTGGAATATGGAGTAAAGTTAGTAGCGAGAATTATGTCATAAAATACTATCCGGGTAGAGTAATAATGAAATTATAGCACAACTCAGCAGGAATATGCAAACTGATGGATTAAACTATGAATTATATCTACTTTTTAAAGGTTACCAATGTCCGTCGTCCACACCTCTGTGAACAGATTAAGATTTTGTCGTATCGTAAAAAACATGGAATTTGAGTGCATAAAACACAAATCTATGAATTTTGTTCTCAAAAAAATAATCGTGCAATCCAAAAATGAAAACGCTAGGAAATCAAATCACACTATCAGTATTAGTATTATTTTAAACAGACACTAAGTGGTGAATACTTGGCCACATAAATACACAAGTTCACATTGTGTAAAGCACATGCAATAAATACTTACTTCAATTAACTGTAAATGAATAATTTTAAATAAATATTTAACCAAAAATAATTAAGATAAAGCATTTTTTCATACTCGGGTCTCCTTCGAGTCTTAGAGTATGTATAATGACTAGCTAGTTAAAACTGTTCAAAGTAACATTTCTCAAGGGATTTCATACACATTACCACTATTGTTGACTTGTAAAAAAGGCAAGAATATCGTACTTGAAATTAAGTGATCAATTACCTTTAATGACGACAGAAAGGAAATCGTTCATAGATAATGTTTCGGTCTACCATTAAAAGCTACTTAAATGACTATTGTACTCTTTTAACATAGGGCTTATTGAAATAAACTCTTGGAATTCTCTCGATACATTTTACTGACTTCTTTTATTGCCAATACGTGTTAAGAAATGAGTCAACTGTATTATGATAGATTATATCGTATCTCACTAGTTTTAAAACATTTCAGCACAGAATTGCTAAATGTTTATGCTAATTAATTTTTCATAGTAAGGATTGATAAAAGATCTTGAAGTCCAATGACGTAACATAAATATCTGCCTGTCACTTTCTACAAAGTTTGTTACGTTATGTGAACAGCTAAAGCAAGAAAGCATCCATAAGGCTGTTAAATTTATTCAAACTTTAAAGTTTGGCAAATAAGCCATATGACTCAAAACCACACCACACTGAAATACAGCTTCACGCCTAAACGTTTTAGTTAAATCGAGATTATCTATCATACAGAATGTTTGCAGACAATATCGCCCATAAAACAAGTTTTACAAAGAAAAATAAAGGAAAGGATTTGAGTAAAATTCAAGAAACATTAAAAGTTTAACAATGCTCAAATTTTCCGTTCAGCGTTCATTTTTCACCTTATGAACCAACTGCGGCAGCTAGTTAGCTAAATAACTATTAAAAGTTACTAAGTTTTGTATAAACATTTACTTTAGAAAGCAAATAACCACTTCATCATGATTATGCTAAGAATCTAATTTACGCTTAATCATTACAACAAAGCAACTTAAAGATAAGGATACCAAGTCCTTTGACAGTTGAATAATTAAATTTAGCGACAACCTATTAAAATTAAATCTATGACATAAAGAGCAAATACAACCATATTACAATTTACTTCTCGTTAAACGTTTGTGCGAAAATTCCCTCTATGAACAAGAACGAGATTTTATCTTTCACTATAATGACAAAATATACTTATTGCCAACACGACACTAACTCCTACTTCCGTAATTTCGAGAAATATTATCTGAAAGAACAGATAGTTGCTGCCGATGATCATCGACAAACGGATAATGAATGGATCAACTACTCAATTATGTTCACTAAATATAATTCATGGAAATCCATTACTTAGTATAATGACCGAATTTCAATTTTGATCTTACGTACTCTAATCAGTGTCACGATGGCTATTAGATAACAATCAACCAATTTAAATATATGCTTTCTTCAATAACTAACTAATAAGATACCCACATAGAGTTTAATAAAAGTCATGAACCAGGTACACCAAGGTTATTTAAGTTCCTTTATTATTGAAAATAAAAACAAATTGTTAAATTACCTTAACCTTCGATTTAAAAGCATTGCTAAGAAGGGCAGCTAGGTCAGTAAAGCTACGAGACTGAAACTTT
The DNA here is from genome assembly GCF_000699445.3 of Schistosoma haematobium. NCBI lineage: Eukaryota > Metazoa > Platyhelminthes > Trematoda > Strigeidida > Schistosomatidae > Schistosoma > Schistosoma haematobium. The sequence goes on from NC_067199.1 coordinate 40,202,490, forward strand.
TTCCGTTCTGCCTCCAAAGCAACTAATGCCGACGGTTTACTTGGTGAACTGTTTTTTGAGTGACATGAAATTGGATTGGTATGGGCACGCTTTTGCTAAAAAGACCATTCCAAAATACGATTAGTGCACAAAGGGATATATATATTGAAAGTTATTGAAATGATTAAAAATAACTTCGCAACTGAAATTTCGAAGGAACACCAAGTGTATATAGAACAAAATATATTATTACACAACGAGAACGTAACAGGTATGCATATTATTAGTGAGCGTTATCAAAAATGTCCCTAACTTTATTGTCATAACTCCGGCTGCATCAAAGTCAAGTAAATGTTAGTTACACAGCCTTATTAAGACATTAAATAAGTAATTCTGCCTAAAACTGACATCGTTATACTTTTTTCTTCTCTAAGCTGTTTGCACCATTATGTTTTCAAAGAGTACGAGTACGCCAATTTACTGCAACATATTGAACCCTAAAAACATCCGTTGATACTAACGTTTTACTCGGATCATTACAACCGAAAGTAATAAGTACATTGATGGTGCAGTGACTTAGTGGTTAGCACAATCAGTCATACGCAACATATAACCTGGTACATGTATAGCAGTTGGTGCACTCAACGTTCAATTACTAACTTTCAGGTTTGAACCCATCCCCACCCACCTCAGTTTAGACAACTGTATGGTAACGAGTCCTTACAGAAAGTGTGTTTAGAGCCGAATGCATAAACACGTATCACAGTGAACGAAATCGAGGTGAGACGTCACGAGCTTGTTATAATGTGAGCAGCAAACGTAGTATTAGCTGTAATAAAATCAAAACTCATTTTTACTGTTGGAGCTACCGTTAGGCTTCTATTTAAAGAAAGACTTGACTAGAAGATAAACTGAGCCGAAGCAAGAGTTGTACAAGTGTAATTTGTAAGTACTCGGTACACTAGTAAGACATACCTTATACAGAGGGTTTGAACATAGAAACTTCGTGGCAAAAACCACTTGATACTGACATGTTCGGATTTCAGACACATCAACGATCTGTCCAGTGACACTTTCATGGCATATATACATAACAGTTGCTGTACGATGCTCCTGATTTAGATCACACAAAGTTCCATCAATATAATTGATTCCATAGTAAGGATATGAGTGTTCCCCAAGAGTAACTGTACTTGGTGGGTTCTAGTGGGAATAATAATAATTAGTGGACATACGTCTTTGCTTGGTCGGTCTTTCCCCATTTTAGGATCTAAGCAATTAATATCATGTAATGTTAAGACATACTTGGATAATAGTGTCCCAGGTAAAATTCTTGGACGAGAGGATTCTATTTTCTATCATATAAAATTTCCTAAACAAACCTTTTCCAATCTCCTTTCCTCGTGAAACTGTTTTATATGTCGATTATGACAAAGTTCATAACTCCAATATGCCTCTGATCTGACATTACACGGTTGCTCCGTAAACAAAGGCTGTAGCAGAGTTTCCTCATCAACCGAATCTGTGTTTTTGGCCTCGTCTTCTTCTGTGTTATGGAATAACATAGGTATAAAGCATTCGTAATCCTCTCCAATTGTTGTTCTTATTTTCACAACATCACTTTTCTATCAAGACCGTCGATAAAAAAACAAGAAGTACCTCCCTGGGTTGTTTAGAATCCCCTAGCCATTTAAAGTCAAATATAATATCATCGGTGACATTGTAAGATGCAATAACACATGAAAAACATAAAAATGCCAGGGCATAGGACAAACGTTTAATTTGACACATAATACAGGTCATCTGCATTGACCGATATAAACACGGATTCAGATTTCAGATTTGTGTAGTAAGGACAGAAGGCCTACGGCCTATGTTATTCCTCTTCTAGTATGCTTCTGTGAGTGTCCAGTCTTCTCTTGAAAGAGTCAATTGAAGGTGCGGACACCACTGCTCCGAGCAGCAGGTTCCAAGTATTTATGACTCGGTGTGAAAACCTGTATGCCACGGGTATTTTGTTCGTTCTTGGCTTTTCTACTCGCCTGCTATGTCCTCTGAGATGTCCCGATCTGGTGGGAAGAAAAAGAAAGAATAAGTTAGGTCCGAAATCATTCCTCAGTATTCTGTACATCAATATTAGATCTCCCCTTAGTCTGCGATAGGACAGAGTAAAGAGGTTCAGTTTTGCAAGCCGCTCTTTATATGATAAACCCCGGAGTTCCGGAATTGCACGCGTAGCTGCCCTCTGTACTTTTTCTAGAATATCCGAGTCACCTTTCAAACAGGGGCTTGCAGCCTGAACGCAGTTCTCACGCTTAGTTCTCACTAAGGATGTGTATACTGTGGTGAACATGGTAGTATCAAACTTAGTGAATGTCCTTTTTAAAGCCCAGAGGGTTCGAAACCCCTTAACTGCGACCTCCCGGCAATGGGCTGTCGTCTTAAGATCATTGCTCACTGTCACCCCCAGGTCCTTATGAGACCGGACTACGGGTAATGACACATCCTCTATGTTGTACGTATTAACCTTCGAATCCCTCAAGTGCATGTAGACACAATTTTCCGAGTTGATAGGCATCAGCCACTCTTTAGACTAGTTTATCATATTATTTAAGTCTGCCTGAAGAGTAAATGCGTCTTTGTCTCCAGTTACTACTCGCCAAATTTTTACATCGTCAGCGTATAACAACATTGGAGACTGTACTATACTTGTAAGATCATTAACATACATTATAAAAAGGGACCTAGGACGGAATCTTGGGGTACTCCACTAAGTACTGGTCTCCAGATGGAGCACTTGGAATTTATTCTTGCTTTCTGTCTACGACCTACTAGGAAATCTTTAATACATTTTAAAAGAGGTCCGGCAATACCAAGGTTTACCAACTTCAATAGCAGTTTATTAGTTGGCACCTTGTCAAAAGCCTTACTGAAGTCTATGTAGACAACATCCACTGAGTTTCCGTTGTCTAGCGCATTAATCTAGAGCTCCCTTGCTATAAGGAGGCTCGTTGTACAGGATAGACCCTTTCTAAAACCATGCTGTGCCATGTTCAGCAAGTTATTGGTTTCCATAAACGCCGTTATAGTCCGTTTGATTATTCTTTCCAGTATTTTAATTACCACACTGGTGAGGCTTATGGGTCTGTAATTTGATGGAACTTGTCGTAGACCTGTTTTATGTATGGGAGTGACGATTGCGTCCTTCCAGTCCATAGGTAACACACCTTGGTCAAGTGACATTTTGAATATCACAGTCAGTGGGGCTGCGATATATTCGGCAATATGTCTCAAGATTTTAGGGTGTAGTTCATCTGGTCCTGTTGACTTCTCCATGTTTAGGGTGCTAAGAGCCTTAAGCACATCGTTTTGGTCGAAGTCCACGGTGAGCAGCGGGTTTGTTGACTCTGTAATTGGGTCTGGTTCTTTCTCTAGAGGAGGTTCCTGAGTGAAAACTGCCCCAAAGTAGTCAGCCATAACCTCAGCTTTTTCCTGATCTTCCTCTATCATTTCAGATTCACTTCCTACTTTAATTAGGTTGGGAATCCAATGATGCATCCTTGTTCTGTAGTTTATGTACGAGAATATCCTCTTGGGCTGCTTGAGTGCAGATTCTGCCAGCTGCATTTCATATTTTCTTTGCGCTTCCCGAATTTTAGTTATACACTCGTTTCTTATCGATCTGTAGCGTTCCATCGTACCTGCTGTGCCAAGGCGGATGGCAACATCCCAGCATTTCTTCTTTTGTCTTAGTAAGCGTCGAATATCCCGCCCTATCCAGGGATGTCCGTGTTTCTTTTTCTTTGGGACAGTCCAGGGTATGTATGGTTGAGTTACCCGATTGTATAACTGCCTGAATAAAGTCCATGCCTCTTGTACTGATGCCTTTGAGTCAATTTCCCAGTTCTCAGCCGATGCTGCGGAGTTAATTGCCTGCATATCTGCCTTCCATATGTTAGGACGGGCCGGCGCAATTGTTTGACAAGCAATCTCAGCCATGAATTTGAATAAGATGACTGCATGGTCACTTCTCCGAAGTGGTGGGAGAAAAGCCGTTTGACCAACGTCATCACCGTGTGTGAAGACTAAATCTAAAAGAGAAGAAGAGTTTCTTAAGTCGTATCTTGTGGGATCTCTAATGTGTTGGAATAATGCTAGTCCAATCGAGGTTTCTAACAGTTTGGAGTCGAACGACGATATGGATGACCCTACTTCCAAGTTAACCCAGTTTATATATGGTGCATTAAAGTCGCCTACTACAAGGCTTTTACCGTTGTTACACCAGGACTTAAGTTTACTTAGGAGAAAATCATCTGCTACACATTCTGGACTGCGATAAACTACAACTACTTCAATATCTTGCCTTCGGCATTTCAACTTACATCTCACCAGTTCACATGTCCCTGAAACATGTGCTACTGTCTCAGCTAATCTTATGGTTAGGGTACTTTTCGTGTACACAATAACCCCGCCTCCCCTTCGGTTTAATCTATCAGCCCTACTGGTTATGAAACCAGTCAATTGGATTTCACTATCTAATACTTCTGACGTTAATCAAGTTTCCGAGACAGCGATAACGCCCGGTTTTTCTTTATCCACCACTGGCTTCAGCTCCGCCATTTTATTTAGTAGGCTGCGAGCATTTGTGTAGCACACTTTTAAGTCTGTGGAGAGCTTTCCCTTGCCACCCAGAGTGGCTTGGGGATCGTTTTGCTCCGAAATTTTACAATCTGAAAACCCTTAAGAACGAGGTTTCTTTCACCGTTTCGGCGACGCTCGTTTATTTCCGCTTCTGCAGCTCTTCTCTTAATACGATCAGCTAGGCTGAGGTCCTCACGGACATATATTCCGGATCCAATCAGTTTACGTGAATTACTTAGAATCAGGTTCCTTTCTTCCACCGTGTTTAATGTAACCTTTAGGAGGCGGTTTTTCTGAGGACTTTCGGAATCCACCTTTTTTCCTATTCTATAAAGCTTACAAATACTAACTCCTGAAACCGTATCTGGGAGTAGTTTACTTAATGATGTCTTAATATGATTGAGATCATGTTCGAATCTTGCCTTTGGTTCATTATCTGAAGATTCTTTTATCTTATGAAAAATGGCTGATCTATCAGAGAGATCTGTCTTGTCACGCGGTGAGGATTTTTCTTCCGATAACATCCCTTCCAATGTCTTGCTGACCAGCTGCGTTTTGCCTACAGCCTTTTCTTCTTATTTTTTCTTCTTACCGAAGTCCATTTGTCACCACTCAGAACAACCACACCTGGACTATGTGGAACGGTGACAGTTTTATCCGGATCTTCTATTTCGACTAGAGGTGTATGACTGCCGATGTCAATATCAAGCGACACCTCATTCCTCGTTAATGTCAACGGAGATCTCACGTTCCCGTCAACCGCAGTCAGGTGTTTAATTGGTCCAGTAGCAGCACTTACTACATTGACACATTCTTCATTGTCAGTGCTCCTGTTATCAGTGCTTCCGCCATCGTTTTTCTTGCAGGCCAAAGCCAATAGGCCCATAGCCTCCTGTATTAGTACCTTTTTATCCGTACAGCAGAACATACAAAGCAAATGCGAGTTAGGCTTCGAGCATCTTTTGTAAGCCGTCGGACTTAGTCGTGTACACATTTTGTGATACCACTTTTTACAATCGTCACACTGCATTCCCTCCTCAACGGTGAACAAACAATTTGGTTGCCCACATTTGTGAGTCTTACCAACCATTGTAATTCGATTTAAAAGGTTTAAAAACAAAAAATGATAACAATGTGAACACAAGTGTTAGTCAAGGACTAAAAACGGGTACTCAGGACAAAATTTAGCAAAAAAATTTCATATAGCCAAAAAATAGATGTGTTAATATGGTAATAATCCCAAGCCGAAAGCTTAAATTCAGTGCTTCTGATGAGTGAATACCTTTAATTAGTTATTATTTCTTCTCTTCGTTTTTTACGATGCATTCCTCCAAGTGTAGCGGTCAATAAATCGCCAGAATCAGTAGCTCTGTAAGTCTTCGACATTGGATGCTGACCATGTTAATTTTAATAGAATCACCTAGCTGAACGCGCTCGGTCATGCATCCACACCAGATCACGAGTGGGAACGCCGTGCTCAACATCCTATGCAATCGCCATCCATTTTGGATCATCGTCTCTCGATGTATTGATAAACCTTAATTCTGACTTTTGATTTCACAATGTGGATACGATTCACTTTTAGGTGATACTGGTTGGAGTGTTGTCAAACTACAAATACCTGTGGTGAGCCTGACGTGACCTAGTTCACCAACTTGCAAACTGTGAGTCTATTACCTTTTGGAATTCTATATCATTGCTTTATTTTGATTTTTATATATTTTGATATTTTTCTGAGTTTTTGGATATATATTTTCTTCATTCATCCTTGTGCTTCATATCCGCCATGACAGAACAGACACCTAAGGTACTTAAGTTAAAGGCTGTGACTCTGTAGTGACCTACCTTTATCAAGAGAACGCGATTGGTGTAATGGAAACAATTATTATAACCAATTGTACCAGGGATTGTTTTACCGTAATTGCTTGTTTAACTGCGCCAAAATACATACATTCTCTCGTTGATTGTGACTTTGCACGAATCCGGTTACGCTCAGTAACCACCCTTGTAACCTGGCACGATCTCGGTATTCTTTCGACACCGCGAGATCGCCAACAAATACATCTCGACTACAGCCATCAACTGCCTTTTTATATTTGGCCTATGGGGGATCTTATCGATTAACTGGCACGTAGTCTTCCTGTGATGGTGATCATAGTCAACCGTGACTTGACGCCACACTAAAACTCCATCTCCGTTTCAACTAATGCGCTTTTCAATATAGTGAAAATTCCCATTTTGACGTTCGGTAAAAGAAGGAACGAATTGAGCTAAGAAATTTTTTTACAATTAGTTTTTTTTAACATTTCGCTTAATGTCCTTCCGAACAGACAACACCAAAGCCTAATTCTGCTGTTCAGAGGCCGACATCCACAAGCACGGCGTGAATAACGCACGTGCACAAATCCTCGAAGTAGTCAAGGCCCTATTGCGTGAATTCAACAGCTACGTAAAACCTAGTATGTTTACTAGTGATGTTTCGGAACCTTACGAAGCTCTTAAACGCGGAGACATAACCGATCGACAAAGGTTAGTCCAACTCTTAAATAATAACGATCTGCTACGCATTTCAGCCACAGATATATTATTAGGAAGGAGAGAGGTGATTGGCCAAGGAACTTTCGATGACGGTATATTTAGACAATTTTCTTGTCCAAAATATCCCAACAGGTGTAAGTTGTGGTTGGTTGCTTTCAAAACAACGCCATAAACAGCCTGTCTGCATCTGCCGACTGCATTTTAGAGAACACTAAATCTACTAACGTCGAGGTTTTTACAGTCAAAGAAACACTTTAAGCGACATTACGGAACTAGGTCATACGCTGACACATTACCTTCGATTTCGTAATGACAGCAAACGGCCACAAATACGGCGGAGAACTTCATGTAAGTAATCTGTCTCTAGATAACCCCGAATATTGCCGGTATCATAATCAGTACGAAAAGTCTTCTCGAAATTGCAGAAAACCCTGCAATTTACTGAACTCCGAACCGATCGACAAGAAAAGCGTTTCGGGAAACGTCCTAGCCGGCACCCGTTAATGGCGATCGTAGCCGGCGAACACAGCCGTCTGTTATACGTCATTGATGTGGTTGAGAAAGTTCGCTACCTCTTCGACACTGGTGCAGAAGTTAGTTCTTTCAGCGAATCTTAACGACTGACTTCACGAACACGTTTTAAACTTACAGGCGGCAAATGGAAAACCTATCGTCACATATGGTAAACGGTACGTCTACCTTAGCGTGGGTGAAATATAAAATGCTAAACATAACCACTCGCCTTGAGTCCATAGACAAAGATTACCGCGATCAATTTAATTCAATTGATGAAAATATTCCAGTCGACCTTTATGATATCGAATGGCTTCGAGTGCTTGAGTGAATAAAACTTCCCAAACCAAAGATGCCTAACTACCAACCTTTCAGTCGAAATCTGCGACCCTACAAAGGAATATTTGACAACAGTATCTATTGAGTCGGCTTCCGAGAACTACAACGGAGCCTCCAGAGGCCCTAAAAGAACCGGCGAGTTCCACTTAATCAGAGCGTGATGGAGCTTTCTAGAATATCAACGTGGCATGCTATTATTGGTCAGTAGCATAATATATCTCATAGCGGATTGGCCAAAATATAATGTTGATTTAACAAATGTTAGTATATATAAATAACCATGTTTTTCTGTACAAAAATGAACCTTTGGAGTACAGTGCTTCTCGCATATTTTGCGTCTTTTCTCTCGTGTTTAGGTCGCTGTGTAGTTCTAGCTTGGGGTTACCAGAATAGCTTAGGAACCGAATAAAGCGTTCAATTAGCAAGACTTATCAGTGGCGACGGAAAAGTACAATAAATATTTTTGGAGCAACTAGAAGCTTATATGAAGCGTCAAGAGAAGAGGTTTGAACAGTCCCAAATCAGAATCATGGAAGCCCTGATGCAGAAATTGTGCCTGTCCCAGCGAAACCCTGCTTCTGGTGAATCACAAGTATCTCATACTGATTCAATCATTAATGCCATCCATGAATTTAATTTTGATGGTGCAGCAGGTGTAACTTTTGATTCTTGGTTTAAGAAATATGAAGACTTGTTCGATGTTGATCTCTGCAGGCCTGATGACGCCTCAAAAGTCAAAATACTTCTAAGAAAACGATGGAACATGAACGCTATATTAACTCCATTCTCCCGAAGGACCCACGAAACTTTAGTTTTGATGAAACAATTAAAACCCTGTCTCAAATCTTTGGAGAACAGTCATCTCTACTTAATATCCTTTACCAATGCTTGAAGGTAACGAAAGAACCAGGAGATGACTGGGTGAAACGTGCAGAAATTGTAAACCGAGAATGTGAGAGGTTCAAGTTGTCTTCCACGACTAAAGACCAGTTTAAATGCCTAGTATTTATTTGTAGTCTGCGTTCATCCGAACAAGAGTCCTAAGCAAGCTTGAACATTGTCCCAACATGACTCTGCAGGAAGTAACTACGGAATGCCAAAGGTTGGTGAATTTGAAGAATGACACCTCGATGGTAGAGAACGGTAACCGTTTCCCTACGTCAATGCAGTCGAGAGAAAAGTCTCACAAGGTTCCAGCACGCAGAATTATCGTAATGACATCGACAAACCATCATTTCCATGCTGGTCATGTGAAGGTTGGCACTATAAGAGGTTCTGCCCGTATAAAGAACATTATTGCAGTAAATGTCATCGAAAGAGCCATATAGAAACCAGCTGCAGTAAAAGAAACCATAAGCGATATTCTGCAAAACCCCACTTCAAGAAATACAGGTCTGGCGCATTAACAAAAAGAATATTGGTATCACATAACTAAACACGAAATTGCTGCCAAAGAAAGTACGTAACCTTAGATATTATTAAACACCGTACTCGCCTTCAGCTTGATACAGCTTCTGATAATACCCTAATCAGCCCAGGAACTTGGAGGAACATTGAGAGGCCCACAGTTCTCCCAACAACACAACTGGCACACAGTGCATCTGGAGGAGGTTAAATATTGTTGGGGAAGTGCCCTGCACTGTTTATAACGGTACTGTAACAACGAATGCAACAGTATACCTTACAAAGAAGCCAGCACTCGGCTTATTAGGGTTAGATCTTATAGAGATATTTAAACTAGCAGACCATTCTATTAACAGCATCTGCAGACGAATCAGAACTGACAACCCTTTAGAGTGGAACCAGAAAAACGCCGTGCTACAAAAACACCACGACGTGTTTAAAGAAGGATTCGGAGAATGTATGAAGGGCAAAGCATTGTTAAACCTAAAACCTGGAGCTACTCCCGCCTTTCGACCTAAAAGACCTGTACCCTATGCTGCTCTTCCAATAGTTGAACAAGAATTACGACTTCAGAAAATGAATGTTATCGAACCTGTGAACTTCTCAAACTGATCTGCACCGATAGTGGTGGTCAAGAAGTCGAATGGAAGCGTCCGTCTATGTGCAGACTACTCTACCGGATTGAATGAAGCTGTAGAGTCTCACCAGTATCCGTTACCCTTACCCGAAGATCTTTTCGCTAGGCGGAACAGTGGCAGATATTTTGCGAAATCGGACTTACCAGACGAGTATCTACAAATCCCGGTATCTGATGAAAGCAAAGATCCGACGACCAACACACACAAAGGTCTGTTTCGGCATAACCGATCACCTTTTGGGGTGAAGACGGCGCCCTCTATTTCCCAGAAAATTATGGATACCATGTTACAAGGCATTCCAGTAGCTGCAGCTTATTTAGATGACATCATAATTATGGCAGCAGACAAAATGGACCTGCAGAAGAAACTGGATCAGGTACTAGAACGCATAGTCGATTATGGTTTACGCCTCCGAGCGGAAAAGTGTGACTTCTATATGCAGTAAGCACGGTACCTCGGGTTCATAATATATAAAGACGGAAGACGACCAGATCCAGAGAACATTGAAGCTGTGAGAACAATGCCTAGACCTAGGGACATTCCTACCCTACGATCGTTCTTGGGATCAGTCAGCCATTAAGGTACCTTCCTCCTCGATCTCCATCGTCTACGTGCTCTACTAAACCACCCACTACAAAAGAATACAAGATGGAATTAGTCAGCGGACTATCAAGCATCTTTCGAGAAAATCAAGCAACTCCTAACTTCTAATCTCTTATTGACACATTATGATCCTTCGCTACCGATAGTCGTTGCTTCAGATGCTTCTAACTATGGTGTGGGCGCAGTCGTCTCACATCGTTCCTAATGGGTTTGATAAAGCTATCTCCCGCGCTGCCAGATCTTTGATAACGACCGAAAGGAACTATAGTCAGATTGAGAAACAAGCCCTATCAAATATCTTTGCAGTGCAAAAGTTCCACAACATGATATATGGCCGACATTATTATTATTCACAAACATCTTATGGGTACATAAGTGTTGTGAAGAAACCATTTCGGGTTTCTTCAAAAAAATGCAATAATACACAATTTTCAATAATGTTAACATTATATTTGCCATATTAAAAAAAGAGTAATAATAATAGTATAATAAATCGGGTCTGTGTAATTGAGAAGAATATTGAATTGAGTTTAAAGAAGGAAATGGAGAAAATAAGGGAATAGAAATAAAGGAGACGTGAAATACGCAAACAGTTTAATTGGCGTGTTTATGAACATAAAACAAGAACAAACGACTATGTATATATCGTCAAATTAGTAACAAAAAATAATTAAGAAAAAACAACTTATTATTGTAGTAAGATATGACGCTAGAATAAATGTTTGTGCAGTCACATAGCTTGGAGTGATGCGATGAAAGTCTCAATTGAATGAAAAGGATAATGAAATATCAATATGTATGAGTCATATATGCACAGTGAGGATAAAACGGGACTGAGAAGTTAATTTAAATGTAACACAAGTTATTGTCTTAATTACAAACTTCGTAATCTTAAGAATATTTATTTAGAGGGAAAAAAGAGAGAAAAGAAGTGAACACCTAGTGAAAAGTTTCATCCATGATAAGAATAATAATTGTGTAATGAATATCAACCTCACAAGGAAACCAGCAATTGAAAAAATAAAATAAAAATCCGTTAAAGCACTCGGATGAATACATTTAGATTTATGTAATAGTATACAGAGTGAAACCTGATATTAGTATAAATATTTGTGCAATAATAATTAAGAATGATGCTATGAAAGTCACAATTAATTTCAAAGGACAGTCAGGAATTAAGATAAGAAGATATGAAAGGAATATCTAATGTGTCGGGGGAACAATAATGATATTAATAACAGTAATAATTATAGATACGAACATAAGCAGACTTCATATATTAAGATAAATAGAAATAAAATAAAATAAAGGTTTTATTTTGCTTTTCAGGCAATTAAATGGATGACGGACCTTGCTTGTATAAACCATTATTGAATACATTGATATTCAATAGGTAACATAATCCACTTTCGGAAAGAAAATCATCAAGGAGACTTTTGAACCGGGTTGTAGTTTCACTGCAACGGAGGTTCACTGGCAGTCTGTTCCACATGGTTGAGTAGCGAATAAGGAAAAATTCTGGCGTAAGTTTGTATGGGCTCTTGGAATCACTAGAATGTTCTCCTTATTGCGTAGATTGTGGGATGATATCATAAGGTATGAAGGGGTGGATACCGAAGAGTAGGAAATACCGTTAATAAGCCGGTAGATAAAGACGAGATTTAATTTGATGCGTCTTATCCAAAAAGGTTCTAAGTTGAGTTATTGACATCTTTGGTGATAGTCTTTGTTATCGGAATACCCCAGAACAGCTTGGGTTAACTTTCTTTGAACGCCTTCAATTTTAACCAGGTCATTATGTCTGCAATTACTGTAAACTAAAATACCATATTCAAGAATGGGTAAGATACATTTTCTGTATAATAACAATCTCGATTCGATATTATTAAAGTTCATCATTATCAATCCGATCAGCTTTCTAGCTTTGGATACTCGAGATATAATGTGCTCAGAAAAGTTCAGACTGTTGCTATATCTTAAACCCAGGTCACGAACAGTGTTGAAAGGTTTGAGTGTATGTGTGTGTACAGTCAGATTTAAGTTAAGGCAGCGACCAATGTGAATAAATCCACTTTTGTCAACATTAAGTGGCAAATTCCACGAAACAGTCCATTCGTACAACTTGTTTATTTCCTCTTGGATTACCGCTGAAATATAGCTTTCTTTCGTAGGAGAAGAGAATGAATAAACTACTTTCAGGTCATCAGCAAAAAGGAAAGGCTTACCATACTGAAAAAGGGAACAAACGTCATTGATAAAAAGGAGAAAGAGTAATGGACCAAGCACACTTCCTTGTATAACCCCACTGGTTACATTCACAGGTCTAGAGTAGCTAGATCCAAAACGAACGACTTGGCTACGTTCTTCTAAAAAAGATTTGAGCCAAGATAAAAGGGGATTCTGTATGCCAAATGAAGAGAGTTTTAAAAGAAGTTTGTGTGAGACACTGTCGAAAGCCTTACTAAAATCGAAGTAAAGAATTATCACTGACTGACCAACATCTCTTTTCTGGGTAATTTGATCAAAAAACTCCAGCTGCGATGTGAAACATGAGCGTTTAGTCATAAACCCGTGTTGGGATGTGCCGATCAGACTAGCCGAAAGTAAAAATAATAGCTGTTTGTGGATGATTTTTTCCATGGTTCTTGAGAGCACGGATGTCAAATTAATTGACCTATAGTTAATAATATCACTACGTGGTCCTGTTTTGAATCTGGGGGTGATAAGGGATGTTTTCCATACAGATGGATAGGTCCCATATTCCATAGATAGATTGAAAAGTTTCAAACAAAATAGTGGAAATTCTCTACTTCCATATTTCACAAATGATGAAGGTATCCCGTCAGGTCCACCATCATAAGACTTTTTCAGGGCAGCTATGGCCTGTTTGATGTTGGAGGGTGTAAAATCAATTTTCGACAGATGTCTGGATGTCAGCATTGGAAATGTAATGATGGAGTTTTCAGTTCCAGTTTTGTAGCACTGCGAGAAGTGCTTGCTGAATTGTTCGCATATAGTATTCGGGTCGTTAACAACGCTTCCGTCAACTATGAAGAATTTAGTCGTGCCAAGGGAATCTGACTTTATACGGGATTTAAAAACCGAAGTATTGATAATTCTGGGCTTTTACTACGTAGAGCTTTATTTTCTATATTCATAAAATACTTACGTTTAGATGAAGCATTTCTGTTGATTAATTTAAGTATACTCTGAAGTGCATACACATCATTCTGCTCGTAGTAGCGGCATTTTAATTTCCTCAGCTTTCTTTTAAAAGTATTTTGGCCCCTATTAGCATTATAAGCCACACGGCCAATAACTGGAGCAGTGCAGTCAAGACAATATATCAGGTTGTGGTATAGATTGGAAAGCTCAATGTCAACATTATTTGTGGTAAAATAAGTTTCCCATGGTAAACATTGAATGAGAGTCCCAGTCCGTTTCCATGTTTGTTGATCAAAATGTCTGCTTTGGTACATCAATGAAGCTTTAGAGTTTAAAGAGTGAATGATACTCAATACAACTCTATGGTCACTCATAAAAAACTCATGACTGGTATGCACTGAGATAGAGTCTATGTTGATTGTGAACATTAAATCAAGTGTATTATTCCCCCTGGTCGGTTTTCGGACTTGTTGAACCCATCCACAAATTTCTAATGTTTCAACTAGCTTGTTATATCGACCTGGTACCGGAGTCAAGCCCCATGTAATTTTTGGCAGATTAAAATCACCCCCGATGATTTTAAAAGTATGCGGTTGGTGCGAAGCAATGGAAAAGATGTTTGTTAGTAATCTGTCAAACTTAGTATCCGCATGAGGTGGTCTATATATGCATCCCACCAGTAAATAATTTTGGGATCCACAGTTTACAGTAACCCAAGTGGATTCGTCTATAGCATCAAGGGATTTATCCTCAAATTTGCATGCTTGAATGTCTGAACGGACATAGATAATTGTACCGCCTCCTATTCCATAACATCTATCGGTTCTAAAGAAAACGTAGTTATCTACATTCAAGGAATTATCGGATATAGATGAATTACACCACGTTTCCGTAATAAGTACAATGGTTGGATTTACAAGGAATAAAAGAGTTTTAAGATGAATAATTTTATTGGACAGAGAGCGGGCATTGAACGAAAGAATAAGAAACTCAGAGTCATCATAGTGAAGCAGGTTAGAGTATAAATCGCAATTGGTAGTTCCATGAATACTCGTAGGATTAGCTAAGGTAAGCGTTGTGTTGCGAGGGGAAATAGATTCAACCACTTTGTCATCATGTGAAATATGTTTACCGTTGCCGGCAGGAAAGCCGGCGGAATTACAAAAAAAGTCTTCTGATTGCTATTGGATATAACATCTGATAAAGGCATAGTGTACATATTGGGAGCCGGACCAAGAAGGCTATCAGGTCTATGTGTGCGACCAAGTGGCCAATTACAATTCAGATAAATATTTATACCTGACGTATGGGTAACGCGTTTAGGACGTTTATTTCCAAGGTTTGTGGTTGATTTTGGCTTCTTCATAAGTTGGAGAGGATTGTGTGCTGTTAAACATACTTGCGATGGTTTGCGAGGTTCGAATATATCAACGTTAAGTGCGTGATCAGTCATATGAATGTTATGATTAGTTTTCTTGTTATCCGTTGCACAGTTACTGTAACTGGGTGTTGCACTAACAGGGGTTTGGACTGTGTTATCCCATTCGTCATGAGCACAACTACTTCGGGTTGAGTCTAAGTCAACATTCTTAAGAGGATGGACACCACCTACATCGGGATTACTTTCTTCTGGGTTTTGAACTTTAGGAGATTCAGAAGAGTTTTTCGGTGGCGGCATACTTGTAAAGCTAGACGTCCTCTTAGAATCGGACTTAACTTTACGACCATTAGGATTATGATGCGTTTGGGAGTTTGACGCTGGTGGTCTGTAGCTATCTCTTCCTGCTTTTCGCTGGCATGGTGTTTTATCCGGAAGAGTCCTAATATCCTTGAAAATCTGTTTTTGTCTCAATGAATTGGAGGAAGTTAGAAATTCACTGGCGTCTACAGATGAGTTGAATTTGAACAATATCGGTGAGTGTATACCAGGATGACTTCTTTTTACTCTTGTGCATACACATGGTACGTGTGTCATATTGCTGGCTCTAAGCAGACTAGATTTGATATTTTTAAGGGCATGTGTATCCGGTATATTAAACACAATTGCATTGCTAGATCGTCTTATTCTTTCAAATACCTCTGATGAAACACGATCTAGGAAAATATTTATGTTATTCATTTGATCTGGAGTCTCTGTGAGGTTGGGGTTGATGAGATATTCAAGCGGATTGAGAATGTTCATGTCTACTTGCAACTTTTTTATAGCATCCGTATGGTTGCAGTTGCGATTATCATCACTGTTTACCAGCAGAGTTTTCAACATGTCTGGAATGGAGACAACTGGTAAAAGCTTGTCTGCTTCCGGATGAACGGAGTGGCTCGTCTCGTTGAAACTGTCGGAAATCATGTCAGTAGTGGTGTTAAATTGTGTCGTTTTCCTACGTTTAGCTGGACGCCTAGAAGCAGGGGTCTTCATTTTCTTTGTGGCATGATAAGAAAGTGACGTATAGCAAGTGGATTGAACAGAATGTTGCAAATAGAAAGGAATGAAAAAAAATCAATTCCGAGGGCTCAAGTTAGTCTAAAAATCAAAATCTATGTTTTAACCAAGAGTGAATGTATCGTGAGGATTAGTGGTGTCAAAAACAAAAGATGACAATGGCAGGAAGATAGTAGTGGAGATGAAGTATTTATGTCAGTAACTGTGTGGAGGCAAAATAGAATATAAAGGAGCAAGTTGTATAAATCTTAACATATATATGACACGAAAGATAGCCTTATATGGTAAAGTAATTTAGAAATGTCGATAATTAGTATCAAACAATCAAAGTGATTACGGTATGTGATACATATATAAACTGAAAGTCCGTATTAGTAAAAATTGGGAGGTGCAGAGATAAGTAGTTTAAAAGATTATTACCGTCTAAGATTATTATACTGCTTCATGAACAAATATATGAAGTAGCTTTTTGGAAAAAAAAATACTGTCAAAAAAAACTATGACAGACTCACCGAATTGGACAGGTAATTTCGGAAATTAAATGATTTATAGTACCCAAATACGATTTAAATGATAGTTCATAAAATAGTGAATACAGTCCTTTAACATACACGGTTATATATATTTCTTGATATTAGGTAGAGGTTTGAATAGATCCTGTAGATTCATAAAGTACGTGGGTTAAAGCATCCAAATAAGATATAACCATATATTCCTTAAGGAATAGAATACAGATATGAAATGCAAATCTTCGTCAAATACGATTATATATGGTTTCAAAATGACAGAGCATAGTTTGATCATATAGCCAAACTGAATATATGTAATTATATGATTATGAATTATTGTATAACCCGACCGTTGTTGCTACCTTGACGTGGTGGTCGGGCTTGCCTATCGTAATGAAGCAACCGAGCTATACTGGCTGGAACAACCGTTCCTCAAGGTCCTACCATGTCAGACAGGTCGGTTGAAGAGCGGTAAGACTAAAAGCAACAAACCCAGGGTCCGGAGGCGAAGTCGTACTGCTGACTGTTTAGAGGTGTGACAGCAGTAAAGTGTTTCCTTCAGACAACCAGCATGACAGCGATGCTGCCTTCCCACAAGGAGGGGTGGGGTTAGAAAAGGTCGACCCTAAAAATGCGCACCTCACCTTACCTCACGGATTTCCGTCTCCGGCGGTAAGGCCCTTTGAAGAACGGAGCTAACACGTCAAAAACCTCCCACGAAAAGGCCGTGCGCGACCGGCCTCAAGCAGTTGTCCCTTGGGCACTGCGGTCACGCTCTCAGGTCACTGAGACCGCCTCTAATCCAATTTCCTTTTCAGGTACCTCCAGAACAACCCTTCCACGGTGTGGGCAACCGGGAAGTGATAACCGCCCTCATACCTCTAACAGCACCCAAGACCACCGTATTCATAATCAACCTTCCTCTTCAATTCCTATCTTTCCTCCTACATCGACTTTCAACCCTAAACTTCCTCCTTCGGCTTCCTCCTCAAGTGTCACCATAGCCAACGATTCTAGTGCTCAAAACTCTGTCCCAGGTCTACTGAAACCTCGCTCCAAACTACACATTGGAGCTTTCAACGTACGCACTCTATGTCAAATCAGTCAGCAGGCTTCTTTGGCTAAAACCCTAGAGTCTCTTTCCATTGATGTATGCTGTGTCTCCGAAACACGCATACAGGATTCCAGTGTGGTCATTCACTTGACCTCACCTCGGCAAAACGGAGAGCCAACAAGATACACCCTACGTGTATCTGGTGACCCGATGGCCAGTTCTCGTGGACTGGCAGGTGTAGGCATAGCACTAAGCATGAGGGCGGAACAAGCATTGCTAGAGTGGATCCCCGTCAACAGTCGTCTATGTGGTGTTCGGCTAAACGGCTCCGTAAGAACTCGGAAGGATAGGGATACACGTCGTTGCCTTCTCGTCGTTTCTGTCTACGCTCCCACTGACTGCAGCTCAGACGATGTGAAAGATGAATTTTACAGAAAGCTTTCTGAACTTCTTCAGAAAGCTAAACGTTCAGACATAGTACTCGTTGCAGGTGACTTTAATGCTCAGATAGGTAGCTTAAACCAAACAGAAAGGCATTTAGGTGGATATTTTAGTATTCCGGCACAGCGAACAGATAATGGTGATCGTCTGCTGCAACTATGCTCAGACAATCGCTTATTTTTAGCAAACACAAATTTTAAGCATAAGGAGAGACATCGTCTAACGTGGCGACCGCCTGCACCAAGCCAACGATGGACTCAAATAGACCATATTGCCATCAGTCATCGTTGGAGAGGGTCGGTAGAAGATTGTCGCTCATTCTGGAGTACCTGCTTGGACTCCGACCACGCCCTAATACGGGCACGCATCTGCTTGCGCCTCACTGGACGCAAAAAAGCCACAGTAAAAAGACCCATTAGAACCAAACTGAGTAGCGAAGAAACCAAAAGTAGGTTCCAGGAACAACTGAGGTCACGATTAGGTAGTTCTGAAGACGAGGCTGACCCAGATGTTGCTTGGAAAGATATACAAGCAGCTGTGGAAACAGCAGTGACATCTATTAGCGACTTAAACCACAGAGTTACAAAGAACCAGTGGATTTCTTCAAAGTCTATCACACTGATGGATTCTCGCAAACTCGTCCCATCAGGTTCCGAACATGAGGAAGAGCGACAACAAATCAGATCTAGGTTAAGAAAAAGTCTAAGAAACGACCATGAGCAGTGGTGGGCAATGAAAGCAAAAGAGATGGAAAAGGCGGCGACTATAGGGAACACAAGACAGCTTTACAGACTAATAAAAGAAACTGGAATAAATAAGTCAAGTGTAAGTGAGATTATATCGGAAAAAGACGATACTCTCATCTGCTCCCAGTCCAGACGTTCAGAACGATGGGCGGAACATTTCAGAGAACAGTTCAGCTGGCCTTCAGCTACTCTACAACTACCCTCCATTCCCAGACAGTGTGAATGGGACATTGAAGTAGGTCCCCCGACTCTTGCTGAAGTTCAAAAGGCTATAGTTAATCTGAAACGAGGAAGGGCAGCTGGTCCAGATGGACTGGCTCCAGAGGTCTTTAAGGATGGTGGTCCAATTTTAGCGATTAGGTTGACTAATATTTTAGCTAAGATCTGGGAGTTAGACGTTATCCCATCTAACTGGTCACAATCACTTATCGTCCCAATATATAAGAAAGGGTCAAAATCAGCCTGTGACAACCACAGAGGGATTAGTTCAACTAATTTAATATCTAAAATACTAGCTTCGATAATTATCAGACGCCTAACTAAGACTCGTGAACTGCAAACACGAGAAAATCAGGCTGGCTTCAGACCTGGTCGTGGCTGCATCGACCACATATTCACCATTCGTCAGATTCTAGAACACAGGCATACTTATCGGCGTCCGACAATGGTGGTCTTTCTAGACTTAAAAGCAGCATTTGACTCGGTAGACCGCGAAACTCTGTGGCAGTGTCTGTCATTGAAAGGCGTACCTCAGAAGTACATAAACCTTGTAAAGGCTCTTTACTCGAACACTACTAGTCGAGTCAGAGCTTATGGCGAACTGTCATCTACTTTTGCAACCTCAAGTGGTGTCCGTCAAGGCTGTCCACTTTCTCCATTTTTGTTTAACTTCATCATAGACTTATTGATGGAAATAACATTCTCGTCTACTGAATTCTTGGGTATTGATCTCCTTCCAGGAGGTCCACTTATCGACTTAGAATACGCAGATGATATAGTCCTGTTTGGTGAAGACGCTGACAAAATGCAGAGTCTTCTGGTAGCACTGAGCAACAATGCCAGAATGTTTGGAATGCGCTTCTCTCCCTCTAAATGCAAGTTATTGCTTCAGGACTGGTCTGCGTTAACACCTGAACTAAGGATAGGGAGTGAAGTAGTCGAACGCGTCGACAACTTCACTTATCTTGGAAGTCTGATCAGCCCTAATGGGTTGGTATCGGACGAAATCTCAGCACGGATTCGAAAAGCTCGATTGGCTTTTGCCAACTTACGTCACCTATGGCGAAGGCGAGATATCCGTCTATCAATAAAAGGACGAGTATACTGCGCGGCAGTCCGTTCTGTTTTAATTTACGGCAGCGAAACATGGCCATTAAGAGTAGAAGACACTCGTAAGCTATTAGTATTTGACCACAGATGCCTTAGAAATATTGCTGGCGTCTGCTGGGATCACCGGGTAAGTAATAGTGAGGTTAGACGCAGGGTATTAGGGAATGATGGTAAATCAGTTGATGAGGTTGTGAATCTTCATCGACTGAGATGGTTGGGCCACGTGTTACGTATGCCTGAACACCGATTACCACGACGTGCAATGCTATCCGGTATCGGAAATGGTTGGAAGAAAGTTAGGGGCGGCCAAACGAGAACGTGGCATCAGTGCTTGAAGTCACTAACTTCTAGTCTGATCCATGTTGGTAGACGCAGACTACTTGGTTGGGGTCCGCGTGACTATCGTAACCAATGGTTGGAGACTCTTGGTGACATGGCTCAGAATCGATCACAATGGCGTCGGTGTATACACTCCCTGTCTTCCCTTAAACTAAGAGATTAAAATCACTTCATATCTTTCTTTCTACGAACCATTTCTTTCTTCTTGTACTATATCTCTATATGCAATCTTTCTCTTATATATTACTACCTTTGACCTAACCACTGCTATGAATCCGGTGTTCATCTTGTTGTGCTGATGCGGTATGGCAACCTGGACCGATGCACATATGTGCCTGGTCCTACGTTGTAGCTGACTGATTATTGTATAAATATGGTCATAAATACCATAAGTCAAACTCAGATCTTATCATATGGCATGAAATTCACAGTTTATATGTTAATAGTTAAGAATTGAGTTATCTTCCATAATTCCAAGAAAAAAAACCCATCCAGATCTGTAAGAATCCTGGAAAAATAAAACTGAAGGCCTCGGCCTGAAAGTAACGTCCAGTCCGTAGCGTCCCTAATAACAGACCACAAGCCACTACTTGCAGTTTTATGGTCAAACCATACTTGATCTTGAAATCGTAACCCAGAAGTGTGGTTTCCCATCGTTGGAGTTGGTTAGCTGTATGAACAGGATTTCCTTTCTTGACTTCCTTGGCTTGTGGTCTGTTATTAGGATAAAATGTCGATCATATATCATGTTGTGGAACTTTTGCACTGCAAAGATATTTGATAGGGCTTGTTTCTCAATCTGACTATAGTTCCTTTCGGTCGTTATCAAAGATCTGGCAGCGCGGGAGATAGCTTTATCAAACCCATTAGGAACGATGTGAGACGACTGCGCCCACACCATAGTTAGAAGCATCTGAAGCAACGACTATCGGTAGCGAAGGATCATAATGTGTCAATAAGAGATTAGAAGTTAGGAGTTGCTTGATTTTCTCGAAAGATGCTTGATAGTCCGCCGACCAATTCCATCTTGTATTCTTTTGTAGTGGGTCCTAGTAAACAGTATACATCTACGCGTACGTAGTCGACAAAGTGCCTAAATTATAAAATACAGGAATATAGAATGAAAATATATTTCAACTAAGTAAAAATTGATGACGATGGAAGAATGATGGGCAATCTATTGAGGATTTTACAAATATCACAACATTAAAAAAATATGCACCAGCAACTTTAAATTATCCGACTATTTCCTCCGAAATTGATAGCACTTTGTTGGTATGTTTGATTAGAGTAATCTTTGATTGGTCAATAATTAAAGGAAGATATGCCTCGGTACATTTAGCATAAAAGAATATTTTATAATGTAAATTTCATTCTGTTAACTCAGTGCTTTGTACCTGCATCAACAACCGCGTGTTTGAGACCCGAACATGATCGAACGGTCGTTTCATTGAGTGATTGTGAGGATCACGTAATCAAGTAGCGTGATCTAGTGTTTATTGCTAGTAGTCTGCACAAGCAAGCCTATGCGATAACAGACTGACGAATAATTTATCGACTAAAATACGTATATAATGATCCATCGTTATATTACATATTCTGTGTACCAATAAACAAAATCCAAACAACCTACCATAGTTGTATTGATATTGGAATTTTTTAATCTATGCCCTTCATCACATACAACCATATCCAAGTCGGAAATTTCATAGATTTCACTAGTATGCTGTAGAAACATTTCATACGACATAAGAATAACCTGCGGTGAATCACTGGACATTGTTAGATATTTCTGAAGGAGAAAAATAAGACAAAAAGTCAGTTGCCGATAAAGAAAGGTGGAAAATAATGAAAAAATTTAACAAAACTGTTGTTTATATTACCATTAGTACAGGCTTTAGTTATCCCATTGTTGATACATAGAACAAAATTTTGATCAATCCTTGTTGGAATATGTGGATGTGATATATACAAATCGCCTTGATACAGTGATTTTGTCACAAGCCTTATAAAGAAGATGGATTTTGACTAGCAGCGAAATTCAGGAGGCGCGTTTTGTCCAGTTTGCGACTCGTCAGCTGAACGCACCTGCATCGTGGTTTTGACATGTACACTGAGACTCAAACTCACGATGCAGATATGGTAAGAGATTGATCCTGAATATCGACAACGAAAAATTACAAATGGTTATAAAGAACTTTTCTATGTTGTTGTAAAAATATTACTGCTTTTAGGATGCGTTACAGATGACATTCCAGTCAAATATAAACAAAATGGCCCGTTGTCATAACGTGAGACTTTAGGACCAGAAAGAGACCAAAGTTATCAAATTAAAAATATAGATACGAACTGTTTAAGTAATTTATTTACAGTTCATGTGTTCGATTTTTGAACCATACTAAGCATAAGTGTTAATTATATTGCTCAGCTGCTCAAATCGAAGTAGATAGAGTAAGGATCAAACATGTAAATAAGTTATTGAAAGTCCGATCGTTTAACCGCTAAGCAACTGGCTCTACATATACTGTTTACATGATTCTCAATAATTATCAAATTATTCTACAAATAATGAAAAACAGAATAATCGGACATAATCAAGCAAAAACTCACTTTAACAGAATGATTTTGATCTACACAATACACGGGTAACTGTTCACGACCTAACCATTTGGAGAATTCCTTTTGCCAATTCTAACATGGTGTAAATAAGAGAGGAAAGGCAGAATATATGATAAAAGCCAAAAAAATTAGTAAGATTAAGTTGTATTTAAAAAAATAGACCAATTACCTGAACAAGTGTACCTGGAGTTACAATAAGGCAACGTTGAATAACCGGTCTACCTCCGTACGGTCCTTGTCTAATTAATAGCCAAATGGTGGCAATAGCTTGAACTGTCTTACCAAGACCCATTTCATCCCTAATAAATTAACAAAAACTTATTACGAATGACGTTACCTTCTAATTTACATAATGAATATAAAAACGAAGGTAATGTGTTGTAGTCAAGATAGAAGTAGCGCACAGCAGGATAAATATAGCCCTAAGAATGTTAGGAAAATACATTCACATAGTCTAATACAAGTTAATTAAACACTACCAAATGCATTCTGTGTTATAAATACAGTAGAGCAGTACCTTACAGACCAAAAAATCTTTATAGAATAAGGCAATAATAAAGATATAAACCAGTAATAATCACTCATCGATTTGTGTACAATAAAACGGTACTATACTTTTTATGTTGAGGCTAATTATGCAGATTGATTTATTGTACTACAATGTTAAGTTCCCATTTATAACTTTTACGCTGAGATTGTTATGTGTATGCAATATTGATACTAAGTAACAATAGTTAAAATTCAAAATACGTAGTTCTATGGGTTTGAAAAACAATTTGATGGACCATTAAAGTGATTGTTGATATTTTCGCTGAGAGTTGTGTCACTTTTATGAATTCACACGCTGAGAGTATTCATGCAGATGGTGAGCAACACTAGATACGAATTTCGCAACGGGTATTGCCTGTTATTATGGTTTTTGCTTACCAATGTATACTTGAGGAACTCTATTTATCAATCCCAATTTAATGGGGATAATGAGTGGACACATATTTCATTGAGGGGATTAAGTTAGTATGAAATATTTATCAAGAATATGATGGATTTGCACAGTATGTTAATACTCTAATACAGGTTATTTTTCCTGCATGGAACAAGATCGACAAATGCTTATGTCAGTACAAAAATACAGATAAAGCTTGTCTTTGTCGTGGGGTCAAAACTTAGACCAAAAAAGTTAAAACTCACGCTAAAATACATCCATAAGTAATTTGTGCATCAGATTCATTTAAAGCAACATACGGTTGAAATCCCATTAAACATTTATACAAGAAAATAATACCTTCACATTGATGTGGCTGTAGACGTGAAGCAAACTTCGACTCTAAAACTACATCCACAATAGGAAGGTTGTCGGGATTCTGAGACCACTAAAATTATTTTTTAAATAAAACGACGAATTAATCTCTGGATAAAGTAGACTACTAAGTCAACGATTAACATTGAACCTGGGAATATTAAATCTCTATGAGTAACAATCAAAGTAAATTTTTGTATAAACACTGTCTTTACTGCTAATATAACAACTGGTTTATTGGCTGCTCTGTTCAATACATTTACTCATATTATATATATATATATATATATATATATATATATATATATATATATATATATATACTGACTAATAAGGCTGCAGTTCACAAACAACCACTTTAATCTTAAACTTCACTAATGTAGAATGTATGGGGATACATGACGCTTATTAGAACGATTTTATTTACGATCAGTATTTATTCCATAGTTTAAAGAGTCTACTGATATTAGCTGTTGTGATTTTATGTAATAGAATTATTTTTTTTATTCGCTACTGATAACCTGTGCATGATATTTGGTCATGAGCTTAGAGTTTACATGGATATTTGTTGCGATTTGATGCAAGGGATGTGGACGACGTCAAACGCTCAGCAAATATATATGTCATTAAGGAGTCTAATATCACTACAAAGACAACTTAAAAGGCACCCATGTCAAACAAATAATTTAATCATTTAGACTAAGTAAACTAACGAGAGATCAACCTTTGAAAAGTCTATACAAAAAAGAACGAGTTGATTAATTGATATTCATACTCTTCTTACCGAAATACAATTGAGCAATGTATGTATAAAGGTATCTCAATTATTTGTCTGGCTTTCTGATCATGATATGGAATCGAATTAACAACTATTTTTAACAGTGCAATGAAACTAGGTTTCTTTTTAGCCACTTTGAACAATTAACAACAAAATCAAGCGACAGTTATCAATTTTATTAATATATTTTAATGAATTTCAACATCTACTGTTCATAATTTACAGAAAGAACTAATCTTAGTTAGACAGCTATTAAAAACAAAGAAAGATCGGATAGCTGTCTCCTCCCAGTATATAACTCCTAAGCAGGGTTCATCCACGAGACCACCACTGGAGATCGAACGCATGACACTAAGTTCTGGTGCCAAGCGTTTAACATTTAAACCACTAAGCCGGTACCCAACCTAGCTTCAATCGATTGGAGGCTTGATAGCGACGGTAAACAGACGCAACAGAGATTTTTTTACTGAGCTACGACTTTCAAGGGGCTTCGAGGCTTAAAGTCAGTCGATAAGTATCATTATTCGTCTGACTTCAAATACGAGAATTATACTTGTCATCATTATTATTCAAAAGAATGGATTTAATAGGCAGTAATCCTGTGTTAAAATGATCAAAACCTGATAGGAAATTATAAGCAGAGATGGATGGTGGCTAGCACTGGAATCTAGGACGCACGTTTTGTCCTGTTTGGGACTTGTCAGCTGGATGTACATGTATCTCAAAGTTAATGTTCACTAAGGAGACTCGAACCCAGTACCGTTTTCTACAATCACCATCGCGTTATCCATTTAGCTACTGAGTTCAGATAGCCACTACCTTGTGCAACGGGGTGAAGTTTTAATTCATTTAATTCAGCCAACGAGAGATTGATCAATTTCAGTCCTAAACATCAATCGGAAGATTCAAACAACCAATACAAAGTGAATAGGAAAGGTACTGAGAATTCAATAAACAAATAATAAGTCATATACCTAAATTTCCATCAGACTAAATTATATCAAAATCTTGAAAACATGTGACATTAGATAATAGTTTGACATTATGAAGACCTGCATTTGGTCGGTCATAAGTAGAAAAGTGAATAAATGACGAGGTTTAGAATTAAGTTACTACTCTTACAATGCAGTTAGCAGGAGGCTTGGGCATAACCAGATGGTTTGAAGAACCCCAGGACTCATTCAGTTTTGATTTGGAATTCGTCTACAAGACACCAAAATCGAGGTTATGCTGTACACAACGTGAGATATAATATGGAAATATACGTGCAATTTATAAATCAATGCTAGAAAATTAACTAAAATATTTAGGATGTGTAAGACACAAAGCCAAAGTGAGAATCGTACAATTTAATTGCATTACTAAAAAAGAGATAACTAGTCCTTATCATCCAGAACTAGTATATTTAAAAAACTGATCACCAGACACTAGTCAATATTATGTTCATTAAATACTCACAAACATCCACATCTCTGCTATGTACTAGTCACGGTTTGCTGCTGTTGTATTCATTTTTAAAGAGCTTACAAATGCTTGTAACAATCATCAGTTTAAAACTTATCAGCCGTGTCTAGAATATTCATTTCTGTAATACTCTGCAAACAGGTCTTAGTTTAGGTATAGATTGGTCGGTCAAATATTCAACTTCTGCCAATTCCTTGAAAACTATCATTTGTATTCTATGTCGAAAATTATCTGTCTATACATGAAGGCTGCCCTCAATTCGTTTAGAGGCAATGTTATTGAGGAAGCATTTATATGAGGTGAAATATAACTTTGCTGCGTTAAGAATATATCAGTATTGTTTAATAAACATTTATTTTGTTACATTTATTTCTTTACTGACTAGTTTTAAGTTTTCACGTCCTTTTCCCTACAATATTGTTAGCTCACATTTTGTGGGAAATTTCTCGATCTCCTATCATACCAGGCTTTTTCCTATGATAATAATACTATGTAAATATGAGAAAAATCATAATTAATACACTAGTTTCCAGTAATTAGAAATGAAACTTGATAAGAAACGATAATATTCGTGATGAAAGTCGACCAATCTCTGCCCCAAATATTTTTCTTCAAGTTTATCGGGCTCAAATTATTTTCTAGTTCAATATTCCCTTAAACAGAGCAGGTAAATTTTCTTAACGACTGAAACTAGACGGTGGAATGAAACAAATTCGATGCAGCAAAAACAGGAAAACAAACCACTTTGAAATGTGTTTATTATGAAAATTAGCATTTGACTCATTCATTCTAGATGCCATTCAGAATCCGACCGGTTTTTCTGTTTTGTTTGAAAATCTAAATTGAAATGGGACAGTACGATTTATCAACGGATAGAAGTAAGTATACGGCAATCTGTCACAAGAACTTACACAAAGAAATGACTAGTGAGTAACTAATGCCCACATGCAATCTCAGACAACATAACACTTTGTAAACGTATGTCAATGTCTCTTAGTATTTAAGTTTATCGAATAATTCTCTTGTAATATCTTGAAGTTATTTTCCTTGTTTAGATGGTCTCAGCAACTCCATCCGTCAAACTAAGGTTTTAAGGCAGAAAAATTAGTTTATACAACTGCAGATGTACCTTCAACTTCTGTATTTCAGAACGAAACGTCAGTGTAATCACTTATTAGTCTCCTAGGTTGATCTTAAGGGTATCAAATACGAAAGACTATTATCCTTGAAAGATTTTAAGAGATTAAAGGATTGAGGTTAAAATGGACTCAAATAAAAATTATTCCGGAAATAGATATTATGTAAACGGTACCTTTGGTGAGAAACTGAGATTTGTGCTTGGTTTGCTTGTCGAAATTTTTGCTGGAAATAGGGACAAAATAAATACAATACAATAGACTAGTTACCCGGTGCATGTAACGCCTCAGTGCCATCATTTGATTTTGAGGAAAGATTAATTAACTGTGGCTTCTCTATCAGTGAAATAAGCTCTGCTTCATAAGACCCAATATGAACAACCGAACCAATATCAATTTCATTTAAAAAAGCTAATTTATGACCAGAAGCAGATGCTATTCTATAGTTGGAAAATAACCGGTAAATTTACCTTCATTAAAAAAGTAGCACTTACACTTTCAAATCTTCATTGATAAGCTTTATGATTCGACCTTCAACCTCTACAAAACCTAAAAATTACGTAGAGATAAACAAGACTGGTGACTGCTTACCATCTCCTTCCCATTTTTTATGCTAAAATGCAAGCAAAACTGGTAAACGATATTCGCCATACCTTTTTAGTCGATGCTTTAGCATATACAGCCTCGAAATACCTGGAACATTTCGTAGCATGAGACAAATTAAAATTTGTAGGCGTATTGTTCATTTTAGGACTTGAGGAACAGTGTGAAACTGGCTTGTACTCAGCCGTCTTTACGAGGTTGGAATTTATCGACAGATCTTGAGACTGACTAGTACGACTTGGTGCTGCAGATCTCCGCATATTACTTTCTAGATGAAACGTTACAATTATCAGTTTCAACGGAATGATTTTATTAATAAGTTTGAAGAAGTAACTGCTAAGAACAACGTTTTTCATCATCTGATGCGAACAACTCATTATTCCCCACAGTTATTTGAATATACCCAAAAAACACTTTTGGACAGTTATCTTTCCTTTTACAAATGCTTGATTCACTTAAACTTATGCTATATTCCTCAGGACTTATCTCAAGCAAAAACAGTGATTATAAAGCAAATGAAATCACTGTTCTTTCGCTTGAAAACCTTACCTTTTGATCATTCTGTTTGTGAACCTTTAATCCTAGTGGACGTTATATGAAAGGACTAACCAATAAATTGCTAAGGCTTTATCCAGCTTAGTCCGTTTTCTAAATTTATATCAAACAAAAATATTTCACAAAGAAAACGCCACTACAGCTAAGATATTTCTGGGATAAGGCATGTCGACAGTAAACATAACGTCAATTCGATATATTTCTATGTACGGATATATAAACAACATAATGCTGGATTTATGACTTAGCTGAATAAATCTGAATGCACAGTCAACAAACAGTTCAATTTCATAGACTTGAATGCACGTTAAATCAAGCAAAGTGCAAGCTCTTTAGTAAGGTAGACTTTAATGAAACGTTTGCGCACATTTGATGGTGATAGTTTACTTTAGAGAAGGGAGGAGTGAGAGACGTGGAAAAAAAGTTACTTAGTGTAAGCTGATGACTCCATAACACGTATAGGAATCCCTCGGTTTCCATATCTTTCGCGTTAAAGGGAGAATATACAGGGGTCTGTACGTATATTTAAGTACATCTGTGTATGTCCATTCTTCTCTCCATAAATCCCATTTGCATAATATTAAGACAATTACCGACATAACAATGAGGAAATGAGAATGCCAAGTAACAAGATGGCTGATGATAGCAATAGTAAAATGCGCGAGCTACGGAGGAGCTATTAAACGACTCGAAACAGTATCAAAATGGAAATGGTTGAATGTCAAACACAAGACCGAGCCTCTAGCTTCTAAAAGTTTGTAATTGGTGACTTTACGATAAATGCATGAAGGGAAAAATAATTTCGGAACCAGTAACTCATTCAGCCAAGACAGCAATTTCAAAAGACAGGAGATAACAGGTATCACTGTAGTGTAGAACCAAAGCGACTGGAGTCCAGAGAACGAATTTCAGGCTCATTTAAAAGCAAATGACTTTCTATTACATCACATAAAGAGCCTCATAATAAGACTTATATTTCCATCCAAGATATAACTAGCGGGAAAATGATTCCGAATCGGTGAAAAAGGATAATGCTCATAACGGTCAGTCGGTAGGACCAGGCACATATATACATCAGACCAAGTTGCCATACCTCATTAGCACAACAAGATGAACACCAAATTCATAGAAGCAGTTACTTCAATGCTTATATATATATACTACTTACGATAGTCGTGCGGACCCCGATCAAGTAATCTGCATCTACCAACATGGCTCAGACCAGAAGTTAGTGACTTCAAAGACTGATGCCACGTTTCAGTTTAGCCGCCCTTAACTTTGTTCCGTCCGCACCCAACACTGGTCAGCATTGCGTGCCGTGGTAATCGGTGGTTGAACATGCGTAATACGTGGCCCGATCATCTCAGTCAATGAAGATTCACAGCCTCATCAACTGACTTACCATCATTCTCTGCGTCTAGCCTCACTATAGCTTACCCGGTGATTCGAGCAATGTTTCCAAGACATCTGTGATCAAGTACTAGTAACTTACGAGTATCCTCTACCGTTAATGGTCACATTTCGCAGCGTGAAATAAACCAGGACGAACTGATTCACAGTTCGTTAATTAAAATGCTTTTGTAAAATGCGGACTTTAAAGCAAACCACACCATTACCAATTCACTGAATAATAGGAATACTTATGGCTGAGGATTCTAAAACATATCGCTATCTCTATGCACACAGTCTTGTAGCCCTACTTTGTCTTTTCCTCAATGGTCTAGTCGTAATAAACATTGAGATTGTGGTTTTAAAAAAATCGGTGAAGAGGTGTGTGAAGAAATACTAGCATACAACACCTGCATCTGAACCATATCACTCATCATCTATAACCAGTGTTTGGCATTATTGTGCGGATGCCAACTAGGTAGTTTACAAACATAGCTCAGACCAACAGTCAGAGACATAGTGAACTGACCTCAGGCCATTGTTTAGCTGTTCCTTGTGTTTTTCTAAGTTTACCAAAATTGCATGACGAGGTCGGTATTGGTTGGTTACACGTAACACATGCCGGCAACATCTCAACCGGTGAACATACATAGCCTCATCAGGTGATTTTCCATCTTCCCTAGTACCCTGCGTATGACCTCAACGTTGCTTACCTGGTCGTCCTGTAACACCTGAACAGTGTTTTCGAGACGCTCAACATCAGAAGCACGAACGCTACGTCTGTGTTTAACTCTTGTCGACCATGTTCCACAGCCATATTCCTGCCGTGTAAACCCCTTGATATTTAATCGGGAACCAATCCCTTGCCAGGACTGGTGAGACCTAAGAAACATGACGTATCTAACGCTCATTCATGATGTATAGCCAATCTGGGTGATGGTGCAGACCAGTCCTGACAGTGTTACGACAAATCGACCAGGCAAATAATTCCCAGTGGACTGTTCATGACTATAGAAAGAAAATCACTAGTTCTGTAAAATCTACAACAGTAGAACTGCATAACTGAAAACGGCGAGACTATAATTTATGGACGAACCAATCCGATTTACAATAACAGGTCTTGGATTTCGGCGCGAAGCTATACATTTGGCTAAATAGCGTCTTAACATTTTAGCTGATGTCAGTTCGTTGTGAAAACCCTCAATCTAATCACTATCCCTAACCACCAACTGCAAATTACAATCCTTATCCTTCAGACTGGTTTAAAACCGTTATTGAGCCATAGTCAGTAGGTGGACATCCTCAAGGCTATTTTAGCGTCGCCCAAAGGTCGTCCATAAATTATAGCCCCACCCTGAAAACTTTTATGAACTGATAATTGACTTTTATTATGCGTCCACAATTCCTAACTAATAAATTCTTCCGAATTTCATAATTTCTCAAGCTAAATATACTTGACTTTTGTTAACTTTGCAATGCAGCAACGCCTCATTAAGGGAAAATCACAACTCCCAAAAATTTTGGGCGGATTCTAGGTTCATTAGTTGCATTTTCCCGAAATTCCTTAAAGGAACTTTAGAGGTTTCGCCGAAATTAGTCAATCTTGCTCCAGTTCGGGCGCTAGCGCTCGAGGTGTGGGATATACTAGGATCGTTCATTAGAAATGGGAAGGAACCTAAATTAATAGACAAACAGCAACCACTTAGTAACTCAAATGGAAGAACGATGAGTGACAGCACAGAGAATTATATCCCCAAATTGAATAACGCGGCTAGAAGTGACAAAATACAGTTCCGTATACCGTCTAGTGAGTTCAGTTCACGAAGAACTTGATTTTCCCCTCTGGAAAATTCACTCTTTGATACCGTGAAATAAAAAGAACATATCCACGTGAATAGAATCAGACAATAGTCTGGTCTGCGTCAAACTCAGAAACAACTTGAGCGCTATTTCCACCGCACAGGTATGATCGTGCCAACAACTTAATGCAGTTAAACAGCAAGAGGACAAGTCGTTTTAAAACTCAAATGATGCAATCACTATTCATATATCCTTATGCATTTATTCAATTTGATTTGAATTCGAATGGCTACGAAATTGCCGTTCCACGAAACAGCTTCCGAGAGAGAAGGGCGGTTATGTGCTATGCATAACCACAAGTCTTTCAGGGGACAAGAAATGATAATCATTGGACCATTGAGATTTTGATAGCAATAAATGCCTGATCTTACACATATACATATGTTGAGACGACTAGTGTCATAGATTCGCTCACCTGTATTTCCCAGAAAGTACTTCCCATCCACTGTAGTTGAATTCGATGTCCTAGAAACCTTGTCGGCTTTGTCTAGTCATCTTGGGTAGTTATTACGGAATGTATCTAGGGTGATACTGTGGTACATGGAGGGATTTTAGACTCAGGTGTAGGATTCATTTTGTATGGTTCTGCGAGAATATGTAAAAGAATCTCGCAATATGTGTTTTTTCCTGTGAATATTTAAATGTTTTTCTTGTTATGAAACGTTTTCGTATTTTTTGTTGAATTCATATAGTATTTCATGTAATATTAACACTTTGGTTTACTGTGATAATCTGAAGCAGTCGAACTCAATATATTTAATCGTCGCAAATAGATAACGAGAAAAATTGTAGTATAATCGATAATATTTTATTTGTAATATCAGTTAGGTGCACATTAATGTACAGGAGAATTATCCATCAGTACAAAAGTCATACTTGCCCTCATACGTAAGGTGTGGTACCTCTATTTGTAAGCTTTTTAATTTCTCGTACGACAATTGTCACTCTGTTGGCATATAAATTTAGATTACTGATCCTTTTACTTGATATTATATAACTTCTCACTGACTGTCTTCATTTTATTCTATCATTAGACTTCGAGGGCTAACAAATTGAGTGACCGCGTTTTTTTATTGTTACTGTTTGATCGGTAGAAATATCTAGATCTATTAGATACAAACCAGGTTCCTTTTTTGTTAGAAACATGTAGATCACTAACATAGATTATCTATGTTGAATGATTAAAGAATCTAACCGAGTTAGGTAGAAATGTTGTGACCAAGAGCAAACCTCAAAGTCACACCTCGCAGTCAGCATCTCACACGGATTACTCCTTGATTGTATCAAGGTACTATGGTTGCTTTGAAAACCGTATAACACAAAGGACGTTGTTACAGAAACGTATTACTACAAGTAGGAACGAGGGAGAAGTTGAGGCCATCACCGCACGGACTAGTCCATGGCGTTGATTGTCCTTGACCTTGACAGAGACCAATGAACCGTTCGACATTCAGTGACCCGACTGCCTGATGATCTGGCTTGAGCTCAGTGATATTTCACTGGCCCAACAAACGTTTGTTACTTTTGGAAAGTTTGATCCTTCCTCTTCTGAATTGATGGAACTAACTGATATTTACGGTGATAGACGGCGTCAATCAGCTCAATGGGTTGGACTGATCAGTCCATGATGGTTTTCCTTTGCCTTAGTAAAACTCGGCTGATGACTCAACATCTTGTGATCAATCTTCTAATATTAGGATCGCTCCACCATGATTGTTGGTTTGGCTGGCATTCAGCGTTATTTTAATTCACCATTCATCTTCAACAACTTCACACAATATCTTGCTTTGTGACCGAGTTTAAAAAATCCATTGCATACAGACTTAGCTGTGTTGTGTGTCCTATGACTAACTACCCTGGGCTGCGTCCTTCAATAAAGCTGACCTAATTGGCCCTTTATTTCATTCTTCTAGTTGTGTGCAGGCATACTAACCCAGACCTAGATGACCTTTGCTCTTTTTTCTACGAAGACAACCAACACTTGGAAGTTCGGTACCTTAGCCTCATTCACAGTCTAGTGAGCCACTTCCTTCTGCATGTACTGTAAATCCCGTTGCAAATGTGTCGCAATTATTTCCGAATAGCTGTCCAGTTAATAACGGAATTACACCATATTTTTCAGTGTCATATATATATATATATATATGCAGCTTAATTCAGAATTCTGTTTATTCACGGGACCAAAATATTGGCCCAAATAGAATAGACATAGAAATTTCTGACGGTATATAAAGTCCCAATGATCGCCAAAAAAATGAAGAATTAAATTGACTGTGCTGATGAAACTTAAGTCATATAAGTATTTCTGATTTTTGATTGAAACACAATAATTCTATTAATCCTGAACTATAAAATAATGAATTTCAGATAACACAAAAGACACGAAACCCAGTTGAGTAACTCAAAAATGTATATTATGTACGAAGAAATCTGCATGTAAACGTGGGAAGTTGCATAAGGGAATGTATATTAATAGTGCTGAATGCATATGCATAATTGCGAATGAAACAGACTTTGTTTGAGCAGCTTATGCAGTTCCTGTTACAATAACAATCTTACAAGATAAATTGCAAACAGTAAGTAATTAAACTGTAGTACTGTTGGTTTTCAACCTCATGATTTTCAAAGCCAAACACTTTGAAATCATCATATGTATTTCCCGATCAGTTTCTGTTGCTTCCCTTTTAATTTATCTTTCAGTTTATCGATACCAGAGGATTCCTATTATTCTCACTGTTTTTGTTCTCAAACCAACGTCACATTGGTTCTGGTGGGATGGTAGTGTAGTGTTATTGGTTCCTAAACACAAGATCTTTGAACCTGAACATATCATTACTCAGAAGATTTACATTCAATGTATAATACTTAAAGAGCGTTGTAAACGGTAGACATGTAAACAAAATCGAGATGTAATATCTCGGCCAGACAGGTGTGGTCACTATTTAACGTATTCCTTCTCATATCAAATGTCTTATTTTATCCCCCGCTTAGATGTGTTCATTAGAAGTGCGAACGATCGTATTGCTGATTATCATGATGGAATGAGTCAGTATAGACAAAATGTGAATTCCACGCAAAATTTCAAAGGTAAGGTAGTCACATCATGATAAATCTACAATTTTGGGATTAGTTCTATCACTATAGTGGTGAAGATAAACGTACTAATATCAAAGTGGACAATTATTCCACAAAACAATGATGATCGGTAGCAATAACTTGGGGGGAAATAAAGAGAATCTCGTCAACACAATAATAATGTTTTAACTCAAGAAGGGTAGGGTTATTCTCGACTGAGTAGCTCCAACGTGAGCTGCTTCCTGTTCAAAACAATATACTTATATAACAGTTAACAAATTAAATGTATATTCCACCTAGAATGGAATCATACAACTAAACCAAATTCAGTCAATTAATAAAACGGCTGTCTTAAATGGCAGCCGATACAAATTGGAATATTAGGTAAGCTGGGGACGGAAGATTTGTCAAAACCACAGCAACATCCAATAGTTAACTAGACTCCAGCAACTGTAAACAATATAGTTATGATATATAAGGACTTTCGACTAAATTTGTTCGAATGGTTTCACAGTATTGGGTGCCGAGTTGATGTGAGGCATTAAAGAGGAAGGATGTATTTGTAGAATCTAAGCGAACGAATTTGAAGTAAATCTAACATTTTGCTCGGCAATCTGGTCCAAGCTTTTCCAAAGAAACGTAATCGAACATCAAAATTATCGGATACAAATAGGTACATGGTTCTCCGGTTCACTATATACTGTGTAAGATCCAAACTACGGTTTGGAGTGAAGGACAGCTGTCTGGATGAGTTAGATACGCGCCCTCGCCAGATTGAAACCAAAACAAAGTAATTGGGTAAGATGACGGTTCTATAATTTATCATAAATTTAAGTGTACATTATTACCTAAACAAATATAACCACTCAGCTATCCAACCAATAATTGTTCAATTGATCAAATCTAAACTACAATAAATAAGAAAGTTGATAAAGGATGCAAGAAAATTACCAATCACCACAAATAAATGTTATTCTATCCTGTCTGGATAGATCACGTACAGATTCGTTCAAAAGGTAATAATTGGTCGCTCTATAACACAGAGTGTTTTCAATTCTGGAAGAGTGCTTCAATTCACAACCAAAATGCACAATTCCAGTCAACACAGGTCAAGCAATCAAAAGCAGGGATAAACCAAAATGCCTGCCGCCCAGACTTAGTATAAAGTAAAACAACATAAGTGCAGTTCGGGAAGAAACATGGGGAATTGGTGAAGGTGTAGTAAAAACGAAAACTATAATAAAATACAAATATTAACAATTCAAATGTAGTCAAAAAGTTAACAATGTACAACTAAGAGGATCAATAGGAACAAAGTGCAAGTATATACATGGAGGGATTTTCACAAACACACAAAGCATTCAAAATGGATCTTACATACTGAATAGGTCATCCAATCAACGTTAACAACGTTTAAAGTAGGTATTTACATTTGTGTGTAGGAGGCTCGTTTGGCTTTTGTCAACTTATGTCACCTATGGCGAAGGTGAGATATCCACCTACCAATTAAGGGACGAGTATACTGCGCGGCAGTTCACTCTGTTTTACTTTGTGGCTGCTAAACGTGACCACTAAGAGTAGAAGATATTCGTAAGTTACTAGTATTTGGCCACAGATGTCTTGGAAATATTGCTCGCATTTGCTGAGATCACCGGGTAAGTAATGATGAGGTTAGACGCAGAGTATTAAGGAATGATGGTAAATCATTTGATGAGGTTGTGAATCTTTATCGATCGAGATAGTTGGGCCACGTGTTGTGTACGCCTGAACACCGATTACCACGACACCCAATGCTGACTAGTGTAGGGGATGGTTGAAAGAAAGTTAGGGTCGACCAAACGAGAACGTGGCATTAGTGCTTGAAGTCACCAACTTGTGGTCTGAGCCATGCTGGTAGATGCAGACTACTTGGTTGGGGACCGCGTGAATATTGCAGCCAACTGTTGGAGACTGTGGATGACATGGCTCAGAATCGATCACAATGGCTTAGGTTTATACACTCTTTGTCTTCCCTTAAACTATTAGATTAAGATCGCTTCACATCTTTCTTTCTACGAACTAGTTCCTGCTTCATGTACTATATCCTTATATGCAATCTTTCTTCTATATATTACCACCACTAAATTAACTACTTATATGAATCCGGTGTTCATCCTGTTGTGCTAATGCGGTATGGAAACTTGGACCGATGCACATATGTGCCTAATCCTAAGTTGTAGCTGACTGACTGTGTAAGAGACATAGTGTTAAGATAATATATTGTGCGCATAATTAAGCAAGAGAAATTTGATTTACTATATCGACATCTAAAGAAAATACGGCGTAAAATGGGCAGCTCAGAACCAATTAGACGATTTGGACTTCGCAGATGACCTAGCCCTCCTATCGCATACACACGAGCAAATTCAGGTAAAGACAGCCAGTGTAGCAGCAGTCTCTGCATCAGTAGGCCCCAACACACACAAGGGGAAAACCAAAGCTCTCAAATCCAATCACTCTTGATGGCGAAACTCTGGAAGATGTAGAGTCCTTCACATACCTGGGAAGCATAATCGATAAACAAGGAGGTTCAGATACAGACGTAAAGGCGAGGATCGGCAAAGCAAGGGCCGCATTCCTACAATTAAACAATATATGGAACTCAAAACAACTTTCAACCAATACCAAAGTGAGAATCTTCAATACGAACGTCAAGACAGTTCTACTGTACGGAGCTGAAACTTGGAGAACTACAACAACCACCATCAAGAAGGTAAAAGTATTTACAAATGGTTGTCTACGCAAGATAATCAACAACCATTGGCCGGATACCATCAACAACAACCTCCTCTGGGACGTTGGGTGAGGCTGGATTCTAGTTTATTTCCAGTGATTTCATCGGTTATTCTATTGCCTTGTGATCATTTTGAAAGTCACTTACATTTTACATATTTTGTGCATTGTAATGAATTAAGTCCAGGGTATAGGAGTGCTTACAAACATTTATATAAAGTTTATAAAATGTCTAAACAGCCAGTTAATAAACTGTGACGATGAATTTTGAATATTCTTCATAAACCTCATGGTCACACGGTAAGTTATTATTTCCGAGCTATAAGTATCCGCCAAAACACCATTGTTAATAAAATAACGACTTCAGCTAGATACTGATAAGTTTTGCTAATTGAACGCTTTATTCGGTTCCTAAGCTATTCTGGTAACCCCCAAGCTAGAACTACACAGCGACCTAAACACGAGAGAAAAGACGCGAAATATGCGAGAAGCACTGTACTCCAAAGGTTCATTTTTGTACAGAAAAACACGGTTATTTACATATATTAACATTTGTTAAATCAACATTATATTTTGACCATACCGCTAGGGGACATATTATGCTACTGACCAATAATAGCATGCCACGTTGATATTCTAGAAAGCTCCATCACGCTCTGGTTGGCTCGAACACGTCAGCTCTTTGAGGGCCTCTGGAGGCTCCGTTGTAGTTCTCGGGAGCAAACTCCACAACTCCCCGAATAAGATTTCTTTAGAAGATCCACTGTCATGCACCTTAACCTTTATTCAGGTCTCTCTTTTAAATACACTTCTTGTTCTTCAGTCTTCTTTGCCTGGGATTTCGCCATCTGATCGTGGTAAGTGATTTGCCTTCTATTAATTAATCTCACTGTTTCGTGTTGCCGGACCACTGACAATAAGGTCATGTTTGACTAAACTCAATGGCTGTTGACCTTCGACTGTCTACTTTAAACGGTTACTGGGATCCTTGGAGATAAATGTCTGATCCTATCTTGTTGGGAACATTTTTATTGATTCTGAGGCATCGAGCTCTCGTTTATTAACTATTTATTTTGTTGTTTAGCACGTGAGTGTGTTCTAGAGGAACCTTTTACTATGTGACAAAATCTGTACTGTTTTATGTATTTTGTACTTTCGATGTGCCTTCACTCTCGATTTCAAACCGTTTGAATTGAACACAGAGTTTGTGTTTTGATGTAATTTGATACGAGTCGCTGAAAAACTTGTCGACCGCTATTCAGAAGAACGTCGTATTACCCAGTGGAAAATCTATTGGTATGTTAATTTCACGTTCGAGAGAATATTGGTGTTTCAGTTGTTACACATTTGGTGATATGATAGCCACTAGTTGTACCAACATCATCACCTAAGGAAAAACTGAATAAAGAAAGAAGATCAAAGTAAAAGCAGGATTCTGGATTATATTGCTCTTTGACTATAACAGAACAGTCATTAGACAAGACTCAATGGAAAAACTGGTGAGTTAGGATCACCAGTACAAATAAGACGCAAATACGGAAAACTCAACTGACTAAAAAGATACAACCAAGATGAAATAATAGCAGTGTTGCGTTATTTTCAGAATCACTCCTGTTAGTATGAGGGTTTGATAAATATGGAACTAGAATCAATAGCAACCGTATTATAACAGTATTAACACGCATCAGAATGTGTAGTCATCGAATTCGAATAAAGCAAGTCCGGACAGAGTTGAACTGATCTAGTCTGCATTGCATTAAAATGTGTATTAAATGTCAAGATTGTCACCTAGTCAGCATGTGTCAAATATTCACCGACCAGTTTAATTATATGATTTACAGATGAGCAGATAGACAAGCAACCAAACAATGAAGTATTAAAAGGATCCCAGTATTGGATATTCGAATTAACAACAATACTGAGTAAAATTTTACCGACTGAACCGAGGTAACGAAATTAACAGTCACGTATTCGGTCAGAATTTGTAGTCCGAAATGAGTGTCCAGTTTTGCAGGATTGAAATAACAGTACCGAACCTCATAAGGATGCTCCAATATCCTCCTACCATCTTAAAATAGCATTTTATGCTCTTTTGGATAGCATCGGCACAGCTATTTGTGTTTGCTGAGGAATATACTCTGTTTTAACCAAAATACAGTAACGACACTTCTGATGTTATCCTTTCCTTTCGAAATTGTATCCAATGCTTTGAACTTATTGTAATTATAAAAATTATATGTTTTCTTAATATTCACCAACCAAAGATATTATATTACTTACTTACTTACTCACGCCTGTTACTCCTGGTGAAGGAGAATAGGCCGTTCACCAGCATTCTCCATCCAACCCTGTCCTGGGCAATCCTTTGCAGCTCCTTTCAGTTGTAATTCATCCTTTTCATATCTGCCTCTAATTCCCGATGTAATGTGTTCTTTGGCCTTCTTCTTTTCCGCTTCCCCTCAGGATTCCGAGTTAAGGTGTGCCTCGTGATGTAGTTTGATGATTTGCGTAATGTATGTCCTATCAATTTCCATCGACTTTTCTTAATTTCTTCTTCAGCTGGAAGCTGGTTTGTTCTCGCCCAGAGGAGGTTGTTGCTGATGGTATCCGGCCAATGGTTATTGAGTATCTTGCGTAGACAACCATTTGTAAT
Source organism: Schistosoma haematobium (assembly GCF_000699445.3). NCBI lineage: Eukaryota > Metazoa > Platyhelminthes > Trematoda > Strigeidida > Schistosomatidae > Schistosoma > Schistosoma haematobium. The sequence goes on from NC_067199.1 coordinate 40,243,369, forward strand.
TACTTTTACCTTCTTGATGGTAGATAGCAGAACTATCTTGACATTCGTATTGAAGATTCTCACTTTGGTATTGGTTGAAAGTTGTTTTGAGTTCCATATATTGTTTAATTGTGGGAATGCGGCCCTTGCTTTGCCAATCCTCGCATTTACGTCTGCATCTAAACCTCCTTGTTTATCGATGATGCTTCTCAGGTATGTGAAGGATTCCACATCTTCCAGAGTTTCGCCATCAAGAGTGATTGGATTGCTGTTCTCCGTTTTGGATTTGAGGGCCTTGGTTTTCCCCCTGTGTATGTTGGGGCCTACTGATGCAGAGACTGCTGCTACACTGGCTGTCTTTACCTGCGTTTGCTCGTATGTGTGCGATAGGAGGGCTAGGTCATCTGCGAAGTCCAAATCGTCTAATTGGTTTTGAGCTGCCCATTTTACGCCGTATTTTCCCTCAGATGTCGATATAGTGAATCAAATTTCTCTTGCTTAATTATGCGCACAATATGTTATCTTAACACCATGTCTCTTACACAGTCAGTCAGCTACAACTTAGGATTAGGCACATATGTGCATCGGTCCAAGTTTCCATACCGCATTAGCACAACAGGATGAACACCGGATTCATAGAAGTAGTTAATTTAGTGGTGGTAATATATAGAAGAAAGATTGCGTATAAGGATATAGTACAGGAAGCAAGAACTAGTTCGTAGAAAGAAAGATGTGAAGCGATCTTAATCTAATAGTTTAAGGGAAGACAAAGAGTGTATACACCTAAGCCATTGTGATCGATTCTGAGCCATGTCACTCACAGTCTTCAACAATTGGCTACAATATTCACGCGGTCCCCAACCAGTTTAGTCTGCATCTACCAACATGGCTCAGACCACAAGTTGGTGACTTCAATCACTGATGCCACGTTCTCGTTTGGCCGACCCTAACTTTCTTTCAACCATCCCCTACACTAGTCAGCATTGGGTGTCGTGGTAATCGGTGTTCAGCCGTACACAACACGTGGCTCAACTATCTCAATCGATAAAGGTTCACAACCTCATCAAATGATTTACCATCATTCCTTAATTCTCTGCGTCTAACCTCACTATTACTTACCCGGTGATTTCAGCAAATGCGAGCAATGTTTTCAAGACATCTGTGGCCGAATACTAGTAACTTACGAATATCTTCTACTCTTAGTGGTCACGTTTAGCAGCCACAAAGTAAAACAGAGTGAACTGCCGCGCAGTATACTCGTCCCTTAATTGGTAGGTGGATATCTCACCTTCGCCATAGGTGACATAAGTTGACAAAAGCCAAACGAGCCTCCTACACACAAATGCAAATACCTACTTTAAACGTTGTTAACGTTGATTGGATGACCTATTCAGTATGTAAGATCCATTTTGAATGCTTTGTGTGTTTGTGAAAATCCCTCCATGTATATACTTGCACTTTGTTCCTATTGATCCTCTTAGTTGTACATTGTTAACTTTTTGACTACATTTGAATTGTTAATATTTGTATTTTATTATAGTTTTCGTTTTTACTACACCTTCACCAATTCCCCATGTTTCTTCCCGAACTGCACTTATGTTGTTTTACTTTATACTAAGTCTGGGCGGCAGGCATTTTGGTTTATCCCTGCTTTTGATTGCTTGACCTGTGTTGACTGGAATTGTGCATTTTGGTTGTGAATTGAAGCACTCTTCCAGAACTGAAAACACTCTGTGTTATAGAGCGACCAATTATTACCTTTTGAACGAATCTGTACGTGATCTATCCAGACAGGATAGAATAACATTTATTTGTGGTGATTGGTAATTTTCTTGCATCCTTTATCAACTTTCTTATTTATTGTAGTTTAGATTTGATCAATTGAACAATTATTGGTTGGATAGCTGAGTGGTTATATTTGTTTAGGTAATAATGTACACTTAAATTTATGATAAATTATAGAACCGTCATCTTACCCAATTACTTTGTTTTGGTTTCAATCTGGCGAGGGCGCGTATCTAACTCATCCAGACAGCTGTCCTTCACTCCAAACCGTAGTTTGGATCCCACAGTAGTAAACAAATAATTTGGTCGAATTCGTTTGGGTTTCGTTTCGCTGATTTAAATCATTTCTCTGGGAATATTTGGTCGTTCGCTTGCGATGCCGAACAATCGTCGAAGGCAATAAAGTCATAGGCTCGTGGAAGCTAAAAAGGATGAACAAAGATGGATCCCCTCAGTCAAGGCAAGTGCCTTATGATGCTTCTATTTGTCATGGTTCATATTCTAATAGAGGCGATTGTAATTATAGTGAATATAGTTGTGATATAATGGCAGTTTTCATAGAAAACCTTACTTTAGACGTAAAGGAAGCGAAAAGCGCGATGACACGGCGCCTTTCGTAGGTCCAGAGTTTCCAAAGGTTGAGTTAAGTTATTTCGACGGTCAACCTAGAGGTTATTGGAGGTTTTTAAGGGAGTTTGAGACCTATGTGGAATCAAGGGTCAAGGATGATAGTCAACGCTTGCTTTATTTGATACATTATTGTAAGGGTAAAGCGAAAACAGCCATTGAGGGTTGTATTATGTTGGAAGCTTCTTCTGGTTACAAGAAGGCCAAAGAAATTCTAAAACGGTTATTCGGACAGGCGCATGTAATCGCTCGAGAGACACTAGAAGACTTATTCAATGCCGTGAATTTTGATTATACTGACGGAGAGCAACTAACAAACTTGGCTATTAAAATGGAAAACTGTGCTATGATCTTGGAACAGATGAATTATGTCTCTGATCTAAATTCCTTAGTTACCTTGGAAAGAATAGTGAGACTCTTGCCTCAGCCTATGCAAACCCAGTGGGCGGACTGGGTGGATGAATTGACTGAAGATAACTGGGAACCGACCTTTGGCGAGCTCACTCAGTTTATCGCATCGCGTGCGAGAGTGGCTTGTAGTAGATTTGGACGGTTAGCAAATCGTTCAAGAAAAGGACATAACGTAAAGACGAACTGTCACGTGCAATCGGAGCAAAGGAATAGTTCGACAACGAAAACTAAATGCAGTATGTGTTCCTACGACCATGCCATTGATAAATGTCCACAGTTCTTAGCGCTTACAGTTCAAGACCGATGGTCTCACGCTAAAAGCAAGGGTATCTGTTTCGTCTGTCTTAGACAAGGACATAAGGTTAATGAATGTAAGCTGACAAAGCGTTGTAACGTTGATGGTTGTGAAAAAACACCATTCTTTGTTGCACAACAAAAGTGATAAACCTGGTATCTCGAATTGTTGCGGATATACTAAATCACTAATCAGTCAAGTGTGTTTAGGCATGATTCCCGTACGGTTGAAATCGCGAAAAGCCGAGATTGTGGGTTATGCTCTGTTGGACAACGGTTCTGATGTGACACTGATAAAATCAAACTGTTTGAGGTCTCTCGGGTTGAACGAAGACCAAGAATCAGTGGTAGTTGAGACTGTGGGCGGTAATAGAACATAGTTAAGTGGCCGCATTTAAGTGATGTGCCAATAGATAGCCTAGACTCTGAAGACGTTTTACTGTTGATTGGTTGCGACGTACCAGAAGCACATTGGGTGTTAGACCAACGTTTGGGTGGAAGGAAGAACCCGTACGCTGTGAAAACGTTGCTGGGGTGGACGGTTTTCGGACCTGCGTCGTATTCGGAATATAGGAAAAGAGTTGTTAATCATACCAGTAAATTACAGACTTTGGAGAACGAAATACGTAAACTTTATGATGTAGAGTTTTCTGATGTTTATTCAAATGATAAATCAGTATCACTAGAAGATAAGGCGGCTATAAGGATTGTGGAAGGGGGCACACGCTTCGAAAATGGTCATTTTGTAGTTCCTATACCATGGAAAGTGAACCCAAATATGAAAGGGGGGAATTATGAAGTGGCAAGCAGTAGACTACAGAGTTTGAAGCGTAGATTGTTGAAAGATGACATTCTGTATATCAAGTATACAAAAGGTATTGAAAGTAATTTTATTAAGGGCTATGCGGAGAAGATCCCTGAAATACAATTGCAACCTAGTTATCGCCCCCGTTGGTACTTGCCTCACCATGCAGTTATAAACCCGAAAAAGCCAGAAAAACTGAGAGTGGTCCTTGACTGTGCCGCCAAGTTTGCGGGTGTTTCTCTAAATGATATGATTTATCAAGGACCCGACACAACTGCTGAGTTAGTGTGTATATTATTGCGTTTTTGCAAAGAAGTAATCGCAGTCTCTGCGGATGTTGAAGAAATGTTCATGCAAGTGAAGGTACCTGAGTCTGATCGAGGAGCTTTAAGATTTCTGTGGTGGCAGGAGGGAGACATGTCGAGAGAACCACCCGAGTTTCAAATGACATCTCATCCATTTGGTGCCATATCATCTCCGTTTTGCGCGAATTTTGCCTTGAATAAGACGGCCCAAATATTCTCTGATGGTTATGATGGTTATGTCGTAGATGCTGTTAAGAATAATTTCTATGTTGATGATTGCTTGATATCTTTTTCCACTTGTGATCAAGCAAAGAGTTTCGTTAAGCAGATAAGTGAATTATTATGTAGAGGTTCCAAACTAAAGAAATGGGTTACCAACTCGGAGGAGGTAAGGACCATCGGCTGCAATTAAACGCAACTCAATTTCGTAAATGTGCCCTTCAGCTTAGCAACCAATCAGAATGAGGCGGGAATTACTGCATGCGCCATCTTTGTAAGCAATGGCGGTCGGCTTTCTTCGTTCTGTGCTTCTTTCAGCTAATTCTTTTGTGTAGCTATGTAATTTAATGTCTCTGTACTAAAATGCCGCATTTAGTGTAATGTTCTATATGTTGGTGTGAAGTTTATTTCGAATCAGCGATGTTTTCTGAGTTTTTGCTACTTCTACTCAAGTCAATGTATTTCTTCGGGCAATCTGGCTAGTCTTGTGTTATAAAATGTCCGCCGGCTTTCTTCGTTCTCTGTTTTTTTCCGCTATTTCTTTTGTGTAGCTACAGAATTTGATGTTTCAGTGTGCTAAAATCCAGAGTTAATGTAATACTCTGAACGTTGGAGCAAAGTTTTTCCTGATTTTGCTTTGTTTTCTGGGTTTTACCTGCTGCTAATGAAGTCACTGTATTTATTCAGCTAAGCTGGCTAGTACTAACATAAGACCTTACGTTTTCAAACGACAGTCGGTTATGTTTTACATTGTTTTCTAGATATCCGAAGCCGAAGTTCGTTTTCATTTAGCTAAAATAATTGTTGCTGCCGCCTGTGACTCTAACTGTTCGTATGTTCGTTCCTAGCTGTCCTTTAGGATTTTATCGGCAAAATGAAAGGAAACAATCTGCGGTTTTTAATTTTCTTCAGTATAATGGACAACACTGTCCCACCAACGAGTCAAACTAATACAGAGTGCCCAGCAGTAGCGTATATCGGTATTGATTTCGAAAGGACCCAGACTTCCGACAACTATAGATGAAGTCACAGATGCTACCAATCTATTGCAGAGGGTTTCTTATGAAAAATATGCCATATAGCAGTAATGGAGGGGTTGTACTCATTACTCAGTGCGTTAAAGCAAGCTTAACATTGAAAAGTCGGAAATCTGCTACCAGTGTCTTGTGTATGTTTGCTGTTTTGGCCATAAAAGGAAGCCGAAGGGTCATGATCAGGGAGTAAAAAGGTAATTAACTGTTATTAAGCTCACTTTTTATAGATTATATTTCACCACTCGCAAATTTGTGTTTTCTTACGGTATGATGTCAACTGGTACCTAATATGTTCACCCTTATGATGAAAAGTACCTGCAAATTTTCACCTTCATATTCGAATTATTTTTGGACAACTGTCTTACAGTCTGAGTGCTTCGTACGCCCTGGGAGACTAGATTCCTACATTATTCGTAGTTCCAGTATAACTTTCTCACGCAGTAAGTTCAAATTAGACACTAGTCTTTCTAAATAAGCCTTTTAAGCTAATATCCGTATTCTCTATTTCAATTAATCGATGAAGACATGTACCACGTGTATCTGCTGTATACTGCCATTTTACTCTAATTCTAACTGTTATATCTTACTTTTGAATAATAAAATTGCTATATGCTGCAAATACAGACTTATTTGTTTTGATGGAGGTAGGGGGGTTCATGGGATTTTCACTAAAGAGCTAAGCGAGTGCGTAAACCAGTGTAAGGTACCATACGGGGTGCATTTGAGTTACTAGTGTTGCATTAGTGCGGGTAGGGGCATTGCTTGCTTGTCATATGGCATTTGAATTAGAAGCTATAAGATAAGAAGCAGGTACGGTTAGGATGTGTAACGCGTGTCCATCCATCAGCTGGCGTGACAACCCATGGTGGTTAGAATAAGCTATGAGAGGACCCGAGTCTGTAGGTCTCCCAAGGAAATGGCGAAGATATCCACCAAATCACCTTATGAAGAGCGCCTGCAATCACTTAACCTCCACTCATTAGAGTATAGACGTCTTAGAGGTGACCTAATGGCTTACAATAACCTTAACACTCCTGGACATCCCCTAAATAACCTAATTAAGCTTAGTTCCAACACTAACCTAAGGGGTAACACCCAGAAACTAGAGACACAACATAGCAGAATGGACTGTAGGCACAACTTCTATCCCTTAAGAGTTGTCAAATGCTGGAATTTTCTGCCGGCCGAGCTAGTCCAAGCGACTTCCCAGGAGTCCTTTAAGAGGCAACTGGATTTATTCTTAAGGACTAAGTATAGTATCATACTATGATTTACCGATTTCTTTTTCCTCTTTTATTGTTAACATACCTAGTTTCCTGCCTTGAGGTATTGGTGATCCCCTGCTACTAGGCACGGAAGCCTGTTAAGCGAAAGCTTCTTCTATTCAGTCCACAACCATTTGAACACATGAACTAGGTGCTGAGAGGCTCACTTATCACAAGTTTCTTGCAACGATTATGTAGATAAAACAAAGTAGCATTAGATTCAAAAATGTATTCAAGAACTTTCATTAAGAATCGAATATCAAACAAGGGTTTAAACCAAGTTCCCGTTTAAAAGTTGTATTGGTAATGTTAAGCTGCAGTTTTTGTTGTTTTTTTCCAAACGAAAGAGTAAAAGAAGTCACAAAATACCGGAAGTGGTTGTGAGACGAAAATGGAAGTCCAGCACCCTTTTTATCATCTGCTGTTCGTTGGATCTCCCGTAAACAGTTCCATAGGGCCATAGTTCCAAGGGCGAAACAGTTTTTAATGTCTGTGAAGGCTCACTACTGTTGCATTCTAAATGAAAAAATATTGATGAATTTAGTCAGAAATGTGGAATATATAAATAACCAAATCACATGTGTTTTAGCAAAGAATTTATGCAGTTGTGATTTACCTTGAGTTCATCAATATTAGATAAGGTCAGCTACTATTACTTCCCCAAAGCATAACATGGGCTTAGTACCGTATTGCAATGCTGTTATTATTTTGCTCCCATTTAAGTATTCCCATGCATCTGCGTCTAGTTTAACAGGAAAACATACAAGCAGAGTAAGTGTCTGATAAACTAAAAGTCCCAGTTGTCAAAAAGATTCTTAACATTTGTCCACAGCCAGCTGCATTTAATGGAGACACAAAACACTCATCTTCTAAGACTATATACTGCTGTTTTGCGGGCAACTAAAAGCTCAGACGCTTAGCTAACTTGCTACCGATGTTATTGCTGGGGAAATTGTTCAATGACAGTGATCATGAAATATGGTCAGTGATAGATGTACAGTTTAGAAATAAACACCAAACATACTTATCGTTATCTTATAATGTATGACAGCAACAGCATCAAAGGCACGTTTTTTCCTATTTTTAATCAGACTGATCTGAATCCGTATACACATTGGAAACAGGCAACTCTACTTACTAAACTGATCTGTTTCGTTACAGGCTTCAAGCACTATACTTAAGTATATCATAATTCTTTCAACTTAAACTGAATTATACGACAACTAAGAACACTAAACTAAGCAAGTGTCATAGTTATTGTTTCACTTGCAAAGACATGTTGCTCAAAGTAGTTAAATGGACACAATTAAGCCGATAAAATCAAAACAGGAAATATAGGCCAGTTGAACTTACCTAAGAAAAAAGAAGGATACATATATACTGCTTTCATACTGAAGACAACAGGCAGTTGTTCATAGAAACGTAGTTTACAGTACAACAAACCTTTCTTCAGTAACATCATACATTGACAGTCTATCTGGAAACAATCAACCATGTGAATAAACTCACTATGACTTGAGATATCATTCTAGCGTGCAATGGACATAGTGTAACGCAGTCAGACGTGGCGAATAAAAATTAAAAACAGATCAAAATTAATTACATAATCTAGTTATTTAATTAAAAATACATTATGAAATGGCAAAATCTGTGATTACTTGAACGCACAAACGACAGTGTGCGATACATTAAGCTTACATGGTTGCGTTGCGGATAAGATCACCCAGGTCCATCTTGCCTGATGTATGTAAAGAGCAGTCCTTGATAGAAATGTCAACGAATTACGACACTACTCATCGAACCCTAGGTGTAGAATGGGATTTTAAACAAGATGTATTTAAGTTTTACTTTGATGCACCGGAAAGGCCTCTGACTAGGAGAGGTATTCTATCTATAGTTTCTTCTCTGTTCGATCCTCTGGGTCTAATTGCTCCAGTCTGTCTTACTGCCAAACTCCTCTTGCAAAAATTATGTAAGTCCCAAATAGGCTGGGATCAGCCTCTCAACGAGCCATACATGTCCGCGTGGCTAATCTGGGTAAGTTTTATGCGTCAGATAGGTCACGTCACGGTAGCTCGAGGTATCAAGAGGAGAATCGACGAACCCGATGCGAAAGTGGAATTGCACTTGTTCAGTGATGCTTCAGAGGTTGGTTATGGAGCAGTTGCGTACGCACGAGTCAGTTATTTGAAGGAGCCACCATATTGTATCTTGTTGTACAGCAAGTCTAGGGTAGCACCTATCAGACAAGTCACTATACCGAGACTTGAGATGGCGGCAGCGGTGTTAAGTGTGAGGCTTAGTGAAGTATTACGGAGAAGTCTGCCTAATTTTTTCTGCAAAGTAAACTTCCATACAGATTCCATGATAGTGTTATACTACATTAAGAATATCGAGAACCGATATAGCACCTATATAGCCAACCGCCTCGCTGTGGTGCACCAGTATACGAAGGTTGAACAATGGAATTATGTAAAGTCGTCACAGAATCCAGCTGATTGGACCTCAAGAGGTATACAAAAATGACTGATCTTGAATCTTGGTTCAAATGTCCCACCTTACTGTATGGCGAATTCTGTACAACAATCACTGACTGTCCGGAACCTACTCCTGACGATATTGAGTTTAGAAAAACTGCTGTGGTTAGCTTGAGTAGTATAAAGTACAACATGTCACCTATTCTCTCTTATTACTCCGAGTGGTTGAAATTAGTCAGGGCCGTAGCCTGACTTAGAAGGTTCATAGAATTTCTGATGGTGCTTCGTTCACCGAGTCATGAAGGATCCGTTCATCTAGGATGTTTGAAGGTCAAAGAGCTTGACATCGCCAAGCGTAAAATTTTATTGATGGTTCAGAAAGAAGTGTATGGAGAAATACTTAGTGGATTTAAAAACAATGGTAAAGTAGTTAGTCACAATGATCTGAAGGGCTTATCACCGATAATGCTTGATGGGTTACTCTGCGTTGGAGGTCGACTAAGATACTCAGATTTCTCAAATGCCTTTAAACATCCAATAATATTGCCCAGTCGACACTTAGTGACAGAAATGATAATTAGACATTATCATAAGGAACAAGGGCACACAGGAACGTCACAAGTACTAGCCACGATTCGAAAAAGGTATTGGATAATAAAAGGAACCAGCACGGTTAAGAGAGTGATAGGAAAGTGTGTGACATGCCGGCGGTATACGATGGTTACAGGGCAAAAATTGATGGCACCACTTCCAGCTTGTAGAGTTCAACAAGGATGGTATAGCTTCTCAGCCGTGGGAGTAGACTACTTTGGACCATTTTTTGTCAAAAGAGGAAGATCATTAGAAAAAAGATATGGATGTGTATTCACTTGCTTGCAAACCCGAGCAGTACATATTGAAATGACACAGTTTGAATACTGATTCGTTTATAATGGCCTTGTTACGTTTTATTGGAAGAGGGAAACCTGCCGAAATTTACAGTGACAATGGGTCAAATTTTGTGGGTGCGGTCTCTGAATTAAGGAGATTTGTGCAACAGTTGAATCAACAGGAAATAGACAAAGAACTGTCAGCTAGGCAGATTCAGTGGCATTTTAACCCGCCCTCATCCAGCCACAGGGGTGGAGTTTGGGAAAGGATGATTAGGTCCATACGCCGACTGTTATTGTTGATAACTAGAGAGCAGACTGTAACCGATGAGACTTTAAACACTTATTTGATTGAGACTGAAAGGATGTTGAACGATCGACCCTTAACTCCGGTCGTTCAAGATGCTAACGATAAACTAGCCTTGTCGCCAAATAGTTTGTTATTATTTAGAGAATGTGATGGAATAGTCGAAGAAGGTAGCATCAGAGATAAATATGACAAACGTTGGAAACAGGTTAATCATCTTGCTAATGTGTTTTGGAAAAGGTGGTTAAGAGAGTATTTACCGTCCCTACAAAAACGTCAAAAGTGGTTAGTTGAACACCGCAATTTTCAGAAAGGGGATGTAGTGATCGTGGCTTCGGACATATCGACTCGTGGAAAATGGCCCTTAGGAGTAGTTGAAGATTGTGAAATAGATGACGACGGAAGAGTTAGAACAGTGGTTGTTCGTACGAACGGTGGATTAGTCAGTAGAGATATACGTAGATTATGCCTCCTTGAAGGCTCGAATTAGTTCCTCGTATTATCAATGTAGGTAGGTCTAGTAGGCGTACTGTTGTAAGTCCTACTCGTTCCTATAGTGTCATATGCGACATAATGAACCATGACCATAGGCATCAAGGTAGCTTGTGTGATATGGAGGGATTTTGGGGGCCGGGGCAAGATCCATTTTGAATGCTTTGTGTGTTTGTGAAAATCCCTCCATGTATATACTTGCACTTTGTTCCTATTGATCCTCTTAGTTGTACATTGTTAACTTTTTGACTACATTTGAATTGTTAATATTTGTATTTTATTATAGTTTTCGTTTTCACTACACCTTCACCAATTCCCCATGTTTCTTCCCGAACTGCACTTATGTTGTTTTACTTTATACTAAGTCTGGGCGGCAGGCATTTTGGTTTATCCCTGCTTTTGATTGCTTGACCTGTGTTGACTGGAATTGTGCATTTTGGTTGTGAATTGAAGCACTCTTCCAGAATTGAAAACACTCTGTGTTATAGAGCGACCAATTATTACCTTTTGAACGAATCTGTACGTGATCTATCCAGACAGGATAGAATAACATTTATTTGTGGTGATTGGTAATTTTCTTGCATCCTTTATCAACTTTCTTATTTATTGTAGTTTAGATTTGATCAATTGAACAATTATTGGTTGGATAGCTGAGTGGTTATATTTGTTTAGGTAATAATGTACACTTAAATTTATGATAAATTATAGAACCGTCATCTTACCCAATTACTTTGTTTTGGTTTCAATCTGGCGAGGGCGCGTATCTAACTCATCCAGACAGCTGTCCTTCACTCCAAACCGTAGTTTGGATCTTACACAGTATATAGTGAACCGGAGAACCATGTACCTATTTGTATCCGATAATTTTGATGTTCGATTACGTTTCTTTGGAAAAGCTTGGACCAGATTGCCGAGTAGAATGTTAGATTTACTTCAAATTCGTTCGCTTAGATTCTACAAATACATTCTCCCTTTTTAATGTCTCACATCAACTCGGCGCCCAATACTGTGAAACTATTCGAACAAATTTAGTCGAAAGTCCTTATATATCATAACTATATTGTTTACAGTTGCTGGAGTCTAGTCAACTATTGGATGTTGCTGTGGTTTTGACAAATCTTCCATCCCCAGCTTACCTAATATTCCAATTTGTATCGGCTGCCATTTAAGACAGCCGTTTTATTAATTGACTGAATTTGGTTTAGTTGTATGATTCCATTCTAGGTGGAATATACACTTAATTTGTTAACTGTTATATAAGTATATTGTTTTGAACAGGAAGCAACTCACGTTGGAGCTACTCAGTCGAGAATAACCCTACCCTTATTGAGTTAAAACATTATTATTGTGTTGACGAGATTCTCTTTAGTTCCCTCCAAGTTATTGCTACCGATCATCAATGTTTTGTGGAATTATTGTCCACTTTGATATTAGCACGTTTATCTTTACCACTATAGTGATAGAACTAATCCCAAAATTGTAGATTTATCATGATGTGACTACCTTACCTTTGAAATTTTGCGTGGAATTCACATTTTGTCTGTACTGACTCATTCTATCATGATAATCAGCAATACGATCGTTCGCACTTCTAATGAACACATTTAAGCGGGGAATAAAATAAAACATTTGATATAAGAAGGAACACGTTAAATAGTGACCACACCTGTCTGGCCGAGATATTACATCTCGATTTTGTTTACATATCTACCGTTTACAACGCTCTTTATGTATTATACATTGAATGTAAATCTTCTGAGTAATGATATGTTCAGGTTCAAAGATCTTGTGGTTAGGAACCAATAACACTACACTACCATCCCACCAGAACCAATGTGACGTTGGTTTGAGAACAAAAACAGTGAGAATAATAGGAATCCTCTGGTATCGATAAACTGAAAGATAAATTAAAAGGAAAGCAACAGAAACTGATCGGGAAATACATATGATAATTTCAAAGTGTTTGGATTTGAAAATCGTGAGGTTGAGAACCAACAGCACTACAGTTTAATTACTTACTGTTTGCAATTTATCTTGTAAGATTGTTATTGTAACAGGAACTGCATAAGCTGCTCAAACAAAGTCTGTTTCATTCGCAATTATGCCTATGCATTCAGCACTATTAGTATACATTGCCTTATGCAACTTCCCACGTTTACATGCAGATTTCATCGTACATAATATGCATTTTTGAGTTACTCAACTGGGGTTCGTGTCTTTTGTGTTATCTGGAATTCATTATTTTATAGTTTTGGATTAATAGAATTATTGTGTTTCAATCAAAAATCAGAAATACTTATATGACTTAAGGTTCATCAGCACAGTCAATTTAATTCTTCATTTTTTGGAGATCATTGGGACTTTATATACCGTCAGAAATTTCTATGTCTATTCTATTTGGGTCAATATTTTGGTCCCGTGAATAAACAGAATTCTGAATTAAGCTGCATATATATATATATGACACTGAAAAATATGGTGTAATTCCGTTATTAACTGGACAGCTATTCGGAAATCATTGCGACACATTTGCAACGGGATTTACAGTACATGCAGAAGGAAGTGGCTCACTAGACTGTGAATGAGGGTAAGGTATCGAACTTCCAAGTGTTGGTTGTCTTCGTAGAAAAAAGAGCAAAGGTCATCTAGGTCTGGGTTAGTATGCCTGCACACAACTAGAAGAATGACATAAAGGGCCAATTAGGTCAGCTTTATTGAAGGACGCAGCCCAGGGTAGTTAGTCATAGGACACACAACACAGCTAAGTCTGTATGCAATGGATTTTTTAAACTCGGTCACAAAGCAAGATATTGTGTGAAGTTGTTGAAGATGAATGCTGAATTAAAATAACGCTGAGTGCCAGCCAAACCAACAATCATGGTGGAGCGATCTTAATATTAGAAGATTGATTACAAGATGTTGAGTCATCAGCCGAGTTTTACTAAGGCAAAGGAAAACCATCATGGACTGATCAGTCCAACCCATTGAGCTGATTGACGCCGTCTATCACCGTAAATATCAGTTAGTTCCATCCATTCAGAAGAGGAAGGATCAAACTTTCCAAAAGTAACAAACGTTTGTTGGGCCAGTGAAATATCACTGAGCTCAAGCCAGATCATCAGGCAGTCGGGTCACTGAATGTCGAACGGTTCATTGGTTCCTGTCAAGATCAAGGACAATCAACGCCATGGACTAGTCCGTGCGGTGATGGCCTCAACTTCTCCCTCGTTCCTACTTGTAGTAATACGTTTCGTAACAACATCCTTTGTGTTATACGGTTTTCAAAGCAACCATAGTACCTTGATACAATCAAGGAGTAATCCGTGTGAGGTGCTGACTGCGAGGTGTGACTTTGAGGTTTGCTCTTGGTCACAACATTTCCACCTAACTCGGTTAGATTCTTTAATCATTCAACATAGATAATCCATGTTAGTGACCTACATGTTTCTAACAAACAAGGAACCTGGTTTGTATCTAATAGATCTAGATATTTCTACCGATCAAACAGTAACAATAAAAAAGCGCGGTCAGTCAATTTGTTAGCCCTCGAAGCCTAATATAGAATAAAATGAAGACAGTCAGTGAGAAGTTATATAATATCAAGTAAAAGGATCAGTAATCTCAATTTATATGCCAGCAGAGTGACAATTGTCATACGAGAAATCAAAAAGCTTACAAATAAAGGTACCACACCTTACGTATGAGGGCAAGTATGACTTTTGTACTGATGGATAATTCTCCTGTACATTAATGTGCACCTAACTGATATTGCAAATAGAATATTATCGATCATACTACAATCTTTCTCATTATCTATTTGCGACGATTAAATATATTGAGTTCGACTGCTTCAGATTATCACAGTGAAGCAAAGTGTTAATATTACATGAAATACTATATGAATTCAACAAAAAATACGAAAACGTTTCATAGCAAGAAAAACATTTAAATATTCACAGGAAAAAACACATATTGAGATATTCTTTTACATATTCTCTCAGAACCATACAAAATGAATCCTACACCTGAGTCTAAAGTCCCTCCATGTACCACAGTATCACCCTAGATACATTCCGTAATAACTACCCAAGATGACTAGACAAAGCCGACAAGGTTTCTAGGACATCGAATTCAACTACAGTGGATGAGAAGTACTTTCTGGGAAATACAGATGAGCGAATCTATGACACTAGTCGTCTCAACATATGTATATGTGTAAGATCAGGCATTTATTGCTATCAAAATCTCAATGGTCCAATGATTATCATTTCTTGTCCCCTGAAAGACTTGTGGTTATGCATAGCACATAACCACCCTTCTCTCTTGGAAGCTGTTTCGTGGAACGGCAATTTTGTAGTCACTCGAATTCAAATCAAATTGAATACAAACTATGGTCTATAACAATGCATAAGGATATATAAATAGTGATTGCATCATTTGAGTTTTAAAATGGCTTGTCCTTTTGCTGTTTAACTGCACTAAGTTGTTGGCACGAACATACCTTTACGGTGGAAATAGCGCTCAAGTTGTTTCTGAGTTTGAAGCAGACCAGATTACTGTCTGATTTTATTCACGTGGATATGTTTTTTTTATTTCACGGTATCAAAGAGTGAATTTTCCAGAAGGGAAAATCAAGTTCTTCATGAACTGAACTCACTAGACGGTATACGGAACTGTATTTTGTCACTTCTAGCCGCGTTATTCAATTTGGGGATATAATTCTCTGTGCTGTCACTCATCGTTCTTCCATTTGAGTTACTAAGTGGTTGCTGTTTGTCTATTAATTTAGGTTCCTTCCCATTTCTAATGAACGATCCTAGTATATCCCACACCTCGAGCGCTAGCGCCCGAACTGGAGCAAGATTGACTAATTTCGGCGAAACCTCTAAAGTTCCTTTAAGGAATTTCGGGAAAATGCAACTAATGAACCTAGAATCCGCCCAAAATTTTTGGGAGTTGTGATTTTCCCTTAATGAGGCGTTGCTGCATTGCAAAGTTCACAAAAGTCAAGTATATTTAGCTTGAGAAATTATGAAATTCCGAAGAATTTATCAGTTAGGAATTGTGGACGCATAATAAAAGTCAATTATCAGTTCATAAAAGTTTTCAGGGTGGGGCTATAATTTATGGACGACCTTTGGGCGACGCTAAAATAGCCTTGAGGATGTCCACCTACTGACTATGGCTCAATAACGGTTTTAAACCAGTCTGAAGGATAAGGATTGTAATTTGCAGTTGGTGGTTAGGGATAGTGATTAGATTGAGGGTTTTCACAACGAACTGACATCAGCTAAAATGTTAAGACGCTATTTAGCCAAATGTATAGCTTCGCGCCGAAATCCAAGACCTGTTATTGTAAATCGGATTGGTTCGTCCATAAATTATAGTCTCGCCGTTTTCAGTTATGCAGTTCTACTGTTGTAGATTTTACAGAACTAGTGATTTTCTTTCTATAGTCATGAACAGTCCACTGGGAATTATTTGCCTGGTCGATTTGTCGTAACACTGTCAGGACTGGTCTGCACCATCACCCAGATTGGCTATACATCATGAATGAGCGTTAGATACGTCATGTTTCTTAGGTCTCACCAGTCCTGGCAAGGGATTGGTTCCCGATTAAATATCAAGGGGTTTACACGGCAGGAATATGGCTGTGGAACATGGTCGACAAGAGTTAAACACAGACGTAGCGTTCGTGCTTCTGATGTTGAGCGTCTCGAAAACACTGTTCAGGTGTTACAGGACGACCAGGTAAGCAACGTTGAGGTCATACGCAGGGTACTAGGGAAGATGGAAAATCACCTGATGAGGCTATGTATGTTCACCGGTTGAGATGTTGCCGGCATGTGTTACGTGTAACCAACCAATACCGACCTCGTCATGCAATTTTGGTAAACTTAGAAAAACACAAGGAACAGCTAAACAATGGCCTGAGGTCAGTTCACTATGTCTCTGACTGTTGGTCTGAGCTATGTTTGTAAACTACCTAGTTGGCATCCGCACAATAATGCCAAACACTGGTTATAGATGATGAGTGATATGGTTCAGATGCAGGTGTTGTATGCTAGTATTTCTTCACACACCTCTTCACCGATTTTTTAAAACCACAATCTCAATGTTTATTACGACTAGACCATTGAGGAAAAGACAAAGTAGGGCTACAAGACTGTGTGCATAGAGATAGCGATATGTTTTAGAATCCTCAGCCATAAGTATTCCTATTATTCAGTGAATTGGTAATGGTGTGGTTTGCTTTAAAGTCCGCATTTTACAAAAGCATTTTAATTAACGAACTGTGAATCAGTTCGTCCTGGTTTATTTCACGCTGCGAAATGTGACCATTAACGGTAGAGGATACTCGTAAGTTACTAGTACTTGATCACAGATGTCTTGGAAACATTGCTCGAATCACCGGGTAAGCTATAGTGAGGCTAGACGCAGAGAATGATGGTAAGTCAGTTGATGAGGCTGTGAATCTTCATTGACTGAGATGATCGGGCCACGTATTACGCATGTTCAACCACCGATTACCACGGCACGCAATGCTGACCAGTGTTGGGTGCGGACGGAACAAAGTTAAGGGCGGCTAAACTGAAACGTGGCATCAGTCTTTGAAGTCACTAACTTCTGGTCTGAGCCATGTTGGTAGATGCAGATTACTTGATCGGGGTCCGCACGACTATCGTAAGTAGTATATATATATAAGCATTGAAGTAACTGCTTCTATGAATTTGGTGTTCATCTTGTTGTGCTAATGAGGTATGGCAACTTGGTCTGATGTATATATGTGCCTGGTCCTACCGACTGACCGTTATGAGCATTATCCTTTTTCACCGATTCGGAATCATTTTCCCGCTAGTTATATCTTGGGTGAAAATATAAGTCTTATTATGAGGCTCTTTATGTGATGTAATAGAAAGTCATTTGCTTTTAAATGAGCCTGAAATTCGTTCTCTGGACTCCAGTCGCTTTGGGTCTACACTACAGTGATACCTGTTATCTCCTGTCTTTTGAGATTGCTGTCTTGGCTGAATGAGTTACTGGTTCCGAAGTTATTTTTCCCTTCATGTATTTATCGTAAAGTCACCAATTACAAACTTTTAGAAGCTTGAGGCTCGGTCTTGTGTTTGACATTCAACCATTTCCATTTTGATACTGTTTCGAGTCGTTTAATAGCTCCTCGGTAGCTCGCGCATTTTACTATTGCTATCATCAACCATCTTGTTACTTGGCATTCTCATTTCCTTATTGTTATGTCGGTAATCGTCTTAATATTATGCAAATGGGATTTATGGAGAGAAGAATGGACATACACAAATGTACTTAAATATACGTACAGACCCCTGTATATTCTCCCTTTAACGCGAAAGATATGGAAACCGAGGGATTCCTATACGTGTTATAGAGTCATCAACTTACACTAAGTAACTTTTTTTCCACGTTTCTCACTCCTCCCTTCTCTAAAGTAAACTATCACCATCAAATGTGCGCAAACGTTTCATTAAAGTCTACCTTACTAAAGAGCTTGCACTTTGCTTGATTTAACGTGCATTCAAGTCTATGAAATTGAACTGTTTGTTGACTGCGTATTCAGATTCATTCAGCTAAGTCATAAATCCAGCATTATGTTGTTTATATATCCGTACATGGAAATATATCGAATTGACGTTATGTTTACTGTCGACATGCCTTATCCCAGAAATATCTTAGCTACAGTGGCGTTTTCTTTGTGAAATATTTTTGTTTGATATAAATTTAGAAAACGGACTAAGCTGGATAAAGCCTTAGCAATTTATTGGTTAGTCCTTTCATATAACGTCCACTAGGATTAAAGGTTCACAAACAGAATGATCAAAAGGTAAGGTTTTCAAGCGAAAGAACAGTGATTTCATTTGCTTTATAATCACTGTTTTTGCTTGAGATAAGTCCTGAGGAATATAGCATAAGTTTAAGTGAATCAAGCATTTGTAAAAGGAAAGATAACTGTCCAAAAGTGTTTTTTGGGTATATTCAAATAACTGTGGGGAATAATGAGTTGTTCGCATCAGATGATGAAAAACGTTGTTCTTAGCAGTTGCTTCTTCAAACTTATTAATAAAATCATTCCGTTGAAACTGATAATTGTAACGTTTCATCTAGAAAGTAATATGCGGAGATCTGCAGCACCAAGTCGTACTAGTCAGTCTCAAGATCTGTCGATAAATTCCAACCTCGTAAAGACGGCTGAGTACAAATCAGTTTCACACTGTTCCTCAAGTCCTAAAATGAACAATACGCCTACAAATTTTAATTTGTCTCATGCTACGAAATGTTCCAGGTATTTCGAGGCTGTATATGCTAAAGCATCGACTAAAAAGGTATGGCGAATATCGTTTACCAGTTTTGCTTGCATTTTAGCATAAAAAATGGGAAGGAGATGGTAAGCAGTCACCAGTCTTGTTTATCTCTACGTAATTTTTAGGTTTTGTAGAGGTTGAAGGTCGAATCATAAAGCTTATCAATGAAGATTTGAAAGTGTAAGTGCTACTTTTTTAATGAAGGTAAATTTACCGGTTATTTTCCAACTATAGAATAGCATCTGCTTCTGGTCATAAATTAGCATTTTTAAATGAAATTGATATTGGTTCGGTTGTTCATATTGGGTCTTATGAAGCAGAGCTTATTTCACTGATAGAGAAGCCACAGTTAATTAATCTTTCCTCAAAATCAAGTGATGGCACTGAGGCGTTACATGCACCGGGTAACTAGTGTATTGTATTGTATTTATTTTGTCCTTATTTCCAGCAAAAAATTCGACAAGCAAACCAAGCACAAATCTCAGTTTCTCACCAAAGGTACCGTTTACATAATATCTATTTCCGGAATAATTTTTATTTGAGTCCATTTTAACCTCAATCCTTTAATCTCTTAAAACCTTTTAAGGATAATAGTCTTTCGTATTTGATACCCTTAAGATCAACCTAGGAGACTAATAAATGATAACACTGACGTTTCGTTCTAAAATACAGAAGTTGAAGGTACATCTGCAGTTGTATAAACTAATTTTTCTGCCTTAAAACCTTAATTTGACGGATGGAGTTGCTGAGATCATCTAAACAAGGAAAATAACTTCAAGATATTACAAGAGAATTATTCGATAAACTTAAATACTAAGAGACATTGACATACGTTTACAAAGTGTTATGTTGTCTGGGATTGCATGTGGGCATTAGTTACTCACTAGTCATTTCTTTGTGTAAGTTCTTGTGACAGATTGCCGTATACTTACGTCTATCCGTTGATAAATCGTACTGTCCCATTTCAATTTAGATTTTCAAACAAAACAGAAAAGCCGGTCGGATTCTGAATGGCATCTAGAATGAATGAGTGAAATGCTAATTTTCATAATAAACACATTTCAAAGTGGTTTGTTTTCCTGTTTTTGCTGCATCAAATTTGTTTCATTCCACCGTCTAGTTTCAGTCGTTAAGAAAATTTACCTTCTCTGTTTAAGGGAATATTGAACTAGAAAATAATTTGAGCCCGATAAACTTGAAGAAAAATATTTGGGGCAGAGATTGGTCGACTTTCATCATGAATATTATCGTTTCTTATCAAGTTTCATTTCTAATTACTGGAAACTAGTGTATTAATTATGATTGTTCTCATATTTACATAGTATTATTATCACAGGAAAAAGCCTGGTATGATAGGAGATCGAGAAATTCCCCACAAAATGTGAGCTAACAATATTGTAGTTGAAAAGGACGTGAAAACTTAAAACTAGTCAGTAAAGAAATAAATGCAACAAAATAAATGTTTATTAAACAATACTGATATATTCTTAACGCAGCAAAGTTATATTTCACCTCATATAAATGCTTCCTCAATAACATTTCCTCTAAACGAATTGAAGGCAGCCTTGATGTATAGACAGATAATTTTCGACATAGAATACATATGATAGTTTTCAAGGAATTGGCAGAAGTTGAATATTTGACCGACCAATCTATACCTAAACTAAGACCTGTTTGCAGAGTATTGCAGAAATGAATATTCTAGACACGACTGATAAATTTTAAACTGATGATTATTACATGCATTTGTAAGCTCTTTAAAAATGAATACAACAGCAGCAAACCGTGACTAGTACATAGCAGAGATGTGGATGTTTGTGAGTATTTAATGAACATAATATTGACTAGTGTCTGGTGATCAGTTTTTTAAATATACTAGTTCTGGATAATAAGGACTAGTTATCTCTTTTTTAGTAATGCAATTAAATTGTACGATTCTCACTTTGGCTTTGTGTCTTACTCATGTCTTACACATAATTAATTTTCTAGCATTGATTTATAAATTGCATGTATATTTCCATATTACATCTCACGTTGTGTACAACATAACCTCGATTTTGGTGTCTTGTAGACGAATTCCAAATCAAAACTGAATGAGTCCTGGGGTTCTTCAAACCATCTGGTTATGCCCAAGCCTCCTGCTAACTGCATTGTAAGAGTAGTAACTTAATTCTAAACCTTGTAATTTATTCACTTTTCTACTTATGACCGATCAAATGCAGGTCTTCATAATGTCAAACTATTATCTAATGTCACATGTTTTCAAGATTTTGATATAATTTAGTCTAATGGAAATTTAGGTATATGACTTATTATTTGTTTATTGAATTCTCAGTACATTTCGGATTCATTTTGTATTGGTTGTTTAAATCTTCCGATTGATGTTTAGGACTGAAATTGATCAGTCTCTCATTGGCTGAATTAAATGAATTAAAACTTCACCCCGTTGCACAAGGTAGTGGCTATCTGAACTCAGTAGCTAAATGGATAACGCGATGGTGTTTGTAGAAAACGGTACTGGGTTCGAGTCTCCTTAGTGAACATTAACTTTGAGATACATGTACATCCAGCTGACAAGTCCCAAACAGGACAAAACGTGCGTCCTAGATTCCAGTGCTAGCCACCATCCATCTCTGCTTATAATTTCCTATCAGGTTTTGATCATTTTAACACAAGATTACTGCCTATTAAATCCATTCTTTTGAATAATAATGATGACAAGTATAATTCTCGTATTTGAAGTCAGACAAATAATGATACTTATCGACTGACTTTAAGCCTCGAAGCCCCTTGAAAGTCGTAGCTCAGTAAAAAAGTCTCTGTTGCGTCTGTTTACCGTCGCTATCAAGCCCCCAATCGATTGAAGCTAGGTTGGGTACCGGCTTAGTGGTTTAAATGTTAAACGCTTGGCACCAGAACTTAGTGTCATGCGTTCGATCTCTAGTGGTGGTCTCGTGGGTGAACCCTGCTTAGGAGTTATATACTGGGAGGAAATAGCTATCCGATCTTTTGTTTTTAATAGTTGTCTAACTAAGATTAGTTCTTTTTGTAAATTATGAACAGTAGATGTTGAAATTCATTAAAATATATTAATAAAATTGATAACTGTCGCTTGATTTTGTTGTTAATTGTTCAAAGTGGCTAAAAAGAAACTTAGTTTCATTGCAC
This sequence comes from Schistosoma haematobium, assembly GCF_000699445.3. NCBI lineage: Eukaryota > Metazoa > Platyhelminthes > Trematoda > Strigeidida > Schistosomatidae > Schistosoma > Schistosoma haematobium. Next base: position 40,265,742 of record NC_067199.1, read on the forward strand.
TGTTAAAAATAGTTGTTAATTCGATTCCATATCATGATCAGAAAGCCAGACAAATAATTGATATACCTTTATACATACATTGCTCAATTGTATTTCGGTAAGAAGAGTATGAATATCAATTAATCAACTCATTCTTTTTTGTATAGACTGTTCAAAGGTTGATCTCTCGTTAGTTTACTTAGTCTAAATGATTAAATTAATTGTTTGACATGGGTGCCTTTTAAGTTGTCTTTGTAGTGATATTAGACTCCTTAATGACATATATATTTGCTGAGCGTTTGACGTCGTTCACATCTCTTGCAACAAGTCGCAACAAATATCCATGTGAACTCTAAGGTCATGACCAAATATCATGCACAGGTTATCAGTAGCGAATAAAAAAATAATTCTATTACATAAAATCACAACAGCTAATATCAGTAGACTCTTTAAACTATAGAATAAATACTGATCGTAAATAAAATCGTTCTAATAAGCGTCATGTATCCTCATACATTCTACATTAGTGAAGTTTAAGATTAAAGTGGTTGTTTGTGAACTGCAGCCTTATTAGTCAGTATATATATATATATATATATATATATATATATATATATATATATATATATATATATACTAATATGAGTAAATGTATTGAACAGAGCAGCCAATAAACCAGTTGTTATATTAGCAGTAAAGACAGTGTTTATACAAAAAGTTTACTTTCATTGTTACTAATAGAGATTTAATATTCCCAGGTTCAGTGTTAATCGTTGACTTAGTAGTCTACTTTATCCAGAGATTAATTCGTCGTTTTATTTAAAAAATAATTTTAGTGGTCTCAGAATCCCGACAACCTTCCTATTGTGGATGTAGTTTTAGAGTCGAAGTTTGCTTCACGTCTACAGCCACATCAATGTGAAGGTATTATTTTCTTGTATAAATGTTTAATGGGATTTCAACCGTATGTTGCTTTAAATGAATCTGATGAACGAATTACTTATGGATGCATTTTAGCGTGAGTTTTAACTTTTTTGGTCTAAGTTTTGACCCCACGACAAAGACAAGCTTTATCTGTATTTTTGTACTGACATAAGCATTTGTCGATCTTGTTCCATGCAGGAAAAATAACCTGTATTAGAGTATTAACATACTGTGCAGATCCATCATATTCTTGATAAATATTTCATACTAACTTAATCCCCTCAATGAAATATGTGTTCACTCATTATCCCCATTAAATTGGGATTGATAGAGTTCCTCAAGTATACATTAGTAAGCAAAAACCATAATAACAGGCAATACCCGTTGCGAAATTCGTATCTAGTGTTGCTCACCATCTGCATAAATACTCTCACAGCGTGTGAATTCATAAAAGTGACACAAATCTCAGCGAAAATATCAACAATCACTTTAATGGTCCATCAAATTGTTTTTCAAACCCATAGAACTACGTATTTTGAATTTTAACTATTGTTACTCAATATCACTATTGCATACACATAACAATCTCATCGTAAAAGTTATAAATGGGAACTTAACATTGTAGTACAATAAATCAATCCGCATAATTAGCCTCAACATAAAAAGTATAGTACCGTTTTATTGTACACAAATCAATGAGTGATTATTACTGATTTATATCTTTATTATTGCCTTATTCTATTAAGATTTTTTGGTCTGTAAGGTACTGCTCTACTGTATTTATAACACAGAATACATTTGGTAGTGTTTAATTAACTTGTATTAGACTATGTGAATGTATTTTCTTAAGATTCTTAAGGCTATATTTATCCTGCTGTGCGCTACTTCTATCTTGACTACAACACATAACCTTCGTTTTTACATTCATTATGTAAATTAGAAGGTAACGTCATTCGTAATAAGTTTTTGTTAATTTATTAGGGATGAAATGGGTCTTGGTAAGACAGTTCAAGCTATTGCCACCATTTGGCTATTAATTAGACAAGGACCGTACGGAGGTAGACCGGTTATTCAACGTTGCCTTATTGTAACTCCAGGTACACTTGTTCAGGTAATTGGTCTATTTTTTTAAATACAACTTAATCTTACTAATTTTTTTGGCTTGTATCATATATTCTGCCTTTCCTCTCTTATTTACATCATGTTAGAATTGGCAAAAGGAATTCTCCAAATGGTTAGGTCGTGAACAGTTACCTGTGTATTGTGTAGATCAAAATCATTCTGTTAAAGTGAGTTTTTGCTTGATTATGTCCGACTATTCTGTTTTTCATTATTTGTAGAATAATTTGATAATTATTGAGAATCATGTAAACAGTATATGTAGAGCCAGTTGCTTAGCGGTTAAACAATCGGACTTTCAATAACTTATTTACATGTTTGATCCTTACTCTATCTACTTCGATTTGAGCAGCTGAGCAATATAATTAACACTCATGCCTAGTATGGTTCAAAAATCGAATACATGAACTGTAAATAAATTACTTAAACAGTTTGTATCTATATTTTTAATTTGATAACTTTGGTCTCTTTCTGGTCCTAAAGTCTCACGTTATGACAACGGGCCATTTTGTTTATATTTGACTGGAATGTCATCTGTAACGCATCCTAAAAGCAGTAATATTTTTACAACAACATAGAAAAATTCTTTATAACCATTTGTAATTTTTCGTTGTCGATATTCAGGATCAATCTCTTACCATATCTGCATCGTGAGTTTGAGTCTCAGTGTACATGTCAAAACCACGATGCAGGTGCGTTCAGCTGACGAGTCGCAAACTGGACAAAGCGCGCCTCCTGAATTTCGCTGCTAGTCAAAATCCATCTTCTTTATAAGGCTTGTGACAAAATCACTGTATCAAGGCGATTTGTATATATCATATCCACATATTCCAACAAGAATTGATCAAAATTTTGTTCTATGTATCAACAATGGGATAACTAAAACCTGTACTAATGGTAATATAAACAACAGTTTTTGTTAAATTTTTTCATTATTTTCCACCTTTCTTTATCGGCAACTGACTTTTTTGTTTTATTTTCCTCCTTCAGAAATACCTAACAATGTCCAATGATTCACCGCAGGTTATTCTTATGTCGTATGAAATGTTTCTACAGCATACTAGTGAAATCTATGAAATTTCCGACTTGGATATGGTTGTATGTGACGAAGGGCATAGATTAAAAAATTCCAATATCAATACAACTATGGTAGGTTGTTTGGATTTTGTTTATTGGTACACAGAATATGTAATATAACGATGGATCATTATATATGTATTTTAGTCGATAAATTATTCGTCAGTCTGTTATATCATAGGCTTGCTTGTGCAGACTACTAGCAATAAACACTAGATCACGCTACTTGATTACGTGATCCTCACAATCACTCAATGAAACGACCGTTCGATCATGTTCGGGTCTCAAACACGCGGTTGTTGATGCAGGTACAAAGCACTGAGTTAACAGAATGAAATTTACATTATAAAATATTCTTTTATGCTAAATGTACCGAGGCATATCTTCCTTTAATTATTGACCAATCAAAGATTACTCTAATCAAACATAACATCAAAGTGCTATCTATTTCGGAGGAAATAGTCGGATAATTTAAAGTCGCTGGTGCATATTTTTTTAATGTTGTGATATTTGTAAAATCCTCAATAGATTGCCCATCATTTTTCCATCGTCATCAATTTTTACTTAGTTGAAATATATTTTTATTCTATATTCCTGTATTTTATAATTTAGGCACTTTGTCGACTACGTGCACGTAGACGTTTACTATTAACTGGGACTCCATTACAAAATCATTTGAATGAATTATGGTCATTGGCTAATTTCTGTGTACCAGGACGTTTAACTTCAAGTTTAGAAGAGTTTCGTCGTCAATTTGTTATACCACTATTAAATAGTCGTAACTTAGTACAAAATGTTAAAAACAATCTTAACAATGATGATGATTGTGATTCTTGGAGTTATACAAACTATGAGAATTGTGATGATTTAGAAAGTCCATCAGCCAAATTATTCCGACTATTGAACAGTTTCTTTTTAAGACGCACATGTGATGTCATTGCACCAAAACTAACTGATAAAAGTAAGTACTCCTAACTTTTAAAAAATTCTATTTGTGTGTGATAACTCTGTAATTATATGCATATAAATTTAGTAGACATGAAACTCCCTGTTCGAGTCCTATTGAATTGTCGTGCATACTACTTGATGTATACCAAACCCAATATACAAGTAAAAACGCTTTAATAACTATGAAGGTTTAATTGCGAAGTGTATTTATAACGTACACGATTCACAGGAATATATACAAATATCCTTCTGGTTCAGAATTGGACACGGTGAAACCTTGTATAGGTGTATGGTTGACCTCTTTCCCTATAGCGTCACTCGTCTATAACTTCTTACATACCGTTTGATAGCATATAAGCACAAGCGTGTGAAACGTCTATAAACATCTAAACTATCATCGTGTTCTTAAATTATTTCACGTTCCTGTTCTTGTTAAGCTACCTGAGCTGAAGTTCGAAGTTGATGTAAATTCTTCATAATCAATCACCCGTATACAGCCATAAACATTCATCCACCTAATTTCCTATTATCACACCTGACTGCTAACACTATATTCTAGTATTTTTGTGCTATGATAAAAGTTCATTATTTTATGGTAGTAGTGAATTTAATTTTATTGATCGGTTACTGATATATCTCTACTAGTTTATGTATAGGGATCATATCTACATATTATTTATGTGCTACAGATAATTCTAAAGCATCTGTTATTGTGAATGAAAATTGAAAATTACAACAGTGTCACTGAAAAACTAATTAGTTCTCACTAATTTCTTTCATATGAAAAGTCATACCTGTTACCTATGGACGGATTAAAATGTCACAGATTAAGCCAAATTTCTTAGTCGAAAGATATTTAGAATGCGTAACTTGCACAGTTCAATACTAGATAAACTTTTTATTTGCCATTCACGATAGGATGTGTGAACATCGAGAAACGCTTCTCAGACTACTCAATTGAGTTGAAACGCGACTCAATATCAATGGTACCAAAAGATACAAGCAAGCATATAGACAGATACGTACGTTCATACACGCTCAAGTTCACATATGGGTGACGAAATGACTAGGATGATTGGGATCATTCATCTGTTCAAAAGTAAGGATAAATCGTGTAAGCGTGTAAAATGCTAGTCACTACAATATTCACCCTACATTTAACTGCTACACCCATTCTAAAAAATAATCAGGTGAAAAAGATAAGCAACATCTAAGTATTCATCTAGAGAGCCGATATAGTATCAGATATTGATCAAGTCAATTCCATTCGTGAGTAGTGCAGAATATTGAACAGTTGTAACTCAGACTGTTAAATTTATTTTTCTATAAATGAACCACCAAAGACTTCAATGCTTGCTTTAGATTAATAACTAATAATAGACGATTGCGTAATCCCCATTCTGTCGAATTTGTATGCTTTAAAATACAAGCTCGCGTTCATAAGATATAATACGTAAACTAACAATGAATGGAACGAAATTTTATATTATCTATGCTAGAAGCCAGACTGCTTGTTTTCACATGTAAAGATTACCTTTGTGATTTTTAATCTCACTCCAATTTCTTTTTTCGTGCAACATCTTATAGTACTTAATAATATTCAGTAACGTAATTTATTTCTAATCATTTTTGAACACATTGCTCATATAATGTGATTGTTCCAAGTATTTACATGCATTTGTGACATTTAATTCATCCATTATTGTAATCATATCCTCTCAAGATTTGTTTGTTTGTAGAAAATTCCCATATTTAGTGTTGCGTAGTTCACCTTTCAATTTTTTCTGCCATTTTTGAATTGGATACATAGTGTCATTTAATTTATCATACGTTTTTGTAAATTGCTATTAAAAAGTCATTGTGAAAAGTATTTCCATTTCGGTCGTGCTTTGAAAATATAAAGGCTTTAGAAATGTCACAGTTTGAAGTCAATGTAAACTTTATTACTTATGTTCATTATTATTATTACTACCAATATCGTTTTTCTAGGCAATTCTTTTACTTTAGACTTAGTGACTTTTATATGTAACTCAATCGTTTCGTCGAAATCTTTAAGCGAATTCAACGGGTCTGAATAAGAAAGGAAGTGATATCACAACCAGGATATAATGTGCTTGATCAAATGACCTCGTCAGGTGCACACATAAAAAACTTACATCTAGGTACTGACTTGGTATAAAGTAGCAATGAACATTCATTAGTTAAAAATAATTTTGTGCAATGAATGTACAATGAATGAAGTAATGACAATTCCAGTTTATTAATATGAGGGCTTCGACTTTATGTCCCGTTGGTTCGGTGACTCAACAAGCGACTCACAACGTTCTAGATTCCAATTGAAGCCGGAACATGTTGGACATATTTTAGTCAAACCAATCAAATAGTGTCATTTGCTTTCACCAAAAAGTAGGTGGGTCTATTCATCCAACTACATCGCGTTATCTTATTTATAACCAACAAAATCTTGCTTCACCAAACGGGAAGATGAGCAACTTTAGAGAGACCGAAACGAAGACCTAGGGAAATTGTGTCCAGATAGTCGTCATCCCAAAGCTTAGATTTATAAAAACAACCCAATTCTTGAGTGTTTCAATGACAAGTTTTTCAAACGACTTACGATCATGAGATGTTGGATCATTGATTCTCTGAACAACTTCAGCGCGTTGTTTATTCGTTGTCTGACCATCTAATCGAAGAGATGGTTGTCCAGTGACTAGATTACATAATTTCTCCAAAAGATTAAGTGTCTGGAATATGGTAAATGTAAAAAAGTACAAGATTGATAAATTGACTTATATTTTGAAGTATTGTTTTCCTAACATATATGTATGTTAAAAAGAAGCCGCGAGATCCAACAATGTTTATGCATGATCAATTAGCCGTAGGCTAGTATGAGACCTAGTACCAATTTGTGTCATTTGACAAGCCATATCAACACAGTGATATGCTAGAGTAGCAGGAGTAGGATGGCGTGATACTGTGAAATCTGGTCGTCTTAGATTTTATTCTTCGTATATTTATGGGTTCGCACTACTGAAGAGTCCTATGCGAATACAGAACAGCTACATAACTTTCAACCACTTGGTCTCATGTTGGAGTGCGTTTCATCTGTCTCAGTCGAGGAAACAAAATGTTATTATTATTGCTCATAGAAATAATATTATTCAAAGCTGTCTACATATACGTGTACTTGATTATTCATTTGTGTTAATGGATTTATCAATTATTCATAATGATTTAAATATCCCATCTGCTCTTTCTCGAATAAAGATACGTTGATTGGTCACTGAGTAGTGACATATTTCATATTTGTCTAGTCCTTTAGTCCCAACCGAATTCTGGCGATCAAGTTACAATTTGGCTACTATTTTCAGTGTCTGGACATCATGTTCACCATACTTTAATGTTAGATAGGTGGATGTAGTCTGCAGGAAACCCCTGAGAGTTCAGCTACTTCTTGCTTACGTGTGGTAACTAGTACGAAACTGACGTTAAACAGGGTTTACTCTCGAATACTTCCAGCCATCTAACATGAATAGATATTTTTCTACTAACAGTCTGCTTATTTGGTTGTTTTCAACGTGCTTTATTCTCTATATATAGCTGAACATATTTTGTTTTGTCGTCCGAGTAAACTGCAAACCGATTTGGAAGCTATACTTACACAGTGGATGAATAATGAATTTAATTTAAGTCGATGTGAATCTCTTAAATTATTCTCACACGATGATGATTATGAAGATTTTGTTAAATCTGTGGAAAGCGTATCGTCATCACGTTCAAAACACCATAGTTCCATTTTATCAATTATAACAGCATTTCGAAAACTTCACAATCATCCATATCTATTAAGAAATTATTTAATACAGTCGAATTCTACACAAAATCAATCAGTTGATCGTGTAAGTTGTTACTATTTCAAATGTTGAGCTTTTACAGAATAGTTTCTTGGTCGTAATTGTCTTAGTTATAATTGTCTGATATATGTAGTTACTTTAGCTTTATATTTTATTAAAAAGAAATGACATTTAGACGTATAATGATTCCATAACTTAAACATTCTGCTTCCAAATGTATTAAATCATAAGTTTACACAACTCGTTTCAATTAGATTATCTAGGTGATATTTCTAAATTTTGCATGAAAAGGTCTTGTTGTCTAATAAACGAATGTGTACCTAGTCATACTCTATTCATTTACTCCATTCTAAAATGTTACTTAAAAAACTGCCAATTGTCTTTATTCTGTATTTTTTAAATGCTCTCTGATGTTGAACTAAATGGTGCTATCATAATTTGAAGTTCTTCATCTTACGTATATATCACAGTCTCTTCCTAAGGCCTTGCTGAATCAATTTTGATGATCGTCTCATTAGTGGTTACATGACTGTTATGATATTGGGTTCCTCGTGAGGCCTGAATGTTCTGGACTTTGTCTCATATGAATTCCTGGGAAGTCACAAACGTAGGAAAAATAAATATTCTGCACATTCTGGTTTACGATTGTTTATCAGTGTATTTCAGTCCGTGTCGAAAACTACTTTTACATGTAACAAATCTATAAATCACCTAGATAGATAGAGTCACTTAATATTATATATTAGCACTGTAATACATCCCAATTAATTTGATTACATATTTATAGTTATACTTCGGAAGTCAATTCGCTTCATTCTTAACACTGTAGGGCATCCGCAACTCCTCAACTTTTTAAAAATCATTTCGGTAAACTTGAGAAATTAGTATTACAACGTAACTTGATACCTTGTTGCATCAGTTCTCTTACCTAGAATCCATACACATAAAGTTACAAAAATGAGTAACATAAAAAGTTAGATATAGGTTATGACAGTAGCCTAGATTTTAGGCCATGTTATCTAACATGTTCAATCACAGTGGTCCTTTATATCTTAAAACTGTTCAGCCTTTTGTATGATTTACACTTGTAATAAGTAACTCCTTACGGCCATTTGTTATTTCCACTTTTTCATGCATTTCAGTTAACATTATTAATCGTATTAGTTAGTAACTGAATTCATAACAACGAATGTCTTGAAAACACACATATACCGTTTGATACATACTCGAAACTCTTTTAATTGTTTTTTCTCATGTTTATCACGGTAGCTTGCATTTGATCTTAGTATTACTTACTTATATCTTGACGACATGAAATATTTATCCTTCAAGCAACCCTCAATCAAATATTTCAAACCTCTTATAAACAATATGGCAAATCATTCCCTGTTTTATAGCTAGGTGGTTGTTTCAACTGTCGTTTAAAAGTGTTAGCAGGTTTTTGAGTTTTCTCAGCATGTTTTTTAAAAAATCACTCCAAACTAAGTGTTCGAATAATCAACAAAATTGTCAGTCCTGCAAGCAGTGGTCTTTTGGAGAATAGAATCTGACAATCCTCCATACCATGTAAGTAAGTACACAGTTTCCTCCAAATATTTACATCGAATAAAATTATTTAAACTGATTCCTTTAGTTGTGTACATTTCATCATTTTTCCCCTTCGCACACAGCTACCTACAAAACTGACTGCAGATTTGCTCCGTTTGTTGAATTCTGAACATTCAATAGTGGCACAAGATCTCTGTTTTACAAATCTAAATGAATTTATTCAATTATCTGGAAAGTTCCACGTTCTTTATATCATGCTGAGACGACTGTTTGACAAACAACTGTCATCTTCGTCCACAGTGAATTTCCAGAAAAAATCGCGACTATCCAACAGTAATAGTAAAAATAGTTTACATATTAATGATCGTCTTGTATTAGTTTCCAATTTTACTCAGGTGAGTATTATGACTTGATTACTATAAACGTTGTTATACTATTCTCTCTATCAATTTATATTTTTTTTATTTATTTGAAAACATAAATATTGGTACAAGAGGGCACCAAATATATATGCGCCACACTTTGTGTGAGGGTTGTGATACTGCCCGGGTGCCCAAACCAAAGCAGGTGGTTTTCTTAGGGGGTCACACCCCCAGCCTTTGACCTGAAGGTCTCACCCACAAGGCAGTGGAGCATCGTGAGGAGATGCAGTCCCATGGTAGCCGGTGACCAAAAATTGGTTCATACGCCATTTATTCCCTCAGGATACTGGAGCCCATGTGCACCATTGGTTTGGGATCCGGTTAAAGCACCGGACATTCGCTTTTCGTCCTCTAATTTTCGTAAACAAAACCCCCACCCCGAAAAGGCTATGAGTAGGACTTCCTGGCAGAGGCTGTATACGCGTGGCCATGTGAGAGCATTTCGAGAGGGAGGGCGGGCCCACCTCACTCTCGGCCATACCAGGGCATTTTGGGGCATCAATTTATATTACTTCGGTTTATATGAGGCAACTATTTATCCCAGTAATACTCAGAAGGTTAACATTGCCGCTTGAGATAATAGATTTACGTATTTATGTTCAGTGCTTTTCCAAATGATAACAGTCTGCAGTAAAAACTGGATTCATACAGTTTCAGTGATATAAAAACTTCCTTCTCGTGAGTTTAGATTTTCTTTGCCATGAATATTATTATAAGTACTATCCTTTCCTCTCCACTTCTTTCCATCTTGTGAAATTTTCCTCTACTGGATGATACAAGAAATACTACCACCACTGATACTTCTGCTATTCTGGCATATCACTGTGTTGATATGGCTTGTCAAATGACACAAATTGGTACTAGGTCTCATACTAGCCTACGGCTAATTGATCATGCATAAACATTGTTGGATCTCGCGGCTTCTTTTTAACATACATATATGTTAGGAAAACAATACTTCAAAATATAAGTCAATTTATCAATCTTGTACTTTTTTACATTTACCATATTCCAGACACTTAATCTTTTGGAGAAATTATGTAATCTAGTCACTGGACAACCATCTCTTCGATTAGATGGTCAGACAACGAATAAACAACGCGCTGAAGTTGTTCAGAGAATCAATGATCCAACATCTCATGATCGTAAGTCGTTTGAAAAACTTGTCATTGAAACACTCAAGAATTGGGTTGTTTTTATAAATCTAAGCTTTGGGATGACGACTATCTGGACACAATTTCCCTAGGTCTTCGTTTCGGTCTCTCTAAAGTTGCTCATCTTCCCGTTTGGTGGAGTAAGATTTTGTTGGTTATAAATAAGATAACGCGGTGTAGTTGGATGAATAGACCCACCTACTTTTTGGTGAAAGCAAATGACACTATTTGATTGGTTTAACTAAAATATGTCCAACATGTTCCGGCTTCGATTGGAATCTAGAACGTTGTGAGTCGCTTGTTGAGTCACCGAACCAACGGGACATAAAGTCGAAGCCCTCATATTAATAAACTGGAATTGTCCTTACTTCATTCATTGTACATTCATTGCACAAAATTATTTTTAACTAATGAATGTTCATTGTTACTTTATACCAAGTCAGTACCTAGATGTACGTTTTTTATGTGTGCACCTGACGAGGTCATTTGATCAAGCACATTATATCCTGGTTGTGATATCACTTCCTTTCTTATTCAGACCCGTTGAATTCGCTTAAAGATTTCGACGAAACGATTGAGTTACATATAAAAGTCACTAAGTCTAAAGTAAAAGAATTGCCTAGAAAAACGATATTGGTAGTAATAATAATAATGAACATAAGTAATAAAGTTTACATTAACTTCAAACTGTGACATTTCTAAAGCCTTTATATTTTCAAAGCACGACCGAAATGGAAATACTTTTCACAATGACTTTTTAATAGCAATTTACAAAAACGTATGATAAATTAAATGACACTATGTATCCAATTCAAAAATGGCAGAAAAAATTGAAAGGTGAACTACGCAACACTAAATATGGGAATTTTCTACAAATAAACAAATCTTGAGAGGATATGATTACAATAATGGATGGATTAAATGTCACAAATGCATGTAAATACTTGGAACAATCACATTATATGAGCAATGTGTTCAAAAATGATTAGGAATAAATTACGTTACTGAATATTATTAAGTACTATAAGATGTTGCACGAAAAAAGAAATTGGAATGAGATTAAAAATCACAAAGGTAATCTTTACGTGTGAAAACAAGCAGTCTGGCTTCTAGCATAGATAATATAAAATTTCGTTCCATTCATTGTTAGTTTACGTATTATATCTTATGAACGCGAGCTTGTATCTTAAAGCATACAAATTCGACAGAATGGGGATTACGCAATCGTCTATTATTAGTTATTAATCTAAAGCAAGCATTGAAGTCTTTGGTGGTTCATTTATGGAAAAATAAATTTAACAGTCTGAGTTACAACTGTTCAATATTCTGCACTACTCACGAATGGAATTGACTTGATCAATATCTGATACTATATCGGCTCTCTAGATGAATACTTAGATGTTGCTTATCTTTTTCACCTGATTATTTTTTAGAATGGGTGTAGCAGTTAAATGTAGGGTGAATATTGTAGTGACTAGCATTTTACACGCTTACACGATTTATCCTTACTTTTGAACAGATGAATGATCCCAATCATCCTAGTCATTTCGTCACCCATATGTGAACTTGAGCGTGTATGAACGTACGTATCTGTCTATATGCTTGCTTGTATCTTTTGGTACCATAGATATTGAGTCGCGTTTCAACTCAATTGAGTAGTCTGAGTAGCGTTTCTCCATGTTCACACATCCAACCGTGAATTTTTACGCTTGAAATCAAGCGGTGTGACTTCTTTCTTAGTAAATATAAAACTTTGTTTCTGTTCCTTTTATTTGATCAATTATTCAGGTATATTACTGCTTAGTTCACGTGCAGGTGGAGTAGGTTTAAATTTAATTGGTGCCAATTACTTAATTTTGTTCGATATGGATTGGAATCCAGCAAATGATGCACAAGTAACTCTTTGTTTATTTTTCTGTTCTTATAATTCAACCTCACTCCCTAAAAGTCTGTTTATATAATTAGTTTTATTCAGCTTGAACATAAATTATTTTAGAATCATGTAACTTACTAAGAATGGGTTTATAGACTGACTTGAACCTTGTAAATCGAATTAGACGGAGAAGTGAACTGTTGAAAATTCATGGTCATTAGTCAAGTAAATTTACTGATTATACGTGGAATAAAATTTCCGTATTTTTTTAATATATTGAATAATACAATGAATGCAACAATCAGTCAGTTGGTTGGGGTGTTTATTGTGATTCAGTAAATATACTAATAAAGAATATAAAATGTCAACTGGATAAGGGATAGTTATCTTGAAAGCGATTTCAGAGGATCCATTTAATGATTAAGAAAGGGAAAACATTATGGAAACTTTTTTTGAACTCATAATCTTTATTTAGTTAGATGAATTCATATAACTTTCTCTGTATCTTGAAGCCAAATTTTCGATGCATAATTTAGGTTGAAGTAAATTTTTTGAATAGTTAGTAAAATAGTTTTTTTTATATTTATTTGGTGTCCAGTGTTTACTGGATGAATCTAGTTACGGATTCTTATTGTATTTATGTAGTCCATACTTACCTTTTGAGAGCGATTATCAATAATGCAATGATAGGTTTATACATAATTTCTTTCGATGTTATGTCCTCTAATTTAAGCTGAATGATTTAATTACGGGGCCTTCATTTTTATTCTGGACAACATCTTCAGTTTCTGCTCCGGATAGATATAAACTTTTCAGTTATTCTGTGTTTTATCAGTTTGTTTCAATGACTTTGTTTGTGATTGACTATCTTCAATAATTTTTATTGTCATCATTTGTCCTTGTGTTCACGTTGAATACCCTTGTTGGTTGACCTATGACCTTGTGAATGATCGATCCTTTTTGTGTTCCTTCATAGATTGGCTCTATATCAGTATGCACCGTTGATTATTTATTGATGTTAATCTCACACCCCTAGGAATTCTTTGACATCCTCGAAGTTTCTTTAATACAAAATGTGACGTTTCTTCAGTGGAATTCGTGTCTATAGTTGTCTGCACGCATTGATATCGGTAACTGTATATCATGTGGCTTAATCGCTAACCTGTGTTCATTCTCTCATAAATATGATTTTAATTAACCAACTACTAATTTTCAATATGTTGAATTTTCCAGTCATTTAGCTTATTTAACCAGATACATTTACTTAAACATTTCATATAAATTCAACGTAATATGCTTCCTACACTAATAAGTATCATAGTTTTTTCTAAAACTGTAATTCAGTATTAACCAATCATCTCAGATGACTAATCAAGATTTACATTTTCATCTATTGTCATGCCTTCTCCAAACTGTATTTGTTCATCTAAATTCATTCAATAAGTCTACATGTGGTTATCGTCATACATTAATCCGTTTTACTTACGAATATTAACAATAAATTCCTGAAAGATCCCAAATAAACGGATACTAAGTTGCCATATAATCTTTTCTTTTACTAAACTTCAGTTACTCAAATTTCTACATGTTAAACTCTTCTTTAATTTCAGGCTATGGCTCGTATTTGGCGTCCGGGACAAACTAGATCGGTTAATTTATACCGGTTAGTAACAGCAAGTGGTATGGAAGAACGTATATTTCAACGACAAGCAGCTAAATTAGCTTTAACCAGTCAAACATTAGTCAATACATCAATGTATAATGAAAATATTTTGGAATTTATTGAGACAAAAAAGAAACCTGATAAAAATCTTGGAATTCTTACTCGTGATGAATTGAAAGTTTGTTGATATTGATTATTTTTGAAATAGTGTTACTTGATGTTATTATCATGTTTTTTTTATCATTTAAGTTAGTTTATGGCTTTGAAGTTAGCCGTCTTTCAGTTTTATTACATAATTGATCTCCAAATGCTTGGGTTGAAAGATCCTGTACAGGATCTCAAATTTTTAAAATTTTTCCACCAATGAGATAGAATTTCCTGTTTCAGATTCCAGTTCATGATGCTGCTGCTTGGTTTCAATAGATCTCCTTAGATAACTTATTCTGTCGTTGGATTTATCTATATAAATCATTCAACTATTTTTTCCACTGTAGTTCAAGGATGCCTCAAAATGTAAATGAAGAGTCGTTTCTTCACTAGGTAACAATTTTTTGCAATATTTAGCTATTACTGGGGCTCAGTGGGTCTTATCGTACTATGATTTAGTAGGGGAAACCATTCATATTGTCTGTTTATTCATGTTCTTCTATGCAGTCCGTTCTTATCATGTCATCAGCACAATCAGTCATGTCGATTACTTTGTTTAAATGTATGTTTCAGTGTTTTTCATAACTGAAGACAGATTCTCGTTGAATCAAGATCTTAGATTACTTAAAATCAGATGAGTGATTTTATACCTCATTCAACTGTAAACAATCTGGTCAGTCAGTCGTAAGCCACGAACATGTGTTAATTGTTGGTAGATTTAGTGCTATGATGGATTTTGGAGTTGTGTGATTTGTTTCAATTAAAATCATTGTAATTGAGAATCAAATGTAGATTCAATTTAAAATCCGTCGTCAGCTCTTGCCGTAAATCAACCATTTGAAATTATCATCTCAAATAAAATTATACCTAAACCCTATCCTTGTTTACTGACTATTTGTTTTTATCATGATTTAAAAACTGGTTAACGCCATTTTCTTATCTAAACAAAGCTACTTTGAGAAGAGAATGACATGTGTTATTCAAAGCATAAATTTGCTCATCTTTCTACGATCCATGTTATCTGGGATTATTTACTGTAACTGTATTTCACTACTAATTATTTGTAAGTAGTACAAAGTGTATTACAAAATATGGAGTAATACATATTTTCTCTTGTAACTTGTTTATTATTTCCTTTTCCTTTCAATGTTTAGGAATTATTTCTCCTTCCCAATACATCATCAGGGTCATGGACTCATGAACTTATTCAGTGTAATTGTAATCAGTCTCTAGAAAAGAAACCTTTCACCCCAAGTCCTTCTCTCTCATCATCATCAGACATTGAAAACTATGATTCTGCCGATGAAATTGTAGTGAAGAGTTTTATAGATTATTCTCATGAACTTGACGATAAAGAGAACAAAAAAGAAGAAATCGAATCATCAGGACACACTACTGGTATTATCAATAATGAGAATGAAGACGATGAATATTCCAATATTAGAATATTTCAATTAGGTTCTACAAATCCACTTATTACTGAGAGCTTGAAATCACCCAAATCCCAATTCACCTATTTGAAACAACAGTCAGCTTCAATGCCAACGACAACTCATAAGTTACCATCATCTGATTCACTTGGTTTTCTATTGAATTGGAAACATTCTTTTTCATCTGAACAAATAGATCAGTTGAATGATCGACTTTTAATAACACATCAATCGGACCCTATGAAATCCTTAATAAACTGTATATTTACACTAAATTCGAAAGCATCTTAAGTATTTAGTATTTTTTATCTTCATTATATCGATTAATTTTCTCACCTCTCTTTATGCCTTTCTTGGATAATGACTTGAGTGTATTCATAAACAGTCCTATTTATAATGGATACCGTTAAGTGCTGTTTGTGTATTGGGGAAGATGTTCATTAAAATACATGTTGTCCTTCAATGAATGAAAATGTGCCTATTGTTAGGTTTGTCGGGTCAAACGAAGTTTGAAGATTGTATTGGCTTTTCGGATTATTTATGTATGGAAAAATGCAACAAGCAATAATTAGTTTATGCTTAGCGTACACTAAAGATAATAAACTCGACAGTAACAATAACAAAATCTCAGCGCATATATGCATGAAAGTGATCGATTCACCACGTGTGAAATAACAAATGAGGATCAACCACATAAGGAAACAGTTTAATCGAAATAGTACGAAAAAAGAATTCATCTTAATTACTCATAGGTAATGTAGTTGTGCTACACAAGTTCCATAGGTGTTAAAGCGAGGATAATTCGATTCACTCAATGAAAAGTGCTCAAAAGTATAACAAAAAGGTACTGAAGCCTTTTTGTGATTTATTTATCGTTTTCTTTTGATCGTTACTTTTATGTGCTGGAACTTAACAGAAGGTGTCTACGGGATTTATACTGTTGATTGAACTGGCATTCGGGAGGAAAACCTGAACTTAAGCTTCATCCAAGTCGGCGGTTTTCAACAAAGCGTCCATTCAGTCTTAAAAGAATCAGATTTTTCTGTATGACTAGGACGAAATCTGTCAAGTCAAGCAATCAGAGATGCTACTACTGCCGGGTTACTTATACTATTACCTAGGTTAATACCTGGTCGACAGAATCCTATTGATATGCAAGACTAGAGAAGCATAACACTCGCTACCTCTCACTATTCAGTCAATGTAGCTTTAAAATTGAGCTAAATAAACTTTATTTCTTCAGGGTGGTTGGAATATGCGTTCTCTGTGGTAACCAACTAATTCTAGATGGAACAGTCAATCCTCTAATAACATCAAGCAGCTAACGCTAGTAGGCTATCAATGAATAGTTTAACATAGTTTTCAAGTTCAACTAGTGAGATAGTCTGAGGTCATGATCATTTATAATTGTGTTCACGTTATATTTGCTGACGTTCGTTCATCAGTCTTCTTGTTAGATGATTCGACATAGTCGAACTATGTTAACCTGTATCACAGTAAGGTGGTAACTGCTAAGCTATTTGGTCTGTGACTGACATGTGGGAATAGGATTCATACAACTGATCGGTCTCTAAGTAGTGACCGATGTCACGTTTGCCTAAACCATATGTACTGGTTCGGTCTCCTCAAACGGGTCCGAATCCCCCCAAAGGCAGCAGTTTCTTCAAGACTACAGGTACACCTTGCTGATAGATATACCAACCAGCACGAAACCTAGGTTCACAGTTTCCTGTCGAGAATCCTCACCCAATTAACATTTCAACGTAGTGCATTCAATGGCTAATCACTTAGAATAGTGGTCTTATTACAATTAGATCGATGGAATTCAATCAGCACTAATGGCTAGAAAAACCTAATATTGGCTCAACCAATTGTCAAATGAGCTACCACTTTTCGAGCATAATATAAAGCATATGATTTCGTAACAGATAACATAAGGGTACGTGCAAACTATAATTTGTCTAAAAATTCCTCTATTTAACCTCAGCAACCGCAGATTTCAATCTAGCAGATACAAAAAGCAATCCTTACAGATGCAAATGACTTTTTTTATCTTAATATCTTGTGGATGGACGGTTACATTCCTTCCTACTAAACGTTTTTGGCCCTTCTTGTTAACATACAATTAATTAGAAAAAATCAAAAAGCTCTCTATATATTTATCAGTTTTACTGCTCCTGTGGAGCTAGTCACATTCAACTGACAAATACTCAAGTACAATTTTTATATTTCTGAACATCATCCTTCATAATGAATCAACGAACTGGTTAGATCTCTAGCCTTTAAAATGGTATTATTCTGAGTTATTTATCTATACCTTCTTATTAAGTTTATTAATCTTTAAATTCTTTTATAAGTAGTTCTCATATTTAACATCTATATTTATCATAATTTTACTTACATTACATTCTCACATTAATACAAACACTTAAGTGAGAAGTTGTTATGTCTCGATGAGAATTATGAATGGTTACTTTTGGGATCCATTTCTGAACTAATACTACACATATATTTTTATTGTATAATTGTTAAACAAGTTAGCTATTCGTATTCGTGTTCCTCTTTTTCTAAGCTTTATTTTGACTTATGAACTGTTATTATACGATTTACCATTCTTGAGTTGTGCCTTGTCTATCAATTACCATCTACATTCACAGTCACTTTGGGCTAAGTCTTGTACAAATGTTATTTCCTATTTCATGGTGCGATTTGGTCTCCTTGGTTGGTCTATAAACCCAGTATGTTTGAAGTAAATGATTCATATCGCGGAGGCTGATATTGGTGTTCTGGACTTAACAGGTAAGGCTAGGTGGGAATCAGGACCGATAAAGATTCCAGACTGCTCGTACTTGTTTCATGCATCATTGGTCCGGTCGATAATATACCGTTCTCTAATTCTTGGTATCATTACGTCATATATTAATAGGATACATGGCACAAGTTATAACAGAAGCAATTTTGAAAAATCAATTTAAACAGAATTTATTAAAATCCACTAAATTGTGCATATTTTTGACAATAATAGACATTTTTTCGTAATGTAAAACTTGTTTACTTTTTATTCATTTAAGTAGTATAATTCATATTTTATAAATAAACAATCTGATATTTTTTTCTAAATAATTCAAAATTTGAAATATCATTAAAATTATGATTTTTTGAATTTGATTTATATTTTTTCAAATTATACCAATCATATTTTGAATTAATATTAAGATTAGATGTGAATTTATTAATTTTTATTGTATTCGATTCATTACATTTATATTTATAAGTAGTATGATTAAACTGGGTATTAGTAATTAAAGAGGTTTGTGAATTCATTGTGTTGCCATATTCTACGAAAGAAGGTATTTTCTTCTGTTCATTACTATTATTAGTATTATCATTGCTGAGATCACCAGAGCTACAGTTTTTCTTGTGTAAATATTCCGACATTTCTACAACATCTTTATTGGCTTTTTCATAATTCAGTGGTAAATCAGTAGTAGTTCTATGCACAGATTTAGCTTGATGACCAGAATTTTGGATAAATACTTTCTTCCCATAATTTATGAATGGAACGTTTGTACATTTTTTTGGAATTACATCATATAGATTACATAATGATAATCGTTTACAATAATTTATGATTGTAGTTAAATGTGTATAAAGATTTGATTTAAATTCTTTTATACCAAGTAACAGAATAATAACTCTTATATATATTTCAATAAAATTTATAAAACGTAATGCAGACTCATAGTTACTTAAATAAATTTCATAAGGTTTTAATAATTCCATAATATAACCGATAGTATTCAATAGTCCTTGATCTGTTTGATTTTGAAAATCATCTAATTCATGATTATGTACATTATTACGATTTGTTACTCTACCTAAAATTTAAAGTGAACATTAATGCGTTAGAATATAGATATATGTATATTTTAATAGTTCAGATCATGAGTCAATTGAAGCTAGACTACCATGAAAAACCGGGAAACACTAGACGGCCGTCTCGTTCTATTGTGGGACGACTCAGCAGTGCGCATCCATGATACCGCCTCGTGAGATTTCATCCAAGACCTATCAGTCTCGCGCGCGAACGTTGAACCTCTAGACCACTGGGCTGACTGGCATCCAACGATGTTAATGTCTAACTTCAACTAATCAACAAAATTCAGCGAAACATCCACTACTGTCTTCCGTGAGTTACTATGTCATAACAGACACAACTGAACTCCACTGGTCACTGTTTTTCACTAGAACTCCATGAAATATCCTTTGAAGTCAGTCACTAGTGAGCATATGTTGACTAATATTACTATAAAATCCATAAAACCCCTTCTGATATCTGTATTTATTTATAATAATTCGTGATCAAAGTGGATATATTGACTATTTAAAGGAATATATCTTTACAAACCAACGAATATACGTGGAAAATACAGTGATTAACAACCTTCTATTATATGTAAAGAAGATAATTTTATTGATTGAATAGTAATGAAAAAGACAAAATATTGTAGATGATTAATTAAAGCTGGTTTGACATCATAATTTGAGTGGAGTGAAACTATGCAATCGACGATATCAAAATTATATATAGTTATTTTGATATAAAAAACGTACATTGGTTGATAAGAAATGAATCTTTGCATGAAATTTAGCAGATAATCTAAAATATATGAGATAGCTAAAGGACTTGTAGAAGTGTCAAATTTACACAATTACTTGGAAGATCTAGACAAGTTATTGAAATCTCTAAACTTCCTTGCATGATGATTATAAGAAACATGTGACTGCTGAATATTCGTTTTAGTGTAAAACTTTTGGTAATCTTATGTTTTCTTGAATTTCACACATTTTCAATTTTCCGAAATGTTTGTGGATATCTTGGAAATCCTTTTGATTCAGTCTCATGTTTCTTATAGTTTACATCAAGAACTGAACCTTTGCAAACATTGAGAATCAAGGAACAGTGGAAAGCTATTTCGTCTTAGTACGCTACATTTTAAAAGTGTTCATCCAAGATCCTACTGGAGACCAAACCAAAACGTTCAAATCTTTCATCGAGTGCTTAGCATTCAATCTATTGATGCAGCAACCAACGGGTTTTACTTATAATTTCAATTCATTGTCGGTATTACGCAATGATTTTCCAATTTGTTTTCATATTTTCTCCTGATATTAGTCTCCGGGTAATATATCTTTACTGGAAATATCTCTTAATTACAACAACTTCATCGACCACAAACATGTGTCATAATTAGAATTTCAGTTAGGTACAAATCTAATAAATAATTACTGAATTTCTCAACACTGTATATTTAATCCCTATTGTTTACTATTCCTTTCCTACCTGGTTTTATATTGAAGTCTTGTAAACTCATGAGTATCAGTCCTAATATCCCAATTAAGTTATGGCTGAGGCCATAAGGTCTATTAGACAGTATGTTTCCACATATCTCTGCTACTATCAGTCATCCAGTTTTTGTGTTGTTACTGTTTAATTTTAAATAACAAACTCCCATTTACAATCATTTTACTATAGAATAAGTTCTATATATTAGAATCTCATAATGAATATCGTAGCATCGAAAATTTCAACTAAGATTTTATGCTACTTTAAACACATTTCAGTAATACTAAAAATTTATAGAAAATTTACGTTGAACTTACTTATAAAGAAGAAATATTTCATTAAATAATATAAACATCGTGGTATCAAAAATATTCCATGAATAATACAAATTAAATTAAATACTCGAATTATTTTCATAATCCATCTAATGTATGATAAATAATTTTTATTATATCTTTGTTCATTATTATTATTATCATTGATGAATATAGTTAAATATTTCTCTTGACTACTATTATGATCATGATGATCATCGAACTTATTATTGATTTCTTTCTGATATTTGATTACTTGAAATCGATATAATAAATAACTAATTAATCCACTAAATAAACATATAATACATGGTAATATATCACCAATTATATGATCTATTAATGGCCATATATAATTTAAAAATATTGGACTTAATATCCATGTTAATGCAAAATCACATTTATATATATTATGTAATATACGTTCATGTAATATAAATGTTTCTAATTTTGATAAATCATATGTCCATATAAATTGACAATTTAATATAATTGTTATAACAATAATTAATATCAATATATTTTGTATAAATTGTTTTATTTGTTTGAATGACTTATTTAATTGTTGCCATGGATACAAATATAATTTGATTGTTTCAATTGTAAATATTATATATAATATTGAATGTATATGTTTTATTAAATTATATAACATTGGTATAATTTGACAATAAAAACGTCCAAAAAATTGTATGATAATAAATAATTTAATTTCATAATATGATTCAATAATAAGATCAATAATACAGATCAATAAATCAAATTGATCCAGTATAATAATATAAAATAAAAATATTATCCATGGTATTTGTTTATATAATATTTTTATTATTGTATTGATTATTAGAAAATTTATAATTAATGCAAATAGAATTAATGGAATCATTAATTGATTTATTGATATTTGATTATTATGTAATATTATTGATTCATTTTCAAATTCAATCGATTTTATTGATTTATGTATATTGAATGAATTAATCAATGTTTCATTTAATGTATTATTTTGATTGATGAATTTATTAGTGTTTAAATTTATTATATTTTCCATTGATTTTTGATTAATAGAGTCATTTGGATATTTTGTCAATTGTGTTTTTGTTGAAGTAGCTAAAAATAAATCAATAAATCAATAGTTATATTCTCTTAATTATCATTTTAATTATTATTGTTGGGGTGTGAGCTACTTTTATCCACAAAAGTAGTATATAACGATAATCAGAGATAGAATGCATTGAAGAAGGAAAGAATGAAAACAGAAGGCAATCGGTATGAAATTACACAAACAATGAAATCTGAGACGATGGACTGACATCTACAGACAATTGACTGATATTTTGCAAATTAAGTATTTAATTTATGGTTCTTAGTTTAAGTGAGATATTCTGTAAGTTTTAGGCCCAACTCCATTCGATAGTCCCCATTCGTGTTCTTCTTCACAACATTATTATTATAAGTGGTTATATTCAATATTATATTTGTGGTACAATATAGAATTCTTAGCATAACAAGATTCTGTTTCTTAATTCTTGGTCGGTCTTGACGATAACATATGAAGTGGTTGCTAGTTAGAAATTAACAGTCCAGTCAATAGACACCTAAATAATGTACATTCTTTTTAACTGTATAACGCCAGAGACCACCATATCTCTGACTCAGCCTTTTGTAACTTGTACAACGAAAGGTTGTATACTTTTCAGAAACGCAACTGAATACGTTATACGATTAAGAGCCATAATGAAATATCTAAATGGCAAGATATAGGTAGACCAAATGTTCAACCAGGCCGTCATATCACTGACATCAATCTATTATCTTTACAGTGGGTTGTATAACACACAAAATCTACCTTTTTTGGATGAATAAACAAAGATGGTTAACTTTGAATCGATAAGACTTATTGCTTGATTAAATCTATGTTGATCAGTTTTCTTTAAACTAACATTTTATTATAAAACTTAACGAAGAGCCTCACCACTTCTAAAGGAAACGAATGATGATGTAGTTTATGTTTTTACTTTACTTTTAATAGTCTATCACTAGTATATGACTTCATAAAGTTTTCCACTTCATCATCATATTTTGTAAATCAGCTCAGCAAGACAGTAGATTAATAGTAATCGAACCACATGAGAAGATATGATCTTGTTAAGTAACAGATGAGATGAAAGAAGAAAATGTGTAAAGTAATGTTAAACTTAATATCTAGTGAGTGAAAATTCACAAATCTCAACTAACAAGATATCACCTACGTATTTGCCATAGACCAACAGGAAATGAGTCCAAGTACTAATGAACTATATTCGTTTGACTGCTGACTTTATCCAACCTACTGTTATGTCGGCTAATCATAAACCTCAGGGAACATTGCAGTTGGATATGCATAAAATATTGTCTCATCAATTGAAATACCATTTCTACTTCAAACCATATACTAAACATTAGCATTTGTTATTCCTTAATTTCACTGTAGACCAACAATGTTTTCAAGACGTCTATAGCAAACTTCCGTTTTCACTTTTTATTTCGTCATGTTTCACATCTGTAAAACAAAACGGATCAAACTGGTGAACAGTATACTTAGGCAGGTATATAGTCTGCTCTATATGATTGGATACTGCTACTGTTTGATTACACAAAGTTGATCTTAATAACATGATCAAAACAAAAATTCACTTTAGATGAGTTAAGCTTATCTTCTTCGAACTTTTTGAACTATTCAGTATTAAAATCTGATTAAGTACTCCTAAAGATCGCTTAACCTCTAAACCACTAAGCCAGTATCCGACAGTGTTAATATCTAACTTCAAGTAATCCGCAAAATTCAGCGACACATCCACTACTGTCTTCAGTGAGTTACTATGTCATAACAGACACAGTTGAACTCCACTGGTCACTGTTTCTCACTAGAACTCCATGAAATACCTCTTGAAGTCAGTCACTAGTGAGCATATATTGATCAATATTATAAGTGGTTTTGTGGATATTATAACAATTTTAATAGTTGAGATCATTAGTCCCACAGTAGGACGAAACAACCGTCTAAAGCTTCCCTCATTTTCTATAGTAGTATAGCTTCGATTGACTCCTGATCTCAACTATTAATATAGACCTACCTAATTTATATTCGTGATTACAGATTTGAAATTAATCAACATATATAATTACTAGAAAGCTTAATGAATAGTAATTTATTAGTTTAAGCGCCTGGCGTGAGACTGATACATCCTGGGTTCGGATCCCGTTGGGTGCGGGATCGTGGATGCGCACTGCTGAGGAGCCCCATACTAGGACGAAACGGCCGTCCAGTGCTTCCAGGTTTTCCATGTTGGTCCAGCTTCAATTGAATCATGATTTCAACAAGTGGAATAGTAATTTAATCAGATGGATATACAATGTGAATTCAATTCAATTTATGAAGATGTATTTAACAACTGATTATTACATAATCGACTGAATCGATTGACTTTCTCTTTTTTTTCTCTTCTTCTTTTATTCACAGTTTATTGGTTGAATAAAAAGGATATTTTGTTTTTCATATTAGTTATCTAATAATTGGTGAATTGATTTAATTTGCCATTAATAAATCATTTCAATCAACATTGAACTATTAAGGAAATATAATGAAATAACAGATTATTCTAAATACATTCTATAGAGATTTATATTTTTAATCGTTTATATAATGATTCATATTAAATTAATTCTATATGGATTATGAATTTAAGAATTAAACAAAGATCATATTATTGAAGAGATCAAGAAGATTCTGAATTCACTGAGAAATATCTTAGCTAATCAACATTCGATAGAAATTTTGTCAGAAACATCTAGAAAATGAAATATCACATGTCACGTTTTTGAATGAATGACTACTTATGCTGATATTATGTTTAGCATTCCCCGAAAGGCCTAGTCAGTCAGTCAGTCAAGAAGTACAAGTATCTCTAAACAATTATCTACGCAATATACTCAATATCTGTTGGTCGAATATCATCAGCATCAGCCTACTGTGGGAGAAAACAAACCAGCTTCCAGATGAATAGAAAATCAGGAAAAGAAATTGGAAGTGGATAGGATACACATTGGAATGTTGAGGGAAAAAGAAAAAGCGGAGGACTAAAGAACACATTACATCGAGAATTGGAAGCAGACATGAAGAGGATAAATAGGAACTGGAAAGGATTGTCCAGGACAGAGTTGAATGGAGAATGCTAGTGTGTGGCATATGCTCCTTCATGAGGATTACTAGGCTTAAGCAACGAAATAAACATTGATCTACGCACTTATGAAACAATAAACGAAATATTCATGTAAATCAAAGCATCTGAACGCAAGAAGATGAGTAAATTGAAGCATATGTGGTAAGAAGACAAATAGATCGTGAATAATATTATCACCAATGTCAATATACTACTTAAATAAATAAGGTATAAATAAATGCGAAACGCTCAATTTACTGTAGGAAGAGAACAAACGGCAAGCACAAGTGAGTGAGAATTTAGGATGTCGATGATTGAGCGAAATCGAGATGGGAATAAGAATAAGTTGTGTGAAGATGTGCAAATGAAGCCCTTCTAACGATTATCAACCAGTATATTTTAGGTGAGTAAATGCAACAGTACGCGATTGTCGCGGACCGGTGGTTATTTCGGAGTTTGTTGAAGAGTGCTTGAAAAACAGTCACTCACTGACTCTGGGAGAACTCCCCGGGCACTGGACAGAGAGTGTTGTCCGCCAAGTGCGGGTTCCCCACCCAGTCTCCACGTCATAACTGCGGAGAAGTACTGCACATGGCTCTATGGCTGTATGTGGTGCTGAGCAGATGGCTTGGTTGGATGGGCGCTAGCCTCAGGTGTACGGTTATTGACCACATCTCACAATGGGGGTCACGGGACGCGACGCCACACATTTTACCAACACAACACCTCAATATCCACACACATACCTACGTCTCTCTCTATCTGTTTACATCAACTACACTCTCTACCACAGGTACCACATTCTCACTCCACATACACAACACTGACCATTCGACAGACTATCAACAGACGCTCATGATGCGGATTCACTCAGTTCTATTCTTTATGTAATTAGGTCGTCACTTCTCAAACCGAATTACAAATCATTCAATAAGACACATTAGCTAATGCCAATCACTTCGGTTATTCTCCACACGCTATCGATTCACATCAATATCAGTTCGATTGAGTCGAATCCACTGAGTCGATTAATAAACACCACAACCCTGAGCATCAGGAAGAAGCGCTGGAAGTGGATAGGATACACATTGAGGGAAGCACCCAACTGCGTCACAAGACAGGCCCTCACATGGAATCCTCAAGGCCAAAGGAAAAGGGGAAGACCAAAGAACACATTACGCCGGGAAATGGAGATAGACATGAGAAAAATGAACAATAATTGGATGGAACTAGGAAAGAAGGCTCAGGACAGAGTGGGTTGGAGAATGCTGGTCGGCGGCCTATGCTCCATTAGGAGTAACAGGCGTAAATAAGTAAGTAATTAAACCCTGTATTTCACATATCGATGCACAACAGGACATCAAGTTCATTCACCTCTCTCATATATTAACCTCAAGTTAATTTCCTCACAGTTTGAATATTACAGCCCTTAATGATTGCAATGAATTAGTCGCATTTTACTATATGTGTAATGAACAAATACTTAGAGTAAACTAATTTTTTCTATTTAGCAACATCACACATTGCAATTGTAAAATATGAAACTAATACATTGAATTCATTACTTGTGTATCTTCCTTGAATAGTCTCTTACAAGCTTCATCCTTCTTTCATTCCTGTTGCAACTTAAACTGGATCGCTTTTCTTTATCTTCTCCTTATGTTCCTCTACTGTCAGCAATAATCATACTTCCCAATCTGGATATATATTACTTATATCTGTCCGAATAAGTAGGACAACATAGATGTGCATTCTGACACTATCATCTCCATATTTCAAACAAGCTACAAGATTTTGAGTAACATTGAATAGTGTCTAGCAGTGAAAGCGAGGATGTGAGTTTCATCCTATTTGTGGCGCACCAGTTGTATGTGCCTGGATCCCAATGTTTGTGTTCATAATTGGACTTGGATTCAGTATCTTCAACTTGGAATGTCTAGTACATTATCCCCTGAAATAATGGATGTTTTCATCTAGCTGATGAATCCCGAATGGAGTGAAACGTGCATCTTGCATTCCACAGATTGTCACCATCAAACTCTAATTCTCATTTTCAAGGTTTAACTTTATATTTTTAAATAAATTAAGCGTAAGGTAGATTGTTAATGATAAAATACTAGTTGTAAACAAAGGTAGATGGATTCAATGAAATAATACGAGCTGAACGAAAATACTATTTTATTTGTGATATCCCAAAGAATGGAAAAACTGTATTACTGACTTCTCTTGCCATGAGTCTGTACTACTGAGAATCTATAAAGCAGGATGAACCACGTCTAGGAGTCGTTCAATTTCAGTAATTTTCTATCTGTAATAATTCCATGATGTAAGTGAATTTCAACACAATTTTCTGGCCAACTTCGGGGCATGCTAGTTACTAATCAATTTTATAATATGGTGACGTAATTTGATTATTGTTCATTTTTAAATGTTAAACTTATCCACATATATTATTATTACACTTGCTAACCGTTTTGAAAAATTTATTCAGCATCCAGCCCTATCTACTATATCTGACCTAATTCATATTCTTCTACATATTATGTAATTTCTGATTTGTAATCACATTATTCTCCCTCTCACTCAGCCCATGTTGACCATATTTATTCTGGTCATTCATCGTACAATTTCATTTCACTTATAAACTGATTCAAGTTAACACTTTATATTAGTCAGCCCCAACATTAACGATTTGAAGTTAGACATTAACACAGTTGAATGCCGGCTTAGTGGTCTGGTGGTTAAGCGGTCGCACGCGGGACTGATAGGTCCTGTGTTCGAATCCCGCGAGGGGGGATCGTGGGTGCGCACTGCTGAGCTATCGCACAATAGAACGAGACAACCGTCCAGTGCCTCCAGGCTTTCCAAGGTGGTCTAGCTTCAATTGACTCATGATCTCAACTATTGAAATTAACGATTTGATTTGGTTTGATTTTATAGTTCGATAGTACAATTAGAAGACGAAGATGACCAGAATTATGTGATGATATATCATCATAGCCCAATACATTTCGAACAATCTGATCACATACAATATACTGGTTAAGAACATTAATATATAAAATAATGAAAGGTCAAGTAGACTAGAAATGGAGGATAAGAGGAAACAATGATGATAATAATAGGAGTAATAATAATAATAATAATAATAATAATAATAATAATGTGCAAACAATTTGAAACCTCATCACTCTGGATAATAAGTTAATATTACCAAAGGAGAAGAACGATTAGCTTCCCTTCCCAGATATACTTCTGAGTAGACGAGTAGATGGCTCAATCAAACGATCCAGTTTTACAAAACTAACATGGACAGGTCAATACCTTAGTTATTATAGTTATTGCAAACGGGGTTTGATAAGGTGCCTATTCAAAAGGCTTGACCGTATTTGTACAAATAATGCCATTGATGATGATATTAGGTTGCTAAAAAAAACGTTAATGGAAATTGGTTGTCCTCTGAACTTCATAAATATATGGAACGTTCATGGTACAATGACACCTACTATAGCTTTGGCAGAGAAAAAGCCTGTCTATATCACCTTAACATTTAGAGGTGATTCAAATAGCCTTTTATAGAAACAAAGCCTTAGATCAGTCATTAACAAGACATAGTGTGCAGTGAAGGTCATTAGCAAGGAAACAACAAGATTCATGCTTCATCGAGAACCTAAAAGACAAGAAAACGATTGCGTTACATTCCACAGTGTTTACCAATTTAAATGTGTTTGGTCACACATACAAAGGGAGAAGTAATCGTGATCTCAAAATTTGAGTGTGTGAACATTTACGTAAATGGCTGCACAAACAAACAGAATCAAATGACCTAATAAGAGCAGAGGATAAACATCTATCATCCTCTATTGCCAAACACATAATTGAAACAGGTCATAAGATCGATTTTAACTCGGCCTTTATGGTGCTGTACAAAAGTGTAAAAGGGAATATACTAAGGTTTATTGAAGTCTTAGATATACGAAAACTCAAACCCCATTTGTGTATTCAAAAACAGTTTGTTCTCACCTTAGACCTACCCTGGTAATATTAGCTTATTATCCAGAGTGATGAGGTTTCAAATTGTTTGCACATTATTATTATTATTATTATTATTATTATTATTATTACTCCTATTATTATCATCATTGTTTCCTCTTATCCTCCATTTCTAGTCTACTTGACCTTTCATTATTTTATATATTAATGTTCTTAACCAGTATATTGTATGTGATCTGATTGTTCGAAATGTATTGGGCTATGATGATATATCATCACATAATTCTGATCATCTTCATCTTCTATATGACACTATCGAAATTTATCAAATGGGATTAATTGCTTTAAATGAAGAATATTTTAATGATAAGTTTATGATGAATAAAGTTTAACGAATGAAGATTAAGATAAAATTTCAATTAAATAATTAAAAAGTATTTGCTGAATTTCATTTTTCAGTAGTATTGACATGCTTACTTCATGGGATTATGTTTAAATTAAAATTTGATTCTTGATTCTGTTTATCATTATTGATAATGTTTATTAGTAACTATGGTGGAATGTTATGTTATTTCACTGTTTTAGTGTCAACTAATGATTGAATTGTTATATCCTAGTGAAGATTACATTATAAGCAACTTCTGAGACCTATTAATGGACTAATATTATCTAGATATTCCTATGATATAACTATTCAGTAATTAAATTGTGTATATTTATATTCCTCTTATTATAAGCTTCATTTTGACTCATAGACTATTATAATACAATTTACTGCTCTTAAGTTATGTCCAGTTTATTGATTACAGTCTCCCATGTTCATAGCTATATTTTGTCTTGAACGTGTATAAACGTTATTTCATATTTTATGGTGCGTTGCGGTCTGTTTGGTTGATGTATGAACCCAATATGTCTGAAATAAATTATTCGCATAGTGGAAGCGGTTACTGGCCTTCTGGACTCAGTTGGATGGGTTAGGCGAGCAACGGACCAATAGGACGCTAGGCTGAACAGACCGGTCGAATGTCATTGGTTTAGTATAAGAGTATAAGAGTGAATAAGTCGTATTTTGATTGGCGAATACATTGCGTGATATGCTAATTTAATAGCTTATTTAACAGAATGGGTTTTGTGGAGAGTTTTAGAAATTTCACAGGTTGAAATCATGTGTGAGTTGAAGCTAGACCACCATTGAAAACCTGGAAGCAATGGACGGCCGTTTCGTTCTGGTATGGGACTCGTCAGCAGTACGCATCCACGATCCCGCACCACGCGGGGCTCGAACCCAGGACCTACTGGCTTCCCACTTAACCACTAGACCACTGAGCCGGCATCCAACGGTGTTAATGTGTAACTTCAACCAATCCACGAAGTTGCTTATTTAATGTTTTCATAATCACCAATTTATACGATGGATAACTCGTTTGTATCAATTTATTTTCATGAGTTAGTGGTGAGATTTTGTGGCTAAGATATCAGATGTTAAGTTGTTATTGCGTTTTATTAGTATTCTGTACATTGGTATTATGGTGGATATTGTGTTAATCTCAATAATTGAAATCATGAGACAATTAAAGCATGATCGCCATCGGATTGTTGATATTTTGATATGATTAAATCTAACAGTTGCCACTTCTAACTAAAACGTAATATGCTAATGAGAAAAGAATTATGATTCATTTAAGACTTATACTACTTAAACTATTTTTCTATACAATAGGATAGTTTGAGGTAGTAAACAAAGAATGGGTGTGCATGTTAAACAAAGAAATTACTACAGAAAATGAATAATGACAAGACCTTAATAAAATATAATTTGATCTATATTATTATGGTTATTATTAGAGACAATTAATGAACATTTTGCAAATGAAGTATTTACTGTATGGTTCTCAGATTTTACTAAGATGTTTTGTAATATTGGGTTTCAATACATTCACTTGTCCCCACTTATGCTCTCGTTCATTACATTTACTGCCACTGTCAGCACTGGGACCTGGGTTAGTGTGAATCACATGTCAACCAAAAAAATCACTAAAATTCAAACAGATTAATTTTATATGCGAAAAGTATTGGAAAACTTACAAATAGGATTAATGACATTGAATAACAAAACAAAACAAAACAAAACAAAACAAAACAAAACAATTTGACAGTTGAATTCATGAATCAATTGATGAAGCGAAACCACCATAGAAAACCTAGAACCACTGGATTAGTTTCAATTGACCCATGAATTCAACTATTAAATTACTATAATCTCCACAAAACCCCTTCTCTGATTAAAACAAAGAAAAATTACTGGAAATACACATATCCATATTATTGATAGATAAGTTGTGAAAAGAATTTTATATTATTTGAATTATTCACCAAGACAATAATCTTAAATAAAGTTTCTATGTGTTTAAAATATCATATATTTCATGTTGATAAGCAATTTTGTCTTTGAATGACCTCTCTCTCTCTCTCTCTCTCTCTCCAAAATGACCGTCATTAATATGAAACTCATTGGTTATTTTATAAATACACGATAGACTGATGTTGTAAATTCTACAATTTAAACATATAACTGATACATATCAGAAGGGGTTTTCGGTGGATATTATAGTAATTTCAATAGTTGAGATCATGGATCAATTGAAGTTAGACCACCATGGGATCGTGGATGCACACTGCTGAGTCCCATAATAGGTATTCTATGGTGGTCTAGCGTCAATTGAATTATGATCACAACTATTAAAATAGTAGAGAATATATGAATAAAAGCAAACATTTAAATCACTGGAAAGGTATTGAAGAAACTCAAGATTAAATATAAAAAGTTTAATTATTCACCCGATAAGGTATATATTGAAAAGAAAGCATGGATACAAAAAATGGTGAAACGCGATTTTGTTTTTTGAATTATTCAGCAAATTCAAATAATTCGTAAGCATTTAATTCAAGTCCGAAAGTTAGTTATATACAATAGGACTGAATTCATATTACCGAAACCTTTACTTCACTGTCCAAACGCATTCCGAATTCAGATAATCATCCAAATCAGAATGCTCGTATTCTATCCACACAAAAAACAAAACAACACAAACATCATTTACACCAACGATATAAACAGAGGAAACGAATGAACAGAAATTCGAGAAACATTGAAAATCATCAACCCTGTCGACCTGTTTCAATCTAGTTGTCTGATTTATTTATTAGCCCACAATTACTTTCTACCTCGTTGAGAGAATCAACACACAGCTATACATCGTATCCAATGAGATTGATTTACATATTATTGAACAAAACGACACTAGATGAACACCATCTACCATGCTCAGTCTAATTTCCCTCATCATTATTCTGATTGAACAATTAGTTCGATTTTCAACAAGATGTCGAGCCATTTTGTGGTATCCAAATTACTTCAACCCGTTCCGTGTAAATGATTAATTTTTTCTAATCGATCTTTAGTGACCCGGGATCTAACTCCAGTTAGATCGGACAAATGATCGTTATTGAATGATTGTTGTTGAAATATACATCCTGACTATTCTCGTATATAATTATCAACGTAATTCGCGTTAGTGAATAACGGAATTAAATGAGTCAAATACGAGAATCAATTTACACGTTTAACTTGAACCATTTCATATGCATACCTTCTGTTAACGAATTCTTATAAAGCTCTAGTTAATATTGTTATGCACATAACTAGTGTCGAACTTTTTAACTCCCTTCTAAATTTGACAAAATGAACTTCTTAAAAGTAACTTTGTTATTGAACTTATATATAAATTTTCTGTAATATTTACTATGGACCAAACTATTGCTACATCAAGCATTGTATTGTGAATTTTGTTCAAAAGTTTCGCTCCCCAACAGAAAGAACATTGAATAAAATCATTTAGTAGAGTTTTAATAGAGTTTGTAATGTCATTTATTATGTTAAGCCCATATACCTTATTCTAGCTTTCGAACAAGTCAAACTATTCATTCTACTTGAGTCACATTTTGACCTGGTTAATTATTCGTTTATCAATTTTGATTACTTTTGTATGAGCTCATATGTGTGTGCCCATCACATCTCATTATTACATGTCTATAGCTTGATTTTGTGAGACTATAAATATTGATTAACTCTTGGTTAAATGGAATGGACTCATATAACTTCTCCACTGCTCGTCATTTCGGTCTCTCTTCTTCGCTTCCTTTGATACATCTCTCTGATTATCTTACCTTATCAACGGTTTTACAAAATATATGTATTGGGGAATACATTCTCATATTTAATTTATTTAATCCCGTTATTTACCAACGCGATCTAAGTCAATAATGATATATGAGGATTGACGATATGTAATGAAAAGTAAAAACATGATGTTAACTGAGTATATCCATATACTTTGGTGGAGTTTTGTTCTCTGAGCTGGATGGTTTGGTCATGGAGCTTTCATCGTTCTTCTGAACGACATTATCAGCACAAACTTCATGTCGTTTATAAGAACGATGAAAGCTCCACGACCAAGCCATCCCGCTCAGAGAACAAAACTTTACCAAAATCATCCACCTGAGTAACAAATCTCCACTATCTCAATATCCATATACTATTTATTCATAGACTACATAATTAAGACTTCGATTTACTTTCTCTGTGGATATCCATTATACTTATTTTCTCCCAATGACTAATATTTTCTCCAACAGAAACTCTTGTCACCACCCTGAAATACAGTTTTTTTCTATCACCTCGACATGTAATTCGCTTCTGCTTTTCATTTGTATATTACTACTGAGTATCTGAATTAATTGTTATATTACTTCTGACAAACAAGCACCTTGTTCATCAACTGACCCCATTTGAAGTACGACTTAAAACCAGAACGTAGTGAACAGGTGTTGCATTCTAATGAAAGAACTCCTCAGAAGTGCTCACTCAAGATCATATCAGAAATTGACTTTATAGAAGTTGAGTGTAATATCGAAGATCATAATTAATGTTTAAATAGTGAAGCTTTGACTGTGAGTGGCAAATATCTTGGGTTCAATCCCTAGTGGGATTGTGTGTGTATTGTTGAGAAGTTCTGTATTAGTACAAAACTTTGTTTAATCCTCTTTGTTTTTTTAGTGATATTTCAACTAAGATCGATCTGTGAAGATTACTAACTTTTGAATAAAATAGCCTTCACAGATCTACTTGATCTTGATAGATTTTTGCCTTGAAGAACCCATAAGTTTGAAATCACAAGTCACTGCATCTTCTAACCTTCGTTTTTCTTCCATTTTTCTTTCTATCATCAATCAATGTTAACTTTTGCTTCATTAAAAAAAAACCAATTCACTTAGATAATTAATTGTTTTTATCAATAAGTCAATGATAATAAACATTGACAGATTGTAGGGTGTTTAGCCCAAGATACATCACAATGATATAATAATCGGCATGGTTTAGTGAACTTCTGTTAAGTGAAACAAATTAATTAGTTCCATTTGGATAAAACAATCGAAGGAATAGTCAACAATAGTGTACGAATTGCCGCATTGTATTGTGTTGAATAAATAAGATCAAAATATATCACAAATACAATCAGAAAAATTAGAATGAGCGAGATTAATGACTAACTCATTGTATTCTTATTGTTGTTGGAAAACTGAAAAGTCTTAAGTAACTTGTGTAATGTCTAATCAGTAATTTCAACAAATCCATTTTGTATCGGAAGGAGTTTTTATGGATATTATAGTGATTTTGATAGCGGAGATCATGAATTAGACATTAATACCGTTGGATGCCAACCAGCTCAATGGTCTAGTGATTAAGCGCTCACGCGCGAGACTGATAGGTCCTAGGTTCGAACCTCACGAGGCGAGGCCATAGGTGCGTACTGCTGAAGAGTCACATACTAGGACGAAACGGCTGTGCAGTGCTTCCAGGTATTCCATGATGGTCTAGTTTCAATTGGCTCAAGATCTCAACTATTAAAATCCATATTAGACATGATGATTCTCGACAAATACAAAAAGGCGTGTTTACGTAATACTATTATTATTATTATTATTTGACGAAGTAATTCGTGGAAATAATTTATCAAATTCGATAAATATGTTCTAAATACAAATGTACTACTTATATATCAAATACTTAGATTGTTTTTCAGTAGTTTAACTGATTAATATTAAATTAAGCGGACTCACACTTCACATCACATCAAATGAGTTGTCAAAGTCACATTCTTGTTTACGTTGGTACAATAATTGTTTCACTTAACACTTTTGAATGGAAATGACAATATTAGTGATTTAGTCAGCAGATGCTCAATAGTGAGTTCCACTTTTGTAGCTCTTCTTAGTGAACTGAGCAATAAAATATTTATGCAGTTAAACAATTTCAGTCTTTTGACCCGGTTTGAGATTATGTCTACTCACTCTAATGGAATTAAAAGCTGAGACTAAACCTTTCTGATTCAGCAACACATGATTCATTTCAATTCTTATTTTCCTTTTCTTCCCAACCTTCTTACATTTTTTAGGTGTTTTGAAGAGAATGTGTTTTTCGTCACACCTCATTGTTCAGTAAGTTATTTATCGACAACATAAATAGATAAATTCTACTGATAACTGTCATTCAAGTTGACTGCTACGTATTCTGTTATAAACGCCTAATTGTCGATCGTAAGTTTTACTTCATCTTATATTCAATAGTTCTCTACTTAATATACATACTTGATAAAAAGTACTATTACATCATTATAGCTTTTTAAATATCAAAACATGTTACCTTGTATGTTAATCAAATGAGTAATGTATGATTTTTGTATAGATGGAAAATACTTCAATTTGACATAAGAAAATTTAATTTATTTTGATAGATGAAAAATCGAAATGAAAAACAAACAAACAAACAAACACTTCCCTCTTGTAATCAAGATGGATGTTTATGTAGATTTTATCCAATCCATGTATATAAGGATATTGATTCTATTTCGTTGTACTACGTATTTCGTTGATTACATAATTTTGAGAAATCCAAATGTAAAAATGGACTTAATCAGTTTTACTAATAAACCCAAAAAATAGACATTTCAGTTTTAATTAAAATATTGAATATTGAATAGTGAATTTCTACTTTAAATTCTGTTAACAACAACAGAAAACAAATTATTTTCAGTTAATGGAATTGAATAATTTGTATGAGGTACTGATAAAAAAAAAGACAATCTTTTTATTCTATTTTGAAGATGTTCATTCAATTGGCAATCATGACATCAAAAAGAATGAAATCAAATTCACTCTTATCTTAAATTGATTATTATAAAATTAACCCATTGCAATGAGATACAGTAATTTACTATTCCTACTTTAGATAATTCTTATACAGTTCGTTAATATAAAAGCACTAGTGATGATTTGATAACAGTTGTAAAAGTAGTGATCAATCATTCAGTTAACCTTGATGACACAAATCGAACGATAAATATTGATCAGTTAAGCCTGCATAGTGTAAAATATTGGGACTGTTGTTTAGTTATACGATTATTCTTTAACTGACTTCAGATCAGAAGTTTCTTCATCAATGTAGCTTGCTGCATTGAACCATACATCACTTCATTTCGATTTGTTTGGGTTTTGTGGATCGAGGATTATACGAAATATGCGTATTCGTAACTCACTCTCGTATTTGACTCATTTAATTCCGTTATTCACTAACGCGAATTACGTTGATAATTATATACGAGAATAGTCAGGATGTATATTTCAACAACAATCATTCAATAACGACCATTTGTCCGATCTAACTGGAGTTAGATCCCGGGTCACTAAAGATCGATTAGAAAAAATTAATCATTTACACGGAACGGGTTGAAGTAATTTGGATACCACAAAATGGCTCGACATCTTGTTGAAAATCGAACTAATTGTTCAATCAGAATGATGAGGGAAATTAGACTGAGCATGGTAGATGGTGTTCATCTAGTGTCGTTTTGTTCAATAATATGTAAATCAATCTCATTGGATACGATGTATAGCTGTGTGTTGATTCTCTCAACGAGGTAGAAAGTAATTGTGGGCTAATAAATAAATCAGACAACTAGATTGAAACAGGTCGACAGGGTTGATGATTTTCACAATGTTTCTCGAATTTCTGTTCATTTGTTTCCTCTGTTTATATCGTTGGTGTAAACGATGTTTGTGTTGTTTTGTTTTTTGTGTGGATAGAATACGAGCATTCTGATTTGGATGATTATCTGAATTCGGAATGCGTTTGGACAGTGAAGTAAAGGTTTCGGTAATATGAATTCAGTCCTATTGTATATAACTAACTTTCGGACTTGAATTAAATGCTTACGAATTATTAGAATTTACTGAATAATTCAAAAACCAGAATCGTGTTTCACCATTTTTTGTATCCATGCTTTCTTTTCAATATATACCTTATCGGGTGAATAATTGAACTTTTTATTTAATCTTAAGTTTCTTCAATACCTTTCCAGTGATTTAAATGTTTGCTTTTCTTCATATATTCTCTACTATTTTAATCGTTGTGATCATAATTCAATTGACGCTAGACCACCATAGAATACCTTTTATGGGACTCAACAGTGTGCATCCACGATCCCATGGTGGTCTAACTTCACTTGATCCGTGATCTCGACTATTGAAATTACTATAATATCCACCGAAAACCCCTTCTGATATGTATCAGTTATATGTTTAAATTGTAGAATTTACAACATCAGTCTATTGTGTATTTATAAAATAACCAATGAGTTTCATATTAATGACGGTCATTTTGGAGAGAGAGAGAGAGAGAGAGAGAGAGAGAGAGAGAAAGAGAGGTCATTCAAAGACAAAATTGCTTATCAACATGAAATATATGATATTTTAAACACATAGAAACTTTATTTAAGATTATTGTCTTGGTGACTAATTCAAATAATATAAAATTCTTTTCACAACTTATCTATCAATAATATGGATATGTGTATTTCCAGTAATTTTTTTCTTTGTTTTAATCAGAGAAGGGGTTTTGTGGAGATTATAGTAATTTAATAGTTGAATTCATGGATCAATTGAAACTAATCCAGTGGTTCTAGGTTTTCTATGGTGGTTTCGCTTCATCAATTGATTCATGAATTCAACTATTAAATTGTTTTGTTTTGTTTTATTTTGTTTTGTTATTCAATGTCATTAATCCTATTTGTAAGTTTTATATACTACTTTTCGCATATAAAATTAATCTGTTTGAATTTTAGTGATTTTTTTGGTTAACATGTGATTCACACTAACCCAGGTTCCAGTCCTGACAGTGGCAGTAAATGTAATGAACGAGAGCATAAGTGGGGACAAGTGAATGTATTGAAACCCAATATTACAGAATATCTTAGTGAAATCTGAGAACCATACAGTAAATACTTCATTTGCAAAATGTTCATTAATTGTCTCAAACTTCATCGTTCTTGCATTCTCATATCAATTGATTTATGTTGCCATTCTTTCCTCGTTAATTTTCTCGACCTTCTGCTGCCAGACGTTCTATTCCTGACTATCGTCATATACTACTTATAGCCACATAAGTCGCACACACCCCCATACTACTAGTTCGGTAATGGCTGTTTAAAAAACAGCCATTAATCGTTTTGTTTTTTTTCTTTGAGCATCTGTTATGACAGAAAATGCGAAGTAACACATAAATTTATTATTTTTAATGCATAATTGATGAATTCACTTGGTGTTGTTTTACTCGTATCTTCTCATTGTTCTTTAGGACTGTAATTCATCAGTCTCATGTTTTCATATATGCATCCTGTGCGGATGGCCTCGATATAGCCTTAAGTCATAAGCTTTTTAAGCAACGATGGATAGTGGCTAGCAGTGTAATCCAGGATGCGCGTTTCGTCCTGTTTGGTACTCGTCAGCTGGATGTACCTGCATCACTGAGTTGATGTTCACTCCGAGACTCGAACCCACTACGTCCGCTTCAAACGACATCTCGAACAATATTATTTTCATCCAAGTGTATAAAATAGTGGACAGCTATACTGATGATCAACTAATGTTA
Organism: Schistosoma haematobium; assembly: GCF_000699445.3. NCBI lineage: Eukaryota > Metazoa > Platyhelminthes > Trematoda > Strigeidida > Schistosomatidae > Schistosoma > Schistosoma haematobium. The sequence continues at coordinate 40,305,784 of NC_067199.1, forward strand.
TCGGTGATAAGGATATACTTTAGCTTTTATAGCTTATAAGTCCAACTTCATCAAGATGTTTTGATGCTACTTATGTTTCAATAGGTAAATTCTTTATTTAATATGTAAAAAAGGGACGGTCTTGAGAATCAATATTCCTGGATTAAACTCATTGTCAAGTTACGAGTGTGTACTGTTGAAAATTGATGGTTGTCTTTCATCTTTATCAAACAAAAACGATTGGAATAGACTTACTAGAGACTCTATTTTTAAGACCAGTTTCTGGAACTCCTATTATTAAATCGTATCAGTAGACCAGAAAATCATGAGTGATTTCGTAGCAGGCATTGTTGACTTATAGTGGGGTTAGATCTAAATATGATGAAAGCTACAAACTGCAGCATGCCAAGTTATATCTTCCTTTTCAGCAGATGGAACTTTAGGTTCTGGATGCGATTCAGTAAGGAGTCATCAGTGTACGTCTCTGTGTAATTTAATGGTTTAACATAAAACTTGCCCGCGCTACCTGTTTTTCAACAATTCTGCAGCTGAGATTAGTTCAGGATGAAGATCAGATTCAAACTTAAAAAAATACTTAAATAATTAATCCTTATTGATCATTTTTTATTCCAACGCAGTTTATATATATATATCGAATTACAATATGACCTTGTTAGATTACAACAAGGATAGAGAAATAATCAACTTTTAGGAATCTTTCATTAAAATCTTAATCCTTTTATGAGCCTTCTTTAGTGAGAGAACCAATTAGATGAAAACAAAGTAACGTATAATGTTTGCTTTGAGTGTAAGACTTTTTCCAAACAGCATTTGGTTGATATATTTTGCTTGAATGCCTATTTCACTTGTAAAAAACTAACACATAGTATGTATCTACTACTCATTAGCATATTTAAATAGATTAAAATGTAAAACAAGATTTATTCATTAATAGTTAACAACAATTTATTCAAATAAAGATCCTTTTAATAATTATATTCAAAAAGGAAGAGTTATGATAAAAGTTATGTATAACGATTATACGTGTACTCCTCTTCCCTTCTCGCCAATTCATCTTATATCTTATCAGTGAACAGTAGACATTTCTGAAAACAACAGCTACCGATGAGTATCATGAAATATATTTCATATATTTTATGTATAGAATAAGCAACTATAAATCTAAGCATGTTCCATAATTGTTGTATTTCAACCATATAGATTTATTTATATATTGGTCACTTTAAGATTTATTTGATGAAAGCAATTTCAAAGATTACCGATGATAAGTAAGATTTAAATGATAACAAGATTTGAAATAATCTTTGAAACCATTTTAACATATCGATATGATTTAAAAATTTGTTAGAAATATGATATTACTTTTCTATTACAATTACTAAGAAGCTTTATTTAAGTAATTTTAAAATAAATGAAAAAAACTTGTAACTAAGTGACAATGTCAAAGCGATTCACTCAGGGTATGTATGTATATATGCTAATAGTGACTGAGTAATTGTAGCCAATACCAATAAGAATGTAAAAATACAAACTTTCTATCTTCTTATCATCACTCACTCACTCACATTTCCTTAAAAAAACAGATACACAAACTACAATCATTTGTCACTAAGACTTATGAAATAGAAAGTCAAGTGTTTTCATTAATAAAATAATCTTTTAAACAAAATGACAGTTTATTTCATACGTATATATAAACAAAAATTCAATATATTGACTTTAAAAAAAACACTAGTTGAATGGATGAATCGGTCTCAAAATATTTATTCATAACCATAAAACACAATATATGTACAGTGTAATACATTCTTTCCTATAGCATGATGAAAGTAACCCACAAGATGTTGGTTGGAGATAGTCAACAAGAAACCCTGAACATAGGTTTCCTGCTAATCGGCACTTATCAGTAAGGTGTACCTTCAGGGTGTAATTTTGAGGGAACAGATGCTCCCTGATGGATTCGATTCCGTATCACCCAGCTTCAAAGTCAAAGACGTTATCACTGTTGACTACCTTCAACCACCATCTTATCTCAAAATAGTGCACGCAATGTCGACTCATCTAGACTAGTCGCCATATTATAACTTGGTCGATAGGATTCGATCTACACTAAGAAAGACCCGATATACATGACATTAATCATCACCCAGTGATCAATCAGTGGTGACAGTAACCCATATATAAAATATTTGGAAATAATAAATATGACTTAATCGATAAATGACAGTCAAAATTTACCTATCCATCAATAATCCGACTGATTGTAAACTATATATCATGAAAAATAGTGAATCGATTAATTATTATGAACCTGATTAGTTGTATACTAATCCATACAGTAAAAGAAATACATTTAAAGTTTCATCCATTTGTTTAAATTATATGATGAAAGTCTATTGAAAAAATACAACAATTGATGAATGTCAGTCTGTAACTAGTAAAATAGAATACATTTCAACTTTTGTAAAAAAAATGAAATGAAAACTAATTTTTAACTTACTTAGTGACAGTCTTTAATTCTAGTCATTAACATCAAGATTCTCACTAGTAATTTGCTTAAATTCATCTCCATATAATCAAAACAAACATATAAAACTTAGGGCTAATAAAATCCTGTTTAGTGGATCGATTGCTCAAAGCAAATCAACTATGCAGATATATATACCATCAGTGATAAGCAATCATATTTCAATGAAGAGTTAGAATATAATATTTCAGAAAATAATTACCAGAAGTAAAAGGAAAAACAAAGTATCCTGTCGTTTATTATATTTTCGAAATCCTTAGGGAGAGAATTGAGTAATTAGTTTATCCAGTTTATTATTGTTATATATGAGAGATATAAATGTGATTCGATCGATAAACAAAAATTACAGTTTAATATATTTTTGTCTACAGTATATGTCCTATTTATTACAACAATCTAATTCTTATGTAAGAATTTCAATGGAATGTATTCCAAAGATAAATGAATATATATTGAGAGTTTAAAATGACCACAGTTTGGAATGATTATTCCAAATTGTGATATGCAATGATCTATTGGTTATTTATTCATAATCAAGGATTCGATCTTTGGAGATTTGTGACAAGTTTGTTAGCGTCATTAAAACTGAAGTCTCAATTATTTTTTGAAAGATAAAGTTCATTTTTTTATGTTGCTAAACGTTCTCTAACAATGAAGTTAATGAAATCGATGTGTAATCGGTATTGTAATTATTAAAACTATGAATCGAATATTGGACCCACGAATAAATAAAAAATAAACTTCACGAAGTTATTTGTTGATTTTATTATGAGATCCATAGAATTTTGTAGATCCAAATGTTTGTCATAAAGATCTTTGGGATTTATTCTGTTTGGTTGTCAAGAGTATGGCTTCCAACTATTCAAGCGTTCACTTTCTAGCTAAATGTTATACCTTGTACACCAAGCACTTTTAACACTAACGTCCGAATCGGATTTTCTCAAATCCTATCAATCTAAGACTATAAAATTATAAACAAGTGTTAACTCAGTTACTCAACTGTAAGGGATGCAGAGGAATATACCAATAATTATCGTGTTATGTCTAATGGTGTCCTTGGACGTTAAATGGACATTTCCTTTTGGTCGATATTTATTTCACTTGTCAAATATTGTACAAATGTTGTTTTCTATTTTATGGTACGATGTGGTCTGGTTGATTGGTATATAAATAGAGTATGTCTGAAATATAATGATTCATATATCCGAGGCTGAGACTTGTGTTCTGGACTCAACCAGCTGGGCTAGACAGGGAAGCAGGACCAATCGAGACTCTAGGCCGTCCATACGCCGTTTACGTGTCATTGAGTCGATCGATAATACGCTGCGCATATAATCTGCAGCATCACAGTCACAACATCAACTAAAGTTTTTCTTCGAACTTAGAGATATGTAGATCAATAGATCAGCGACCAACCTAAAGTTCTAGAACCTTCTACAAATGCTATCAAAATTAGCACAAGTTTTGTTGTTCGACTGGCAAGGATATTAATAAAGAAAATAAACCCGCTAACTTCTAGAATTCAATGAAACTTAGGAAGAGAATTAACTGTCCAAGAGTATATGAGATTTATTCGACTCATTTGGTGTTTTTAGAAATAAGTATAAACATGTACTTGCAGCTGTATGAAGTACAGATCTATAATCTTTAATTACTGAGAGATTATGGTATTAAAATCATTTCTTTTATTAGATCCGTCACTTAAGTAAATCGAAAATAGCTTATGAATGAAGGCCAGATATATTATTACTGGTTTTTATTTGGTGGTCATTTATAAATAATAAAGCTTACAATTACAGGACTAAGATAGTGTTATTTAGATCTACAGATTTAAGTCATTGACAACAGCCATCGTGTATACATTACTTCTCAGTTGTTCATGTTCTTATTATAACTAGAATGAAGTAAAAGTTTATAGGAATATATAAATTTCAAAGTGTGTTGACTTCCGGACAGAAAGAAAGAAACATGATATAATATTGACTACTCAGAAGTGATTTACGAATGCCTGAAACATTGATTTTTGAATCTTTTTAATAAGAGAAAAAAACTCAGTACATAACTCAATAAAACCAGATTGTGAAACATGTAGTGTTATTTCGTATTCAGCCAGTTGTCAGTTCTTGGCCGACATGCGTAAAGAAATAAAATGACTTCATAGTTAGGGAAAATCGTAGATCCAGATTCTCAAGTTTTCAGCTAAGCTATTTATAATACTACTCAACTAAGTCACCTGGAAATAAAATTTTTAGTCTAACTAACATGAAAATTACAAATTCGTTGACGGTTATATCTCTATCACGGCATGCAGATTACAATGAAATTAGTGATCTAAGAACAAACAACACAGTACTTCGTATGATAGACTTTTACTATATATTTTCTTTTTATCGTCTGTTTAATGCAACCCAATTCAGTTTACTTAGTCATTTGAAAGTAATGACGACCAGTTGATTAAAACTCAACTGTAGAATGTATTTTCAATTCTCCTAAAACTTTGCTTTCAAATAAACAGTACTGATAGTATACGTTGAAGTTTCATAATAATGAACATCATATATGTTGGATTCAAATTTATTAATTGTAGTCTTAACTATTTGACACAGTGTTTAAAATCCATAAGTTAATTGGTCGGGTGGACGGCCAAACTAAAACGTGGCATCAGTCATTAAATTCTAGTCTGAGCCATGCTGGTAGATACGGACTAATTGGTTGGGATCCACGTGACTATCGTAACCAGTTGTCGGAGGCTGTGAGTGACATGGCTCAGAATCTATCACAACGGTGTAGGTGTATACACTCTTTGTCTTCCCCTTAACCGTGAGATTAGAATTACTTTATTTCTTTCTTTCCAATTCTTTCTTTCTATACTATATCCTTATACACAATCTTTTTTTTACATATTACTACCATTAAAGCAACTACTTCTATGAATTTCGTGTTCATCTTGTTGTGCCAATGAGGTATAGCAACTTGGACAGATGCATCTATGTGCCTGGTCCTATGATGTAGCTGACTGACTGACGAGTGGGTGATTCATGTTACGCACTGTATAAACAAGACTGTACATAATCAGAAACTGTCAATTAATTTCTATCGATTTCTAGTTGTTATTTATGTGTCATAGGTCATTCAATTTACCGTCTCTAAATACGACACTAAACAACTTCGATATTGAATTTACTGTCTTAGAAGTCATACACAATGAAGAAAAAAATCACAGTTGTATGTGAATGTAACAATAAAATTTAAATGAAAATCATAATTGTCATTGTCACGGAAACCGATGAGTTAGAAAACAACTACAAAACGCAAGTCTGAAGGTTTAAAACAATGCAAAAGATTTAAAGGAAGGGAAAAAGAAAAAAAGTCTTTACCTGGGAACTAAAAATCAAGCAAACGTTTACTTTGAAGTTAACAAATGGAAAGCGTCGATATATGATCATGGCGTCTTAATTCTTGCATAAAAAATAATATTTTATCCTTAAGAACGTCAGTTTGCTGATTTGACAAACATTCACACATAAGAGTAGTGAGGCTCAGAGGTGAAATCCCTGACTATGAAACTGAATGACTCTGATTCGAACCCGACAATCAGTACTAGTTCCCTCAAGATTTGAAGTGTCCCTTACTGCGAACACATCCCAACTTGCATGAAACCAAAATTAATACAGGTTTTCCTTCCAACTACCTCCAATTGCATACGAACACAACATATTACATTCAATAGCGAGTCACTTAAACCAGTGACCACACGGCAACTTGATCGATAACGTTTGACCAGCAACAAAGGGCTGAACAAACTTGACGTTCTGTCACTACTCAGCGATCACTGTTAATTCATGCGTATATATATATATATTAGTTGTTTGGATCTTCCCATTGACTTTTACGACAGCAATTGATCAGTCGCTTTCGAGATAGGTGTATCGCATGTTGATTGCACCTAAATTGCCATTAGTACAAAAGTATTTTTATCAGAGATCGATCAACATCCTCATCATGATCGGAACTGATAAGACAAGTGAAAATAACAAAACGCTGATTACTTTTTGAACTCGAGATTAAGTGGTTAAATATAATGAGCAGGAAAGCCAGTTCGACTTAGATCTCGTGTTAGTTAGCTGGATGTATATGCATCTCAGAGTTGGTTACACTACTAATCACCATCCATCTTTGCTTATAATGCTTGTGACTCAAGGCAATACGCACAGCATGCACATACGCCAATGAGAGACTGATTAATTGAAATCCTAAACATCAATGGGAAGATTTGAACAAAGAATGCAAAAATGAATTAAGGTTTATTATTAATAATAATGGTGACGAAGAGATGGGAATCAAGGGAAAATTTAGTGCAAAATTTTATAGAGATTCGCGATCAATTGTATCCATAAACTTGGTAGAATTAACAACAGATTGACTAATCGAGTATATCGACAATTGGTAAACTGAGTTGAAATTACACAGAATATTTAAACGCAATTTTTATTGTTGGATAGTAGGAGGTATTTGGTGCAAAGTCATAGATCTAGGTTTCGTGAGAGCTCAAATTTATTATTTAATTAAATATGTATTTCTGATCGATTGGATTAAATATATCAACCCAAATGACATTAGTATCAACCCGAATACCTTGATGTTGGCACTGTTGAAATAACAATGATGGCATCCGGTCAAAACCTACTTGGAAAATCAATTCCCACTAGGATAAAAAAATACCTAGCTGGTAAATGCGAATCATCACAAAAAATAGTTGCAGTACTCCAACTACCTGCTTCCTCTGAACAACACACACATTATGTCTTTCCATCAGACAGAAAACATCTTTTAAACGACATTTTGAATTAATTGACAAATTAGAACAAAAGACTAGAGATTGGAGGTAATGTTGTCGGTGAAGTATTCAGCAGACGTTCACCGTGTCCAAGTAGTACACCCAACTATTGTAACTGGAAAAAAATACTTTTGCTGTTAAACTGAATAAGGCTGATATGGTTTGACGTAAGGAAAAATGTGATACTACAAACGAAGATTTTATTATGCACTAATAATAAGTCCACAACTGATTCAATAGCCAAATTATCACTAACTAATAAACTTCGTTGACTGGTTTAGCCATTTTCATATATACATATTAGTGTTTTTCTGATTGAAAACAATGTATGTTTTCTTATATGTTGATCGGATTTTGAAGGATTGAACTGGAAGCCGTGAACATAAACCATTAATAATTTAATGTGTATACAATTTACAACGTTAACTGACTAAGCATCGTTAACTAACAATTATAGCTAAATTATTGGGTAATATATCTGCTCCTTGCAAACATCTACTTCACGATCATTCAGTTTGAACAACTAGAAATAAAGACAAGTTCAGTGATTTTTCCTTTTACATGTAAAACTATCAGTTTAGCTGATCCAGACGTGCTATGAGGATCATTAACAAAATCCGTACAACTACTATTTCAAGTCGCGAACTCCTTTCTTCGCGTATAGAGAAAAGACAATTAAGTCAATTTAATTTACTATACACAGATAACCCAAGTAAAGCTTTCTGAGTTATTTAAAGGAGGCCATGTATTTCACTGTATGGTTTCTATATATGTATACTGAATCAATTTTAGCAAGCTAAATCTTTGAGTTAAACAAAAATTAAACCATAAGTCTTCACGATCTCCGCCAAGAATATTGATTCACCTTTCATCTAATACTTCATTCAATAAACTATATAGTTAATATAAACTTGTCATTCACTTCATTTTTCAGCTATCGCTCCTATTTTCCAACGTAACTGTTGATAACACTATCATCATTTGTAGGCTGCCTGACTGTAAAATGGTAAGCATTAAATGATTTACTAAAGAACACTTCTGAATAACATAACTATGTTGTATGACTTTATCTTGAATTTATTTCTTTTACCGTTAATGATACAAATAACTCTGAATTCGTAATATTGTTGTGTATTGATTTCAGGTGGCTAGAAGTAGTCGGTGCTTGGCAGTATAGTATATCTGTAATCTTGAAGGAACCAGTGCTCCCTAACGGATCTGAATGTGGATCACCTAGTTTAATAGTCTGAAATGTTAACACTAAGCCATCTGAGTGGTGAGTGATTTCCTGTAGAACTGAGATATTTACACTGATTGATCACAGTAATGACCAATGTCAAGTTCATCTAGTCCTTTAGTACTGATCAAATTGTAGTGCGGTCACCGATCTAAGTAACTCAAGATCACATGTACCGCTATGTAATTTACCCCCTAATATGAATGATATTGGATTTAGTAGAATGATAAAATCTATAAGTTACACTCAAGTCATTATAATAAGCAAGTTGAAAACAGGTAATTATTCATATGCCATTCTATCGTTTTAAGTTTCTGCATAGACATTAAAACAACCATGTTTAATTCGTCTTTCATGACAAAAATACAACTAATCCATATTTCTGAATAGATAAATTTTAAGTGAGCGATAACAATAACTCATTGGTTTACTAAAAAGGTTATTACTACTTAAATTTCAATAATTAAGTAGTCCTTACTCTTGACTATATATATATATATCTTTTGTAGAAAATAAATGGTTTTGGAAAAGAAACTGTAGTAAGACTTAACTCAAGAAAACACTATCATTTAATCCTAGAAACAAATTCAGAGTTTATATATGTCATATGGAACTACTGAATAGATTGTTTATGGTTAACACTCATTACGTGGTAGTTTACAAAGTTTTCTTATATCAGATGAGTTATTATCTTTTAAAACGTTTGCTTAACAATAGTTGAATAAGTCACACTGTATCAAAAGATAGTTTAAATATTAGTATAGAGATGGTGCAAAGATTCGTAAGTTTAAAGTTAGACATCACGGATTGTCATTGGTAGGAGAGTCAATGTAAATCAGATAGAGAGTTCTTAACTGTTTTTTGTTCTATTTTGATACTAAATAGAAGTGTGAAACCTTCATTGAACGTTAAATCGATCTGACGACCTTTGAATACTCATGAGAAAAAATTCAAATTATCTTCACTTCTAAATTCAGTTAATTAATAAACTGAGTAAACATAATTAACTAATGTCATCTTAGATAACTATTTCGTACCTGACATAGTTGAATGCTACCATCTACTGTTTTTCACTTGAGACTTAAAATTAGCCTACTCACTGGAATATCTGAAAATGTTAAGTTTGATAAAAAAACAGAATTGTGAGTGAGCTCTGACGCATAGTGCTAACCTAGCAGGTTCCTGTTCCTGGATTTTCAGTCGGTTAGTTCATAATGTGGACAACTACGAAACGTTTACTTAAACTAATGTTTGTCTACTTATTCTATCAACAAATCATTGTAATTTCAGAATAAACATTTTTTTTTAAAAAACCAACTTACTAGTCATTGTTGTAAACGCTAAGTTCGATTCCATTGAATCACTATTTCCATTCACTGTAGGATCAAGCCAATATATACATGAATATTCAGCAAGACGATTAGCACAATAAGTTAATAGATCTTTTTCAAAATAACCACTTCTTAAAAATTGAAATAAACTCATATTTAATGTTAGAGGTTTGATAATTTGTGGACCATCTTGAGCCATATTTATACCGCCAGCTTTAATTCGTGCACTTCCTCTGACCATTTTATTTCAGATAAAATTATTTATAATTATATTATGCAATATGAATAAAAAGATAATTCCTCTAATTTAATTTTCATAAACGAAGTTCTATCATGTTCATCTTCAACTGTCGAATAATTTTTCTTTTTACTCTTTAATCAAAAAGTATATTTTCACATTGAATGATCAAACTACTTAAATCATCTTCAACTCAAATTTTGATTGGTTAATAAATTGGGTTTTTTTTGTTTTCGAAAAGGGGTTAGATAGACAAACACACACACACATTCAACATATAAGATCTAAATTTTTGTGTTTGTTTTCTATGCTTCGATTGTTAACTGACCAATTAGAAAGTTCTACTAGCAATGAGACATCAGACAATTTGTAGTCATAGTAATCAGAACTTTTACTCAAATGTGATTATCTTTAAATCATAATCAGAAAATTTGTTTATTTAAATGAAATTCTATTAAAATCTAACAGAAGATCATTTGAACTATCATAAAATAAAAGGATGATTATTATTAGAAGGGGATTTGAAGCTAGACGACCATGGGAAATTTGAAAGTACTAGACTGTCATTTCGTTCTAGTATGCACATTGCTGAGGAGTCCTATACTAGGATGAAATGGCCGCCCAGTTCTTCCATGTTTTTCAGTGGTCTAGCTTCAACTGACTCATAATCTCAACTATAAAATTAATAAAAGGATAAGTTAAAATGATCATTGTTAAAAATAAAATTATAAAAGGTCTAATTAGGAGTTGAAATTCTTTCCCTCTATATTTACCATGATAATAAACTGTATTCCTAATGTGATTGATAACACTAAATTTTAGTTTACATATAGTACCGATTGTCGTTGCCTTACCAAAACAGAAGGAAAGAGTTAGAAGGTGACTTTAAAAAAATAGCAGTAAGGTCTGAAACTAATATATTTAGAACTACCGACAAAAGAACCCAGTGTGACTGGCCAATAACAGAAAATCCGAAAGATGGAGATATATGTTGTTGACTTCCCATTGTTTTTATATGACCCTTCACTGAATCCAACTCAGATGGAGTGAAGATGAGTTTTACAAGAAGATTTCCTACCTCCTCTAAATAACCAAGTGCTTAGATATAATAATCCCGGTAAGCAATCTCAGCAACCGAGTTGGTAGGCCAAATCAAGCTGAGAAACGATTAGATGGGTCTTTTAGCATCCCGGCACATAAAATGGTGACCAACTTCAAAACTAGCATTTCTATGAGTTCTACTGGACATAAAAATATTACGACAGAATGCTCTCTTAGATATTAAATGGAATAGGCGAAGGTTGAGAATGAACTCAGTGATGAATCAACCAAGCATTCAGTCCAGTAGTGGGCGACGAAAGAAAAATACAATACGTTACACCAGACAAATGTTTAAACTCATCAATGGAAATGGCATTAGGAATTCAGGTATTAGCTAGACCGTTTTGGAGGAAGATAGAGCAATTATCCATTCTCAATCCAAGGAACTTAAAGGATTGATAGGACATTAAGGAATAGCCGAACTATGTGTTACATGCTATCTCGAAACGACCTAAATAGGGATTCGACACAAGTTCACAACTCTTAGTGAAGATAGAGACCATATCTAACTTGAATTCAGGAAATGCAGCAGAATCTGATACACTGACTCCATTTGTCTTTGAGAATGTCGGTCCAGTTTTAGTAGTATAGCTAGAGCTTGAGAGAATCTCGGACAATAAGTCTCAGGATCGAACTCCTCTCCACCTACTTCCGTTTGGACAACCTAGTAATATCACCAGCTCTCACACAGTGTGGCTTATACATAAGTACTGGTGAATGAGTTAATTAAATCTCTGACAGTCCTAGTTTTTAAGAAAGCATTAAAATTCACTTATGACAATGATAGAGGAAATCCATTTGACTAATATAGTGCCTAAAATATCAGCTTCTATAATTATCTAATGCTTGGGAAAACCAATCTGCTCTCTGTCCTGGACGTGGATTTACTGACCAAATATTCAGCCTTCCTCAGCTTCTAGAATACAAGGATACTTACCGGCTTACAACTACGATTGTATTTTTGACCCTAAGACGGAATTTGACTTCGTTAACTAAGAGGTTTTGTGACAGTGTTGTCATTAAAAAGTGTACCAAAGAAATATATCAATCTTGTAAAGGCTCTCTACTCTAACACTATTGGTTAAAATTTAGCCTATGGAAAACTATCATCAGAATTGATAATATAAAGTGACATTCTCCAGGACAGTCCTCTAGCACTCTTTATTTGATTCCAATATAGATGTCCTCATAGAAGGATTAATCTCTTCTCTACTGATACGGATAACAGCAGAATAAGGCTCCAACAAGTACGGAACTAAAACGAAAATTTCTCCCTCGACTCTAGCTGAAGTTCAGAAAGATATAACTAATCTAAAACGAGGAAGAGCAGCCAATCCAGATGGATTGGCTCCAGAGGGTTTTAAGGATGGTGGTCTAGTTTGAGTTATTAGGTTAACTAACATTTTTACTGAAATCTGGGAGTTGGACGTAATCTCATCTGACTGATCGCAATCAATAATTTCCCCAATATATAAGGGTCAAAATCATCCTGCAATAACCATAGAGGGATTAATTTGACTAACATAACATCTAAAATAATAGCGTTAGTAATTTTCCGGCGCCTAACAAAGATTCGTGAACTGCAAACATGAGAAAAACACACTGGCTTCAGACCTGGTCGTGGCTGCATCGACCACATATTCCCAATTCGTCAGTTTTTAGAACACAGACATGCTTATCGGCGTCCGACAATGGTGGTCTTTCTTGACTTAATAACGGCATTTGACTCTGTAGACCAGAAGGTTCTGTGGCAGTGCATCATTGAAAGGTGTACTTCAGAACTATATAAACCTTGTGAAGTCTCGTTATTTGAACACTACCAGTCGAATCAGAGCTTATGGCGAACTGTCATCTGATTTTGCAGCCTCAAGTGGTGTCCGTCAAGGCTATCCACTATCTACCTTTTCGTTCAACTTCATCATAGAACTACAGATGGAAATAATGTCCTCGTTGACTGGATTTTAGGGCATCGATCTCCTACCACAGGTCCACTTATCGACTTAGAATACACAGATGACATAGTCCTGTTTGGTGAGAACGCCGACACAATGCAGTCTTTTGGTAGCACTGAGCAACAATGTCAGGATGTTTGGGATGCGCTGCTCTCCCTCTAAATGCAAGCTGTTGATTCAGAACTGGTCTGCGTCAACACTTGGACTAAGGATAGGGAGTGAAGTAGTAGGACGCGTCGACGACTTCACTTATCTCGGATGTTTGGTCAGCCCTAAAAGGTTGGTGTCTGACAAAATCTCTGCACGTATCCAGAAAGCTCGTTTGGCTTTCGTGAACCACCGTCACCTACGGCGAAGGCGAGATATCAATCTATCAACTAAGGAACGAGTAAAATGAGTAGCGGCCCATTCTGTTCCACTTTACGGCTGCGAAACGTGGACATTAAGAGTACAAGATACTCGTTAGCTACTAGTATTTGACCACAGATGTCTTAGAAATATTGCACGCATCTACTGGGATCACCGAGTAAGTAATAGTGAGGTTAAACGCAAGATTTTAGAGAATGATGGTAAGTCAGTTGATGAGGTTGTGAATCTTCATCAACTGAGATGGTTGGGCCACGTGTTGTGTATGCCTGAACACCGATTACCACAACGCGCAATGCTAACTGGTGTTGGGGATGGTTGGAAGAAATTTAAGGGCGGCCAAACCAAAACGTGGCATCAGTCATTAAAGTCACTAACTTCTAGTCTGAGCCATGTTGTTAGATGCAGACTAATTGGTTGATGTCTGCACGACTATCGTAACTGATGGTTGGAGACTGTGGGTGACATGGCTCAGAATCGATCACAGTGACGAAGGTGTATACACTCTCTGTCTTCCCCTAAACTATGAAATTAGAATTATTTCATATCTTTCTCTCTACGAACTAATTCTTCCTTTTTGTACTATATCCTTACATCAAATCTTTCCTTTATTTATTACGCCATTGAGTTAACTGCTTCTTTGAATCCGGTGTTCGCCTTGCTGTGCTAATGTGGTATGGCAACTTGGACCAATTTAAGTATGTGCCTGGTCCTACGTTGTAACTGACTGACCAACCAATATGCTAAGTTCTCTGACGTTCATTGGTTGATTCAAATCTTTGCTATCTCCAACCTACCCAATCAGAACATATGAAAGCTAGTCGACCTTCTTTGCAGTACTATGAATCATGATACTATACATCGATGGTGGTGCAATAAGCATTTTCTCCTCATTACCCATACAGTTCTTTCACATGTTCTCAACCATTTAGTTCGACATTATTATTGTTTATATAATGAATATGTGATTAGATCGTTCAAAGATATGTTGTGCTAATAAACATTATATTCTTCTGCTGAAATCCATCTTCTCATTCCACCACTTAGAAAATTAAATCCACTTTTTGCAATCAACGAGCAAAACCATTCTACGCTTCAGTGATCACGTGTTAAAGAAATTCCTCACCACGAAATGACATCAACCGCAGAACTGTTGAAAACTAAGATGTACTCGATAGCTAATTTTTCTACGTTTTTGGACATTTAAATAGTCAAATGCAGTGTAAGACCTGATCCATATATGTACACACGACTGCAGACGTTCAATTTTAACGAGATAAGATTAACAAGATGAAAAGTAAAAGACTGTAATCTCATTTGTAGTGGATGTGAGTAGTACTTGTTTCAACCAACTTAATCGGTGACTTAAAAAATTATTAGCTAGTTTACAATCCACAGATATACTCTCTGTATCAATTTATTATATACGAGTAATGCCTCGAAGATACTCATAATCAAGAAATTACAACTTACACAACTCTTGTTTTCATGTAATGTATTTCACAATAAACTCCTGAGCAGTATATCCAGTTTTTGACAAGCATACAGGCGATAACAGTTCAATAATTTGATTCTTTATTAAATGAGTGTGAAGTCATTAACTTCTCGTCTGAGCTATATTGGTAGATGCAGACTAATTGGTTGGGGTCTGCATGACTATCGCAACCAATGGTTGGAGATTCTGGGTGACATGGCTCAGAATCGATCACAATGACATAGGTGTATACACTCTTTGTATTCCCTTAAACCGTGAGATTACAATTACAATATACCTTTCTTTCTAATTCTTTCTTCCTGTACTAAACACTTATACACAATCTTTCTTACATATAATACTACCGTTACATTAACTACTTTTCTGAATTTGATGATCATCTTGTTGTGCTAATGAGGTATAGCAACTTGGACTGATGCATATAGGTGCCTAGTAATACGTTGTAGCTGACTGATTGACTGACTGACAAATCCAGTTTTAAAAACGTAATAATTAGACATGTGTTACAAGTGTACGGATGGGATTTCGATTACTCAAGTATAACATAAGTGTACACAAGTAACAACAGACGAATTCAGATAAAAGTCAAATCAATACTAACAGGCTATTAATGAGAATCGACTACAAAACGCTATTCTTCTTTCATAACAAGTCCTCAAAAATGAGGAAAATGATGTGAAGTAAAACTTGGAGCTAATCTCAATGGCACTGACCAACACATAAACAATTTAACAATCAGCTACACAACTTTGGTCGATCAACCACAATCGATCATACACAGTCTATTATCAATATTATAAGTGACTAGTCAAAGTAATATGTTACTAGTTACTTAGCAAATTTTACTGGTCAGTCATATTTAATGATTATTAATTAAGTTAAGAGAAAAAAATCTCAGTGGTCTAAGAAATCGATTTTGAAAAGGAACACACCCAATGTTTGAAGCAGTTCTCTTTGTTAACAACACTTGAGTAGCCAAGGGGTCAGTAACTCTTACAGCACAACAGATGTAACTCATAGCCTAATTAGATGAAGCTGTATGTGATAACAGAACCGGATTGACTACAGATCATCTTGACGAAGCAAACGTGGAAAGAATTCAAAGTTTGGAAAGATGACAGAATTGAATGGTTGAACCGATCAATAGCAACTCAATAACACCAGAGTTAGACAAATACTCATATGCACAAATAGAATTTAACGTCAATTAATTATTTATTTACATGTAATAATCGGTACATCACTTTAATTATTCTTTTAGTTTTTTTTTCTTTTTGTTCTTCATACACTTAGTTGTGTTCTCCTCAGATATGTTGTGTTTTCGTTTTTTGCTGATGTTAATACCGTTTGTCAAATTATTATAATTAATAGGCAAGTCAATAAATTTCTTGGCCCATACAGACAATAAATTTACCAATGAACAATCATTATATACAAGAGGTAGATCAGATGGTTTACTACAAACTAAATCAGTAAGTTGACCGCCGTTTGCATGTTGAGTTAAACCATCCAACAAATCGGAATTGAATATTGATTGGACTAATGTAACTCGATCTTTTGAATTGATTGTTTGGATGAAATGTGGACGCCATCGTAGAGCTATCCAATTTCCGCCATGACGATCCCAACGGATTTCAAAAAACCTGCCTAGACGTAACTTGACGAGGCAAACAAATAGTATAAAACATGATCGAAAATATTGGACATTCAGCGTCAAAATAATTGTATTTTCTTAAAATATCGAATTATGTTGAAAGATAAAATACTTTGTAAGTTCGTTTTACTAGCAAATAATCATACACAACAGTTTAAGGTACTAGAACCCAAATAGGAATATAAATCGAAGGAGTTGCTGAACTGATTAGGTTTTTACTATCCTGCTGTTAATATTAAGGAAAGAAAAGGATCAGTTTCTTTTGGCATATGTGGATACTGAGCGGACTGTGATATCATGGGCAAGAGCTAAGTCTAATAGTTACGTTTCAATTCATTGGAAAGCTTATTCTTCCAGTTAGTAATTGTTTTTGATATTGTTTCATTCGGGGGTTTCAATCAGTAACATGGTCTCATAAGCAGTCATTACTTGACCACTTTAAATAAATGTTTTATTTACCAATCTGCAATCCGCTCACTCAATGTAACAAATTAAAACCCGATCATAAAATTATAAAATCCTCCTTGATAACAGATTGCTTCAACATTACTTCGTAGACATAATTTATTAATATATTAAGATTGTGGCTAACGATGGAAATCAGAATTCCCTTCCCATTCCATACGGGATGTACCTGCACCTTGATATTGACGATATTCACGCTAAAGGCTCGAACTCAGTACCCACCACTTTAAACATTTAAGTTACCACTAAGATTTTCAGTCCAAGTAGCTAGTAACTTATTCGCTTAGTATGAAGTTATTTGTGAGGGCTTGTAATTCCCCAGTACTTATTGCTTCAGTGTTAACACAAACCTTAAGATACAGCTACATCCAAATGACGATTCTTGGATAAGAGGAAACCCATGTTCTGGATTCCACTGCTAGCCACAATCCAAATATACTAAAAGGTGATTAATTTCTTAAGTGAAAGTGATTACATTATTAAGTGCATGAATTGTAGTGTTGTAAATCTGTTACTACAAACTAATTGTGTAACGTTAAATCTGAATTTTTCTGTACAGTAGTTTTGCAATTTAACAGAGATGAATATCAATGAAAATAACGCTAATTTCTAACCAGGATTATAGGTAAACAAGTGACCACTTCTAATCGATAAGCTATATTATTTTACCTCTAGGCTTACAGAAAGACGATGGCGTATCCAATTCAAATGTCAAGCTTTTTGAACACTACTGGATGAAAACCAGTCAGAAGAACAAAACATTAAAAAGCAAATACACAAAGATCAAACCTGGATTGTCCGTCACTAATTACCGATTTCTATATATTGTGAACCATAACTATTAAACATGCAGTTCCCTTATATAAAATAGATGAACTCTTAGTAACTTTATGCATGAATGCTGTTTGTAAGAATATCTCAAAAGACTTTCCTAAATAACGGAAAATCGTATGATAAAGTATACGACAGGTGTGTGTGAACACCGCGCAACTTAATTAGTTCAGTTTTGGAAGTTTCGAACTTACATTTAATGATGCATCAACCTCAAAAAATCTACATCATGAATTTTAACATACACATGAGAAATAATGTGAAACTGTAGATAATCAGACTCAAGTGATAATCAGTTGACACGATCAAATATTACGGTTAGTACAAATGTTGTTGCCTAAATTCCTATTGACTGAAAAATCTAATAATGATGGCAAAGATTTTCAGCAAATTCATAGAACAAATTAGAATAAGCCCGATTTTTGGTCCTTAGACGTTGAGAACAGTTCGCTCAACCCAGTGGTTAGAATCCTAGACCACAATAAACTAACAGCATACGCAAAGCGACATAGCTACACTTCGTGTGCCACTGCTACCACAAAACTGTAGACTTACTCCATCCAGATTCCAAATCTTTACTAAAGTGTCCTTAGATTATGTATAAATCCATGTTTCAGAGAAAAAGACTGACAATTAGGAAACTCCGACACTTCAAAACAAAGAACATTCATCAACCGGGTTTTCGCTTGTTATCGAACTTAAGACCTAATGGATTACTGACGATGAGATGTTTAACGCTTTTAACAAATAATTCACTGCTAATAACTGAGCATTTTTAAACTTTACTAGTTTGAAATGACAGAATTTAGACAACGTTAACTAAATAACAAGTCAAATCAAGTAGTAACATTATTGCTTACTCGCAATAATTTGACAAACCAATTCAGTGGATCATAACAGTATCTTTGTGGCCAATAACGGGCTCCAGGATCTGGGAATTCCATAGGTACGTCACTATCATTATTAGTTTCAGGAACAGCAAGCTGTGTTTTTTTCAACGCTCCATGTAACGATTCTGACTGACGAATATTTACAATATTTGCTTTGACATTGAGTACTATATCAGTTTTACTAAAGACCGGACGAAAAATGACCTGGATCAATAAGAAATTAAATTCAATCAATGATTTGAACTTGCAGTCATCTTGAAAGATGCCATACATTACAAGTTTGTGTTTGATTCCTTGGAGTGAATCCTGCATTATGGTTAAAACATGTTGTTTGGCAACTTTAACTTACTATTCAAGTCCTACTTTGTAGGACTTGCATCATAATACGGCGCCCAGATCAACTACCGGACGCATACTGTAAATATATATCCCTGAACATCTGAAACTACCGAATAACTACTAATGCACAACATAAGTCAATCACTCGTGCTTTATTGATTCACCTTTCTAGATCAGCTGGCGTTATGTAACATACCCCAGTGAACGTCGATTTACGGAAAACACTTTGCAATCTAGTTGTCCCAGTAAACACAGATAATTAGCACATACAGTGCGAGGCTTTTGTGTTGTTGGAGCTATACGAGGGCTGCCCATTTTGATCCCGAATTTCCATGAATGTGAATGTCTGATGTAGTATATATTTGCACTTCAAATGGATGCCCATTAATATTAAGGGTAATAAATTTTATTTCACCTGGGGTTGAGCTTCGACAGGATGCTAATAGGCTCGACGAATTTGTGTAGGATATGGAAAAAGGCTTTCTAGTACTTATGGACCGATTTAGTTTCCTCTTTTGACAAAATCCATCTTTTTAGCCAACAGATTTACATTTTCCGCAACGATGTTGTTTAAACGGACAGGCTCGTACATAATGCCTTGAACCACAGTGCCAGCAGGGAGCAGGACGATTAGTCTTTGTCCGTTGGACTGAGCTCACGTGAGATGGGATAGAAATAGCAGGGGCAGATTTGACTGTATTGGATAATTGTTGAATTACATGAATTTCCGAGCGATCGGAACCACCACACTGAACCATTGTAGTGTCGCGTTGCAGATTAATTAAACGTTGATATTGATTTGTAATATCAGTAAGAGTTAGTTTGGGGTGTTGATCTAATCGGCACAGTAACCGTGTTCTAATATCACTGAAGTTTTAAGATTGGAGACTACAGATGAGGATGAGGGCTTTAAACTGGTCTTCAGTCAGTAACTTCAGTCCGAAGCGTTCACACTCGCGGTTGACGATGCCCATATGCGTAAGAAAATCAGCTTCTCCATTCATAACCAGCTCCAACCATAGATAACATGTGTTGGACAATGAGGAGTTACCTGCAAACTGTTGGCTTAATGACTGGACGGTATACGAGAATGAGTGGTCACGTAGGTTCAGAGGCGAAATCAAAATACAGTCATAAGTCGTTTACCAAATGATTTCTGGGGATCTAGCATCCCCAACAAATCTACAACCTGATAATTAATAATCAAAGTCCCAAATTACTGAGCACAGACCACCATTCGGTTGACTTATCGCTAATTTCGTCGAAATCGAAACTAACAAAGAACACTGGAATCATTCACCATGATCGTTATCAAAACATAAAATAATAATAATAGGTTACTACTTACCAGTAGATCATTAATCGGAGCATTACTAACAAGCATAGCTCTTAGTAAATCACGTGACTGACTCGCTAGCAATTTCAAATCACTTAGACCTCCTCGACTTGGTCCTACTTCAGTCCATTCTGTTCCAGTTGTGTCAAGTGGAGTACATATGATTAAAGCGGGTAAATTACATCGAGGTGTACGATTAAATAAATCCAGAGCTAGTTGACGTTTGTTGATATCCACTTGGGAGATAAAAGATTGAAAAAAAGAAACACACTAATTAAAGAAAAGTGAAAACGCAGTGAAAAACAACTTAAAAAACGGGGATAAAACAGGTGACAAAATTTTACATTATAAGAGTTATGCTACAATGAATCTGGCCATCACAATACGGTATCGATCCGAATTTACTAGTTTGTCAGAAGCATTGACTACTCAATACTAAACTACCAGTGCATGTAAGACATGAAGTGTGAGAAGTAGTAGATCTGAATAATATTAAAAGCTACATATTTTTAAGTGCTACAACTGATGCCCCCAAATGCCCTAGTATGGCCGCGAGTGGTGTGGGCCCGCCCTCCCTCTCAAAATGCTCTCACACGGCCACGCGTATACAGCCTCTGCCAGGGAAGTCCTACTCACTGCTTTTTCGTGGTGGGGGTGTTGTTCACGAAAATTAGAGGACGAAAAGCGAATGTCCGGCGCTTTAACCGGATCCCAAACCGATGGTGCACATGGGCTCCAGTATCCTGTGGGAACAAATGGCGTATGAACCAATCGTTGGTCACCGGCTATCATGGGACTGCATCTCCTCACGATGCTCCACTGCCTTGTGGTTCAGACCTTTAGGTTCAAGGCTCGGGGTGTGGCCTCCTAAGTAAACCACCTGCTTCGGTTTGGGCACCCGGGAAGTATCCCATCCCTCACACAAATCGAATGATTTATGTGGCGCATATCTATTTGGTACCTCCTTGTACCAATGTATGTGTGTTTAAATAAATAAATATCTTTATGTGCTATAACTGATAAATTTCCTTTAAAAAAGTAAAGAAACAACTTATTGAGTTATTAAATAAAATAAAGAGTTCTCAACGAAAAGGATTTAATTTTCGACGATATCACTTACTATAGGCCCACACACTAATTTGGAGTTACTTTCTAAATAGAGTGGTCCATAATAAAAATAGAGAATTTTTGAGTTGCTAGCAAAAGTACTAAAAGTTAGTCAGAATTTAAAGTTAGGTAGTACCCAAATGGTAGTCAAAATGAAATAAAATATGAAAGATTAAGAAATGGTATCATCGAAAAGGAACTTCTCGCTGAAACATCTTATTCGAAGACATAATTTACAGTTTTAACTTGGCGTCTACTTTATGACTGATTAAATAACAAAAAAGACGAATTATAGTAATTTTGGAGATAAGTGGCTTAGAATGAGACCTATCTGATGTCGAAAAACATAAACAATTGGATTAAAGTGCAAAGGCTCAATATGAAACACTATAGTCAATTCCCAGACATCCGAAGACTACAACAGTACAAACTGATAATGTTTGAATTGGGATCGATTTATGTGGTCGTGACTTAGATTATGAATCTAAACATATTGCTACATACCACCGTTTGGACAGCAGAATTTTGTTATGAACCTTGATAAAACCTTGTGGATATCATCCATTAGATAATGTAATACAGTTGATTTTGTAAAAACAGTAAACAAATTATTCTTTTTGTAAGACAGGAGAACTGTTTGTAATATCAAACAGTACATACATTTTTAACTATGGGAAGCTGACTACCTTTATGCTAAAACTCCGAAGATTAAGAAGGAAAAGCATGAAAAAAATGTAGTGAAAACCAACCAGAAAATCCCTCATTTAAATCAACTAGAAGTGGAGCGTTTTCCCAATCATAAGTAGCCAATAAATCAAGAAATCGTAGGAATGCAGCAACAGGTGATCCGATCGAAGTAAGATTAGCTTCCTTCGACTCGGAATCAACAGAATCGCATAGCTTAGAAGCATAAAGAACTAATAATTCAACAGCCACTTCAGTCATACGTCCATCATTGGTACTTGTATTAAAATCTTTTAACCACCAAGTAGATAGTGCAGACGAACATTGTTCAGATTGTGGAAAAAAATCTGATGAATTATGTAGACCATCTAGTTCCGCTTCATATGGACATAGAATCACTGGATACCCTTGAGCTGATAACCAACGTTTAGCTAATCGACATGCCATAGGAAACACATGTGCATAAGTACGTGAAACACCACTAAGTGTACCAGCTAATGTTGGTAAACTTTGATTCAGACGAATCCAACAAGCAGCTTCGGAATTTATTTCAATAGATAATGAACTACCATCACCAGTCTCCGAAAGTGTTTTATTTTTATTATATGTTTTGATTTCAGAATTACTTAATTTCTGAATTAAATTAAGTTCTTTTGATTGTGAAATTACGATTCGGAATACTAGTCCTTGCTAAAAATAAACAAATAGAAAATTTTATTTGTCATGAAATTGTTACGAAGTCTATGCTACGTTTAAAGAGTAATCTAAAGCGATAAATATTTATATATGTGGAAAATTATGTACGCATCAAATAAAAACCAGGTATACAAAATACTTTCTGTTGAATCTAGTAAACATGAAGCTATAGTTACTTTGAAAGTAGTTTTCATTATAGAACAAGCAGAGAGTAAATGAAAAGATGACACAGCTGAAAAATAAATCTGTATGGAGATTTGTAGCGCAGGTATATGATTTTGGTGGAGTTTTCTTCCCTGAGCAGGATGGTTTTGTCATGGAGCTTTCATTGTTATGCTGAACGACATCAACACCTACAATCTGATTAACGTCTTTGATAATGGAACAGGAGTCAAACAACAAAATACCATTCTTGAATGTATTAATTACCAGAACCGACACAGGAAAACTGGAGACTCAAGTATATTGGAAGCCAACACACACAGATCAAATTCTCAATTACAGTAGCAATAACCCAAGAGATCACAAAATCAACTGAGTACAAACTTTGTTAAAGAGGGTGAGAACACACTGCAACACACTTGCAGCGCGGAAAAATGAAGAAATATATCTAAAGACTGACTTTCAAAAGGACGGTTACCCAATCAACTTCATCAAAAAAATGCTGACCAAACGCATCAGCAGAAATAAAACTAAGTAGAGAAACTAACAAACAGATCATCCTATCATATGTAAAAGGCATATCAGAAATTACAACGAGATTGTTAAAGCCTCTTGAGATAGGTGTATCACACAAACCAACGAAATCACTCCAATCGATCCTACGCAAACCAAAGAACGAAATGACAAAAGAAGAAAGACCTAACATCCTCTACAAAATAAATTGTTCGAACTGCGTAAAACACTACATCGGATAAAGTGAACTGGGAAAATGTTGAGATCTTGGATAGAATCAACTCTAAAAACACCAGGGAATTTTTAGAAGCTTGGCACTCAGTTCAACCAGCCATCAATAAGCACATTAAAATCTATCCAATTTATCAACCAATCAGAAAAATTATGAAGAATCAAATCAACGGGAGATACAATCAAAATAAAAAAGTAAACAATGGCAGGTTAATGGTCAACAATAACCAGTCAAGACCGAAGTCTACAGGACAAGCTGTGAGCCATATGTAGAGAAACTCGTGCACTTCACTTCAACCCAAAGTTTGTGCTGATGATGTCGTTCAGAATAACAATGAAAGCTCCATGACCAAACCATCCAGCTCAGAGAACAAAACCAGTGTAGTATTCTTTTAATGAAATGGAAACAACCCAATCGAATCTCTCTTTATTTACTGCTGTTTATGGGTTGTCACATAGTATTATATGACTGTTACACAGAAATTGTGACTTATAGCAGTGTTAGTATGACAGAGCTTCAAGTTATCGATGGTGCTTACCACCACATTTAATTACGCGTATGATGCTTAGGAAATTGCAGAAATCAATTGGACTCTATCACTAAAATAATGAGTAAAGAATGAGTACCTAGTTTATTTTGCATTACAGAGACCGTTGGTTATGAAGTGTTGCCGAGATTACCTTTTTACATAGAAGGATCATGTGGTAAAACTCTTTTAGCCCCGATAAAAATATTTTTCATGGGATGGACTCACTGATTAATGAATTTCATTTCTTGCCGATCCATTAATTAGTACTTACTGAGCTGATTATGTTCTATATTGTTCAGTTAAGTAACTAAAAACTTTTTGCAGTGGTCACTACTAATTATGGCTTCGTTTTCCATACTATATCCGAATAGATTTATACATCATTTTGAACTTGCGTCTCAACTTCATGAAGATCTTTTTTTCTAACCACATTATTATTTGTAATTTCAAGATGTTTCCAACTGATAAGAATACTTGAAATAATGACGCGGCTTACATAAATAAGTGTAATTACAATCGTTGAATAGACAGGGAATAGATTTATGATCAATGATCAACTTCTACCTAATTGATATTTTGTTAAATTTATAAAAGTTTGTTGTTTTAATCCAACTCTAAGATATTTCCACTAGATTGAATTGCTGAAAAATGATGACTATTACGAAATGGTCGAACAATTCACAACAAACTAAACTAAACCTACTTTGGAATCATATCACTGACCATATATTATCATTAACTAACAATAATTCCGACATTACAAAAACTTTTGGAGAAAACAATTGACAAATATAAATAGATCAAGTACAATGACAGATATAATCCATGTTTGATAGAGAAAAGGTATGCATCCATTTAAGTTGGAAAGCAAGTAATAATAATAATAACAATAATAATAATAATAATAATAATAATAATAATAATAATAATGGAAAAATACTATAAAATTCTGATTTCATTATTAATTAACGCGTGACCCTGTATAAACACATCACTGACTTATAAAAGGAACATTTGAAGTACATGATAATAGCCAAAATGTCGCCCAAAGTAATTAATTTATGCAATTAAAAATAACATTTTGATTGCCAATGATCAATAAGTGAATGATGACTTTCACTAAAGTCATAATTCTCTTAAGTTACTTGATGTGTCATCACCAATTGCAGAATCTTGGATAATTGAACAGAGATGACTATTGCAAACGAAAATTAAAATTTTAATCCCATCTTCACTAACCTAGATGAGCAAGACTAAGTTCTCAAACTGTTGATAAGATAGAATCCTAACTATTGAACGATCTGATCGGGGTCAGATTGAAATACGTTGATTAGTTCATTTTCAACTAATCAGTGCCATATTTGGTGCCTTCTTGTACCAATATTTATGTGTTCAAATAAATAAATAAAATAATCAGTGCTAATAGACGTATCGAGAATATAATGGAAGATTCTTATGGAAATCCTATGCGAAATCTAAGATTGCTATTACTGTCTTTGTTGTTCTGGTTACTGGGGTATGTACTCAATTATTATTCTGATACGAATAAATTCGAGTGAAGCATAGCATCTAACGATTACAAGACAGCAAAGTAACATAGCAAAACCATCTATGATATTTTATGCTTTATCGGAGACTGAGACTTGTCGAAAACCATGCAGCAGATCAGTGATAATGTCTGAATAGATTGTACGACATAGCGACTTTTTTTCAGACTTGATAAGAGCATGGCTTATATTGAAGTCTACAAACAGCTGACTAACTTGCACATGTAAACACATATACAAGAGGAAAAGATTCAAGTCCTCTTGGTTAACATGGTCAGCTTTACCACAGTGAATGGTAATCCTGTCAAAATATAAATTTACTTAAATAATTGTTTAAATTTTATACATGATCCAATAGAATTCAGCTCGTACAAAGCACAGTGTAACCACGTTTTTTACTGTGAGTGGTGAGTATTTTATAAGCTGCAGAGATCATTGAGCTTGGTTTTCCATTTAACTTTTTGAGTCTTCCATTACTTCTCATCGGCATCATCATAGTAGAGACAAATTTGCTTAGATTGTTAACTTTATTCATTAGAAAACGTTCATACTACTCCACACTTTACTTACTAAAAATATATCCAGCATATTATCGACGGTAACATGAGATGGAATTCCTTTAGGTGATAGCAATTCATGCATACGAATCACTAGTAATCGTTTCATATGTCGGAATGCATCTAAGTCGTTTGGCCATCTCCCAGATTGTTCCAAGTGAATTATAACTTAAAAAGGCAAAAAATAAACCGTTATCGATCTAGAATTTCACTAAGCAGTAACAACCAATAATACAACTCAGTAAATGAGTTATAAATTGTGTTAATTACATAATGCCTGATAAACTAAAGTAGGGAGGGTTGAGTTCGAAATCAGTGAATGGTAATTCTTCCTCAACAGGAGTTTCTTGTGACTTTACGCCCGGCTAATTATCAAGTGATTTATTCGCCAATCGAAATACGACTTATTCAATCGTAGTATTGTACCAAACCAAAGACGTTCGACCGGTATGCGCAGCTTAACATCTTTATTGATCCTTTGTTTTCCTAGCCCTTCCAGGTCAGTCCGGAAGGTCAATAACCGCTTCCACTATGCGAATCATTTATTTCAAACATACTTGGTTTATATATCAGCCAAACGGACTGCATCACATCATAAAATAGGGAATAACATTTATAGAATATCAAGCCAAAAAGTGGCTATGAACATGGGAAACTGTAATCAATAAACCGAACATAACTTAAGAACAGTAAGTTGTACAATAATAATCTACAGGTCAAAATGAAGCTTATAATAAGGGGAATGTAGATATATATAATCTAGTCACTGAATAGGTATACAATAAGAATATATATAGAATATCAGTCCATTAATAGTTCTCAGAAGTTACCCGTAGTTTAATCTTCACTAAGATATAACAGAATTGATTTAATTAAATTCTATTGAAACTCTACAGACAATTAAATAAAACGCTTTCATAAAAAGCTCATAAAAACAAGAACAATCTGCAACTGATCCTGACACTTGAAATGCCGTGGTGGAAAAATAAGATTTGAGCGTGTTATGGGTGAAGTTATGTCCTAACTATGTCCATTCACAAAAATGGTAGGTAACAAAAATAATAATCCTTCGAGTACTTTAATTTGGTTGAATGTAAGTGGGAAATAGCTATTTTAACCTAAAAATAATATATGCAGCAAATCAAGTTGACAGCAAAGCTAGTTATTTACCGATAAACCCTCATCCCTATTTCAAAAAAGATCTCGAACGATTACTTACAGCCTGATTGTGTTTTTATAATATATATAAAATATTCAGTAACCTTGGTTTATCATTTATACGTTTAAGAATTATCATAATAATGCATTACAACCTGTTACTTCATCCGAATTTTTTTGATAGCCTAAGTGAACATTTATATGCTTTTCATAAACAAAAAAGGATATAATAAGTCTTTCCACGTCAATACCGAAAGTCGGTTGTTATAAAGGGGAAGAAATGAACCCGATTATAATGCTTGAAGTTTATTACTCTGTAAATATGAAATCCGCCCCCAAATGCCCTGGTACAGCTGAGGGTAGGGAGAGTCAACTCTCTCTCTCGAAATGCTCTCACACGTTCAATCACTGCCAGGGAAGTCCTACTCACTGCCTACTCGCGGAGGGGATGTTGTTTACGAAATTGAGAGGACAAACAGCGAATGTTCTGTGCTTTAACCAGGTTGGTGGATAAGGAGGATTCGCCTAGGAGAGTTGGAAAGCCCTCATTCCAAACCAATGGTGCACATGGGCTCCAGAATCCTGAAGGAACAAATGGCGTATGAACCAATCGTTGATCACCGGCTACCATGAGACTGCATCTCCTTACGTTGCTCTATTACCTTGTGGATTAGACCCTTAGGTCAAAGGCTCCGGGTGTGGCACCCTAAGAAAACCACCTGCTTCGACCTGGGCACCCGAGCAGTATCACAGCTCATACACAAATCAAGTGACCTGTGTGGCGCATATGTATTCGGTGCCCCTTTGTACCAATATTTGTGTCCAAATAAATAAAGAATATGAAGCCCGAATCCAATAATAATTTACACTTTAATGTTTACTCTGTTAAATATTCTGTATATAAGTATGTCATTTCATTGTATATATTCCTGACAAGTTAATCTCTCAATATTTGTTCATTGTGGGCTTGGGTCATTTATTCGGATTTGTAGATAATCATCACTTAGCCACAATAAAGTCAAGAGATTTGTAACTCGCAAGTTTTTATCCGTCAGAAGATTGATTAACTAGTCAACAGTCAGATATTGTAATACTCTGACCCCATGAGTTGCTATCATTATATAGAAAGAAACATTTAATATTACCATTTCCCCTTTATTATTCGACAGAATGTAAGATTTCAGTGGACCACTATGTGAATACCCGTAACTTAGTAATTTAGTGTTTTTAGTAGATAAGTGTTAAGACAGCATTTCTATTTCTAGCAGATATAACAACCGTATAAAAAGATATTTCAATTGGTATGTTCAGTGATTTATTATGTTCGTATGACTTGATCGGATATCTAGTGAATAAAAATTAAAATAAGCACAGGACTATGTAGTATTACACAAATTCCTGTTATAAAACTAAATGACGCGAAACTACTCACCATACAATGGGAACACAGGAAAACATGCTTTTCTCAATAACCATTTAACCGTTTGAAAATATGACTTTTTTATCCCGTGATGTGATTGGTTAGCCATAGGAAAAGACAATATAGGAGGGAAAACCGAAGTGTCACGAAAAGCTGACGATAAGGGTAAAATCCCCGTAATATTAAGGGGAAGTTTATCATTTAATCCACGTAGTAATGCTCGGAGTTTATCCATTGCTCTAATCAGACGAAGAGGTGAGGCAGCAACTAAGTTGACTTTTCGGTTGCGTCTATGCAAGCTTATAAATGGATCAAGACGATTAGGTAAAATGTGATACCACGGCTTTGATACGTTAACATTTGAAGATAAATGGAGTTTCCTAGAGCAAACATTTAGATACAATATATGAAACACAAAAAAAGAAGTTAAATAGATAAAGAATTTATTACATGTAGGTGACTGCTAAAATTTCTAACAATGACAACTATATAAAACAAATTCTAATAATTCAACGACTTGGTAGGTTAGCTTATCAGTTTTGTTTTTAACATTTAAATGTAGTTTCAAACACAAAATAACCCTCGTAGAAGCTTAGGTTGAGTAAGTGTAAAATTCCAATGCTTCAGTTCCATTGAAACACTATAACATGCTAACACCTTTACTTATTGTTGACTACTGCTTTCGCACTAACCACTGTCGCTTAGCCACTCGAAGTCGAGTACATGTCAATGTACCGTGTATGACTGAATATAGTTCTGTTACAACAGTGAAGTGTTTTATGTTACAGCTTTCTAAACACTTAAATGTTATTTAAGTAGAGTAAGATAAATCGCTCACTAGTGTTTAGGAAACGATAGCGTAACCAGGATTAACAATAAACGACTTAATACAAAAAGCTGCGTGACGTGTGCCAGCCATACTTTATGACTTTCGTAAGCAGACTGATAAGCGAACGAGATTATCGTAATCAGTGTTTGATACTTTGAGTTACATGGCTCAGAATTCACCCCAACAGACCACATGCATTCAATATCTTCCTTTATAGCACAGGTTTTAGAATTACTTCGTACTTTTTATTCGGGTACTTGGAAAGCCTAATGTTCCTTACCATCACTAGTAATATTACACTGAAATTCGTCCCGGTAATCTTATCTTGATGTATTGATATGGTGTAGCAACCCATGTACATAAACGCCAGTCTTTACGTTGTTCATGTCTGGTTGACCTAGTATCCCAATGGGATAAGAAACATTAAGGAAAACTCCGAATAGTTTAGGCCACGGTTGATTTCATTTAACAAATGAAAATGGATTATGGAAGGTGACAACTAGGTGTCAAAGGTTCCCACATATAAAAGCCTGGAAAGCCAGAACGGTTAGAATTAAAAATGGAAGACGACCAGGAAACAAGCATTTAATATTAAATCAATTCGGGAAAAGCTTGTTCCCATTCTCACCAAGTCTGTGGGACATATTGCGCAGCGAATCTCAAGAATTCTATGCGAACAACCTAACAGCTCTCAGACTAAGTTATTACGAGCCGGAAACTTTTAATCGGAAAACATCAAGAAACTTACTCTTCTAGAATAAAATTGACGATCTGCATGCAGACATTAGAATTACCATTCCATACAACACATTCACATAAATCACCATCAACACGTCGAAGTTCAGACTTTTTGCCCCAAAACTGGCGAAATTCATTACCAGCCGGAGTGTTACTTGGAGGACCTTTGGTGAGGATTGCATGAGTGAGCTGTCCAATATATTTGAGTCCTAGGCCATGGAGGTCTTTCTGAAATTACAAAAATGTTCGGAAATTACTTTGCCTTTTATGCAAACTCTGATGGGACAAACGAGCGATACACGATCTTTCAAAGCTTCAGTTAAAAGTTGGGATACGAGGTTTAGCGTATTTTCGCTTGCTTGGGATCCTAAATCATACCCCTGAACTTCCTTTTTGAGTTTTAACTCGATATAATCAATTTTTCGGAATCTGAAAAAGTAAGAACTGATAATAGGAAACGTACATCACCAAATGGTCATAAAAATAGACGCAATCCATGTTGCAAACCTGTACAACACAACTGTTGGATATATCACTATATCTAAATGTACGGACGTATAGTAATCAGACTCAAGCAGCAAAAGTTCAGTGTTGATAATATGTATATTGTGTATTGGCAAAACAAGAAAACAATTAAATCATGCGGATGGTGGTGTCCGAAGGTCACGCCGTTTTGAAACGCATAATTTTGAAAGCCAATAAAAATTGAGGAGTAATTTTCTCGCTGTATTAACAGGTTCAAAGAATTCTTCAGTACTATTTGTTTCAATCACTGTTGAACTTTAGAACATTTTGTGTATTAATCGCAACACTGAGATTCTTGGTGCCTTGTCTTAATCTCTGTGTATGTTTGACTTTTTCTATCATCCTACTGAATTTTAAGTCATACAATTCTGAATTTCCTAGAGTCGCACAACATATTGCCTACCATTGATGCTATCTTAAGAACTTTGTTGACTGGTGTTGCAAAAATGACCTGGGGATAAGCTTGACGTTTTCAGGTCATCTAGGTATATCTTAGTCATTAATTATGCTTGCGTTTTCATTTATTTATTCATTCAATTTCTCAGACCTTGAAATAACTTTTATAATGGGATTATCTGAAGGCATGTCTTTTGGCATGTTGTGGTTTTTCTTCCATCACAATTTACTGCCCAGCACTAGTAACGTCCGTACGATGATGGAGTGGAATTTTCGCCGAAGTAACATTTACATTTCTTATGTGGGTAACTAAAGCGATAGGTCGATAGACGTGCCCCTCACCACAGTTATAATGGTATAAAAGATAATGCCCCACCTCACTTGGGTCGATCGCCAGGTATAAAGTCCAAAACGAGAGTACACTTTGTTCTCACTCATTTCGTATTTGTTGTGAATCAACTTTGCTTTCCATGTATTCATTGCGTCGAAACCATGCTTGATCAACTGTTTCTTGAATTATTTCCGCCAAAGTTCAGAATTTTCCTTAAATCCGTTCTGTGGCACTCTTTATCTGTTCAATTATTACACTGGTGGTCATCTTGTTTATTTTGTCGACTTTTTCCCTATAAGTTTTCTTGAAATGGTTGGCTATTTTCACAAGTGGGGACAATAAAACTACTTCCTTCCTCTGGAGCGAGGAACGCAATATGATGAGTTCAAAAGTGGTCCCACAAGATACGCAACTGTTTAAATCCCAAAATACATTCGAAATCTGCATTTCACTGAATTCGCATATTTCGCCTTTCGACTAGAAAATTGCTGACCCAAGAGATAATTAGCATTCTAACGTTGGCCAGCAATATAGATGATGAGGGCTGTACTGGTGACATTAGCAGTGACAATGAAGGATTTGTCAGAGTAGTAAGTGCTGTTTTAAGACGAGCCAACCACTCGAGTGCGCAACATACAAAAGAGAAGTCTCTTTTGAAACTAATAAAGAGAGAAATACCACTGGATATTGGTGGCCACAATCCTAAAGTAGTACTTGAAGGCCAAGAAAACACCGTCATCATCCCCAGATGTACCAACTATGTATTCCTGTCTGAATGGAAATGGACACAAAGAAAAGTGAATAACCACAAACAGCGTCCATTTGGTTGATAAACCTTTGGCAGACTCAATCTGGGTCACTGAATACTGCGATAAAGCCCCAAAGTAAGATGAGGCTTAACCGAGCCGCGGTTGGAAAAAGATTGTTATAATCGAGCGTTACTCTGAGAAAGATATCCGGATCAAACGACGTTGTTCCAAGAAAGCCCCAGGTTTCAACACCTTACAGTAGAACTGTCTTAACGTTTGCATTGGAAATTTCAACTTTGAAGTTGGCTGGTGGTCCGTTTGAGTTCCATGTGTTCCTCAATTGTAGAAGTGCTGCTGTTGCTTTGCCAATCCGTGCCCTTACATCTAAATCAGATTCTGCTTCTTTATCGAGTATTGTGCCCAGGTACGTGAAAGATTCCACATCTTCCATTGTATCTCCTTTTGATGTGATTGAGTTGGTGTTCTCCGTGTTTTTTTAGAATCTTGCTATTTCCCTTGTGCATGTTAAGGCCTACTGATGCAGAGGCTTCTGCCACACTGGCTGTCCTAGCCGGTGTTTATGGGATAGAGGTTTGAATCATCTAGCTGCATGCAAGCTGTCTATTGTAGACCAGGTTTACCCTGGAGTACAGGGGTCTTCACAAAACAGTCAAGCACGAGATGCCTTGCCTGACACCGGTCCTTGTTTGAACAATATCTGTAGGTTTCCCTTCATGCTTGAATTTGCTGTACGGTTCTCCTTATAAGATTCGTATGATGTCAACAGTCTTCTCAGGTACTCCGTAGCGTTAAAGAAGGTTCCACAATGTCTGTGCTCGACTGATCCTTCCGGAATCTGACCAGTTAATCTCGAAGTTGGGCGTCCACTAAATCTTCCAGTTGGTACAACAACACTCTGTCAAAAGCTTACTTGCATTGATAGTATTATGATGTTTCTGTAGTTCTCAGTTTCTGTGATCCCCTTTCACTGGTATGTCCAATAGGTATCCCTTTTATCAATCCGCCGGCGCTTGTTCTTCTCCCCAGGTCTTTCTGAATAGAATTCAGAACGACTTCGAGTTTACCTTTATGACTGATTTCAGTGATATTTACGGCGAGTTGTCTGTCCTTGTTGTTTTCCCGTCCTTGATTTGTCTGATGAGCATGTTGATTTCATCAATTGTTCACCAAGCAACATCCGAGTTAGCATGCTATAGGTTGTCTTAGTAGAATGGCTAACCCAGCATAAAATTGGAAACATGAGTCTGAATGGTGAGCTGGTTACTCTCTTCCGAAAGTGTTCTATCTGGTTTGCGTTGGGTTAAATGTTATATAAAAAAGACAATCGACTGTAGGTTTCTACTCATTTGTTGCTGCTGTATTGCTCTAACGGCAATATCAGATGCGTGTTTTAGGTATTAAAAGTTCATAGTTGAATCAATGCAAGAGTAATGCCTGAATGCTTAAGAGATTTTCAGAATTTCCAAACGAGTGAATGGCATCGAGGAATAAACTTAGTTTACGTCAGTGACTGCATAGACAATCAAATGAAGACCACAGTATAAAGCGATCATTAATAATTGATTCTCAAGTAATAATATGCTACATGAGTTATATCAGTTTGCAGGCAAGATAAACGTATTACAAATTCTATTGGCTTTCATTTAATGAGTTAATATATTATGTTGATATGCTTTAAAACACAGTTTCCACAGAAACAGAGGATAAATATTCACAAACTAAAATAATAATTTTCAACATAAGAGCTGGTGCACTTTACGAAAGTCACGTTGAAACAAGCAATTTGTTGTCGAGGACTAGCGCAAGTAAAGTCCAGAGCTGTTCATAACAAGAGTTTAGGTGGTAAGTGCATAACTAGTCAGTCAGAAATGTTAAACTTGACGTGCGGTATTGTGCTTCTTGGTAGTGTTTCAAGATAAATATTGAAGGCATTGATGATGATGAATAAAGAAGTTACGTGTTCGATACCTGTCTTCTGTAGTTTACCGTGAGGATGCTAAAAAATGAGAGAGAAAAAGAAAAAAGCTATAAGTAGAACAGACAATGTTCATGACTAGCAAAGTTCAGTCATCTGTGACGGAATAATTCAGGGATGACCACTTGGACTTATCCTTTTCTATTAAGTCGATTTCTGAGCAAATATATTTCAACATGTTAACGAAAACAAACCAGGGTATGGTGTCGAGTGAACAAAGGTCTGTATCAACGATGGTAATTCAAAAGTGCTGAAAGTTTAGTATTACTTATATTTTATAAATTTACGAAAACATAGAGTTCGAATATTAACTGTTTTTTCGTGAAATTTGTTATAGCTCGTCTTCATTGTTATCATTTTTGTAGAACCAAGAGTGGACTCCCATTTAGCATAATTGTCCAGGTTTACTTGCAATATGATTTCTTTGTAGGAAGTGAAACCAAGTCAAAGTTACAGACATGAATCAAATAGTGTTCGGCGTAACAAATTAGTGCTAACTTCATTGGCTAGTTACATCGCTAGACCATAAGTGGCCATGATTTAACCGAATGTCCTGCCCTACTGACAAGAGTGGATTGAAGTTATCTACCCAACATAATGTTTGCTGGTCAATAACGGCGTCCTCCTCCCCTTTATTTTGTGTAGCATGGAGTTGAGTCGCGGTTGACTATGAACACCACTACAAGAAGACTACGTACCAGTTAACCGATAAAATCCCCTGTAAACCAAACATCAGGAGGCAGTTGATGGCTGTAGTCAAGATGTATTGGCTGGCGATCTCGTGGTATAGAAAGGATACTGAGATCGTACCAAAGGAGTACAAGCGTGTTTACCGAGCGTAACCGAATCCGTGCAAGGCCACAATCAATGCAATAGTGATTATATGGCTGTCTTTAGCACAGTTAAACAAACGAGAACAGTAAAACAATCACTGGTACGGTTGGTTACAATAATAATTGTTTCAACTAAATCAATCGCGTTCTCTTGGTAAAAGTAGGTTACTACATATGTTTGGCCTTCGTATGTCTGTACTGTGTATGGAAATTGCTTTGATCTAAGCCCTATGTCGCACACCTTGTGGAAATACACAGTCTCTATTAGTTACAGGTTACAATCTAATCAAGCAGCTAAAATGGGAATAAAAAGACGACAAATGTTAACAAGTTCCAAAATTCGTCATAAGTTTCTAAATGAGTTAGGTAATAAATAATTGGTAGTTACTTGAATAACATCGAGGATTGGTTTGATACATTTCACGCCGACCAAATGACCTAAAACGACAAGTGAGTGTTCCTAAAAATCACATTTATCAGGAATTACTGATTCATTCTTTCAAAGAGTGGGAGGGTGCCAAAGTTTTTCATTCTAATCAATTCACTCATGTAAAGAGCAATGCTTAAAAGGTCCAGATGTCTGAGACGTGCGAAAGCTGGAAGTTCCTCATTTTCAGTGCAGTGTCTCAATCCGTTTCAAATCTGTAGCGTGGAGTCGAGTCGTGATTGACTATGTACACCGCTACCAAGAAACACGTGCCAAATAGATCAGAAGGAGTAAGAAGCTCGTTCCAAATGACTCCATAAAATCCCCGAGAAGCCAAATATCAGAAGGCAATTAATGGACCAAGTCGAGATGTATTCGCTGGCGATCTCGTGGCATCGAAAGGATACCGAGATCGTGCCAGGATACAAGCTTGGTTACAGAACGTAACCGAATTCGCGCGAAGTTACAATCGAAGTGTCAGTATAAGAATGGAAGCACAAAATAGCTGTCATTAGCACAGTCAAACAAAAGCACATTAAAACAAACACTGGTACAGTTGGTCATAATAATAATTGTTTTTATTAAACCAGTCGTGTTCTCGTGATAAATGTGAGTCACTACAAATCCTTTTACTAAACAGTCGGCTGTAAGAAATAACGCAACTGTTGAATTATACGCTGACACATAGATTAATAGATGTTTCTGTGAATATTGCTCTTCCAATGTTAATTATACGAATGGTCCACATTAGTTTAAGATTTTTACGCTTGTAGACTTATAATTTTACAAATTATCGGCTTTCGGATGTCAACTATAATGTGGTTCCAGGGTGGTGCGGTTTTATCCTTAAGGGTAAGTACTCTGTCACATGTGCTAGGCATCTACGCAAGAGCAATTATCTACTTGAGGAATGAGATTGGGGTCGCAGTTTTGCTTATCAAGAGAGATGGTTGGTATAAAAGTAACTTTGCCCCGAATCGAACAAAAAACCGCATCCTGTTATTTATATTCGTGGCGTACGAAAGGTGGTTATTGTTAGGATGTGCCGAAAAACATACCAATAATTACCATGTTTAGTCTAATGGTGGACTTGGACGTTAAATGTACACTCCCAATGGGTCGATATTTATTTCACTTGTTAAATATTGTACAAATGTTTTTTCTACTTTATGGTACGATGTGATTTGTTAGTTTGGTATATATATAGAGTATGTCTGAAATATAATGATTCATATAACCGAGGCTGAGACTTGCGTTCTCGACTCAACTGGCCGGGCTAGACAGGGAAGCAGGACCAATCAGAACTCTAGGTCGTTCAATATGTGTTTTACGTGTCACTGTAATCGATCGATAAAACGCTGCTATCAAAATCTGAAGTCTCATCCGTTACAACAGTTATTTTGAAGGTCATGATCAGAGACCTCACCCATCAATGGTCATCGGTACTTGCGTTCCAAATACAGGATGAAACAGCATAATTCAACTTCTAGCACTAACAGCGAATATCTTGTGATGCCAGTAAATATTAGGACGAATATTGTTGTACCTGAGTCTCGAACTTCGTCTAAGAGATCCTTAATGTGGGAGGTATATCCACGACACCATGTAGAACACCAAACCGGAAATTGTTTTATTTCATCGTAAGGATCAATCAAAAAGGAATATGCGGACAGTTGAAATATCTCAAGCGGCAGAAACATTGATTTTAGCCTAAAAAACAGTCTGTTTCCTGATATTTTCGGAAAATATCTAAAACATTCGCATCAACATTATCACATAAAACACTAAGGTATGCTGGAAGGAATACTCTGACATAAGTAGTAGTAGAAAAACGAAAGTTATTCAAATATTTTACTACAGACGTTTAGAGCATTATATTAATTACGGGAGTTCGGCACAATGAAGTATAAAATGCAGAAGCTACAATCAAAAATCAGCTAAAAAAGACTCAGGGCGAGGCATGCCGACCTACATCGCTTACAAAAGTAGTGGAAATATTAGTCTCCGCTTCCTTATGTTTGGTCCAAATTTAGACTGTTGAAATCACGACTTTATTTCCAGTATCCTGAAACACAAAATGAATGTTGTATTTCATCCTCTTTTTTGCTTTGTTCAGTTTGCAGTTAGATTGAAGTTACTTTAAAATTAAATGACTTAAACTTGTCATTTTTGTCTACACTTTTGTGGTTTCCGTTTTTTACGCAAGTTGCATTAAATTCTTCATTTATCCGATATCTTTATGACAGGCTTGTAACACCAGGTATTCGTCAATAATCCAAAGAATTCATCGAATGACACAAATATGAATTCAATATAAGCGTATGAATTGCTGGAATTGCATGAATTTATTTGTAGGTTTGCGTCGAGTCGAGATTGACTATGAACACCAATACAATAGGAAGCGTACCAACCAAACCAGAAGGCGAAGACTGAACGCAACCAGATTCATTTCGTTGGCGATCTCGTGGTATCGAACGAATACCATGATCGTGCCAAAAGAAGTACAAGTGGAACGAGCGGACAGGAGTACGAACGTACGAGGTCATAATCCGCGGAAAAGTAGTGGAGTGTAATGGAAGCACAAAATGTCAGTCATTAGCACGGTTAAACAAAAGCACATTAAAACAAACACAGGTACAATTGGTTATAATAATAATTGTTTTTATTAAACCAATCGTGTTCTCGTGATAAAAGTAAGTCACTACAAATTTTAGATTCTTTGGTCCTCACCAGTCCATCCGGTTTCGGTGTCATGCACCATCCAATTACAATTAGTTAATCCTCAATCACACGTATTACTTCAGACAGAGTCATAGATCAGTTGTATCCAATCGCAATAATAAAAGAATGACAAGTGATGTGATTATGTAGTGAGGTGTAACGGACGAGATAGCCCGGACAAGCTAATAATAGTGGTGATGTGATTGCCCATGCCCATCCATTGCTACTGTTGAATATAGTGTTTGTGAGCTCCATCCACATAGTAGTTCAAGCATTCTATGAACCACCGCGCTCGCTGGTCCCCAAAGTTTGCTTATCTTCAGGCGGCACCTCTTACGGCCCACGGTTTGTCTTGTTTAACTCGGATTTGGGAGAATGCTTATCCGATTGCTTTTGGGATGCCAGCAAATTATTTTCAGTAAAATGTGCTGAATCAAAAGTTCCTCCAAGTACAGAGGTTTATCTTTTAATACATTTTTATCTTCACATAGATGACCCAGATTGGCTGAAGTGACATGTTGTACCCAAGTCGCCTATTCTTATACTCGAAAGTAAAAGAAATCACTGCAATTTACACAACGTGAAGTAAGAACATTAAGGCTGGTAAAACCGAAAATTTATTGAACTCAAAACATGATAAGGACTCTGGTCGAAAATACACTCAACACATATTTAGTGTACACCTATTGTGATTAGTAATCTGAATAAAGTCACATAGGTGAAGAATATTCCGAGTTAGAGCGAAATCACATGTTATCTGTTGTGCTCATTATAGTTTATGTCAATTTTATACAAGAACATCGTACCTTGAAATAAAACTACATTTCAACAAAATAATGTTATAATAAATAAAATTCACTGAAAAGCAAAAACTATTACTCTGAATATTTATTAAATTGGATTAAAAACGTAATTAATTCTGAATAAAGATCACAATGAGTTAAAGAATATAATTTTGCCTATCCATTCAGTCTGTGATAGACCAGACGTTATATAAACGCAAAAAGTATCAACAAAGTTAATAAAAATCAATAGTAATATTAATATATACCAGTTAAATGTTACAAATACAATAAAAACGGGACTTTACTTAAGTTCGCCCAAAAATGATGCGTGTTCAGCTTTAGTCTGGTACAATAAATCCACAATTATAAATACTGGGTAATTTCCAAACGTGTCGACGAACTCTCCAGTGGTGTAATCCAAAGCAAGGTATGAGGTATTCGCACTCACAGTCTATGAATGTAAATAACATTTGTTTTAGATC
This sequence comes from Schistosoma haematobium, assembly GCF_000699445.3. NCBI lineage: Eukaryota > Metazoa > Platyhelminthes > Trematoda > Strigeidida > Schistosomatidae > Schistosoma > Schistosoma haematobium. Next base: position 40,345,800 of record NC_067199.1, read on the forward strand.
TCAGTTAACTCGGTCATGAATGAAAATAGAACGAGGAATGTGTGAGGAGCAGTGTATTTGCTAGCCAGCAATGGTATGTCACGCTATGTCAAAATCACAACGGAAAGTATGTTCAAGGTCATTTACTAAAACAACAGTTACAGTCATTTAATGTTAAATATGCATACAGTGGAACGTTGACAAAATGAATACAAATAACATTGAAAACTATTTACAAAATAAGTTTGTCAGGCCTATCTCTACAAGTCATATGAATAAGACTTATGCTCCAGAAACGTACGTTTAAAATAATTCTCACCTTCTCCTGCTTTAAACACTAACTTTCAAACCAGGACAACTGCAGCGTCGTTAGCGACTGTTTTACATTTGTAAGTGAACTGAAATGGATCATTATGCTCCTTTAATGCAACCTAAAGTGTAAGGGGTGACAGTTTTTCTATCGTTTTCAGTAAAGGTAAAATTATTGCTATGGTTCTACATCACTGTTGTTTTAATTGTTATTACGTCGTTATCATTTCCCATTGACACTCAACCAAAGAGTTGTTGTAATTAATGCTTCACACTAACAGACATTTTAACTACGATAGCTAACTATCATTAGTGACATCTATATACTCAAAAAATAAACTAAATTGTGCAAAGGCTTATCTCAAAAAGACCAAAGATATTATTTTATGACGAAAGGACAGAGCCATTGAGGTTCAAATACTCGATTCAGATGACAACTAACTAACCAATCAAATCGTTGTTTAAGCGCTCACCTAGTCAATCTGGTCTGATGCGTCTGTAGACTATGCTTGTTGCATGTGACCTGCCAATTAAAGGACATTATTATCTTATTATATTAGTGTAACTCATAATTTTTATTCATTTCAATAAGACACGCAATACTGGTCGGTATGTATATGCGTATGTATAGCTTTCATATAAACTCTGCGGTAGCCAGTATAGCTTTAACAGTCTAGTGGTATACCTGTAGGACAAATTAGATCCTACGTAGGTCACAGATTGGTAAAATTCTTTAACAAAATGTACAATAGGTCAAATTTATTGAATCTTCTTTCCATGAAACGTGAAAATGAAATCATAGATGAGTCAGTATTTAGGCCGTACGTCATTTCAATATGCACTACTTTTGTTTGCAAACAAGTAAACTCACATTCATGTATTTTTCTAATTATTTTAATCTCTGAACCACAAAAGGTCCAAAGTGATCTACTCCCACGGATGAAGAACCATACCAGCCTTGATACACTAAACGCGGGAAAGTGACACCATCACGTGTTGTCCTGGACTAATCATAAAACCCCAACAAGTCACACTTTCCCATCACTCTCCTAATTAAGCTGGTTCCTCGCACTGTCTTACTATAGGTGACTTGTCGAAACCCCACTTTCTAAGTCAAAGTAATATACTTTGCCCAACTGAAGCACAAAACACATCGTATGAATGACTTATCGAAATACACATATAGGTTATCCTCGTATATTTATTGACTTAAATCACGTTGATGAATAAGTCAAATACGACAATGGATTTCTGGATACGTATATTTTGTATACTCATTGATTTGTACAGACAATTAGAGGGACGAAGCGAAGCAAAATGACGTGCAGTGGAGAAGGCATGTGAGCCAACTCGATTTTATCAAGCGTTAATCGATATTTGTAGTCAGATGAAAATAAGTTAAAGATATGTGATGGATAAGATAGAAAATGCACATACATACGCTCATATAAAAACAATCCAGGTTGAAAAACGAACAATTAACAAGGTGTAAATGTGGTTTAAAAAGAATTAATAGACTGGATTGTCTGGAAGCTAGAATAAACTACAAGGGTTTAACTAGCTCCGACAACACCTTGAGCCATAGCCTACACCTGTGATGTATTATATACAGAGCCCCTGATATTTCGGTTAGTATGAATGATCTCATTGTTAATGCGTCAATACGTGCATCTGCTCTAAACTTTAATGCTAAGGTTGTTACATGAGATTTCAATTACTCTGGAATAAACTGAAGTACTGGTAGTTATCAGTCATGTTTTGATGGATTCTCAGCGAAAATTAACATGCTCTGCTGGTGACGGTGGGTTCGTACTCCAAAAAGGCGAGATAAAATATTTGATATCATCCTACTATATATACAAGTAAACAGTGAATTTGAAAACAGTAACCATCTAATAGTAATTTTGCTCTCCTGTTCTTTCCCTCATATAACCAACCCATACAAAGTCCATCGATATAGGGATTACAGACATGCTAACTGGGATCTTTAGCACTCCCTGGTGAGATTCTCAGAGTGGGATACCTTCCTCTCAAGTAGTAGTCTTGTGGATGCTATTGAAATATTCTATCTTATCACCAACTCATGTTTAGATTCCTGTGCACCTCCTAATATGTACAGGTTAAGTAAACTTAACGAATTGTTTGTACCAGCTGAATATCGTAATAAATTAAGACACCAGAAGAAATGTTATATTAAATCAAACGATTCACATTAGCTGCACAAATAACTATAATTTTCAACTAATTAAAGAAAAGAACAGGTTAAAAACTATTAATGAGGAGCCTTAAACACTTAATAATATCTCAAAAGTACAAAACTTAATTTTCCTTGACAATACACACGTTAGAACAACTCAAAATGTCGATATATCATGCAACTTGCATAATGGAGCTTTTATAAATGACTCTAAAACTATTGCAAACCTTCTCAGTGTTTTTTTTTTTGAGCGATAATGAATTCCTAAATAAAACTGTTTTGAAGTCATGTACATGACTAGTAAATCAGTAAAATCTATCACCGCCACATGCCTAAAATTAGTAAATCTCTAAATTCTCCTAAGGTTTCAAGCGGTCAAGAAATGTATAGGATTTCATCCTTTCTCTACAAATATAGTGGACCAGATGTTTCACTTCTTCTAAAGCTGTTCACTCTCTCTCTGGAAACAGGTACTTACATTTATTGTTGGAAAACGGCATATAGCACACCACACTAAAATCTGGAGAAGGGAATGAAATGAACAATTATCAGCCCATAAATATTGCTCCATTTATATCTAGGATTATGGAAAGAATTTTTGATGAACCCACGAACTATTTACTCACTGAAAATCTCATCAGTGATTCTCAACATAGGTTTCTTAAAAATCGGTCTTGTATTAGCACTTTAATTTAGTCTTTACTCAAGGTAACCGAGAATGTATAGTCTTAGAAATATACTTTGACATTTCTAAAGCTTTTGGCATGGTTAACCGCCAGCTTTTTATAGGCAAATTCGTATCTAACTGGGTCAAAAACCTTGTGCTTGTTTGGAACCATATTTTTCCTACCCACCAACACCAAATAGCTGAAATGAACTCCCCGTTGTTGAATTCTGTTCCGGTCAAAAACGGTGTAATACAAGGTTGTGTCTCAGGCCCTTTGCTATTTTTAGTTTATATCAATGATATTCGCGATCGCTCTTGTGTGCAAATAACCTCAAAGTAGTGTATTCATTCCCCCCTCATGAGCTGAACAATATGCAAAAGTGCATAAATATGGAGCTCAACAAGGTAGCCCAGGGATTCTCCGAATAATAGTTGGAGCTTAACTTAGCTAGATGTGCTTCAATAATACATCAATCAACTTAGATCTTACCATAAACGGTAAAGTTTTATGTAAGTTGCTTACCGTAGTGAACCTAGGTACTCCTAGAATTTATTCTTCACAGAATAGGACTCGAAACACTTCCATGTCCCAATGTCCTATGGATTACGTAATATGTAAACTTTATAATAATGAGCCGAGTATTCTGATGTATAAACTCCTAGAACATTACATGTTTAATCATAGTAATGTTCGCATAAAGGATAAATTAAGGTCAGAATCCGTTCACACACGATTTACTAGCTTTGATACAAAAAGCGCGCGGCACAGATCTTATTAGACAAGAATCTCCTTGATAACCGAGCTATATTATACTATCCAACTAGCAACCAAGAGCTAACCATATTTGTTGGTTAATCCGGAAATCACATGTCACACCTGTTGGATTAATTAGTCAATAGGATTACTCTACATACATAACAAAAATTCATTGATGGTAAAACGATTGGTCATCAGAATTATTTGCCCCATGGTTCGAAAAAAAGGCATTTAAACCTAAGGTTCACTAAGTTCTGATTAATCTGAACATTCACATTTAGAAAAAATTCATGGTGAAATCCCATAGTAATTGTTAGATATAGACGAATAAATGGAAAAGGTGGAATTTCAAAGAATATGCTAGGAATTATTATTATGTATATATGTTTATTGTATATTAAATAGATATTTGGATTGTGGTATTTTTTGGTATTGTCTTCATTATAAGCTTTTATTCAGCTCATCAATTGCTAAGATATCTTTTAGTGCTTAAAAACTAGCTAACCAATTATATATCTGTTACTCAGTTTGTAACACAGAAAACTTACTTATGTACAGATTGTGATCGCTTATTTACAGTACATTATAGTGTCGTTATTGATGCATAGTATCATATGATTCATAGTACTGCAAATAAGGTCGACTAGCTTTCCTATGTTCTGATTAGGTAGGTTGAGGATAGCAAAGATTTGAATCAACCAATGAACGTCAGAGAACTTAGTGAGCATATTGGTTAGTCAGCCAGTTACAACGTAGGACCAGGCGCATACATACACTGGTCCAAGTTGCCATACCTCATTATCACAGCAAGACGAGCACCGGATTCACAGAAGTAGTTAATTCAATGGTGGTAAGAACTAGTTCGTAGAAAGAAAGATGTGAAGCGATCTTAATCTCATAGTTTAGGGGAAGACAGAGAGTGTATACACCTTCGTCACTGTGATCGATTCTGAGCCATGTCACCCACAGTCTCCAACCATTAGTGACGATAGTCGTGCAGACCCCAACCAATTAGTCTGCATCTAACAACGTGGCTCAGACTAGAAGTTAGTGACTTTAATGACTGATGCCACGTTTTGGTTTGGCCGCCCTTAAATTTCTCCCAACCATCCCCAACACCAGTTAGCATTGCGCGTCGTGGTAATCGGTGTTCAGGCATACACAACACGTGGCCCAACCATCTCAGTCGATGAAGATTCACAACCTCATCAACTGATTTATCATTATTCCCTTATACTTTGCGTCTGACCTCGCTATTACTTACCTGTTGTTCTCAGCAGATGCGTGCAATATTTCTAAGGAATCTGTGGTCGAATACTAGTAGTTTACGAATATCTTCTATTCTTAATGTCCACGTTTCTCAGCCGTAAAGTAGGACAGAACAAGCTGCTGCGCAGTATTCTCATCCCTCAATTGATATTGATTAAATGAAATATTATTAGTATAGTTGACATGAAACGGAATGAACACTTATGAATTCAATTATTTGGTGATTCTACTAAGTGGACTATGTAGTATGCTATTTCTCATTTAAATATCACTTTTTTAAAAAAAGGGTGATGATTTTTTGTTCTCCAAAACAAATACAAATATATAATGGCGCATTTTGTATGTTTTCTTAAAACTGGTCTCAAAGTTAATACAACTTAACTAATAAATACCACAAAAACAGTAACCATTAGAAAATAGTTCAGAAAGAGAACAAAAAAATGACCGAGGAATGATACATATTTACAGAGAAAAGTAAAAATTAAAAAAAATTTTTTTTCTTAAAAAAAAGTGTAAACTATGAACTTCATTATGTTACATCATCCTTAATCTATTTTGTAATTAACAAGTCATTATTATTTTGTAATAGAAAAAAAGAAGTACGAATTGAAAATTAAACGAATCAGATAAATAACTTCTGAAAATTTTTACAAAAAAGGGTAAATTCGAAAGAAAAAAAAGAGAAAAACAAGGAAAACATAACTAAATATGTAGAGAGTTTTTGTTTAGCAACAAGGAAATATACTGTGAATTAAAAACAAAGAGAAAAACAAGCACTCATGGACGACAAGAGAAAATACGATGATGAATAACAGGTATAATCAATACTTTTTAAATGAATGGATGAATGAATGAGATCTGAGCTGAATTATATGCGTAAATGTAAATTTCAATGAATAAAATCACTTAAAATAGCCAATTAATAATAATGATGTATAATACTACTTACTATCTAATGATAATTAATATAAGTAGTATAATTATGTTTGATTTATTTAGTTAAATGAATATCAGAATTTAAACTATGCTCATAACATAATGCAGCTAGTTCAAAACAGAATTCATCAAAAATAATTGAAGCAAATACTAAATTTCGTGTTTTTATTGAAATATCTGTTGTTGGATCTGAATAAAATGGATTATTATTATTATTATTTATGTTTTCATTATCCATTGAATGTTTCACATTTACATCAACTTCTTCATCAGATCCTGAATTTGTTAATTTAAATTTGTTATTGGTATAATTTTGATTAAAAGAAGAAGAAGGAATAGATGTACGATTACCTTGATGAAGTGATGCACGTTTTAATACTGGACTTAAACCGATACGACTTGTTAAATTTAAAAATTGATTTACACGACTAAGACTTCTATGACGTAAATTTAAATTAATACTTCCACCACTGACAGAACTACGATGTAAACGTTCTGAACTAGTTTTATTATCATTATTCACTGGTAATGGATATGTAACAGGCAATAGTGGAACAACATGTTGAAGTGAATCTTTGTTTACAGGTGAATGATGATTTGAATTTGTAGGAAGACAATTTTGTGATAAACAGGTAGAAATGTTTTTCTTGTCCTCAGATACACCTAAATACAATAAAAAAAACATAATGAATTAGTATTAGTTTGTCAACTTTGATATTTATTGTAAATCGCATTTAAGCAGGGATAATGTATAAAGTATTTAGCCAATACAGTGAATAAAAGAAAAAATATTTAAATGAAATGTTAAATAAAAGGGGAATGGAGTGATACCTAGAGCCTTTCCCGTAAGTGTGGGAAATATATGTATAAAAAACCATCAACCAATCCTTCTTAAACCACGGTCATTACCTTTAGTCATACAAATCTTTTATCCCACCTTTTTAAACGTTCATTATAAACTAAAATAGTCTTGTTCTCAAAGTCTGTCAACAGGCCAATTTTCTTGAGTATTAATGGTTTGCAACTTTTAATTATTGGTAATTAAGGACTGCAATTGATCAGTCGCTAACAATTTCATGAGCTAAATCATAAGTTTTAATATATTTAGTATGAGACAAGTAGTGATATCCAGAACGCACAGGTACACACAGCAAACGAGTCTCAAATGGGATGAAATGTGCGTCGCGGATTCCACTTCTTGCTGTAATTCAACTTTGTTAAAAACTTGTGAATGTTTCACGATAAAGAATATTTCCAATATCTTTTAGACATGGCTCAGCCACCATCTACAAACATGTAGGACTGGCTAGCATAATAATAAGTTGGGAACGATCAAACGTGAACATCAATCCAAAAACTCGTTCAACAGTGAAACGAGTCATGTCAGAAGAAGCAAACCACATATTTGGGAATCATGATAGTTGTAAGCTGTGCTTAGAAACCATAGGTGATATGATTTGAAATGTCACATTGGAGCAAGTACATTGTTTTCCAAATTTTGAGAATATTAACTGTATTTGATTTTTCTAATGATCCATAATTTGTTCCGAAGTATACGTCAAATATTTGCTTCGCCACTGTCATTCAATTTCGTCTGGTTGATCTCCCCTCTCTATATATCTATCCATATATCTGTAATGGTCTATGCAGGTTGGTTAGTCAGTGTATATTTCTCAGTTGTACAAGACGTTAGTCACTCTCCAAATAGCTCAGTGACAATCTCTCATAGTGCAAAACTAAATCACTCGGGTTCTAACCGACTAGAGGTTATCCGTCCCCTCAAGATTATAGTTACGCTTTGCTCATGAGCACAAACTAGCACGAAACCTAAACTGTGTAGAGTTCACCAGAATATGATGTGAAGAGTCTGTCGTCTCGAGCTGTTGATGCATATTTCTATCAGATCCTACCAACTAATCAAAGATCATTGGAAAATATACATTCGCAATAAAAAGTGAACAATTGTAAATCGCTCTGAACACACTAGTATTACTTAGATGTTGTGGTCACTATCGATATTAAGACGGTGGATATATTTCTGAAGAACACCACAGTTGTTGAATCACACAAATCAAAACACTGCTAACGTACCTTTTTTACTATTATAAGTAGTATTTGATTTATATCCAGTCGTTGTTGCCATCATTTTAGTTTTAGTACGTTGTGAATTCTCTCTTGTTGTATAAAAATTTGGATCAATTGTCATCTTGAAAGGACCTGGCCAGACAATATTTAAATAAACACGCGCACGAAACACAAGTGATTTCCATTGTTCAACAGATTCCGAAGCGACTACAATTTGACTATGCACAGATCGGAGCACCTGAACACGATGGATAATGAAGGGAGTGATGCACAAAGTTTAAAAAGATTTAAGGAAGTTGGATTGATAAAAATATTTTAACAAACATCAGTCGCCTTGTAGCAAGAACTAAATGCTTGGAATACTAAATCGCCATACATTTGGTTGAAGTTTAGAAATGTAAAACATCGGATGATTGCCTAGTAAGTAATGGTAGATATATCCAGTTATGAGACTACTTTATTGTGTAAAGTTGAGTGACCCTACGTTTACTGATTTTTACTCTATAGTAATAGATTTACATTCTTATCTAATCTGGTTCTTGATTATTGGCTAGATAATTGAGTCGAGTTTGCCAAGTGATCTAGCATGACGATCAATCTAGTGTCCCAGTGAACATCAATCAAAAAAGATTCTTTTTTCCTTACAACACTAAATAAATAACCGCTATGCCTTAATGCTAACTTACCAAGTACAAACTAATGTGTCAGGCTTTGCTCAGACAACACTAGTTGTAGTGAAATTAGATGTATAAATTACCTGGTAGATGGTTCAAATCAACGTAATACCCTATCCCTAACCCTGGTATCGCTTACTCAGTGGTCCAAAATACACAGGCAATGTTAAGAAGTCGTTAATGATCGAATACTAATAACCTACGAATATCCTCTATTCTTAGTGGTCATGTTTTACACTCAAATTAAAACTGAGCGAACTGCCACACAATAAATTCGTCGCCACAAGTGACGTAAGTCGGAAAAAGCCAGTCGATCTTTCTGAAACTTCGTTAGACACCAGCCCACTAGGAAAATGAAACCCTCAAGATAAAAGGGGACAATACACTCAACCACTTCACCCCTTATCATTAATTCAGTAAACGGCATAAAATGAAAGTACAGATGATTGACAACTTCAAAGCAATACTTCACTATTAAGTCGGCCTATTTCCCCTCCTAGTAAATCGCTGAAAAATGTTGAATAAATAAAATTAAAACACGAATTTCAGCGAAGGGATCTCTTTTCAACGAATTTATTATCAAGCTGTACAATCGTATATATATATATATAAACTATCTGGATGAATTGATCATCAAATAATAATAAATGTATATTTAAAACGGTGAAAAACTGCAAACTCATGGTGACAGGTGGGAGTAATGTTGTTGGTTCGTTATAAGATTATGATATTTAGGTGTGTTTGTTACGAGTTCAGGCTATATTACTTACTATCTTTGTAAGCAAACAGAACACACAATTACAAAAAGTTACATTTATTCATACCGGTAGAAAAATACAGTAAATATTTGGTATTACATACTTTATAAAGAGTATTAACAGATGGTTTTATACTTAAACCAATTGGATTCAATAAGTATTCATATAATAATGGACATGGATAAGAGGCCAATGCAGCAAATATATCAGTTAGAAGGAGATTAGTGAAAAAACAATTATTGTGCATATTAGCCAAACGATTTAAGAGTATGGATAAAAATGGACCTAGTATTTTAATTGAAAAAAGAAAACAAATTCAAGAAGCATAATGATTAAGTAATGAGAATGAATGCATTTTATATTGAGATAGTACTGTTGGAGTAGACGAAAACTCAGGTGAGAAAAACCACAAAATCACATAATGACTTGATAAAATATGAAAATCACACATTAAATACATTATTTGCACATCTTTGCGTTGTACTTTACATACTCCATTATTCCCTTAGTTCTGTTGCTATTTCGATTGCTTTCCAATTTACTTCCTGTTTTCTTTATTTCAATCTGCTGGCAGGCATTTCACTTCCTATTGCTGTTATATACTACTTATATCTATCAAAATAGGTAGCATACGCCACAATATTTTGCAGTTAGAAGCTTTAATATTTCATTATTTCTTTGTTGTGAGATATGGTGCCTGAGAGTTGACAGTGATACGAAATCTTCCTATGCACAAGTTCAACCTATTACTTAAGCGAAATTACGGATAGTGAGAAAGGAAATTTGTTGATTAACTGATTTGGAATATAGATGAGAAAATTAAGCTACCAAAGATGCATTTCTCATTCCTCAGAAATGAAAGCCGTTTCTTGACCAACCACGTGCAGTTGTCATTTATACAGTTCCTGATTGCCTCAATGTATCGTTAGTCATAAGCAACATAGAACTTTGAACAAATACGCGATAGCTGAAGCTGTCATATAATATTGGTATGCTGAGATAAAACTAACGAGATAAATCGCAAACGAGGTTTAAATAGTTTAGTAGAAACGACTATGAAAGAAATTAAACATTAGGAATATGGCACGAAAAGGCAAAATGAAAAAGTATACTTAAAAGGATAGTGGGATTCAAACCCAGGACCTTCAGTCTCGAGCGCGGGGGTCGTGGATGCGCACTGTCGAGGAGTCTCATGCTAGGACGAAACGGCTGCTCAGTGCTTCCAGGTTTTCCATGGTGGTCTAGCTTTAATTGACCCATGAACTCAACTATTAAGTTATTTAGCTCATGAGTGCTGCTGTTTAGAGTGCTCTGTGGAAGATACAAATCATTTGTTGAAATTTTCGCACCTGTAATAACCACGACATATAAAATACATAACCTTCGATTACCGCGTTATACTTCGATAGTAAACATGAGGAATAGAGCAGAACAGCTCTTACGTAATTAGGATATGACAACGGTAGTTTATAAGGTTTCAGATGGCTGTCTGGAACCCTATACATAAATGTAAGCAAGGCAATTGTGTACCAATGATCGAGGATTGTAAATGGTATATACTAAAAGTCACACTTGAATGTATCTTTGTTGTTCAGTGGTTTGAATGTCTGATTTTTAACCAATGGTCGGAAGATTCAAATCTGATTAATGCAGGAGATTTATAGTGAGTATTGAATTACATGTCATTAATTTAATATTTAACATCATGAAATAAATTTGAACTACAATCACTATCACCACACTTACCTATACCGCCAGCGACACCAACTGAATTTGAATAATGTTTCGCAGATTGCGTCGATGAAGTTGAAGAGAAATCTGTTAAGTGTGAATGATTACTACAACTACTATGACTCCCTGAATGCTGACATTGTTGTTGGCGTATTGAGTCAATTCTGTTTAATGATATCGAATCCAAAGCATCATTACATGATCTAACCATTAACGAAGATAATAGAGGAGATTGTAATAGTCTAGATTTTGTCTCAGCATTATTGTCACCCTCATCTTCGTTATCACTACAATTAGGACTAAGATTATCATTCTTAGTTACAGTAGTAGTTTTTGTTGTACTACTAACAGTATCTGTTTCAGTAAATTCCATTTTTGAATTTTCAAATTCATGTATATAATCATCCAATTTTTTAAAAAATTCCTCATCAATTTTGCTGTAGGAAATAAATGGTGGCAAATGTCCAAAATGTTTTGTACAACGTCCTGGTGATGGTAAACAATCTAATGCAGCTAAAAAATTCTCTAATTCATATTCTTGTCTTTCATTAAAATCAGTTTTTGTACACACTGTGGTGGTGCATGAAACGACATTACTATTATGTAATTCTATACTTGGATCTAGATGAGCTAATCTTAGCAAATCCGGTAACGTTGATAAACAAGTACACGAAGGTGTAGAATTTGTGGATGTGAGATTATATGGTACACTAGAGCCTGTGTTATAACACCCTTCTTCATGATTGTCCATTTTTAATGTTGTCGATAATACTGATGATTGTGTTTGTGGTTGTTTATTGTCCATAGTTGCTGAATGAAATGATTCTGTTGAACAAGAATTAGATAACTGTTTATCAGTTGGCGAACGTGAATTAATTGTCTTATCAAGGGTATCAGTTTCAGAGACAGTCGACTCAACATTATCAGCAGCGATAAGAGTCGTGTCATTATCAGTAGTATTTGAATTGCTAGATTGTTTCATATTCTCTTGATTACTTTCATCATCTGATGAATCATTTATATAATTTAATTGATATAAAGATGAAGTATGTTTCCCGGATAAACTATGTAATAACAATGGTGATGACAATGATATATCATCACATACACTGTTCCATTCGTTTTTGCTACCACTGTCGACTATGTCTGGCATAAATTTTGTACGATCTCTAGCTGACAATCCATTAGGTATTGAGTCCGGTGTTACACAACCACTACTATTTGTATATTTTGACGAATGGATCGTTCTATACAAATCACAACGTGATCGTTTCTCTTGTAATTCTAATAAATTATCATCTTTTACTAACGATGTTGCAGATTGATTCCCTTTATTATTTTCAATCATTTTTGGCCAATACTGCGAACGCCATGATTTAAAAGCTTGACGTCGTCGTGATACACGTAAATTGGCATTTTTAATATAATTTATTAATTCTGGATAATTATTAGCCACTAAAATAGGATGGAGTGGTGTTGTGCGAATAACAACCCATTCGTTGTTTAATGTTTTGTTCAAATCATCATCATCATCATCGATTGATTTGCTATTAAAGTTGTTTGAGCGATTTAAACTTGTTAAGGGATCGATTGTAGGTATAGAGTCTCCATGACCACTGAATATGACTTCTTTCGAAACATTACATAGTTTTTCGACAGGACTATTACGACGAAACAATGATTTAAGATTATAAAATGAGAACATATCATTATATATATAAAGCAAATCGTCTAGTCTATATTAGCATTGTCTGAAGTAAAACTGTTGAAAATAGACACCTTTTTATCTTAGACATAGCTAACCGAGAAAGCAAAGTCATATTTCCACCAAAAGCTCTGTAGACTAAGAGAATGTTACTTAGACAAACATCTATTGAGTGTAACGGTAATTAGAACCTCTTCAGAAATAAAGCAAATAAATAAGCTTATTAAAATAATGATGAAGTAATCAGAGAGGTGTCTTAAGAAGTGAAAAAGTGAGATCCGACACTATCTGTTTGTCAAACATTGACACACTTATAATGATAAATACGATTTGAAATAATAAAGCATATTGTAATGAGGTGGTGATTAATTTTTTAAAACGGTCTAAGGCATTTGATAACAAGTTCAAATCTGAAAGGCTGGGTGAGTACAAACTTCTGACGTGTCTGTGTTCACATGCCATCTCAGGGTGAAAAGATAGTCGGGAAATTATAAACGAGGCATGTTATTGGAAGAATTAGATTATGCAGTTACTCAATGACTCAGCCCACATGTCTTTGTTCGAGTAGGAAGGATAATTGAAGTGGTCTTATCCAATTCTTTGGAGCTGATGATCTTGAGTGCTGCTAGAGGTGTGAGAGTAGTTGTCGCTTCTTATTCACACATACCGTAGAGAGATACTTTTTATCGAGATATATGAGAAAATTGAAATAAGGATGGCTTTGATTGCTTCGGAACGTGACCCCAGAGGGATAAAACTGTTTGAGGTTGATCGCATATGACCTTTTCATGAGTAGTTTTATATGTCCTAGCTTCGTACTTTCAAGGCTTTATTGCAGGGATGAAATGAGGTTTGTTATTTTTTAACAACCCACTTTATTCAGTTGTGCGGTGGCAGCAAATAGGCAGATGCTAGATAGAAGGGAAACACCTCACTGCAGTCAAACTTTTAAACAGACAGAAGTACGATGTCATGCTCAAACTTCATTTTTCTGCTTGCAGTCTTACAACTCTGCAACTGACCTTACTGAGATGGTAGGACCTAAAAGAACGAGTAGTCCGACCGACATAACTTGATCGGTTCATTAAAACAGACAATCTCCAATCTCATCTCTAAGTAGTAGCTGAAGTCGAACCATTTAATAAAAAGAAGTATATGTCATCAAAAAAAGTCAACATACCAGTAGGATATACTTGATTTGTGCCTCTTCTCATTCTTTAATTGTGTAGTGCCAACTTCAGAATTATCTGTTGTTGTTGACTGAGATCTGGATTTCGAAAATTTATCACTGCAAGATGATGTATTGGCTAATGATAAAAATAATTCAGCTGATTTAACAAGATGTGGGATTAACTGATCCACCGTAGGATGATAATAAGTAGTATGTTTAACGGTTGATCGTGGTGAAGTAGACCAAAGTAGTTTTGGTTGTTGTGTTGTGCCATTGTTGGATAAACATAATGCAGATCCAGTCAGTAGAGTTTTATGAAATCCATTTGATGAAGAATCAAACCTTTCAGAATCTAAATGATTCAAAGTTAGTAAATGCCTAAGAAAGGGAAGTGAATAGGAAGACTAGCGAGTAAAAAAATAAAATTAACGATTTCAAAAATATGACAAATAGATATGAGAATATGAACAGAAGATTATTTAATCTTATTATGTGATTGGTTATGAATTAGAAGTTCTAGTCAGTAACCAGAATCAGTAGATGTTATTCAACCTGAAAGCGGGACAAGAACTCACCAATTAGGTAGGACGGAACAAGTATTGTGTTAAAAAATACACTTGATCTCGAAAATGTTTTGTATGGTGGGTACAGATATTTGAGAAGCCCTATAACATGCACCCGAAGTAATTTCAAAAAAATCTTTTATTCGCTGTAATAAAATGATAACATTGTTTTCATTCGGCTGAAGGTTATTCGCAACGTTTTCAGTGTCCAATAAGTCTGCTATATCCAGTATTTTCAATCATTTTCTTGTCTACTTAATCGATGAGCTGTGCATATTTAAGTTTAATTTTCATTAAAGATTTAATTTTTCTAGCCCTGATTACAATGACAATGACAGATACATATTTCTAGGCGCTTAAAGTGAAATCTTTCGTGAAAGTTACACTCTAACATGCAACACACACCGACGAAATAAACGAAAAAAAATGACAAAATTGATGGACACAACACAATGAATCAACATTGAAAATGTTGGGGATAACTTCATCTTTTCTGTTATGAGTTATGACCACTACATTTTATAATCTTACAAACTATCTAATTTATTTCACCATTATTTCAACACAATTTGGTCGAGTTCATTCATGAAACATATAACAATATTGAACTAATTTACTATCATTTTTGTTTTCGTTGTATAACACTATCATGTTTATTTTCATTAGTTGTTTATAAAATCATCAACAATGAAAAATGAAAACATGTTACCATATAAACAACACCTTCTCTCTCTCTCCCTCTCTCTCTGTGTGTATGTACGCGCGAGAAAAAATCAATTTCAAAATCCATATCACAAAAATGGAACATAAAAGTTTGTTTGATCAAAAAGCACATGTCTTGTAAGAAACACATGATTATTATTAGTTAACAAGATATAAAATTATCCATATATATTCAAGCTGTTAACTATCTTTTTAGTTATTCTATATTTATTCAAATTATGTATATAATCTACAATGATCACGATCATATAATAGCGTTCAATCAATTTCTTTTTTAATAATAGTCAATCGCTATGACAGGGGTTTGTTGTAATTGGAATGATCAATTGATGAGTCAATTAATGAATTCAATGTATACATCACTTAGATATTAATTACGTTAATAATTAAGCATATTATTAAATATCAGATGGGTTTTGTGGATATTATAGTAATTTCAATGGTTAAGATCATGAGTCAGTTGAAGCCGTCCACTGCTTCCAGGTTTCCCATTGTGATCTAGCTTCAACTGACTCATGATCTTAACCATTGAAATACTGTTAAATGTAAGATTAAAATCTTAACAATAGAAAAAAAGTTCACATGACTGAACTTATTCAGACAACTAGGAAGCACTAGACAATAGATTGTCTTTAGTATGAGACTTCTCAGATGAGTCAATGATATCAACACTCTATAGTAAGTAATTTAGTAATCTTTAAGTTTAATAAGTAGTAATTCAAATTTATTCCACCAAGTGAAGGTTTAAAATAAATTTCAAGTTAGTTTTCCTTTAAAGACTGATTGATATAATTTGGAAATGATCAACGCGAAATACTATGGCCAATTGGCTGACGTTGACAAAAGGCGGATGATTATTGATATTCAACTCTGTGTTCTACAAATATAGTGGTTATCCTGAGATTTAGTAATACTAAGTTTGATCTTGTATGAGATTGTGACGTAGTAATACGAAAAAAACTATTCAGTCTAACCCCTACATTAACTGACATCAACCGTATCATGGAGTACACAAATTTCACACTGAAACACATCTATTTAACCGTGTATTTTAGTGAGTCTGTGTTAAGAGACTACCAGCAAATGAGAGATTTCTCTGAATGGTTTGGAAGGAATCAAATACGGACAACACGCAACCCCATTTTATCTGAATTGGTAAACAGTGGTCATTTGGTAGATGGGACTAAATCATTTAAGTAACCGACCATATAACCTCGTTTTCCGCTGACGTTCGATCTTTTATTCTACATACAACAGGAGCTTAAGAGATGCAAGACAACAACCTGATTCTGAGTTCAGAGGAGCTTTGTAATATGCTTGTCTCTTCCTTGTTCTGATAAAACTTAACAAACGATCTTACTTCAAACATCCATAGTTTGTTTATTTTTCTTCACTGCACTTCTTATTTATTCTTCACTATCCATATATATATACTGCTTATTTGCATATTTCTTACTACGCAATTTTTATGTTTCTTAATGATTTTTATATTTATTTATTTTGCCAGTTTTTGATCAGCTTCGGATATTGAAATATCTACTCAAACTGTCATCATTCTCATCACTAGTACAACTGCCATCTTACTATGAAATCGTACTGATCGCATGTGAATAGTTAAATAGACCTTTTTCATTGCTATCATTGACTTATAAACTGCTTTGATGGGTTCAGTGGTTTTCGTGTATCTATATAAATATTACTGTATATTAAACGTTGTTAGGATCAGGAACCGATCAAAGTTGAACAACCATTAAAAAACTAAAAGCATTGAACAGTTCGTTGGCTAACTGAAATCAGTTCGTGATCTCAGTGACATTCAATAGTCTCAACAACTTCATACATCAAAGCCTGATAAAAATCTAATTGAAGTGTTTTTCATTAATATGCGTTGTTCTAAATTTCACGATGGGGAGGTCTTGGGTTTGATCCCCAGGTGAGATGGAGACTAATGAGTGACCCATACTAGTAAGAAACCGCTGTCCAGTGCTTCATGGATTCTAATGGTTATCTGACGAAGATCAACGAGTAGTGTTATCTATGAAAGCAATATTATTCGTATATATATGTTGTTTATTTTTGACGATCACTTTCAATAAACTAAAGTACAAACAGTAAAATGGATCTCACACCTGCTTTTGTGAAGCAAAATATAACTAGATTTCCATGGTCAAGTTCATTACCCAATATGAAATACCATAAGAGTAATATTGGTGTTGTATCCGCCGCTAAACGATATAAATTTACATATCATGGATATTATCAATTATTATTGTATTATTATAGATATGTGATAGGTCCACAACTCGATTACTTGATATTGACTTGCTAGATCTGTAGACTTCTCTCATACTTGAGCTCAGTGTGGTAGAGAAAAGACGCAAAGTAAGGAGAAAAGTTTTACTTCAAGATTCATAAATGTACAAAAAACAAGCATATTTATAGGACTATTAGCAATCTTTATCATCTGGAAGCATGCTAAATTAAGTAAAAGAATAAGTAAACATCAAAGTTATCCTTACCAAAAATAAGTAACATTTATTAACAAACAACAAGAAAACCCACATTTCCTGATAAGTTCATCAATTTATTTCTAAACTCCGAAAAACTTAAATAAAGTAAATGAAGCAAAAATCTAATCATGAGATTTAATTATTCAAAATGATAGACACTTGAGTTGCATTGAACTGATTTTTGTGCACAAAACTTATAGTCATACATATGTTAGGTGAAATTTACGAGTTTTTGATTGAGATCATGAACCGATTGATGTTAGACCACCAATAAAAACCTGGAAGCACTGGATGATGGTTGAGGTTAGGCATTAACACCGTTGGATGCCGGCTTAGTGGTCTGGAGGTTAAGCGTTCGCGCGCAAAACTGAAGGCCCTGGGTCCGAATCCCGCAAGCGGTATGGTAGATGTGCACTGCTGAGGAGTCCCACAATAGGACGAAACGGCCGTCCAGTGCTTCCAGGTTTTCAATTGTGATATAACATCAGTCGGTTCATGATTTCAATCAAAAAATTAATAATCTCCACAACCCTATACTGAAAATTTACGTATAACACAAGATTGAAATAAGTTACATGAAAATTTCGAATCCATGATGTGGTACTTTAAATTCAAACACCTAGTAGAGTAAACAACAAACGAGCATAAATGTCTGTAACAATGGAGTCTATAGATGGTCCAGAGAGAACATTTGGTATGAAAATTTCAGAATTCATATAGTGAATTCTTAGTATTCTCACCAAAAAGTTATAATAGTTAAGAAATCTATTAAGAGTAATAAATAAATCAACTCACTTGAATATTAACTCATACATAACATCTTCACAGTGAAAGCTTAATATTGTACGAAATAAGGATAAAGTGACCATCCCAAGCTGAATTAAAAGGAAAATCAGGAAAATTTATGAACAGTTGTGGAGAAGCAACGATTTAAAAAAAAGACAAAACTAAACCAAATGTGTGTTTATTGAGTAAGAAACCTTCGTTTCAGGAATGAAGCAACTAGAGAGTTTACAATTTAGTCAAATCAAGGTACGAACTCATCGGAAGTTGGATATTATTGATGAGAGTACTATTTTGCATGCTATCTTTTTTTCATTAGCAATCTAAATCTGGTGATAATCCTTAGGAAGAAAAGAGACATGCACAGGTTAATTAAACAATCAATAACCGAGATTTACAACTGATTGATCACGGGATAGAATCTGGCAGAGAGCATCAGTTCCCTCAAGATAAACTCGGCCATGAGCTACTTTATTTACTTGAGATATATTGATAATACGCACCTGCAAAAACTGAAGTAGGCGAAGAAAGATTTGAACCTACGACCTGTCAGTTAAAAAGCGAGTATTCTCACCACTACGCCAGTCACTCCATATTATCTAATGATCTTGATTGCTTTTCTCAATTTAATTATTTCGATCACTATCATAGAAGATAAAGGACTTACATTCAAACATGAAATTACTGATTTGATTACTACTAGTAATGCATTTTTCTGGAAATTAACTTCATTGAATACTAGAGTAAATTAGAAATATTTTCTTATACCTCATTTTGAACGCTCACTTAAAGCAAAAGACTGTCTACATAATAATGTATGACATCCGTGTCTTATTAATTAAAGCAATTGACTGGTAGATTTTAGGTGAGAAATCCACTATACCTATTTTGATTTCGACAAATGGACAATAAGTAAAAGCTCAAATACACAATGCACCTCGAAGTCGAGTACATAAACTTATAGTTAGTATATGAGTTACTTCAAATTATCATTAAATAGATGGAAAGATAGATGGGCAGTTCATTATATTATTTTATTTGAACACATATATTGGTACAAAGGGGCACCGAATACATATGCGCCATACAAGTCACTTGATTTGTGTATGAGCTGTGATACTGCTCGGGTGCCCAGGTCAAAGCACGTGGTTTTCTTAGAGTGCCACACCCGGAGCCTTCGACCTAAGGGTCTGATCCACAAGGTAATAGAGCAACGTAAGGAGATGCAGTCTCATAGTAGCCGGTGATCAACGATTGGTTCATACGCCATTTGTTCCTTCAGGATTCTGGAGCCCATGTGCACCATTGGTTTGGAATGAGGGTTTTCCAACTCTCCTAGGCGAATCCTCCTTATCCACCAACCCGGTTAAAGCACAGAACATTCGCTCTTAGTCATTTCAATTTCGTAAACAACATCCCCTTCGCGAGAAGGCAGTGGTTGTACATGTGTGAGCACTTTGCGAGAGAGCAGACTCTCCCTACCTTCAGCCGTACCAGGGCATTTGGGGACAGCTGGTCAATGCTAATAACAAGAGTCCAAGATTAGTGACTTGAATTTTTGTAATTGTTTGGCATTTATTAATAAGAAAGATGGATATAGAAAATCAAATAAAAATAAGACTGTTTCAAAATAGTTTGTTAGTTGTTCAGTACTGAATATAACAACCTCATAAAGAATTCTGCACAGCATTGACCGTTTTATATTTCTTTTTTTATATTCTTCTAAATCTTTAATTTTATTCGTCAATTTCATAATTTGGTCTTTTGGAACTGTTCTATACACTTATAATAATGACCTTTTGGGGTTTCAGAACTTTAATTTGTACTCTCGTTTGTTTTCTCTGAGCTAATACATGTGACGATTGGGACCAATACACATTTGTGTTAGATTTTACTGATTGACAGATAACATTAAAAATAAGTGTACACCTTTTAATAGAAATTTTAGTACAATTACATATGTTCTATCATTATTCATACTCAGTAATTTTACTCTAAAAAGCAATATACATTAAACACAGCGATATGAATAAAGTTTATTCACTCTTTATTGATCTACACTAACAATTTATGAATATATATTGGATACTGACATCGTGGTAATTATAAAATGGTAATCAGACATTTACAGAAACAATCAGTGTAAAACTTGAATATTTATTGATTTGAGCTTGGTCGATATGACTGGTTTTGAGTTATTTCATTTGAAATAACTCAAAAAAAGATTACAGTTATTTAATGAACTTTAACAACCATCGACACAGTTCAGACAAACAGCTGATGATTTTAAAACTTTCTAACAGATCATGAATACATAATCAAAAAGGGGTTTTGTGGAGATTGTAGTAATTTCAATAGTTGAGATCATGAGTTAATTGAAGCTAGACCACCATGGAAAACCTGGAAACACTGCTACAATCTCCACAAGACCCCTTCTGATACTAATCAACATATGCTCACTAGTGACTGGCATAAAGATGTATATCCTGGAGTTCTAGTGAGAAGCAGTGACCAGTAGAGTTTAATCGAGTAAATTGTGAGATAGTAACTCACTGATGACAATGGTGGATTAGTTGAAGTTAGACATTAACACCGTTGGATGCC
The DNA here is from genome assembly GCF_000699445.3 of Schistosoma haematobium. Taxonomy (NCBI): domain Eukaryota; kingdom Metazoa; phylum Platyhelminthes; class Trematoda; order Strigeidida; family Schistosomatidae; genus Schistosoma; species Schistosoma haematobium. The sequence goes on from NC_067199.1 coordinate 40,367,221, forward strand.
TGCTCAGCGGTTTAGATGTTAAACGTTCGCGCGCGTGACCGATAGGTCCTGGGTTCGAATCTCGCGGGGGGGGTCGTGAATGCGCACTGCTAAGTCCCACAACAGGACGAAACGGCCATCCAGTGTTTCCAGGTTTTCCATGGTGGTCTAGCTTCAATTATATCATGATCTCAACTAGTGAGAATACATAATCATACGTTTTCAGCACTTAGAAAACTATGAATAACTACTTGGGTGTTATGACAATGAACTTGGACGTATACTTCAACTAGGATTTCTTCTAATGATTGATTAGTGGTATTGAAAGGTAAAGAACCATGCTTTATCGATCAGAAAAAAGTTATAAAAAAACTCAACTTATTTTATACGATGAATATGATTGACACGAAAAGGGGCACAAAACAATGTCACTCCAATTGAGTTTCACAGCATGTAGTTATGATACAATAATCCAAGCCTTTCGTATAAGTGCATTAGTAAATTAGTGCTATTCAGGAGCATTCGAGGTGAATTAAAACAAATTTGAAACACGCAAAGTAGTCCTAGTACTTGGATATTTGGAGATTGAGGCAAGTTGTCAGTGAGTACATTTTTTGTCACATGGTATTCAAAAAATTCTGGGACTGACATTTATTTAACTACAGTTGATTATATACAGATCATTTAACAGAATTTTCGAAAAAAACAATCAACTTAGTAGACAGCAAGCAAAATTTCAAAGTCTCGACTTGTTTACAATGTTTTGCAGAGAAAGATTGCTTTAGCACCTTCATGTTTTATTATATCTAGGTATCTGAGCTTTGGTAAAACTGAGAACAAAGCGTTTTATCTGACCGAGGACGAGTGAACGCATCAGAAAATGGACAAGGACTCGCACCTAATGTCAACGAAGCAAGGCCCACCAACACAATTCATCACATCTGGGAAGTTTTAAACATCTGATAGACCTTTTCAACATCTCAACATAGAAATTTTCGGCCCTCTTCCACTATCTAAATCATTAACGCACATGTTTGCTGTGATGAATTGTTTCATCAGACAGACGCAAATGACATCCAAAAAATTAACTGCTTCACTATTTCTCGACCACTATATTTCAGACATCGGCATCCCAATAACCACTACCAAAGACCGTGATTCACATTTTCAATCAACAATTCTCAATGAATTTACTTGACGCTTAAGAGTACAGCACATAACAACAACAGTCTATCACCTAACAGGTAACGTTTCAGTAGGAGAATTTCACAATCAAATAAAAAGATTGCTGATGTCACAGGCTGAAAAAACGAAATGAATTGACGCCTTAACTCTTAGTTTCCTTGGAATCCAATCAATGATTAAAGAAGACATAGGATGGATTAAAACCAAATTGATTTATTGTACAACACTAATCATGCCAGAACAGCTAGTCAGTAACGACGATGAAATCCAAAGATGATACATCTAGTTTTCCACAAACTACTCAATAACTGAAACGAATTACCCTGAGTACAAACATTTAAAAACGCGTAAATTCATTTTTTGCCGGCGTTTATGTAATTACAACACCAACTGATTTGGCATTTTTACCCAGTATCTTATGCCTACAGGTTTCATTGTTCATTATATCGTCGCATAATACATGAGCAATGTTTCGAAGATACCCATAAATAAAAGCCGAAAGCCTACTTATTTGTTCAAAATTCATAAACCACGTTCCGATTCAATAGGGTAATACAGAGGGAACTGCTGAGCAATACATCCATCCTTTGGTTGGCAAAAGTCAAGAGAGCTTTCGAGATCCGTTCCAAGATGTTATCAAACACCAACTTACCAGGGCTGATGAAACTCTTTAGGTTAAGGGTTTCCGGATAATTGCCTCTAGTTACATCACAATGGCAAAACATATACAATAAACTATAAAAGCCTGCTAAGGAGAGGAACCAAAGAAAGTTTATCAATTTTACAAAGAGTAAACTAGGAATATTTAATTGCTTTTAAATTCTTGGATTATAATGGACTAAGAGAAAGTAAATATTACTAAGGAAAAAATATGACATATTTCTAGTTCTTAGATATATATTATTTTCCTGAAGAGTCTCGAACCAGATGATCCCCGGAAGATAATATGAAGCTAATTTACTTTAATCATTAAGATTTTTAAAAATGTAAATTTACATATAATAACATAGCTACTAATATCTAAAACCAGAGATAAAGTGCAATTCAGATGATTATCAGTACATTAATATAAATAAGGATTAACCTAAAATAAGCGACCAATACCAAAACAAAGTCAAGTAAGATGGGTACAAGGATATTTGTACATTGAACAAGAAAACAAAAAAAAAACATTTACATAATTCGTACTGTAAACATGCTCAATAATATTAATGCAGTTGAATAAAGGGAAAGAAAAGTAAACAGAAAATCGTTACAACAATAATCAGAATTGTCAAATTATAATGAGTATCAACTAAAACATGCAGCTAGTCAACTTGCGTTGAAATATTAACATTTTCATTTCTATTCAATCTTTGGTAATCTTTTAACGAAGTATTAGTTTATATTATGAATTTAATAAAGACCATAAAGGCAAGAAATCGTAGATTTAGTAGGTTTTAAACTATTAGTTAACCGATGTACGAGTAAATCAATAAAAGTTAGGAGTAGCCAAACTGGAACGTGTTATCAGTCTATGAACCTATTGACTGTTGAACTGAGCCATATTTGTGGATGTAGACTATCTAGCTAGTGACGGTGTAGTAGCCGAGATCAGTAGTTGGAGACGTTGGGTGATATAGTTCAGAATTAGCTACAATGAAGCAAATGTATACACAATTTACCTTACTCTAGATCTCCAGTTCCAATGACCTTCATATATACTTTCTTATTCTGTCTTTTAGATGAATATTCTCCATATTCAACATCTTGTCATCACCATTAATATATTATTTCTATTATTTTCCTATCGATCTTATAAATCTCATCTCATTAAGCTAATGTAGTATGGCAAATTGGACCAATGAACATTTGTACCAGGCTCTATGTTGATTGTGACTGACATAAAAAAAATTAGTCGAACAATATAATTTCTTCAACTAAATGATGAGGTCCTCCTGTTCATTAGTCACATTATGAATAATTCATTCATTAGCATGCTGCAAGCGAGCATCTATTTACAAGTATGATATTCATGTAAGAAAAACTTCAGTTGAATGACTGACGCACTAACGAGCAACATAAAATATTTCAAAAGAGGAGAAAGACTGAACAGAATATATATATATAGATAATGCAAAAATATCACTGATATAAAGATACTGGGTAAACAACAAAGAAACTAGTTATACTAGGATAATGAACATTAGAATCCCTAGGTAAAATTGACAATATGTATAATATGAACATTAGAAAGTCACATGCACATTTTAGAAAGAGAGAGATAAGTAACCACTACATACCGGACATGATAACAAAACATGAACCACAACTTACTTGATATCGTTTATCAGTGATAAGCTAAATATTAAGCAGTATATTATAATAGATGGTACATTTTTAAATAAGAGCAATCCTTAAGAGAAAAAATGAGCTACAGTGTAAAGAACATTATGAATAAGAAACAAGTGTTAGGGGTATAAAATCAATATTCTGAGGAGTTAACATTCACAAAAAAGCATTGCTGTTGTCAATAGCAGAATTTTAACTTCGTTAAACTGCCTCTAAATATAATATATATGTTATATCCGGGCGAAAACTAAACTACGGGTAACTTCCGAGGACTATTAATGGACTAATATTCTATAAATATTCTTATTGTATAACTATTCAATAATTACACTATGTATATTTATATTCCCCTTATTATAAGCTTTATTTTGACCTATAATTTATTATTGTACGATTTACGGTTCTTAAGCTATGTTCAGTTTATTAACTACTGCCTCTCACATTCATAGCCACTTTTTGGCTTATTTGTGTACCCATATCATTTTCTATTTTATGGTACGTTGTGGTCTGTCTGATTGATATATAAACCGAGTATGTCTGAAATAAACGATTCGATTCATATTGCGGAAGCTGGTATTGTGTTTTGGACTCAAGCAGACGGGCTAGAAGAACCTAGTACCAATAAGGCGCTAGACTGCCCACACCGGTTGAACGTCATTGGTTGGCATAGTGTGAAGGTTCGTACAAGTCGTATTCTGATTGATGGATAATTCGTGTGATAGAAAAGCCAGACACCAAGGTCATAACAATATAGTAAATGATTTTGAGGAATTTCCAAAAATTGATGATAAACTGACTATATTTACAGAATACAGTATGTGGGAAAGAGAAACCATGTTTTGTATAATTCAACTGAGATATGGAAATACCTTTGTATAAGTTATTTCATCACTTACAACTCATTTACTGAAAGACATTTTTTAGATAAAGCGCTATTTAAACCGTTTCTACTCTTGAACTTCTCTATTCACACTTTGATTCATAGAAGATACTCGAATCATTAGGTACTGAGGTACTGGACGCTACTTACAGGTTTTTTGTAAGTAGTATATAGTGGAACGTGGAGTCGAAGTTGCAACAATCGTCAGACGGAATGAAGAGTTTGTGAACATCGAAAGCAAGGTGTTGGCAGACGAAAAGACAGTTCATATGGCAAACACGACGAAAGATGAAAATGGTCGATTGAAGGCTATGAATATATATTATGTAAATATTTTGTAACTTCTCCCTACAAATATACGTTCCTCCCGTCTATTATCGTATTTTACACTACTTTTTCGAAGGGAAAACAGTTTGGAAAAGTTAAGACTGAGTAATATTGAGCTTCCTAGTAAGACAAGTTAGATGTAGACCATTATATAATCTTGAATTGTTGTAACAGACAACACAACATATCTTCGAAATAATCATGTTTAGAAGAGAAAAATACAAAAAAATTTAAGAGTAACGACTAACTTTTGATGAAAAAGCACAATATTTCGTAAAGTAACAGGTGGAAACATGATAGAATGAATTTTCGTGGTTGTTACCTAGGTAAATGCTGGTTGATTTGCTTCCTTCATATTAATCACTAATCACGTATATACATCACAGCAACTATAATTTTCATGGAATTATAATTTGCACAATATAATCCTTACGAACAGACATTGTACTGGATAAAGTAATGAGTCACCAATGGATTTTGTTATAAAGTAGGTGTTCACGAAATACGTATTATACTCTCACTAAATAATCCGAGCATTCAATAGCGAAACACTGGACATAGATTAGAACAAGAGTTTATGGACATAAAGGTACAAACGGTAGAGGTATAATATACGATATAAATAGACACATAGTTCTTGATCAATCATAAGTCACACTTTGGTTGAACATAACGGATTGGTTTAAAGTAAGTTGCAATTAAAATGAGCTTTGTGGAGACTGTAGTGATTTTAATAGTTGTATTCATAATAATCATTATATGCTCACTAGTGACTGGCATCAAGATGGATTTCTTGGAGTTCTCGTGAGAAACCGTGACCAGTGGAGTTCAATCCGTGTCGGGTAGAGACAGGTATCTACCTCAGGCAATAGACGATTAGTTGCGTAAGATCATGGATCGATTGAAGCTAGACATTAACACCGTCGGATGCCGACCAGCTCATTGGTCTACAGGTTAAGCATTCGTGCGCAAGACTGAAGGCCCTGAGTTCGAGTCCTGCATGCGAGGTTGTAGATGCATACCGACAGGGAATCCCATACTAGGACCAAAACGACCGTCCAGTGCTTCCAGTTCTCCAATGGTGGTCTAGCTTAAATAGACCCATGAATTCAACTATAAAAGTAAGTTGGTAATTGTTGTAGAACTGTGAAATACGTAACCTAGATGTATAACATATATATCATATCACTGAAAAGACGTGATGGACAACACTTTGGTAAATTATTAGCAACATTATGGTGTAAGCTGCTTATGTTGACAGATATAAGTATTATGCAACAGCAATCGGTAGTGGAACGCCTGACAGCAAAAGATTGAATTGAAGAGAAACATAAAGCAAATGGAATAACAGAAAATTGGAGGAATTATGAAGTGTGTAAAGGACAACTGATGAAAAATGTGCAAATAATGTATTCAATGCATGATTTCCATATTTTACGAAAGCACTGTATGATTTTGTTCACAACAATATATCATATAAAACTGTCATCAATACTGCTATTTGATCATTTGTATTCTATGAATTAAAAGATTGCGAATATTTTCCAAGGGGTTTTTGAGATTGACTTCAAACCCACTTTCGACTTCAGTTAAACAATCAATACGTATAATGAATAATGTTAATTGATAAAAGGGAACAATATTGTATTAGTTTCCTAAAACTTCACTTTAACCATATAATAAACAGAATTAACGTATTAACCAATATACTTGAGATACTGCATACATGTATGTAACGCACATCACGCTTCATCTTTTTTTACATGAATAATCACATGATAAATTGAAAAAGATCATAAGAAAAGGAAAGATTCTTGAAAAAATATGAACGATTGATTGGCTAATTATTATCATTAATACACTGCACTACTACAATTACTAAGCAGGCAATACAGTTCTGTGAATTTCTACTTTTATAATTTATTTAGCGTGGGATAAATAGAATCTACGGTTAGTAAATAGGTAGCAATAAATGGTGAAATTATATTTAACTGTTCTGTATTACAAAAATAGAACTTTCTATTACATTCCCGTCATAACACTATGAAACATAAAACAATTAATTTCATCAATAAATTTACATAATGTAAAATCAGAAGTTTATTCAAGTCATGCGATTTCTGAATAATTCAAGCGTATACCGACTTAAGATATTTATGTAAGGTGTAGAAAGTTTAAAACAAATAAATTACAATCATTTAAGTAGGATTGAAACACCTATTGCTGTCTAAGACTAGAGAACTGATGTAAAAAAAAGATTCTGAAAGGTTTGCGTTGTCCCGATGGTACTCAGAACTGAACTTCATTAATATCTAATGTCATAGGAGCATGATTGGCGGATATTCCCTATAGTTACAGGTTTCACTATCTTATATCGAATGGAATTTGAAAAACGTTAAACTTTCAGAACTATCACTATTTATACTTTCATTGTATAGCTTTTAAATACTTAGACCATCACTTTTTACATTTACCTACGCCTGTTACTCCCAATGGAGTATAGGCCGCCGAACAACATTCTCCAACCCACTATGTCCTGGGACTTCCTCTCCAGTTCTATTCAATCGATGTTCATTCTTCTCATGTCTATCTCCATTTCTCGGCGTAATGTGTTCTTTGGTCTTCCTCTCCTCCTTCGGCCTTGAGGATTTCATGTGAGGGTTTGTCTTGTGACGCAGTTGGGTACTTTCCTCAATGTGTGTCCTATCCACTTTCAGCACTTCTTCCTCATTCCTTCCTCCACTGGTATCTGGTTTGTTCTCTCCAACAGTAGATTGTTGTTGATAGTGTCAGGTCAACGGATTCGAAGTACTTTTCTTAGACAACTGTTAATAAACACTTGTATCTTCTGTATGGTCGTTTTCACAGTTCTCTAAGTTTCTCCCCATACAGTAGAACTGCCTTGACATTTGTATTGAAAATTCTGACTTTGGTGTTGATTGACAGTTGTTTTGAGTTCCAGATGTTCTTCAGTTGTAGATATGCTGCTCTTGCTATGTCGATTCGCGCCTTCATATTTGCATCAAATCCACCGCGTTCATGCTGCCCAGATATGTAAAGTATTGCCATATTATTCTATTTATGAGATTTCGTTTAACGTATTAATTGTAGGTATATATTTTATCATTCCTAAATTGACGTTAATTGTTTATTCCTCTATTATTCCGATTGTTTATTACGTATGACACAGTTATGTGTACATGATAATTTCTCATTTGTGCTAATGTGTGGTCAAGTAATTAATGTATACAATTCCATAATGTCTGAGTTATGATGACAGTAGAAGGAACCTGTTTGCTAACCTCGTCATACTATTGGAAACTGGGTTAGAAGCTCGTAAACCAGTATGCATTAGATTTTCTGTCATTGAGTTATTGATCATGAGATCATCGTGTTGTTTGGCTAAACAGGTCATGGTCCTATAAGCAATAAAGAAATGAGTTGGTAGACAGCTCGATAATACAACTGCTTCTATAATACACGGCCGAATCATATGAATATGATAATTTATTGCTTTTCAACTCATAACAATCATTGGGGGATTAAGGTCGGCAGTAGAATTTAGTCGCCAATAACGACAATCAGAAAACATAAGCCTTTGTGAACATTGCTGATGATGTACAATCCTCCAAATATAACTTATGAGAAAGGATACCAATGTCGATTTACGACGAGTATAAGGTTAACTTTCAAAACATTTTCACTACATTACTTTACAAACTTTCAGTTAATTTCTTGCTATGATTATAATCAGTAACAACGATTAACTCTCAATCAGTGTAACTTATATATAACCGATGAACTTAAATTGTATTTTTAATTCTAGTGGGGTGATCAGCAACGAAGCGTTTATTACGAAACCGGTCTTTTTTCTCTAGTTAACGGTAAAGTAGAGAAAAGAATAGAGGAACTTTAGTTCACTGTATTGAAATCAGAGTTGAAAGCATCTTATCAGTTTAGCGCAGGAATGTAACCAACATCTATACCGGAATACAGGCCAATTCAGCGGACGAGTACAAAATAAAACAAAACATATATATTGTACTCCACTACTAGTCATAATCCAAAAAATATAATCAAGGGCGGTGACGTACAGAGGTAGACAATTTAGATTTACTTAAAAAAAGCTTAAATTGCATTAAACTACATTGGCAATATTGATTTTAACTTTTTTTTTCATATCACTGGTGGTGCAATAAGTATTTTCTCCTCATTACCCATACAGTTCTTTCACATGTTCTCAACCATTTAGTTCGACATTATTATTATTTACATAATGAATAGGTGATTAGATCGTTCAAAGATATGTTGTACTAACAAACATTATATTCTTCTGCTGAAATCCATATTCTCATTCCACCACTTGAACAATTAAATTCACTTTTTGCAATCAACGAGCAAAACCATTCTACGTTTCAGTGATCACGTGTTAAGGAAATTCCTTACCACGAAATGACATCAACCGTAGAACTGTTGAAAACTAAGAGGTACTCGATAGCTAATTTTTCTACGTTTTCGGACATTTAAATAGTCAAATGCAGTGTAAGACCTAATCCATATATGTACACACGACTGCAGACGTTCAATTTTAACGAGATAAGATTAACAAGATGAAAAGTAAAAGACTGTAATCTCATTTGTAGTGGATGTGAGTAGTACTTGTTTCAACCAACTTAATCGGTGACTTAAAATATTATTAGCTAGTTTACAATCCACAGATATACTCTCTGTATCAATTTATTATATACGAGCAATGCCTCGAAGATACTCATAATCAAGAAATTACAACTTACACAACTCTTGTTTTCATGTAATGTATTTCACAATAAACTCCTGAGCAGTATATCCAGTTTTTGACAAGCATACAGGCGATAACAGTTCAATAATTTGATTCTTTATTAAATGAGTGTGAAGTCATTAACTTCTCGTCTGAGCTATGTTGGTAGATGCAGACTAATTGGTTGGGGTCTGCACGACTATCGCAACCAATGGTTGTAGATTCTGGGTGACATGGCTCAAAATCGATCACAATGACATAGGTGTATACACTCTTTGTATTCCCTTAAACCGTGAGATTACAATTACAATATACATTTCTTTCTAATTCTTTTTTCCTGTACTAAACACTTATACACAATCTTACATATAATACTACCGTTGCAGTAACTACTTTTCTGAATTTGATGATCATCTTGTTGTGCTAATGAGGTATAGCAACTTGGACTGATGCATATAGGTGCCTGGTAATACGTTGTAGCTGACTGATTGACTGACTGACAAATCCCGTTTTAGAAACGTAATAATTAAACATGTGTTACAAGTGTACGGATGGGATTTCGATTACTCAAGTATGACATAAGTGTACACAAATAACAACACAGACGAATTCAGATAAAAGTCAAGTCAATACTAACAGGCTATTAATGCGAATCGACTACAAAACGGTATTCTTCTTTCATAACAAGTCCTCGAAAATGAGGAAAATGATGAAAAGTAAAACTTGGAGCTAATCTCAATGGCACTGACCAACACATAAACAATTTAACAATCAGCTACACAACTTTGGTCGATCAACCACAGTCGATCATACACAGTCTATTATCAATATTATAAGTGACTAGTCAAAGTAATATGTTACTAGTTACTTCGCTACTTGGCAAAATTTACTGGTCAGTCATATTTAATGACTATTAATTAAGTTAAGAGAAAAAAATCTCAGTGGTCTAAGAAATCGATTTTTAAAAGGAACACACCCAATGTTTGAAGCAGTTCTCTTTGAGTAGCCAAGGGGTCAGTAACTCTTACAGCACAAGAGATGTAACTCATAGCCTAATTAGATGAAGCTGTACGTGATAACAGAACCGGATTGACTACAGATCATCTTGAAGAAGCAAACGTGGAAAGAATTCCAAGTTTGGAGAGATGACAGAATTGAATGGTTGAACTGATCAATAGCAACTCAATAACACCAGAGTTAGACAAATACTCATATGCACAAATAGAATTTAACGTCAATTAATTATTTATTTACATGTAATAATCGGTACATCACTCTAATTATTCTTTTAGTTTTTTTTCTTTTTGTTCTTCATACACTTGTATTCTCCTCAGATATGTTATGTTTTCGTTTTGAAAATTGCTTTATACCTTTATTTATACGAATTAATTCATTCTTCCTGTATTATATCCTTATACACAATCTTTCTTTTATGTATTACTATCATTGAAGTAACTAGTTCTATGAATTTGGTTTTCATCCTGTGCTTAGGATGTGTGGCAACTTGGACCGATTCGTATATGTGCCTGGTCATACGTTGCAGCTAACTGACTTTGATTACATTCTTGTTCTGTCTTAACTGGTTAGTTCGGCTGTTGATCCATTCTTTTTGGTTATTTTGAGACATCATGAACTTTTTCACATAACAGACAACGAAGAGGATACCAGTGTCTAACAAGGTCAGATAAAGTATCTCAAACTATGTATTTCAAAGAACTAAAGAACTACTACCTTTTTATAGAAAAGTAAAGAACAACTATTGACATTTGTCACATATCGTGAACTAACCGCAATGGGAATCTACCACGTTCGCTGAGAATTAAACATTTTGACAGATAGTAGTTTATAGTGTACTGATTAATTCAGTAAATAAATATTTACAACCTCCTAGATCACAACCCTAAAGCAAGCTCTTACAATGATTTATTCAATTGGTTGTATCACTATGCACGGATAATGATTTTAAACCGACTAAAATTGTATATCTGTAACTGAAATGGTAATGCGTTGTAGTTGAGAAAAATAAAAAATAGAATTTCATTACATTACAATTACCAGTCGAAATTTTTTTCTATATTTCTGTTGAAGATAAGGAAAAAGCACAAAGTGACAAATAAACTTTTAGTATCCAATAATAAGTTTCCGTTGGTAACAAAATTTATCCGATTTAGATAAACTGCAAAACACAGAATTCGACTACAAATTAAGTTAAGGATGAAATGTCATTTTTTAATTTTATATCGTATAATAATACTCCTTATCAGCAACAACCTACTTTGGGAGAGAACAAACCAGATACCAGTGGAGGAAGGAATGAGGAAGAAGTGCTGAAAGTGGATAGGACACACATTGAGGAAAGTACCCAACTGCGTCACAAGACAAGCCCTCACATGAAATCCTCAAGGCCGAAGGAGGAGAGGAAGACCAAAGAACACATTACGCCGAGAAATGGAGATAGACATGAGAAGAATGAACATCGATTGAATAGAACTGGAGAGGAAGGCCCAGGACAGAGTGGGTTGGAGAATGTTGTTCGGCGGCCTATGCTCCATTGGGAGTAACAGGTGTAAGTAAGTAAATAATAATACAATTCAAAGATCTTTCATTTTTGTTTACTTCGTTAATTGTTGTAGAATATTCTTACATACAATTTAACTTTTGCTGATTTTTTCATTTTCCTCTAATTCCATATAAAGTACTATCACAAAAAGACTTTGTATTCTTTTAAAGAACGATTAATTTTAACCTGCCAAGTTGTAAAGAATACGCTACCACAAATAATTAACATACGACTTCTGATTTTCGACAACTAAGAACTAATGAAAACTAGACGATTACATTGAGAACGAAAATAATCTGTGAATAATTAGTTATGGGCATCACTTCTATAAAAATACAGGTATCTGAATAACATTACTGTATGGGTTAACTACTGATTCAGGGAATAAAATATTTTATATTTTATATCACGAACTGACCTTAGTTAGATAACCATTAGAAACGAGAAAATACTAGACAGCTGTTTATTCTTAGCATGTAATTTCTAATTGATGAGTTACCACGACTTTGTGGGGGGTCAAACGCAGATTATTTAAGTTGCGCTGCGAATGGTTAACCCTTAGGTTACTTATCCTGATACCCATTAGTTTATGTGTCTAGCTTCACAATGCACACATTGAGACTTTATTGGTCACGGTTTCGCACTAGAACTCCTTGGAGAGGTAGTAGTAAGTGCTGACAACTCCTGAGTATTATGTTGGGACAAAATAGTCATAGAGTGATTTCTGGTTTTTAATAGTTGTATAACGAAGATCACTTTGCAATGTAAACGACGAAATAATATAATAATAATAAAATTAAGAACTCTGGTGCATAGGGATAGCAGAAGCATGCACTCATAGGAAGTTATAAACTTGAACGAAACAACCAACTATCTAATACTAGTCTGTGATAAAAAATAAAAGACTTTTTCGATTACAGTCATAAACAAATACAATATATCTGTGTAATTACATAATGTGAACAAAAAAAGCACTTACCATAGCGTTTGCATTTAAACGATTCATAATCGATGTGAGTATATGATAAGAATCATGTGATTCGGTGATAATGAATTTCAGAAATAATTTAATCATTGAAGGTTCAGTTAAACGACGTAAAAACAATTCCAGATAAGCTGTAGCTGCAATTACTTCATCCATAGCACTCTTTAAATAAAAGCGATAGTAACTATTACATAGATATATACATACAATTTTAATCACATACTTATTAGTTACATATGAATAAGTGTGGCATACGGTACTTTGAGAACTATTCTACGGATATACTACAATAAACATTTCAATGATGTATGTGGTAAATATTTGATTTAAGGTACTTTCATATCGCCCTAATTGCAAGTTTCCAACTAGGTAGTTAATCATAGGTTATAGGTAATTATTCCCCTGTTACTCAATTTTATAAAATCCTATTCACACTTCCTCGAGGTCCCCCTGAAGAAAGTGAAATTTTAATCCATGAACGTAAGTGGCTGAGTGCAGATCAGACGAGTCCCCCACTCCGTCGTAAACATGGATTACATGAAGGGCTTGTGGTAAAGACTTATGTGATATTCGGAACTTGAAAGAATAAGTTTCTCGTTTTTCGCCTGACCAGATTATCTCTACGATGCCTCATTTGGTTTGGTAAAAACCAGAGCGATGACCATCAACTGTGTCGTAACCAAAGCATAAGATTCGACACTCAACTCATTTGTGGTATGAGCATAGAGTTGATCATAAACAGACTAATTTAATCAAGCGACTTGAAAGCAAGTACATTAATCATTTCCTACCGTAACTGGGCTCTAGCCTGGAGGCAATAAAAGCAAATTAGATTCACACCCGTGTGTATACTGTATATGCAAATTTCCCCTCTATCTACTCCAATAAATGATATCCCGTTAACTGAGTATTTAAGGTAGGCTAAGTCTCCTGGTAGAATTATGGATTTACTCAAGATTATTCAGAAGCCTGAACACCAGTTGTAGAGATATTTTATTGTTAAAGATTAATAAAATCCACAAGCGCACAGCAAGCAAGCACACAGTGAAACAAAGAGTGTGAGTGTGAGTTTAAAAAAATCCATATATGTTTATGAGTGTTAATCAAGTGTGGATAAATTATTGATTATCTGCGTGTTATAACCAATGGGAGAATAGATTAAGATTGATGTGCAGACACGTGCTCAATCATACACACAACGAAATAAACATAGGGAATTAAGTGTCTAAATTACAGTGAGTAGACAAAAAATACAATGGTTGAATGGGCTTACTACAATACTATAGAGTGTATAGGCCCTGGTTTATGTATCATATGTATGCATGTAATGTATACTTGCGGCGTTATCCACATTTCATACTGATGTACACATTATCGCTCACAAAGCTCATGGCTTACTATAAAGTTTTCTGATAAGGGTGCCCCCAGTACAGTTATACAGAAGTAAACAAGTAATGTGTCCGTCTCCTTCATGGAGTATGGTTGAATCGAAATCCTCAATCTACATGAACTGTACCAAAGTAAGCTGCTAACGTGGCAATTACCTTTGCTATCTTCAATGCTCCAGTCTTGCACATCTTTACTAAAGATATTTCTTTTCTCGAGTAGCCGATAGGCGTTCGTACTTAGTTGGACGGGATTAACTAACTAAATAGCTGTTAGTCAATCTGGTACCACGAACGACCAAGTTATGTTAAAAGCGTGAACTAGTTGGCGTATTGTGTTTTTGCAATTTATGCATATGATTAAGATCTTTTGGACCACATAATAGAAAGTAAATCAGATGGCTGGGCTAGGAGGTAGGAAGTCATATATATAAATCTGAGTTAACATGCTTAGTGGATACAACAAGTGAAGCGAATATCATTAGTGTTACTTGATGTGAGCGGTCTCATCACCAAGGCTTAAACAAATTAGGTGAGAAGATAGAAGTTGAATTCATAACAAGATCAACTTAAGATAAGGTATAGTGATAATATAAAAGGCATCAGACTGTTATTCATACTAATTTAAGGCTCAGCAGCAGCACAAACATAAGTTTTTCCAATCACGATATTCTGAAAAAGTACACATTATAACCTGAAACAACTGAGAACAGAAAGTTCTATAGAATCAACAAATAGCAATCATCTACATTGTAAATAGTAATAATGATAATATTTGAGTTGAACTACAGCTCTTCTTCTTAGTTAACTAAAGCAAAAAGTTCACTGTAAAACCCAAAAAGAACAGTTAGAATCCGATTTAGGTATAATGTAAGTTTGAATTTTGAATTCCCATTCATTTATTATGCTCTTTAGGGAATAAATAACAAGTTCATCTATATTTTAATTTATTTCCAACAACTTTAACATTGCACAGTAGTTAGAAAACCACTTTCAATAAATCACTGTATAAAAAAAGAAACTAAACTTTAAGTGAAAGAGAATAAAAACTATAATCATTCAAAGTCACTGTGGTGTGGGTTACTTATTACCACATAAGTAGTATATAACGGTGGTCAGGCACAGAATATATTTCAGTAGAAGATCGATAAGGAAAGAACAGAAACAGAACGCAATTGGTATGAAAATTCATGAACAATAAAATCTGAAACAATGGACTGATATTTGCAAAGGAACAATCAAGTTTGAGGCGATGGATTGATATTTTGCAAACTAATTATTTACTATATGGTTCTCAGATTTCATTGAGATGCTCTGCAATTTCGTGTCAAACACATCCGATTGTCCCCACTCGTGTTACTGTTCACTACATTCCCTATAGAGAATCGTAGTGAATTCATCGAGAAAATCATTAAAAGCTAGGAATGAATGAAAATACTTAGTTCAATCAGCGCTCAATACAAATTCTCAGTTCTAAAAAGACAATGAATTATATCTCTCAACATCCTGATTGAATAATTACCAATTTTGTTATTATTTTAACATATTTCCAGAAACTTAGGAAAAGTTTTACATATAACCCTAGAAATCTCATTGTTTTCTGTACAAAAACTAATGTTAAAACTAAAATCTCACTTGTTGTCTTATATAGATTACCGAAGGAACATGATGCAATAAGGAAGTCAATGTCAAAGATTCAAGTATCAGACATATCAGTCATTATCGAATATATTGTGAAGAATCTCAGCTTTTTTCATCAACACTACAAACCAGTGACTTAAAAAACCATAATTAGTTTGTAATTTATAGTTCAAGACTAAATAACATCCTGTCAATTGTAGATGTTAGTTTACTTAACTTCTAATTACAATTGAACAGTTGTACAACCGAAATGCAACGCAGAGTAACCATATAAAATTTGATGTAAGAAATCGTAAACAACATTTATTATAAAAATATTAACAATGCTACTTAGTGGTTCGAACTGCTACGACAATCGCAGTACGTTGTACAATGAATGAGCAACAATAAACATACCTGATGTAATGCAGATCCTAAAACAGGAATCAAGAATCCAGAATGAATAAAATATAGTAATTGATCACGAACATGAGGATGTGCAATCTAAATAAAAAAAAACAGAAAAAAAATGGTATATAAAAATAAGCTTGACTGGTAAATATAATAACTTTGTAGGTATGAGCCAAATAACAGTTCTACTAACACCATTTACTACAAAAGATAAAAAGATATTAACTGGAAGTATTCGTAATTTCTAGCAAAGATTATTTGACCATTTTGACTAAGGTATCGCAATACTATTAAATCCTACAATCGAAGAAAACAATTGAACAAGTTGCATGTTATGTCCTTTGGTCTGTCTACCCACTCTTGGTGCTGAGGATACTTATCTAATCCAGATTAAGACCTTGGCGCGATAGGCTGACCGGCCTAACATTGAGGCTAGTACGCGCGAGTTCGAAGTGGGGTACAGAGGAAACTATTCCATCACCTGATTGGCTGACAAGCACGCTTTGAGAGAGAAGACAAGACAACCGGAACACTACTCGATCTATTCACGATATCCAGATTTCAGTTCAGTTCGGGTTAGTGTCAAAAGGTACATGAATAAGTAAGTGAATAACCCGACCATAAAGTACAATAATTAGGAAAAATACAATTATGTCCAATGCTGGGAATTAGCGTAGAATATAGGGTGCAAAATATTATGTTTAAATTACAATAGCTTCGGAACAGAAAAGGGTATGCCAATGAATCAAACATCGGACGAAAGCTTATGTTCTGTAGAATAGAATAGGGACAAAAATAAATGCTAGTGTTTTACAAGCTTTGAATAAAATGGGATAACGTCCCGAAAAATAGCTTTCATAGTTTGTCAGGGCTTCTTGTTTTCTTGTTCACAACAGTGCATTACAAACTGCTAACCAATAATGAAATTTCCAAAAATTTAAATTAGCAAGTTGTAAGCATTAATTAGTATATTCATTTTGTATTATTTGTTTGAATCTTCCCATTGATGTTTAGGATTTCAATTGATCAGTTCCTTATTGGCATCCTGTACGGATTGCTTCGATATTGCCTTAAGTCACAAGCATTATAAAAAAAAGATGAATGATGGCTAGCAGTGGAATCCAGGACGTGTGTTTCGTCCTATTTGGGACCTGGATTGGTATATATCGCCTGCTAATCAGCTAATCAAACATTACCATAAAAGGAGCAATTTTATTTTACAACACTATGACTAGTACGAAGGCATTAAACATTATCACAGTCGCTATTCTAGAAAATAACAAAACTTTAAACATATTCCGCCTTCTCTATGTATAATTCCCACTTTTATACTTCTTCCAATCTAAAAAACATAATTCCAAAAGAACACATATCAAAAGATGAGAGAGACCAATTTGTAAAATATACATGAGTTATATTTCACAGAGACGGAAGTCAATAGTGACCATGGGATGATGAAATATTTTTAAAAAAAACAAATGAACAAAATATGACATTTATACTTGAAGCTGTCACTTTAGTTGAAAGATTCCTCTTATAGAGTAGTATTCCAAGACAAAGAATGTTCGAACAAACGATCGCTCTTAATAAAATTATCATCAGACTTTACAGTAATAAATCCATAATTATTGTAATACAAATGTCAAAAATGAGGTATATATAGACAAGTTGTAAGTGAACTATGCAATATGTGAACTTTAGCATAGATTACATCACATATACGTTAAAAATGCCATTTGTAAATTTGAAAGGTCATTTAAGAAAAGAAGTAGGTAAGTTTGTTGTACACTGTCGAGCTACAATCGATATAAATCATGTGGAGGAAATGCACAGTAAGAGAAATGTCTGATTTATTGAGATAATAATAATAATAATTCAGTCATGTGAATAAAACATGCAATAAGAGAAATGTTGTCAGAGTAATTGAAATGAACTGAGAAACATCAATGAACAAATCAAGAATGGGACAGAACGAAGATTGATGAGGCAATGATGGACCATAACAAAAAGAAAGATTAAATATTCCTCTGATGTATACATAAGTTTGATTCTTTTGAGTTAATCCTGATAACTTTCATTATATAGAAGAGCCGTAATCTTGCTAATTTATGTGAATTATTTGGGGGTCAATATAAAAACGAAAAGAAATAATCTTTTAATGTATTGTTCGCTGTCTATCAAGTGAGGAAGGATGGTGCTGTTAACAGATTTCGTAAATCATTTTTCCAACCATACTAGAACAAGTTCACGAGCACGCAATGATAAGGCTCTTTGAGTACGGTCTATTCAACTAGCTCTACAGGAGCTATCGTTTAATCACAAATACGTAAGGCCGAAATGTATGTAACATATAATTGCATTTCTAGTAGTGAACAAATTAAAGTCATTTGTTTGAGTTCTGTTTATTACGTCTGTTCACTCTTTAACTGTTTAGTACACTTGAAATGTCTCTTTTTGTCGATTGCTTTCAACTAAGTGATAACAGTAACAGCACTAAAGTAGTTAATCTAAGTTTAAACATTTGGGCTTTTAGGTCATTCTCAATGAGATAAAAAAGACTACTAGTTACTAACAATGACGACGGTATAAGTGTCAATGAGATAGTTAATTTTTCTCTATAAGATTATTCTATCAGGATCATGTCTAGCATGGAAGAGAAACGCTTGCGTAATGAAATCTAAGCCATCAATGCAGTAGGCATAAACATTGCTAAAGGTTTTAAAAATGTTAGTAAAAAATAAACTAGAAAACGCATACATCTTTCTTACTTTAATAGTCAGATTACAAAAATGTAATGTATGTAAAAATCGGCGTATATCGATTGAATTGGAACATTCATTCTCGGTTATTTGATGCCATTCAGCTCCACCGACTTGTAATTCCAACAGACATGGGTTGAGTAAATCTGATTGAATATAGATTGGCGTAGTTACAGAAACTGGACCTCCCGGAGAATTTAATGAAATATCACCGTTATGATTTTGACATAGCCCATAACGTGGAACTAACTTTTTTGGTAGACTAGAATACAGACCACTTAAACCAGTAGCTAAAATCTGAAGTACAAAACAAAACAAAAAACAGCCAATACATAATTCCGACCCAATTAATTGCGCTATGACAAGATTAACAGAAGACACACCCAAATATCGGCTGAACGTATACATGAAGAAAAATATGATCAATATTATAACAGACGGACTACGATAAGACAGAAGTGACATTGTATGCACCATTTTATTGGAAAACTAACCTGGCTCTAACAAAAACAACCCTATTTGCAAATACACACATGAATAATTTAGTTACTTCTACATAACAAGGCAAAAGCTAACTGGTTAAAGAGCTTGATTTTTTAACTACTGAGTTAGCAGGTCAAACACATAATGCACTCATTTAGGTTTTAACAGCTAGTTAGTTTCATTTAAGGTTCGCGCATAAATGACTTAAAGATTAATACATAAGCTTATACTTGACAAATGATTTGCAGTAACCCTGGTGCTAGGTCAGCAAGGTGTGTCTTCAGACTTCAGGGAAATGGTGTTCCGCGTGGAACTAGATCCACCCACTTTCCCAGAGTGAAACTTGCCACTGAGCTACTCAGGCCAAGTCTTACCTCATGTAGAACTGAGATGTTTAAAACTGGATGATTACTACGTAGTGACCAATGTCATGTTTGACTAGTCTTTTGACACAGATCGAATACCAGAGATCAAGTTGCAACTGCTTGATGTGGGTTCAAAGCCCACAGAGAGTATTAGGTCCCTTAAGACTTCGTGTACACCTTGCCGACGATTACTAACTGGTACGAAACCTGTGCCAATACAGGGCCTCCTGTCGAGTACCTCCAACCATCTAACATCTTGACATAGTACAGGCGATGTGTCAAGTCACTTAGACTGGTGGACATATTGTAACTTGTTGACCGATATAATTCGATCAGTACTAAACAAACATGATATTTGTTAGCTAGTTGTAAAGTTAACACTACACAAGGTTACAATATAATATTTAGTCTCCATCATAACTTCAGGATATTCGTCATGAAATAGCCAGTAGTAGGCATATAGTCTTACTTAGTGCGTTGATATGTATTGATGATAAGAAAAGAATTCTATGTTTAGATGTCGCACTTTTACCAACAGAATGAAATTTTAAAAAAATGACGCAAAGGAGGTTCTTCGGGCTAAGAATGAATAACTTTAACAAAGGGTTGGTGAAACTCCATATATAGTCCTGAATTCTTTTCTATATGGAAATTTGTGCTTTGAATGAAATTGCACGACCCATTTTTATTATGTAACAAGTTATAAAAGGATTATTGTCTGTCACCCAACTTCATTGAATTTCCATAATCCCAGTGAATTTGAAGTGGTATGGGCCTATGTTTCTTCAGTCACTATTGTATACTTTGAACGATCACTCACTAACTTCAATGTGTTCGTACATTCATGAACTAGTAAATATGATCTAATAAAACGTAACCGTTTGTATGATGTGCTGAAATATATCTTTTTAAACCCCGACCCACGTAATTCGATTTGAGGAACCGAAAAGTGCCATTACACCTCATCCAAAGCAGCTCAAAGATACGTACACAAATCTGGAGTTAATAAATCGCACTTATAGGAAAGAATTACAGACGAAACGTTAAATCCCTAGGAGACATCACATCATAGATCCTCCTAAAAACAAAAATGCAACTAATGAACAAGTAGTACACAGACCTGAGTTCAGAGATAACGCCTTATATAACCACAACCAGCTTACCGGACATATATCAGATTCATATGCTAAATATTGACCAAGACAATCATCTTTATTAGAAAGTCCAAATATGATTAGGAGTGAATCTCTAGCCGAATCCCCCAACGGGTCATTTCGATGTACTAATGGAACAAGCAATGAAAATATCATATACGGTTGGTTGAAAATTTCTTTGCATAACTAAAATAAATAATAAAGATATCCAAATTCATGATTATGATCAATGATTTAAAATCACAAATCAGTCAGTCAGTCAGTCGCAACGTAGAACCTTAGTACATCGGTTCAAGCTTCCATATCTCACTAAAACAGACAGACGAAATTGCCAGGTCAAATCCCAGAATAGTAAAGGAAGTAAAAGTATGAGTGGTGAATAACACGGTACATTGCTTCACCGGACGACACCTGACGTGAGGAAGTCCTACTCACTGCCTTATCGCGGCATTACTGTTGTTTACGAAATCGAGAGGACAAACAGCGAATGTCAGGCGCTTTAACCGGGCTGGTCGATTTGAAGGATCCACCTGGGAGAGTTGGAAAACCCTAATTCCAAATCAACGGTGCACATAGGCTCCAGAATCCTGAGGGAACAAATGTTGTATGAGCCAATCGTTGGTCACCGGCTATCATGGGACTGCATCTCCTTACGTTTCTCTATTGCCTTGTGGATCAGACCATTAGGTCGAAGGCTCTGAGTATGGCCCCTTCAGAAAACCACCTGCTTTGATTTGGGCACCCGGGCAGTATCACAGCCCACACACAAACCAAGTAACTTCTGTGGTGCATATGTATTCGGTACCCCTTGGTACCAATATTTATGTTTTTAAATAAATAAATAAGTGGTAAATGAAAAAAATAGGCAACGAAGATACGATTCTAGAAAATATAAATTATTGGGGTAAAAACACAAAGGAAGTTGTCAGGAATTTAGAAGCTCAAAAGACAGCTGTTTGTAAATACCTGTACTTTTCTGACGATGATTATGGTAGTCCCCCAGGTTTCAACACCTTACAGTAGGACTGTCTTAACGTTTGCATTGAAAATTTCAACTTTGATGTTGGCTGGCAGTCCGTTTGAGTTCCATATGTTCCTCAATTGTAGAAGTGCTGCTCTTACTTTGTCAATCCGTGCCTTTGCATCTGCATCAGATTCTGCTTCTTTACAGATTATTCTGCCCGGGTACGTCAAAGATTCCACATCTTCCAGAGCCTCTCCATCAAGTGTGATTACGCTGGTTTTCTCTGTGTTGTATTTGATGATCTTGCTTTTTCCTTCGTGTATGTTGAGACCTAATGATGCTTCCCGTCTGATGTCAAGGTCTTTATATTCCAGCCAATCACTAGAAGAAGGAGGAAGGGCAGAGTACTCAGCCTGGTCTGACTGCAGTCCTTATTTTGAATGCATCTGTCAGCTGTCCTCCATGCACGACTTTGCATTACAGTCCGTCTTATGAAGTCCGGATAATACTGACGATCTTCTCAGGTACTCCATAGTGTCGAAGAAGTTTCTATAATGTCCTCCTACCCACACTGTCAAACGCCTTCTCATAGTCGAGGAAGTTGATGTATAGTGACGAATCACATTTAATTGATTGCACAATAATGATCCGTAGTGTCACGATTTTGTCTGTGCCCGACAGATCCTTACGGAATCCGTCCTGTTGATCTCGAAGTTGGGCGTCTACTGAGTCTTTTATCCGGTTCAGCAACAATCTGTTGAAAACCTTTCCTGGTACTGACAGTAGTGTGATGCCTCTGTAGTTCCCACACTTGCTCAGATTTCCTTACTTCGGTTTCTTGACGGGGTGTCCTTCTTTCCAGTCCATCGGCAATTATTCTTCCTGACAAATATTCCTCAAATACATCCAACATACCTACTGTGTGAGATGTTGAAGAATTGTTGTTGACTGATATAGTATTTTCGATTAACGTATTTTAAAAAGACGGTGTACTTGTGTATACCGTATGAAACACTGAAAGATTATTCATCCAATTTATCCATTAGTCACAATAGTTTGGTTGATTTACTATTCATGTTAAAAGTGTGGAAGTGTATTACGACGGATGGTCGATCTGTCTTTGTTAAAATTTAGATTTTGTCCAATATTGATGACAGAAATATGAGACCTGAATTTAAACCGATATCAGATTTTTTTATCCAAACGCTTAAGTTAATAGTCTCAAGTTAAAGTCTAGAGTTGAATATTTTTGATAATAAATAAGAAAGATAGAATGTTAATAAAGAATGGAAGATGTGTGGAATTTACAGAATACCCACTGATAGTTCTATCTACCCTAGAACAATCAGCATAACTAGATGAACAGTAACTTTTACCGTAATATAGAATCGAGCTGAAATTCAGTTGGAAACCAAGAAACATTAGACAGGCTGTACGTCATAGTTCTAGGCTCGATTCCGTGTAAAGAAAGTAGATGCAAGGGGTTGAGAAACTAAGCACAAAGATGAAGCAGTCGTCTAATGCTTTTGACTTACAGTGGTTCTCTAGCTCATCAAAGTCCGTGATCAAAACTATCTGAAAATGAATAGGGCTAAAAAAACAGCTAAATAAGGTTTTCCTGCATCAGTAAGTCTATAATGACTACTACAATTATTTTTTTTCATAATTATATATGTTAAAATTTTAAAAAACGTAGGTTACTAGGATCTCATTAGCTACTTACAGATTCGTATACGAGTAATAGCTATTCCTAATAATGTGATCGTTAAAGATACTTCCTAGATTACTTGAAAAGTGAAGGACTGATAATATTAGGTATAATAATTTAGAATGTCTCCCACAAGTAACACAGTTCGATTTATCACACTCCGGAATGAAGTATAACTATTTAAAGAATACAGAAATAAAAGGATTTCAGAACAGGGGGCAGGAGAGAAGGGAAAAACAAACGAATATTAAAATCATTAGGACTGAAGGAGAATCCGTTCTAAACAATGTCACTCATGGTCTAGTACCACTGATTTGCCATATTGGGAAACTATGACATCTAACTACAATACTTAAATAGACAGACTTTAGTTTCAATGATCTGATTCATCTGTTCATCTTCAGTGCTATGCCAATTTAGTTATACTTCAACAAGCATCACAGACTCATTCAGGTGGTGACTTGGCATCTGTAACTAATCCCCTAGCTACCACATGCTCATCATATTAAAGCGAATGAGTTTTAACTGATGAACTTTAACCACATAAAGCTAGTCTCTTTAGAAGTTAACAATTTGATCTCTAACATATACACACAAAGAAGTAAATATAAAATTATCAAGAACTTACTTCTTTACTAAACTCCAACAACTGAAAGTTTCTACATAACAAGATGCAAACTTCATGTAACAAATGCCCATAGATTTGATCATAACTAGGCCGTAACTGTGAGGATAATTTGAATAAAAATTGGCACAAAGGTTGAAGAATCGGTCTATAAAGCAAAACATTCTGTTTCGATTGTGTTATTAACTGTTCAAAAGCAGTGATTAAATGTTTTCTTAACACATCGCGAGTACTGATAGATTTTTCATCTTTTGGTGTTGGATTTCCTTCGATCCAAATGAGGAGTAATTCAAAAATATTATTTCTTATTATTGTTTCAAGATATGAACCTTCTACTAGTTTGTTTCTTTCTAGAGCTTAAAAAATACATAAAATAGGTTCCAATAATAAAATCCATTGGTAAATTAAAGCTACAAAAGTAAAATGGGTTTTAAAAAATGATACATACTTTGACCTTTAGATTAGTGTTCATGACATCAACCGACTGACCTTAATATGAACCAGAGACCCAGATGTTTAGGTGTGCAGGTCATAGATTAAAACAACACCCAACACACTTAAGTTTTAATACATGTTTACTAGCCCTCATAAAACAAATGTAGTTTATCACCCCATATGAGGACTCGAAGTTGGTTGGATTGTTCTGTTTTACCACTATCAGACACCAAACTACGATATTAAACTTGAGTAGCTTAATTACCCATGAATCTAGTCAGTAATCAACAGATAAAATATTTTACCGAGATCTAGTTAAGATTCATATTACCTTTCTTCCTTCCTAGTATATGGTGGCTCTTAAATAAACTGGATTTATATACTCATTAACTATGACTCAGATGATACGGAGCCATACTATAAAAATATAAGCAATTTAAACAGATTGAACAAGTTTAAAAAGGCTTGTTATGGTGGGACGAATATTGGGGGAGCTGAGGTTTTCGGCGCTAATTTTCGGATCATTATTATGTCTTTACTATATAATTAGAAGATAACCTTATTATTGTATTTCTAAGTTTCTCTTATTGTAAGCTTTCAGTGAATCTATTGGCTGTTGTTGTACGTTTAACTTTTCTCTAACTATTGCTAGTTAATTATGCACTGTTTCTTCTGCCTTCTAATATTCATGATATTATTGTGCTTAAAGTGTGATTTCTCATTTGATGTACTGTGTGATCAGGCATTTCAATTGTATTACTGCATATTTTGAGTAACAATCGAATTGAGTACAATAGAGAATTGATCTGCTATTTATCCGCATTTTCTAACTGGCTACGAGTTTAGGAGAGGCTCGAGGACCAATAAGCGTTAAGGTCTTGACTGTTGTTCACTAGTCAATATGCAAATTCATGAAATAAGCAACCGGTTCGACTGGTAATATAAAACGTAATGTCGATTAGATGCCTAGAGCCATAGAATAAAAGCTTTCCCAAAGCATTAAAATCTATTTTAACTCAAATTAAAATCAAGCACACGTCTTTTGTGCTATATAATCCAACTTGGTTAGGTATGACCCTACTAATAGCTAGTTATTGAGTTCTAATACCACTCTGAAGACGGTAGTGTTCATACATTAATACTTTTCTCAGATTTCCATCTCGAAGTAAGAATACGAAAGCATCAAGTCCGTAGATCGGAAGCTAACTCGACATTTAAATTTGTAGACAAAATATAGAATCGACAAGAAGTGCAAATTAACAGAATATTAGTGGTGACGTTTGCTTTCAAGCAGAGCTTATCAGGCCATTCACTAAAACCAACGGATGAAGCAGCCAGACTACACAGTGATTTCAAAATAACCTTTCATACGCTTGAGGTTTAAACTATTCAGCGAGCAATCAGAAATCTTTATTCAAATTATGTAGATTAAACCACAATTTTAATTAAACTGTACGCATAAGCTGGATTTAACAGTTAACCAGGAGGTAATGACGTCCCTTTAACCTACTTATCATCCGGAATAACCTAGTAAGCTGTTCCATTAACAATGACAAAGAAAACATGAAGTATTCTTATGAAGATAAGTACTATTTGAGTTCATCACACGGTAGCATTAACCATAAATGCAATGATAACTGGTTAGCTAGGATTATAATTAGTTGTAAAAGCTGGAACTGAATTAATTGGAGAATCAAAGATATACAAAATTTACTTAGCACAATCGTTATTAATATTTAATCATGCTGTTCTGTTAATATTTTGTACAAAAATGTTCTTTCATTAGAATAAAGGCCTATTATAGCTAATTATATTGTTCACAATCTCAAATTATTCGGGGACCTACCAATAATCTGGTCCCGTAATCAGTTATCACTCGGTTATTTCCTATAATTGTATTTTGTCTGTCAATTATTCTTTCCTTTCACTTTAAAAATTGAAAATTCGTTACACCAAACTATAAAATCAAACTATATGATATCAAGGGACTATTGTATACCTTTTAAACCGTCATTTATCTTGACAGTTAGCAGGTCTCTAAGGATTCTGAACTTTAACAGCTTATAAAGAAAATAAGAATATCACTTAGCACTCATTAACTACACAGTATAGTTCTGTGACTCTTGAGCCAGTAAGCAAGATAAATCATTTCTTAAATCTTCTCAAGAATGTAATATCACAGTAGACTGATATCACAATTCTATTACGTAAAAAAAATTGTTTATAATAGTAAACAATACAAATAACGATTTATATTGTTAGATCTTGGTAATTATTAGTAAGATTTATTTTCAATCTTGGAGGGACCAAACCTCAAAACGCTAACAATAATAGATAAGTATCATAATAAAAACAGAAGTATGCGGATAATTAGTGAAAGTTATAAATCGGGAATGCAAATTATCCAAGTGAAATCACTTTGGACTTATTCATAAAGTCATGCAATAGCGTTAGATTACAAGCGAATATGTCATTCAAAAAGGTACTAAATGTATGGGTCAAATTTGATGGTTTGTTGTGCTGTAATTTAGATATAAACCCTTAATATAGTTAACGATCAAATTAGGGCAGATAAGACTTACTGTCGGAAGAGTGCTCATCAACAACTAGTAGTATAATTTTACTGACATGGTGAAAAACGGTGTCAATTTTGGAAGTAGATAGAACGCCATTATCCTTTTCATCAATTAATGACTTGCAATTAGTCCAATGATCGTGGAGCTCTTTAATATGCTCAACTTGCAGCACCTGATTAGACTTTGACTTATGCATCATTTCATTGGTTGGTGCAAGACACTCATTTTTAAGATGTATCGGTTACTGATCCGAAAGCTTAATAAAACCACAAAAAATATGCACAACTACATTGATATTGATACATATTTGGCAATCAATAGGAACAAAAAAAGGAATTTTATAATAACTTTGACACTCAAAACCTTGGAAAACAACATTAGTTAAAATCCAAGATTCCTCACGACTATGCTTTTAATCCCGTAAAATGACTGGAAAGTTATGGTGCGTTAACACTAACTGATGGAACAAATTAGTTTACATTGCTAAAATGATATACAAGCATTTTAAACACTTCCTCAAGTAAATTTAAACTGACTCAAGCATTTTATCTTGACGTAGTTCAAAATTCTATGACTTAACAATCGTGTTATTAATACTAGGCTGCAGAAAATTTATATATAATTGACTTACCCTTCCTAAAAAAATACCCCACGAGCGGATATCAAGAGATAGTATATAAATCAAAATTAAGTCACCGTTGGGTAGCTTATATATCTGTTGAGTAAATCTCGAGTATAACGAATCTCTCCTGTGTTAATCGTGATCCTGTGTGGCTGTTTCAGATGCTTGGAGGAACGAAACTTTTAAGGTACAATCGCTCTGACGAAATTGTGTCAGCGGACTTAACAGTTAGACAAAGGTTGACGTGTTGCAGCAATGAGTTACGAGGTTTAATTATGGCAATACGGCTACTAAGACATCAAGTTTCACGAGACCGGATAAACCTTCTTCTAGTCAAAACTGTGAAAAAAAAGATAGTTTATAAGATAATTATGCTTTCTGGAAGCAACGGAAATATACTGAGGTCGGTAAACAAAGGGCGACTAAGTATACGAAAAACAAAATATTGCACTAAAAGTGAATCCATCGAGTAAAATAGCCGTGTCACGTTCGTTTAGCACCTCAGATGAAGCGAAACGGCATAGGGTTATGCGAACAATCGTAAGTACTTTCAGTTACACTATAATTTATGGACGACATTTGGGCGACAAAGTGACTTTTTGAGTGTCTACCTACTTACTAGAGATAAATGAGGGTTATAAAGCAGTTTGAAGAATAAGGATTATGATTCACAGTTGATGCTTAGAAATTAGACTTTCGGTTTTTCATCACGAACCGACATCAGCTAAAATGACAAGACGCTATTTGGCCAGATAGACGAGTGAGTTTCGCACCCAAATACGAAACCTATACTTTTACAGCTGATTGGTTAGTCCATAAAATATAGTCTCGCCGTACTTTCTTGAAGCTGTCTACTAAAGGAGCTGTCGTAAAATCATGAGTCCAACTGCTCCAGACCACATTGGTTCAAGCTCTAAAACTAAGATCGACACTGTTTACTGTGCTAAACATTAACGCTTACGACAAATGAGATTGAGGCAGAAGCCTAAGAAAAAACTACTCGATGGGAACATAAGAAACGAGCTTGATATAAGTTATGAAGTACTTTTTACTCTTGCAAAAAAAGACGGTTTGAACTTAAGCCAATGGAGTAAACAAATACGGATGACTTTGAACTAATTTTAAGCAAACGAGTGATGTTTATTTACAAAAACGATTTGTTCCTTCAGGAAATGCTACAATATTATCTGATAAGCAGCTTCACCATGGATACCAAGCGTTTGAAAATAAACTCCTTTGTTTTCCATCAAAACTGGAATCAGATGAAATGTGAAAATCAATGCTTGTAGAAACTGGATAAATTCACCCAAAATACTATACTAATTTCAATCTTTACACTTGTCATAAAAAATGGAAACTAAAGCCCATAGACTTCTCTTAAAAAAGAATCAGCTATTTGCCAAAAACTAACTTAAATTAAATGTCTGAATTAGCCTTATAGAGTGAGAGGTCTTGATTTTTTAAGATAGTAGTATTTATTTAAAAATGGAACAAACTAACTCTCGACTCGTGTTCCTTGTCACTCCAACAGAGCGCTGATAGAACACCAAGGTCAACCGAGAGTTTTCGCAATGTCCAATAATTCAGAGTCAGATTTCAGATTTGTGTAGTAAGAACAGAAGGCATATGGCCTATTTTATTCCTTTCCCAGCATGCTTCCATGAGTGTCTAGTCTTCTCTTGAATGTGTGAACTGAAGGTGCGAACACCACTGCTTCGAGTAACAGGTTCCGAGAACTGATGACTCGGTTTGAAGACATGTATGCCACGGGTATTTTGTTCGTTCTTGACTTTTATACTCTCCTGCTATATCCTCTAAAACGTCATAATCTGATAAGAGGAAAAAGAGAGAATGTGTTAGGTCCAAAATAATTTCTTAGTATTCTATACATCAAAATTAAATCACCTCTTAGTCTGCGATAAGACAGTTTAAAGGGGTCTAGCTTCTCAAGCCGCTCTTTGCATAGTAAACCTCAAATTTCCAGGATTTCACGATTACCTACCATCAGTACTTTTTCCAAGATATCTTAATCAGCTTTTAAACAGGTGCTTGCATCCTACACGCAGCTCTCGAGCTTAGTTTTCATTAAGGTTGTGTATAATGAAGTGGACATGGTGGTATCTAACTTATAGAATATCCGTTTTAAAGCCCAGAGGGTTTTAAACCCAATCTTATCAAAAACCACGGGATATCTTTGCGTTTGGTTGTTGTTGCTTTGGCATGAATCTGAATCCTCGATATCGTATAATGGGCGGTAGTCTAGCCATTTAATTGCGGAAGTTCTAGTCACTTTGGTAGTTACTTATTGGGTTTGAAAATCTCGGGATTCGATGGGGTGAATTCGTCACCAGGCGTCCTGGTTTCTGAACACCAGGAGCCATCACATTACCAGACAAGAAGTTAGTAGGTTTCAGTGTCAAAAATAATCATGTGTTGATTTCAATGAGGAAACATTTTAGTCTGGTGAGTTTTAAAAAATACACAAACAGGCACACTGACAACAAAAACATTCGGTTTTTAACTTTTTTTGAAGTAAAGAAATAAATGTATGTATGATAATTTTAAAACTTAAAAACATCGGAACGAAACTAGATGCTATGTGGTATCTTGCGTGCCGTAGTGGTTTAAATGTTCTGGATACCTTACTCTTCTCCCATAATGCGTTGCTTTTAAGTCGGTTGGCAGATACCACTGAAGTGTGACCGTGATTGTTGATTATTGTCTGAAGTATTTTAATTGTGTGACTCGTGTCGTCCGATTGTACTGAAGGAAAATCAATGTTATTAAGGTCTACTTGTAAATACCCGACTGTATGACAATCAATGTTGATGCTATTGTTAGTTCAATTCTTATCGACGACTTAATGCTTGGGAGCACGCCAAAGAACTTTAAATAGTCCTTCATATGTCGTTTCGGGAGGCCGTCGAAGTGAGTCGCAATGTAAAGAGTGTTTACTGTATAGTGAGGCAAACTGAACGAAAATATAAGTTGATTGCGGTCGAGTCAAAACAGGTTTATCTAGACGCAAGATGTTTGTAAGCTTGCTCTTCTACGAAATTAGATCCATATTCATTGAAGAAGATGAATGATCCGAGAATTCTTCCAGGAGTCACATTGTCGTTCCATAAACGAGTTGATCCGCAGTGTATCCAATGTCAGCTTTTACTGCATTGCGAATGCCTAGTAAGACGAGTGGAAGACCGTCGGTCCACTGTGAAATATTTTCAGCTAAGAGTGAAGTTTTTAACTTTTAGTGAGAGCATTATACCAACGCGTTTGCTTGTTGTCGGTAAGTGGTTGTTTCTAATCAAGTGATTCCTATTAGTGTAGTCGGACAACGGAAAAGCCTAATTAGGAACTGGAGTCCACGGTCTGTAGTAACAGTTGAAGGGCAGCCAAAGTTTACTATCCATTGTTCGACGAAGGCGTTGGCCACCAGATTCAGATGAACATGGTCGAAGCGAGCATCGGGAGTTTTGAAAGGGCATAACAGACATTTGATATGACTAGTCACCTTAGATTTCTGGTAGCTTGCTCAGGAGCATGCACACTCAAGCACGTCCTTATACCAGACTAGCAAAATTGCTCTGCTATTAACTTAGTGGTTGCACGAACACCCTGACGGGAAAGCTCGTGCAATGTATTGAAGACGTTGCAACTATAATGATTTGTCATTAATGAACTGTCCCTACTTGAAGATATGTCACACAGAAAATTTTTTAACCGGTTTTAATCCTCGTGCTGATCACCAGTGTATTCATTTTAAGGCTGTGTCAGTGTGAGAAGATCGATACCCTCGAAACCGTTATACGAGACAAGTGTGTTATATATCTAAAGGAAAATGCGAAATGTAGTTCAGCCGTCGAGACTCGAGGAGAGAACGTATCTAAATACATACTTAAATAGGTGAAAGAATTGTGGTCGATGAACAGATTGAATTTTCGGCCCTCCACAGAGTGCTGAAAGTGCTGCACAGCACAATTTATGGCCAGGAATTTTCTACCGAAAATAGCATACCTGGATTCAGTATTGCAAGCGCCTAAAGATGAATGTCGAAGGTTGTCAGGTCTAGTTAACCCATGGATGCAAGATTTCTCCGATTACCGAGTCCAATACGTCTGCTGCGATACTAATGGGTGCTTCGGTGTACCATTGTGGGACCAGTTTCTTAATTGTGGAGAATGCTTTATTGAAGATTTTGCATTTCCATGATTCCGGTCGGTTAAAGGGAGGGTAGGGTTCTAATTTGACATTTCTCAATATCTACAGTTCTTGTAGTCGTTCTAAAACATGGTACAAACGCTGGAGATGAGATTCTGTGCTCAGAACTGAATCAAGCAGTCGTCAATATACGCACGTACGAAGTTGAGACCTCGAAAAGCGTCATCGACCAATCACTGGAAAGCTTGTGCAGCGAAAAGCATGCGCGAAAATTCATAGAGACCGAAATGGGTGATGATTATGGTTTAAGGAATGTCGTCAGCAGTCATGAGAATTTGGTTATGCGCCTTAATCAAGACGATTTTCGAAAAAAAACAGCTTTACCTTTCAAGGTAGCTGTCCAATCGTGAATGTGAGGCAAAGGATGTCGATCAGGAACGGTTTTCGCATTCAGCCGCGGATAGCCAACAGTTGGACGCTAATTGTTGCTGTCCTTCATATGGGTCGTGTTCAATGGAAATGTTCATAGGCCGTTTCATGGTCGAATGATTCCCAAGTCTACCATGTGGACGAATCTGAACTAGTCGGCGCACTTGCGAAAATATCGGTGGTCCTGTGGTTACGATGTGGTATATAACACAAATGGCAATTGGAATCGCGTTTGGTATAATTGGAATACTTATAAATTATATGATGACAATGAATCGATCATCTGTATTACTGAGAATGGGGATAATCTACAGTCGGAAAAAGAAGTTACACTAACAGTTAACTTTATATTTCTGTCTATTAACCTCCCTTCACGCATGTCAATTATATATATTGTTGCAAAAGGTCTATACCAATGAAACATCTGCAACAACGAAGATCCAGTGGATGGGTTTGCTAAAACCCAAGTTAAGATAATCATGTCGCCTGGAAGTTAACAACTGCTTCATGCAGTCACTCGTTAGAATTTGCGGGAAAAACGTTAACCAGTGTCGATGAGATAGCGAACTTTGGTCATCAAAACAGTGATGTTTAACATACGAATTTTGTCGGTCGGTTAGAATTCCACGCCTTAGGATAGCCTTTCATAAGGTTTCACAGGTTTCCGAAGCACTACTAGTAAACACACAAGTTGAAATCGCGCGGTAGTGCTCTGAATGCTGCGAGGAATTGTGCATGCGAATCAGTCCCGCTGTGTGTGTGGAAGTCAGCTTCTGAGTAGCAGACAAATTTAAGCCTGTCACTGCCAATGGAACATAGGCCGCCGAACAACATTCTCCAACCCACTCTGTCCTGGGCCTTCCTCTTCAGTTCTATTCAATCGATGTTCATTCTTTTCATGTCTGTCTCCATTTCTCGGCGTAATGTGTTCTTTGGTCTTCCTCTCCTTCTTCGGCCTTGAGGATTTCATGTGAGGGCTTGTCTTGTGACGTAGTTGGGTACTTTCCTCAATGTATGGCCTATCTACTTCCAGCGCTTCTTCGTGATTCCTCCTCCGCTGGAATCTGGTTTGTTCTCTCCTACTTTAGGTTGTTGTCGATAGTGTCAGGCCAACGGATCCGAACTACCTTGCTTAAACAACTGTTAATAAACACTCGTATCCTCTGGATGATGGTTTCCATAGATCTCCAGGTTTCCATCCCATACAGTAGAACTGTCTTGACATTTTTATTGAAAATTCTGACCTTGGTGTTAGTTGACAGTTGCTTTGAGTTTCAGACGTTGTTCAGTTGTAAATATGCTGCTCTTGCTTTGCAGATCCACGCCTTCATATTTGCATCAGATCCACCATGTTCATCAATGATGCCGCTCAGATATGTAAAGATTTTCACATATTCCAAATATTCTCCATCAATTGTGACTGGATTGGTGCATGCTGTGTTGTATCGGAGAATCTTACTTTCGTCTTTGTGTATGCTGAGACCTACTGCTGCTGAGTCTTCTGCCACTCTGGCCATCTCCTGCATTTGTTGTTACGTTTGTGATAGAAGAGCCAGATCATCTGCAAAGTCTAGATCGTCCAGCTGCACCATGGATGCCCACTGTGACCCGTGCTTCTCCCCAGATTTTGACGTCTTCATGATCCAGTCGATCACCAGGAGAAATAGAAATGGTTAGAGTAGGCAATCTTGCCTGACATCAGTCTTTACTTCCAACGAGTTCTGAGTAGCAGAACCAGCCCAAAATGGACAAAACGGCATTAGCTATAAAACAGTCTGTTCCGCAATGAATAATATGCTGTATACAAATGAACAAGAAAATAATATCATGAAATATGGAAAAATGTCACAATAGGCGAAATATAACAAGAAAAAATGTATAATGCTCCAACAACAAACAGATTCACAGTTTACGAATGGGTGTACCAGATCATATCGGGCTTGTCACTAAACATGTCACAAGTATCCAGAGTTCGATAGCCCATTTACACGTCTTTATAATCGACTATGATAACCAAATCAAATCAGAAGTCAGGAATGGAGTTCGAATATAAATTTGGAAGGCTATCAGTATGTCGAAGGAACTTTTGGTCTAAATTGGCAATTACTTGAAAGGGATAAGTAGCACAGCGTACCCACTCGTAATCTGTTGAGGATGTGTGACCAAGCGCTTTCAGATAGGTGTGTCCAGTAAAACTTATCAGGTCAATATCGAATGTCGAAGGCCTATAGAGCTAATATTTTTGAGGATTTGTTCACAGCAACAGGTGCATTAATTAATTAGTTTTGAAAACAGTGTGAGAAAACCAAATCTTACGAATAGGTGGAAGAATAAATTAAAGGTTGTCTCAAGAGACACAGTTGTGAGTTTCTGGAAGTATCTTCATGCTAGAGTGTTTTGAAGAACTTAATATGTTGTATGCTACTAGCAAATCACCTCTTATTCTCCATAGGCCAGTAGCAATAATCCTATGTGCCGTCTTCGCTAGATTTATTTTCCAAACCTGTCACACATTTTGTTCCTCGTCTCTAAAATTGGTATTGCGGATTTGCATTTCATTTTAAGAAAGTGGTCGAAAAAACATTGCGAACTTTGAAATGAAGCCACTCCTATGTTTTAAGAGAGCAAAAAATAATTATAAAGTGATTACGCCAGGGTGTCTTCGAATAAAGTGTAGATTTGTGCTTGTCTTGACTGCATCCCTTGTGTAGTTTGAGCTGGCTCATAATTTATCTGTGGTTACTAGCCCAACATAACGCTTTGATGAGACAGTCAAGCGAGTTTTTTTGGAGGATGTAAGTCGTTTGTGTCAAACAGAGCGGTATGTTTATGACACAAAATTTCGAAAGGTTAAGTTTTAAATACTTTTTTAGTATCCGTCAAACTATTGATGTAACGTCCACTTCAAACCCAAGTGAATCGTTCCCGCTTTCTAAGGACCTCCAGATCTTTGCGCTGTCTGAATAGACTAGTGCTGCTTAATTAATTTCATCTAGGTCGGGAAGTTAAGTGAGACTTTGATTTTACTTCATGAGAATTATGAAGTTAAGAACCACTTGCTTGCGTGCATGTTGCTTACTTTGTTCTTTAGGTAGTTTCGGAACCGAGATAGAAGTGGTCTAGTATATCCCATCTTTGCAAGTTTCCCTATGATAACTACATTCCCATTGTGTCAAATGCTTTTGTAAAGTCAAGGAATATTGAGTAAACCGGTATCTTACGGTCCTTGTTGGTTGTTTAACTGTCTCATGCTATAAGAAGTTCTGACTCGCGGGAACTATCTTTTCCGAACCCGTGTTAATCTTTATATTCCCTAGTTTATCCATTGACCAGTCCTTTCATTACCTTCAAATATATTGATAGCAATGTTAATTGTGTTACGGAGTCGACCTTTTTAAACTACACTGACGAAGTCTTAAGAGACAGTTTTCTGTCTCTGTTCTCTTGGTATTGGATGTGACATTAGTGAGTGCCTACACCAGCGATATACCAGCTTCTGCGCACTGTTACATGATTATAAGATGATTATTGGCTTTGTCTGCGTAAGGATTTTAGTTTTCTTGAGCTAAGCCGAAAGGTAACTGAATATCATTATGACCATCAGCCGCCACTGTGGTTAAGGAGTGTTCGGCACATGTAGACTGTTGTGTAAGATGATCAGCGAAGGTGTCATTAGAGATTTGTGTCTTTTCTAGATTGACAGGGACTTCTTTAATAAGCTGTTTCGAGTATCGGTATTCTGGTACGTAAGTTTTAGTTTGTTCATGAACATACAGAGGTTAGGTTGACCTGAAATTACCGTCTGTTGCATCGCACGGGAACATTGCGTTCGTTTCTTGAAGGTGAGTGAGCTCTAAGTTCAGAATCATTCAAGAAAACTTCCCCGTACCCCGAGCTCTCATTTCAGCCTACATCAAACGTTCTGTGCCTTGCCTAAAGTGATTAGTCAAACAGATCACCTAGACTAATCCCATCGAATTTGGAGATTGGTATTTACTAAGGATAAAGGAGTACTTTTGTCTTGTGGCATCATTGTTTCAATAAAGGTTACTCCTGCATTGATAATCCGTCTGCTATGGTGAACAGATAAACAGCTGTCCTTAATCCTAAGGGAAAAATTGATATCGTAAATTTTGACTTCTCAAGAGCGTTCGATAGGTTCATTATGTCTCATCAATAAGTTCAAGGCGACGGGTATCAAGTCGCTGTAAATAGATTGTGTTACTTCATATCTAGATAATCAAAATCTTAAGATCAATATAAACGTCACTTTTTATTAAGCTAAGAAAGAGTTTGATGAGATCGCTCAGGGTCTATTATTAGAATGTTTACTCATTTTAATTTATAAAAATAACGTTTTCAAGAAAGTATTTTCCTAGCTATTACTTTCTGCTGACGACGTGAAACTGTAGAAATAACTTTACGACC
The DNA here is from genome assembly GCF_000699445.3 of Schistosoma haematobium. Taxonomy (NCBI): domain Eukaryota; kingdom Metazoa; phylum Platyhelminthes; class Trematoda; order Strigeidida; family Schistosomatidae; genus Schistosoma; species Schistosoma haematobium. The sequence goes on from NC_067199.1 coordinate 40,404,370, forward strand.
AAAACTGCAGGCTGACACCTCAGGATTATATGACATAACTTCAAAGTTAGGCAGGCAATACTTCAAATTGTACAATAGTCCTTCTGAGACATGTAGACTATGTATACAACTTGGAAAGTTATCCTGTAGAAGTATTCCAAGTTGAAAAGATCAATGAATGTTGGCGCCGTATGACTTAAATCTTGCACTAGTTGTGACAAAATGCCTTGTGAGCGAGCGTTACTCTGGTGACACTGAACCTCACAATTCGTTCAACGTTTAACAGTTTCATTCGACCGCAGTTGGAGTATGAAAGTACAATTTCTATACCCTTACAACAACAAAAAACGAATACATCGGGATGTGTCCAATGGTGAGTCACAAAATCAGTTTCGGGTGACCTGGGTGTTACCTGTCCATGCACATAAGGCTCATGCAGATCAACAAGGTGGGAAAACTCACGCCTCCCCCAGAGTTCATTACTAGGACCTCTTCTATTCTTGATTTATATGGACGACCTTCCATGACAGGTATTGCCAGATTTATTATTCTTCGCTGATGATTCGAAACCCTAAAGAGAAGTACGTAACCAAGAGGATAAAGTGGCAGTTCAGGAGGGTATGATCTGGCTTCAAAGTTGGGCAGATGACAACGAACTTACCTTTAACACTTCAAAGAGTAGAGTGGTCCATCTGAGACATGTTGCAAACTACAATTACAACCTAAGCAACTCCCCTCTCAAGTTATCCCAAGTTGAAAGAGATCTATGAGTCTTAGTACCCTACCATTTGTAGTCGTACGCTAACTGCGACAAATGCCTTTCGAACAATACTTGCACTGGTAACAGTGAAGCGCGTTTTCGGCATGTTCGTCGGAAGAACTTTCCATATAATCTCAAACAGTTTTATTCATACCCACTTAGAATACTGAAACATAGTATTTCCTCCCTCATTCCAGGAGGATCAGGATAATCTGGAACGTATCAAACGGCGAGCCTCTAAATCAGTCCGTGGACTTAGATTTGAGCCTTATGAAGAGACCCTTCGGCCAATTAACTTTCACTCACTCAAGTACAGACGTCTGAGAGGTTACCTTCTAATGGCTTACAACATTCTAAACACACCCGGACTTCCCTTTAAACACCTACTTATGCTTAGTCTCAACTTAAAACTTAGGAGCAATACCCAGAAAGTCGAGACGCAACACAGCAGAACGGAGTGTAGACATACCTTCTACTCCCCAAGAGTAGTCGAACACTGGAATTCGCTGTCTGCTGAGTTAGTCCAAACGACTTCCCAGGAGTCCTTCGACAGAAAACTCGACATATACTTAAGGACTAAAGATAGTATCTCACTATGATTTACCAACCTAACTTTTCTTTTCCTCAATAATAACCCAAGTTTCTACCTGGAGGTATTGGTGGTCCATTGCTTCTAGATACAGAAGCCTGTTAGGCGAAAGCTTCTTTTATTCCGTTTAAAACTATTTTAACTGTTTGAAATATAGACTTTATCAAGAGGGCCTCAAACCAATTAATCTTTAAGCACAAGTATACGGTAGTATAGGAGGTGATATAATGATTTGTAGCACTCCGATTGGTCCTTATCACTCCATTAAACCCATGCTTAGACTTAGTCCCAACTGAAGCTAATGGGAAGGCACCCAGAAATCAGGTACGAAACAAAGGAATGGACAATAGCAACAACAACTTTAAACGCGTAGTCATATTTAGGAATTCTCTTTCGCTTGAAAAGGTCCAAGCGACTTCTTAGGAGTTCTTTGAAAGATTGAGGTTTTTTAGAAATTTGGGACAGCATTTTACCACTATTTACCAATATTTGGCTTTTTATGGTTAAATATATCTAGAAACCTATTTTGAGACACCGGTGATTTACTACTACAGTATACAATAGTCAGTTGAGCGCTAATCTCTTCTGTTTCGTCCACAACCACTTAAATTATTCAAGTTGTGAACTTTGAACATAATGTTTCAGCAGATGTAAATTTGTTTAAAATAATCAAAGCGTCTCGTATGTGTAGTATTTAGAGTCTCACGCTTTCAAATCCTATGTCTCTCGGTAGCGAGGCTTGTATCTTAAAGCTCAAAGAAGAAGTATACCTGTTGCATGATGTTGTAGAAAGGGCCAATAAACGCGCAAATATGAAAGCAGCGTACTCCTGGAAGTTTCCTGGAAAATCTGCCTTTGAAACAAAAGTTCTCCCTGTTTTATCTAAATGCAATTTCTCTTCATCAAACAAACCTTCAAATGCAATGCTACATGTGTTTTTGCTCGAAATGATAATCGACAGGTAGCTTAGAATTTTAAATAATGAGTGGTAATCTTGCTAGATGTTTGTTAATATTTCAAATCCTGAGCCATCTATGCAAGACAGTTTGTCATCACTTATGCTCATCTTACGAAGACTCAAACTCGTTAAGTTCTTGCATCAATGAACATGTTTCAGTTGTATTTTACTTGGTCAGCTTGATTGGTGATAGTAAGATTTGTTTTTCACCATTTAAAATTTTCAGATACTGAAACAAAGGAAGCAGTATTCCTTAAATATGACGAAGGAAACCGAGAAACGTCTTATGAGACTGAAAGGCTGACGGACATAAAGATTGCTGCAGATACCATTAAATGGATTGCCGATGTCGAACGCTATTATAAGTCCTCTTCCCAAGCACCTTCAGAGTTAACTAATAAGAATGGTGAGTTGGAAATTAGATCACAAGGAACTCAAGCTACAATCTACGAAAACCAAGGCGAAAACTCTCCGCAACTGTTTTCATTAGTGATTCAAGTGAGAATATAGGTGAAATTTTAGTCCACTAAAGGTTTTATCAAAATGTTTAGTAAAACCAATGGACACATACAATCTGCCTTCTGAAACGGGACGCTTTATAAGTGAAGTAAAGAACTTATCAGGGTGGACTGGATGTAAAGCAGACGAGTCGAAATCTCTTTTTTCCTCTGTCGAACGAGACATTACACGTTTGATCAAATACTTGGAAACAAACAGTTCATCGATAAAAATAATGGAGGAACGATTAGATTTAGTGAAGAAAGAGAACGCTCAACTTTCTAAAGAAATTTTAGATCAACAAGTAAGCATGTTTTACATAAATCCGACCATTTTGTTCAGCCTGATTCAAACCTCTTGAGAACTGTTCAGTTAGAATGCCTTTCCTATATTTGTTTATACAAATTTGCCTAACGATTGATAACCCAATGCGTAATAACAAAAATTGCTCTTTGTATAACTGACGTTTACCTAAATTTAAACCATACCATATGAAGAAGGCAAACTAAAAAGGCAATGATATCGCACGTTTCAGAGAAATTTGTGACTTAGGGTTTTCGAAATTCTTGATGGTTTAGTATACGTTCTCCAGCTCTCATTAAATACTCCTTAAATCAGAGCAAAACTCACAGTTGTTGTATAACTGCCATAGTATGTATTCAGAAAATATTATTTGTATAATTAAGCTATTCAAATGGAAGATATCTTTATTAAAATCCCGTTAATTTATTGTTTTAAAATTGTTTGCAAGTCTGGTTGCACAGATTTGAACTGTCACAGATGGCCAAAGATTTCAGAGCCGTGCAATTACACTTAGAAGTATGAGATATATTAGTTTGTTAATACAAAATTATTAATCTTCTATGTTGTTGATAGTATGTGAAATACCGATTGTATATCAGTAGATTACTCATATATTTTTACGTCGAACAACTACTCGGGTCAACTGCCTACCTTCACAGCTACGGACTCTATATCAAATACATTCTAATTGTTTTTCTTTTTCAGAAAAATATTTCTTTTACAAAAAATAATGATAAGTAATTCACGCGTTTTGAAGTTCTAACTTATAGTCTCAGGTCTACCTACGCTAGACCAAGACTCCATTCATTTATTTTAAATCTTTATTTGTCCCATCTTAAGTCTAGAAATGCGTTTAAGAACCTTTAAAACCAAAGTTCCCGTCTAATTATAATCTGAGGGTAATAGATTTCGCTTTATTATTCGAACCGTAAACTGATCACAGATCTCACAACAAACTGTAATTCAAAGCGTAAAGGAATGCATTAAAGAATTACGGTCGTCAGTATTTTAAACATTGTTCGAGAAAATCAAATTAATACTTAGCCTTATTATCCCATTAATTCACCTTTATCCAGGTTAGAAAGCGTAGGTAAGATTGATGGGCTCAGTTTTAGAGTTGGTGCAATAATGTTTCACAACAATCGCTCATACTTGATATCCTTTATTTGAGGAAGAAAATCTCAGCGTAAATAACAAAAAAATTTACAAATTAAGAGTAAATAGCCAGTTTTTTCCAAGGCTTACTTCAGTATGATTCTGTTCAAAGAAAGATATGAGTGGCTGGACCAATACACGGCATTACCTGTTGGTTTTACCGACAACAGAAATCGGGAACTTTAGAACTGAGGTCCTCCTGATAATTCTGACTAATTACCGGGGTCCCATGTGATATGGCTTAAGATTAGTTGATGTAGCGCCGGCGCATTCGTACATTTTTCTCTCTATAGATCTTGATATTCGGTATTATCTGGTTTATCTTGTTCTTCTTTCTAGCTTTTTCTTGAACTGCATTCCCAAGGTTCCGGTATCGGTTTTACTCTGTTTAAAATTGAAAATCTTTAAACACAAAAACCAACCTTCTTTAGGATTTTTTCAGTGCTATCCATCCTACTACCTATTAAATCGCCTATATGAAGTTCGTGTATTTGTATTACAAGAGTTTACATATTTTGCTTACTAAAATTATTCATTTTATCTCTATCCCATTTTAAAATTTCCAGTATGAGTTCAAAGCGGCACACGAAAATTTATCTAAAGAAATAAGAAATTTAAGTAAGAAGAATATTGAATTAAAGGAAGAAAACACAAATATCAAAACCAAAGTGAAGAATTTACATAACATGATAAAGATTAAAGAATCTCAGACACTCGAATTAGAAAATCAATGTGAAGTAATGAAAAACAGCATAGGTAATTTTTCGATCAGATATTACAAATAATTTAAAACTATTTTATGTGTGGTGTATTCCATGTGTAACAACCATAACTTCAATAGTATGATCTTTTGTCTAAATATCTACGACCACATAAAAATGCTAGGTAAATTTGTGTTTTAGCTTATACATATCACTTACGCCTGTTACCCGTTGCAGATGAGCGTAGGCCGCCCACAAGCATTTTACACCCAATTCTGTCCTGCGCCCTCATTCTAGCTGTTTCCAGTTGCTATTCATCCTTTTCATATATGCTTCCAATTCCCGACTCAGAGTGTTTTCTGGACTTCCAATTTTCTGTTTTCCATCTGGTCTCCAAGTCAGCGCTTGTTTCGTGATGCAGTTTGATTATTTCCGTGATATATGTCCTATCCAATTGCAGCGTCTTTTCCTAATTTCATATTCCGTTGGAAGCTAGTTTGTTCTCTGCCATAGTAGGTTGTTGCAAACAGTATTCAGCTGACGGATCTAAAGTATCTTGTGTAGACAGCTGTTTGTAAATACCTGTACTTTTCTGACGATGATTATGGTAGTCCCCCAGGTTTCAACACCTTACAGTAGGACTGTCTTAACGTTTGCATTGAAAATTTCAACTTTGATGTTGGCTGGCAGTCCGTTTGAGTTCCATATGTTCCTCAATTGTAGAAGTACTGCTCTTACTTTGTCAATCCGTGCCTTTGCATCTGCATCAGATTCTGCTTCTTTATCGATTATTCTGCCCAGGTACGTGAAAGATTCCACATCTTCCAGAGCTTCTCCATCAAGTGTGATTACGCTGGTTTTCTCTGTTGTATTTGATGATCTCGCTTTTTCCTTCGTGTATGTTGAGACCTAATGATGCTTCCCGTCTGATGTCAAGGTCTTTATATTCCAGCCAATCACTAGAAGAAGGAGGAAGGGCAGAGTACTCAGCCTGGTCTGACTGCAGTCCTTATTTTGAATGCATCTGTCAGCTGTCCTCCATGCACGACTTTGCATTACAGTCCGTCTTATGAAGTCCGGATAATACTGACGATCTTCTCAGGTACTCCATAGTGTCGAAGAAGTTTCTATAATGTCCTCCTACCCACACTGTCAAACGCCTTCTCATAGTCGAGGAAGTTGATGTATAGTGACGAATCACATTTAATTGATTGCACAATAATGATCCGTAGTGTCACGATTTTGTCTGTGCCCGACAGATCCTTACGGAATCCGTCCTGTTGATCTCGAAGTTGGGCGTCTACTGAGTCTTTCATCCGGTTCAGCAACAATCTGTTGAAAACCTTTCCTGGTACTGACAGTAGTGTGATGCCTCTGTAGTTCCCACACTTGCTCAGATTTCCTTACTTTGGTTTCTTGACGGGGTGTCCTTCTTTCCAGTCCATCGGCAATTATTCTTCCTTCCAAATCTTCCTGAACAGAGTGTGGAGCATGTTTGCAGTTACTTCTATGTGTGACTTCAGTGCCTCAGATGCTATATTGTCAGGTCCTGCTGCTTTCGCACTGTTGATTTGTCTAATGGCCATCCTGACTTCTCCAATCGTCGGTGGAGTTACATTTATAGGGAGGTCTGTGTGTGCATCTTCGATTTCCGTTGTATTCAGTAGAGCTGGCCTATTCAAGAGTTCCTTAAAGTGTTCTGTCCATTTGTCCTTCTCTTCTTGAATATCATCCCGACCGAAGCTGCTACCTTGACGCGGTGGTCGGGCTTGCCTATCGTGATGACCCAACCGAGCTGTATTGGCTGGAACATATGTTCCTGTAGGTTTGGCAATGCCAGGCAGGTCGATTGGAGAACGGTAAGACTAAAAGCAGCAACTCAAGGTCTGAGGGCGAAGTCGTACTGCTGACTGTAGAGGGTGTGACAGCAGTAAGGTGTTTCCGTCGGACAACCAGCATCTGCAGCGATGCTCCCTTCTCACAAGGAAGGAAGAAGTTAGAAAAGGTTGACCCCAAAAATGTCATACCTCACCTTACCTCACGGATTTCCGTCTCCGGCGCTAAGGCCCTTTGAAGAACGGAGCTAACAAGTTAAAAACCTTCCACGAAAAGATCGTGAGCGACCGGCCTCAAGCAATTGTCCCTTGGGCTCTGCGGTCACGCTCCCATGTCGTTAAGACCAACACTAATCTAATTTCCTTTTCAGGTTCCTCAAGAAATACCCTTCCACAGTGTGGGCTGCCGGAAAGTGATATCAGCCCTCATACCCGTAACAGCATCCGATACCAAGTTGGTCATATTCAAATCCTTCCTACACCTCCTAATACCTCTCTTATCTCCATGACTAACCCTCCTCACGTCTCTTTATCACCTCGCACCGCTAGGGCAAACGATTCGAGTACGCGGAACGCTATTCCTGGTCTCCTGAAACCACGCTCTAAACTACACGTAGAAGCTTTTAACGTCCGAACACTGTGCCAAATAGGACAACAGGCTTCCTTAGCTAGGACTTAAGAATCACTCACCATCGATGTATGCTGTTTCTCAGAAACGCTCATACAGGATCCGAGTAGCGTCATTCATTTGACCTCACCATGTCAAAGTAACAAACCAACTCGACTAACGCTTCGTGTATCTGGAAGCCCTGATTCTGCTTCCCGTGGCCTCGCCGGCGTAGGTATAGCATTGAGTCCTAGGGCAGAACTAGCTCTCTTAGACCGGATCCCAGTAGACAGTCGTTTGTGCGCTGTACGACTAGACGGAACAGTAAGGATCCAGAAAGATAGGGACACTCGTCATTGCCTCTTCGTCGTCTCTGCCTATTCTCCCACTGACTGCAGCGCAGATGATGTAAAAGATGAGTTCTACAGAAAGCTCTCCGACCTCCTCCGAAAAGCTAGGCGCTCTGATGTAGTAATAGTGGCCGGTGACTTTAATGCTCAAGTAGGTAAACTAAGCGATAGGGAAAGACACTTAGGTGGATCTTATAGTGTCGTGGCTCAGAGAACAGATAATGGCGACCGTCTGTTGCAGCTATGCTCAGATAACCGCCTGTTCCTTGAAAATACTAACTTTAAGCATAAGGAAAAACATCTTTTAACACGGCGACCCCATAATTCGTCCCAACGTTGGACCCAACTAGATCACATCGCCATCAGCCACCGATGGAGGGGCTCAATAGAAGACTGTCGCTCATTCTGGAGCACATGCTTAGACTCAGATCATGCTCCAGTGCGAGCGCGTATTTGTCTGCGTCTTACTGGACGTAGGAAAGATGCTGCAAGGAAACCTCTTAGGGTCCTACTTAATGATAGTCAAGCTAAGAGTATATTTCAGGAACAACTAGGAAAACAGTTAGGCAGCCATGTATGTGATGCCCACTCCGAGGCAGCATGGAATGATATCCGAAAAGCTGTGGAAACAGCAGTGATATCTGCTAGTACGGTAAACCACATGGCTAGGGAGAAACACTGGATCTCAGCAGCACCCACCTTATTGATAGATGCTCGAAAACTCATTTCATCTGGCTCTGAACATAACGAAGGGTGGAGTCAGCTGGAGCGCAAGCTGATAAGAAGCCTACGCAATGATCGTGAACAGTGGTGGGTAGCGAAAGCAAGAGAGATGGATAAAGCAGCGGCGATAGGTAATAGCAGACAACTGTTCAGACTTGTTAAGGAAACCGGTATTAAGAACTTGACTGTTAGCGAAAGAACCTCAGAGAAAGATGGACATATTATGCATTCTCAATCCAGGAGATTGGATCGATGGGCAGAACACTTAAGGGATCAGTTCAACTGGCCCTCAGCCACACTTCGGTTTCCCACGATCTCCAGTCAACCTGAATGGCAGGTTAATGTAGGTCCTCCGATTTTTGACGAAGTTGAAAAAGCTATAGGAAATCTGAAGCGAAGGAGAGCAGTAGGCCCTGACGGTTTTACTCCTGAGATTTTTAAGGATGGTGGTTCAGTATTAGCAGTGAAATTAACTGAGGTCTTAGGTAGAATTTGGGAACTGGACGTAATCCCATCTGACTGATCTCAATCATTGATTGTGCCAGTCTATAAGAAAGGACAAAAGTCCTCTTGTGACAATCACAGAGGAATCAGTTTGACAAATATAGTATCTAAAATATTAGCTTCAATAATACTTCGACACCTAACTAAAGCTCGTGAAGAGCAGACTAGAGAAAATCAGGCTGGTTTTCGACCTGGACGTGGTTGTGTAGATCAGATATTCACACTACGTCAGGTTCTAGAACACAGACACACATTCAGACGCCCCACAATTGTAGTATTTCTCGACCTTAAGGCGGCATTCGACTCTGTTGATCGTGAGGTTCTATGGCAGTGTTTGTCACTGAAAGGAGTACCAAAGAAGTATATTAACCTTATACAGGCTCTCTACTCGAACACAACTGGTAGAGTGAGAGCTTATGGCGAACTGTCATCAGAATTGATTACCTCAAGTGGTGCTCGTCAGGGCTGCCCACTCTGTCTATTCTTGTTCAATTTGTCGTTGACGTGCTTCTAGAGATAACACTTTTCTCGTCTAGATTTCCAGGGGTTGAACTTCTACCGAGAGGTTCACTTGTTGACTTTAGAATATGCTGATGACATAGTTTTATTCGGTGAAGACGCTGACAAAATGCAGAGTCTCCTGACCACTCTAAGGAACAATGCAAGCATGTTCGGGATGCGATTCTCCCCCTCGAAATGCGAAATGTTGCTTCAGGATTGGGTTGCATCGACACCCGAAATAATGATAGGGAGTGAAGTGGTTGAACGTGTCGATCGCTTCACTTATCTGGGAAGTCTCATCAGCCCTTGTGGTCTGGTGTGTGACGAAATCTCAGCACGGATACAGAAGGCTCGACTAGCTTTTACCAACTTGCGTCATTTATGGTGTAGGTGAGATACCCGTTTATCAACCAAAGGATGTGTTTACTGCGCAGCAGTTCGTTCCGTCCTACTTTATGGCAGTGAAACATGGCCGGTAAGAGTAGAGGATATCCGCAGGCTACTAGTATTTGATCATAGGTGTCTTCGAAATATTGCTCGTATATCATGGGACCATCGAGTAAGTAATGCAGTTGTTAGGAAACGGGTACTGGGTAAAGATAGCAAATCAATTGATGAAGTAGTGAAACTTCACTGACAAGTGGTCTGAGCCATGTCGGTAGGTGTAGACTACCTGGTTGCGGACCGCGAGATGACAGCAACCGATGGTTAGAGACCCTGAATGACATGGCTCAAAATCGTTTGCAATGGCACAGGTGCATACACTCTTTGTGTTCTCCCAAATTCTAATTTACTGAATTCTTCATGTCCCTTTCTTTTTTCTCTTTCCAAATTTATTTCGCTGGATTATACTCCTTGAATGACATCTTCAAACCCTAATGTTTCCGACTACTGCTTATACTCTTACCACCTCTACCACTACGGGATTTGAATCGACAACTGCATCTCTGTGCTAATGTGGTGTGGCAACTCGAACTTATGTACGTACGCACGAAGTTCTACGTTGTTACTTACTGACTGACTGACTCTTGAATATCAGTGATTGGCTTGCCTCCTTTGTCCTTAACTGGTCTTTGTGGTCTATTATATTTCCCTGCCAGTTTCTTTGTCGTGTCATATAGTTGTTTCATATTTCCTTCTCTTGAAGCTTTTCCGCCATCATTGCTAGCTCTTCCACATGTTTCTGCTTGTCGGCTCTCATGCTCTTCTCCACTTGCTTGTCTGCTTCAGTGTATTCAGCTTGTGCCTTGATTTTCTCTGCTCTTATTCGACTATTGTTAATTGCGGTCTTCTTGTTCTTCCTTTCTTGAATCTAGTCCAGGGTTTCGATAGAAATCTGTTTATTATGGTGCTGCTTTTTGCGGCTCAGAACCTCCTAACACGTCGGAGTTGGTGTTTCTTTGACCCCCTTCTGGTTGTCCTTCATAGTAGTTTCTTCTTCTGTAAGTAAATCCTGTAAGACATGGAACCTGTTGTTGAGAGCTATCTGGAATCCATTGAGTTTGTCAGTGTCTCGAAGAAGGGCTATGTCAAACATTTGTACCACTGTCTCGTCAGTTTTTTAGTGCTTCTTTAGCTCCAATTTTATCCTGACCAAAATCGTGTGCTGATCTGAAGCTGTGTCAGCTTGTCTCTTGGTTTTCACTTCTTTCATTGACCCTCTGAATTTTTTAGTGATGCAAATATGATCGATCTGATTCTATGTAGTGTGATCCGGTGAGATCCATGTAGCCTTGTGTAAGCATTTGTGGGGGAATATAGTTTCACCCATAACCATTTTGTTGAATGCACATAAGTTTGCAAATCTCTACACTCTTGTTCCTTTCTCCCAACCCATGTCATCCCATGATATCTTCATAACCGGTGTTGTCCATTCCGACTTTGGCGTTTAGGTCTCCCACCAGGATGGTCAGTTCCTTTCCTTAGCACTTCTCTACAATCGACTGCAACCTCTCTCATAAAACCGATCCTTATTGCCGTCGTTACTACCATTGGTTGTTTCTTAACACTGGATAACATTCATTGTGATTCCCTCCTTCTTTGTTTTGAAGGATGCTTTGAGGGTTCTAGATCCACGAATTTACCATCCTATAAGTGCATTTCGTGCTTCTTTGGACAGTATCAGAGCGATTCCCTCAGTGTGAGTAGCATTTTCTTCTTCGTGACCAGAATATAGCGACATCTCTGCCGAATCTATCCTCTTCTGTCCAGTTTGGGTCCAATGAGTTTCACTGATTCCGAGAGCCTCCGAGTTATATCTTCTTATTTCAGTAGCTATTTGATCGGTCCGTCCAGTATCCCACATTGTTTGGACATTCCATGTACCTATATTGAATGTTTTTCTGGTTTTGATAAGAGGTATCAGCTTCGCGATTTCCTAAGAATCTCGGCTTTCCTCATGAGGCATCATATTTCTTTCGCATGAAGATCCTTCAGCTCCCAGGACATAGTTTAAATGGTTTGAATTGTTGATTCTGGTTAGCGTTTCTCTAGCAAAGTTGATTTCTACTTGATGTAGTTGCTGACTTCATCCCCAACCCTCTTCTTTTATCCGGTTTCAATCCCAATTCTAAGCAATAATACTACGACTAGTGAAATATCATTTCACGGTTCATGAAATTTAGAATTAACTTCTGAATATATTAACGTTACACTGTGTCGTACTTCTCTTCATAATAAAACGATTAACTAATTTTCATATCATACATGATTTGAGTTTTGTTAGAACGTTGCTGATGACTCTAAATAAGCTAAGGAATTAACTTCACTTAATTTGATTACCCGAAGTTTTTTAAAGTCTAACCGCATTTCTATAGTACTGACTAGTGATTATCTGATCATTTTTAACAATTGCATGATTAGGTTTTTTTAAACCGTCTATAACAACATTATTTCCATTTTGATCCTTAATTATTTTAGAAAATTTACAAAAGCTTTGTGATGTTGATACCATTCAATCAGATGAAATCAATTTACCTTCGAAATCATCATGTGTGATTGAATCTTGCTTATTGAAACTTCGACATAAACTAGAAAATACTAATGATGAATGTCATCGTATTTCAAAACTATTAGAAATGAAAGAAATGGAAAATGATAATATGAATTCACAATTATTGGTAAATTTTAAAATAAACGAAATATTGTTTATTTATTTGGGCGCCGAGTTGATGTGAGACATTAAAGAGGAAGAATATGTATTTCTAAAATCTTACCGAATGAATTCGAAGTAAATCCAACGTTTCACCTGACAATCTGGTCCAAACTTTTTCAAAGGAATATAGTTAAACATCAAAATTATCGAATATAAATAGGTACATGGTTCCTAGGTTCACTGTATACTGAATAGGTCATCCAATCAACGTTAACAATGTTTAAAGTAGTTATTTGCATTATTGTTTAAGAGACATGTAGTGTGAAACGAAAAGTGTCAAGATAACATATTGTATGTATACTTTAGTGAGAAGAATATATTTCATTCACTATGTATTGCCTTGGGTCGGCGAATAGTGAGAAAACATATAAATTTATATATGATATGAATCAAAAATGTTAAAAAAAGCATTAAATGAAGATAAATTGACAAGATAAAGGAATGAATTCAAAGAGGAAGAAGGTATTTGTAATTGAAAGTTTGTGTTATTTTTAAAGTTCTAGTCAACTGTTTAACATATTCATATAATCTAACTGACTAGAACCGTTGAATGTAATTTCTGTTGAGGAGTTCATGTTTACTTATCAATTATTAGTTGCCATAGGACAGTTAATTGTACTCCACCTCTCCTATTAATACAGTTTGGATTAGCACATATATGTAGGGCTTCGGCTGTTAGTCTCCCTATGTGAAAAGTAAAGCCTTTTTGAAGGATTCTTGTGCCATTGAAATCGATTGTATGACGCGATTCTATCGAGTGTAATACTATTGCTGATTTGTTCTCGAGTTTTCTTACATCAACTGAAGATTTAGGAATGTACTTTAAGCATAATTTGTGTTCTTTCAACCTCACATTCAGTTGCCTTGATGATGCAAATACCTACTTTAAACATTGTTAACGTTGATTGGATGACCTATTCAGTATACAGTGAACCTAGGAACCATTTACCTATTTATATTCGATAATGTTGATGTTTAATTATATTCCTTTGAAAAAATTTGGATCAGGTTGTCAGGTGTAACGTTGGATTTACTTCGAATTCATTCAAATACATATTCTTCCTCTTTGACGAAGTACATCATAAATTTCAATTCTTTTTGGTTGTACATATTAATTAACACTCAATGGTCAAACAAGATTAATTCATTCAAACAACAACTATAGGACGTATTTCAAATTCTATAAATGCTTAGTTATTTGAATAATCATAACCAATCAGTATGAAAAAATCCCATATGACAATGAATTAACCTTTCAATAATCATTCATATAAAGTGTTTATTCAACTGATACTGATATTTGATGAAAACAACGTTTAAAATAGTTCTTAAGTTTTAGTTGATTCGAAAAGAAATTTTATTAGTCAGCATATATAGATACACTGTATTCATAATCTTGTTTAAGTACCAAGCAGCATCGACGTGAACATGTATACTTGTTATGAACTAGTTCGTTAATTTCGATTTACGACTATTGAACTTCAATAATCTATGTAAGGAATAATGAAGATAACTACACTTTGCAATGTACTCTATGAAGTATAATATCAATAAATTTTAATCTGAGGTAAACAGTCATCTCTCCTCTTATTACATGTATTTGAAAACTCTGAAAGTATTTTCAGCATTCAATCAGCATTCAACATAAATTGTTCCATGTTTAAGAAATTTGTAACGTTAGAATTACAGAAGTCTGTCTTTCTTAACATTCCCTTATCATAAAATTAAATCACAATGCACTTGATAAAAAGATTAGACGAGTAAGTCAGTTTACGGTGAAGTTTCTTCATTTTAACTAATTGGTTTAATCGATTGAATCATTCAGATCAAAGAATGGAACTTTACTAATATCATATACATGATCTATGAATATTCTCCAATGTTTCGTTATACTTTAGTGTGTTTTTTTCCTTTCTTCTTAGTTGCTTACTACAAAACATGAAAAACTTTCAACAAGAATAAATCAATTAACTAATAATAATGAACAATTAAAAGAGGAAATTGTAGAAAAGAATAATTCAATTGAATATTTAACTTCTCAATTAACTAATTCTAATCAAAAAGTATCCGAATTAGAAGGTTCCTTACATGACATCCAAGTAAGATATCTTGTACCATTATTTCTTACCCTTATTTCTATGTGTTAATAAGAGCAAGTTAATAGAAAGTGAAGAAATTCAAAAATCAACTAAATTGAATCTTGAACAAGTTAAATTAGAAAATAATGAATTACATGAAAAATTAAATAAATTAAATGAAGATCTTTTGAATATGGCTCAATATCCAGATTTAAATGGACCAATCATATTTGAGAATGAAAATAGTAAGTTTTATATTATATAATTATGATCGAGTTAAAACAATAATTCAATATTATAACGAAATTATTAAAGAAAAAAGATAGAAGTGAACAATATACGATTGATTCATGCCGGCTCAATGGTCTAGAAGTTAAGCGTTAGTGTGCAAAATCAATACGTCCTGTGTTTGAATCCTGCGAGACGGGGTTGTGGATGCGTACAGCTGAGGAGTCCCACAATAGTATGAAATGGCCTTCCAGTGCTCCAAGGTTTTCCATGGCGGTCTAGTTTAAATTTAATTATGATCTCAACTATTAAAATATTAGATTTGTCTGAACTTTTTATTTAGCAGAATTAAATGAGCACATAAATTTTATGTAAATGATTTTCTTATCGAATTTAAGCAAAAAAAATAATAATGATAATGTTTACGCAATAGGATGAATTCATTGTATTTCGTTTTTTTAGTCTCACAGTAAAAAAGCTTCGTTAATTCTAAATTCCAAATAAACTTGGAAATTAAGAAAGCGGAATAGTTGTTAGTTAGTAGACTCATTCGACATGGAAATAAATACATTCCAGGTTCGAATCTCACTTCATTTCTTTCAGTACAGAAAGTTTCATGGTAGCACTGCGTCTGACATTAACATTATGACTGAAGATTATCAATATAAACCCCCTATAAGCTGGAATACAGAGACCAAGAAATTATATTAATCCTCCTCCCCAAAGAACTGTAGGTTGTTTTAAATGTACATGTAGTACAGGTCAGTTAGGTTTGAGAGAATTCTCATTAACAAGTGATATGAGAGTTTTAAGATATTAGCAATAGTTTCGTTAAGTAACATGAAAACAAATATTTCAGGAAAGACAGTGATAAAAACGTTTGTAATGAACTCACGCAATTCGAATCGCAATTAAAATGAAAAACAACGTATATAAACGAACAATATTGTTTTCGAATAGATCCTCATCAGGCTTTACTCGAATATATATGAATATCTAGATGCACATATCAAATTATTAAACCAATCAAAACAGTTTATGAGTCAATGATAACAGTGGAATAGATTACATAAATAAACATAATAAGGGAAAAGTACAAATTGGTAGTTACGGTTATGCCACTTGTATGTGTATTTATGAATTCAGCTGCTCCTATGGAGAAAGCTATATTGGGCGCACTATCAGATAACTGAGGCAAAGAGTTAGTGAACACCTCCATTTGTGGTTAGGAAAAAGTACTATCAAGACAATACGCAGCGTGGTTTTATCACCATTGATCGATAGTGGTCATGTAGTAGACAGAAATATGTCATTTAAAGAGTTATATTTTATCCCCACCAGTTTTCCTTAAAATGTTCGATCCCGTTTCCTACGTATTGCAGAAGCTATAGGAATTCGAGCTAACAATCCAAGTTCTTGTATTCATAATAAAATTTCAATACCCTCGTCTCTTCTTTGGCCGAATCAGATCTAATAAATGACTTTATTCGTTTATTATTATTTTCCACACTCTTTGTTCGTTGATTTTTCTCCAACCCCTTTTCTCAAATATACACTTCACTGTCCAATTATCTGAACATCCCTTAATGCATAATCTTATGATTTTTAATGAATATTATTTCAGTGTTTATTTTTTAAGTCATCGACCTACTTCCTGTTATGAAACATTGATTAAAGCCTTTATTATTTTCACTACAACTAGTACACCTGACATCACACTATCAATTTTTTTACTTTTTACATATTATGCTTATTTATGTAATCTATTCCACTGTTATCGTTGCCTCATAAACTGCCTTGATCAGTTTAATAATTTCAGATCTGCATCTAGATATTCATATATATTCGAGTAAAGCCTGATGAGGATCTAATCGAAAACACTATTGTTCACTTATATATGTTGTCCTAACCAGGATGTTGAATAATGTTAGCTTTTTAATTCATGAATAAGTAGTCATCCTGTCAAAAAAGTAATGATAAGTCAATCCAATCATTTGGTTCAAAGAAATCAAAATAAACAGTTAAATTCACTTTAAATAAATAGGATACTTAAAATAAATGAATTTTCACTGAGAATAATCTTAGATCACAATTTCACTGATAGATCAAACTCAAACTGTAAATATTTCAGTATAACCAAATACTACTGACTACCTTGAGTGAATTATCACATAGTTAGAAAATAATGCTTAGTTATGAAGAAGTCAACTAAGAAAGTGATAAAATGAATGTGAATAAATAGTTGTAACATGAGTAACAATCTCCTACATGTTGAATTATTCATTGCAGTCAACGAGAGGTGCTTATTTAGGGGTATTACATGTTTAGTGTTAGTGTTAAGAGTTTTTGGGATAGGATTTATGGTTAGTTTAAAGAGTCAATTTTAAGATATGTAGTTGGAGTGATAGATTACTTTTTATTCACAAAACGCCATTGACTACGCCCTGAACTTCATCAAATATGTCAGATATAATCTGCATGAGGAGTTGGTATTTATTAAAGTTTAGCTTACACATCATGTCACATTTACTAACAGGCTATGCAGAAGATATTTTCATGTATTTCAATCATTGTATAAACTAGATGCAGACAGTTTTTACCTGGATTTTATTGAACTACATTCGGTTTTTTTTATTACTTTTTGATATTAGTTCAAAAATCTAAAGGGTTCCATCTTACATTTGATTGTCCTACATGAGCTAATTAGTATAGTTTATATTTGAAGATATTTCATGAAATTTTCTATCTTCTAATTACAAAACTGATTTCTTATTTATTTTGTTGAAAATAAATTCAACTTTAAAGATGAAAAAAGTGTTGATGAAGAATTGAAAGGACAAATACGAGCAAATGAACTTAGAATTACTCTTTTAATGGAACAAACTAAACGATTACGTAATGCAGTATTAGTGATAAATGATAAAAAACAAAATATGAATGATAATAATAATAATAATGAAATTCAATTAATGAACGAAACTACTGAATTAATGTGAGTAGTTAAAACAAACATTTTAATTGATATACCTATAAATTGAACTCTTAAATTCGTTTGATAGAAAGTTTATTTTATAGATTGAGATCAATTAAAATATACATTGAGAACTTAAAAAACTTTAAACATAAAAGAACAATGAAGGCTTATTCAGAAAGTTTAAAGTGAAAGTTTTGACTAGAGTTGAATGGCATTTGAATCAAAAGATGATATGTTCAAGTCTCAGTGTGAACATCAATACTGACACCAACTGACTAGTCCCTAACAGGATGAAAGGAGTATTCTGGATAAAACTGCTTGGCACTAACTGAAACTTGTAATTTAAATTACTATATCATGATAATCTGCTCAAGGTGCACATATTCCAAACTTGACTAATCTTTTGTAGCCTCTTACCATCGATAATGGGATATGCAAACCCTTACAAATAAATTTTCGAATGTAAGTTTTAAGATGGTTTCTTGAATAAAATTAAGAACTCTCAAAATTTACGACTTGCAGAAAGTTTCATACGCTTTATCAACTATCACCTCTAGCATAGAAGTGTGTTAATTCTATCAATGTATCCAGCTACATGATTGAAATACGTGTGAGGTCGAAATTTTTAAAAAAAACAAAGATTTGTCTAAAGAATGGTCCTATTATTTATAAATGTACATAAATTAGTTACAAGCCTCAATTCGTGAGGTATCTATGGCGGTTAACGCGCCTGTATGTCTGGAAATAGAAAGTCTACCTGTTATAATAACACAAATGGTAATTACAGCATACGGTAGTGTAGATGTAATCTGATAACTGTGTCTAACGTTAACAGCATTTTATCAATGACCAAAATGAGAATTAAGGTCACACAAATATGTAAGCCGTTGCATTTAAACGAAGATGCAAAGGATGTTCAAAACTAGAAATAATTATTACAAGGGTTGAGAGAGAGTAGTTATCACAATAAATTCAGTAAATGTTATTGGTTCACGTAAATACTTTAGGATATTACACAGTAAATGAACGAGCATCACTCTATACTTTCAGAATTATTAGACATGGAATTGTTTACTGAATATTAACAAGTAGTATAAGACAATACACGAAAAGTGAGCTAACTGAGGAGACAATAAGGACAGAAAAATGAGAACGAACTTCAGAAGAGTCAACGTTAAGTTAGAATAACTGACTTTATACTTAAGTATGAAGCTAATTTATGATTAAATAAACAATAACGAAATGGGCTACCTATCATAGATTAGTGTAAAGATAGATAGTGGCTAGCAACGGAATCCAGGACGCTCGTTTCGTCATATTTGGGATTCATCAGTTGGATGTACCTGCATCTTAGAGTTAATGTTCACCCTTGGACTCTAACCCAGTACCGTTCGCTTCATTTGCTTATAATGCATGTGAATTAAGGCAATATCGAGTCCATACGCGCAGTATGGACATATGCCAATAAGAGACTGATCAATTGCAGTCATCAATGGGAAGATTCAAGTAAACAATGCCAAGTGAATATTAACTTCACCCCATTGCACAAGCAAGTGGCTATCAGAACTCAGTAGCTAAGTGGATAGCGTGATGATGTTGGAAGCGAACGATTTCGGGCTCGAGTCCCAAAGTGGACATCAACTCTGAGATGCAGGTGCATCAAGCTGACGAGTCCCAAATAGGATGAAACTCACGTCTAGGATATCACTGCCATCCATCTTTTCTTATAATTTCACAGGCTTTTTTCTATATACATATATTGTGTTGAAAACACTTGAATAAGAATAGCTTCTGTTAAGTGAAGTAAGTGTGTCATACACTATCTGTTACTTATTTTGAAGTTTTTCATATCCGCCAACCAACAAGTAACTAGAGGTTGAACTTAAGAGGATAGTTCTTCCTTTAAGATATACAACTAAGAGCATTCACTTTAAGAAACTCGTAGAGATCCTTCTCTCAACCCTATATTCTTATACTTATTTTCGTCACAACCTTGGACTATTCACAGAAGATATGGAATTCTTAGACAGAATTAATTCATTTCATTCAGTAAAATATGTATAACTTGAAAGTAATCATTTCTATCAAAACTGAAATTATTTAGATAAATGTTGAGACTCAATGATCTGTGTGTGAGTATGAGACTCATCAGCAATCCGGATCCTTGTATCCATCAATATTTGGCATCCTAATTAGTAAATTAGTGTATTTTCAAATACACCGTAGCTTTTATAGACTTGTATAATCTTCTTAAAATTTGTATTATGAAGTTTTAGTGTCAAAGAAACTAACATTTTATTCTTTATGTATTTTTTTTCTATTATGGAATCCAAGACTTACATTTCGCACCCTATTTTAATAAGAATAATAATACATTTTCCTAACTTTCTTTTTTCCAGGTCACCTGAAATTGATCATTTACTACTTACTGATGATATTGATAATGCAACAAGTATTATTCGACCAAATTCTATCTCATCACTTGATAATATTTTATCAGATCATCAATCTGTAAAAGAAGATCATAGTCGTATACGTCAAAAAACATATACAAAACCCAATATCATTTCCAGTGAAGTAAACGGGAATAATTCAAGTATCCAATTATGGTCTGGACCAAGTACAACAAGAAAAGGTATTATATTACTTTATCACGTTATTTCATAATTTCATATAAATGATTTTCGTCATTATTTGTATAATAAGCAATGAAAGAACTTGTGGAAGCGACTGTACATTGAACTTTGCAAGTCATTCCTTAATCTTATGCCCTCGTGTTCTTACACTAGATATTTCATTTTTCTACACACACATAGAGGACTCAATTAAAGAGGAACAAAATGTAAATGAGTAAACTATTACAATTATATGATTAACCCGTGATTAATTCAGAACATGTCATATGAATGATCCAGGCTGTTTTTTTGACAAATATAGCCTTTTATTTGGAATGTCATTCATATGATATGCCTTTACATATGTATCAGAAGGGGTTTTGTGGAGATTGTAGTAATTTTAACAGTTGACATCATGAGTCAATTGAAGCTAGATCACTAAGGAAAGCCTGGGAGCACTGGAAGGCCGTTTCGTCCCATTGTGCGACTCCCTAGCAGTGCGCACCCACGACCTCGCCTCGCGGGATTCGAACCCAGGACCTTTAGTGGCTCGTGGATCTGACTCCAAGATCGTATAAATGTTTGTTATCGTCTTTTCTCGCATATCATCGTCGACTTAATTCGCGTTATCCAATAACGGAATTAAATAAGTCGAATAACGAGAATTGACTTGAGAATACATATATTTCGCACATGAAGCGAATGGAGCATAGCAAAGCAAAAGTGACACGTATGGAAGATGGCTGGGATGCCAACTCCCTTTTAGTCAAGCGTTACTCAATATTTATAGTCAGACAAAATAAAGCTACAGACATGTGATTAATAGGATAAGAAGGGCACACACATATACGCTCATATAAAAACAGTCTAGATTGATAAACGAATAAATAACAAGGTCAATGTAGGGCTCAAGTAAAATGAATAAAATGGGATGTCCGGAAGCTAGAATAAGGTATATGGGCTTGGCATAATAACTGACACTACAGACCTATCAGTCCCGCACTAGGCGCTTAACCAACTTCTTACTTAAGTGAGAAAGCCAGGAGTGAGTAGAAAGGTTTTAAAGGCAGACTAAAATCAAAACATATCCACATTTCATCCATAAAAAATACCTGTCTTTCTCAGAAAATTAAGTCACACTTTCAACCAATAATGTGTCCGTTTCCACAGAACGTTAAGCCAAGGCTTGATCAGAAGTGCGCGCCCATCGGCATTCCCCACTTTAAATTTGACCTTGGACTGATGTTGTAGCGGTAAATAAATCCCCAAAATAAATAGCTCTTTAAGTCTTCGACAGTGGATGCTGACCACATTAGTTTTAATCGACTCACTTAGCTGAAAGTGCTCTGTCATGCATCCTCATCAAATCACGAGTGAGAACGGCGTGCTTAACATCTACTGCAATCGCTAGCCAGTCTAGATCAGTCGATCCTCGGAATATTGATAGCCTATCAAATATATCTTCCAACCTACTCGATTCTGTCTTTTGATTTCACCTGGTGATTATGATTCATATTAGGTGTTACTGGCTAAAGCGTTGTCAAACTCCAAGTATTTGTGGCATCTTCAATATATCTAACTTGCCCAATGTGACACCTTTTCCTCCTGAAGAGACAATCTGAGCTTCGGATACAGTTTCAGGAATTGAAAAATGGGAAAACAAGCTGTTTCTTCAAAAATCCCTGAAAGTTATTTTGGTTTAGAATCAAACAAGTACATCCTGTTTTTACAAAATAAGCGCCGTTGAAGAGACTACAAAGATATTTATTTGGTTACTGAGGTGAAACACGTAAAAATTTGAAGCATATAAAATTAAAAGTGAGGACAATGTCGATTGCTCTTGTGGAAGGTTACAAAAAACCGACTCGTTCTTCCGTTATGTTTATTCCATGTTATGTTAGTATTCAGTTTCGATAACTTCCATAGAATAACATTATATATTTTTTATTTTATTCACCCAAATTACTTGACTTTAAATTCACTAAAATAAAGTTAAATTCATCTTGGAGACTCAACATTAATATAAATCTGTCACTACTATGAACCTTTTACTTGAACTGCTTCATATCGATTAAGGGCTCTTATTATTGATGATTTATTTTTTTCCTATAAAGCTATCCTAAGTCTTACTAATTTCTTTTACTGATACCATTTTTATCTTCAAAGGATCAAGTCGCCCGCAATCTAGAAAAAGGAAATAAAGAAGATGCTGAGAAAAGAACGCATCGAATTCGTTCAAAGATCTAGAATAAATACATACATATTTTTACGATGATTTGTAAGCATGTGTTCTAAACTTGAGACTTTAAAAGATATTGCAGATATTTCACTCGTTTTAAAATAAAAGCAATAAATTTATTTGTGCTTATTCAAAAAAAACTTATGCTAGCCGCATAAATTGGTGCCTATGTATTTACCTCAATAGTATAGACCCAAGTTAGCAATTATTGATGAAATATGTTACAGTTAACTACTGCTGAAAAGCTGTTTTAAAATTAAAACTACCAAATATTTTTATTGTCCGCTTGTTACTAAAATTGACTTTAGTATTCTTTCAAACTTCCTATGAAAATCATAACCATCAAAAGAATCATCAGAATCCTTAAGAAACAGAAAACTCATTACAGCTATGTTGCTGTTGAGCGATTAAATAGGAACGATATGGGTGAACCTGTATTTCAATACATGTAAATTAAATGTCATATTGTCAAGGAGGCTGAAAATAAACGAGAAGTGTCGATAACCTACTTCATATGTTTTCTTCAGTTGTCTCGACATAGATTCCAATCTTTAACAATGTATGTAGCTTAGAGGCACCTTTCCCTTCAATTCGTAAAAAACCCACACACACTATACACTGTGACCATTAAACAACTCGACGTCTTTGGTCTGCTCAATGAGCTTGAAACAGGCGAATCCACGAGGCCCGATGAGATGTATCCGCGAAACGCTTAAGTATGGGTTTCAGTCTATCTGTAACCGAGGGTCGATTACCAAAAGACTTGGAGAACGCCAATGGTAAGTCCTGCCTTCAAAACAGGTACGAAATATAAACCTAAGAATTATCGACCCCTAAGCCCAACTAGCGTAGTTGTTGAAGGTTTTGAAACGATTGTTCAGAGAGAGTTGTCTAAATATCTCAACGGAAACCTAATTCTTCCTGAAGAAAAGCAGGGCTTTGGAACAGATTATTCCTGACTCACTAACATATTAATAGCGAAAGGATCAAAAGTCATCTATAGTTTTAGCACACAATGACATCAGCAAAGCTTTTGGCAAATTCCTCCCAACCGACGTCCATATAAGTTAGGTAATATTAGGGTCGGAAGTAATTCACCAATATAGATAAACGACTAACAAAGAGTAGGGGTGAATTCAAAGTTATCCAGATAGGAAATTGTGCTTGGTAGAGCATCTTAGTGTGCATTTTTTATGTCAGTGTTGATCATCCTGTATGTAAAGACCTCCCTCCTTTCCGATCAACATCGGTTTTGTTATATGCCATCGATGTAAAAATATGGAGAGAGATTATATGTAAGTGTGAAAGTTCAGCGCTTCAAAATGTTTATGAGAAATTATCTGACTGATCTTAAGTTTGGCAGTTTCTGACAAAGGCTTCCAAGTCACCAAGGTACAGATATCTACAAGGTGAATGACATTGAACTACCTGTTATCCAGACAAAATAACTCAGTAGTCATCGTTAGCAAAAAATCAGAAACTATGGCACACTTCCGTGCGATATCCGTCAAAGGTTTAAGAAACCTGTGGTCAGTTGGTAGGGCCTTTAGCTATGCCGATGCTAAAACATTTTTGACCATGTATATGGTATTCCTGGGTCCGAAACTCGAGGACTGCATACAAGAAACTAACCTCTAGCCTGCTGAGAGACAGTAAGCTATTAGAAAAGCTAACAGAAAAGCCTCGTATGGTTCTCGACTGTCCTATCTCAACTTACTTCCATTGTCGCGTAAAACAGAGATGAATTGATTACAGTTTCTGAACTACCTGGTAATAAATTTAGGTCTGATATGCATTTGTTCTTTTTGCCTTCCGAGACGGAGAGTTAACAGGGACACTCAAAAATAGTTCACAAGCCCGGAATAAATTACAATTCAACTGATCACCGACCGCGCTTTTCGAACGGGAAGTTTAGTCCTAACGTGATTTGCATTTATCAAACTTTTGCTGTGTTCTTACGCAACAAAAGTACCATTTCAGTTCTAAAGAATCTATCCTGAGCTATACGTTCGGTAGATTACTTTTTTTTGAGTTTCACTATATTTAATAGTTACCTGTGGTTTTGCCTCAGCTTACTATTCGGTTTTTTTTTGTTTTTCACGTATAGACTAGTTTCAGTTTATATCACTCGTTTTGTCCATTTTTGTCCGTTTTCAGTGTGCTTTTTAGTGTTTTTTTTTAAAACGTCCTAGGCTCTTGCAAGCATCTATAACATAATTTGCTTCAACACCGTCATGAAAACTCATGCAAACGTCCGGGATGCCGTTTTGCTGTCACAACTGGCATGCAGTGCGACAACTGCAAAGGTTGGTTCCACGAAGCATGCACAGATCTGACAGCAACTGCTTACAACAGACTCAGCAAGTCAGAGCAAAAGTGGGTGTGTGTCACGTGCAACACAGACTCCGTAGTCTTGCTGAGTAACATCATTGTCCTACTGACAAGTCTTCGGAACAAGTTGTCAGTTAACTTGGAATACGATAGTAAAAAAACTGATATACAAACAAGAGAGTGCAACGGACTCAAAAACAGGGATATCGATAGGTATTCCATCGATGGAGCATCCATCCACACTAACGACGACGTGTCGAGGCTCAGTACCATCATTACGTCGACGGTACTGAACTCTCTAGGCAAACTCGGGTCTCCCAGCTCAGGGTCCCCGAACACAACAGTGGTTGCCAAAAACCCTGCATGTGATTCGACCCACGTTAAGAGAGCCCAAAAGAACCAGGCATCACCGCCTAAGCCGAGCAACCCAAGAGTTGCTGCACGGAAAACAACTGGTAATTTAGTCGCACAGTCTACCCCCAAGACTGTTCGTCCGGTCAATAAAGAGCCCATGATTCATAAACGCACACTGACCTCCAAACAACAAGTTACTAAACCTGAACCCATCGTGAAACCTGGTAAATTAACAACAGTTCGTGACGATTCTCTCATTATCATGAACCTCGTTGACAAGCCTGATCTTCCTCTCAGTCTGCAGGACAAAAACGACAGGATGCTCTGGGGTGAATTGAACAAGAAGCTCGAACTTCCTAGAATAGAGCCTTTGACGGTCACCCGGCTCACTCGAGGAAAGGATTCTAAGCATCTAAATCACCCGAGGCTTCTCCGAGTAACACTTAAGGCTGCTACCGACGTAGAGGACGTCTTGCTAGCAAGCCACTTGCTGAAATCAGATGGTAACGTAAGAATACTGCCCGACATACCGTACTCTGAGCGCAGTATCATACGAAACGTCCCTAAAGAATCTCGTGAGAAGTTTTTCCGCGGAAGAAACATAATTGTCCAAGGTATACCGGAAAATGCAGACCCTACTCAATCAAATTCTGACATCAGGGAATGGAAATTCATCAAACAGTCCTTGAGGCTCAAACACATACTGACTCAGCATGTGACGAGACTAGCCAAGAAGGACGGTGATTTTAGACCCCGTCTAATGAAGATAACCTTCCCATCTTCCCACATGGCGGCTGCAGTTCTGGAAGCATTTCGTGCTAATAGACGTCGATTGCCACCTGGAATCCACATGCACCCGGATAGGCCATACGAAGTTAGGACCAAGAACAAAGACAAGTTGGAGCTGACCATTCCACTTGTGGACTGTCTAAACGATAAAAAAACGTGTAAAGGACAGGGCCTACCACCTCGGCAAACCTCACATAGGTGGGCTACCTGTCCATTCACATAAGGTTCATACAGAAAAACAGGACGAAGCTCACGCGTTCCAAATTGAAAGCATAAACTGCTTATATATGAACGCCGCGAGTCTACCAAACAAACTGGATGAACTACGTGAACTAAGCAACGCTAATAAGGCCCATCTGATAGGAATATCTGAAACATGGATATCTTCTCAGTTCTCGGACCAAGAGTTAGCATTGCCTGGGATGACTTTGTTCCGCAACGACAGAAAAACAGGAATTGGGGGCGGAGTAGCCATATACATAAGCTCTTGCTTGGAGGTGCACCAGGTTCACAACCTCGAGTTTAACAATCTTGAGGAATCCATATGGTGCTCTGTAAGATTGTCTAGTACTTCCAGGTGTCTAGTCGGAGTCATTTACAGGAAGCCAACTGCCGACACCGAGTACGATAGTCGTATGCTGGAAGGACTATCCCGCTCTATCCGTCTCGGTTTCACACACATCCTGATTCTAGGGGACTTTAATCTCCCTAGAGTCAACTTCGCGGAACACACGTACACTGGAGGCGACAACTCAATTGAAGCTCGGTTCTTCAACCTCATCGATGACTTGGGCTTATATGAAAATGTGAGGTCGGCAACTCGTTGGAGAAACAGTCAGACACCATCGCGCTTAGACTGTGTATTCACTAACGAAGAATTCCTAGTCGACAACCTCTCAATCCTGGCTCCTCTGGGAAAAAGCGATCATGCCGTCATAGCCTTCAGTTTTGTCATCAAAACTAAGCTAAGGTATCCCAACAATAATTTGCGTTGGAATTTTAAACGGCTGAATGTGCCAGCTCTACATGACTATCTACAACAGGTGGTTTGGGATGTTCACCCTCAAATCGATGTGGATGGTCATTGGGACTTCTTACTGCACACGCTCTTATGTGCTACAGACCATTCAGTTCCTCAAACGGTTCCCAAAAGCTTCAAGCCACCTACAGTAATCAAGAACCGTACCCTTCGCCTCCTAAGCCGCAAACGGCACTGTTGGGCGGAATACAAACGAACTAATAGCGATGGAGCGTATAGGCAATACAAACATATCAGGAACACATGCACGAAGGCTATAAGAGAAGACAGGCTTCAGTACCAAACAAAGCTTATGGACAAATTCGCCTCTAACCCTAGAAGCCTATTCCGTTATGCAGCCTCTCTTCGTCAAGCCAAAACAGGAGTTTCTCAACTGCTAGGTCTTAACGGCCCGACCAACAACGATGGCGACGCCGCTAACCTTCTGGCGGCCCATTACTCTCAAACATTTCAACCGGCTGACATCAACTTTATTGACGACAGTCTCATCTCCAACTCCACAGGACTTTCTGAAGTGGACCTAAGCGCTGACTTGGTGTTCCGGAAATTGCAGCACTTAAGACTTGACACTTCTCCTGGCCCGGATATGGTTCATCCTGCCATACTGAGGAGGCAGCCTCAATCGTGGCAACGCCGCTTAGCGTGATGTTTTCACACTCGCTTAGCCGAGGCAAATTACCGGAAAACTGGAAGTTGGCTCACATCACACCAATTTTCAAAGGTGGTCGACGCAATGAACCTTCAAGTTATCGGCCGGTGGCTCTTCTGTCATTACCTTCAAAACTCATGGAGTCCCTGATATGCGACGGTTTAAATGACTATCTACTGTCCTTAAATTTTTTTCTCACTCCAACAGCATGGTTTCAGGAAGGGTTACTCTTGTATAACCAACCTGCTGACTGCGGTGGACAGATGGACAAGCATCCTCGATTGCAAGGGAAAGGTTGATGTCATTTACCTTGATTTCTCAAAAGCTTTTGATAAGGTTAACCACTTGTGTCTTATCAACAAGCTCAAACGACTAGGTATCAAACCACCTCTAATCGATTGGCTTACTTCATACCTAAAAATCGACACTTTAAGGTTAGGGTTAATTTCACTTTATCTCAGGCTATGGAATGTCCTAGTGGGGTCCCCAGGGCTCAGTACTAGGGCCTCTTCTCTTCTTGATCTACATAAATGATCTTCCTCAACAGGTAACGTCAGACTTACTACTTTTTGCCGACGACGTGAAACTTTGGAGAGAGATACGCAACCAAGACGATACACAGGCACTTCAGGAGGATCTGACGCGACTTCAAAGTTGGGCAGACGACAACGGACTTACCTTTAACACTTCAAAGTGTAAAGTAGTCCATCTGCGACATGTCGCAAACTACAGTTACAACTTAGGAAACTCCTCTCTAGTAGTATCCCAAGTCGAAAAGATTTAGGAGTCCTGGTGCCCCATGACTTAAAGTCTTACGCTAACTGTGACAAAAATGCCTTCCGAGCAAACCTTGCACTGGTAAAGTTGAAGCGCATTTTTGGACAGTTTGACGGACGAACTTTCCATACAATCTTCAATAGTTTCATCCGTCCCCATTTGGAGTACGGAAACATAGTACTCCCCCCCTCACTCCATAAGGACAAGGTCACTTTGGAGCGTATCCAACGGCGAGCCACGAAATCAGTTCGAGGACTCAAATCTAAGCCTTACGAAGAACGCCTCCGTTCACTAGACCTTTACCCACTAGAATATAGGCGTCTTAGAGGTGATTTACTAATGGCTTATAGTATTCTTAACACTTCTGGACATCCTCTTAAACACCTACTTAAGCTTAGTTCGAATAATAATCTAAGGGGTAACACCCAGAAACTGGAAACACAACATAGCAAGACGGAATGTAGACACAACTTCTACTCCTTAAGAGTTGTCAAAAGCTGGAATTCGCTGCCGGCCGAGCTAGTCCAAGCGACTTCTCAGGAGTCCTTCAAGAGGCAACTTGACCTATTCTTAAGGACCAAGGACAGCATCACATTATGATTTACCAATTTCTTTTCCTTTTTATTGTTAACATACCTAGGTTCCTGCCTGGAGGATTTGGTGATCCCCTGCTACTAGACACGGAAGCCTGTTAAGCGAAAGCTTCTTCTATTCCGTCCACAACCATTTGAACCATTTGACTTTCCCGTCCAACATCGACAAATGGAATTCATCGCTTTAACATGTGACTTAAGCTACAACTATCGACGCTTTCAAGAAAAAATCAAATCGATTGAGAGACCACCTCTGATAAGACTAACACGGACCATCTAGCCTCTTATCCTTTCCATACTGAAACTGAAGTCTATATTGGACACTAGATTGGACGTGCTTATTGTCGTAAAATTCAAACCTGAAGGTTCGTTAAGGTTGGGCGATATATATATATATATATTCTATTTATCTCTCACTATCACCTTTATTCCTTCGAAAATCTCATGGTTTCATATAGATTTCAGCTTGTTCTTTTCATGGTTATTCTTAGATTTCAGGTTATCAAAATTGTGAAATACCCAAGGGCGTCCTTGATGTTGATTTCGCACACTCCCGAAGACATTAAAGAGAACATAGTGCCCATGTTTATAGGTGGTCTTTTTGAGTAAAATATGAATCAGTGACTTATCATCTCATAAGCAAGCTTTGAAATCTGACTAGTTTAGGGACAAGTATTTATGCCATTTATTGTCCTTTTTCTGTATTCTTGTTTCAAACATCTTGTTGATCAAGCCATCTTAAAGACATTTGCACGGCTTTCCTTGACACTGCGTCTTCAGGATTAGTCGTTTCGGACGCTAACACATATTTCTTAACTGCGTTTAAGGAACCTCACGATGGGGTTTCGTCTTTCTCATCAACTGATCAATGACGAGACTACCCTTACCCATCAGACTGTATCAAATTTGCCGTTGAATACTCTTAGTAGTTGGCATTACGGCAACTATTTTCTGTAAGAATTAACAGTGCTATTACAGGTTTACGGTGGATTATATACTAGCTATCCAGTCAGTCACAACCTGTAAACCGATACGTATATACATTGGTTCAAGTTACCCTAGTTCGTTAGCACGTAGGGATGGTATCTCCAGACTAAATCCCAGTATAGTAAAAGAAATATTAGTATGGGTCTTAGTTGAAAAGATTTGACATCAAAGATACGATTCTAGGAATTTCAAATTAGTGAACTAACGGCATAAAGAAAGTTATCAGGAATTCAGAAGCTCAAAATTTGAGAGGAGGCATAAAGTAGTTGCACCTGCGCCATTGCAAACGATTTGGGATCATGTAGTCCAAGATCATCGCGTTGACTCCAACCAGGTAGTCTAAATGTAATAACATTGCTCAGTCCAATTGCCATTGGCCGTATCCCTAACCCATGCATTGATAATTGTGGTCTCATAATGCACAAGCGATTCTTCGATGACACTTATGATCGAATACCAGTAATATACGAACATTCCCAAGAATTTCTCCAAAAGTATGTCTCCGACGATGTTAAATATAAATGGTGCTAGAGACGCTATCAGATATGGCTCAGAATAGAAGCCAGTGGCGATCCTGCTGTAACCTTCTTTTACTTTCTTCGTAAAAAATGGTTGTATCTTAACTGAAAGATTTCTTCTGATTGTATCTTTCCGTTCCCCCATTATTACTATTATTATTACACTACTTTACACCAATCTCTTCGTTATTGTTCTTTATTTACACTCCCTACCTTTTTTTCTTTCTCTATAAATTCTCACTGTTTTGTGTGGCGCATATATATCTGACGCACTCTTGTACTAATATTTGTGTCCAAATAAAACAAATAAAAATAAAATATAAATGGTAGGAGCGGACAACCTTGACGAACACCACTTTAGCCGATTCCGATGATTATTTGCCATAAGCTTTAACTTATACATTAGTGTTTGATTAGGTAGCCTTTTCAAATTTAATATTAACCTCACGATCAACTGAGTCAAACGTCGCCTTGAGGTCAAGGAATACAACTAATCGGATGTCGAAGAGTATGTCTATGTTCCAAAAACCGTCGGAGGGTGAGTATTTAGTCTATACATCCACGTTCAGGTATGAAACCAGCCCGTTTTTCTCGGGTTTTCTCTTCGCCAGCTCTAGTTGGACGTCGAATTATTATTGAGGCTAACATTTTAGAAACTGTATCAGCCAGTTAGTCATTTAGACGCCTTATCAACTAAACTAATTCCTCTGTTATTGTTACAAGAAGATTTATCTTTATAGATTGGGATACTTATTGATCGAGACCAGTTAGATGGAATTACATCCAATTCTCAGATTCTAGCTAAGATGTCTGTCAATCTAACCGCCGAAACTTGACTACCATCATTATCAATCTCAGAGGTTAGTCCACTACGCCATTTTGCTCCCCAATACGTCAAATTGGTTATAGCCTCTTCAATATCACTAAGAGTTTAAGAATTTACATCAATTTACCATTCATGTTTCTTGGAGATAGTGGGTGGCTAAAGCCCAGTCGAACTGTTCCCTAAAGTGTTCTGCCCATCAGTCAAATCTCCTGGATAAAGAGTGATTAGTAGTTTTGTTTTTTTTTCCGAGATAGATCGTAGACTTATCCCCCGATAGTTGTTACAGAAACAGCGTGAACACTTTTAAAAATAGGGATAACTATCGACTCATCCCATGATGTTGGAACACTCTCTAGCTCCCAAACTTTTGTAAACAACGTAGTCATTTCTTTCACCAGAAAGTCACCACCATCTTTAAAAAGAGCCGGAGGTAGGTCATCTGGGTCTCACTAACAATTGGTTTTTAATACCCGTTTGCTTGACAGGTATGAACAGTTGTCTACAGTTACCTGTCGCCACTACCTTTTCTATCTCTTCTTTCGCTACCCTCCACTGATCAATATCGTTGTATAGGCTTTTCCCTAGTCTATGTTCAATTTACCTCCGCTCCTCATCGTGTTCGCGCCTAGACTGGATGAGTTTCAGAGCATTTATCATTCCTATAGACACTGCTGATATCCACTGATTTCTCATTACTGTTTATTTTGCGTTAGTAGTAGATATAACTTGTTTCCAAAACTATTTGGATATCGTACCAAGCCACCTCGGGATTGATATCGCTTACGTGGTTGTCTAACTCCTTTCAGTCAGTCAGTAACAACGTAGAACTTCGTGCGTACGTACATCAGTTCGAGTTGCCACAACACATTAACACAGAGATGCAGTGGTCGATTCGAATCCCGTAGTAGTAGCGGTAGTAAAAGTAGAAGCAGTAATCGGAAAGATTAGGGTTTGAAGATGTTATTCAAGGAGTATAATCCAGTGAAATAAATTTGGAAAGAGAAAAAAGAAAGGGACATGAAGAATTCAGAAGATTAGAATTTGGGAAAACACAAAGTGGATGCACCTGCGTTATTGTAAACGATTTTGAGCCGTGTCATTCAAGGTCTTTAACCATCTATCGTTATTCCTGGTCTAACTCCTTTAGTTGTTCCTGAAATATATTCCTAACTTTGCATTATTAAGTTAGACCCTAAAGTGATTTCTACGTACAGAAAAATGCAAACAAATACGCGCTCGAACTGGACCATGATCCGAGTCTAAACGTGTGCTCCATAATGAGCGATAGCTTTCTTTTGAGCCTCTCCAACGATGAATAATGTTAGCATGGTCCGGGTCAATTGTGGCGTCCCCGAGTCAAATGATGCTTTTCCTTATGCTTGAAATTGGTAAAAACACGGCTATCTAAATATATTCTCAGTAAACGTAGGAAATGACATCGAACTCTTAGTACCCCGATCCGTCGGACAGCGCACACAAAAGTTGATCGTACCAGTTTTTTATATTGACAAAGTGAGGTCAAACGAACGACCGTACTTGGATTCTGTATACGCACGAGATTCTGGAGTCCTAACTGAAGAAGCCTGTGGACTTGTTTGGCACACTGTTCGAACACTAAAATCTCAAAAATGTAGTTTATAGCGTGGTTTCATGATACCAGGAATGATATTTCGTGAATCCAAATCATTAGCATTTGTGGCACGTGGTTTTTCTTGGGTATAGGATAATTATTAAGAGGTTAGGAGGAAATCCGATGATGAACAAAATGATCCTCGGTGCTGTTAGATGTAATAAGAGCGTTTGTCACTTATCGGCTTCCTACACTGTGGATGGATATTTCTTTTTGAGGGATCCGATAAAGAAGCTGGGTCGGTATTGGCCGTAAAGATTTGAGAGCGTTACCGTAGAGCTCAAAGGACGACTGCTTAGGGTCTATGGCCCACGCCCTTTTAATGGGTAGCTTTTGATGTATTGTCTCCGCACTTCGAAAGAACTTACCGTCGGAGGCGGAGTAAGATAAGGTGACATTTTTAGGGTCGACCTTCTCAAACCCCTTCCGTTGTGCAAAGGTAGCAACACTGCAGACGCTTGTTGTCCGAAGGAAACAGTACTGCCATCACATCTCTCTATAGTCATCAGTACGACTTGTCATCGGTTCTTAAGTTTCTGCTTTTACTCTTACCTTTCTCCAACCGACCTGCCTGGCATGATAGGACCTAAAGGAACATGTGTTCCAGCCAATATAGCTCGGTTGATTCATCACGATAGGCAAGGCCGACTACCAAGTCAAGGTAGATGCTACGGTCTGGAGCTGTCCACAATGTCGATGGATATTCTATTCCCAGGTACTTAAAAAGAAATCCTGATTAGTAGCTGTTTTCCTGAGCTCAACCACAAGGCGCAAAGAATTATTGGTGAACGTCGGTTATACACGGGTTTTCAGTACGCAGTATTTTTGATTGCGTTAGCTTGGTGGTTCTGATTTCTTATCTTCTGTGGCAATAGTCCGTTGGTCAAGGTGAGGTGTACTACTTTTTCGAACCCTTTGATTTCACTCTGGAAATGCACCATTACTGGAGAGATGCTGGTTATTCGAAAGAAACCTTGCAGCTGTAATACCTAAGTACAGTCAGTAACATGACCACTTCGAAACTCACGTTTCTCTATGATTAACACAGACCAACGGATCTGTCATTTTTATCACTCAAAAACAAAGCTATTTAGCCTGGGAAATATATATTCTCCGCCGGAATCTTTGGTTTTTTTTACTTTGAACTTCGTTTGTTTTTTCCTACAAACTGAAGACGTATTAGTTTGTTGTGTATTTTCTATTCGCGCTAAAAATATATGTTCTTCATATTTATTGGATTTGAAGTTTATTCCTGTACCATGTTTCACGAGTAGAGTAATGATTTTCGTGGTTCAGAAAACCATCGAGTCACAAAATGCCTACGAGTATCATAAGTGTGCTGATTTTCCTGTCTTATAATGACGAACAATATCAAGATTATAAAAACCGTATGTCAAAGTTGTGTGACTGGACTATAGGTTATTCCCAAAACGCTCACAAACAACCGTTTGACACTTCACAGTTGCACTATAATTGCAGAAATCTCAGTCTATTGCGAAATATCTAATAAAGTCACTTCTTGAATATTACATAAAGTATGAAGCTTACCGACTCACGTAAGACCTTATATTTACTATTATGATAAGTTCTGAAAGCTCTTATATTATAGGCTAGCTAATTTTGACGGTCTTTTGTTATTCGCTGCAATTTTCGGCTGCAAGTAAATTCTCTAGTTTTTTGTTTGGTTTTCTATCCCCACAGATTACACAAATTTGTCGGAAAGGTCTGTATTTTGCAGTGGTGCCTCATTCGAAATCTTTGGGTTTCACATGGTAAGAATTTTGTTGCTGGTTTATCAATTCAGTTGGTCCTAGTGATCGGTGACTTCCACATTCCTGACAGGAAACGTTCTTTACATCCTGCTTTTAAGACTCTTTTAGCTCCTGGAAAAATCCAACATATATTATGCACTGGAAACCTTACTTCGAAACATATGTATGACTATTTAAAGCTTATTTGTGGAGATGTGCATGTTGTGAAAGGCGACTTTGATGAGGTATGTTTTGAAAGCTATTGTCATGAAATTTAAGGCTTTAGATTTCCCTCTTACAAAGGTTTTAAGCGTTGGAAACTTTAAGATAGGACTTATACATGGACATCAAATAGTTCCTTGGGGAGACCAAAAAAGTTTAGCTACGCTGCAACGGGAGTTAGACGTTGATATATTGATCAGTGGTCATACTCATAAGTTTGAAGCCTATGAATATGCCGGACACTTTTATATTAATCCTGGTTCTGCTACCGGTGCATATAGCCCTTTTGAAAAGTAAGTACTACTTCTTTACTTTGTTCGCCAATGACTGAGATTTGCATTGGGATTCAGTATTTATTGATGAATGTGATTAATCAGTAGGTAAACAGCGTAAGATCTAAACAACCTGGATTAATTCATGCTTCACTGTTCAATATTGACGAATCATATGTGTATGTTTCCCTTTTCGTTTTTTTTTCTAAATTAGAAACCCGCAACCTTCATTTGTTCTTTTGGATATTCAAGAAACCGCAATACAGTTATATGTGTACACCCTAGTCAATGATGAACATAAAGTTTCTCGCATAGAATACCAGAAAAACAAATGTTTGTAACTATGAACTAACTGTATTCATTGTATTTTAGCAATATCTTGTAATTTATTTATCTTCTTCCCATTATAATGAAACTGATTTTGACTACATGCATTCTTAACATTTCAAAGTGCTTAATTTTAGTATAAGAGCAGGAGGAATAGCACGATTCCCCGTAATCATGAATGCGAGTTGGCAATTCAGAGTAAATCGGCTTCAGTTTTAGCTTTCTGCTTCAAAAACTCCAGATTATATGACCTATTATTCAAAATAGAAACTTGTCCAGGATATTTCTCGTCATTCCTTTCGTAGTAGTGTTATAAAGTGATTTTTCCCCCATGTTACCTTGCGATGTTTTGGAATTTTACGCTTCCTTTCTAAGTCTACTACCTACCATTTCAATTTTACTGAAGCATATCTACTATATAAATAATTTACATATCGTGTGTAAGACTAAGCGATTCTCAATCATCAACATGGACTTTGTGAATTCTCTACGAGAGTATTAGATTATTTCTCTCCGTGCAAGTAATTGAATACGCAGTTTTTAGTAGACTGAATGCGAACCGTCCTGGAAACATGTGTACATCTAGGCAACAAATTCCTGTTAAAACTTAGAGAAGAAAATGAAGAAAGATATATTTCCGCACACTGATTGCAAGCTTATATGTCATTAAGGAATTTTAACGGATCCCGACCTTTTCCAAAAATTGGACTAATGACTATACTGTGCCTCTGTATTTTTATATTACAGTTACTCAATTACCCTGCTACATAACTAGAAATCCTCAAACAGTATTTATCAAAACATAGTGTAATCGTCTGTAGATTGCAAATGATATTCTGAGATGCTGTTTGCGGAGATATTGAGCCCACTCTTATTTCATATTCATTTAGATAGTCAGCTACGATCTACCAAGCGGCATAGCTGGGACCGGTTATCCACAAGATTCTCAGCACCGATATCTATCCAGAACCTGACTCGGTTTTAAACGGGTTTTTGCAACGAACTGATTATAGTGAAGTGACAGCTAAGATTAACTTTATTAATCTACCGTTACTGTTTCGCATACAATCAAACTTATTCACACTTTTTTGCTACACAAAAGTGCATGGAAACCAGTTTCCGATGGTTTTGTTTTAATATTATCCGATATCACGTAAGAATGTCACTATTACTGTACATATATACTTATAAGTTAAGGTCTTGCGACTGGTGTATAAAGGTTTAAATACGAGACAGTAAAACTACATAGTAGTAGCTGGCATTTGCTCTCCCAACATCAATAATACTGCCGTAGGTTGTACGTTGTAAATGGTGCTTGTCTATGTGAAACTGATGTATTGCATAGGTAGGAACGAGGATTTTATTTCGAAACATGACTTGACACTCCTAAGTGTAAACTCGTATTATAAGTTTTTGGTTTCTGGCCAATGAAGATATTCCTAATAGGCACTAAATAATATAAGGACTGACAATTACGAATCATAACTTCAGATACTACGGCACTTTTCAAAGAGCCGGTCACAATAATGTAGTAGATAGGCAATGCGAACACAATAGACAACTGATGTTGTGGTCTATTATTGGTTTCATGTGATGGTGTAATTATTACTTTCAAAACCGCATTATTAGAGCAGAACTGTTGGTTGTCTCTTCCAAAACGGTAAAAATAATAAATACAAAAGTAAGCACAATTCAAAGTCATACAAACACTAGAGATTGTAGAATATGCATTGAGGAAGTAAATTATTTGCTTTGAATAGTTCGATTTACGGTAATGCTTGTGTTGTTTTCATTACCCCGATGACATTTTTTGCCTGATGACAGGTCAATCTAACCTAGTGTCCCAATGGTAAATAATGACAAAAGCTCAGTAAAAATACCTCAAACATTTTATTTTTATTTTAACACATATTGGTACAAGGAGGCACCAAATACGTATGCGCCACACAAATCTCATTCGATATGTGTGAGGGCTGTGATACTGCCCTTGTGCCCAGACCGAAGCAGGTGGCTTCTTAGGAGGCCACACCCCGAGCCTTCGACCTGTAGGTCTGATCCACAAGGCAGTGGAGGATCGTAAGGAGATGCAGTCCCATGGAAGCCAGTAACCAACAATTGGTTCATACGCCATTTGTTCCCGCAGGATACTGGAGCCCATGTACACCATTGGTTTGGGATCCGGTTAAAGCGCCGGATATTCGCTTTTCGTACTCTCATTTTCGTAAACAACACCTCCGCCACGAGAAGGCAGTGAGTAGGACTTCCTGGCAGAGGCTATATACGCGTGGCCATGTGAGAGCATTTCGAGAGGGAGAGCGAACTCTCTCCACTCTCGGCCGCACCAGGGCATTTGGAGGCCGTCAAACATTTTGGGTTCTTTTATCACGTGAGTAGTTTCTAAGTGTAAGAATAGGTACATGTTACAGTAATTAAGTAGCTTTGAAGTAAAGGAAAGGTCGAATTTATGGTGAGTCAACTGTAGAGAGGTCTGTGACCAACGACTTCTTACAAATTGTGCACTTTACAATGTATTATATGAACAGAGAAAGCTGAATAAATGATACAGATATAATCTGTCGAGAACGAAGTAGACTGGCTTCCGCTTAGTTTATGATATTAGGTGGATAGCTTTTCACCCGGATTGCAAACATTAGAACAGTGAAGTTTAAAGTGAGTTGTTATATATATATATATATATATATATATATATATATATATATATATACTCGTTATGTTATAAGTTCATTGTTTATGATAAAGAATCATGCTGCACATCAGATGGAGGATAATGTCAGCCACAGGAACATCCAAACAGTGACTGACTGTGAGGGCAATATTTGTCAACTATTGATGGGATGTGAAATGGATGGATATCAAAAATGTCTATCACAGCAATCCTGTGCAGAAAGTAGCAATATCCTTTGAGTTTCCTTAAGCCTTGTAAAGTGAAGAATTTGTCGTGTGTTGCAATTTCCAACTTAGCAGTAAAACTTTGGGTTGAACACTGACAGGTTGCTTCTACTTAAATCTAGTCAGTATCTGTGTTTGGATATATATGAAAACGTTCTAGTGATTACAGCCATTTTTGGTTCTTAATATCGATCACATTATGTTCTCACGATATGGAAACTTCATACTAACAACAACTTTAATTTACTCATAATTGGAATGCTCAACGAATGATTACTTTTCATGGGGTTAGGATGAAATGCAAGCAGATACGAGTCAAAGACAGTAGGTTAGGTATGAATGGTAGTTTTTTCTACTATAATAATATAGGCCAATATCTTTATACTGAGACGTAAAAATCTGTGACTTATTACCGTGATTATTCAAACACACCGTGACAACTAGTTGGGTTAATAAAAAGTAACGAAAAGCTTGTTGAACAAATGAATTCAAAAGGTTCCAATTTTCGTATAGTTAGAAAGCTACTCACAGTCTATTTCACTTAAATATACAAGATATATACAGTAAAAATGGGATAATTGTTCATTCATCTTTTTCATAGTGAATGGTAACTTTACGCTTCTTTTTAGGATTTGTCAGAACAAGATTATGTTCAGCTTCCTCTTCTTCATTTTCCTCATCGATCACTCCGATATCTTCAATATCTT
The DNA here is from genome assembly GCF_000699445.3 of Schistosoma haematobium. Classification (NCBI taxonomy): domain Eukaryota; kingdom Metazoa; phylum Platyhelminthes; class Trematoda; order Strigeidida; family Schistosomatidae; genus Schistosoma; species Schistosoma haematobium. Next base: position 40,443,803 of record NC_067199.1, read on the forward strand.
CAACGTCAGATCCTGAAGTGTAAGCGATTTCTTCTTCTTCCTCCTCGTATTCTTCATCAGATTCTTCTTCATTTATTTCTTCAGCTTCCAGAGCCTTTTCAAAGGCAGATTGATCTATGTTATATATTTCCTTGGAAGATGTTGATGCGCGTAATCTTTCTAAGAGTTCTTGTTCTACAGTACGTTCAATGCGTGCTACACGTAATGCTTTTGCTTCTCTCCTTAATTCACGTTTTTCAACCGTACGATTAATAGGTTCTAATTTCTTTTGTCTTGATAAGGCCAAACGCCGCATATTTTTAAGATATTCTCTTGTGCGAAAGAATCTCTGCTTAACACGACTTATTATCCATTTATCCCAATATAATAAGTGCTCTTTGATTTGTTTCAGAGCTTGTTCTTTATTCCGGCGCAATTTAATCCGCTCCCACTGTTTACCAGGATAAGGTATACGTTCAGGTTCCTTGACATACAGGTAGATGATACCATCTCTTTCTTTTATAGTGGCGTACTGTGAGTTGGCTAATGGGCAAGAATGTCGATTACACAATCCTGTCACATTGTCATCATTTCTGCAAAACCTTCCAGTTTTAGTTTTGACAACAAAAGAACAGAATGAATGGTTGATAGTGTGCCATATTACGTCGTCGTTATTCATTTCTTGAAAAAGCAAAAAAAGTTATAAGAACATGAATAACAATCATATTTAAACAAAAAATTAGTTTTAGGTTTTTAAGTGACTGCAAATTGTATTATTTATTTTCGAATGTTTATTTATTCTTAAATGAATAATTTAGACACAGAACTCGATTATCGTGCAATATTGTTACGACATCTTATACCAATGATAACAGAGCGACTTATTTACCAAGTGGATATTCGGATATTTTGAGCTAAACTTTTCGTGTGCAAGGTACTTGAATTGAAGTGGATGGATATGTAGTACAGTCCGGCTGAAAAGTTACAATATACACTGAAAAAACCAAAAAAATTTCCGTCATTCCTGACAAGACTCTATCAGACAACACCTCATCAAGGTTGATGAGATACCTCCGAGAAAAATCAAGTGATCGGGACGCTCGGCTGCTTTACTTCCCACTACCAGTTTAGGTGTTCATTCAAGCCCGTATCGAAGTAATATTTTGCATTTGGAGGAAACGCAACCCACCACAGACATACAAATATTGTTGCTTGAAGCAGTTTGAAGACTGTTTCCTTATAAGATACACGATGAGACTGTTATAGCTGAATGTCTGAGTAAAATTAAAAACACAAAATAGGAAAAGCGAACAACCTTGGCGAATACTATTTGAAATATTAACTTTGGTGACAGTTCGCCACAATTTTTACCTTCATCAGCAGTGTTACCAGATTCAACTTACATAATTTTTAAAATTTCACGGACAGGTAGTTATTATTCATGTGTTCAGAACGTCTAACTGAAAATTCATTCTTTATTGGAGAGCTTACTTGAATACTTATGCCCCTTACTCCACGTGAGGCATAGGCCACCTGTTAGGATTATCCAAAGAACCTCATCCTAGGCTCTCATTCTCAGTTGTTTCCGAGTGCCATTCATTCCTGCCTTTGATTCTCAGAGCAATATGTTCGTCAATGTCTCTTTCTATATTTTCCCTTGAGGATTCCAAGTTAGGGCTCTCCTCGTGATACAGTTTGATTTCCGTAATGTATGTCCTACCCGCCTCAAAAGTCTTCTCCTATACAGTTGGAAGCTGGTTTGTTCTGTCATAGTTTGTTGCTGACAGTATTCAGCTGACGCATCTAGAGTATCTTGCGAAGACAACTTTTTGTAAATACTTGTAATTTTGTGACGATGAGTATGGTGTTCCTCTAAGTTTCAACATACGATTAAGTACAGAAATGAGAAAAATGGGTGATCGAACAGAGGGGCAAAGCATAAAACAGACTTCGCCATCTTAAATCGTTCTCGCTCGATTGCACGCCAAGTCACATCGAAAAAAGCATTTTGTCTAAACCCTACTAAAGCACTCTACGAAATGTTTAATACCTGAAGAATCCCACATCCCAGAGCGAACACTCAGGTATGGCCATACTTTTGTCTACTACGAGTCACCCCTACATGAAAAATCTCTGATATGATGCTAAAAAAGCCCATTTATTTGACTTCATCAAACCCACCGCTTACAGAATTTCACCTGGTACAATTGTGACTAATGAACGCCTTGTAACTTATGTACGACTATAATTACTGCTGTTACCGTTGATTTTAAACGTCTGAGTTCACAAATACCCAACTTTTAAAATTACATATGGCTGACAAATCGGTGAATTCATATTTGCGTTAAGACAAGTACAAGAAATCATACAATTATATATATATATATATATATATATATATATATATATATATAATGTATTGTACGCACCATTATAATTTTCCAAACATTTAGTCGCAACCCCACAAAAGGTACCGAAAAATCTTAGAAGGATTAGTTTTAGTTGTTTCGTGTTAATACATCTTAAACTGATAATGATTATGCAAAATAGAACACCGAATTTTAGATGTGCCACATTCCTTCAATAATTCTGAATATTTATGTTGATATTAGTCTTATCAACTGAAAACATTGTGTAGAAAGTCTGAGAACTGGGGGATATAGGTGAATGAGGTGCTACGGCAATTCAAAATATACTTTGATCGACGTTTACAAACCATGCTTGCACTTACCATAGCGAACTATTCAATAAACCCGGTTTTTATTTCCAATAAAATAATAAGTGAAATCTCCAGTTCAGTGAATTTAATTTCATGTTAGTCGTATAACTTCATATCCTGTGAGCGGTAGGCTCAGGAAACGGCTTTTAAGCAGGTTAAGGTACTTATTACTCGGACATCAGAAATTAGATATTATGACTTGACAAAACCAACTGGGTATCTAATTAAACATTTACTCCTCGTGAGGCATAGGCCACCTGTTAGGATTATCCAAAGAACCTCATCCTAGGCTCTCATTCTCAGTTGTTTCCGAGTGCCATTCATTCCTGCCTTTGATTCTCAGAGCAATATGTTCGTCAATGTCTCTTTCTATATTTTCCCTTGAGGATTCCAAGTTAGGGCTCTCCTCGTGATACAGTTTGATCTCCGTAATGTATGTCCTACCCGCCTCAAGAGTCTTCTCCTATACAGTTGGAAGCTGGTTTGTTCTGTCATAGTTTGTTGCTGACAGTATTCAGCTGACGCATCTAGAGTATCTTGCGAAGACGACTTTTTGTAGATACTTGTAATTTTGTGACGATGAGTATGGTGTTCCTCTAAGTTTCAACATACGATTAAGTACAGAAATGAGAAAAATGGGTGATCGGACCGAGGGGCAAAGCATAAAACAGACTTCGCCATCTTAAATCGTTCTCGCTCGATTGCACGCCAAGTCACATCGAAAAAAGAATTTTGTCTAAACCCTACTAAAGCACTCTACGAAATGTTTAATACCTGAAGAATCGCACATCACAGAGTGAACACTCAGGTACGGCCATACTTTTGTCTACTACGAGTCACCCCTACATGAAGAATCTCTGATATGATGCTAAAAAAGCCCATTTATTTGACTTCATCAAACCCACCGCTTACAGTATTTCACCTGGTACAATTGTGACTAATGAACGCCTTGTAACTTATGTACGACTACAATTACTGCTGTTACCGTTGATTTTAAACATCTGAGTTGACAAATACCCAATTTTTAAAATCACATACGGCTGACAAATCGGTGAATTCATATTTGCGTTAAGACAAGTACAAGAAATCATACAATGTATATATATATATATATATATATATATATATATATATATATATATATATATATATATATAATGTATTGTACGCACCATTATAATCTACCAAACATCTAGTCGCAACCCCACAAAAGGTACCGAAAAATCTTAGAAGGATTAGTTTTAGTTGTTTCGTGTTAATACATCTTAAACTGATAATGATTATGCAAAATAGAGCACCGAGTTTTAGATGTGACACGTTCCTTCAATAATTCTGAAAATTTATGTTGATATTAGTCTTATCATCTGAAAACATTGTGTAGAAAGTCTGAGAACTGGGGGATATAGGTGAATGAGGTGCTAAGGCAATTCAAAATATACTTTGATCGATTCGAAGTTAGGGCTCTCCTCGTGATACAGTTTGATTTCCGTAATGTATGTCTTACCCGCCTCAAGAGTCTTCTCCTATACAGTTGGAAGCTGGTTTGTTCTGTCATAGTTTGTTGCTGACAGTATTCAGCTGACGCATCTAGAATATCTTGCGAAGACGACTTTTTGTAAATACTTGTAATTTTGTGACGATGAGTATGGTGTTCCTCCACGTTTCAATAGCTTACAGTAAGACCGTCTTGACCTTTGTATGGAAAATTCCGACTTTGATGTTGGCTAACAGTCGGTTTGAATTGCATATGTTCCGCAATTGTAGGGGTGTTGTTGTTGCTTTGTCAATCCGTGCTTTTACTTCTTCGTCAGATGCTGCTTGTTTATCAATTAGTCTGCCCAGGTACGTGAAAGACTCCGCATCTTCCATAGCTTTTCCGCTAGGTGTGCTCACTACGTTACATTATGGGATTTCTCTTTGTTCATTATGCATGGTGAGGCCTACTGATGCATAGGCTGCTGCTACGGTTTCTCATGTGCATTTGTTGGTGTTAATGCTAAAGGAGAGAGAAATCATCCGCGAAGATCAAAATGTACAGCTGCTGTGTTCAAAATTTCAACTATATTCCTAATATAGAGAGCCAATCAGAATTAGCCTGGTGAGAAGTTGTGGAGATAGGTCTGACAAGCTTATTTTGTAAATAGTTTTTAATAATATTGGTTTTTATTTTGTCAATTTCTCACTACATGTACATTTATCATTAAATGATTGTACGTTTTGTTTTAGTAAATGACCTTGAACACACTTTCCGTTGTGATACTAACATAGCGTGACATACCGTTGCTGGCTAACAAATACACTGCTTCTCACGCATTCCTCGTTCTATTTTCATTCGTGATTGAGTTAACTGAGATCTAAAACAAATATTATTTACATTTATAGACTGTGAGTCCGAATACCTCATACCTTGCTTTGGATTTTACCACTGGAGAGTTCATCGACACGTTTGGAATTACCAAGCATCTATAATTGTGGGTTTATTGTACCAGACTAAAGCTGAACACGCATCATTTTGGGTGAACTTAAGTAAAGTCCCATTTTTATTGTATTTGTAACATTTAACTGGTATATATTAATATTACTATTGATTTTTATTAACTTTGTTGATACCTTCTGCGTTTATATATCGTCTGGTCCACCACAAAATTCAACTGATGGCACTCAAAAGCGACCTAAAGGACAAGTGCACTTCATTAGTTAGGAAATGGATCAAATTCCTAAGGATTAGAGTGGTATATATAAGTGAATATTTGTGCATTTTATTTGGTAGCCCGATACATTTCCTCGCTCACTCTTGTGTTTTCACTCAAGTAGTAAGTTGGAGCTTAGGTCACAACACACTGTATACGGTATCAGATTTTTGACATTTCCATGCTTCTTTTGAGATGTGGTGGTCTTCACAAACCAGTCAACCACCAGAAGAAGGAAAAAATGTGAAGGAAGGCAGTATTGTTCGGCACCAACCTTCACTTGGATCGCATCTGTGGTCTGCACTTCTTCGTAGGGGTTTCATACGATGGTGAAGATCTCAGGCACTCCATAGTCACAAAGACTGCACAGGGTCTTCCCACTCAACCCGTTAAATTCTTCTTCTCTGTCAAGGAGGTTGACGTATAGTGATAAGTTCTATTCGATCAATTACTCGACAGTTGTCCATAATATTTGGACTAAGTCGGTACATGATCGGTCCTTAGGAAGTCCATGCTGATGAGCTGGAAGTTAAACGTCTACTTAATCTTTCTTTTGGCTCAACGAGACTCTATGATTAACCCCGTTTAGTGCTGGACGTTCAATTCTTGTCGTCATTTTTTGTAACTGTGTTGGGAAATCATTCCACAGATGCACTTTTGTACCACATCTTTTTGTTTTAATTTTAATTGTGATGTTAGTTGCTTCATCCTCTCAGACGCATATCCCTAACAGTTTTCGATTTCGTTTAGGGCATAACTACACAGTTTTATGATGCTGTTTGTTGTTCTAACCCTTCCACCACACATCTTTGATTTTCACAACCTACATCTTTACTATTTTGCTTGAAATTTCGGCTACGATATTTTGCATATTGATTCGTTTCTCAAGTGTCTGACGTAACCACCAGAGTTGTGACTAATTATAGGGGGATTCAGTTCACAAGTATAACTGACAATAGTTTGGTCCTTCATGAATTTCTTACATGTACTGAAAACACTTTTTTCCCGTATCTTGATGAAGTGTCTTCTTATCCAGTTAGTTGGCACTTGTTCTTTCTAATAAACCTTTCTGGGCTGAATGGTCACCATAGGGTTGTGACTGGTTTTAGTCGTCTTGGCTTATTTAAGCGTGATTTAGCCGTCACATTTCACTGTTACCTCAGTGGACACGAATGTCGTAAAACTAATCTGTATCGATTGCCATACCGTTGAATGTGCTGGGAACACATCCGTGCACACAAGAATCCAGGTTTGTCCACGGATGATTTTGGTCCAGAAGCACTTAAGTTAGACGGATGACTTGAAAGTGGATAACTAGATATAATGTCAGAGATTTTGTAGAACTAGGTACATAAATCTGCTTCAATGGAGACCTAATTTTAGAATAACTATTTACACCTTTGAATTTTTCAGACATTATCGGCACCAGCTTCCACCTGGTAACTGATTCCCGTTGCCGAACGGGACATTGGAACCAAAGAATACCATACCTATCACGTCACCTTGAAACTGAAGGCATTCGGGGACGATGATAAGGACAACATTTCGAACCGCGAAATTTTGTAGTACTTAAAAAAATACTGTAAGTCACTCTATTCAGCATAAAAATCGATGCGTATTCATTGGGTAGCTAAGCTCAGCATAGTGATTTTAAATATACATGTTCGTTTTACATTTATAAGTACGTCAGTAACGATAAAATGTTTTGCTTAGAAGCAAGTAATGTAGCAAGTGTTATACTAGGAGCCTATGAATTCAATCCCTGCTTGATGTACTGAACTTTGGACTTGATTTTTTCGTTTCTGTTATATATGGTCACGGTACCTATATATGTCTTCTGAAAAACATGGGATAGGTGTATATACGGGTATGTATCCCATCTATCTATACTTTACATATGTGTCATATAAACCGATGTGTTTCGGTCAGCTTCGATAAGCCTTCATCTAAATTATGTTGTGCTTCAAGAGCCTCAGATATTGGTATAATTAATCTCTCTTGACCTAGCTAACTGTTTTGAAACTACCTGATCTTGCGACATTCGTACGCAACAACCCATGACTTGTCTCTAGCTACTATAAACAATTTAGTTGATGTTATGCGCCTGCTCATTATTGATTTCTAACTTATACCTTCCCTAACTACTAGCTGAAACCCCATTTAAAAATTCACAAGGTAAGACAAGCCGACAAATATTTAACAATAGCAGTTAATGAGAAATCAAGGACTAATATGCACAAAAACTACTCGTTTGGAACGAAATCGCTGTCTAAATTAGTTCGGCCCGACACAGTGTAACGACACTCGTTTGATCTTTACCCCAGAAAATCCTAGAAGCACCAGCCATTAAATGCATGGAAAATGTTAAAACTATGCACAATATCTACAAAACCTATCAATAAACGCGACTAACTCAGATAGAGTACTTACTTTTTAAGAAATACATATCTTGCCTTTTTACTATTCAGAAAATAAAAAAATTGTGGTCGAGAAAATATTTTTTACTAAGAGCTTTAATACTGGATGTTAGTGTCATCAATAATCTTATATGAATGGTCTTTGAAATTTTTTTCAAATGAACGTGTGAGGCAAAATTAGGTCATAGCAAAAATCGTACCACTAGAAAACCACAGGATTCAAAAGTCAGCACAAGGTATTCCCGTTGATTTTATGAGTTATCGTGTTGCTCACTGAAATCGCTGAAAACAGGTAATGAAGTTAAATTTTATATTCAACTTTTAATTTCTGTTGCATAAATGCTCGTTCAATGGTAAATTGTCACACTAATTGATAGAATGACAGTTCTGTTCGTGAGATAATTAGTTGACAAATGTCATTAGGAATCCTATTTGTGTGGCTGAGTAATGAAACTCTCAGTAGCAAAAGTTTAGAAATATGCTGTTCTAAACTAACTTATCTTTTTATCCGATTCTTAGAGTAGTGAAAAGATTAGCAGGTGCTACAGAGTCGTAGATAAAGGTAACTGTTTTTTTCGTCTGCAACCGTGATTTTTGTCTTACGAACTAGTAACTAGTAAGTGAAAGTAAAGAGGATGGTAAATATCTACTTAGCTCGATTAACTGTTGACCTTATCCGCATGTATCCTGCCAAAGATTCTTCAGAGCGAACAAATGTTTTGACATTCGAGTTGTTAGATATTTTGATCGGATCAAATATTTGATATATATTCAGATCATTCTTTCCGTACTAAGTTAATGACGCGATATTCCTTTTACTGCAATGTACCAGGTAAATTGCTTATGTACCGCTTCAAAAGTAAAAACACCATCGAAATCTCAAAACAGTCCCTAGGTTAATCACGAAATGACGCATTATTATTTTCTTGCCTTTCAGAGTGTGAAAGTATCAGGAACAAACCATTTCATTGTTGAAATGACGTTTTACAAACTGCATCTCTTCCTCAAAATATGATTTCTGCATGCAATCAAACGATTACACAATCTGCCGAAGAGCTTCAACATTCATGAGAAACACAACCGCAGTCCGAAAGTGGCCTGCAGAACTGTAAGATAACTAGGAGGCTGTGACGGTAGTAAAAATCGATACACACATACTACTGTAGTTACAGTTCAGTGAAGAGTTTTTAAAGTATATAAACTTCTTTACTTGTTTTTTCTTATCGTCTTCTACACGAGGAGCGCTAACGACCATTTTGAAGAACATAGGCTATGTTTAGCGGAGATACTCTAATATCTGCCTTGAAACATTCATTTGTAAAGACATTCTATTCTACTACACAGCAGATCAATTTATACTCCATATCAAGGAATTCTGTGAAACCATGTGACTGTTATCTATTCTGGAAAGCTCATTAGTTACTGAAAATCCATCTGTTCTTCCTGCGTAAGAAAAGTTGATCTAAAAACGGCAAGTTAATATCCCATAAATAACGATCAGACTTAGGAAATAAAAGACGAACGAACTTATACATTTTACAGTCAACTGACGATATTTACAAACTGTTATTGAGATGTCAGTGTCATCTTACCTGTTACAGTCTAAGTAGTTAACAGATGGGTGCTAGACAATTTGCCTGTGACGATCTGCGTCAATCCCTATTCTTAAGTGCTATCTATATTCGCCTATACTTTATGATAATATGCGGTCATACAACTGAGTTTCGTTGATTATTGCCTAAGTGTGTGGGTGACCAGTCTGGTGACGGATTTTTTTAGCAAGGGAAATTACTTTTACGTGCATGTTGCTTCTGAATCGGTGACTGCACTGTATTGCATCTAGCATTGGCTACAGCAAAGCATAGTGCTTACCGGTCTGTTGAGCTTTATTTATAGATAGTATGGAATTTTCGCGGAATCCCCTTGCAGTTCGTCCCGTCACACTTTATATTATCGAAGTGCACCCTCTGTGGTCTCGGAAAAGTGGCCGTGTTGTTTGTTGGAAGATTCGAAGTCGCTTACTACTCTCATCGCCTACAGCGTCTGAATAGACCACTTGGTAGTGATAAATAATTTTCGACAAGCAAATAGGCAGTAGGAATAAATTATTTTCAAAAGACGTTATGTTACACGAGATATTATCTGACATTTGATGATATTCATGATATGACAGGTTTGTAATTGTTAAAGCCATATAATAATCACAAATTAAACTTTATCATCTAACATGTTCCGTTTTCGTCATCCGACATGAACATGATGTTAGCGGAGGATCTCGTATCCACGTACAGGTGTTCTATTGCATGCGAAATCACATTCAACTTCTTACGAGACGTCCAGCAAACAGGGAAATAGCAGATTTCTATTTCAGGGTGTCCATGTGTGTTGTACTGATAGCGATTGGTTCCACTTTGGCACAATTCATTACAAAGCTCTAGATATAAGATGCATCTCTCATTAGATAAGTAAATGTGTTCAAAATAAATGTAACATCAACAGCAAATTAATTACTAATCCATGAAAACATAACAGAACAACTGCTCCTGCACTTATCAGTCACAGAATTTTGGAACAATCAGTATAGACAGCAATATTCATAAAGTAACTCATATATATTTCTTCATCGGTGTTGCGTATTGAACTAGGCAGATATCTTTGGGGACGCCCCTGGCGAACTGAAGGAAGCTCTAAGAAGCTATTAAAGAGCCGGAGGCAGTCCATCCAATCATCGGCTGGAAGAATATTCCAGAATCTCGACGTGTAGCTTCCCGATGGAGCAAGCGCTAAAAGCCATTGCATGCAGATTGGATGACCGTGATGATGATCACACTTTTACTAATAACTATAAATAACTGAGTGTTTTGTACCATATTAGACACTGTTTGTAATAAGATTTCCTCCTACCGTTCTTTTGTCTTCTAACTTATGACTTGAAGGGTTCAGACGTTCGAGTTGTGCCCGTAATCGTAGCTGTAGGTACAACAACTGACAATGGGGTCAACTTATCAAAATGTCATTTACTATTGACCGAGTCAAAGCTCAAGAAGTTCTAGACATATCAATATCACTTTCAGATATATTACGAACAATTTCATGTTCTATTTACATTCAAAGCACATGCTTTCCGAATTCCGGTATTCCGAATAGTAATGTGTCATTTCGTTATAGCACGTTTAACACATCAAACCGAGACGAACGAACTTGAAAGCAAGCCACTACACACCGACTCTGAGTGAACTCATGTCTTAAAGATCAATGACAGTTGTTTCTTCCTGAAAAATGTCCACATCAAATTTCAATGGCTGATCGGATTCAAAAGATTGTAAGGGTTTGGATCTCAAGTTTTTTTCATTGATAGACAAAGTCAAGTCCATGGATAGCGTGTCATAAAGCTGTTAGGACACGGATAGCTGTGAACCATCTCAAACAAAACTTACGATATAAACCCGACGATGTACGGGAACTCAAAATAACTACTTGCAGCTATGAAACTCAGACCTAAGTTATTAATCATGACTTAATGGCCTTACGGTCTACAAAAAATATTAACTCTAAGGCATTAGTACGATTTATTAAACGAGGAATGGAGTTGTTACAGCCGCAAAATGAAACGTCCAAAATTCCTACACCTATTCAAAGTCAACAAAAAAAGAGCACAATCCAGTTTTATTTGGCTGAAAGATAGATTAAAACCGATGGTGCACATTATTATCCCTTGTCACATGTCTTCATAAATCTACAGAACTCCTAACGGCGCACATGCTACATAGTTAGTCTGGCCTACAAACACGCCATCGACCGGTTTGAACTAAGCCGGTCAAGGCAGGTGGAACAAAAGAGATAACTTTAATCCCAAAATTACTTCCGCCATCTCTCGCTCTCATATTAAGTGCCGGCTACTTGAAGTGATACACAAACACGGCTCCAGAAGAATACAAAATACTTAAATCCAACAGTGGGGTGGTTTTATTATCAGTCAGATTTTTACTGAAGGTTACAAAAAATGATAAATAAAGTGAAAACGTCCTGTCGAGTTACTCAGAGTTCGAACAATACGGAAAGAACACAGTGGTCATTGTTCAACCCAGTTAATTTATGTACGACACTCGCCTTGCAAGACAAACATATTGGGAGCCCAAACGTTACGTTGGTGTAAACAACCAAATACTTATTTCATATAAGATGATATACAGAAGCACTAAAGCCAACTGACCCGCACATTTTGGAAGACGAAACGTTCGTGCCCACTACAATGGAAATCACATTCATTGTATCTGATGAATTCGATAGTATGTCACAGCCGTCTGTTAAATAAGTTATTAAGAAGGCCCTACAGTATTACTTGCTTAATTACGCCTGTTACTCCCAATGAAGCATAGGCCGCCGGTCGGCATCCTCTATCCCACTCTGTCCTTGGCCTTCCTTTCTAGTTCGATCCAGTTGTTGTTCATTCTTCTCATGTCTGTTTCCATTTCCCGGTGTTATGTGTTCTTTGGTCTTCCTCTTCTACTTTGACCATCAGGATTCCAATTGAGAGCTCGCCTTGTGACACAGTTGGGTGCATTCCTCAATGTGTATCCTCCTGTAGCCCCCTCGGGGCTACTGCCGGTCCCAAGCTCGGATAAAGGAGGAGGGTTGGGCATGGGGTTAGCGACCACATTCCGTAGAAAACTGACTCGCTAGAAAACTCGAACCAGAAAAAAATTATTCAGGCCCGACAGTATTAACTGTAGACAAACTTAAAGGTTAGAGACGTTGTAGTGGCAATGAGCCCTAACCACACAATTATCAAAGCTGAACACGAGACAATCGGGTAAATAGATATTCAACATTCAACGAGGAGAATATCGAACGATGGAGAAGGTGAGAAGAGTGGATTTATGTGGTTCGAATTGATCGGATGGCATGGCTCAGTATTGCAAGCATGGTCATACTCATGTAAAATAATCTTTATTCAGATTAAATATATTGTCCTATCTCCAGCCTAAATTTGTTCTTCATCATATATCGATGATTGTTACAATACGATGGGGCAATGTAGACGTTGATGTGACTACCACGTAAGATCTTACAGATTAGGCAGTTATGTTATGACAAATCTACAATTTTTGGGATTAGGTCTATTATTAATGCAGTAGACCATAAAGCTATAAGGTACTATAGTATTTGCGAAATGTATAAACCAAAGACTGTCTGCATAAAGTCACGAAATTAAAACAGCAAACATTTGTGATTAGAACATATGGTCTACCCACAAAAGAAACTGTATTTTATGTCTACCAGACAACAGAATATTGGCGTGATGTTACGGTCATCCAAGTTATTACAACAGACTGCGGATATCGGTTCAAATCCGGGTTGTACAGAGTTGCAACAAACCTCTTAGAATTAACTCACCTCCAAACCACAGCGTGCCGCATATAAGATAATGGAGTGGTAGAACGATTACACCTGCGGTCGATAGCCTCATCTTACTCTATGAATACGCTACCGTCAAGAAATAGCTTATACTTGCCTTATCATTATTATTATTATCAGTGGCTGTATTCAACATTGTATTTTTGGCACAATATGGAATTCTCAAAAAATATTTCAACAAGTTTCCTTTTCTTATTTCTTGGCCGACACTTGCGATAAATATTGAATGGTGGCCAGTTAAGTGTTGGCAGTTCAGGAATAGGCATTCGATCAATGTATATCCTTTTCGATGCATATTCTCAGCAACTATGATGTCTCCGATTGGGCTGTTTTATAACTTGTACAGCGAAATGTCGGAAACAATTCACAAGCGCACCTGAATTGGTGATGCGACCATTAAACCTAATCATGTATTAAACCAAACACAAAATCATACAACATGTTGAAATATCCATGCGGCAGGAACAGATGGCCCAGATATTCGCATATTTCTGAATTTATGTGACATTTCTGAACCTATTTTGTGGCCTGAAACTTTCTAGATTTTAGTCCTAAAGCACGTCAATGATCATTCATCCTGTCAGCTGTGTTAAAACGGTTCTCACATGATAGCTATGAGATTTGAAATCATGAGTACTTGTCAATTAATCTCCGATGTACCCTCTTGAAATGGATTTCGTCTGGTTGTTGTTCGCTATCACGGGTGTACTGAGAGTTCTCATAGACCTAATTTAAAATATACTTATTCACTTCAAACAGCGTACTGAATCTGTTTAAGATTATTGAAATTTCGTTTCTATACAGTCAAAAATCATACATTAAATGTGAAGATATATTTTGACAGTAGTAAACTAGCAGGTTCGAAGCAAATTCTTGACCAGTTTCATAATAGGTACTTTTAATCAGTTTCAGACAATCTCATTTGATCTCACCTCAGCTAATAGAAATAGCATTTCCTCATATACTTCAGGAAGTATAAATATCCTACAGCGACTTCAAAACATTTCAACAAGTCAGTTCATCGTATAAAGTATTTATCTTTCAAACGACAAAAGAAAATGCTGACTCTATACCTGTTTGAAGATGAAAAACTAAGAAGGCCTCCTCATAATCAACCACCATAACAGAATATCATAGGGATATACGTAAACGCTGGTGTTTGATCACAAAAACCATAAAGAGAGTACTCTGAAGACAGTAATTGTAAATTTAGCTTTCCAATTTTTTTGAGAGTAATCAGGTCCTGAAGTTCCTTACCATCCGACTTGGTTCAGAAAACTATCCAGAAATCATTTAGGTGGAGACTTCATACATGCTTATGGACTTATTTAAGCATTTCATTTTGGCGGATGGAAAATAGTTTGGTCTTTTCTTATTCTCTGTCTCTGGATCTTTACATGTAGACATTTACGATCTGTTAACATGATTCCCAGGGGCATTTTGATCGAAAGCTGCAGCTATTTTGTCCACAAGCGTATACACCATTTGCATATCCAGCTCTATTGATCCACTGCCGATGCATCAAAACATCTGGAACACACTTTTAATGGTAAGATGTGAGAGTAAGGATGTCAATCAGTCAATTTAATCTTAATCGACGTACATAAAAATTATTGAATACTCAGGGTTATTGAGAATTGAATTGACGGGTGTTGTTTTCATGGGTCGCTTTTGAAATCATCTGCTTGCTACTGTGTTATCGTGTGTCAAGGTTGTCCTACGTTGTTTGGAATTGGGATATTTCCATCTGTTAATTTTTGTTCAGCAAAGCACATTCCAGAATTGTAAGACGGTTAATTTTGGTTTTCCAAGTATGGTTTATGCAATTCTCTCCCAGAATAGAGTAAGTTAACATACTAAGTTTGTTAACAAACTTGTCGTGTCAGATAATCTAATTGATATCTCTGAGTTACACTATTCATGTCATTTATTATCTTTGTAGAACTAGAATTGTGGTAAAGGTTGAGGGTTTCTGGTTCCATACAGAGAGACCTCGACTAACATTTTGGTATACATACGTCATGATGTTTACAAATATCTGTCACATTATCAATGATTAGGTTTCCATATTTATTATTCCATAAACTACGAATATTTTGTTAGGCAAATCGCATAGTAGCCAAGTAGAATTTCGAAAGCTCATAGTACATTTTGTAGACTTCTCATACAACTATATCGCGCAAACTTCCATTCGTTCTACACTTTCGAAGGACAGGAAGTGTGTCTGCAAGGCAATCACATACTTTTAAGACAATTTAGTTTACGTTTCTAAGTTTATTTCGACATTTCTGAGTTATCACATCACTATGCGGTTCCACAGAATTGTCTTATGGGATCTTTGGCTGTATACTGATTTGTTATGACACTTGACTGGGAAGAGACGTTATGAAGTATCGACCAATCATATGGTATTTTGCGATTTATAAGACTAAACTAGTCATGTACTAACTGTTAGCCGCATATTTTTATCTTAATACCCCTACATATTTTATGTATCAAGGTGATAATGATTAATGATTATCATAATCATAAAATTAATCATAATCATAAAGTATCAAGGTGATAAGCATTTAGTTTCTTAGGTAATTGTCAAACTATTTATAATATCCCCAACTATTTTATTATTTATTTATCTGAACACATAAATATTGGTACGAGGGCACCAAATATATATGCGCCACACAAAACAATGAGAATTCGAAGAGAGAAAAAAGGTAAGGAGCGTAAAACAAAAGAACAGTGACGAACAGATTAGTGTAAGGTAGTGTAAGAATAATAAGAATGGGGGAAACAGAAACTTACAATCAGAAGAGATCTTTCAGTTTAGGAAGAAGCAACCACTTTTTTTATGAAGAAAGTAAAAGAAGGTTACAGCAGGATCGCCACTGGCTTCTATTCTGAGCCATGTATGATAACGTCTCTAGTCACTGTGTTGCGCCATCTCTCGGACCCTAGCCAGGGAGTCGTGAAGGACCAACACAAGCCAGCCCTTTGCAGCTTCCTTTCATACCACGACACCATGTCATACACCGACCACCTCTCCGCTATTTCCAGTCAGTCCCAGAGTCCGTAGATAATGCACGATGTGGAATTCTCTGGGCCCACATTCGGAGAACATGTCCAAGCCACCGAGGTCGGTGTTTCAAGATGTTGACATCAGTTGCATTATCATCTCTGTGCCCGAACACACATGAAGTTGCAACCGATGCTCATCTGTACTTTTCGGTGGAATGGTAGCTAGCCTAGAAGCAGACCAGGGTATGATCAGAGTCCAGATAGGTACTCAAAAATGAGCGGCAGTCTTTTACACAACCACGTCAGCGGTAGCTGATCGCGATGTGACCAATCTGGTTCCAGGCTTGAGATACAGGGGGAGGTCGCCAGGTGGCACATCGGCGATGACTGCCGGAAGTTAGTGCTAACCAGAAACAGGTTGTGGTCTGTGCACAGTTGCAGTAGACGGTCCCCGTTATCAGTCCTGCGACTAAAAAGTCACCGTCGGCCATTTAAACGACTCTCTTCTGTGCCTAGACGCCCGACCAGAGCATTCAAGTCGCTGGCTAGTACTACAATATCTGTCGAACGCACTTTCTGGAGAAGAACATAACTGGTGGTAGGATTCATCCTTGATTGCATCCGGGCTGCAATCTGTCTGGGCAACTTGGACCGATGCATATATATGCCTGGTCCTACGTTGCAGCTGACTGACTGTCGGGGCATAGGCGGAGATGACGAAAAGACATCGTTTCTCACGCCGATTTCTTCTCACTTTGATGGAACTTTCTAATCTAACAGGACATAACCGACTGTTAATGGGGATCCAATCGACAAGTGCTGCCTCAGCTCTAGCGCTTAGTGCGACACCAACGCTAGTAAGACTAGACCAAGATGTCACAGAGTCCCCGGATAAACGTACGTAAAACAAGCTTTTTGAAGCGACAGATGGAGAGCGAATTTGTAGTACTTCATTGGAGTCTTGAATACGGATCTCGGCTAGACAACAAATGTCGATATTAAGACTTTCCAAAGACATAGCCAACCTTATCTGTTGTCCGACCTGCATAAATGTGCGAACGTTGAAGGCAGCTAGTTTGAATGGTGCACTTGGTTTCAGGAAAACTGCTTCAGTATTCGTATCTGGTGGTAGCATACAATTTTCAACCAGGCAGCGACTCAAGGACGTTTAGATAGAGCCGAATTTCCACCATAGGCGATCTTCTGTATAAGTCGAAAAGTAAGTATAGACAGAGTAGGAATAAAAGAGAGTGAATAAATGACGTTAATAATAATAATAATAATAATAATAATAATAATAATAATAATGTGAATCGTATGATTGTTAATCGAAGCGAGGAAAGTATTTTCCATAATTATCGACAGTTCATCATTTGTGTGTGGGCTGTGATACTGCCCGGGTGCCCAGACCGAAGCAGGTGGCTTCTTAGGGGCCACACCCCGAGCCTTTGACCTAAAGGTCTAACCCACAAGGCAGTGGAGCATCGTGAGGAGATGCAATCCTATGGTAGCCGGTGACCAACGATTGGTTCATACGCGATTTGTTCCCGCAGGATACTGGAGCCCATGTGCACCATTGGTTTGGGATCCGGTTAAAGCGCCGGATATTCGCTTTTCGTCCTCTCACTTTTATAAACAACACCCCCGCCACGAGAAGGCAGTGATTAGGACTTCCCTGGCAGAGGCTGTATACGCGGTGCCGTGTGAGAGCATTTCGAGGAGGGCGGGCCCTCCCCACTCTCGGCCATACCAGGGCATTCGGGGGCATATCCCTAACTCAGTTGTTAGCATGTTTTTATTGCTTTGTAATAAGTGGTGTGAGTATAAGTTCATATTTATCTCCCTTGACACCTAGAAACCATCCAGAAACATTTAAGCGTTCGGTTTATGTATTGCTTTTAATGGTCTTTACGGCTACCCGGACCTTACATAACTTACCACTTGGCAATAAATTTCTTGTTTTGACCAGCATATGTATATGGCTTCTGATTTCCAAATTTCATAGCTGTTCATTTAAAACTAATGTATATTTCTGTCTTTGCCTTGGCAAAAATTTAAGATAAATAATTATATACAAAATATTTCTTCCTTAACAGTTTATTAACTTACTTGGGTTATTCCAAGTCACAAAATTGTTTCTATTTTTGTTGGGGTTTGGCTCAATCTGTTGATCTAAATATATGAGGCATTTACCTTAATCTTGTTGTATTTGCTGAGTGAATAAATAGTACTTTTTCAAACCTCTAGTTTATTTGTCATTGTCATATTACTTATGATCTTTCTATTACATTAATAATTAATGTACTCCAACTCTTAGGACCTGCCATACTTCTTAGTAAATGTCACTTAAATCTTTCAGTGACTATGTGGTTTTTTGAAGCTATCAACACGTTCCATAATATTCCGTATACATTCACCCTTTTGTACAAAAATTGAGAATATTAAGTAGCCAGATTTGTCAATGATTAGATTCGAGGCTGATTAAGGTCCCTCATTGTCAGAAATTTATTTAAAGCTGTTTGTTTGACAGCTTACATCAAAAAGTTATGTGGCAGAGGTTGATTCTAGCTTCTGTTTTTATTTGTCAGCCTAATTTACTTCTACTATGGATTAATTACTTTAAACTGATTAACTCAAATTATTTTTTATTCTCCATTGAAGATTGAGTTGCAAAGGATCAACTGATATCAACAATATCTAACTGCCTCATTAACTCTATGTTTTTATGTATTTAGTATTTATCCTCCAAAATGCGGGAAAGTGAGCCTATGCGGTGAGACTATAATTTAATGACGACATTTGAGCGATGCTGAGACCTTGAGAGCTATAAAACCGGCGTGAGGAATTAGGATTAGTATTTACAGTGCTTGTAATTTGGAATTAGATATAGGGTTTTCATCACGAACTTACATCATCTATAATGCCAAGACTCTATTAAGACAAATGGATGAGTGAATTTAGCGCCAAAATCCAAAACCCGTTATCTTATACGTGATTAGTTCGTCCATAAACTATAGTCTCGCCGCCTATGTCAGCCAAATGATTTTTGATTCCTTTTTTCTTTGTTCAACAAATTACAAGTGATACCTGTATACTAAAGGGTAGTCGAAAATAAACAAATATTTTAGTCCTTTAAATAAATATATCAGTCAAGAATCTTATCATTTATATATTTACATTTATCGTTTGATTCCTGACACAACATTGAGCACGTTACGCTTCAAAATGTATTCAAGACAAATTATTTCAATAGTTGGATTTCACTTTGCATCACCAATACATCTGCTGATGCAAGCATAAGACAAAAGATAGTTGTAAGAAACCTTTTAGGTTTTCTATTCCACTAAAAATCCCAGACTTCATCGGTATGTTAAATTATCTAATCTAAACGATTATTTGTAAAATATGGGGAATCTCAGCGCTTCCTTAGTATAATTTATTTCACAAGAGCACTTGAACTTATAAATATATTTATAAGGGTAAGTGATAAGGAGCGCTTCTATCAGTCAGTCAGCTAGTGTTGGACCTGATACGAGTGTGTAACCTCTCATCAACACACTGGGATAGTATGTGAAAATCATGGAAATAAAAACAGTATAACTTCCAATGGAACTCAAATATATGAAACAGTTCAGAAAAAACAAATGAGATTGAAGAGCATAAGTGTTCATAGCGATGGGACAGTCACATTTATTTGCACTTCAACAGCATAAAGAGAATATTAACAAAAGGTGAAAAACGTTATAATTTACTTTAGTATGTAGGAAAATAGAAAAAATTCTTTTTGGATTAGGAATAAAAATGAAACCGAATGCATGTAAACCTTCGCGAACATTTCCAAGTCATGAATCAATATTCCTAAGTGCCTAATTTTGAAATCTGTCGAACCCCACTCAAAATGACTACATTTTTGTTGGGGATGTTAGATCCCCATAACTCACTTGGTAAATGCCTTATTTTTGTAATTCTGATATGACGAGAAGAAAAGTCAAAATTCAATTGATTTACTTAATTATTTCCATTTTAATTCAATGTATGGATTACTCAATGTAGTATTTGTTTTGTTTTGCTGTATAACATACGGCATTCTTGTATTAAATTAACATGAATTATACTCAGCATATGATTTTTTATAACCCCAATTATTTAACATATATGTGATTTCATCCTAATTATTAATCAAAAATGGGTGTATGGATCAATATATAAATGAGTGCGTTTCCAACTAGACTTGTCGTGGTTGTTCGTGCTTCCCTCTTCTAAACTTAGACTTCTCTCTCTAGTTAGCTGGACTGGGATGAGTCGGAATAGCTAGACTTATCTGTGATTGTGTCACAGTCTTCGTTCCGTTCTCAAATTAGGTGAACTCTTAATCGTTTCAAACATAGCAATTTTAGAAACAGATCAGATCAGGAATAAGTGATTACGCTATTTTTGTACTGCCCTGACCTTGTTGGTTTTCTTATTAAGATGTTTTAGGATAGTCAAACACTCTTTGTAATATCTAAATATGTAAACAGATTGGTAGCTAGGTGTTGTTTACGGCAATACTCTACATATCTAGGAATTAAAAGGTAATAATACGGTTAAAATTGATGATAAACTTTTAAGGTAACCAATTCAAATAATTAACTGCAAATATTTATGACTCCATTCTTTATTGCTGGGTGTAAATCTTGAATAGGCATGGGTTTCTTCAACTCTTCAAATTTGCATTTTCAGTATGCTATTATTCGTATGGAAACTAATTATTGAAGACTTTGACGATTACCTCTTAATTTCTGACACCAAATATAATATAACACGATAATTTCTCACTTAGTCAGACAACTGCATCGTTTTCTTTTCTTGGTGAAATATAATTTATAATGAAGGACTCAATATTTACCTTGGTTTCCATCGAACAATTGACTCATCCACTATAGCAGACAGTATTTGGAATACCAGCTATCGGTGTAATTACAGTTATAGGTAAATGTATGTGCAAGTTTATTATAAGTATACTTATTATCTAATGGTTCATTTCATAGTGCTCAAAATTTTGTCTGGTTCTATGGGACAGTAAGGTTGCATAATAACGTTTCACGGGATAGTTTTTATAATGTGTGTAATATGCTTTTCCAATTTAGGTATTATTACACATTGAACTGAATGTGAGAGATAACTCAATAATTAGCGCGTTACTTAAATACAACCGACCAATTCACTCCAAAGATTTAATTTATTATTTAATCTCATGCAGCTCATTAGTCAACTACAGGTTCATATGCTTAGATCTAAGCTGCAATCTTGATCTTGAACGCACTACATATTCATTCAGAGCTCCAAAGATAAATAATACACATTTTACTGTATTCAAAACTAGTGGTTTATGGATGCTGTATTTAGTAATTGCTTTGTTTTTCTTCACTAGTAAAAAATTATTTAATATATCAATGTTCGGTTTTGATTTTTATTTTATATATCACTGTCTCCTATTGCTACCATTCTTAAACTGTTATTTCAACGTAGTTCAGTTCCTTTCAAAGGATAACCATAGAGCGGAAGTGTTTAACATATCTTCCAAAAATTTTCATTCTACCCCAGAACAAAATTACATTTTATGGACTAAATTGTAGGAAATTTGTTTTGTTCTAAGTTTACAAGAAAAGCGCAGTTATATACGGCGCCATTTTCTCAACATTTGACATTTTTGAAAAATATGTTTAGTAGTTGCATAGAAAGGAAACAAATAATAATTTTTATGCTATTTATCTGACAATAAGATGTTGAACAGTTTTCTTTTTGTAAACATATCAATTCTACATTGTTTGAAATTTTCATTCATTTTTAAACAGGTACTTTTACCCTTTCAAAACAATGTCATCCACATAAAATTAGTAATGTCTATCTTAGTACTGATGAATTTATTTAAAATAGGCCTAACATTACTAAAATATAAAGTTGAAGCTTTCCTTACACTTTCTATCCAGTTTTACTTATTATTTTTAAAGTTGACTATTGACGTTAGACTAAATAATTGTTTTTTATTCTGAATAGTAACGAAAAAAAGTATGACTTATTTTAGCATAGATAATTCAGGCTTAAGTGATATTTTTATTTAAAAAAAGAATACCAGTGACTTATTTTCATTAGAACTCTTCCTTAAGTTGATAAGTACACAATTGGATGAAATATAACTACTCAAAAATTCGTAAATTTATATCAATCTGAAAGTCCCACCAAATCACGATAAGGGAAAAAAGAATGGTTAGGAGAAGGTTGTCTGCGTAAGAAAAAAAACCTAGTCGTAATAGTCATTTAAATATTTCCGACAAAAAAAACTTACCATTAATTGCTTGTATCATCGCATGTTGTATCTATATGCCGACTAGTTATTTTGGTTTAGGATATAGAGGGAGTCGAATAACTCATATATGATCAACTTATACCCTATTCCTCATGTGTTGAAGAAAATCACTAAAGCGAATCGGTTTTCTAACTACGGGTCATTTTTATTTAGACTTAAATAGTTTTTAAATAGCGTCAGATGATTTTTATCTCTAAATCGTTAGCTAGGTACCAATAGTTGGATCGTTCTACTGCTAGATCCCTTTTTCTCGTCAAAAGAAATAAATTTAATCAAATAAATGCAGATATCTGGTCTTCATGAATTTTGATTTAGTTGATCAAAGTAGGAGGCACAATGAAGCTCTGTAATGAGTCGTACAGCCTTAAATGTCTACGTAAGCTAATGTTGTTTCTACGTGAAATTCAAAGGAAGTACATCAGACTGATATCACTGAACTCATTTCTGAAAACCATATTAAGTATAAGACCAGAAATGTCTTGGTTCTCATGATTAATTCATCTGATTAACCAGTGAAATCCTCGGATGTATGTTTCCTAATAATCAGCAACTAATATTAGTCTTCAAATTAACTTCAACATACCACACTTTAGTTCGTTAGCATAAAATAAAACTTCTCACAAAGTTGTAATGGGTTTTCAATATATATATATGGTCATTTCTAACGATACTTTATTTAAACTATTTATGTGAATATGAAGTAAATATAAATGATTTAGATAAAAGATTTTTTGGGAACCAGTCTTACATCCTCTAAAGTATTTGAAATCCTCTCTATTCAGCTGAAATATTTTTCTCTTATGAACAGCGGCATACTTACTGATGTCACCCAATTGATATGTGAACATTAGCCGTAAGTTCTTTAAACTAATAAGAGTAACTATGTCCATGATTGTCTAATTACCTTTGGATCACATTTCCGATATAAGGATGAGTGCTACCCCCTAGCTACCTAAACTGAAGTGGAGTTCAAACATTCAGAACAATGGTCTTAGCAACTATGGCACTAAATTATCACCTGCTACGCAAAAACATATTTTTCCGAAAGCACAGTTTCCGGATTCATCCGAACTGTAACAGTGTAGTCTACAACAGAAATATATGAAATATGTATCTCAGGTAAGAAAATAACCTGGGACTTCTCAGCGCCTGAAGATCAACTATAGTTAACGATAGCTGTTATTACCGTAATAAATGTAATGAAGTGCAGATAATTACAAAATAGTATGAAAAATATGCAGGGTAAAATTATCTGCAGTATTCTGATAAATTTTAAGCTGTCAGTATAGGGGTTGTGGAGAGTATTAAGTTTTTGGTTGAGACCATGAACCGACTGATGCTAGACCACTGTTGGAAACCTGTAAGCACTGGACGGCCGTTTTTCCCTATTGTGGGACTCCTCAACAGTGCGCATCCACGATCCCGCTCGCGGAATTTGAACCCAAGGCCTTCAGTCTCGCGCGTGAACTCAACCTACTAGACCAATGAGCCGGCATCCAATGGTGTTAGTGTCTAACACCAACCAATCTACGAATTTGCGCGACCATCTTCCATTGTACTGAGGTAAATACCTGTCTCTACCCGACACGGATTATCTCCACTAGTCACGGTTTCTCACTAGAACTCCGAGAATTCCCTCACGAAGCTAGTCACTGGTGAGCGCATATTAATTATAGGGGTTGTGGAGATTATTAAGTTTTTAACTGAGGTCAGGTTTCCAACAGTGGTCTAACATCAATCGGTTCATGATCTCAATCAAAAAGGTTAAGCTATGTCATCCAATCTCTAATCGCTTCAACTTCTTACTTTTTGAACATTAACCAAGAAACTTAGAATTCAAGACATTTATTCTCCATGCCGTTATTTGTTAGATAGACTTAGGATTTGACTTAATCACCATTTCTTTCATCCTACTTCATTCAATTAGTAAGTTAATTTATTTTTTGAATATGAACAAATATATCTACTCAATCTATACGATTATAGTGAGAGTTGATCAGGTAGGTAGGTAGGTATACATACTGCACTTTACTATTAATACTATTTAAAGTAACATTGATAAAACGAAAAACAAGACAAAACACATTGAAGTGTTTCCAGTTTAATTAATCACGTTAGTTGTTATTTCAAATAGATTTTATTTTTCACATATCTAAATATTTTTCTTTTTCATGAACTATGCATGACTCATTCAATTTGTTGAAATGAAAAAAAATATATATATTTTTTTTGTATTTTGTTTGTCATGATAACTATCTCTTTATTAACATCATTATTAATTCATAATAACAATAATAATCAATAAATATAACAATTAAAATGAAATTTGAAGTTAAGGTCAACAAAAGTTCCAGTTCTATACAAGATCTATGCTAGTTGTAAGTTGATTTTTTTAAAAAAAACAAAATATGATATTCATTCGTGTAACCATTTTGGAAATAAAAAATTTTTCCGTTACAAAGTATTATTAATCTGACACTAATAATGGCGCCAATAACGTAAAACTACTTGGAATAAATATTTAAACATCGATCGCATCAGTACACTAGGGTAGCTGGGTAACTAAAGGGTGGTGTACCCACCCAACAAATAATGGTCGGTCTTACCTTCAACTGCTTTCAGGTTTTCAATAATTATCTATTTCTGATCGGTTCGTGATTTTAATGAAATTCAACATCTTCACAACGCTATTAACAGCTTATTCAACTTTAAAACCCTGTAGTTTCACAAAAGAAGTGAACATTCCACCCAAATCAGTACATACACTCATGTTTGGCATTCAGGAGGTGAAGTGGATTTGAGTCATTCACTGATTAACCAACAACCAAATTTTAAAATTAGTGAACACCAATTTCATGTCTATTTCAAGTGATTATTATCAATTTTAGCCAGGAATTTTTGAAAAACTACTCAGAACTTTTGAATAATCAGTATTCAGGTCTAAATCCCAGCGTCGATCCAACATAAGTTGTCCTACTAAAAGTTTATCTTTCAACCAAACCTTTTGATCAATCCAAGTCTCAGAAGGTTTACGGTAAAAATTTAGATTAGAAATTAATTGCAATAACCAATGTGAGCTAAAGAATCTTTGTTTAACCGTTAAAACTCAAGATAATGTGGGGAGGGAGGAAAAGAACCTTGGAAAACAAGTTCGATCTAAAAAAAGCGTGTATATATGACGTTATCCAGTACACTAAAATCAGTCCTCATATCATATCGACAACTACTGAATTATTATTGAAAAGCAGCGTATTGATTAGTTGTTTAACTCTACTACATTATTTCAATATCTTCCAATTTATTTTACCAATTATATCCCGTCGCGCCAATGTGTTATGACATCTTGGGACAATGCTTATCTTCGTCAGGCTCTATGTTGATGATAGTTGACTGACTGACAACATAACATTACATTTCTTAACATATTTATTATTTTACCGAATTGAGACCGATTTAAGTCATCTCCTTTTTCTGTTCTTTAGGTCTCTTATGCTTTTTCTAATGGTGGTTTTACCAATCAATCAAATATTTGGAAAACAAAGGTAAACAGAATAACAAGTTAATTTCAAGTAAAAAGCAATTAAAAACAAAAACTCGAAATTATATTTAACTCCTCATCCTCCTCCAATCCCTTCTATTTTACCAATGACTAAAATCTGTTTATTTAACAAATACAAACTTCAAATTAAACAAGCTCTAGATGGAAATTTCATTGTACTTTATCAACCTGCTCCAAATTCATTTATTATCATACAAAAAAATGAAGGAATTACACATAATAAAAGTGATCATAATATTCATCAAGAAAGTGATCATCATGATAACTTAAATTCTTCTAGTATAAATATAAATGATTGTCAATCAAAATCTCATTCACGTCGTCAACGACGACAACGATTTCGTGTAGTTATTGGACCACAATTATGTAATTGTCAAAATGGAATTATGCATGAAACAGGAATGACTATTAAGTTAATTGAACCATGTGTTCATTTATTGTTTGTTATGTTGCATGTTCTTAAAATACCGATTGATGATCCACATTTAACGGCAATACCTTTACCTAGTTCAAAAGTAAGTCATGTTATTTGACAGATTATAATAAGAAATGAATATTTCACCATTCTTAAAGTCTAATTTCCCTATTTGTAGCCAAATATCATTTAAACATGTATGTAGTATCAAAGCATTTTTAGGTTTCGAATCCATATCGTTCAGTGTTACACTCGTTAATATTATAAACGGTTTATTTGAGCTACAAAACGTTTCTACGAGTATTTATTATGTCAGTCAATTAGTCGGTGCTTTCAATTTAGAACAGTGACATCCTAATGAGTAAAAATGAGTCATTTAAGTAATGAAATATTTAAGGAAATATGAAGATGAGAAACTATTGGATTACGATGAAGACTTGATGAATTTGTGTCATTGATCACGATTTTGATTTAGGTTATGGACTTTTGATATCTTATAATTTTTAATCCTCACGTGAAATGGAATAAACAAACTTACATACAAAAACTTCGCTTGTCAATAAAACGTCGATTTATTGGGTTACGTACGGTAATTCGGCTCTAAGTCTTACAGGATTATAACAAACCGTGAAAACACAAATCTACATTATGTTTTATTTAGGCCTCACCAAACACAACGTAGTGAGTTTTACTGTTGTGAATAAAAGGCCTGTAAGCTGAATGTGTTTAGTTCAATCCAAGAAATCAACAACTGAAAATCTTAGGTCCTAATCCATCTCAATATTGAACGATGTTTATTTGCGTTAATCTATTAGTGGTCTTAGTTTAATAATAAAAATACTATAATAATAAATACTATTTGACAATTTCACCCTAGTAATGTAAAAATGACATTGGTAAGTACGTTACTCGATAATGTTTGGTAATTGAAGTTACTTAAAAGGAAATTTTAGGCTT
This sequence comes from Schistosoma haematobium, assembly GCF_000699445.3. Lineage (NCBI taxonomy): Eukaryota > Metazoa > Platyhelminthes > Trematoda > Strigeidida > Schistosomatidae > Schistosoma > Schistosoma haematobium. The sequence goes on from NC_067199.1 coordinate 40,471,321, forward strand.
ACATTTCATGAGTCAGTGACGTGTGTCTGTAATTCTCATGGAAATAATGATCCCCTAAAGATTGACTATACTTTCAAACTAGGATTTGCTTTCCGATTTATAGTGACGTTTCAAATTGTAAGTACATGATTACAAAACATTTTTTAAAATATTTTGAACTTATTTATGAGTATAAATTTTTTCCAGGCTGAATTTTGGATTGAAAAGTATCGCAATCATCGTCATTCATTAGTCCAGTCCTACACTAAAAATAGAAGAAACTCAAATACATTGAAAAATGAAGGAAATCAACCGGAAACACTTAAGTTGCCAGAAAAACTAATCAACTCTGAAATATCAAACACACGTCTAATCATTCCTCAGCCCATTCGTCATGAAAAGACAAATAACTTTCTTCATTTACGTGCTATTATGAATCCAAGTGCCCATGATTCTAGTGAATTGTCATCGATCACACAAGACATTGTTCCTGTATCTAGAAGAGAGACTGAAAGTGCAGGAACATGTGACCCAAGTACTTCATATACAGCAGCAACCTCAAGGACAAGTTCCATCGATAGTATAGAAAGCTGTAAATTAGACTCATCCTGTCGATCAAATGACCAACATTGCCGTCCCCGCCATCAAACTACATTTTCGTGCTCCTCTAGCTCGGAAACGGGTTTGTCCTGTCGACGGCCTCAAACTGCGCCTCAGCCTGAACTTCCACCCAGACTAGGTCGAACAAGAGCCAAGTTTGTCAGGTATTTGTCATTAATATTACAATTGTCATAACATGTCCACATGTATACACATTTATATACTATCTGATAGTTCTAGAGAGTTGGCTGAATCACGCCAAAAAGACGCTTATTGAGAAACTAGTGAAAGCCTTGAAGTAATAGGATATATTTGTATATCATATGATCCAGTATTCCACAAAGAACACCATCTATCATTAATACCAAAATCCAGTTTGATTTCTCCACCCACTACTTATTAGCAAATCACTTTGAAGAGAAAATCAATAAATCTATAATAAAAACCAATGAGAACAGTCAAATCGAAGAAGTTGAATATTTTTTATTTAAACTAGCAGTGAGACTTATTGTGAATCTACCTTAGTGACGAGGTTCAAGATAGAATGGAATGATCCCAAGTTACCAGAGATTTTTAAGCTGAAATGAAAACTTTACCTTCAACTGTTTTTAATTTTATCAATCTTTTTATGACTATAAAAGGAAGGTGACCATCTAGTTATTTGTATTGTGGTTACTTTTTCCCAACACAATAATTGAATACACGTTTTTTGAATCAGAAATAATTTACCAAAATATCTTGACACTGATTCATATTACCACTAGAAATGGATTTTTTTCGTGTCACCTTATAAATCATGACTGATTGGATTTCATTACTGTACGTCAATAAGATTTTATGTACATAACGGCTGATAATACCAGTTAAAATTTTAAAAAATAGGTGTATATTAATGAAGATGATTGATCACTGGATAGTATTGGTCAATGTGTTTTTTCGTCTAATGATTAGTGAGAAGCAAATTCGATAGATCAATTTGTCATCTGGACATTAGTCTAAGTGACTCAGCATCTCACGGGCTATTGCCTTAATTGTATACATTAGAGTTGACTGCGATGCCATTCAGCCTTAATTATAAGTGATGTGAATCATTACCGATGCTTGTTATTTCCATCAAATTGTCTAGTTTTATTTATCATATAAATTACCTCTCTCTACATAAAACTACTGGACATTTGCGTACATACATAGGGTTGAGTTTTAAATTTTATGATAAATTTAACCTAACAATTTCGATTGTATAACCTGGACCTGATTGTACAATTTTTCGTGATTGTTTTAAAGGTCACGCCTGTATCACATATAAAACCCATAATTTTGCTGTTTGTAAACAAGAAATTTGTCCTATCTAAAACAAATGTATTATTTTTCTTACTGCGTTCTGGTACCTGTCTAGACGTTTAAGACTATTTATAAAAACTAAACATTGTATACATAAATCAAATATCATGGTAATAAAAGCTAAACTCATCTCAGTTCGCATTATTTATAGGCTGAATTTCATTTCTGTATGGTGGCAACAACTTGTTTGAATAATTATGATTATTACACTTAATAAATCATACACCACATTACTGATCTGAAGTAATCGGTATCTAGGATATACATACAGTTCAATTATAGGCATGAATTTCAACTCGTTTACTCTAGTTTCTGTAAAGTATTTTATTCGTCAATAGTATTGAAAAGAAAACACGAGCTTGTAGTTATGTTTTTATTCAACGAATGCCTAAGTCATACATTATCAAGCTATTCGGGACCAATTCAAGCTAATATGTACTGAAGTTCGGATAAATTTACTTTTTATATGCAATTAATTAACAAAAATGTTCGTATATAATCTTTGAATTGAAAACTTAGCTTAGGAAAAATTTATTCGCTTCGGTTAGAAAAGCAGACAAATTTGTCTCATTTAAAACTTTATGCTTCGCTTAAACATAAACATAAGTTTTCTTCATTATGACATGATACTAGTTGATGAACTACGGATAATTACCATACACTCGTTTTTTTCCAATTTAAGGATCATCAATACATCACATGAACGTCTATCATCAATACAATTATGAAAAGATGACCCTATAAATCTCTTCCCAAATACTAATTTAGTATAAAATAAGACATTCTAGATTGTATTTATGTTTGTGCATGTAGTTTTCATGATTGTTTCACGAATAAATTCATGAAAAATAATACTCGTCTCTTAAAATTTAATTTATTATCTTTTCATAATTATTCTATATCATTATTATCCGGATTATGAAAAAAGGAAAGAATCAAATGGTCCATTCCACTATTTACTTTAATACACATATCGAATATAAGAAAACTTTTGAATTATTTAGTTGAATTCATGAGTCAATTGAAGCTAGACTATCATGAAAAATCTGGAAGCACTGGTTGACCGTTTCGTCCTAGTGCGTGACTCTTCGGTTGTGCGCATCCACGATCCCACCCCTTGGGACTCGAACCCAGTACCTATCAGTCTCGTGCGCGAACTCTTCACCTGTAGACCACTCATCTCTTATATTTTAATTTATTATCTTTTCATTATTATCCGGAATATGAAAAAAGAAACAAAAAGAATCAAATGATTTATTCCACTATTTATTTTATTACACAAGTCAAATAACTGAATGAAGAGATTACGTTTAAAATTTATATGGAAAATTTATTTCTTCATAAACTTCTTTTTTTTTTACTGAATTAACACTCAAACATCAATAAAATAAAAATAAATAAATAAAAAAGAAATAATTACAAAATTCATTCAATTTCTTTCTTTCTTTCTTTCCTTTTTTTTAATGATAAAACACATAAAAAAATATAACAATAATAATTTATTATATTTCAATATTTATTCGAAAAAAATGGAAAGCAAACTTCACATTGAAATACCAAGTCATTATGCTTAATAGTAACAATTACTTTTTCAAAATAAATAAATAAATAAATAAACATAAAGTCTTACATGACTCATTGTGTGTTGTTCATCAAATAAATTGAGAGACGGTGAGTGTGCCTGTGTGTGTGTGAGAGAGAGAGAAAGAGTTAATTGTTACTTTTCTTTTCACTTATCAATTTCATATAGATAGATATATACATATCTCTTAACATCTGTGTCTTATAATTTATAAAGCAATTTTTTTCATTTTATTATAAATTATAATATTCATTTAAAGAAATAATAAATTTATGGGCTGCCCTAACAAAGTATTTCATTTAACTCTATAAATCTATATTCATAGAGCTTATAGAACATGTTCAAATTCTACAGAATTCAATTAATTATTTAGTTACTAAGTTAAAGAACAGAAACAGTAATTTCGATCAAATTTTGAGAAAAAAATTTTTTTGCGTTCAATTACACGATAAAGTATCTGTCTAATACTTCTGTGATTTTAATGATTGTCTCCCTCTTTCAATTCGTAATGCAAAATATATTGTAATCTAAATAAGAAAGATTAGTTCAGCGAAGAGTTCTCCTTTTGACAATCGCAAATATATATACTTATTTTTACAGGATAATAATAATACTGATAATAAACTTCTGTTAGACATGGTGACACTGAGGTTAAATAAACAAAGGTATTAAAAAAAGTTTTAAACAAGGAAAGTCTAATAATCGTTTGATTGTTATTGGCTTAAGTATTCATCAAAAGATAGACAGGGAAATTATCATTGGGAAAGGATGGCTCAGCATGATAAGATAAAATGTTGAAACAAAGGTGAAATGTATTCAGAATGATCGTAGAAACAAAAATAAACCAGTTGGGGGTAGAGGATTTAAGGGGAAGATGAAAGGTGAAGCAGATGACTGTAAAGGAAGAAGAGTCTGGAAAAGCGAAATAATATTATAAGACATTAAGACGATGGTAGAAGAAGAGGTTGTACCAGTCTCTTTTGCACACAGAATTCTGGTTTCTCCAGATGCATGGCTAATGCTTCGGCAATGCAAAGAAGATGCAGTCTAATTGTCTTTGGAAGACTTCTACGTACCTTGTAGATGACTTTGAACGCAGAGTCTGTCTTGATTGAGCGACCTGCGTTCACAAGGTATTCGATTATTGAACTTCTTATTGAGCCGTTGCCTCCTCTTTTTAGCCACGCCGGACAATGTTGTTGAATTCTTTCGGATAAAGTACTCATCGAACGACCTATATACCTAGCTCCACAAAAGCAGGTAAATTGGTAAATGCACATTGAGTTGACCAGATGCGATACTTTATCCTTCAAATAAGCATCCGGTATTCCGATATTAATCTCATTATCGTTTACGTACTTGCAGATAAAATAATGATCTCTGTGAGTGGAACATTAGTGAACAATGATTCGACATCTAGAGATAGCATAATTTTGTCATTTACATTCACTTCTTTTATGTGCTCGATAAATTCAAAAGTATCACGTACGGAGTGTTTACAAATATGTTTTCTAACGGGTTCTAAGAGATTTGTTAGCCACTTTGCTATACAAATCTAACAAATATTTACTAACATCCTTTTGAATATCCATTATAAATGTTTAACTGATATGGTATACTAGCAGTTTATAAGTTCATGTTTTCATTCTACAAAGCAATGCATGTAATAAACGAAAATATCATGTTTTATTTTCGAATAATTCCACACTTTGTCGAAATATTTATCTGCAGGTTTCAGGTTTCTGTCAGTTTTTTATTTTATTTTTTAAAATTACAGATCTTAAATAAACCATGTTAGGTACTTGAAAAGCGGGATGATTGCAAAGATATACTTCGTTTTAGATTTGTGTTACCCGTTAATGAGGCATATTCCCAACATTGATAATTAATATTTTGCTTTTATAATTTCAGTAGAGTAGAACATTTGACTAGATACATACTAAAATTTGAAATCGCTATTTATCTATATATATTCATCCCTAGATAGTATAAATGTGAATTACCAGTCAATTAGCAAATAATCAGTCGGAAGTGAGATGAGATTCACAAGGTAACGAGTAATATCTTAGCTCCAGACTTTGTATATCTTCCTTAAGAAAATAGTATAGATTATATTACGAGTAGAGGTTAAACAGTTTATCATTCTTGAAGATCATTTAATTTTCTCCCTGCCTTCCTTCATATCCCTTGTTTTCTATATTCCTGGTTTATATCCCTGTTTATCACGTAAAATATTTTGCAACATGCAATTTCTACTTACAATATGATACATGTATGGATTTGAAATTAACAATAGACTTATAAGCAGAGATGGATGGTGGCTAGTAGTGAAATACAGGACGCGCGTTTCATCCCTTTTGGGACTCGCCAGCTGAATGTTCCTGCATCCCCAGGGTTGATATTCACTCTTGGACAGGTACTTCCAACTGATGAGTCCCAAATAGGATGAAACATGCGTCCTAGATTCTACTGCTTGCCGCTATTAATCTCCGCCTGTAATAATAATAATTGTGATTTAAGGCGATAACGAGGCAATCCACACATGATGTATATATGTCAATATGAGACTGATCAATTGCAGTCCTAAACATCAATGGAAGATTGAAACAACCAATACAAAAAATAAACAACAGACTCATTCTTTAGATCACCAATCACAGATTCTTTTCAGACTGGTTTTTGGACTTTGTAAGTGCTCTGGCTATTATGTTAATGATATACAAATGAAATCCCAAGTTTTAATTGATATACAATGTTTCCCAATAATAGATTATGATTTCACCAAACTACTGAGACTTTAGTTTTACCTATTGTATCAGAAAACCATTTTAAAATTTTTTTTGTCGTAAACTTAAATATATTAGCTCATAGCCAAATTAGATTGCAAACGAACAATCATATATGCATGTCCTGACAAGTTTTACATTACGTTTATATGTGAGAGAAACTGATGAGCAAACAAAGAAATTCTAACCCAATATCATTTAACTAGTAAAGAGCTGTCTGTATAGCTTCCATACAACTACTTGATAATCTTTCATTGTACGAAAAGTGACTAATCATTTCCCAAATATTTACTTAGTCTATCATTGTGTCTATCATATTTTAATTTATCATCAAGTACTGTAGATGTTTTTTTTTTTAGAAAAACATATCATAATTTGTTTACAGGTTTTATATATTATTTAGGTCAAAAAACAGAAGGTGGAGACAACTTTCCCATAGAAATATCACTTCATTTATGTACTCTGAAAGTACCATTTAAAACTACTTTTTCTTATCTCGTTAAATATTGCTCATATTGTATAGATTCTCATAATCTATAAAGAATGGATATGTTAGCCAAATGACTATTTTCAATGTTGTTCTAATAGAGAAGTTCATTTTTACAGAAAAGAGGAAAATATTATTATAAATTATCAATTGCTGGGAGTAAACTAATGAAATTAATGGTTAGTGCATTCTCCTAATTAAATTTTATTCTTAGGTGGGATCGTTCTACAAAGTGTTTCAATACTATGTTAACCCTAACTTTTACTACAATGCTACAAACTGAAGGAAATTTGGACCCAGTAAATTGAACACATTTCTTGGTGGTATATAACACTAACCCTTCTAAAAATCTTAAGATGCAATGAAATACAAATTTGTTCTATTAATTCACAAGCTTTCTAAGCAAAAACGGTTAGTGGCTAGCAGTGGAATCCAGGACGCGCGTTTCGTCCTATTTGGGACTCGTCAGCTGAATGTGCCTGCATCCCAGAGTTGATGTCCACTCCGGGATTTGAACCCAGTACCATTCGCTTCAAACGCCATCGCATTATCCACTTAGCTACTGAGTAGTGGGTAACGCGATGACGTTTGAAGGGAACGGTGCTGGGTTCGAGTCCCGGAGCGAACATCAACTCTGGGATGCAGGAACATCTGTTGACCTGTTTGGTCAACAGATCTTAAATTTTCATTTGACACATAAGCTGATTCAGTTTAACATTCCCTATGAGTCATAGCAGCATTAACAATTTTATTCTATTTTGTTTGGTAATCTTAAATTCAGATGCTTTGACTTTAAACGATGCACTTTGTCATTAATCTGGCCATTTTTCGGATTGTTAAGTTGAGTATATAATTGCAGAACCTGACGAGGATTTATCGAAAAGAATATTCATTGTTCAAATATTAGTCTCTTAATATGATGGGGATCTCACAAATATCTTACCAGCCTCACTGTTCGAAATAAGCACAAGATGACACAACTCCGCGATAAGAACTATCAAGTGGTACTCAAATAAAAAAGTTATTGGGTTAACAGCTCAGAATAAGGCTTTTTATTGGGTGTTTGGATCTACATTTCTGATTGGTAAGATAGAGGAAGGGAATGGGACAGAGTGAAGATTAATCAGACAGTTTCACACCCTCGAAAGTTTATTCGCGTAGACTGCGTTCCAGAAATCATAACGAGGGATAATGAACAGCAAAAGCAAATGAGACTAAGCAAAATACTAGAGCAAAACTCCATACAGCCAGAACACAAATCTCTAAATGGCCATGACTAAGTCTCATAACGTTTAGGTCATTTGTAAGAACTAGGAAATAACCAATTTTAAGGCAGACCAAAATACAATGTAATGTATAGAAGGCTTAAAGTAATATCAGTGACTCATGGTTAAAGAGGTGCATATTGCAAATCGGAACTAGCGTTCTTACAAATGAGGTAGAGGGTAGGGCTTGTAAAATACAGCTATATTCACATTTTTAGTATGCTAAAGAGAAGACAGATATCGTGTTCACCACAATATTTTGCTCCGATTTCTTTTTGTAACCACTTTGGTTTAGAACTGAGCATTATTAAACTTCTTCAATCCCAAATTGAAAGTTGACTTGACTTACGTGTTCATCGCACTAATATCTGGAGCGTATCATCGGTAAACTTCGATCTAAGCGGTTGCAGCCTTAGCTAAAGATAACCACAAATGTATTGTAACTTAATTACTTGATTGATTGATTGTTTAATTCCGTGTTTTTTTTCTTATAAGGCATTCTGCTTCATCAACAACATTTCGTCCAGTAAGAGATTGTAGTCCTTTAATTCTTCGTGAAGGATGCTTAACACCAATTGAATCGGAAGAGAATAGTACCAATAATAGCCTGAAATATCGGACTCCTATGAAATCAACAAATAAAAATACTACTGCTATCACCACTACAGTTTATACAGATAATTATGATAAATTACAGGGACCACTAATTAATACAATACCTGCGATTACAAATAAACTCAGTCACTCAACAACTACCGCAGATTTACTTCATGGTCCTACACCCAGATCAAATTTCACTCATGCAAGACGATCATCATTTAAACCAACTACCTCAATGAAACAAAAATTTTTGTTTCATAATACTCCAGTTAATCTGCCATTGATCACTAATAATCAAACATCAACAACTGTAAATCACGTTAATACTTTTAATAGCACACCAACTAGTAAGCAACATATCTGTCCTCCTTCTGCACAACAACAAACATCAGTTCATGTAACTGGAACTGCAATTACATCTACAAATAATACTACTATGTTAGATGAATCTGCTAAAATATGTACCTTATGTTTACATAATTGTCATGTCGAGACTACTATTAACAGTAGTAATCATAATGGAAATAATCTGATTGTAGATAATGGTGAAGGTGGTGGCAATATAAATCTAATTGATCCAATATTAGTTTGTCAATCTGTGGTTCCAGATTACGATGATGACAGTAATGATAATGATGTTAATAACGAAAAGAGAGCTACATTTATTTGTGGAGCTATATTTCATACAAGCTGTTGTAAAATCTGTAAGTTCTTAGTGTTCATTATTGGTTTTCTTGGTAAATTAACCACAAAGTTCTCACATTTTGAGATTTATTTCCTAATATATACATATTATTTCTTATTTACAATTTTTTAAGTGAAAATAGAACTAGCTATACGAATTCTTCTTATTTCAACTATTTAACAATGTGTACTAAATGATATCAATTTAAATTCTTATGAAATCAAAGAGAATAAACTCTTTAGAGAATGATGATTACAATTGATATGGTAAATAGTCATATTCGATAAGATTTTGTATTTTGCCTTTTACTTAGTAGTTCTCCAGTTGATGCAATCCCTGGCACAAACTACGTTCAACACTCTCATCCAGTTCATTATTAAAATTGCACCTTTTAATATTGCGATGAGGTATCCAGTATTCTGTCAAAAATTAATTAACTTTTTGCAGCTTTCTTCTTAATGAGTGAATATTTTGATTAAATATTAAGGAGTCTGTAGAAACGAATATAAAATGGACGATAATGGAAAACTTTCACATTTCGACATAACCTAGATTGTATATATGCTTGTCTGGTGTTTTTCAGTATATCCTTTTCTTGTTACAAAGCCACTTGAACACTTTCATGTTACAGTTAGTCAGCACTCATACTTCTTGAACAAGTTGAATGTAAAATTTTTCAGCGAATAGTATTTGAATTCCTTAATGCCTATTTAATTTTGCTTTCCTTGGTAGTGTGTCACTTTGTATCGAATATTACGGGTTTATATGTAGTATTTCATAACTGTTCATTATTCTTTATCATAGCGTCATCAGTGACTCACAACCGAAAATAACTGCTGATTACTCTATGCTGTCACACTACACGTCTAAATGCCGTAAAGTAATTCAACAAGGTGAAAACCAGGAAAGTTGAAATGATATCTATCAATAATAGTGGAAGCCGAATGTTGTAAATATATTTCAAAATAAAACAAAGATTGAAATAATGTAATCAAAAAAATTTGAAATAATAATAAAACTCAGAATTTACCAATGCATGTACATGCAGCAGTATGACAGTACCACTTAGGGTTTCTAATCATAAACTGCTTCCAATCTAGAAGTTCGCACTTCATGATACGACCCAGTTCAACCGTCAATAACTTTATCTAATTTTGCAAATATTGCTTATAATCATATGTGTTGGTTACATTTTGAATGCTATTTTAAACCGATCACAACTATCAAACGTGGGGTAATATTTAAACATTTAAGTAAATACATTGAATACCTAGTAAAGTTGTCGAAGCCCTAGAGCTGTAAAAATGTAATTTAATCCTTTATGGTTTGTTCATCGTTCTTGAACCGGTGCATTAGATATTGGTGAAAACCGCAAAATAATAGCTTATTCACACATTGAATTATATCATAATTCAAAACTAAATATTTCCGCCTCCTAGGATGAGTTACCATATAAACAATTCAACCGTAACGTTTTATGATATTGAACAATACATAAGTTAGGTCTCGGGGCACCTCCTTAGGAGCTAACGGATACCTGTTATTTCAGTGAATATAGCATTGCTCATAAAACGGGGTAAAAGCATAATCAAGAATGTCATTACTTACTTACTCCTGTTACCCCTCGTGGAGGAGCATGGCCTCCCACTATCACTCTTAATCCAACTCTGTCCTGGGCAATTTTTTCCAGTTGCTATTCATCCTTTTGATGTCTGCTCCCAATTCCCGATGTTGTGTGTTCTTCGTCCTTCCGCTTTTCGATTTCCCTTCAAGATTCCAAGTTACAGCTTGCTTCGTGATGCAGTTAAATGATTTCCACTTCCAATTTCCTTTCCTGATTTCCTCTTCATTTGGAAAGCGGTTTGTCCTCTCCCATAGTAGGCTGTTGCTGATGGTATCCGACCAACAGGTATTGCGTATCTTGCGTAGACAATTGTTTAGAGATACTTGTACTTTTTGATGATGGTTGTTGTAGTTCTCCAAGTTTCAACTCCGTACAGTAGAACTGTCTTGACGTTCGCATTGAATATTCTGACTTCGAAATTGGTTGACACTTGTTTTGAGTTCTATATGTTTTTCAATTGTAGAGATGCTGTCCTTGCGTTGCTAATCCTCACCTTTACGTTTGCATCAGATCCTCCTTGTTAATCTATGATGCTGTCTAGGTACATGAGAGTTTCCTTTCTCCCAAAGTTTCTCTATCAAGTGTGATTGAGTTGGTGTTCTCCGTGTTGTATTTGAGGATTTTGTTTTTTTCCCTTGTGCATGTTGAGGCCAACTGCTATAGAGGCTGCTCCTAAACTAGTTGTCTTGACCTGCATTTTTTTGATGTGTATGGCATAGAAGGGCTAGGTCATCTGCGAAGTCCAAATCGTCTAGTTGCATCCAACCCGGCTCATTTTATTCCGTGCTTCCCGTCAGATGTCTAGATCTTCATAATCCAGTCAACTACCATGGGAAAGAGTAGACAGCCTTGTCTAACTCCATTCCCCACTTGGAATGCATCTGTCAGATGTCCGCCATGCACCACTTTTCTCTGTAGGCCGTCGTATGAATTACGAATGATGTTGACGATTCTCTCAGCTACTCACACCATAGTGTCGAGGAAGTTTCCATAATGTTTGCCCATCCACATTGTTAAACGCTTTCTCATAGTCAATGAAGTTGATGTATAGTGGCGTATCCTAGCATTTATTTCTGTCTGACTACGGCGCCTTAGATGGTATATTGTCAGGTTCTGCTGCTTTCCCACTCTTAATTTGTCTGATTGCCATCCTGTCTTCTTCGATCGTTGGTGAAGTGACATCTATGGGAAGATCAGTGTGTGTGGTTGATTCAATGGAACTGAGTTCAGTGGGACGTGTCTATTCAAGAGTCCTCCAAACTGCTGTGCCTATCTGTTCTTCTGTTCTTGAATATCAGTGATTAGCTTGCCTCCTTTGTCCTTAGCCGGTCTTTGTGGTCTACTATATTTCCCTGCCAGTTTCTTCGTTGTGTCATATAGTTGTTTCATATTTCCTTCTCTTGAAGCTTTTCCGCTGTCGTTGCTAGCTCTTCCACGTGTTTCGGCTTATCGGCTCTCATGCTCTTCTCCAATTGCTTGTCTGCTTCAGTGTATTCAGCTTGTGCCTTGATTTTCTCTGCTCTTATTCGACTATTGTTAATTGCGGTCTTCTTGTTCTTCCTTTCTTGAATCTAGTCCAGGGTTTCGATAGAGATCTGTTTATTATGGTGATGCTTTTTGCGGCCCAGAACCTCCTAGCACGTCGGAGTTGGTGTTTCTTTGACCCCCTTCTGGTTGTCCTTCATAGTAGTTTCTTCTTCTGTAAGTAGATCCTGTAAGACATGGAACCTGTTGTTGAGAGCTATCTGGAATCCATTGAGTTTGTCAGTGTCTTGAAGAAGGGTTGCATCAAACATTTGTAACACTGTCTCGTCAGTTTTCTAGTGCTTCTTTAGCTCCAGTTTTATCCTGACGGAAATTGTGTGCTGATCTGAAGCTGTGTCAGCTTCTCTCTTGGTTTTCACTTCTTTCATTGATCCTCTGAATTTTTTAGTGATGTAAGTATGATCAGTCTGATTCTGATCTCTTCCGTATCCAATCTTTGCTGTCCAGCTTGTGTTCAATGGGTTTCGCTGATTGCAAGTAGAGCCAAGTTGTATCTCCTCATTTCTGTAGCTATTTGACTGGTCCTCCCAGTCTCCTACATTGTCCGAACATTCCATGTACCTATACCGAATGTTTTTCTGGTTGTTCGAAGTGTCATCGTCCTTGTGACATCCGAAGAATCTCGGCTTTCATCATGAAGCGTAATAATAGTTTAAATGGTTTAATTTGTTTAACCTGGTTAGCGTTTTTTAGCAAGATTGTTTTCTCCGTGATGGGGTTACTGTCAGTAGTTCCAGAAGAGCTACAGGCAGATTTAATCTCACATTTTATTGATGAGTGCAGTAATACGATAAAAAAATGTAAATAAATATTGTTCACTCACCTGCTAATAAAAAATTTATTTACGTCTTAATTTCTTAAACAAATATCCAAAAATACTTTCATCTAAACACAAAAAATTTTTCATAGTTTGTGACACCCCGGTACATTATGGATGTAATCGTTTCGGATACATATTAGATACCAAGTATATATATAATGTTGGGCGAAAATTAAGCAACAATAAATTCGCGTTTTATTTAAATCCGAAAAAAACCATTAGTCATCTGTCCGTTGTGACATGAATAATTATTTTTATACATCGTATTGATATAGTGATCCAGTAACGTGTACTTCCATAGGCTGCGTCCATGTGATAAGCTGGTTCCATTTTTTAAATCCAAAGTATTTCTGGAGAAATAGATTAATAGTGAAAATCAAGTAAATTGAAGGTGAATGGACTGAAAATAAACCTTGGAAGCGATTGACCACTGTAACATAAGTCTCTCTTTAAGAAAATAATTATCTTATTTGATCTTTCTGAAGCATCCCAGATGACAAAAAGTCCCTCGAAGCTGTTTTTTATTTCATAAGTTCTCCACTGTTATATAGAGACCATTGCGCTCTAAATTGATCCCATAATAAATAATTCTGTTAGGTCTCAAGGGATAAGTACCAAGATTCTGGTCATATACTTTTGTAAAAGTCAAACTAAATAATTTTGATCCACCTACATTGCTAGTTGACAATATCACTAAATGCCTGAGATTTATGTTATATCTATGCTTTTATAAATACTGCACATCAATTTTTTCTGTATTACTTTGTGGTCGTGAAACGCTTAGTCAGAGATAATACATAATTTGCTAATATTTGATCACACACTCTTTTAGAACACTGTCAGCTTATGGCAGAACCTTTCCTTAATTTATTGTTGACAATGTTAGAGGTAAAGTAATAGGCTTATGTGTTGTATCCAAAGTAGATAAAATTATGGGTAAATTCCGGAAACTATTTATGGACTATTATTTATATGTATTGGCATTGCATAACTACTAAGTAACTATATTGTACGTATATTCATATTCCTTTCATTATGAACTTCCATTTCACCTGTTGACTATTATTGTACGATTTACTATTCTTAAGTTATTCTTAATTTATCAGTTGCAGGCTCTGACGATCACAGACACGTTTTGGCTTGATCTTGTATAATTGTTATTTTGTATTTTATGGTATGATGCGGTTTGATTTGCTTGTATATAAACTATATATGCCTGAAATACATGATTCATACAGTGGAAGGTGAGATCTCATTGTAAACCAAACGGGTAGGGATAGGCGAGAACGATCATTGAGGATTTCGAATCGACGCAAGGCTGCTAGTGATGGTTGACGTGTGATATGATTTACTCATGATTTTTATTCAACATCACTTCCATTTTAATTCAATGTGATGATTACTCAATGTAGTGTTTGTTTTGTTTCCCTAGTATGATAATTTTTTCTGTACAACAACGATATTCTTGTTTTAAATTAACATGAACTATACTCAGCATATGATTTGTTATAACTAAGTATTTTTTTACATATGTGATATTATTCTAATTATTATTCAAAAATGGGTGTATGAATCAATATATAGTTGAGTGTATTTCCGACTAGACTCGTCGTGGTTGCTCGTGTTTCTGGCTGCTTGTTGAATATATTTCCCTCTTCCGAACTTAGACTTCTCTCTCTAGTTAGCAGGGACGGGTCGGAATGGCTAGTTTATCTGTGATTGTGTCACAGAATCTTTGTTCCGTTCTTAGATTAAGTGCACTCGTAATCTCTTCAAACATAGCAACATGCCATTGGTTTAACACAAGAATGATGTCATATCAGTTGGTTAATGGGACTGAATGTTCGTCGATTGATGTAGTTATGATGTGTTTTATGTGATTCACCCTTAAATGGAATGCTGGCTGACAGGCCAGTCGGTGGATTCTTTGACTGTTGGATTGAGCCTTGGAAAAAATACAGACTCCATGATTTAAGTTCTTACGTTCATCACACTGATACAGTAATATCCATTCTTTATCATTTTATATATCCTGAATTTTAGTATTTTTATAACGACCTGGTTCTTTCAAAAATAATAAGTATCACATATTACTTAGCACGGCACATGTAAGTGTAGCTATTCGGAAGAGTAGAAGAATATAATTTGAATAATTATACTAATCTTGGAACAAAACGTCAAATCCATTCATTCATGACATTGGATTCATAAATGTTGTGATCATCAGACACTAGTTTCTAGAATCTCTTGAATCTCAGTCATCAAGTCTTATGGTCCTATACTTTTCGATCCATTAGCTAGGGGGAACTTTAGTAATTGGTTACTGTTGATTGTATGTAGGAGTCTGATACTTTGTCTTACTAAACTATTGCTTTGTTAAAACGTGGCGCTTTAAGGTTAGGCAGATTCATAGCATACGCAACATGTATCATCGTAGTAGATACCGACTAGTTCAAGGTTCAAACAACTTATTTATCCTCTTTTTTAGTTCAATCAATTAAGTCAATTGTGTTTTCGTTTCTTTTATAACAATTTATTGTTATTGTTCCACACCAAAAATTAATATTAATGCGATATTTAAAAAAATTAATGAAAAGCTGTTATATTTATACAACATTTAACAGGCCAAGTCGAGGTGTAGAACTTGCGCACAATTTAATTCACATTCAATTAAGTATTTCACACACATATATGATCGTAAAAATATGACATTAGTATCTAGGATTTAAGTAACTTTTGCACAATGACTCATCTCTATTAAAACTGGAAAAATCATACACCAGACGATAGTGTTAGTTTATAAGATCGGTGTGATTGTTAATAAAAGTACAGAAGTTGTGATCTAGTTTCTGCTCTCTTCTGAAGGATTTTGTTAGTTTTTTTGTCGAATTATCTCTTCATCCTTAGGGTCTATCTCTATTGTCAGTTTAATGATAATTGCATAGGTGTGAGCTAACTACTGTGATTGTCTTAAATGATATTTTGATTACGGACGAATCCAGCAATCTATACTCTTGACTTCCATTGATTTACGATATGGGTCTCTCCCTATCCAATTTCATTGATAGGTTATTGCGGATGTCCGCTAATCCTCAAACTAGGACCAACCATCTCAGTATTAATCAATTTTTCACTGGTTCATCAAAGGAATTCAGTTTGTGATGAGGTTTTAAACTGTTTCTCTCTCTATTGCTCAGTAGAACGTAGGCATTTTATGCTTTAGTTATCACTTGTAATGATTAGTTTTACTTCTTTTTGAATATCTACTAATCTAATCAACTCATAAAATGTGATATAAAAGTTTAGTGAAATCAAATTTAACGAAAATATTCAATTCCTGCTTTGTTTTCCTCGTCCTCATCTGGTGAAAGTCAGTTTTTTTTCCGGGTTTTAAATCACTTTGTCAGGTCATAATAACCGACATTTTCGACTTTATTATGATTAAGTGGAAAACAATGACGATGAAAAATGAGAATGTATAAAATAAATTAATTATATGCATTTAGTAGTGATGTCACCATAGTGTGTGCATGCATTAGTTCGGAAATACTATTGTTTATACTTTCTGACGCGCGTGTATTTAACTTACGGACTCCATCATAACAGTATATGTCAGAATAACAGTGAAAACTACTATTTGTTACTATAGTTTATTTGTAAACCTCGTTTCGTTTATTGACTTTATTAATTCAGACTGTTATTTAAAAAAAGCCTGTACACATGAATAAAAAATAGTATGTATTTCCTAAGGTGCAATGAAATTACTTGACGTGTATTTTCAATTCACTCTACTGACTGACCTAGGACTGTCAGATTCCAAAGCAGCTATTGTTAGATTTACTGGAACAACAAATAATAATTTGTTTGTTAAATTTATGTTCAAGGTAATGAACTCGGCAATAACAACAGTAAAATCGCATAGTTACGATACACAAACTTCACAGCCATGTTTATATTGAACTTAGTTTGGTCACTATTTACTGATTTTCAGTATGTCCTTATACTATGAAACTTCGTGATGGAAAGTGCGTCGATCATAAAATAATTTCAAAATTTTTGCAACATAGGATTCTTGTTTTGTAAACTTATCGTATAGTTCTGGATTGGAAATTATCTTTCTTGTACTTCATGTATATATATTCAGAGAAATTACTCGATGACTGAAATTCCTGTATAGCCTGCTGTCAAGTATCATAACTAGTATGATGCATAGCTACCAATAGAACGCTAGTGAGTTCGAATCTCATCACCGTCTAAGTATCTCATTAACCTAAAAAAAATGGACAAAAAATGAATATCAGACAGATAAAACTAAAAAGGAAAAAAACATGAATAAAACAATTATAGACCACAAGAACTTTACTGTTCAGCTGTGTATATTCCATTCACTAAAAGTAATTATATGGTATCGAGAGACCACTTTTGATCTTACTGTAGATAAAGAGAGAATATAGAGATTTACTCATTAGAATTATATTTTGATATTCAAAATAAAAATTTCGATCTATTTATTACTGAGTTCAATGTTTTATCTTATATATATATGTATTACTGACGTTGCCGTAAGCGCTACTTTACTAACACTTTAATTGGAGAAATGGCAATAAATGTAACTTCACTTCCTTCATATTTGCTTTCAGTTTTCAAGTTTATCCACTTCATACTTAAGTACTTACTACTTCCTTCACTAATTGCTTACTTAAGCTTGTTAACCCTCTTCAAACGTAGGGCACCAACCAGGTATATGCAACCACCTCTGTGCCAAATTCACCCTTCAAGTTGTCACCAACTTCCATTCATCGTATTGAATTCCCACATGTTGTTCGGTCTAACCCTTACTTTCGCCTTGAAGACTCCAAGATAGGGCTTCAGTGTCTCGCGCATTCAGTGGTGCTGGTCTACTCAATAGCCTTTCCAAGTGTTTTACTCACCTGTTCCGTTGCTGTTGAGTTTGTGTGATTGGTTAGCCTTTTTAGTTCTTGACTGGTCGCTCTGGTGTAGCATATGTTCGTGCAGGCTTCTTGGTTGTATCATATAGTTGTTTCATGTTTCCTTCTCTTGCTGCAACTATTTTCGCTGTAATTGCCGGGCCTTCCACGTATTTCCGTTTATCAACTGTAACGTTCCTTTCCTCCTGTTAGTTTGCTCCTGCATGTTCAGTTTGTGCCTTGAATCCCCTTCTGTTGTTGATTACTGTTTCCTTGTCTTTCTTTTCATGAATTTTCCCGTGATGTCGATAGAGATCCACTATTTATGTTGGTGACTCTTGCAGCACAGCACCTCCTTTGACACTGAAATAATTGCTTCCTTGACCCCTTTCCAGTTTCCTACTGTGGTTTTGTCTTCTAATAGATCTTATCAGGCTTGGAACTTGCTACTGAGAGTTATCTTGAATTCGTTCAGTTTGTCAGCTTTCCGAAAGAAGAGTGTATTAGACTTACTCAATGCTGTTTGTCCGATTGTTCAGTGTTAGCTTAGCTCCCACCAGGTGGTGTACTGAAGCTATGCCAGCCCCTTTATTTGTTCCTAGGTCTTCCATGGACCTTATGAATATTTTATTGATAAAAGTGTGGTTTTTCTGGTTTTCAGGGTTGAAATCCGGTGAAAACCATGTGGCTTTGTGTATGCGTTTATGGAGGAAACGGTGCCACATATAAGCACGTTGTTTAAAGCACATAGATTTGCCAGTCTATCACTATTCTCGTTCGTTTCTACCAGTCCATCCCGTTTTTTGATGTTTCTGTACCCGGTATTGTGCATACCGACCTTAACGTTGAGGTCCCTCATCAGGATGGTCGGATGCTTTTGTGAACAGTTCTCTACGATTGATTGATTGAGAAACTGTCGTGTCATTTGTGACTCCACTCCTCTTTTCACTTTTTCTCACTTGAGCCTCACATGTTTTATATTTTATATGTGTCTGTATATTTGTTTTATTTTTTTTAACACATTCGATGACTGATTGATTCAATGAATAATGGATTAAATTTATGTGTTGTCAGCTTATTCTTTTTTTAAATATTCATTTCTAACTTAATTGTTTTCTTTTAATCACACAACATACCTTGAAACTAGTTTACATTTCTAACTCTCTCAACTTTTATTCATAACGGAAACCTTTACTTTATAACTATAGTTTCGTTATTATTCTTACTGGATATTTTTCTCAGTATAATAATAGCAATAATAATAATGTGTACGTTAGAAATAGGAACTTTATTATCACTGTTCCATTTTATATTTTAGGAGTAAGGACGGTTATAAACTTAATCATTTATCATAATTCATCCAACATTTGTATGTTTGAGGAAAGTTTATATTTGCTTTTTGTAATAGTAATGACTATAGTGAGAATTCATACAATCTCTCTCTGCATAATGATTGAAAAAGTGAGTTGAAAAATGAAAATAATTAGGTATTTAGTTGGGATGACTCACCAATCCACTGTTTAAATATTAGAAAATATTAAAGGGAAAGGTAGTAAAAAATAATGTCAAAATATTATGTTGAATAAAGACTATGGTCTATTTACAAGTGGCACAAGTAATAGTTCGTGTTAGTGATTTTGTTGTTTATGTTGTTAAGCTACTAACAAGTAGTTCAGTTCGAGGGGTTCTAATTTCCATAGTGACCAGTATGGTTTCTGTTGTGAACAGGAAAACAAGAAGCCCTGACAAACTACGAAAGCTATTTTTCGGGATGTTATTCCATTTCATTCAAAGCTTGTAAAACACATTTTTGTCCCTAATCTATTCTACAGAACATAAGCTTTCGTCCGATGTTTGATTCATTGCCATACCCTTTTTTGTTCCGAAGCTATTGTAATCTAAACATAATATTTTGCACCCTATTTTCTACTCTAGTTCCCAGCTTTGGACATAATTGTACTTTTCCCAATTATGTGTACGTTGTGGTCGGGTTATTCACTTACTTATTCATGTAACTTTTTACACTGAACTGAAATCAGGATATCCAGGAGTAGATCGAGTAGTGTTCTAGCTGTCTTGTCTTCTCTCATTCTCGTGCTTGTCAGCCAATCAGGTGGTGGAATAATTTCCTCTGTACCCCACTTCGAACTCACGCGTACTAGCCTCAAGGTTAGGCCGGTCAGCCTATAGCCAAAGGTCTTAATCTGGATTAGATAAGTATCCTCAGCACCAAGAGTGGGTAGACAGACCAAAGGACCTAACTGTTTCCCTACCATAAAGCAACGCAAAAACTGCTGCTTGTTATTAAACTGAGTCGTATTAAAGGAAAAACGTAACTAGGGCTAAAGGATAGGAAATCTTAGATGATGTACCAAGACATTTGCTCTACAGAATGATTTTCGAAGGTTAGTCAAAACGAAACGTTTTGCTTCATGCTTTTTATTTAACCATTAGCCTATTGATTTTATTTCTTGGTAGTTAAATTGTACAGCTTTAAATTCACTTATTTTGCCAGCCGATCTCTTTCATGTAGACGTTAATTACATTTATTTATATACTTCCACCGAACACAGCACTATCAGACAATCTGTTAAGAAAAGTTTTTATTGAACTGGTTGCTGTCTTTTACGTAAAATATTTCGTAATAAGTGAGGACCTTAGTGAAATGTTTAAAATGAAATACAGGAATCCATACTTAGCGTAAGTTTCATGCTTAGTGATGCGAATCAGTGAAACGGGTTGGAAACATTAAATAAATAGAGGCAGTATTGACCGTTACTTCGTAGTTGCTGTAGTCCATTTGATCGAAATGTAAATGTTGCACACATCGAAATGCATAACCCAAAGGCTCGAAGTGTGTGCGAATTTTCTGCAATTATTTTCCGACACTAAGTGCATTGGGTTTTGGTTAAAGATGTACTCTTTCTTTGCATTCATTTGAATATTGTTTGCCATACGATTCTTCACTTATTTCCCCGTTTTCCAAGCATTGATTTTTAAAACTTCCATTTTCTATTGCAGTAGGTTTACTGTCTAACGCAGAATCACCGTACTAGTTCTCCATGTTTAAATATCTGTTTACAGCACACCAAAACATTAGGCAATATACATAAGTAGATTACTATCTAATCTACTCAACGGGTTTCAGGTTGTAGTGACGCTTAAGATATGACACTGAGTTAGTAGAGTATGGTGTTTTTCGAAAGGAGTTTTCATCGCAGACTGGCATGTTTGAGGCGAGCAGCATTTCGTCCTAGTTTGAAATTCTTAGGAAAGTCACACAACCCTACATAAAATTAAACTTATATTTAGTAGTATGTTACTGCTGATCTTTCGGATAGGGATCCATGTGAGGATTCCATTTTAAATTACTTTCGATCGCATAAATCTTAGTTTATTAAACATCTACCCTTTCTTGTTTCGTACTAAATAGAAATAAATAAACTCGGAATATTTATTTACTTCAAATGGATATTAGATTGAGATAAAATAGTGTTACTTTGTGTTCGATGTTATGATATTATATTCTTCGATCTGACCCAGTCTCATTTCCTACTTCTTGCCGAAGGGCTATACAGAGCAAGAAAATTAAACCAATAGAAGAAGCTTTTACTTCTGAAGGCGGTATCATTATATATTAAAATATGAACATGGTACTTTGACTTGGTGAATAATCCGATTACTCTCAATGACCCGGCCATACTTGCCTCTATCTCACCTACCGTGTGAGATTGTTACGATATATGGACTTTCCAGATTCCCCAAGCACATAGCATACGCATAATTAATAACTTCATGGCCGTTTCAATTAATTGTTAGCATTCAGATTTAGAATATAATTTTTATCCATTATGCTAGATAACAACTCCAAATACCTTTATTTTACTGTTAATTGATTATTTAGCACACTGAATCATTCACTAAAAGAGCTAACTTTATCAACACAAACCAGTCGTCTGGGTATCAGAAATCGGTGATTTGAATCTTCTGATGATCTCTTGTAATCTTAGATATTTATATATTATTTATTGTTTGTATATTCTAAGCATTTTACTTATATCTATTTCCAATTTGATCTTGAGAGAGTTAAACACAACTTACTAATTATTTCCGGGGTCTTTTTCCTTATAATCTGTTTTATTTCTATCTCATTTATCTTTGCTGTAGATATAATTATTCTCACAGATGCTTGTTTTAATGGATTAAGAATCCTATACTTTATTAATAAATTATTATTGGATAAGGAAATTTATCCTTTCCAGAATGAATCATCAATTTCTAATTACCTATCTAACCTCTTACTCTCCCTCTCTCGCTTATATTAATAACTCTCAGTATACCTTAATACTTCTTGTTATGACTCAAAAAAAAAGAGCCTTTATTTCTTAGATAATGGAAGATAAGCTGATTTTTCATCAAAGTAACTATCCGGCATATGTTATATTCGTCAAAAGCACACAATATGCACTGGACACATTGATCTAAACACTTATTGCTTTTGTAAATTTATTTCAAAAGAAATTTATCGCTACAAATTGCATAAAATCCGAAGCATTTGCACAATCGTAAATCATGTCTACCAAATGATACAAATTTAATTTTGCAAATTGTTTTTCTTATATCCGGACGAAGAATAAGTGAGTGGTAACTGCTAGAATCTATTTATGGACTATTACTATATGTATTGGCATTGCATAACTACTAAGTAACTATATTGTACGTATATTCATATTCCTTTCATTATGAACTTCCATTTCACCTGTTGACTATTATTGTACGATTTACTATTCTTAAGTTATTCTTAATTTATCAGTTGCAGGCTCTGACGATCACAGACACGTTTTGGCTTGATCTTGTATAATTGTTATTTTGTATTTTATGGTATGATGCGGTTTGATTTGCTTGTATATAAACCATGTATGCCTGAAATACATGATTCATACAGTGGAAGGTGAGATCTCATTGTGAACCAAAAGGGCAAGAAGAACCAATAAGGACTCAGAGTTGACTCTAGGTTGCTTGCACATGTTACTGCGTCATTGGTCTGGCACAATATCAATTTCGTATCAGTGTTTTAATTGGTGATTTAGTCACGTGATATATTAGTAGTCCGTAAGGGCATAACAATTTTAGCTAGCTACCTTTTTGCGAAAGTGTGTGTTCACCATCAACATGTTCGCATCAAGATTTGTGATCGTTGCAATAGGAAAAAACTACATCCATTAAAATAACTTATTATTTAATTTGAGTGCTTTTGTCCCTTGTTTTGATCACAAACTAAAACTTTAATTACGCACCAAATCTTCGGCTGCTTTAAGGATTATATTCGATAACAATTAGATCACATTACTTACTTTCTTACTTACGCCTGTTACCCCTCATAGGAGCATAGGTCCACGACCAGGATTACCAAACCAATACTGTCCTGGGCTATTCTTTCCAGTCGTTTCTGATTGTTATCGATTCCTTTGATGTATTCCTCCGAGTTCCGACTCAATGTGTTCTTTAATCTGTCACTTTCCATTTAGCCGTGAGGATTCTGAATTAGGGCTTGCCTCGGGATACAGTTTGATCACCTCCAGGGTCTTTTCCTAATTTCCTCTTCAGCTGGAAATTCGTTGGTTATCTGCCACAGTAGGTTGTTGCTGACAGTATCCACCTTACATATGTGGAGTATCTTGCGTAGACATCTGTTTATAAGTACCTGTACTTTCTTGATGATGGTTGTGTTAGTTCTCCAAGTTTCAGCTCCGCACAGTAGAACTGTCTTTACGTTTGTATTGGAAATTCCGACTTTGATGTTAGTTGACAATTGTTTCGAGTTCCATATGTTCTTAAATTGTAGTAATGTCGCTCTTTCCCTGATAATCTGTCCCTTTACCATCACAGAAAAAACGTCCTTGTTGAATCAGTGTCTGGAAATTCAGTAGTCAAATTTTTTAATTTACAAATATTTTATAATGCCTTATTTTTCTTTGTGAAATTGAGTAATTTGTTATATTTACGACCTCTTAAGACAATTTTTAGAAGCTTTTGGAACCAAATCCAGAATTATTATTATTATTATTATTATATTCATATAAACGAGTATTGCGCTTTGGGCACTTCTCATACAATTTATAACTTATCAGTCATGTAATTGGAATTTAAGCAAGATTTTTATGAATACCTCACTTACAAAATTTGCACTGAATGAAGCCACCTCGGAAGTACTTATATCAAATAAATATATATGTCAGTTTCCCTACTACATTAAAGTCATTCATTAGTTCTCTCTTGCTAAACTTTGTTTATTTCAAAAATATCGTATCAAATCTGGGCTGTCTATGATGCTCAAGTAAGTTACGCTCCCAACATTAAATATAATATTTGATTAAGTACTTACAATAATAATTCGAATCTAACCGTGATGATTACAATGTTGATCAATTCACTGACATATTGCTTATTCAGCTGAATGTAAGAAAGTGGTTCTAACTTTTATGGATCTGTGACTTTATTACCTTACTGGTTTAGCATATGTGGATGTTTATGTAGGGGATACAATATCTGATAATAAATATTAGAATGTTTTTATGTCATTTTGATAGATATCAGTCTATAGTTGTCGGATAACTCCCAATTGACTAGACTTTTAAAACAAACTACATAATTTTTGAACTATTTCACTTCCCTGGCCACACTTTACCTCACTCACTTCGCTCTACTACTTCACCCATGAATTAGTCTATTTTATATCAGAACATCAATGAAATGAGTTTATTGTTCCCATTGTTTAGTATGTCTGTCTAATGTATTCATAT
This sequence comes from Schistosoma haematobium, assembly GCF_000699445.3. Classification (NCBI taxonomy): domain Eukaryota; kingdom Metazoa; phylum Platyhelminthes; class Trematoda; order Strigeidida; family Schistosomatidae; genus Schistosoma; species Schistosoma haematobium. The sequence goes on from NC_067199.1 coordinate 40,496,366, forward strand.
GATCTTATCTGTGTGTTTTGATGTCGTGCTCCCCTCCTATCTCGTCTATTTATATAAATATCTCTCACCTACTGTTTGGTTGTTTCTCTGACAAATCTCTCTGTGTTGTTACACTATCGACTGACTGTCTGCCTGCCTACCTGCCTGACTGACTGACTAGTGGGGAGTGGAGATGAAGATGAAGATGAAGTGAAGAAAAGTTACAGACCCAGATTTTAGACATTCTCATCAATATTAGATGACGCACACTCATACACACACGCACACAGGCACGGATACTTGACTTCTACTTCGGATAGAATGACTTGTTTTTCATCATGTTTTATTTGGACCATGAGGCAGTGAATCACTGTTTTTTATACTGTTGAGGATTTGATGATTAATCTTCTTGTTCATTTACTCAATATATGGACAATTTTGTCTTTGATTAACATCCTTTATGAATTGTGTGTTCTAGCAGTATCTCTCTCCCACTCACTCTTTCCTTTTCCCACATGCACACCCAGACACATACACACAAATGATCACATAGTACACTTTTGTTGTTGTATTTGTTTGTGCATATCATCCTGTGAATGCATTAATGTTCTGATTTATCTTTTTATTGATTTACGTCTTTTATATAATGTGATTACTGCGACTAAGCAATGAAATAGTTCGAATCAAATTGCTGGACTCACACTCATTCGTGTGTACAGTTGGCGTATGCAAAACGTTTAGACAATTAAATTAGACATTCAGTGACTCAGTATGTTTTCTATTGGCTGAGAAGGGCGATTTACCCTTTATCATTGGGGATATCGTGTTTTAGGGGTTGTCGTTTTGCGAACTGAACTCATGTTAGCATATTGCCTTTTTGTATGGATACCTTGAAGTATTAACAATTATTGAGCTATAAGTTTATCTAGCCCTATTTGATGCCTCACTTACTTTCCTCTCCCGCACTCACGTGTCACCATAGCCAACGATTTTAGTGCGCAAAACACTGTCCCAGGTCTACTGAAACCTTACTCCAAACTACACATTGGAGCCTTCAACGTACGCACCCTATGTCAAATCGGTCAACAGGCTTCCTGGCTAGAACCCTAGAACCTCGTACCATTGATGTATGCTGTGTCTCTGAGATACACATACAGGATCCCAGTGTGGTCATTCACTTGACTTCACCTCGTCAAAACGGAGAGCCAACGAGATACACCCTCCGTGTTTCTGGTGACCCGACGGCCAGCTCTCGTGGACTGGCAGGAGTAGGCAAAGCACTAAGCATGAGCGCGGAACAAGCACTGCTAGAGTGGATCCCCGTTAACAGTCGTTTATGTGCTGTTCGGCTAAACGGCTCCGTAAGAAGTCGGAAGGATAGGGACACACGTCGTTGCCTTTTCGTCGTTTCTGCCTACACTCCCACCGACTGCTGCTCAGATGAAGTGAAAGATGAATTTTACAGAAAGCTATCTGAACTTCTTCAGAAGGCTAAACGTTCAGACGTAGTACTCGTAGCAGGTGACTTTAATGCCCTGATAGGTAGTTTAAACCAAACAGAAAGGCATTTAGGTGGGTATTTAGTATTCCGACACGACGAACAGATAATGGTGGTCGTCTGCTGCAACTGTGCTCAGACAATCATTTATTTTTAGCAAACACAAATTTTAAGCATAAGGCAAGACATCGTCTATCATGGCGACCCTCTACACCAAACCAACGATGGACTCAAATAGACCATATTGCCATCAGTCATCGTTTGAGAGGGTCGGTAGAAGATTGTCGCTCATTCTGGAGTACCTGCTTGGACTCCGACCATGCCCTAAAACGGACACGCATCTGCTTGCGCCTCACTGGACGCAAAAAACCACAGTAAAAAGACCTATTAGAACTGAATTGAGTAATGAGGAAACCAAAAGTAGGTTCTAAGAACAACTGAGGTTACACTTAGGTAGCTTCGAAAACGAGGCTAACTCAGATGTTGCTTGGAAAGCTATACAAACAGCTGTGGAAACAGAAGTGGCATCTGTTAGTGATTTTAATGAAAGGGTCACAAAAACCAATGGATTTCCTCAAAGTCTATTGCACTGATGAATTCTCGTATACTCATCCCATCAGGCTCTGAACATAATGAAGAGCGAAAACAAATCAGATCTAGGTTGAGCAAAAGTCTAACGAACGACCGTGATCAGTGGTGGGCAACGAAAGCAAAAGAGATGGAAAAGGCAGCGGCTATAGATAACACCAGACAGCTCTACAGAATAATGAAAGAAACTGGAATTAATAAGTCAAGTGTGAGACGATCTCGGAAAAAGATGACACTTATCTGCTCCAGTTCAGACGTTTAGAACGATGGGCGGAGCATTTTAAGGAGCAGTTCAACTGGCCTTCAGCTAATCTACAACTACCCACCATTTCCAGACAGCGTGAATGGGATATTGAAGTAGGTCCCCCGACTCTTGCTGAAGTTCAAAAGGCTATAGTTAATCTGAAACGAGGAAGGGCAGCTGGTCCAGATGGATTGGCTCCAGAGGTCTTTAAGGATGGTGGTCCAATTTTAGCGATTAGGTTGGCTAATATTTTATCGGCGTCCGACAATGGTGGCCTTTCTTGACTTGAAAGCAGCATTTGGCTCTGTAAACCGCGAGATTCTATGGCAGTGTCTGTCATTGAAAGGCGTACCTCAGAAGTGCATAAATCTTGTGAGGGCTCTTTACTTGAACACTACCAGTCGAGTCAGAGCTTATGGCGAACTGTCATCTGCTTTTGCAACCTCAAATGGTGTCCGTCAAGGCTGTCCACTTTCTCCATTTTTGTTTAACTTCATCATAGACCTATTGATGGAAATAACATTCTCGTCTACTGAATTCTTGGGTATTGATCTCCTTCCAGGAGATCCACTTATCGACTTAGAATACGCAGATGATATAGTCCTGTTTGATGAAAACGCTGATAAAATGCAGCGTCTTTTGGTAACATTAAGTAACAATGCCAGAATGTTTGGAATGCGCTTCTCTCCCTCTAAATGCAAGCTGCTGCTTCAGGGCTGGTCTGCGTCAACACCTGATCTAAGGATAGAGTGTGAAGTAGTCGAACGCGTTGACAACTTCACTTATCTTGGAAGTCTGATCAGCCCTAATGGGTTGGTGTCTGACGAAATCTCAGCACGGATTCGAAAAGCTCGCTTGGCTTTTGCCAACTTACGTCACTTATGGCGAAGGCGGATATCCGTCTATCAATAAAAGGACGAGTGTACTGCGCGGCAGTCCGTTCTGTTTTAATTTACGGCAGCGAAAAATGGCATTTAAGAGTAGAAGACACTCGTAAGTTACTAGTATTTGACCACAGATGCCTTAGAAATATTGCTGGCGTCTGCTGGGATCACCGGGTAAGTAATAGTGAGGTTAGATGAGGTTGTGAATCATCATCGACTGAGATGGTTGGGCTACGTGCTGCGTATGCCTGAACACCGATTACCACGACGCGCAGTGCTGACTAATGTTAAAGATGGTTGGAAGAAAGTTAGGGGCGGTTAAACCAAAATGCGGCATCAGTGCTTGAAGACACTAACTTCTAGTCTGATCTATGTTGGTAGATCCAGACTACTTGGTTGGGGTCCGCATGACTATCGTAACCAATGGTTGGAGGCTCTGGGTGACACGGTTCAGAATCGATCACGATGACGTAAGTGTATACACTCTCTGTCTTCCCTTAAACTAAGAGATTAAAATTGCTTTATATCTTTTTTTTTCTACGAACTAATTCTTTCTTCCTGTACTATATCCTTATTGCAATCTTTCTTTCATATATTACTACCTCTGAATTAACTACTTTTATGAATCCGGTGTTTATCTTGTGTTAATGAGGTATGGCAACTTGGACCGATGTACATATGTGCCTGGTCCTACGTTGTAGCTGACCGATTGACTCGTGCTTAAAGTTTATCCATTTTTATGGATCTCTAAAGTTATACTTAAATTTCTATCTTTTTTATTGTATTTGTGTTATGTTATATGATTGGTTGTTTGAATATTTGCAAATAATCGAGAAATCTATTGATTTCGGTATTTTCATCGGTCGTGTGCAAGTTGTGAAGAGTTACCATCCTAATTGGATTACCTCCTATGATTTAATGCTTTTGATTTGACCGTCGATTAGTCTTTGTTTTTTAACCCTAAACTTCCAGTATTTTTATTGGGAATTAAAGGAATTTTCTAGTAAGAAGAACTAGAAGTTTAGGTTATTATTTTATCATGCTGTATAAATTTCCAGTTTTTTCATCAAATATTTTCTTTTATTGTTCCATGAACTCTTGAAATAAGAATGTACCTTGTTTTATATATTCTTCAACTCTGTTGATAGGGTGATGGTAATTTTTTTCACTATCATAAATGTGACAGTCAAGTCCAATTCAATCAGTTTATTCAAAAATTTCTCTTTATCCGCTCTCAGTCAGAATGAGGTCTAAGTATACAAGAATCTATGCAGACAAGTTGAGATCTGAATTTTCTGTAGTATCTTGACTAGTACATACATATATAATGATACGAAAATCGGCATTTTCTAAAAGGGCCTGAAATTTTTACAGTTGATTGTCACTATCATAAGATTAGATTTTTTTATGTTTTTATTTTCGTTTTATACAATTAAAATGAGTACATTACACAGTTTCATAATTTGTATGAAGAATTCTTTACCTTACCTAGAGCAATTAATATCGTTATTTAAATATATCATTGATGTTTATTTAACAATAATATTTATTGTTCATGTAATGACTAAATAAGCAAATAATTTACTTACTATCTGACGAAATTACTTACTTACTTGTTACTATTATATTCTACTCACATCTTGCACATAAACAAATATTGACATAATTTAATTATCAATGACAGTTGTTTATCTGTAAGTAGATGATTGTACTGTGTAAGTGTAAATAAACACTTACAAAGCAATATGTATTTACAGAATAATTCTCTTTCAGTGTTGTTTTCTTATTCCCAATTTTTTTTTAAATTTTCTTCTCTCACGCACACAATGAAGTATACAATAATAAAGAATGTCTTAATTTCAATTTCGCTATTTTTTATAATTAAAAAAAGACCCAGTTGATGATTCTTACTGTCTGTCATATGGTTTCGGTATTTTCCTTTTACATACACATACGTGCATATATTTGCAAACATGATTTTACCATATTTTCATCTATTCCCTCCCCTAACTTTGTTGACTGTCGGTTAGATGGTTGGCTTTTATTTTTCGTTTATCAATGTTCATAACATAGGATGTATATATATGTAATGGTAAATAATAAATACATGTTGTTTTTGTGTATACGCATTTAACATTATTAGTATAGTTTAAATTTATGAATAATGTTGGAAAACTATAACATGGAAAATAAGACGATAGAAGTGGTGTATTATTTGTTTACCCTTCAAAAAATATGAATGGCGCCATCCTACAGAAGTAATTTCTCTACACCACTTAACATTTTGTTAATCCTAAACAACATCGTATTCCATTTTACGGTTCTTTTTCCTCTCACTAATTTGTTCTTTACGATTAACTGACAGTAACTCATAGAATATTCGTAAGTAAAGAAAACAACTGTTAATAAAAGCCTCGATACAAGCCGTCAGATATTTGTTAAGAGTGTAGTACTCTGATTGTATTTTCGTAATGGACAACATAAGTTTCAAAGTTACTACGAAACATTTTTCTTTCTGAACTAACCATCTTAATGATGATATATATTTGTTCACTAGAAGTATCCGTCAATTTTTAAGTAAAGCAACAAATTAATTTGTCAATCAATTTACCATCCTAACTAGCACTGTTGAACAATGAGAATGATTGGTGGTTTCAAAATTCGTATTAATTCCAGAAAATAAACAATACTGGAATGAATAAATGTATAGATTACTAGTGATTTTAGTAGTGGTGCTAACTTATTAACTTAAGAAAAAAAGATATAGTCTAGCCAATTAGAGTATAAATGTTTATAATAATCCACTTCTTCATGTTGACTTGTTATTTAACTATATAATTCTTAACTACTATTGCCTATTCTATGATCAACTCTCGAGAATCATTTTCAGAAACAAAATAGCCAGTTCATTTTATGAAATTCTGTGTGTAATTAAATTCATGGGTTGACTTGAGCTGGTGTCATCCAACCAATCAATAAGAACTAGTTGATGTTCGAAAGCTCTTGCCGTTTTAAGAATTCCATATTGCCCTCTAACATTTTGACTTATCATATTAAGATCTGATAATACAAGTTTTAAGAACTTACCTACCACTAAAGAATACTGAGGAGTCCCTAAATTGAACAAGAAACGTCTAATCAACGTTCCATGGTTTTGCACTGCCCTCTCTAGTAAGACTAGCTCTTATTCAGAATAATCAAGAAACAATAATTTATACTGATCAAACTGTATCAATTAGAAGGAAGTCTACTAATATTGAAGCAATAAAGTATTTCTTGACTGAAATATTTTCTATAAATTTCATACACATAGTTCCCTTTATTATCTTAAATAGAGCAAGAACAAAGATTGGTGCAGAATAATATGAATTCATTTTATTTCGTTAGGTTCTCATCAGCTGCTTACAACCTAAATTATTTGAAATTCAAATTATTACAGATATTGACATATTTATATATAAGAGTGTGATGAAGGATCATTACATGTGTATGATGATGTAGCGAAGATTCAGATAGAGTTAATGAGCTCATAAAATGTTTGATTCGAATAAATAAATAAAGTTTGAGAGGGAAAGTTCCAGAACATTGAAATAGTGATTAGAACTCATGAAAATAGATTAATGGTAATAAAGAAAATATGAATTGAAATCAATCAGTTATGTATGATGTAATTTATATTTCAGAAAGAGTTGCAATAATGACGTAATAAATAAATAAATAGGAGCAAATTAATAGAAAGAGTGGGGGTTATTGTTACCAGGGTAAAGAAAGATTTATTACTGTCTCTTTTTGTATACATAGATCTGGTTTTAAACGTTTGATTGCTAACGCTTCAGCGAATTTCAAAAGGTTCGGGTTTGATTGTTTGTTAATCACCTTGATGGACTTCAGTATATCAGCTTTATGTCCTGTATCAAGGAGATGTCTTGCGATAGCACTGTTGAATGCGTTCAATCCATTTAACCTTAAACTTTTCGGAATATGTTCTTTGAATCGGACGTAGGCTCTCCTTTCTGTTCTACCAATGTATCTGCTTTGGCAGGTACATGTAAATTTGTATACACAGTTGGTGGTAACATGAAAGGGATACCTGTCGACCTTTGATTGTGTCAAAGAACATGTTGTTTTGGACAGGACAATCAATTTCGCTGCAGGATAAGTTCTTGTCAGTGCAGTTTTTAGTCTCATATTGATTGATCCTGTGACATCGTCACCTTTGAATTGAAGTTTAATAAAAATAGGCTTTTTATTTGCTGTAATTTCTTTCGGTTTTTTATCTTCACATTTGCCGCATTTCTCAATAAATTTCAGTGGGTATCCGTTATTCTTTAAACATTTTTTAACATTCATAACTTCCTCTTCTAGTGTATCGGAAGTACATATTCTTTCTGTTCTGTAAAACAGTGTTTTGACCAGTGTCTTTTTGTAACTGATTGGACAAAAGCTATTGAAATTAAGATAACTACCATTCCATGTGTCTTTCTTATAAACTGAACGTTGAACTGTACCATCTTTTCTTCTTTTCATCGCGATATCGAGAAAATGGAACTTGTTTTCTTTTTCATGTTCCATAGTGAAATGGATATTCGGATGTGCTTCGTTGAAAAACTAGCAAATTTATTGCATGTTGTTTATTATTACATACGATGAAGGTATCATCAACATACCTCGAATAATACGTCATTTCATCAATCGCTCGTTTGAGTTTGGTTCTTTCGAGGTTAGCCATGAAAATATCTGCTAGGACAGGACCTAACGGACTTCCCATCGCTACACCATCGGTTTGTTTGTATATGATATCGTTGAACTGGAACTGAACATCTTTTGTACAAATGAGTAATAGTCGTTTGAATTCTGGTACTGGTAGAGGTAGGATGTCAGAATGTTGACAAATTATGTCTATGGTCTCAAGAAGTGGTATTTTTGTAAACAAAGAAGTTACATCAAAAGAAACCATAAACTTACCGGCAATATTTATGTGATTCATGCTGTCAGCAAATACAAATGAATCCTTTAGTGTATAGGTGACTAATCGTTGACGCACTGGTTCTAACTTATCTGCCAACCATCGTGCAACTTTGTGGTATGGTGAATTGATCATTGACAAAATAGGTCTAAGAGGATAACCTTGTTTATGTATTTTCGGTAATCCATACATGTGGGGCAAACGGGACCCACGAGGTCGTAGATTATTGTAAGTAGAGTTATCGATCATCTTCTTTTTCAGATCTCTGAGTACTTTGGTGATTCTTTTCTCAATGGAATCAGTTAAGTCTTTGTTACTTTTCTCTAACTTGAATCTCATATGGTCATTCGAGATGGACTTCATCTTAAAAACATAATCTGTTTTCTTCATTAGAACAACACTTGAGCCTTTGTCTGACCGTAATATCATTATATCGTCATTTCGTTTAATATTTCGTAATGCTGTTTGGTGGTCTTTGGATAAAAGCTTAGACTGTGGTGCGGGTGAAACAAGATATTGGTTTGCAATATCGACTAGTTTAGATTTAAACCAGCCTTTCTTTTCTTCACTAACTGGGTGCAACTCTTTAATTTGATCAAATAAATTCTCAAATTGAGTTTCTGTGTCGATTCTGTCGGCATGTGTTTTGGGGATATGAAATTTAAATCCAAGTGACAAGGCTTCTGTTTCTATCTGATTTAACTTCATTGTTGATAGATTATAGAGAAACTTTTCGGGGTTTTCCGGAAAGCCAAAACATAATTGTTCCTTTGACAGAGTCTTTGACAAAGTTACGTGGAAATTCTTGCATATTTTGCTTTGCAGATCTTGTATAAAGTTGATAAATTTTATGCGACATACGATACTTAGATTGTTGATTAATTCATCAAAGGCATTAGTTTCTGCCCTCAAACGTCCAATCAGCAACTTTGTTGATTCAATGTGAGATTTTGTGATGCGTCGATTCTTATCGCTATTTTTATATTTAGAAAATATATAGACATTTTCTGAATAGTTCATTCACAAATCCATTGATCAGCCTGAATAAGTCATGTTGGTTCACAATTATACGAAGCCTTAACAAAATAAAACATAAGATATTTAACTAGTTTCTCTAAAGCATTATTCATAATTCGCATTTTCCTTTATAGTATATTGTTGCTTGAAATTGAACTTTTCAAATTAATTTGCTTTACCGATTAAATAACGATAACTAAAGAAATTTAGGATTACAATGATAGAAAAAATGTGTTATTAAGTGTATATCTTTTATTTGTATGGGATTTGAACATAGTAGGTGACATAATATTGTGTTGGTGACCTGGAAAACTTTATTATTACTGGTATTAATCATTTCAATGTGGCCTGTTACAAACTTTCTTTTCAATTTCGAAAATGATGGTAAATACTTACAACTTGAATGTTTGCGGATGTTTCAGTAATTCATACATTTTCTTATCCAAAATATCTCGACATTGTTATTTGTACCAGCTTCTTTCAATAAAACTTCGTCGATGTTTTAAGTTGACGTTATGATGTGTATCTTGGAAAATGCAGTCAATTTCGTCAATTTTTATACTTAAAAAATGTTTTTTAAAGCTTTTTCTGATATAAGATTTGTCTTTCAAGGTTAAAATGGAAAGCGACGATTAAAATAATGGCTATGTATTTGTGTTGGCTCGGTTACCATTGTTACAGCAAAAAGGTTTTCCTCCAACAAAAAGTGTTGATGTAGGAGGATTCGTGAGGACTGCAGAATTTACATAACTTAAATGACGAACCGAACTTAATTAAATCACCATTGAAAACCTGGGAGCAATGAACGGCTATTTCGTCCTAGTATCCAGAGATTGAGCCCAAGACCTTCGGTTTCTTGTATGAACACAGCCTCAATACCACTGAGTTGATGGATACATCGTGGGCTTTGGCTATTGTTAGTTGAGAATCCTTAGTTAGATGTGATTTAGCTTTTATTTCAGACTGACAATGTTCAAAATAAATGGACATAGACATAGTGACGTCTACACTCGGATCTGAAGGGTGATATGTGTGGTTGTGACCATAATTATTTAAAAGTAGGGATTGGTCCAAGTATTATCGTAATATGTGCTCAATAATTTTAGACACAAGCCTTTTTTGTTTAAATATAGATACATACCAAACTGAGAAAGAAATTATCTCTAGTGCTTTGTGATTTTCAATAGTGATCTAGCTAAGTTTGCCATTTAAACTATAAAAATCATTGAGTTTTCAATGAAAGTCATCACAATATGAGCCGTGTTATTTATTCTCTCAGTTAAACTACTGAACATTACCTTTTTCGTAAGAATTTTCTTATATTAGGCCATTTCATTTTTCCAGAGAATTTAATAGGGACAATGTAGTTTTTCAAAAATGAAATTCCAAGGTTTTCACTGAAGTACTGCATCTATGTTCAGCTAATTAGTTGATCAAACAATAGTAACCAGTGTTGTGTTTGTGTAGCCTTTTGATGTTGATTAAATTCTATCCACCAAGCTGCAATGTGGCGACTACTTTTAGTGAAATGACATCGAGCCCAATATATCGGGTAACTGGCACAAAACCCTGAACCGAAGGTGTGTGGTGATAATCTTAGAGAAACTGATGATCTTTGTGATACTGCGACCTGCGTCAACCTTCTTCATGATCTGAGACGTAAACATTGAGTTGTTTGGGTCGTGGCTGACCTATAGGACTGCGATATATGTGAAGGGCAGATATGTTTATTTAACTCTATAAATGACACGGTCGAAAATGTGGGAAAAATTACGAGAATTAAACCTCCACAATCGTTACATAAAAGCATGACATTCAATTCATATTATTCTTAGTTTCTATTAAAAACTCTTTACAACTGGAACTGTAAGATTTTCAGCTGAATTAGTGGTACGATAGAAGTATTCATTGATTTCGTCTACTAAGTTTGTGATATTCGATTGTTAGAGGAGGCGATTAACAGCATATATAAACCAAGACTACTTGTTAATCGGTAACTATGTTAATAAATCTCCTTGTCAATCACCTAAAACCATCTCATGTTAAACATAAAGGTTCTAAATGTTCAATCAGTTAGACACAATAGCTTCTATATTGGAATTTAATGGACACAATTAGATCGGAATTAGGGGATAAACACTGCTTCTTAATTTCTGGTGATTAATTGATATAGTATATGAAGTTATGGAACATACGATAGCAATTTCGATCCTTATTTACTTCAACGTACACTAATTTCTCATCACACATATATAATTTGCAGTTTACAGATTTTTATAATATTTATAATACTCTTTTTCTTTCCCAATATTTCTATCTTAGAAAAAAAGAGATTATATATCCTGTAGAATAATCTACGATATGGATAAATGTGTTCATCTTCTGAATTTCTATTCTTAATAGAAAAGCCGTGATTTGATAATTATTTCAACCTCCTCCCTACATTTATCATTTAATTCTTTTTCGATGAGAAACCTACATTATTGTCTCACTGTTTGATATTAATATTAGTAGTTTTCCCTATTTATATGAGTTTTAATGACTTCGAATGAATAAATATCATTGTTTGGTTTATTTTTATTTATTTGTTGTGTACCATCTGCTCATACTTGACGATGATATTTTTTTATTTTCTGTTTATGAATAGTAGAATAAGCTTTAATTCGATATGGCATTTTTTCCATTAAACGTGTAAATATAATGAAAAAAATATACTCCCTTTTTACGCGCATCATAAACCGGAAGTGACTTAGGTAAACTGTATATAATCCACAACTTTGATAAAGTGTTTTTATTACTTGTTGCAATACTCTCGTTCATTATAATCTTGACTTGGAAATATTTCTCAGTACATTAAAGTTACTTGAAACCATAGATTTCTAAATAACTGTTTCGTTTTAATCTGGATCTATTAATTCATCTTTATCTGGGACTCCCATTAAAATCCATACAATTCTCGTGTCTAGGTTGTAGCCGATTTAAGAAATAACGCGACTGTCATCCCTAGTCATTCTTGATTTTACGTTAACCTATTAGTCACTCCATTTTCTTTAGACTTTAAAGACGGAAGTCAAAACGAAACAACTTTCAAGTGTCTCTTGATATTCGGTGGTTTCCCAGATAATGTATGTTCATGATAGTACTATTCAATTAGGAGATAGTAGTAAATACCTTGAATCTCCAGATTACCTTTACTTCTGTTTTGTTTGACATATATTGTCAAAAGAACTTCATTAAAGAACGTATTTAGTCACTGGATAGTGTGTATTCATTTGAACCCCGAATGATCACATATATGGTTGGTTAGTCGATTCTAAAGTTTGGGGAATCGGACGAATTTTATTTTCTAATTATTTGTGTAAGTGAATTCGGTTGATTCCACTTGAAAATTTTTTTCTATCTCTGTTCAGATCTATATAGAACAGCAAGCTAGAAACAAGAATACACAATCCTGTTCTATTATCCTTTTTTGAAATTGCTGTGATGTTAACACTGAGACACTTTTCATATCTCCTTAGAAAAAAGAGAAATTTGACAGTCGGTTATCTAATAAAATATTAATGACTCCAAATAGTTAATATGGTGCGAGATTTTTCTGTCACATTACATTAATGTGTAACACAAGCGCGAACATTTGTTAAACAATGTACATTCAAAATATTTTAATAAAATGTCTTTAGAGTTCCGGTTAATTTGATTTCACTTTTGTATAATGTAACAAATATTTAACTTCACATCTTATATCTAATAGCTTTACTAATCTTTAAGTGTCTTCTTACTTAATTACGCCTGTTACTCTTCGTGAAGGAGCATAGGCCGCTCACCAGCATTCGCCATCCAACCCTGTCCTGGGCAATCCTTTCTAGCTCCGTCCAGTTGTAATTCATCCTTTCCATATCTGCTTCTATTATCCGACGTAATGTGTTCTTTGGCCTTCCTCTTTTCCGCTTCCCTTCAGAATTCCAAGTTAGGGCTTGCCTCGTGATGCAGTTTGACGATTTGCGTAATGTATGTCCTATCCATTTCCATCGTCTTTTCCTAATTTCCTCTTCAGCTGGAAGTTGGTTTGTTCTCTCCCACAGAAGGCTCTTCCTGATGGTATCCGGCCAATGGATGTTGAGTATCTTGCGCAGACAGCTATTTATAAATACTTGTACTTTCTTGATTGTGGTTGTTGTAGTTCTCCAATTTTCAGCTCCATACAGTAGAAATGCCTTGACGTTCGTATTGAAGATTCTCACTTTGATATTGGTTGAAAGTTGTTTTGAGTTCCATATGTTCTTCAATTGTAGGAATGCGACCCTTGCTTTGCCAATCCTCGCCTTTACATCTGCATCTGAACCTCCTTTTCTATCGACGATGCTTCCTAGGTATGTGAAGGATTCCACATCTCCCAGAGTTTCGCCATCAAGAGTGATTGGATTGCTGTTCTCCGTGTTGAATTTGAGGACCTTAGTTTTCCCTTTGTGTATACTGAGGTCTACTGATGCAGAGACTGCTGCTACACTGGCTGTCTTCATCTGTGTATGCGATAGGAGGGCTAGGTCATCTGCAAAGTCCAAATCGTCTAATTGATTCTGAGCTGTCTATTGTATTCCGTGTTTTCCTTCAGATGTCGAGGTCTTCATAATGCAGTCGACCACCAGAAGAAAGAGGAAGGGAGAGAGTAAACAGCCTTGTCTGACTCCGGTCCTTACTTGGAATGCATCTGTCAGCTGTCCTCTATGCACTACTTTGCACTGTAGTCCGTCGTATGAGTTCCGGATAATATTGACAATCTTCTCAGGAACTCCGTAGTGTCGAAGAAGTTTCCATAATGTCCTCCTATCTACACTGTCGAATGCCTTTTCATAATCAATGAAGTTGATGTATAATGATGAGTTCCACTCAACTGATTGTTCGACGATGATCCGTAGTGTTGCAATTTGGTCTGTGCACGACCGATCCTTACGGAATCCAGCTTGTTGATCTCGAAGTTGGGAGTCTACTGCATCCTTCATCCGGTTCAGCAAAACTCTGTTGAAGACTTTCCCTGTTATTGACAGTAGTGTAATGCTTCTGTAGTTTTCACATCTGCTCAGATCTCCTTTCTTTGGAATCTTGATTAGGTGTCCTTCTTTCCAGTCCATTGGCACTTGTTCCTCCTCCCAAATCTTTTTGAATAGAGAGTAAAGCATGCTTGTGGTTACTTCGACGTCTGATTTCAGTGCTTCAGCTGGTATGTTGTCGGGTCCTGTTGCTTTCCTGTTCTTGATTTGTCTGACGGCCATTCTAATTTCTTCCGTCGTTGGTGGATTGACATCTATAGGAAGATCTGTGTATGCTGCTTCGATGTTCGGTGGATTCATTGGAGCTGGCCTATACAGGAGTTCCTCGAAGTATTCTACCCATCTGTTTTGCTGTCGTTGAATTTCAGTGATTGGCTTGCCTTCTTTGTCTTTGACTGGCCTCTCTGGTTTACTGTATTTCCCTGCTAGTTTCTTCGTTGTATCGTAAAGCTGTTTCATCTTTCCTTCTCTAGCAGCTTTTTCTGCCGTCGTTGATAATTCTTCCACGTATTTCTTACTGTCGGCTCTAATGCTCCTCTTCACTTGCTTGTTTGCTTCTATGTATTCAGCTTGTGCTTGAACTTTCTCTGTTCGTGTTCGGCTGTTGTTTATTGCTGCCTTCTTGGTCTTCCTTTCTTTGATCATGTCCAGTGTTTCTGTAGAGATCCATTCCTTATGATGGTATTTCTTTAGACCGAGAACCTCTTGACACGTTGAAGTTAATGCTTCCTTGATGCCTTTCCAGTTGTCCTCCATAGTAGTTTCTTCTTCTTTCAGTAGATCTTGTAAGGCTTGGAACCTGTTGTTGAGAGCTATCTTGAATTCATTGAGTTTGTCAGTATCTCGAAGGGAGGCTGTATTGAACCTTTGTAGTGCTGTTTGTCCACTTGTCTAGTTCTTTTTTAGCTTCAGTTTTAAATTGGCTACAACTAGGTGGTGATCTGAAGCTACGTCAGCACCTCTCCTGGTTCTCACATCTTCCATTGTCCTTCGGAATTTTTTGTTGATGCAAATATGATCTATTTGGTTCTCTGTAGTGTAGTCCGGTGAGATCTATGTAGCCTTGTGTATACGCTTGTGTGGAAATATTGTGCCTCCTATGACCAATTTGTTGAATGCACATAGATTTGCAAATCTTTCTCCATTTTCGTTTCTTTCTCCCAGTCCATGTCGTCCCATAATATCTTCATATCCAGTGTTGTCTATTCCGACTTTGGCATTTAAATCTCCCATCAGAATAGTTAGGTCCTTTCTTGAGCATTTCTCTATGATTGACTGCAGCCGCTCGTAGAATTGATCTTTAATGTCGTCGTTGCTATCATTGGTGGGTGCATAACATTGGATAACATTCATTAAGATCCCCTCCTTCTTTGTTTTGAATGATGCTTTGATGATTCTGGATCCGTGGGATTCCCATCCTACAAGTGCATTTCGTGCTACTTTGGACAGCATAAGAGCGACTCCCTGAGTGTGCGGAGCATTTTCCTCTTCGTGACCGGAGTATAGCAGCATCTCTCCCGTATTTAGCCTTTTCTGTCCAGCTTGGATCCAGTGGGTTTCGCTGATTCCCAGTACTGCTAAGTTGTATCTCCTCATTTCCGTTGCCATTTGACTGGTCTTCCAGGTTTCTCAAATTGTTCGAACGTTCCATGTACCTATAAAAGTTCTTGCTCTGGTTGTTAGAAGGGGCATCGGCCTCGTGGCTTCCGAAGGAACTCGGCTTTCACCATGAAGCGTCATAATTCTTCTAAATGAAGACCTTCTAACTTTCAGGGCAGAGTTTAAATGGTTTGAATAATTTTTTCTGGCAAGCGTTTTTTTAGCGAGTTAGTTTTCTACGGGATGGGGTCGCTAACCCCATGCCCAACCCTCCTCCTTTACCCGGGCTTGGGACCGGCAGTAACTCTAGAAGAGCTACAGGCGGAGTTAAGTGTCTTCTACTTCGTATAATTTACGATCACGCTGAATAAATGAAAAGCTAACAAGGCCATTTAAAATGTGAAACAGTTTCTAACCAATTAGAGCAGAAGGGATAAAATGAACCACGGAAGTAAAACTTTTTTGACTCCTAACGAAAACGCTTCATGGGAGTTAAGACAAATAAATATTCAGCTGACAAATGATAGGACATATCTGACAAAACCATCATTTTATTAAAACATGTCTAAACGTCTTTTTAAGATAGTGTCAATTATTCGATGTTAACTTAGCAGCTTTACAACTTGACACTGAGACATACAACCGACTGCACAAACTACGAATTCTATTTCAGAGATTATGACTTGAATATACCACTTCTTCATTTGAAATAATACTTTCAGGTGTTAGTAATTAGTTGAGTTCTTTTTAGTCAAGATACTTGGATAAGAGAAATTTCCAGTTTGAGCTGTGTACAATGAAATAAATTAGGAAATATGTAAGATGCATTTAAGAATATAAATACTACTATGATATAGTTGTTGATCACTTAGTAAATATTTTATCCATTTGTAAAATCAGTGTAGAAATTTTATCTTTTGATTTGTTTCACAACTTTGACTGACCTTTTTTATAAAAGATAGTGATCTATGGCAGATAGAGAAAATTGCTACGTTGATGAAAAACAGTTGAAACTAACTCTGATCATCGAAACGACTTCAGACCTAACCTGCCTTATATATCTCGGGTTTTATGGAATAAGTAATACAGAGGAACTTGAATATGAATGAGAACACTTGAATGGTTCATTGCAACTAACTTACATACAGTCAGGTGACAATTTACTCCAATAAAATATAATTAATTATGTTTCTCACATGTGTCAGTGTTACATCATGGATACCATGGTCATTAAGAGCATAAAAATATTTGACCAGTGTCAATATAATCTGAAAAATGAGAGTCTACTGTCTCACTATGTAGAAATAACAAATATTTTTACAAACGATTTGTACTGGAATCATTCAGAAGATTTCATGAAGATTGTTGGCTTTTCCTATCTATCGGTGATCAAAAGATTCGGACACTAAAAATGTTTGTCAAAGGAAAATCTGTATTACTCACTTTTTTCGAAGCTGCACATCTTAGTAGGCTTTTGTTAGAGTTATTATCTTCATGATAAACAGCTTCATCTGCACAATGAACAACATATTTCTAAAGCAGTAGTGTCAACGAAAGAGATCATAAACGAAGGTTGGACTACGTATTCGGAATACGAATCAGTGATTAAAGATAAGTTATTTCCAAAATTGTCAATAATACCCTTCCCCTTCGTGATATCCTTCCCTATCTCTTCAAACTAATATAAGCAACCATACTTCGTACAACATATCAAGTTTTTACTTTTCGTACAATATGTTGTTCTCAAAACATGAGTAATTGAGTCGAGCGATTTCTGAATTTTTCAATATCGTAGTAGAAACAAATTTCTGAATTTCATCAACCATATTGCTCATTTCCAATGATGGTAATACTACATTGACCTTGCAAAAAAATTCTTAGTTTCTAATTATGTTCATCGGTGACATTTTATAAAACTGTCATATATGAAATCTGTGATTTCCCACAGTTTAGCTCTATGATGCAACTTTATACATTTTATTGTCTTTTTGAAAAACTTGTCACATAGATGAATGTTAACTCATTGAAATTTTCTTCTTCAATTTCCATTCGAATTTATATAACCAAAAAAGGGTTAGAAGAAATTCAGAGTGATGGTGATTCACCACAATGTCCAGTGTGTGGCTGTGTATGGATTCATATCCCTAGTTTTGATAGTCATGTAAAATGTGACAAACCTGATGATTCCGATAAAAATTCAGATCATACAAAATGTATGTGTTATTTATCCTCATCAGAACAAATTATTAATCAGCAAACAGATAATAACAATGGTCAACAAATGAAAAGTAATCAACATGATGATCAACATCAGTCCTATCACAGATATCATAATCAAAATAATGAACAACAACAAATGAATGAAACACTCCGCTTTACATATCAACCAGTAAATTTAAACGCTGACTTAAATTTAACGGGAAATATGACCGTCGTAAACACTTTGTTGCCAGATCCACCTTTTTCTGAATATAACAGTTGTGTTTCTGCTTTCTCATTGGAAGTAAGTGCACTATTGTGCTTCTTGTAGCGTAATAATTTTTTAATGATTAGTTTTAAATGTATTGCTTTCAACCACTAAATGATAATCTATATGGATTATAATATTGAGTCATTTATTCTCCTACCCAAATTGCAATTTGACTATTAGAAACTGATCGGCACAGATAACTAGAGATCCTGTAGTTGGTTATCCTTACTCAATAACCAGTGATTTTAAACTTCTTAATTCTAAAAAACATCAGTTCTTACTCATCTAGCTAAGTAACATCTCTGCCTGCGGGACTTCATCGAATAAATGTATGAATCCAAATGGAAAAATTAACTTTCTCAAGACTCCAGACATATCTTTTGGTGGGTTTCAGCCAGAACAGAGGCCTTTGTGCTATTTTCATTGTAAATTCCCCTATTCATTAGTACCATTAAATATGTGGAATAGGTTTAAAGCAATCAAGTACACTACGACATAATTCTTGCAGTATTTAAGATCCTTTTTGACAAAAATAATTAAGATTGAAAAATAGTGGCAACTCAAAAGAGAGTCTATTATAGCTTATTGTTATACAATTAGTCAATCATTCCTAAAGATCTAAAAATCGTTGTGACGATCTTCTAACTGATGATAGATTTAAAAGTTCTTTTCAAAGTTACCTTTAATTTTCAGAACTTTCTTTCTGTGAAATAATTTTTAATTTACGATTTAAAAAATCTCTTTAAACATGAACTATTTCCTTCAATCCCACTTGAAAAAGCTACATTGGATGATGTAGACGGCTTTATATTGCTCATATAATGTAGAAGTATTTTATAAATGAAATACAGACATCTTACTTATTACTCATGTAAATCACTTATCCCAGCTACTAGACAAAGATTAGATTCCATTTTTAACGATTTAAAACAATAACAGACATGATAATAGTAATATATGCTTTTTATTGGAATCACATGTTACGATGACTAAACTGGTTACTATGTCATTGAGAGAACTATTGTATATGCATTTATCTGTAAGGAAATAAACACAGTTACTAGATTGACCATATCTAATACAATAACATATTATATATGATTAAAATAAATTGCTAATATTAAACTGTAAACTTTAAATTTTACATAAATTTTAAACCAAATGACTAAGTACGTCTATAGCTTTGGTAGTTTTATCTAAGTAATTTAATCCTCTTATAAGGTTGATACGTCAGAATCTGAATATAAATAATAATAATATAACAAAATTATTTAAGTTTATAAATGATAGACAAATAAGATATAAATTCGGAGACAGTTTAATGACATCAATATCAGTACAAAATTGTTATTTTGTGAAAACTAGAAATTGTTGGACAACTAAATTGTACTAATATACTATACTACAATATAAGGAGGGGAGCTATAGTTCTGTATTGACTGTGACTGTTCAGTTCCATGATACATTAATGTTTATATAAATGGGTGATGTGGACTTTGGTAAAATTTGAATGAAAAGATATTCAAATGGATTACATAAAAAGACAGGAAAATTCAGTGAAGTCATATATGCATTTATATAAGCTGGGTATTAGTCTGCAGGTTTATCAGATGTTGAAGTTCAAGTTTGAGCAGGACAAAAGTTTCATGACAGAAAGTTCCGGGACAGCTGATCCTTTATGCTATACAACTTTACCTACCTATGTATATATAACGAATTTGAAGAAAAATGCTTCATTCAGTAATCTCATCATGTGATCCATTCTTCGGTTTCGATTTTATCAGTTTCATTTCTCTTTGTTGATATGAAGTGCAAGAAATAGGACTAAGGCACTGTCGTACCATATCCTTCTTTGTTGATAACCGATTTTCTGATTATTTAGACTTTCCAACTTAGCCTATAACCCATTCATTTTATCTTACTTTTAAAGTGATCAGTTACTTTATAACCATGTAAAAGCTAACTTTGTGTCAAATTGAGAATATGAAGTCAAGAAATCTAAATTTGAAATTCAGTTTGATGTAGGCTACTATGATCGTGCCAATTAGTTGACTGTATTGAACAAATTAAAGACTTAACTTGAAAACTCGACTTATCAATTCATAGCACTGATTTCCCATACTAGTTTATGAATCCAACAGATCAGCTTATGATAAAGTTATGTTATTTTAACATATACGAATGAGATGGGTTTTACGATTTTAGGTCTTTTTTATTGAAGCATCATTTCCTTTTCATTTGAAAGAAAATCTTCCTATTTATAACACATATAGATTGCTAATGGACTAATTGCATGTGATTGGACCGTTAGACAATATGCATTACAAAAAGCAACTCACTTAACAATAAGTCAAGTAATTCTAGCTAGACAGTGTAATTTACATTCAAGTCATAATAATCTTGTTTGTTCATTGAATCACCATGACGGAAATTGTGCTACACCAGCGAAATGCCAATTATATACAGGACCGGATTGTGTGAAAATAATGTTTAAGTTAATTCAGTTTCTTCTTGATGATCCTGTCGATGCAATATTCACTGATGCTTTGGTAAGTTTCTTATAATACGATTTCCTTTATGTTTAAAACCTTTTATAGCTTTTACTCCTATCGTGAGTATCTAGTTAATATTTGAGCATTATTTTCAAAAACTCCTTACCTTATCATGACGAAATATACATTGATAATGTTATTCAGAAAAATCAATGTTTTATAATCACTACTCTAACTCAGAAGACCCTATACTACCAAGAGTCTGGATATTATTTTATATTTTTAACTAGGGTTCATTTTCGTGATAATTTGGTGGTTTTTAGTGCTGTAACAGACTTACTTGAAAGATTATTGTGAACGCAATAAACACACAAAATCATTCTCTAAAATCTTTTTGGTAAAAATCAGACCTCTGGAATGAAATAATTCTCCGAGAAGTTAAAAATTAGAGTAGGATGATTTATGAAATGATGAATGGTCAATTATTTCATGTCAATCGACGTATAATTCTGTATAACACTCAAATGGTGGACAATGATAACTGAAGATTTGATAATCAGGACTCGATAGGAAAGCTAATGCTATACGAGCTTTCCACGATCGTTGTTTTTATTTAGGGTTTTTCTCATCACTTTTTATAGATTTAACTAAGGTGGTTGAATCACTGAAGGGACGAGTCTTTATTTATCTACTCGGATTAAGTGGAAGCCTCTTCCACTTTAGTGGGTTGGTGTATAATAAAATCTGGACATGGATTCAGAAAGCTATCTTGACTTTACCAACTAACACCGTCGTTTTATTAAACAAAATGTCCATTTTCCAACCAAAGGATGAGTGTACTGTTCATTAGTTCACTGTGTTTTACTTTATGGTTGTGAAATATACTTCAAAGTAGAGGATACTTGTAGGTTACAAGTATTTGATCATAAGTGTTTTCGTAGCATTGTCCACGTATGTTGACATCACCGTGTGAGTAATTCTGAGGTTAAACTCAAGGACGAAAATATCAAACCAGTTGATGAAGTAGTAACTGTATGAGGTAGTTGAGCATACGCAATGCGTATCGTAACCACCTCAGTCGATGAAAGCTAATTACTTCATCAATTGATTTGCCAGTGACCCTAAAAATATCATAGCTCTGTTTACACACAGATTTCTATTACCGGGAGTAAGGTTTTAATGTTAGAGCTAACATAATAAGAACAACCAGGAAAAGACCTATGTGATGCGCCTAAAGCACTTGCCACTAGGCCCCAACGGTTACGCTCCCAAGTCATCAAGACCACTATTAATACAGTTTGTTATTGTGAGGTATCTCAAGAAGAATCCTTTCACGGCTTGTGCAACCAGGGGACGACAATCGTTCACATACATATGATAGTATTCGAGACCAACTGGTTTATGATCAAATCCCCCCATAGGGAAAATGATGGATCTATACATTTTGGGATGGAAATTTAGATTAGATAATAAAGATTGATTTCTCTTTCATTATAAAATGTTGTTTCTTTTGCATCTAATATTATTCATCTCATTAGTTCTCCAACCTATTTATTATTTACCCACTGTTAGCTTACATCGGCTTTAACTATAACGCGATTAGCAAGAACAGAATGCTACTCAGTCTTGAGCCATATCGTTTCTGTGAGGGGTGGGATACTGCTCAGATTGCCAAATGGAAGCGGATAAAATGGGTTTCAAATATGTGACCTAATTGTTAAAAATCAAATGGTTTGGCTACTGAGTCACCGCTTCAAATTGATTAGTTTCTTTATTGAAAACGCTGTACCATATCTGTTATCTGCACTAGACGATAACTGATTGTTGCGTACGCAGTTAAATAAATGTATAAATAATCTGTTTCCAATTCACAATGCTAAATTATCGGACAGTTGTTTAAATTTATTTTATCATTTTCTTTCATTCTTTTTGGAAATCTAATTAGCGAGCTTTTCGTGAGTTACTTGGATATTTGGTTGTTTATAATAAAGAAACTCAAACGGTACTGCAAAAAGCAATTGGTCCAATTCTACGTCGTCTATTACGCTTCGTAGGTGGACAAAGTAACTTATGGAATCTACGTAATCTGGAATCATTTTTACCGTTAGCAACTCGTCAACAAAATGATGACGTAAATAAAACAATTACAAATTGTAATCTGACGAACAACAATTCATCTTATTTAGATGTGAAAAAATCTGCCAGTTGTCAATTAAATGTTAAGATTGATGAAAATAATCTCACAAAACCTACGAATGAATTAAGTATTGCATTACCGAAAATACCAGCCGATGCCAACTTTCGTGATCGCTGCAATCTTGCGTTAGCTACACTTATAGAACTAGCCAAAGGACAAACAGGTGCTTTAGCCATCGGTCGAGAAGTTCACTCTGGTAAGAAGGATTTTTCTACATACTATTATTTAATTTTCATCCTCATTTATGAAAGAACTTTAGAAAATAGTGCTTTTCTTTGTACATCATTTACATGCTACGTTTTAAGTCCAAATTTTCCCTAAGAGTATGATATAGGGATGAGCTTAAAACAACCACAAGGGATTTTTATTCAGTTCTCTAGTCAATCACTAAATGGCTTTTCCAAATGTGTAGTTCATGGAAAAGGAAACAATAATATTACGAAGTGTAGACAGATTTTGCATAATCAGGGAATCTACCAAAGTCTTATAAAATCTTTCCTGTCTGTATACCGAGAAAACAACAAAGTATAAATTCGTCTATATGATTATGCAGCACCTGCCTTCTCGAACCTTTATAAAGACTCAAAGAGATTCTAGGAGTCCTCAGATTGTCTCCTGGTTATTAATTACTGTTAAGATTTATAACTAGGAGTTAGTTAGAAATTAAGGTTAGAGTTTTCATCACGAACTGAAATTGGCATTAATGAAAGAACAATTTGTAACCATGTGGATTGGGAGCTTGCGGTTAGGTGCTTACGATTTTGGACACAAGGTTAAGGTGAGGGTTTATTTGCACGTGTCATACAGTGAGAACTAAACATTTGATACGTTTGGAACTGTCACTTTCACTCTAGGATTAAAAAATACTTTCATTTCCCTATTAAATGTTCTGAGCACTATACGAGGGTTTTAGTGGCCCGTGTATCTGACCCCATGTAGATCGTAAGAATGTTTATTACCATCTATCCTCGTATACAATCATCGACTTAAATCACGTTAGTCAATAACGGAATTTAGGTAAGTCAATTAACGAGAATGGCCTTTGGATACATATATTTTGTATGTAAAGTGAATGCGATAGAACAAAGCGAAATGACGTGCAGGGTAGATAGCTGGTAAGCCAACTCATTTTTAGCCAGGCGTTACTCAATATTTATAGGCAGACAAAATAAACTACAGACATGTGATGAGACATGGGATATGAAGTGTACACACATATACGCTCATATAAAAACAGTCAAGACTAATAAGCTAATAATTGACAAAGTCAAAATATGACTTAAGTAGAATGAATAGAATGGGATGTCCGAAAGCTAGAATAAGGTATATGGGCTTAACATAATAACTGACACTACAGGGTATTTGTACTGCTCATGTTATGCGAAATAAGATCGAGTCATTTACGAATTAGGCTCATAAAAGCTTATAATCATTTTCCAGACACTGATTGGCTTATCCTTATACTTTTACGGAATTTTATGTATTGCTCTCATGTGATCTAGTCACTTGATAATAGAGTCCGTTAATGACACGATCGTTTTGTACCTGTCGAACTAATGACCTACTATTATTCAGTTGCTCAATGACTATGAATTACGACCAAGATCTTAAGGCCTGTCAGTCCACGAGCTTCTAATATCCCCTTTGTGAACAATCAGAAGATGAACAGGTGGTTTCGCCCTATATTATTCTAACTCGTTTATATACACAATTACACGACCACAATGCACCAATAAGATAACAGAGTCATAAGTTACACAAACACGGTAATAGGTAAATAATTAACCAACAATAATTCCGAAACCGTAAGACATATATCGACAATTAATTGGTAAAATGAAAGGCTATAGTTACGACAGTATGAAAATGAAACAACCCGAAAATGTAGATATTACACAATAAAGGTGCGTGTAATAATTCCATGTAGAATAGTATCGAAAGTTTTGCCTTTCCAAAATATTGATTCCTACATGACGTAATGAACTAACACTAATTAGTAAAGCGTTGACAACTGGTACCATTATTTTTTGAAAGGGCTGTCTTATAGCCTCATCTAACCGACTTTGTTCCCAAGTTAACATGTTTTATCATGGATATTTGAGGGGTAATCATTCTAATCACTGTAGAATCAAAAGTTTTAGAATAATTACATCTTTTCCTACCTTAAGCTATGTATGACCCATAAATGTTGTTCACCATCTCGTGATTTCACTGCAAGTGAGACTTCTCGTTACCAAATAAAAACATTTGTCCATGGAAGCTACATGTAAGAAAATCGGTTGTGTGACAAATCTCCAGTAATTTTATATGTATTCTTGGAATAATCAAACAAGTGCCATAGTGTGAAATAAGTGAAGTAAATAAATGTAATAATCTTCAGTAGCTCATGTTTAAATGAAAACAGTCCAATTGTTTTGAACATATAAGTTTACGACCCATCCACCATAGTTAATTATAGCTCCATATTTAATCATTCATAGATGTAATAATATGGTGTAATTATATAGTGAGTGACTTCTTCAATTCAATCATATCAGTTTTGACTCATTTTGGCGGTAAAATGGAATAAATAAATAGTAAAGCTTCTTGATGAAGCTTTGAAATAAGGAGAAACCAATTCTTTCAAACAAGTAGAATGCAACTTAAATCAGAATAGGAAATATCATTGTTTTGTTGTTTGTAGTTGAAATCTCACACTCAGTACTTAGGATTATTTTTGTATCACATCCTGATTAGACAAAAAAGTTTAAATGTTGACATAGATGTATCTTTTTGGTGTAGTAAAGTTAATAGGGGCAACTGAAAAAAGCACGTACTTGAGTCACAATAGATGGTCAACATGCATCAGTAACTTAGTGAAGCGAATTAAAAGTAACTATCATTATTTAAATCTTAATACTTCAGTTTCTGTATTCATTCCCTAATTTAGGTTTTCATAGAACCATTGATAAAAAGCACATTTCCTTTATATTTAATTTGTACAGCTTCTCAATGTTTACCTGTTAGTGGTATACAACACATGGTACGTTTTGTTTTGAGTTCTGCAAAGTTTCATGCCACTCATTTAATCGGTCGTCTAACAGTTGTTGATAAACTAATTCGAATGCATCAATCAAGAAGAATATTACTAATGCAACAACAATCACAACGTCATGAATCCTTATTATTGTCATCTGATTTAAGTATCAAGACTAATCCTGATAATAATAGTAATAATAATAGCAATGATAGTAGTAATAATAATAATAACAGCACTGACATGTCATCACCAATTGGTAAGTCATCATCAGTTGTTAAAGATGAAACAAATTCATCATCATCATCACTAACAACAACATTGTCATTAACAGACCAATCATTAGCTAGACGACATTTATGCTCTACTATAATATTTGCTCGACGTCATTTATTACCGATTTATCCGAAACCGGATAATATGACTATGTGTTTTCCATATCATTATCAATTACAATCAACTGATGCACATTGTGGTGATTTTTTATCAAGATTACCACCACCACCACCATCATCATCAATATCATCAGCAATGAGAACGATTAAAGCTACAGCAACAGATCAACATCAACACCAGAATGAATTAAATAATGTGGATTATTATCATTACACACAATATAAAGCTAACCGAATTGTAAGTTATAAAAAATTGTGTATCTATGATTAATTAGTTTTTGGCTGGTAATTCTGAATAAACATGAGAATATTGTTTACGATTTCTCGAAATTAACTAATTTTAATGAGCTACTTTTAAAAATAAATATTTATAAGCCCGTGAAGTTCAATTTAACAGTAACTTAACGAAGTTGGTTTAAATGACTCTCATTACTGCCGATTATGATATAATCAAATTATTTTCCATTACGTCAATTGTAGAAGAAAGAAAGAAGTTTCAGGTACCCCTGGACTCGACTAGTTATCATGAATATATGATACTAGCTCAGTAGATTCCAGGAATTTTTTCACTCTCTATAACTGAAGTTTTATCGATCTTTAAATGAACATTTTCAAATATTAAATATTTTTTTAAATTAAACAAACAATTGAAAGGATAGCACACTTGGAAAGTGGAGTTGAACAATTCTACCTTTGATCTTGAAATAAATACTCTCCTGTACTTCTGATGAAATTTCTACTACAAACGTGACATCAATCAATTCATTTCTCTTACTGTCGATGATTTCTCAGTAAATGACAAGTATAGCAAGTGTCTCACGGTGATTTTTAGCAATATTAAAAATTAACGTCGAATATTGAAGAATTCCAGTCTACGAAAATTCCTAAATATCTATTGCTCATCGTGTAACTTCTAATGTTTCATCAGTGGCTCTAACAATACCAGATACAGAATTTACTTGTTATTTCAATAAGTTCAAACAACAAACATCCTAAAGTAATATAAATCCATAATTACGGAAAATTTAATCTTTCTTCATACAAATTGATTTTCGATGCCTTACTTTGTTAATCAAGTACCAATTTAATTCATGAGAGGTATGAAAGTTATTACTTTTGATCAAATTAGCTACCCAGATAGACTACTTTTTATCTAAATCCAAATCGAATTGGATAAACTGAATGATTAATTCGAACAGCCACAGTTGGCGAACTAATTTTCAAGTACAGAGATGATGTTTGAAGTAGAAAGAAAATCAGAGTAGTAATAGTTGACTCACATGGCTCAAGCAATCATAGGATTCAGTATTGGTAACCTGAAGAAAACGCTGGTTCGAATGTTTCACAATTTATTTTTTCCTTCATCAAATCCAAGTAATTTCTTATTCATTATATACCGTTATTTATTATGAGAAAATGGTTTATCCCACTCTATTAATCCCATATTATCACTCAAGAACTTATTTTTGGAAAGACTATCTCAACTGTTTACTTTATTTATAGGCTAGACGAGTCTTTCTCACTGCTGCCAGAGCATTGCTTACTTGGCAAAGTGAAGAAATTTTTGATCGTTATGATCCGATTCCACCGTCTACGTTTAATGCGAATTCATTTATTGAATCAGAAATTAATCGATTGGATGCACCACTGGCTACATGGTTTCGAAATCGATTATGTTTGCTACTTTACTCATCACATGAAACATCTAATGTACATAGAATAACTAAGAATAATAGTTGGAACATTTCGTTATCGAATCAATTACCAACAGTTATTAAACAATCATATGCTACACCATCTAATACTGAGGCCCTAGCTTTATCATCCACATCATCATACATAACATGTCCAACTTATAACAAAAACATCAGTAAAATAGAAAAATTTAATCGAATGGACGAAGTTAATTCTTCTAAAGATATATCAAGTCAACAACAGCGATATGAACAACAAGGTGCTTATAATTCACTACATCCACTAGATGAAGAGTTATCTTTTAGGAACACTTCTTTCTCTTCTATAAAAATACCACCGATCCCACCACCAAGAAGATTAACTATCAGTAATTCTGAATTATTAATTGATTATAAAAAAGATTCTACTAGATCTGAGAAAGATAACAGTATTAATGGTCTTGCTGCAACTGTTAATAACGGTGATGATGATGATGATGACGAAAGTGAAAATACTAAAAAGATTAAAGCTCAGATTTTAAAATCATCATTTGCTCGAATTGCACTGGAACCAGCGTATGATCTGGTTGCTTTGTCTGAATCTGGTAACTATAGTAGTGTAAGTGAATTTGAAGATGATGACGACGAGGATGATGATGAAAATGAAGGGGAAGACCAACAACAGCAACAACAAAATAATTTAAACGAACCAATTTATACAGGTCGATCACTTGGTTCCGAAGCTGATTTACAATGTGAACAAGTTACTGTCTTAAGAAATGCCTTAACACGTTCTACACATCAATTAAAACCTTTGTTGCCAATACCTGGTCTGTCATTTGTCATGAGTTCATTTCAACAAACTAAAAAGTTACCTAATTCAGATGAATATTATGAATCAGTCGATTGGATACGTGGTCCTATTCTAGGTCATGGTGCATTTTCACAGTGTTATCAAGCACGTGATGTTAGAACTGGCCTACTATTAGCTGTAAAACGCATACGTCTTGGGCGAAACGGCATGTTTTCACTTTTCTCTTCAGAGAAGAATAAAGCATATCCATCACAAATACGTCAGCAAAATGACCATAAGGACGAAGCTAATTGTAACAATAATGATAATGACAATAATAATAATAATAATAATAATAATAATAATAATAATAATAATAATAATGGTCAACAAAATCCAATTTACCATCGTCCATTATCACCGACATCTTTAAATCAATTAGCTGAAGTTGAAACCGAAGTACGTATTATGCTCCAGTTAGATCATCCTAATATTCTACGTTTATTTGGTGCTGTGCATTGCGTGAAGCGTGGGTTCGTTGATTTATTTATTGAATGGATGCCAGGGGGTAGTATAACAAGTTTATTACAACAATATGGAGCTTTTAATGAATCAATTACGTTAAATTATGGTATACAATTAATACGTGGTTTAGCCTATTTACACAAACATGGTATATTACATCGTGATTTAAAAGGTAACTTAAAGTGAATATTTCATCCACTGTTATTTTTATTATAATTAGAAAGCTTTCAAATTATTTGTCAGCTAATACTACTAAATTAAACTAGCAAGTGAACAGACACTACAAAGTTGATCAGCAGGTTTTGTCAAATAGATTATCTTGATGTTAATAGCGCAAACGATTTTGACCACCATGCAACTGGATTCTTTAAATATGTGGTACATTTATGTTATATAGACTATATGGACTCTGAAATTTTCACCACGAATTAATTTGATTAAAATAAAAGAGTTATTCCATATCGCTTATCTTTTGATAGCTACCCTCCAAACATCAGTCCGTGATAAAAATCAAGTTTAATTAATCTCCATAAGTTCCCCAATACTATATTTATTTTCTTCACTGGAAGGTTAAAAAGTGAAAATTAGTTCATACATGTTATGTAGCTTTGAAGTAGACCAACTATATAGAAAGCTTCTCGTATAGATAATATGACTTTAATGCACTAAACGTTTTCTTGTGACTGGAATTGGGAGTAGAACAAGCGTTTTATTAGTTCTGAATATCACCCATTGAATTATTTAAATGTGAATAGCATTGAAGTTATTAAGAATATGATTAAAAATCTGAAATGTTTCTGACTAATATATGCAGTGTTTGTATTTTCTCGTTGCTGATATTCAGAGCTGCAAATGGTCAGTCTCTTTCGGCTCAAGTCATTCATGAGTGAATTGTCTTAATATGATTATTAAGTCAGAATTTATTAGTAAAACTTTAGCAATTGGAACAGACAAACACTCATTGCACAAGCTAATGACTATCTGAACCCAGTAGCTCAATGGATAATGTGTAAGAGTTTCAGATAGTAGGTACTAGGTTTGAGTCTCAGAGTAAACATCAACACTCGATGAGTTCTGGATAGAAAGAACCACACTCTGGATTCTACTTCTAGCAACCATCCAATTTCACCAAAAACAACTTTGACTATTATTGGAAGAAATATCACCTTCTAGGAAACAAAAATTTCATTACCGTTTGCCAAGTTAACTTACTAATGGAAACCAGTCAAGACAAAGTCTGGTTTAAATAAATATTTCAATCTTTAAATATGTAGTAACGAAAATAGTAAAATGTGGATCCAGTCACTCAATCAAATGTGGTTACAATACAGTAATATATAAGTAGTTTTAGGCATATTTTCTTAGCTAGAATATGAAATTAATTATTTAATGTGAATTGTAAAGTTACTTAATCATACAATCGACACTTAAGTCATAATCTTATTTAAAAATACATTGTATTATACATTAGGTGCTCATATTGCCATTAGCAGTAATATCACAAAACTGTTACTCTTCTGTGACTGTGATGCTGAATAACCAATAAGCACACAAATGCTTGAACGCGCTTTCATTTACTGAGTAAATGGAATACTAAGCTCGTTGAGGAATCCTCATACGATAATATAGGCAGCCTAAAAAAATTTCGACTGTTCCTTTGTATGAGTGAATAAGATCGAAATATGGATATCACAAATTTCTGTTATCCCTCTTATATCGCTTTGACGTTAATTATCTGTTGTGCAATCATTCACACCGTTAATGAAGCGTTGATATTACATCTATTCACAGTTTTTCAGTCGACACTTTGTCTGTACATGCATCATTAAACCGAATAAAGTATAATGTATTTTATATAGGACTATTTTGATAATTTATAGTTTCACTCTTTGTATATTTGTAATATTTAAGGTGCTAATCTTTTAATCGATAGTACTGGAACTGTTATCAAAATATCAGATTTTGGAGCCTCAGCTCGTTTAAGTGGTGAACAAAGTGTTGCTGGTCAATTTCAAGGACAAGTTATAGGTACATTTTCATTTATGGCACCAGAAGTAAGATAATTATTTTTTTTATTTGTTTAATGTTAATTATACATCTTATCATTGCTGTGACAGGCTCCATTGATTGCGATGATTCATTTGACTTAACTGAAATGAAGTCAATGATCGAAGAAAAGATGGTATGTCTGAAAATCAATGACAGCAATAACAACTCCCGTTAATTCCTATTTTCGTTAGAAATCTTGGGAATTCTACTATGGGTCATTTATTTGTTCTCAATTCACGTTTATTTTGTAGCAAGTTATGTAAAAAGCAGTTTTATTTTATTAGCTTCAGGAGAATCATTGACAATTAATGATTTCTATATAGATGTTTCATTCTAGTTTTAGGTCTTTCCATAATGTTTACGCTACAATTCCGCATCGGTTCATTCGACACTTTCGGGTCTCGTAGTGAGCACGATACTACTAAGCTGGAATCCAATGGTCTATGCATTTCCAAACATTTTCTATTCACGATTTAACACTAACCACTATCCATTATTCACACTACTCCTACTATTTCACCCGCTATTTATACTGTTTGTGCTTGTCAGTGTGGGAAGTGTGGAGATTGCTGAGTTTTATTATGATCAAAAACCAATCCAAGCCAGATAACTATAGAAGACCTGGAAGTATTGGACAGTAGTTTCATCGATGATCAACTCAATAAACCACATTTGATTATATGCTTTAGGTTTTCATGTAGGTAGTTTATAGTCTTCAGTTTATCTTTATTGGACTCTATTAATTCCAATGTGATAAATAATATTTTTCTTTCTTATTAATATTACTAAGTCTTAGATATTGTCAAACAATCCAATCACTATTGCGATTTGTATTTTCATTTTTTAAAAATATTATTAGGTACTTCGAGGTGAAACATATGGTAGAGCTTGTGATATTTGGTCTGTTGGTTGTTGTCTAGTAGAAATGCTTACAAGTAAACCACCATGGCATGATGCTAGATTAACAAACCGTTTTGCTCTTATGTTCACTGTAAGTGTATATCAGTGTATGTATGTATTCTGTTTATTCAATAATAGTATTACAATGGGGGGTGTTGAGATTGTAAAACATTCTGTAACTTAAATCACAAACTGATCTTAGTTAAGCAAAGATGGATAGTGGCTAGCATCTTTGCTTAATAAGCTTTTGACTTAAGGCTATATCGAGGCAATCTGCACAGGATGCACATATGCCAACAAGGGACTGATCAGTTGCAGTCCTAAATAACAATGGGAAGGTACAAGTAAAACAATACTAAGTGAATTTGATCTTAGTTCATCATTGGAGACTTGGTAGCTTTGGATGTCCGTTTCATCCTAGTATGGGACTCTTCATCAATTTGCATCCATGACTCCGCATCTGATAATCTAACCCAGGACTTTCAGTTTCACAAGCGAACTATCAACCTCTAGACCAAACTGGTCAATTCACGATATTCCTTATGACCATTCAGTGCCTGCGGTGGATAATAATAATAATAATAATAATAATAATAATAGCTTTATTATGATATTTACGCTCCTTTGAATTCAATAAGCCAAATGAAATTAGCCAACACTTACAATTCATCTTTAAACTAGTTAAAAATTTAAATCATATATTGTTGTTTTTAAAAAAATAATTAGCGGAAATATTATCCTGAAAGATTAGTACATGTGTAAGTGTGTCAGTTTATTTGTTTCGTGGTGTATATATGGGTGTGTATGGTATGTGTTTAGATAAAACTAACACTAACACATTAAGTAGTTTGCTTTGATGTGCTATTTACTTTTCATTTTTTATTTTGAAGATGGTGTTTCACAACTGACTGAATCAAAAATTCACAATAAGTTTGTTGCATTGTTTCTTTCCAATCTATGAAATTTTCGAAACACTTAAATGAGTTATCCAGTTGTTGATATAAGTGACTGTATTTCGATCAGTCTTTGGTGGCATATGAACACTGTGCTGACTGAGTCAATATAGCCATTAATTCACAGGCTATCTAGAATAGGTGAAACGTAACTAATAGTGTGGACATCAATACTAATATGCAAGTGCATCAAGTTGATGAGTCCTAAATAAAGTGAAACACGAGTCCTAGATTCCACTGTTAGTCTCACTTATTCTGTTCTGTTTTCTTTGTGATTTCGTAACAACATTTGACTGAACAATAATATTCCAAGTTTTTACTGACTTATAGACATTTGATCAGCAATAGTCAATAACCTTCTACAGGACATTATAGTCGCTACCTGAATTGCTACTTAATAACATTTGTTGATCTATAAGCTAGACACTGAGTTTTATCAATAACTTTGCCTAGACAAACGTCCCAAAATTATTTATGAATATATTCTGATTGTTTTCATTTACTACTTTTTGTTCTACACCATATTCCTTCTAATTTTGCTGGTAAACAAACACGCTAATAAATCCACAGATCATATCTGTAGTACATGAGTTCTTTCCAATAAGAAGTGATTGGTTTATAGGAATTCAAATGCAAGATATGGTAGACCAGTACCTGACACAATAATTTCTGAACTCGTTTCATCCACTAATTCCTGACTGTTAATGATGAGTAGGTTTGATTTCAAAGTCAACCGTTTTACTACTCACTGTTTTCTCTGATTATTATTAGGCTAATAAGTTTTATTTATTATCGTCATAGTGATTGGTATTATATCTATCATATTTTCTCATTTGTACACTATTCAGATTGCTACTTCCAACTCACCTCCTACATATCCGAAAGATTTGACTACTGATCTTATCGCAGTTCTAGATGCGTGTTTTGCACGTAATCCATCTGATCGTCCAACAGCCAACCAACTATTAACTTTCAATGTATTTGCACGCCTTATAAGTCAACAACAATCAGTTACTGCATTAGAACAAACGAAACATGGGTTGATATCATCTTCAGTACCAACATCTCCTAATGCAATAAAAACTCATAAAAACTCTGATAAATCGTTAAAGTGTCAAATAAACTCAATGAAATTCAGTACAAAGTCTTCATTTAACTATCAACGTTTATTTAAAACATTCCAGTCAAGTAAAATTAGCTCTACACTGAATGATAAAAATGTGACAGTAGTCGAAGAAGCGGAAAATGAAGAGAGTGAAGATGATGGTGAGGGTGGTGTGGGTAGTTTTGAGAGTGATAGTAAAGCTTTAGCGACATCTACACATCTTAAACATATTCAACATCATTCTGATAAACATCGTCTGCAAAAGCAGCATAATCAACATTTTGATGACAGTGGACTTTTGACTAGGCGAAGAAAGACAAGAAGACCAACTTTACCACCATTAAATTTTCATAGAAAATATTATCCGCATACGCCTGTTGTATTCTCATCCTTCAAATAATGATAGATCACACCATTTTAAGTTATCATGCAAATATTTAAATTGTCAGAAATGTAGTTTGTGGACATAGAAACATGTTTTTTTAAACATTTATTATAGGTAAGTTAACTTTCTTTTCAAAGGGTTGTGTAAACAAATTAGTGTTGATACGAAGACACTACTGAATAAAATGAATAAAACATTCGATTTGTGAATAATTTGAAATTACTTAAATCTAATTTATCGACCTAACTGCGTTATGCTAATCAAATACCAGGCATAATTATGTTTGGTTAACTTTATTTCAATTACTCTGAGTATCATATTATTCTACGAATGATACAATAGTGAACTTCTATCTTTAGAAGTATTTGCTTTGTTTCATTTATCATCCGTTGTATTATGATAAAGAGTATCACGTACCAGTATCTTATCCGATCTAGTTACTAACATAATTCAATAGGAATTCTTAAGTAACCTCAGTAACACCAGCAATACAAATTAGGTCGATGAATTTTTATTTATATGATACCGCTTAACGTCAGTTTGTTGATCGAGCAACACGTGTATTACCTCAACATTTCAAAGCATATTCATTGAAACGTGATGTTAGTAAGCATTCATTGACTAGTTTTTAATACTTAATAGTGCAGAGTTAATATAACATCTATGATTATGCTATTAAACTACATATTATAAACTATCAGTGATACACAATTTGTTTAATTTATGAGTACTTTCTCGTGTATAGACCAAGCTAAATATAAAAGTATGTTGATGTTAAAAAAAACGTAATCTTGATACAATTAATAACTGTCGGAGCTGCCCAAATTACTTAGATGCCTAAAACTAGGTGTAATTTGCTCAGTGATGGTTGATGATTTCTATCTTAGGTAATCTACCCTATGTAGTGATATCTGTCTGGAAAAAGTTTCGAAGAAAGGAAAGTGTTATCGACTAAGTTAACTGTTAAACTGAATTATATCACGTAAACAATTTGTCCAGTGTTTCTTTTTCAAGATTAACGAAAGACACATTTTATCCAATGAGGTCTTCTAATATCACTTTTTACCTATCAATAATCTAAAAATTTCAGGTTCTATTTAATGAAACTAATTCATTTCAGTATTCAAGATCAAATGCATTATGCTATTTCCCCATAGAGGTGTGAATTCAAGTTTTATAACTACGAAACCATTAAGATATTGGTTTATTTGTTAGTTGAATTAAAGTATCTAAGATTGGAGTCAATGATTCATTCATTCATAAACAGAGTAGAACCCTGACATATATGTGCATCGATTCAAGTTACTTAATCACGTTAGCAAAGCACGATGAAATTTTCAAGACCAATGCCATATTGCTAAAAGTAGAAAAGGTTAGACATATAAATTGTGATTTGAGAAGAAACAATAAATTCGAAGGATGGGAAGTATGAGTATTTTAAAACAAAATGCTAATACATTTACACCATTGCGATCAGTTTTAAGCCATTTTAACTAACCTCACCTCACTGACTCCAACCAGGTAGTCTGAACCTATCAAGATGATTTAGGCTAACAGTTAATGACTTCATTAATTGATAATACATCCTGGTTTACTTGCCCGTAGGTTTATCTTAATCTAGTTGTTTAATTACTTTCGATATTTTCATTCTTCAACTAAAATTTTCAAAATAAATCTCATTCTCTTATTCATTTCTGTTACTATAATGTACACAATATAACATATATCATTAATATACAGATATTGTAAGTAGTGCACTATCTTACCCATGTATGTATGTCTAGGTAACTAAGGTGTGAAGAAGTGAACACGAATCCTGTAATGTGATATCTCAAAAATTATAATGTAAACCATTATATATTGGATGACATCATTATTATATTAATTATGTATATTCGAATAATTTGCATTTATTTCATCAATTCATTTATTTCAATGTTTTTCTTTTGTCAATTTCATAGGTATTTTCTCTTCTGAAAAATATCACACAATTTATTTAGGTATTTTATTCTTATCCTGAAATGAATTGTAATTTTTTTCTATTAACAATTCACAGTTTTAAATGTTGTATAAATTTGGTGGTTGGTATTTCTAAAAAAATAAACAAAAAAAAGAGAGAAAATTTTCTCAACTTAATTTGCGTTAATCTTTTGTCTACCACTGATAATAGAAAGCCAAAAACAAAAACGTTTCTCTGTCATTCTTTTTCATAGAATAATGTGGATTCTAGTTATTTATTTATTTATTTATTGAATGATCATTACTCTTAGTAGGATTATTCCATTATTGTTGTTAATTAATAATTCAATTGTATAATTTGCGTTTTATTATTATTATTATTATTATTATTATTATTATTATTATTATTATGAATGAATGAATGAATGAATGACGGAATTCGACATATTTGTAAATCTCTCATTTTATAATTATGTATAAATAAAATGTGAGATACATATTTCTTTACTTCAATGACATTCTTATTTATTCACTTCACTAATTATATGGTCTCTACATTAATCTTCCACTAATGATAATTGATTTGATTCATTGAAAAGAAAAGAAAAAAAAAGAAGACAAACAGTAGTATTCTAAGTGTATCACTTTACTGATAGTGAAAAGAAAAAAAAGAATTCAATCAAGTAAGCATTTCTTTGAATTATTATTATTATTTTTTTTAATTATGATGATTGTTTATGTTTATCAGTGATTATAAAGGGAACTTGTCTAAAAATAATCATTGTCTTTTTCTTCATCTCTTAGTCTTCTTCCTCTTCAAGTTATATTGTATCATTTTGGGTTGTTTTCTTTGAGAAGAAAAAATTTTGATTTTTCTTATGAAATTTATATTCTATTGATTGATTGGTTTATTTTTGTTTTAATCGTCAAATATGTTTTACGATGTAAATGTGGTGAAATAATCATCATCCTTCATCATCGTTTTACAGAAATACGTTCCTTTTTTTTCTCTATTAATTTACTTTTTTGGCCTATATTGAAATTATGGTTTTTTAATGGTTGCTGTTATATATTACCGTTGTATTATTATTATTGGTATTATTATTATTAAGACAATCAAACTGGGTCTAAATTCTTCTCATTAACAATATACTACTACTACTACTACTACTTATTATTATTATTATTATTATTATTATTATTATTATTATTATTATTATTATCATTAATAGGAATAACTAGGATGTTTTTCTATTATATATATAAACCAACCGTTATACTCATTACAATATTTGTGATAATCAGTTATAATTGAATGTTTTTATTCACCTTAGGATTCTAATATTGCATTGTTTTTTTTTTAAGAAAAATATTTCTACTTTGTATCTCCCTCTCTCAACTTATGACACCTTTATCACGGACAGACACATCACTTTGTATAATCAACATTCTTTTTCTTTTGTATTTAGTTATTTATTAG
This sequence comes from Schistosoma haematobium, assembly GCF_000699445.3. Classification (NCBI taxonomy): domain Eukaryota; kingdom Metazoa; phylum Platyhelminthes; class Trematoda; order Strigeidida; family Schistosomatidae; genus Schistosoma; species Schistosoma haematobium. The sequence continues at coordinate 40,534,581 of NC_067199.1, forward strand.
ATTGTTTTAATAAATATTTTCTCAGAAAAGGATAAACAATAATACAAGAATACACACAATAATTTATACCATATATCAATGTGTTCTTTTTATTTACTTTTAGATATTTTATTAATTTCAATAGTTGAGATCATTAGTCAATTCAATCTACACCACCATGGAAAACTTAAAAGTACTGGACGGCCGTTTCGTCCTAGTATGGGACTCCTCGGCAGTACGCATCCACGATCCCGCCCCTCGCGAGATTCGAACCCAGGACCTATCAGTGCAGTGCTTTCACGTTTTTCATGGTGGTCTACCTTCAATTGACTCATGATTTCAACTATTGAAATTATTAAAACCCCCACAAAACCCCTTCAGATATTTTATTGTTCCAATGAATTCTGTCAGATAGTTTGGGATTTGATGAACATTTTAATATACTCAAAAAAGGCTTAATTTTCTTATGTTTCCCAAAATGATGTAAGTTTTTGGTCTCTAAAACGGTGCCACCCGAAATTCCAATTATTACTGTAGATGAAGTGAAAATTAGACTTTTGCATCAGCAGTGAATGATCGATGTGTAGTCACATTAATTAATATAAGCTCACAGATTCTTTATTGTTGTGACGGTTACGGATTCAACTACTTAACATATCTACTCAGTAGGATCACTAATTTACTAAGTCTGCGTACGCCAATAATACATATAACCTTAGCTGCACCTGTCCCCATTAAGTATGCTGACGCTGGTTGGACAACCAGAGTTCTTTCTGTCCTTAACCTCCTCAAATTGAACACATGAGTGATATTGGGAGCTGATCAAATGTAGAGTTATGAGATTAGTCGATGATAATCAGAAGTGACCTAAAAGACAAGTGCACTTCATTGGTGAAGACACGGATCATTTTCCTAAGGGCTTTAGTGATATATATTGAAATGAGTATTGTGCATTATATACTTTGTCGCTCAAATAGTCACTTGGGGGGGTAGCGCGTAGCACACCGTGTACTAGTACCAGTCTTCCGACACTACACGTCATAAAAGAAAGCGGCCAGCCCATCTATTTTCTGTATTTATGGCTCGAAGCTCATACAATTACATCGATTGCAACACTGTTATGGTTCGTTATTGCTTTAATGCTATTACTGATGCGTCTTACTCGAACGGAACGAATGATCAATGATTCAGCGACTCAATAGATATTCTGGTTCGTTGTCCCCAACTCTGCCAACTCGATCAAGAAATCTGGGTAAGGTGCAGAAAGTGTATTCTACAGACAAACAGTAGATAACAAGTCAAGTCAAACACACAAATCAAGCGTATTTATACAAGTATTTACAATCGATATTGTCATAGAAAATTTTTAAACATTAATCAATGAGTTCATCAATTGACCTATTTGCACATTTAATCGATAGGTTCATCAATTGACCCCAATACAGATATTTAAACATTTAATCGGTAAGATGAAATTACAAAATATGAGTTTTGGGGATCTATCGTCCCCAACAAACACCGAAACGTATAACAAGTGAGAAGTTTCATTAGATTCATAATTAGGTCATCTGTGGTGCAAATTAGGTAACAGATGTATAATTATTTAGTTTTAATTTCTGAGCCGTAAGTATAGATCAAAAGTTAGTGATGTAAATGGATGCTTACTATTGGAGCAACATAAAAATACCATAGACCAAATACTTGTTGATACATGATAAAAATATAATAATTCACTGTATAGTTCTCGAAATTCCAAGTTCACTTATTATTCTCCCATATTTAACTGATGAGTTTCTGTCTACTAAGTAGCAATGTAGTCACAAGTTCAAGCGATTCAACATCGCTTGTTCTGTTCCGTTATTAGATACTTGTAGATGATTGACAGGAAACCCCAGGACTTGGTTTGGATCCAAGCAAAATAAATTTAGAGCGTAAAACAATGAAAAGTTCTATTAGAGAAGAACCGGCTAGTTTTTCAATGCTGTCCATTGATACTTATGAATGATGAGTCTGTAAATAAGATGGTTTGAGTTGATTTGATGCAAAATATTGTTTCTTAATATAATGAACATCATCGAATGAGCATAACATTAAACGTGATAAGCTAGATGCATAACTTGGCCGCGTTTTCTTGAGTACAACTACTTAAAATCTCATCAATTCGATTTCTTGACAGCAACAGAGTAGATAGTATTTCATATGATACATTCAGTAACATTTCTCTAGATAATACAACCTTATGACATTTACTTTACCAAGGCAAAATTGTGTTCACAGTTGGATTTTTGATTTATTAAACCAAAACCTTTTTAGTTAGTATCAACTATCTGTGTGGTTTTCTTGACAAAAAGTCAATATCAGGCTTGAATGACGTACATTATAAACAATAGTGAATTAACCTTCATATTCAGTCAGATAAGACTTCGTCATTTGCTCATTAAATGACATTTATTCAACTTATTATTAATTCTATTCATTGGCAATGATGAACAATTATTGATGATTTTTCTAGTGTAACTATCCAGTGATAAATGTATATTCAAGGTGGGTGTCCGTATGTGATTTGATGACGAATTGGTTTATTTTTTATCGAAAGTATCTTTGTCCATCGGTTAAATAAAATATGATGACTAAAAGGTGAAGATGTTGGTTATGATATGTATGTCTATGTGATGTCTGTTGTTGAAATACGACTGAACTACAATTATCTGGAAGATAATTTTCGTCATGAAATGACATGAACTCATAAAAGATTAGAAACTTAACTTAATAGTGAATTGCTTCAAAATATATTTCGGACTTTATGGCGAGAAACTGTAACTAGTATAACTGATTTATATGAGTACTCAAATAGTCACTGGTAGCATTAGACAATGACCTCGTTATAATACAAATTACATAGAGTTGGAAATATCAATCACCAGAATCTGATTCCGTGATCCTTAAGGAGTGTACTCCTGTCTAAACTGGAAAATCATGAGTTCAGTCCCTGGAATGGTTTTGGGTGTTGACGGCTGGGGAATTTTAAACCAAGATGAAGCAGCTACTTGACACTCCTTTGTATTCACTAGTTTTTTCAGATGATATCAGTCTGTGACGAAAATTTTCTTCAGCCTAATTAATTTTATTGTTTGAACAACATTCTTAATTAGACTTTACATCTTACCTATTTATTATGAGATGAAAGTTTTTGTTGACTTAATATTTACTAATTGTGAACAGTTCCAGTTTATGGATATTTACTTTGTCATCTTGTTTAATTATTAATTTATACAAGATTAAATGAAGCAATCTACTATTTACAAAATTTAATTCTAATAAAATATGCAATCATTATTATTTCATCTTATTTCTTAACTTAATTAAAATAAATGATTTCTTTTAACGTTTCATTGTAATTGGATAACAGACCGTGAAGAATAAAATAGAATGAGACAATGAAAGAAGACAAAGATGACATAACTCAGAATATGTATATATAATTGCAATATTCTATCAATATAAACATAAACATACATGTATATTTATGCATAGATTGCACCGTAAGATTTTATTTGTTGATTAGCTATGAATCATTACTGTCAGAATAAACACAATGACAACTGTTAATGAACAGATGATTTCCTACTTTTCGTACTTCTTCACTACTTAATACTGCTGTTACTTCTATTACCATATAAACCCATACAAACAAATAGAAAATTTGGAACCTAATTGGCTAATGTACCACATAGAGTTATTTATTAACCATTTCGACTTACTAATATGATAAGAACTGATTTGTTTTAAGGGAATTCTTCATAATAAACCAGTGTTAGGAAGGAGTTGTCATACAACTTAGTAAATTACCCTTATTTGTTGTTTATAGTAGTTTAATCTTTTGATATTGTAAATTTTGGATACGCATTAAGCTTTTGTTGATTAATGTCAAGTGACTTAGTTTAATCTATTCAAACCTCGACTGTTAATCACTTCAAATAAAACACAAAGTCAGCGTATTCACATATAGTTGAGACCATGAGTCAATTGAAGCCCCTTCTGATACTAATCAACATATGCTCACTAATAACTAGCTTCAAGAGGTATTTCTTCGAGTCCTAGTGAGAAGCACTGACTAGTGGAGTTTAACCGTGTCTGTTGTGAGATAGTAACTCACCGAAGACAAGGAGTGATGTGCCACTCAATTTCGTGGGTTAGTTGAAGTTAGACATTAAGACCGTTGGATGCCAGCCGGCTCAGTGGTCTAGAGGTTGACCGTTCTCGCGCGAGATCGATAGGTCCTGGGTTCGAGTTTCGCGGGGCAGGATCTTGAATGTACACTGCCGAGGAGTCCCACAATAGCATGAGACGGCTGTCCTGTGCTTCATGGTTTTACATGGTAGTATAACTTCAATTAATTCATGATGTCAACTATTATAATTAAATATTGATATGACAAGATGAAAAGTCAAAATTGTATTGATTTAATCATAATGATTTTTATTCAACATCACTTCCGTTTTAATGCAATTTATTGATTACTCAATGTAGTATTCGTTTTATTTTCCCAGTATGATAATTTATTCTGTATAACATACGATATTCTTGTATTAAGCTAACATCAACTATACTCAGCACATGATTTGTTATAACCCTAAGTACTCATCATGTATGTGATTTCATCCTAATTAATAATCAAAAATGGGTGCATGAATCAATATATAAATGAGTGTATTTTCAATAAGGGTCGTCGTCGTCGTGTTTTGTGGTTAATAAATTTCCACTTATACCAGTTTTTGTGTTCTTACTTTTGCGTCGTGGGAATTGCAGAGGTCCCTCGTTTCGAGTATAAGTGTTAAGCGTTTCCAACACAATAATCAGCGACGACCAGATATAACAAGTAGCGTTCAATCTAAAAAACATTTATGGATATGTTTCAAGAATTACAACTTACAAAATATGTAAACATTTTAGTCGAACAAAGGAAAGTGTTTCTCATGCATTAAACTTATTGTTTTGGTCAAGGTAATGGACTATAACACATCTCCATCTAACTAACTAACTGATTTAAAATCTCTCTGTATATGTTTATACGGTTATAAATCAAGTGAAATGTGTTCCCATGTTATAGATTGAATTTTGTTCCCATAATAGAACAAAACGACCGTCTAGTGCATTCAGGTTTTCCATAGTGATCTGCCTTCAATTGACTCATGGTCTCAACTATTGAAATTACTATAATATCCACAAGAACCCCTTCTGATACATTTTAATCAAGTTTAGTTATTTCTGCCAAAAATTTCCTTTCACACTGATACTTTTTAAAATTTTTATGCTTTATGTGCAGTGTTGTTAGTTTATTTTCTTGAAAAAAAGAAAGAAAAAGAAATTGAACTCACTTCAGAATGAATAACGTAAATTTATCTTCCTATTAACCTTTTCTATCATCTGTAGAAACTTTGGTAACTCTCTATTTTCCTCTCAGGATATTTCTTAGAATCACTATTATCAGTTATAATTATTAGCAGAATTGTAATGAACGACAAGTGGGGACAACTGAATGTATCTGAACATAAACTTACAGAATATCATACTAAAATATGAGAATCATACAATAAATAATAATTAGTTTGCAAAATATCAACCAATTATCGGAAACTTGACTGTTTCTTTTTGCAAATATCAGTCAACTGTCTTCGATTTCATTTTCATACGCATTGCTTTTCATTCCAATTCTTTCCTTCTCAATCTTCTGCTAACAGACATCCTATTCCTGACTATCTTTACATACTACTTATGTGGATATAAGTAGCCCACATCACAACAATATTTTATCTACTAATGTAGCGAGGAAGAACACGAGTGGGGACAACCGAATGTATTTGGCATGAAATTACAGAGCATCTCACTAAAATCTGAGAACCATATAGTAAATAGTTAATTTGCAAAATATCAATTCATCGTCTGAAACTTGATTGTTCCTTTTACAAATATCAGTCCATTGTTTCAGATTTTATTGTTCATGCATTTTCATACTAATTGCATTTTTTCCTTATCGATCTTCTACTGAAATACATTCTATATCTGACCACCGTTATACACTACTTATGTGAATATAAGTAACCTACACCACATTACAATTATCCCTGTTTATAAAACTGACTTTATACTCTGTGAGATATTCTCATGTCAGCTTTTTTTAAACCTCTTATACATATCACATGTACATAGTTCTATAATTGTATGTGTACATATGTGTAGAGGTGTACATGAGCAAAGAAAGTTCATTTCAGTAGTTCATATGCATAATAGTAAGATGTAAGGTGTTTAATAAATATTCTATTACAATAATACAAATGATTGACTGATTAAATATATTAAAAAAACAAAAAAAAACACTCATTTCTTTTATTAAGCAATTTGTCTTTAAATAAGTTCATTATTTTTATCCTACAAACAGATTGTTTCCTATTCCTTTTCTACTTTAAAATAAAAGGAGCATAATGTTTGTTTTGTTTTGTTTTAATTACTATATAATAATTATATTAATAATAATCATTATTGTTACTATTAGGGAAACATAAATATGTAGGCACACACGCACACACACACATATATATATATATATATACACTTAGAAGAATAGGTACATTTATACTGCACAATAATCATGTCAAATAGTAGTATTCCTTTTAAACTAGTCAATCTTATTTAGGTGATACACTATCTTTGTTGAAATAAAATATAAATTAATTAATCAAATGGAAGTAATGACTAAGTGGTTAGTTGATTGGTTGGTCAGAATAACTCAGTTATTCAGCGATTTAAATGCAGAGATAAATAGTTAGTGTTATGTTTTTCCACTATCTAGTATCTTTTGTATATTAAACTTTACACCAATTTGCTCAAATCAATAACAAAACTTAAAAGAGTACAGATTTCTGCACGGCAGTTCGTTCTGTTCTACTTTACGGCTGAGAAACGTGACCATTAAGAGTAGAAGACACTTGTAAGCTACTTTGTTGTGGGTTACATATATTCACATAAGTAGTATATGACAATACTCAGTAATAGAATATATTTCAGTAGAAGATCGATAAGGAAAGAACGGAAACAGAGCGTAATTAGTATAAAAATGCATGAACAATAAAATCTGAAACAATGGACTGATATTTGTAAAAGGAACAGTCAAGTTTCAGACGATGAATTGATATTTTGCAAATTAACTATTTACTATATGGTTCTCATATTTCAGTGAGATGCTCTGTAATGTTGTGCTCATATACATTCGATTGTCCCCACTTGTGTTCTTGTTCACTATGCTACTAGTGTTGGACCGCATCTGCTGGGGTCACCGAATTTGGACACAAATTATTGGGGAAAGGTGGTAAATCAGTTGATGAGGATGTAAATATTCATCGATTGAGATGATTGGAACACGTTCTGTGTTTGTCTGAACACCGATTACCACGGCGCGCAATGCTGACCAGTGTTGGGGATGGTTGGGCGAAAGTTAGGGGCGGTTAAACCAAAACGTGGCATCAGTGCTTGAATTCACTAACTTCTGTTCTGAGCCATAATGGTAGATGCAGACTACTCGTCTGGGGTCCACGTGACTATCGTAACCAATGGTTGGAGACTCTTGGTGACATGGCTCAGAATCGATCACAATGGCCTCGGTGTGTACACTGTCTATCTTCCCTTAAACAATGAGATTAAAGTTGCTTCATATCTTTCTTTCTACGAACTAATTCTTTCTTTCTGTTCTATGTCCTTATATACAATTTTCATTTTATGTATTACACCATTTAGTTAATTGCTTTTATGAATCCGGTTTTCATGTTGTTGTGCTAATGAGGTATGGCAACTTGGACCGATGCACATATATGCCAGGTACTACGTTGTAGCTGACTGACTGAACGATAGATCACCCAAACAACAAAAATACGCTAGTAAAAACGCTAGAATTTACATAGAATCCACTAACCCTGATTAATTAAAACTTCAGTCAATATTATACAATTTGATTTTAACCACAGCATGTAATAACCAGGATTATACTCTTCAAACAGTTTCAAGTAGAAATTTATTCAGCATTTCTGTATTTCATGTGTTGATGATCTTTTAGTTAGAAAGAAGTTGTAAAATCATGAACTAAAATCATATAGTAGAACCATTAAACGAAGCACAGAACAACTACTTTATTCTAATTTGAACAACCCAACAATGTCCACACAGGGCCAAACCTAAAACATCTAGATTTTGAGGCGATTGCCTTCAGGAAAACTAGATCAGATTTATATAGTCCCCATTTCAAACTTCAGTTAAGATTTTATGTATCATAACAAACATCCAGTCCCATCGATAAGTAATTGTGTAAATTCATGCATTATTGAACCTTACCGAACACAGCTTCTCATTAGAACATTTGGAATTAGTCTCAAAGTCAATCAAGAATGAGTAAAGGACCATAGTTTGTGTTAGAGGTCTCTGGTGGACACTCGTTTGTAGATATTTTTTGTCAGAATAACAACTGATATCACTTATTGGATGAGTGAAATCCCAAACTACTACGAAATAATTATATGTATTAACTATTCAAATCTTCCCATTGATGTTTAGGACTGCATTTGATATTGATATTGATATTATCACTAAGTCACAAATATTTTTAAGCAGAGATAGACGGTGATTAGTAATGGTATCCAGGACGCGTGTTTTGTCCTGTTTGAGACTAGTCAGCTGAATATACTCGTATCCTAGAGTTGATGTTCACTCCTGAACTAGAGCCCAGTACCTTCTGCTTTAAACGCCAAAGCCTTATTTACTATGCTTGTATTATACTAAGTAGTTTGCATTATATTTAACGGTTGAGAATATCATAAACTTACACAAAATGCATTAGTTGTGTTGAATGTGATGCACTTGTCCAGTCTCAGGGGTAAGAATCAATGGTAACTTTGTCTAAAAACTCGTTTAAGATTTATACGTGTGGTTGATACCATATCTGATAATAAATATTAGAATGTTTTTCTGTCATTTTGATAGATATCAGTCTATAGTTGTCGGATAACTCCCAATTGACTAGACTTTTAAAACAAACTACATAATTTTTGAACTATTTCACTTCCCTGGCCACACTTTACCTCACTCACTTCGCTCTACTAGTTCAACCATGAATTAGTCTATTTTATATCAGAACATCAATGAAATGAGTTTATTGTTCCCATTGTTTAGTATGTCTGTTTAATGTATTCATATGATCTTATCTGTGTGTTTTGATGTCGTGCTCCCCTCCTATCTCGTCTATTTATATAAATATCTCTCACCTACTGTTTGGTTGTTTCTCTGACAAATCTCTCTGTGTTGTTACACTATTGACTGACTGTCTGCCTGCCTACCTGCCTGCCTGACTGACTAGTGGGAAGTGGAGATGAAGATGAAGACGAAGACGAAGATGAAGTGAAGAAAAGTTGCAGACCCAGATTTTAGACATTCTCATCAATATTAGATGACGCACACTCATACACACACGCACACAGGCACGGATACTTGACTTCTACTTCGGATAGAATGACTTGTTTTTCATCATGTTTTATTTGGACCATGAGGCAGTGAATCACTGTTTTTTATACTGTTGAGGATTTGATGATTAATCTTCTTGTTCATTTACTCAATATATGGACAATTTTGTCTTTGATTAACATCCTTTATGAATTGTGTGTTCTAGCAGTATCTCTCCCCCACTCACTCTTTCCTTTTCCCACATGCACACCCAGACACACACACAAATGATCACATAGTACACTTTTGTTGTTGTATTTGTTTGTGCATATCATCCTGTGAATGCATTAATGTTCTGATTTAATTTTTTTATTGATTTACGTCTTTTATATGATGTGATTACTACGACTGAGAGATGGAAAAGTCCGTTTTGTTCTAATTAATTAGCTGTACTCATAATGCATGCATAGATATAAACATGATCTTGGTTATATACGAAGACTCACAAGCAGACGAGTTGCTAAGACTCAAATTTTATCTTTATTGATTGTATGTCTGCGTTCCAATGAGTGAGGGTAATTGCGTGTGTTGGAACATGAGTTTTATTTTGGTGCAACCTATGATAGAAACGAGGAAGAACTGGACTGCTGGATTTCATTAACAATTGTTCTTTTTTGACATTTCTTCTGCTTCACTGGGGTTATTTAAAGTCCTTGATACATGGTTATTTAGTTTTCTCATCCAATTTGTGTCCTTTAATTTATATACGTTAAAATCTTCAAATAGTTTATCCACAATTACCATCGTGCAACCTTTGTCCACTGGAACTATGATGTTGTTTTCTCTCTATCTGAAGTTCGTGCTGAATGATGATGAAAGTTCAACGATTAAACTAAACTTCACCAAAAACTGGGAAGTTGATTTATTCTAATCTTTGATCTTCTCAACAGTATTCACCAAACGGTTTCACACCTGATCAAACAAGAGTCATAAATTACCATGTTAGTTCAAAACTATGAGTGAAATTGATCTTATTTCTTCATGGTATTTCATCCTCTAAACTACATAGCTCTATTTCAACAAGTCTATTGCTGTCTTTAAACAAAATTATGAATACAAACATAGGCAGTTAATAAGCTCTCCATATTAAATTAATTCCATCGTATTTTTTTGTTGAAGGAAATAACGTTTAACAAACCTGCGAGCGGGATCGTGAATGCTCACTGCTGAGGAGTCCCACAAGAGGACGAAACAGTCATCCAATGCTTCAAGGTTTCCAATAGTGGTCTAACATTAATTGGTTCATAATCTCAATCAAAAATTAATAATCTCCACAACCCAACCCTGATAATTACTATTCTACCAATGCACCAACAATAATAACATTTTGAAGTATCAACGTCAAGTTAATTTCCTCACAGTTTGAATATTACAGCCCCTAATGATTGCAATGAATTAGTCGCATTTTACTATATGTGTAATGAACAAATACTTAGAGTAAACTAATTTTTTCTATTTAGCAACATCACACATTGCAATTGTAAAATATGAAACTAATACATTGAATTCATTACTTGTGTATCTTCCTTGAATAGTCTCTTACAAGCTTCATCCTTCTTTCATTCCTGTTGTAACTTAAACTGGTGTGCTGTTCTTTATCTTCTCCTTATGTTCCTTTACTGTCAGCAATAATCATACTTCCCAATCTGGATATATATTATTTATATCTGTCCGAATAAGTAGTACACCATACATGTGCATTCTGACACTATCATCTCCATATTTCAAACAAGCTACAAGATTTTGAGTAACATTGAATAGTGTCTAGCAGTGAAAGCGAGGATGTGAGTTTCATCCTATTTGTGGCCCACCAGTTGTATGTGCCTGGATCCCAATGTTTTTGTTCATAATTGGACTTGGATTCAGTATCTCCAACTTGGAATGCCTAGTACATTATCCCCTGAAATAGTGGATGTTTTCATCTAGCTGATGAATCCTGAACGGAATGAAACGTGCATCTTGCATTCCACAGATTGTCACCATCCAACCCTAATTCTCATTTTCAAGGTTTAGCTTTATATTTTTAAATAAATTAAGCGTAAGTAGATTGTTAATGATGAAATATTAATTGTAAACAAAGGTAGATGGATTCAATGAAATAATACGAGCTGAACGAAAATACTATTTTATTTGTGATAACCCAAAGAATGGAAAAACTGTATTGCTGACTTTTCACGACCTAATGTTGGTGTTGGTTCGACATAAAACAACTAACTCATTTTTTTCAAATTAGTACAAGTTTAAAACAATAAGGTAGAAGAACAAAACAGTTTTTCCACTCATTGAGATACTACAAGTATATCATAGTGATATTGGGCGAGACTAGAATTTATGGACGAACCAGTCAGATTTGGGATAACAGGTCTTGGATTTTCGCGTGAAATTCACTCACCCATTCGTCCAAATACTGTCTTCGTATTTTAGCTGATATCAGTTCGTGATGACGACCATAAATCTAAATCCTAACTTTTACCATCAGCTGTAAATCATTGTCTTTATTTTTTAAATTGCTTTATAACCATTATTTAAGCTCTATAAAGTAGGTAGACGCTATCAAGGTTACTTTGGAGTTGATCAAAGGTCGTTTCACCGTGATATTCTTAACAATATTTCACTAATCACAGTAAGTATTTTGTCTCCTTGGATCACATGTTTTATTAGATAGGCTCACATTCCGATATGGAATATTGAATAACCTTGAAAATTACCATGGTCACCCGACTCATCAAGTACCGACATCATATGATTAAAGTATAAATTTTCTTATAGAATGTCACTTATTGTAATGATAAAATTCAGACAAAATTGAGTAACATATTAATTCCCTTTAATTTTTTTCAGTTTTTGATTTTATTTCATCATTATCAATAATCTTTTTATTGAGCTTGCAAATGATGAAATGATCAAATGTAAATGTATCCATGAATAAATAAGAAGTACTATACAATTTAATGTGATGTCACGTTTATCTTTAAGAATTGACTGTACCAAAAATTGATCATACTGATAGAAATTGTGTTTTAATGAATATTATGTTCAGTACACTAGATTCCTGAGATACTTACTTCATTTGAGATCTATAGATTACCACAATCTCCAACACTTGAACATGGGTGAAATCAGTAAGGAAAATTGGTCTGTTTAAAAAAAATCAAGAGATTTTTATATTGTTATTAGTAACTTGAATTTTGTTAGCTTTCTGAAAAGGTACTATTATTAGTAAGAGTTCAGGCAATTGACCAGTCAGATTAAGATTGAGTGTGAATGAGATGACCTCTAAATTATTCGTGAGTTTCTTCAAGTCCCAGATTGAATAAAAGTAATTTAGATGTTCTCCAGCATTTGTTTGTATTTTCGACGAGACTATAATTTATGGACGAACCAATCGGATATGAGATAACAGGTCTTGAATTCTGGCACGAAATTCGTTCACCCATTTGGCTACATAGCTTGTTGGCATTTTAGTTGATGTCAGTTCGTGATGAAAACCCTAAATCTAATTCCTAACACTAACCATCAACTGTAAGTCATAATTCCAATTCCTTACAATGGTTTAAAACCCTCATTTAATCCTAGTCAATAGGTGAACATTCTCATTGTCACTTAAGCGTCGTTCCATAAATTATAGTCTCACCGCTAAATTAATCTCATTCGTATATTAAGTTGATATCTTAACAAATTGATTTATAAAACTTTGTATTCCATACTACTCATAAGTAGCTACTATTTTGCCACACATTTTCCAGTATCCATTTCTGATTAGTTATTTTAAAACCGACTCTAAATGCATTCGTCAATGTAATTAATCTTCGTTTGGTCAATGTCCTCAAACAACTGGTTGGGTATACGATTCAAGTATACTCCGTTTGGCCCTATAGTCATTACTTTAGTCATAATTTGTTCATCGAAACAAACTACACATGTGAGAGTGATTATCATCAACAATTAGTCAAAACAAGGGGTACTAGACGGTTATTTAGCTGTAATTAAGATTTCCTACTCGATATACGCTTCTGATACCAGAAACGATGGGACACTACATCTCCGATTTCCAGAAAGAGTACTAAACAACTGAATTTATTTCCAATCCGATGGCTTTACATTTTCGACCATTCATCAATTATCAAACCCAGAACAGTACATGTATTTGTTGTGAGAAACCAATGAAAACTGTCTGAATTCGTCTGACCTCAAGTATATTTTTGGTCCAAGTGAAACTCATAAGCACTTCAGTATCCAGATTATGGTACAACGAAATCTCTGAAAAACGAATAACATTTTCAAATTGGGTATTCTTAGAAAAGTAATGGAATTTGTTAAACTGATTTCCTATTCTATTATTTAAGTCAACAAATTCACATTCACATTAATCAATTGACGGACACTTCGTGAGTTATATTTCTCAATCAAACTAATGTCAGAACAAGATAGAGTAGTTCAGTGAAGAGCTCTCTTTTTATCGAATTCATTCCCAAAGCTGTACAATGACAAATAATATACTGAATTTCCCACAAACGCAATCAGTGATGCATCTGTTTCTATGATGATAATGATTTACTGAACATTATAACACAATAGTAAAGTGCAAACGAGATCATAAGATAAGATCAGCATTAAAAATATGAAAATGTAATGGTTAAGGGATTTAACTAATGGTAAATACTTAATACGTGTATGTTACTCTTTCCGTGTACTGATAGTTCAAATATAGTGTATTGTTCCACGTTAGAGAATCACGGAATGAAATATGTCAAACACGAGGATGAATTTTGAGTGTGTATGTTTCATACACTCATTGGTCCTGAGAGACAATCAGAGAAACGAAGTGGAGTGGAGAAGGCGATTGAGCCAACTCGTTTTGATCAAGTGTGACTCTATTTATAGTCAAACCAAAAATAAGTTACAGAGGTATAATAAATAGGGTGAGCAACCAGCGCACATACGATCCATGTAAAAAGAGTCATTGTTAATATGCGAACAGTTGACAAGGTCGCATTGTAAATACATTTAGGAATATGTATTAGTATCTATGCTGAAAGTGGACGCAGTTTATAGTCTATAAAATTTCTACAAAGAAGAAAACAAATAGGGAAATGTTCACCAATAAATTCATTTTGGTTTCAGTGATTTAAAATTATATTACAATCAGATGGGTTTCTGATGGTATCCAATCGGAACCTATTTCCATTCCCCAAAGACTGGATGAAAATGTGCTCTGCCATTGAATAAACGTCTTTGTTTTTATTTACGCAACTCCGCCTGTAGCTGTTCTAGGGATACAGACTGTCACAAGCCAGGGTAAAGTAGGAGGGTTGGGCATGAGGTCGGCAACAACAAACCGCAGAAAACAACCTTCCCAAACAACGCTAACCAGAATAAACAAATTAAACTCTACTCTCACAGTCGAACGAACAATTATGACACTTCATGATGAAAACCGAAATTCTTTGAAAGTCATGAGGCTGATGGCACTTCTAACAATTGGAGCAACAATTTTTATAGGTATATGGAATGTCCGGACAATGTGGGAGACCAGGAGGACCAGTCAAATAACTACGGAAATGACGAAATACAACTCGGTTGTACTTGCAATCAGCGAAACTCACTGGACCCAAACTGGACAGTAAAGATTGGATACGGGTGAGATGCTGCTGTACTCCAGTCATGAAAAGGAAAATGTTACACACACTCAGGCAGTTGCTCTAACACTTTACAATGAAGCGCGAAATTCACTTGTAAGGTGGTAAATACTTAATACGTGAATGTTACTCTTTCCATGTACTGATAGTTCAAATATATTGTATTGTTCCATTGATTTGACGTGATACAAGTGGAGCATTTTTAACGTATGTGACATAAGATGAATGTGATTAACTCTTTGAAATCTGTACAAAACAAAATATTTAAGGAGTTTTTTTTATTTGAGCACCTAATACTATTTATAATAAATAGGGTACTAACGAAAAGTCGTACAATTCATCTGTTCTAAATAATCCCATTATGAGTAAATTATCCGTTAACCGTTGACCAACATTCTTTCTGAATATTCTCTACAACATTTGGTCTCTAACAAAATTCACAAACTCATACTTCTGATTCAATGAAGATTATTACTTAAACTATATGGAAACAGTTTGATCTTCAATGAAGAAATTGCTTTTGCTCAATCAGTCTATTCTCGGAACCATGAAGTCATCTGATATTACACACAGTCTCTACAACTAAGTTTGTTGATATACTCGACAGTGACCAGTACAACTTATTCAGTGTGGTAGTAACAGGATTAAATAAACAATTTTGTTCGTTTGTTCTCTCTCACAGTAGGTTGTAGATGATATTGTCTGCCCAATTCATCACTTCACACCCAGCGTCTGTGCTCAGAAAAGTCATGTTCAATCGCTTATTTTTCCATGGTCTTAACACTGCTTTGAATTTTGCAAATTTTTAGTGCTAATTTTGCCTTCTCCTTGTTTATAGTGTAGACTATGATATTTAGCTTTTATTGTCTAAATTATTATCTCTTGTTGCTTTTATATATACAAAGTTATACATTATGATCAAGGAATTCGATACCGGCATTTCATCGATATATACACGATCAGTTTTAATAAAAGAAAAACAAATTTTCAGTGGTATTCTCACCAACTCCCCACGTTGATGAACAAAATATAATAATCTAGACAAGGAATGAGTATGAACTGGGAACCAAGAGATAGATAAAATCCATTTTAGAGCCACCCACAGGCAGATTTGAATGTATTCTTATTACTTATACTTTGCATAAACTAATTTTTGAACCAAATAATCTTAATTTGTAATGACTGAAAGTGCGATGTAGATCGTCATAATCGGTCAGTGTTTGCTATACTGAGCAATACTTGATAAACATAAACCTAATGTCAGTGTCAATGAATAAATGTAATAAATGCTGAATAATTAGGTTAGCAAATTAAAACAAATACATGATAATATTTCATCTATGAATTAATATCAGATTCATTGCCTTTAATAACACATATTTTAGATAAATTGGTGGTATAGCGATGGGCTCTAGAAAACGGACCTCTCAAAGATAATATCAGATTGTCAAAAAATTTGCAACATGAATGTTAGGAAATAGAAACTATTTGATGTATTATTACATTCTGTTGAACAGAATGGAAGGCTTTATTACTCGATAACAGCTACGTTCTCGATATTTTAAAATCTCTTAGAATAATCCACATCCGAATCGCTAAACCTTAACTGAGTTACGCATTGGCCGTTCCAATTAAAAGTTGAGACCATACCATTCCAAAAAGAAACAACAATTGAACACCTATAGCTACACTCGTTGTTCCTGGCTTATAACAATATATCAGTCGGGAAAATTGTGTAAAGGAAAATTCAATTAATGTGAGAAATTGTTCATACTGTACTGACGCTAGACTGATGACATTAGATGATGACAATTTTAAAATAAGTAAACTGTTGACTTGTATAAAATGTTACATAAATCATAAGAGTAGTTTAGCATAGATAATCACATACTTCCTAAGAATGATAAAATCATGTTTAAACAAGTCATAAGATTATTACAATCTATCATTGCACTTACTAATTAATGTCATTTGTACATTATTTCTTGGCCTATATGGCGTCATATTAAAGTTGATCGTAAATTTTAAATGTTAGCAACTTAAGCTTTTCATATGAAATAGATTAAGTTTCATTTATCATTAATGTTGCATTATTTTTTGAAATGATGAAAATTATGTCATGAGGTCAGCTAACTATTACAACAATAACAAAAAACCCAACAATATTTCAATGGTTAAGGTCAACTGAACTAACACTCAAAAAATTGTCATTCAGCCCTGGTGAATAACTTGAACAAAAATGTCAGTAATATCAATAGTTGAGATCATGAGTAAATTAAAGCTAGACCACCATGGAAAACTTGAAAGCATTGGACGGCCGTTTAATCCTATTATGGGAGTCCTCAGTGATAATACATTTATTAACATACATTAACTATTGAAATTATTTAGTAACCACTGATCTCCGTAATAACAGTACACATTAGCTTAAATAACAATTTTTAAAAAAATATTATGCTTACTAAGCTGATAAATTCAGGTATTTTATGATGCAATTAAAATTAAGTACATCTAAATTTCAATTCATACAGTTGACTTCAATTACATTTGAAAGTCTTATTGAGAAAAGATCATCATATATCAGACTTAATCTGTGTAATCCTACTTGATAATATCTACATTTTTGATTACTTATCGAAATAAAGAATCTTTTCGTATCCATTTAGCATGTTTAACAGGTAATTGAAATCATTTTAAAAATGATTTCCGGTTGGAATAATACACAACTCTGAAGTATACCATAAGTCATTAATAAGTTTATCCAAAGACTGGTGAGACTATAATTTGTGGACGACCATTGAGCGACGCTAAAGTGACCTTGAGAGTGTTCACCTATTGACTAGGATTAAATGAGGATTTTAAACCATTGTAAGGAATTGGAATTATGACTTACAGTTGATGGTTAGTGTTAGGAATTAGATTTAGGGTTTTCATCATGAACTGACATCAGCTATAATGCCAAAACTCTATTTAGCCAAATGTATGGGTGAATTTCGTGCCAAAATCCGAGACCTGTTATCTCATATCCGATTGGTTCGTCCATAAATTATTGTCTCGCCTAAGGACTTAAAGAAAAACTATGTCTTAAGGTAGACAGTAAAGAATTAATCAACTGCAATGTTTAATATTTAAACTATTATAAACATTTGTAATAAGAAGACGAATATTACCAGAACTATGTGAAACAAATGACCCAATAAGAGTAGATGATAAACATCTATCATCCTCTGTTGCAAAACATATAATCGAAACAGGCCATACGATTGATCTTAACTCGGCTTTTGTGGTGTTGCACAAAAGTGTAAAAGGGTGTATACTAAGGTTTATTGAAGCCTTATCCATACGAAAATTTATACCCCCTCTGTGTATTCAAAAACAGCTTGTTCTTACCTTTAACGTACTCTGGTAATATTAGCTTAATATTATATATCACATAGTTCTAATAATCATCTTATTACACTGTTGAAATTTATCAAAAGGGACTAATTGTTATAAACATTTGTATTGTCATTATGAGATTATATAAAAAATTAAGATAATCATTTTATCTTATTGCGTAATTACAGTACAATTGCTATTAACATTGTGTTAGATAAAACACATGTGTACGTATAAGGGAACCCTTTGTCATCTACTTTATACATTGAACCATATTGTTCCCAGGTTCATAACTGACAAAAATATTAAATACACATATAACTTTTCCTATCGTAAATATATACTGGGTCAGCGTGTTATATCTTGTGACCGCAGATTAGAGGGCAGTGACTTATCGATCGGATCAATGACGCGTAAACCCGTTTGACCAGCCTAGAGTCTTGGTTGGTCCTGCTTCCTGCCTAGCTCAGTCAGTTAAGTCCAGAACACCAATCCGAGCCTCTGCGATATAAATAATTATATTTCAAATATACTGAATTTATATATCAATCAAACAGACCACAACGTACCAATAAAATATGAAACAACATTTGTACAAGAATTAGCCAGATGTGGCTGTGAATGAGGGAGGTAGTAATTAATATACTGGGTACAACTCAAGAGTAGTAAAACGTATAATAATAGTTTATGGGTCAACACAAAGTTTATAATAACAGGAATATGAATATGCATAGTTTAGTTACTTAATAATTATACAATAGGAGTATACGTTTGGTATTGGTCCGTAAATGGATCCCAAAAGTTACCATTCATTATTCTTGTCGGGACATAACACAATGGTGTATAATCGACAGTGAAATTACGTATCAACTATCTAGTTGACTATAGACTATGGTACTCAAGAAAATAGTATTTCGTTTATTGTTGATACCTTTTTCAAATAACAAGAAACACCTGTACATAAGAACTTTCGTCTAAATTTGATCGAACAGTTTCACAGTATTTTGGCATCGAGTTGCTGTGAGACATTAAAGAGGAAGAATATGTATTTGTAAAATATCAGCGAATGAATCTGAGGTAAATCCAACGTTATTTTCTTGAGAAAGATTAGACCAGATTGCCAGGCGAAACGTTGGATTTACTTCAAATTCATTCGCAGATATTTTACAAATACATATTTTTCTTTCTTAAAAGCACCTCTACATTATTATTCGCAAATATCCGGTCAGATTGTTTGAGAAAGCGCAGTTACTTAGATGGATACATTTTAGTCAATATTGTAAACATTACAAGAGTTATAATCGAAAATTAAGAATAAAAACTGCTAAAATAAAGAATGGTGTTACTACGACTAAATAAGTTAATAGCAAGGATGAGGAATGTTCAGAATGGTCGTATATTTAACAAACAAAATCGAATTGTGACTATTAAAAATTAGACAGAGGAAATAAGAAAAGAAAGATAGCCATGAACCGTGGTAGCATGAGGTGAACCAAAAGTTCTCTCTGTATTCATAGATTTAGGTTGAGACGAAAAATAGCTGCTGTGGTAAGATCATATCATACCGACGAATTTTAGGGCCCTGAATATACCACAGATATTTATAGCTGACAACACTGTAACCAGAAACATCTATAATTGAAACGTCCAGCGAAATCAAAAGTTAGAAGCGAGGAGGTTTGAAGATATATTTGATAGGTTATCAATATATCGAGAAGTGACTTATCTAAACCGGCTAGCGATTGTAGGAGAAGTTGAGCACGACGTTTCCTCTCGTGATCTGGTGCGGATGCGTGACTGAGCTGTTTCAGCTAGGTGAGTCCATTACAGTTAATGTGGTCAGCATCAAATTTTGAAGACTTATAGAGCTGTTGATTTTGGGGATTTATTTACCGCTACAGCCCAATCACAATTAAGATGACGTCCATTGGACTTCAAAGTTCGAAATTCGGTGAAGGACAGCATGTATTTTATATATATATATATTTTAAAAATAAGTAAAAATTGTCTATTATTAGTTCCTGAAATGCTTAAAATAGTCAAACGTATATTCTGTACAGCTACATGGTGAATGTGACATAGTGTTTAAAGTAATTTCAAGAAATACTTGGTCCCGACACTGATAGTGTAGTGAACAAGAACACGAGTGGGGACAATCGAATGTATTTGACATGAAATTACAGAGCATCTGACTGAAATATGAGAACCATATAGTAAATAGTTAATTTGCAAAATATCAATTCATCGTCTGAAACTTGACTGTTCCTTTTACAAATATCAGTCCATTGTTTCAGATTTTATTGTTCATGCATTTTTATACTAATTACGCTCTGTTTCCGTTTTTTCCTTATCGACCTTCTACTGAAATACATTCTATGTCTGACCACCGTTAAATACTACTTATGTGGATTTAAGTAGTCCACACCACAATAGTACCTACGCTTACTTGATATGATCAAGGGTATAATCAAGAGTAATTTCATGATTAAAAGGTATTTGATTACTCTAACCATATACCATCATTGTAACTTCTAACATTAACACTTTAATACTGACAGATTATGCTTATTTCAATAATAAGTAAATTTACGTTTATTTTTGAACATCCTAGACTTATTAAACTCATTCTCCCCAAGTGATAGCTTTCAGTTGCCAAAATGTATTCACTCATTACAAGTTGTTTGAATATGAGATTATTTGTATCCCCATTAAGGAGAGTCAAGAAATTTTTACGGTTATTTTACCAATTTACAGGATAACTTAATCAATTAGAATGTATATGCTGGAATTTTATCATTTAGATGGATAAGATCTATACATAAGTTAGACATATTCTTATACGTGAAATTACTTCATAATGAGAATAAGCAACGAGAAATTCAGAAAATACAATACCATTATTGAGTTGTGTAAATTAACGTTATTAGAATAAAGCTGATCGATAAACATATGTATAATTTTAATAGATTACAACTTTCAACCAATCAGATCTAAAACAAAAGTTATGACCTTCATTGATCATTCATGTCTGTTAACAAGTATTTAAATCTTAGTAAATTCATTTGGTTAGGGCGATTTTTGGAAAGTATGACAAAGACATTTTGTCTTCCTGAAGTTAAGTATACTCAAGTAAGTATTAAATTTGTCCAGTCAGTACATCTTATTATCATTCGGTATGGAGTTGTTACTTTCACATTCTGTTAAATTTTTCAAGTTTAAATTTACATAAAAACTAACTAAATTTCTACAAATAATTTTACTTGATTCGAAGGCTATTGTGATAGGTAAATCCATCTGATCAGTATAGGGTTGTGGAAATCATTAAATTTTTGATTGAGAACATGAACTGAGTGATGTTAGACCATGATTGAAAATCTGGAAGCACTAGATGACCGTTTCGTCCTATTGTGGGACTCCTCAGCAATTTCGCGAATTGGTTGAGGTTAGACATTAACACCGCTGGATACCGACTTATTTGTTTAGAGGTTAGGCGTTCGCGCGCAAGGCTGAAGGCTCTGAGTTCGAATCCCGCGAGGGGGATCGTGGATGCGCACTGCTGAGGAGTCCCACAATAGAACAATACGGCCATCTAGTGCTTCCAGGTTTTCAATGGTGGTCTAACATCAATCAGTTTATAATTTCAATCAAAAAAATCCATCTTGAACGTTTCCTAGGAAGTTACTTAACTTGGATTGTAAATTGCATGCATCATTTAGATCATGACTTTTAGATGTCACATTGACTCACTTGCTATTCACAAGTTAACTAATCCCACTTTGTTGGTTTTTAAAAAAAATTGTCCTTTTCATAAATAGAATGTGAGAGTACGGATACTGTATTATAAGTGAACTCATGAATAACTTATTGTTCAAAATCTTTCGATTCACGAATTATTTCCTTAGTGTTGATTGTTCGAATAGAACAACTTCCAGAATTCTAAGTATTCTTTAGAAATCTGAAGTGACATAAATTCGTAATTGTCTAATGAAATCAAATGACTAGAAAGTTCAGTTGAACGTGGCTGTTGATTGTTTTCATGACGATGCTTAATCGATATTGGAAAGGGCTGCTTAACAACTCCTATTAATGTCTAAATTATGGAGCCTTTATACAGTACTAACGTTTGTTGTCCGACAAATCGAATTATATGTATATTAACAAGTTTGTTTACCTCGAAAAGTTGCGCTTATTGTACAGCATAACTTAGTGTACTTACCAATGTAACTCATATCTTTGTTGCATGGTGATTTCTATTTTAATACAGATGCTTGATAAGCTCATCATTAGTAGCGAGTTTGGAAAGATTTAACGTTTAATAAGGCTCAGCAACTGTGTTTGCTTAACTAGGATTTACCTGCTTAACTTTTATGATTTTAAATTTTTATTACTTTTAAAGAAATCTAGCCAGTTGTAAATATAATTACATCTTTTGACATACTTTATATTCGACATGCTATATTTTAGTTATTCATTGGTAATGAATTTGTCGATAGCAAATCGAAAAAAACATTTCCAACTATTAATCCAACAACAGAGGATGTGATATGTCATGTTCAAGAAGCTGATCAGAATGATGTAAACAAAGCAGTTGAATCTGCTAAGGCAGCCTTCAAAACAGGATCTACGTGGCGTACCATGGATGCTTCAGAACGTGGTGTTTTGTTACATAAATTGGCTGATCTTATCAAAATGAATGCTGAATATATAGCTGTAAGTTGTTTCTTATCTGTCCATATGGGTTCGAACTGGTGGCTAAGACGTCTATTCAGTCTCAGATTCGAGTCCTGTGTCACCTACTTCTGCTCGGACAGCCGGTTGTTATTACTAGCCTTCAATCATAAATTTTGACTTAGAGCACCGTGTACATGAATCTACAATTCATGAATACGTTACATCATCATCATCAGTTTGGAAAAACATGGAGTATCCATTTTTCTGATAAAACTTGCTCTGTACAGGTGAATCTACAGTTAGATTTAAACTAAGGAAAGAATTCAGCTTACTTCAGCAATTTACGTGATAAATATTTAGAAGCATTTTTTTGGTCTTGTGTCATATTGATATTAAGAATTTACTAATTTCCATGGAATATTCGAGATCAGAAAGTCTTGAAGTGAACGATCTTTTACGATAACTCCTCCATCAGACTTTACGGTTATAAATCCAAGATTATCATTTTTTTTGTTAATCCATTAGAAACAGCAAACTTCACGCCGGTTGTTTCTTATATTGTACAAATTAATAACAAAACCAAATAACTTAAATGGTAATGTTAAGAAAAGATCAAACAAAAAAGGATGAGGAGAATCATATATCGTAGTGAAGATGATGAGTTCTAACTAATAAGTTGGATTGTATATTTAAAAAACCAATTATGTTATAGCTATTGTGATAATAATAACATCGAAAATAAATATAGTCTAAAATAATAAAGATGAATTCGGGATAAGAAACAGTTTCTTGGGAGTGCAAATCGTAATTGTTACATCATCCTACAACCAACCAATACGCGTAGATGACCTTAAGCAACCAATACCCAGCAACGACTTGGAAGACTGATACTCTACTCCTGACGATTAATCCAACACTAACTTGCCCCGAACGAAGAGGAAGAACGCAATACCAATGTTCACCAGACCAAATCATCATTGTATTTCAGTCATTCATTTATATACATACATAACCAGACCACACAGTAAATCAACTGGGTAACAGTATTAACACGGAACAGTAACATTAATGATGGGAAGACGGAATACTGGGTACACAAATAATTGGGTCTAGTTTATGAATGAAATATGCCATAGCAACAAACTACGGTTCAAATAAAAGATTAGAACTAGGGTAATAAGAAAATAATAAAAACAGAAATAATTGGTAAAATTGCAACCTAATTATAAATAAAACTAGAAAATTAGCTTTGAAATTTTCTACCTTATAGTTAAATCGTCCCCTACGACAGTAATGAAAGTAGAAGGGACGTCACTGGACGGTGGTGTTCCATTCATTTAAAGTTGGTAAAGACTTACCTTGTGAATCTGACAAGGCTTTCC
Source organism: Schistosoma haematobium (assembly GCF_000699445.3). Taxonomy (NCBI): domain Eukaryota; kingdom Metazoa; phylum Platyhelminthes; class Trematoda; order Strigeidida; family Schistosomatidae; genus Schistosoma; species Schistosoma haematobium. The sequence goes on from NC_067199.1 coordinate 40,559,173, forward strand.
TGGATATGATATCCGTGTATTCAGGACTTACAAACCCACTGCGTGGATGTGATTACAAGGGTGCATGGACGTCGCACTAAGGCTTAATATGTGTTACGTGCACACCAATAACACACAAGTTTTCATTTATGCATCTCATAGTATAGATAAAATTATGTTCATCTACCTGGGATGGTAGGTGGTTACCGCTCTCTTCGAACGTATTTGCTACGACTGACTGTCTTCTACGCATTACATGCACATTTACGGTACAAAGACTTGCTCATGCACTTCATGGAATGCACATAAGTATAAGCACTCTCAGGGAAGGTTGGTGGTCACCCAGTATTATTTAAAACTCAATCGACGTGGAATTTTTCATTCTCAATTTATTCCGTAAACCAATCCAACTTCAATATTTGTTTACTTAATGCAGTAATAATTTTGAATTTATCACTGCAGAGCCTAACGGGAAAGTTATCGAAAACGATAGCTCACTGTTATACTCTCTTCTCTTTAATGTTTATTTTAGCTTGAAGGTTCTACTTTTCCGAATTAGTTTAGTATTCCTTTTGTGGAACCTTAAAATTTGTGGAAATTTCCATCCATTTCTTTGTCATAATATATTAGTTTGTTCAATAATGAAAATAGTAAATATGTTGCGCTTAGAATTCATAATTTCACCAACATCAAATTGATGTTTGTACTTCTATCATCATTTCTTTTCCTTTTCATTTTAGCGTTTGGAAGCAATGGATAATGGGAAGACTGTAGACTTAGCATTGGATGATGTCTTATTTGCAGCGCAAACAACTCGGTATTATGCTGGATACGCTGATAAGATTCATGGTAAACAGTTACCAGTTGACGGGAATATGATTACGTTTACTCGCCGTGAACCACTTGGAGTTGTTGCTTGTATCACACCGTGGAACTATCCGTTTTTGTTGAGCGTTCTCAAATGTACTCCATGTTTATGCGCTGGTTGCACAGTTGTATTGAAACCCGCAGAACAAACACCATTATCCGCATTGTATTTAGCTGCTTTAACCAAAGAGGCAGGTAAACATATACATATACCGTTAATATTCCATTTTAAAATACAAATGATGTCTATGGATAAATGACTTGCAAAATCGGCCAAGAAACAATTAATATGTTCTTTGTGTTATTTCTGCAATACGTGATTGAACTGAGTTAAATTACTAACTAATTGTTATTATTTGACTGGAAGGTTAACGTTTTTAAAACTCCTGGGATACAGGTTTTAATCAGCGTTTGACTTCTTTGATTTTAGTTTCTTTCCTATGGTATCGTAACTGATATCAACCATCAATAACTGTTGCCTACGTATATTCGAACAGAAAAAGGACCTCATTTAACTGAGATACAAATGAATATTCACGATACATTTAGAAATAACTGTTGATTTACAAGTTTGAATCCCTTTATACTTAACTTGTACAAATGATTTTGTACTAACGTGACTAAATTTCATCGAGTCTATTTTGATTCCGAGTTTAATTCTACGTAAATCGACTTGTCATATGTTTCACCTTTGTATTTGTTCTACTGTTGTAATTTATTTGATATTTTCAGTGGCAGAATAAGTGTCTTCCAGAAATAATTAACAATTATTTTGTTATTTAGGTTTCCCACCTGGAGTATTTAATGTTATCTGTGGATATGGTGAAACTACTGGTGAGGCGTTAACTCATCATCCGGATGTTAGAGCTATCTCATTCACCGGTAGTACTGAAGTTGGTCAGTTGATAATGAAAGCTGCGGCTACGAATATTAAACATGTGAAATTAGAACTTGGCGGCAAATCACCACTGATCATATTAGCTGATGCTGATAGTATGTGTTTAAAATTTTTGTTGTATCTTTTTACCATAATTGGAATTGCCGTTACTAAAGAGCTGTAACCGGGACGTTATTTTCTGAAAATTCTTTTCAGGAACATTTTACATTCATGTAAGGCTAATTTCTTGAATGCCATAAAAGATGGTACGCAGTCTTCAGATATGATACCGAACATTTCACTCCCGTTCTTATACTGGTGAATTTCCTGCATTGTATATATATTTCAATACTGATATCAAATTTACGACTTTTGGAACAGGTCCAGCTACTGACTGACGGTGCTAGATAGTCTAGAAATAGGTTGCATAATGTCAGGAATTAATCTGTGTAGTTGCTAATTATTGGTCTGAGACAATCTAAGAGGTGAGAACTTGGTGGTTACGGTTCGTAACGTAACGCTAATGTATGTCATAAGATATAAAGTGACATGGTTCAAAATCGTTTGAAGTAGATAGTCTTTATGAATCGGTAATTTAAAATAGCTTTCACCCTATTAGTTCATTTTAATTTTAATTTTTTTTTGTTCCAACATTTGACCCTAAATAAAGGAACACCTAGATGAATTGTAGACCTTAATGTGTTGTCTGTGATAAAATTCCATTGAATTCAACAATATTCATTCATTTAACATGTATTATTCATGTATCAATAGGTTTTTTTAATCAAATTAGTTTTTGTACCCTTGGATTGCTCAACTTACAAACAAATTTAGATTGTTTTAATAGTTGAGATCATGAAGCTAGACCACCATGGAAAACTTGAAAACACTGGACGGCCCTCGAAAATGAAAATTTATCTTTAGTTTATGTATCATTTAGATTTAGTGTATGTGATTTATATTATGTTATGTTGCGTGAACGTTTGATACTGACTGAATTTTACCAGAATCACTAGATTAAATCATTTGATGTCCCATTATAATAGAATATGAAGCTGCCTAGTAATAACAACAACTTAGTTGCTAATGCCCTTTGATTATTCCAAGAATTATCAGTATAGGGTTGTGGAGATTATTAACTTATTGATCGAGATTTTGAACCGATTGATCGTGGATGCGCACTGCTGAGGAGTCCCCCAATAGAACGAAACGGCCGTCCAGTGATTCCAGGTTTTTAATGGTGGTCTAACATCAATTGGTTCAAGATCTCTATTACAAGAATTGTTTACCGATATATTTAAACGTGCTTATACTTTCAGAGTATCTCTCGATTTGACTTCTTTTTCTTTTCATTATCATCGTTATATTTTGAGGTCACTGGCGATTAAATGTTTGAATACTTATGAAGTTAATATAATTTACTGTTGCTAGTATATATGTCGAATATTTTTGTATAAATGGTTTTGAATGGATAAATATATATGACCTGTATGTGATTGGTATACCACATTTAAAAATCTTCATATATACCTTGTCAATGGTAATATTCACTAGTTTCTTTTTTATTTAACATACCTTAAAATAAATCTATGTTGCCTCTTTGTCTATTTTTGATTGTTCAGTTGAGAAAGCTGCAGAAGTTGCACATGAAGCAACAATGGTTAACCATGGACAGTGTTGTGTGGCTGGTACTCGTGTATTTGTACAAGCTCCTATATACGATCAGATGGTTGAGAAACTGAAAAGGCTAGCTGAGCAACGTAAAGTTGGTGATCCTTTCGTATCTGGTACTATACAAGGTCCACAGGTAATCGGTTACTGTTTGGTTGCTGTCTTGTGTTGGTATATAATTACTACCGATAAGTTTGGAACTATTTCCCATGAAAATTTTCATTTGTTTCTCTCAGCGCACTGTTCTGAAAGTATTAAAATTGCATAGTAGCCACCAGTGCAATAATAGACAGTTTCAACTGATTACATCTACCTATCAACGGCAAAATAAAAGTCCTTAAAAGTACTATTTTAAACGTCATTTTCCATAATAGTAGTAGATTGGTGAGGCAATATCACTGAATTGACAAAAACATGAACTACTTTTATAAGTGACTTTTGGAGTCATTTGTGGAGGAAACCAATATGATGTCTTATTTTAACCTTTTATTGCTACAAAGTATATTTGAAATGTTGGAATGATCATTTTTTCGTTTGGTTACTCTTTAGCAGTGGATTCCAAAAGCTCCAGATAAGATGTAGCCTAGGTGTTTAGGTCTAAAAACAAGCGTGATGCCTTCAGATCATCATATAAATGTATAATGGTTCACATTGTCAGCTTCAATTAATTTGTGTTATAGTTTGATCTTCATATCGTATTATTCTTGTGTCTCACTACTTAGATCATTTCTTCCAGACAGAACTTTAGTAGATATATCTTGTACCTAGTCCACTAATCATCGTACGGTTATGATTGTATTAAGTGGCCTTGTTGAGATTTCCTATAAATTGAAGGATACTGACCTCACTTCGCTTGTAGTCAATGGACAACTTAAATGCCATGAGTTAGCTCGCGTATAGAGATGTGAGTATGCACTCTTTGGGAGTCTTCGGGGTTCGAACCCAGGGCCGCGAGCAGGATCGTGGATGCGCACTGCTGAAGAGTCCCACGATGGGGCGAAACAGCTGTCCAGTGCTTCCAGGTTTTCAATGGTGGTCCAGCATCAATCGGTTCATGATATTAATCAAAAACTTAATAATCTTCACAACCCTATGCTGATAGTCTTAAACTAACCCATATAAGTGTCTCATTCTCTTTCAGAAACTTTCCAGTCTCCATCAATACATAAGTATTCACTTAAAAATTATGCAGTGTTAAAAAACCACTGAAATGAATCTCGATTTATTCCTTGTCTTAAATCAGATAACCTAAGTCTGAATAATTTTAATTTTAGTTCTTTATATATATATATATATTACGCCAGTTAATCCTCATGGAGGAGCATAAACCACCTACCAGCATTCTCCATCCAACTCTGTCCTGGACAATCCTTTCCAGTTCCTACTCATCCTCTTCATGTCTTCTTCCAATCCCCGATGTAGTGTGTTCTTTAGCCTTCCTCTTTTTCGTTTATCCTCAACATTCCAAGTTGGTGCTTGTCTCGTGATGGGACTAGTTGTCTTCCATTTATATGGAAACATTTTCTTCATGATGTTGTCTTTGACATAATCTAATATTAATAACCTGATCGAATGTTTGATGTGAATTCGTATAAATAAAATAGTTTTTATTTACTAAGACATGCTTAATCAATGTGAAACTTTCTTTTCTTCGATTTCAATCTGAAAAAGATTGACAATGTACAATTTGACAAAATCATGTCATATATTGAAAAAGGCAAAAAACAAGGTGCTCGACTAGTCACTGGAGGATGTCGAATTGGAAAAAAAGGTTATTTTATTCAACCAACAGTGTTTGCAGATGTGTCTGATGAAATGTGTATAGCAAAAGAAGAGATTTTCGGTCCAGTTCAATGTATATTGAAATTTAATACATTGGAAGAAGTAATTGAACGTGCAAATGCCACACATTACGGATTAGGTGCTGGTGTATTCACAAGTGATATGGATAAAGCAATGAGAATTGCTCAATGTGTAGAAGCTGGAAGTTTTTGGTAAGCTTATGTCACACTGAAAAATATGTATTTGAGTTATTGATATGCACTTGTTAGTTCGTGCTTGTCTAATGAGTAAGATGAGTATGAGTTGAAGTCAATAACAAAAGAAAAATCCTCATTGTGTAAATTAATAAAACAGATATAAAGGAACAATATTGTTTCCAATTAATTCTCCATCGGACTTAATTATACAGGAATAATCATATACATAAATTCACTTGGTATTGTTTGCTTGAACCTTCCCATTGAGGTTTTTAAGACTGCAATTGATAAGTCTGTTATTGGTATATGTGCATACTATGCGTATTGCCTCGATATTGCCTTAATTCACAAGCCTGATAAGTAAAGATGGATAGTGGCTAGCAGTGGAATCCAGGACGCGCGTTTCGTCTCATTTGGAACGCATCAGCTGAATGTACCTGCATCTAATTATGTGCATATATGAGAAATACTGAACCAGTCGAGGCAATTTCTGAGTCAGTGACAATTATTAAATAGATTATACTTAGTATGTAAATATATGATATGATAGTAATAGAACATTATTGTAGTAATAAATATATAAATGATAAACATCATGTTAATATAAACAAATGTATTGCAACAGGAAGTTATTCAAAGGTTGTGGATAAACGTATTACAATAGTAACCATTTAAATAACACAATACAATCCACAAAAAGGACTTATTGTTTTTCAAACAATTAAATATGATCTGAAATATTCGGATATTAATAAATAATCTTGTTCAACACATTGGTTAAGTGAGAAAATGAAGTAGAGCTGCAATGAGCAGAGATGAACTATTTGTATTGGACATACAGTAGTTCACATGAATCAACTAGAAATCTAAAATAATTCTGTGTACAATTGATCCTTACGGAATCTGGTCTGTTTATCTTGAAGTTGGGCGTCTATTGAGTTTTTCATCTGGTTCAGTAACACTCTGTTGAAAACCTTCCCTGGTACTGACAGTAGTGTGATGCATCTGTAGCTCTTGCATTCGCTCAAATATCCTTTCTTTGGTTTCTTAATGAGGTGTCTTTCTTTCCAGTCTGTCGGTGACACTTTTTCTTCCTACCGAATCTTCCCGAATAGGGTGTGGAGTATTTTTGCAGTTACTTCCATATCTGACTTCAGAGCTTCGAGTGGTATATTGTCAGGTCCTGCTGCTTTCCCACTCTTCATTTGTCTAATGGCCATCCTGATTTCTTCGATTGTTGATGGAGTGACATCTATAGGCGTGTCTGAGTGTGCTGCTTCGATGTCCGATGAGTTCAGTGGAGTTGGCCTGTTCAAGAATTCTTTAAATTGTTCTACCCATCTCCCCCCCTGTTCTTGAATCTCGGTGATCGTCTTGCATTCTTTGTCCTTGATCGGTCTCTCCGGTTTACCACATTACCCTGTCAGTTTCTTCGTTGTGTCATATAATTGTTTCATAATTCCTTCTCTTGCAGCTTTCTCCACTGTCGTTGTTAGGTCTTCCACGTATTTCTGCTAGTTGGATTTAATGCTCCTCTTCACTTGGTTGTTTGCGCCAGTTTATTCAGCTTTCTCTATTAATTTTCGCCTGTTGTTAAATACTTTCTTCCTTTGCTCACATTGTTGGATCTTGCATAGGGTTTCGATAGAGATCCATTCAATATCATGATGCTTGTTGGGGTCCGGCACCTCATGACACGTTGGAATTAGTGTTTAATTGATCACTTTCCCATTGCCTGCACAGTAGTTTCTTCATAAACGTTGTTCTCCATTCCGACTTCGGCATTTAGATCTCGCATTAGGATTGTCAGGTGCTTTCCTGGACACTTCGTCGCATTCCGCTAAACTCAACAACGAACGATGCCAAGACAAAGGAAAACAAAAAACAAAAAGTTATTTAATCGATACACAGTTAACGACTGATTATCTGTGTTGTAACAGAAAACAACCCGAGTATCTGGACTCCATAATTCCATGCACACTAACAACCGACTTTTTGAACACCTTGTTCTGTGAGTTAGCACCATCGAACAGAATGAACTGAAAATTTTCAACTAATAGATTGAATGTTAAATATAGGAGAGAGGTGAATGAACTTGATCTCCTGTTGTGCAGTGGTATGTGAAACACAGGGTTGTGGTGTTTATTAATCAACACAGTGGATTCGACTCAATCGAACTGATATTGATGTGAATCGATAGCGTGTGAAGAACAGCCGAAGTGATTGGTATTAGCTTTAGACATTCAGTATCCCTATAAGAGCTACAGACTGAGTTTTACTGTATTTTGACAAACTGTTGTTCCATAATTTATTATTAATGTATTATACGTGCGACTAAGCCCTTAACACAATGTTTGTTTGAATTATTCACTTTCATGTCATAGGATCAATAGTTATAATCTCATTTCTCCTCAAACTCCTTTTGGTGGTTATAAAATGTCTGGAATGGGACGTGAACTGTGAGTATTATGATGAATAAATTTCGCATGTATATGTTTTAGTACGTTATCATAATTTTAGTTGTTTCCAATATCCGGCCATGTTCGACAGTGAAAATGCGCTACAACAGGATATCCACTTAATGCATAGAAACTAGTATATTGCATGTACATTTCTGCACAACCACCAATATGATTCCTTTCGTAAACCTGCAATTATTAATTAATTTTCATGTTGCGAGATTAACTGTTTTACAAATTTGATGACTATTTCACTGGCCTGCATGAGTTGGATAACATAATCTCGATGGTCAAGTATTCAAGCCTACAGTAACTAAATCAGATCATTACAACTACTCATTTTTCTAACCAAAATTATCTAGAGAAACGTTTAGAACTTGTTCATTCGTAAATGCTCTTCAGTGATAAACATCGATAAAAAACTGTAATCATTTACTGTAACCATTTACATAAAAAATGAATTGTTTATCTGAAAGTAGAATTCAATTAGACTAGTAGGTTAAGAATGCTCCCGATTTCGGTAAGACCATAATTGATTTGAACTGTGATTGGTTTTTCCTACTGTGTCATCCATCATAAAAGTACCACTGTCAACTAGGATCATAAATAATTTAACGTATTCTATTAATGGGCACATTGTTAAATGAGTGTGAATATTTGTCTAGCTTGATAGTTCTACTCACTAGTTGACATTAAATAGGGAACGAATGAAAATGCTAAAGCACTGTGTGGCTCTTTCGTCATAGCTTAGGACTTTTCAACTGATCATACATACAGTCACACGAACGACCTTCAAGTCAGTCATCAATGAATAATTTTGAGATGAATATCGCTGAGTTTTAGTGAGGAACTGTAGATCGTGAAATCAGCTATCTAGATTATGTGGTAGATACCTACAGATGACATTGTATGATGTTGGCATTGTATCACTGATTAAATGAGACTGGAAACATGAACCATTTCAACATTACTACATGATATTACTCATTCTTTTCCTCATTATTTCAGTGGGAAAGAAGCACTGGATGGTTACTTGCAAACGAAAGTGATTTCTATGCCAATTTCAGTAAAGAATTCTTGAAATTCATGACAGTTTTTTTTAATTCTTTTGTATTTTTCTCTATAAACACGATTATTTTACAGTAGAATTTTGATATGAATGTGATTTATTGTTATTGATATTGATACTGTTGTTCTATCGTTAATAGTAGATATTACATAGATAAACAAATAAGATATTGTGAAAGATTTCCATTGATTTTCTGAAAGATTTACTCAGCTTAAAAATAGATGAGGAAATAATAGAAAATATGATAAGATCACATTGTTTTTTTTTGAAACATGATGACAGTCGAAATCTGTAATGCACTTGTCAGAACAGTGTTCATTCTACATGATCGTTTGAATACCTGTACAATTCCCACAGACTGGTTGTCAAATTATAATTAGCAATGAATTCTAATCATAAGCACAAAACGGATCTATTCAATTGTAAGATAACCAATTAAGCGTTTATGTCTTTAGCATAGTACATGTACTAATCCTAATTACGTCACGATTCCAGGGCGAATTGATAAACAGTTCGGTCGATAGATTCCTATCGCAAGCTTTGTTCAGATTTATTTAAGGATGAAATTTTTCTTGCATGCTTATAGAAAGCCTATGGGTACTGTCCACCTATAAATACACTAGACTTTATTCCTTCTTTGGTCGACTTTTATGCATTCAAACGATACTACTTGCTCGTAGTAAGTAGTTTGAGTTACAATAGACTATTTACAGGCCTCTAACTTGGCATCTAGTTTCATAACTTTGTGTTCTGATACTTGAACTACATCTTGTTTTCACATTTTTGAACTCCTATTTTTTTCTCGATCCCTTTCTATTTCTACTTTTCATAACTTGATTTGTCTCGGCAGTTTTGTCTATTCTTAGGAACGACGCGTCATTCCTTTACGTTAACATTTCTGATATTCACATTTGACAGAGTCGTATCGTACATTCTGTGGTACCCTGGTCGGTAGAGTATTCACAAGCATTAATGACGTGGGCACTACGTTCCATGTGGAAAACCAGTCCCTTTGTGTCTTTAGATAAGCTTTACTGATGAGTACCAATTGGTAGGAATACTAGGTCAGCAGGGCTCACTGCCAAGTTCATCCAACCACTTAATACACCTAAATGTGCCACAAGTATTCAGAGTTTGACAAAGTCCTGGCCAGTAACACCTTTATAATCGAAGTGTGTCAACTCAGTCAAGTCAGAGGTCAGGAATGAAGGGGATCGATGATATATTTGGGAGGCTATCGGTATGTCATTTGAACGTCTGGTTTAAGCTGGCTAGCAGTTGAAAGAGATGTGTAGCGAGGTGTACCCACTCGTGATCTGATGCGGATGCGTAATCGTGTGCCTTCAGCTAGGTGAGACCAGTAGAATTAATGAGGTCAGCACAAAATGTCGAAGACTTACAGTTCTATATGTTTTGAGGATTTATTTACCGCTGCACTCCATAAAAGCAACCATGGGTAAAACACTTTGAATGCTTTTCTTAATGCCCATATTTAGATAGACTAGTTTTGCTTCTATTCATAGTCTAGCATAATTATTACTCAGTTACTTGAAATATGTACTTTCCACTTTCATGTGCTTCTAACGATTTATCGAAAAGCAGAATACATCGAAATTTAAGGCTTATGAATTTATAGTCGTATATCTGTCTTCTGGATAATTCCTCCGATTTTCGAAATTGTGTTACACTTCACGTTTATCTTGACCTTTGAATCCTAATGATCATTTTTAAGGGAACGATTATAAATTAGTGATTGGCTGATAACTACATATAATTCACCAAACTCATGTTCCATTTTCGAAATTGAAGCAAAACTAAATAATGCAAAATGATCCGTCGCACTTCACTAAACTCAACAACGAACGATGCCAAGACAAAGGAAAACAAAAAACAAAAAGTTATTTAATCGATACACAGTTAACGACTGATTATCTGTGTTGTAACAGAAAACAACCCGAGTATCTGGACTCCATAATTCCATGCACACTAACAACCGACTTTTTGAACACCTTGTTCTGTGAGTTAGCACCATCGAACAGAATGAACTGAAAATTTTCAACTAATAGATTGAATGTTAAATATAGGAGAGAGGTGAATGAACTTGATCTCCTGTTGTGCAGTGGTATGTGAAACACAGGGTTGTGGTGTTTATTAATCAACACAGTGGATTCGACTCAATCGAACTGATATTGATGTGAATCGATAGCGTGTGAAGAACAGCCGAAGTGATTGGCATTAGCTAATGTGTCTTATTGAATGATTTGTAATTCGGTTTGAGAAGTAACGACCTAATTACATAAAGAATAGAACTGAGTGAATCTGCATCATGAGCGTCTGTTGATAGTCTACCGAATGGTCAGTGTTGTGTATGTGGAGTGAGAATGTGGTACCTGTGGTAGAGAGTGTAGTTGATGTAAACAGATAGAGGTATTTGTGTAGATATTGAGGTGTTGTGTTGGTAAAATGTGTGGCGTCGCGTCCCGTGACCCCCATTGTGAGATGTGGTCAATAACCGTACACCTGAGGCTAGCGCCCATCCAACCAAGCCTTCTGCTCAGCACCACATACAGCCATAGGGCTATGTGCAGTACTTCTCCGCAGTTATGACGTGGAGACTGGGTGGGGAACCCGCACTTGGCGGACAACACTCTCTGTCCAGTGCCCGGGGAGTTCTCCCAGAGTCAGTGAGTGACTGTTTTTCAAGCACTCTTCAACAAACTCCGAAATAACCACCGGTCCGCGACAAACGTGTGCTGTTGCATTTACTCACCTAAAATATACTGGTTGATAATCGTTAGAAGGGCTTCATTTGCACATCTTCACACAACTTATTCTTATTCCCATCTCGATTTCGCTCAATCGTTGACATCCTAAATTCTCATTCACTTATGCTTGCCGTTTGTTCTCTTCCTACAGTAACTTGAGCGTTTCGCATTTATTTATACCCTTATCTATTTAAGTAGTATATTGACATTGGTGATAATATTACTCACGATCTGTTTATCTTCTTACCACATATGCTTCAATTTATTCATCTTCTTGCGTTCAGATGCTTTGATTTAGATGAATATTTCGTTTATTGTTTCATAAGCGCGTAGATCAAATGTAAAAATTTTATTTAATTTCGAAAGCAGATCTTCATACTTTATTCAGCAAGGATACTAATACACATTCCATAATGGCTTTGCAATGCGACAACAACACCGTTATGAGCTTCTACCAATGAGCATTTATTCGAAGCATAGCACTTAACTTGTTTTTGGTTTTAAAGTCATCTATATAACCGTTTCACATCTATCCAGATTTTTTGGTACCACAGCCTAAAAGCATAATTAGCTGTAGCTGTTCATAAGATGAATTATGAACATCACGTACAAACGAAGTTTGTATTATCTTTGCGTTCACCGTGGCCTTAATCCATTATTATTACTCCTGTAAACTGAATATCATTCATCATAGTAGAGCAAAATGCACCATTGTTAACACTTAATTAATGTTATGACCATAAAATTGTAATGATCTACTTTTATCAAGAGAACACGACTGATTTAATGAAAACAATTATTATTATAACCAATTGTACCAATGATTGTTTTACTGTGCTCGTTTGCTTAACTGTGCTAAAGACAGCCATATTGCTCTTCCATTATTCTCCATTACTGTTTCGCGGTTCGTGACCCCGTTCGCACGTACTTTCTCCTGCCGATTCCGCTTGTACCTTTTCTTGGCACGATCTCGGTATTCGTTCGATACCACGAGATCTCCAACGAAATAAACTTGGTTCCAATCCGCATTCGCCTTCTGATTTATTTGGCACGTGTTTCTTTGTAGTGGTGTTCGTAGTCAACTGGGACTCGACACCACGATACAAACTGTTGATCAATTTCGACTGGTTAAATATAACTCCTTTTTCATTTATTTTGAATTACAAATCATCAAAGGTTTGTGAGCTGCAATAGTTACACAACAAAATGGCCTGTGTTATAAATAACAAGCTTGAAATGCTCGTTTGTTTAGAAATGGCTGACTGCATTTTAATACACTTAACCATTGGGTTGTTTAAACGTGTTAACTTGTTTAATGGGACAAAAATAGATTATTGTGGTGATACGGTAGATGTTTGTATGAAAAACGCTTCCTTTTAGTAGTTCTACACTAAGTTCATTTGTATAGCCTAATAAAAACGAGAAATAAACCTCTAACAAATTAGAAGCCATTTCATTTGAATGTTAAACAAAGTGATCTATCAATATCGGAAACACCATTGTGATAATATACCAGTCTTTTCAATCATCCAATTCATGATATAATCCTCAAACTTTTGAAAGTAGTTACATACACTCTGAGTAAATTATTTACATACTTGCTTAATATCTCATTCATTTAGTGTTATGATAGGAAGATGGAAATTAGAGGATTAAATACAAAATCTAACTTATATAAACATCTTGAAATAAAACTAATCGTGAATTTTCATATGCATTCACCGGCTTACTTGATCTCATGGAGTCAGAGTTCAGCTGCCTGTTACTCCCGATGGAGCATAGGCCGCCGACCGTCATTCTTCAACCCATTCTGTCTTAGGCCTTCCTCTCCAGTTCTATCCAGTCGATGTTCATTCTTCTCATGTCTGTCTCCATTTCTCGACATAATGTGTTCTTTGGTCTTCCTCTTCTCCTTCGGCCTTGAGGATTCCGATTGAGGGCTTGCCTTGTGACGCAGTTAGGTACTTTCTTCAATGTGTATCCTATCCACTTCCAGAGCTTCTTCCTGATTTCATCCTTCGCTGTGCTCTGGTTTGTTCTCTCCAACAGTAGGTTGTTGCTGATAGTGTCTCTCCAACGGATCCGAAGTATTTTGTGTAGGCAGCTGTTAATAGATACTTTTATCTTCTGGATGATGGTTGTAGTAGTTTTCCGAGTTTCCGCCCCATTCAGTAGAACTGTCTTGACATTGGTATTGAAAATTCTGGCCTTGGTGTTGGTTGACAGTTGTTTTGAGTTCCGGACGTTCTTCAGTTGTAGATTCAAAACAGGATCACGTAGTGATATTATTAACTATAGACATCCGTGCTCTCAAGAACCATGAAAAAAATCATCCACAAACAGCTATTATCATTTTTACTTTCGGCTAGTCTGATCAGCCCATCCCAACACGGGTTTATGACTAAACGCTCATGTTTCACATCACACCGGGAGTTTTTTGATCAAATTACCCAGATAAGAGATGTTGGTCAGTCAGTGATAATTCTTTACTTCGATTTTAGCAAGGCTTTCGACAGTGTCTCACATAAACTTCTTCTTTTACAACTCTCTTCATTTGGCATACAGAATCCCCTTTTATCTTGGCTCAAATCTTTTTTAGAAGAACGTAGCCAAATCGTTCGTTTTGGATCTTGCTACTCTAAACCTGTGAATGTAACCAGTGGGGTTATACAAGGAAGTGTGGTTGGTCCATTACTCTTTCTCCTTTTTATCAATGACGTGTGTTCCCTCTTTCAGTATGGTAAGCCTTTCCTTTTTGCTGATGACCTGAAAGTAGTATATTCATTCTCTTCTCCTACGAAAGAAAGCTATATTTCAGCGGTAATCCAAGAGGAAATAAATAAGTAGTACGAATGGACTGTTTCGTGGAATATGCCACTTAATGTTGACAAAAGTGGATTTATTCACATTGGTCGCTGTCCTAACTTAAATCTGACTGTACACACACATACACTCAAACCTCTCAACACTGTTCGTGACCTGGGTTTAAGATATAGCAACAGTCTGAACTTTTCTGAGCACATTATATCTCAAGTATCCAAAGCAAGAAAGCTCATCGGATCGATAATGATAAACCTCAATAATATCGAATCGAGATTGTTATTATACAGAAAATGTGTCTTATCCATTCTTGAATATGGTATTTTAGTTTACAGTAATTACAGACATAATGACCTGATTAAAATTGAAGGCGTTCAAAGAAAGTTCACCAAAGCTGTTCTGGGGTATTCTGATAACAAAATCTATCACCAAAGATGTCAACAACTCAACTTAGAACCTCTTTGGATCAGACGTATCAAATTAAATCTTGTCTTTATCTACCGGCTTATTAACGGTATTTCCTACTATTCGGTATCCACCCCTTCATACCTTATGATATCATCCCACAATCTACGCAATAAGGAGAACATTCTAGTGATTCCAAGAGCCCATACAAACTTACGCCAGAATTTTTTCCTTATTCGCTACTCAACCATGTGGAACAGACTGCCAGTGAACCTCCGTTGCAGTGAAACTACAACCCGGTTCAAAAGTCTCCTTGACGATTTTCTTTCCGAAAGTGGATTATGTCACCTATTGAATATCAATGTATTCAATAATGATTTATACAAACAAGGTCCGTCATCCATTTAATTGCTTGAAAAGCAAAATAAAACCTTTAAATCTTTTCACGTCTATTTTATTTTATTTCTATTCATCTTAATATATGAAGTCTGCTTATGTTCGTATCTATAATTATTACTGTTATTAATATCATTATTGTTCCCCCGACACATTAGATATTCCTTTTATATCTTCTTATCTTAATTCCTGACTGTCCTTTGAAATTAATTGTGACTTTCATAGCATCATTCTTAATTATTATTGCACAAATATTTATACTAATATCAGGTTTCACTCTGTATACTATTACATAAATCTAAATGTATTCATCCGAGTGCTTTAACGGATTTTTATTTTATTTTTTCAATTGCTGGTTTCCTTGTGAGGTTGATATTCATTACACAATTATTATTCTTATCATGGATGAAACTTTTCACTAGGTGTTCACTTCTTTTCTCTCTTTTTTCCCTCTAAATAAATATTCTTAAGATTACGAAGTTTGTAATTAAGACAATAACTTGTGTTACATTTAAATTAACTTCTCAGTCCCGTTTTATCCTCACTGTACATATATGACTCATACATATTGATATTTCATTATCCTTTTCACTCAATTGAGACTTTCATCGCATCACTCCAAGCTATGTGACTGCACAAACATTTATTCTAGCGTCATATCTTACTACAATAATAAGTTGTTTTTTCTTAATTATTTTTTGTTACTAATTTGACGATATATACATAGTCGTTTGTTCTTGTTTTATGTTCATAAACACGCCAATTAAACTGTTTGCGTATTTCACGTCTCCTTTATTTCTATTCCCTTATTTTCTCCATTTCCTTCTTTAAACTCAATTCAATATTCTTCTCAATTACACAGACCCGATTTATTATACTATTATTATTACTCTTTTTTTTAATATGGCAAATATAATGCTAACATTATTGAAAATTGTGTATTATTGCATTTTTGAAGAAACCCGAAGTGGTTTCTTCACAACACTTATGTACCCATAAGATGTTTGCGAATAATAATAATAATAATAATAATAATAATAATATGCTGCTCTTGCTTTGCCGATCCACGTCTTCACATCTGCATCAGATCCATCATGTTCATCAATGATACTGCCCAGATATGTAAAGGTTTTTACGTCTTCCAAATCTTCTCCGTCATGTGTGGTTCGATTGGTGCATGCTTAAACCTACTGCTGCTGAGGCTGCTGCTACACTGTTCATCTCCTGCATTTTTGTTGCATGTGTGATAAAAGAGCCAGATTATTTGCATCCTAGCTGCTCACCGTATCCTATGTCCCCCCAGATATTAACGTCTTCATGATCCAGTCAACCACCAAGAAAAGGAGCAGGGGTGAGAGTAAGCAGCGTTGCCTGGAACCGGTCTTTACCTCGAACGAATCTGTCAGCTTTCCTCCATGCACGATTTTGCAGTTTAATCCATCATAAGAATTCCGTATGATATTGACTATCTTCTCAGTTACACCATAGTGTCGAAGAAGCCTCCATAGTGTTGCCCTGTCCACGCTATCAAATGCCTTGTCATAGTCAATGAAGTTGGTGTAGAGTGATGAATTCCATTCAACTGATTGTTCCACAATGATGAGTAGTGCTGCGATTTGGTCAGTACACGATAGATCCTTACGGAATCCAGCCTGTCGATCTCGGAGTTGGGCGTCCACGGAATCCTTCATTCTGTTTAGCAATACCCTGTTGACGACTTTTCCTGGTATTGAGAGAAGAGTTATGTCCCTGTAGTTCTCATGCTTGCTGAGATCGCCTTTCCTTGGTATCTTGATTAGGTGTCCTTCTTTCCAGTTTTTTATTACTTGTTGTTCATCCCAAATCTTGATGAAGAGAATGTGGAGTATCTTTGCAGTTACTGCTACATCTGCTTTCAGTGCCTCTGCTGGAATGTTGTCTGGTCCTGTTGCTTTGCCGATCTTGATTTGTCTGATGGTCATGCTGATCTCTTCAATTGTTGGTGGGCCAACATCGATTAGAAGGTCCGTGGGTGCTGCTTCGATGGTGGGTGGGTTCAATGGGGCTGGTCGATTCAGGAATTTCTTGGAGCTTTGTTGATAATGCTTTTATTGAAAGGTTGGCTTGTTTTCGTAAACTGAATATTTTCTAGTTTGAAACTTGCTGTATTATCTCAAATGTATAGCACGGATTTTCTTGTCATTATCTACTAGACTATAGTTGTTTATGGCAAAAATGTTTATTTAAAAAGGTTGGGTCATAGAAAGTGGCAGTATTGTTTCGTACCTTAGGAATTTACGACTCCGAGTTACTGTAGATATTTTTTAGAGATATAATCTGATACAGAGGGATCTTTGATGAGAGAGGTATAAGGACAGTGTTATGACAATTAGAAGTATTCGAATTATTTTACCATCCAAGAATTATCGAAATAGTGCAATTTACAGCAAGCAGAACTAGATGAGCAGGAATGGACGTACTGTATTTTGTGATACGTCTTGTCGATGAAACGCTATAGACGATTCCTAAGCTATTTCGGTAAACCGCAGTCTAGAACTACACAGCGACTTGAATTCCAGAGAGAAGACACAAGTATGAAAGAAAATATTTATCCCAATATTTATTTTTGTATAGAAAATCAAGGGTATTTATAGATGTTGGCGTCTGTTAAATCAACATCATATTTTCAGCCAATCCGTTAACGTCATATTATGCTACCGACCAATAATAGCACGCCACGCTGGAATTCTCGAACGTTCCATCGTACTCTGATTGGCCAGGATCCTTCGGCTCCTTTTGGGCCTCTGGAGGCTCCGTTGAAGTTCTCCGGAAGTCGACTCAACACCTCCCCCCGAATAAGATTTCTTTCTGGGATCTACTTGTAGTTTGACAACTGGGTAGCGACGGCGTCCCATTATTCTTATCGTTTTCCTTATCCAAGGCATCTTTTCAGTGTTCCTGGGCATTTGTGGCATTGGTGCATCTAAGATTAAATCCAACGGGAAGTTCGGCGGGTTACTTCGAGTCTGCACCGTCCTTTTGTCCTTAAGGAGTTGATTTGAGTGTCGTATACATGTCCCAAAAGCTCCTCGAACTCTGTACAGAACTCTTCCTAGTTTTTGCACAACTTCTCCCGGTTCTCATCGGTTCTTCCCGATATAAGATTTAATGTAAACTTTGTCGCCAACACTGAAGTTCCGGATACTTAGATCGTGACTGAGCTCATCCACTAATTTGGATGGCAACATGGCATCGAAGACGGTTCGAATACGCCTTCCAAACATGGCTTCCGCGGGAGATTTGCCGTCTGGAACATTCGGGTTCGGGGTGGATCTGTAGGATGTCAAAAATTTCGTGATCACCTGCCCTGTCGTCCCTTCACCTCCCCCTTTCAGTAGTGCTCTTTTCAATGTATTCACGAAGCGCTCTGCCTGGCCATTTGATTGAGGGTGATACGGTGGAGATCGTATGTGTGTAATCCTATTAAAGTTGCAGAAGTGTTTGAATGATTCTGCAGTGAATTGTGAGCCGTTATCGGTCACTAAAGTCTGCGGAACTCCAAAGCAGCTAAACAGGTCGGATAACTTTCTGATTGTTTCACTGGCTGGGCAATTCGCCATGGCGTAGATTTGTGGCCATTTTGTGAGCGCGTCTACTATGACTAGATACATTCTTCCTCGTGTTGGACCGGCGAAGTATGCAGGCAGCCTCTCCCAGGGACTATACGGCTTTTCTCATTGTTGCGGTTCACACTTGCTTGGACTTTTGGCTGCTTGTATGCACGATGAACAATTGCGGCATCTGGTTTCGATATCTTGATCAATCGTAGGGCAGTATACGTAGCTTCGAGCCAGCGCTTTCATCTTACTGATACCAGGATGACCGCTGTGGAATTGTCTCAGAACCTTGTAGCGTAATACTTTTGGAACAATAATTCTGTCACCAAACATACTACATGAGTCGACCATCATAAGTGAGTCTCGTCTGCGAAAATATTGTAGCACTTCTCCTTGAAAACGACGGTTCGGCCACTTGGTGAGAAGATGACCACTAACCTCTCTTAAAGTCTTGTCATTTTCCGTGGTTTCTTCGATGACCTTGAAAGTAACTAGTAAACCATCAACTGCGTCTTCCAAAACTTGATGTACTTCTGTTTCCGTCTCGATTACTGCCACCAAAGTGTCTTCTTTCCGTTTTACTTGTGAACCAATCAGTCTAGATAAAGCGTCAGCTTGTTCAAAGTCAGTAGTCGGCGGGTACTTGATCTTGAAGTCATAACCCAAGAGTGTAGTTCCCCAACGTTGCAGTCTGTTAGCAGTGTATACAGGTATACCTTTCTGCCACCCAAAATTGGCTAGTAATGGTTTATGGTCAGTTAGTAGGGTGAACTGACGTCCAAATATCATCTTGTGAAATTTCTTGACAGTGAAGATAATCGACAATTCTTCCTTCTCGATCTGACTATAGTTACGTTTTGCTGATGTTAACGATCTAGCCGCATGTGATATCGCTTTCTCGGATCCATCTGGCATGATGCGAGGAATAACTGCTCCAATGCCGTAGTTTGAGGCGTCTGATGCCACTACAATAGGTAAAGATGGATCGTAATGGGCGAGCAGCAGATCCGAGACTAGTACTTTGTTGATTTCATCGAAAGCAGCTTGGCAAGTTGCAGATCAACTACATTTTACATTCTTCACCAGAAGGTTATTCAGGGGGCACGTAATTGATGAAGGTTCGGAATGAAAGCTCCATAATGGCTAACTAGTCCCAAGAAGGATCGTAGTGTGGGGACATCCGTCGACCTGGGTATAGTTTTCACTGCCAGGGTATTTTCCGGATCTGGTCTTCTTCCATCTTTGTCGATTATAAACCCAAGGTAGGGTACTTTTTACATACAGAAGTCACATTTCTCTGGACGAAGTTGAAGTCCATATTCGGCTATTCGTGTCAGCACCTAATCGAGCTTCTTTTCTAAGTCTACTCTATCTACTCCCATAATTATTATATCATCTAGGTAAGCTGCAACACCTGAAACATCTTGTAGCATAGTATCCATTATTTGCTGAAATATGGATGGGGCCGTCTTGACTCCAAAGCGTAGTCGATTCTACTGGAATAGACCCTTGTGTGTGTTTATGGTAAGCAGGCTTTAGACTCGTAAGCAACAGGGATTTGTAAATAAGCTTCTGATAAATCCAACTTTGCAAAAAGCTTACCTCCCTTCAGTTTAGCAAAAAGATCTTCAGGTAAGGGTGATGGATACTGATGAGTTTCTAAGGCTTCATTCAACCCGGTTGAGTAATCGGCACATAAACGAACGCTACCATTAGTCTTCTTTACTACTACTATCGGTGCGGCCCATTCTGAGAAATTCACTGGTTCAATGACACCTAGTTTCTGAAGTCGTTCTAGTTCTTGTTCAACCACTGGTAGAGCAGCATATGGTACGGGTCTCCTAGGTCGAAAAACGGGAGTAGCTGCAGGTTTTAGGGTTAACACTGCTTTGGCCTTCGTACATTCCCCCAGTCCTTCTTTAAACACGTTTTGGTGTCTTTGTAGCATGGTATTTTTCTGGATCCATTCTGAGGTGTTGTCAGTACTGACTCGTCTGCAGATACTGTTAATATAATAGTCTGCTAGTTTAAGTATCTCTATAAGATCCAACCCCATTAAGTCGAGTGCTGGCTTCTTTGAAAGATATACTGTTGCATTTGTTGTTACAGTACCTTTAGAAACAGTGCATGGTACTTCTCCAATAATATTTAACTTCCCCCCAGATGCACTGTGTGCCAGCTGTGTTGTTGGGAAAACTGTGGGTCTTCCAATGTTCTTCCATGTTTCTGGGCTGAACAGAGTCATATCAGAAGCTGTATCAAGCTGGAGGCGAGTACGGTGTTTATTAATATTCAAGGTTACGTACTTTCTTTGGCGGCAACTTCGTGCTTCGGTATGTGATACCAATATTTTGTTGGTTGGAGCACTATATTTGTATTTCTTTGAGTAAGGTTTCAAGGAATGTTGTTTATAGTTTCTTCTCCTGCAGAGGTTTTCTTTATGCCCCTTCCGATGACATTTGCTGCAACGATGTTCTTTATATAGGCAAAACCTCTTATAGTGCCAACCCCCACATGCCCAGCATGGAGATGATGGTTTTTCGCTGTTATTACGATAATTATGTGTGCTGGAACCTTGAAAGACTTTTCTCTTGACTGCATTGACATTATGGAAACAGTTACCGTTTTCTACCATTGAGGTATCATGCTTCAAGTTTACTAACCTTTGGCATTCGGTAGTCACTTCCTGCAGGGTCATGTTAGGGCAGTGTTCGAGTTTGCTTAGGATTTTGGTTCGGATATCGGCATCCTCGGGTGAACGCAGGCTGCAGATAAATACTAAGCATTTAAACTGATCTTCAGTCATGGACGACAATCTGAACCTCTCACATTCTCGGTCACAGTTCCTGCATGCTTCACCCAGTCATCTCCTGGTTCTTTCGTTAACTTTAAGCACTAGTAACGGATATTGAATAGAGATGATTGTTCTCCGAAGGTTTGGGACAGGGTTTTGACTGTATCATCAAAACTAAAATTTCGTGGATTCTTCGGAAGAATGAAGTTACTATAGCGTTCATGTTCCATAGTCCCAAGTTTTCTAAGAAGTATTTTGACTTTTGAAGCATCATCCAGTTTGCAAAGATCAATATAAAACAAATCTTCATACTTCTTAAACCACGACTCAAAGGTTACACCAGCTACACCATCAAAATTAAATTCATGGATGGCGTTGATGACTGAATCAGTATGTGATACTTGAGATTCACTTGAAGCAGGGTTTTTCTCGGACAGGCAGAATTTCTGCATCAGAGTTTCCATGATTCTAATTTGAGACTCTTCAAACCTCTTTTCTTGACACACCATATAAGCTTCTAATTGCTCCAAGGAAATATTCATTGTAGTTTTCATCCCCGTCGCCACTGGTACGTCTTGTTGATGAAACGCTATAGACGATTCCTAAGCTATTTCGCTAAACCGCAGTCTAGAACTACACAGCGACTTGAACTCCAGAGAGAAGACACAAGTATGAAAGAAAATATTTATCCTAATATTCATTTTTGTATAGAAAATCAAGGGTATTTATAGATGTTGGCGTCTGTTAAATCAACATCATATTTTCAGCCAATCCGTTGACGTCATATTATGCTACCGACCAATAATAGCACGCCACGTTGGAATTCTCGAACGTTCCATCGTACTCTGATTGGCCAGGTTCCTTCGGCTCCTTTTGGGCCTCTGGAAGCTCCGTTGAAGTTCTCCGGAAGCCAACTCAACATTCTGACTTCGAAATCAACAGGCCATAAAATACAAAAGAATCATCAGTTCGTACACACATGAAGTACAGTTCCTAATGTGCCAAAAACCTTGGATGAAGTGGATAGTATGGCAATCTGGGTTAAAATTAGAAATGAAAATTTGTCACTGGTTATGGAATATAGAGAGTTTCATCACAATTTTATACTCAACGTAGATGTGGTCGGCAAGGTTTTACATTTTTTGAAGTTAATTCATTAATTAGCTGTGAAGATCCTAGACGAAGTCAGAAAAAAGTTAATACAGTGTCAATGGATGATAATAAACTCAGGACAAAACACAAGCGGAATTCCTCCTCCGCCTCTTCCAGTGCAAATTCAATTTAGTGATGATAGTCATTGAGTTGATTCATGGTTTCTTTGGAATCCATATTTTACTTATTAATGGTGAAAGTGTCATCCACATATCCTTCTTATAAATGAAATCTCTCAATTATTGGTTGAATTATCGTATTTTTCAGAATAACCATGAAACAACTAGCCAAGAGAGGGACCATTAGTGACCTCATTGCAACTATCAGTTTGTCTATAGAAATCATTATTAAATCTGAATCGCTTATTGAAAGTACTTTGAAGAAGCAATTCTTTTAGGTTACCTTACGATGAAATCTCTTCTGTTATTCTATAGGCATATATTTATCAAGCTATAAGTACGAATGTACGGCTTAAGTAAATGATTTCATCGAAAGCAAAATTTCCTTAGCTGGGTTATTTTTACTTTTATTCGAGGCCGGAGTTATCTTCATTATGCTGCTGATATTCCCTCTAGTTAATCTATGGGCCAGTTTGGAATACATGAAAATTCTTTATTATTTCAGTGACTGGGAAGCACTTTGTCGTGTGCAGATGGTTTTAAGCAAATTGGGTGCAACTCTAGTCGCAATCAAATATCAGCCCTTATTGGGTTCGAGACCGGCAACTAGTTCAGTAAACGTCAACAGCAGTCTCTGACTTCACACGCACGACGCCATGAAAACTGGCAGTAACTTCATTTGTGACTTCTCAAATCTTTTTATGGCCCATGGATCTGACTCCATTTTAGAGCGTACGAAAGTTTATTATCGCCTTTTCTCGTATATCATCGTCGACTTAAATCACGTTAGTCAATAACGGAATTCAGATAAGTCAATTAACGAGAATGGCCTTTGAATATATATATTTTGTATGTAAAGTGAATGTAATAGAACAGAGCAAAATGACGCACAGAGAAGATGGCTGGAAAGCCAACTCTATTTTAGTCAAGCGTTACTCAATATTTATAGTCAGACAAAATAAAGCTACAGACATGTGATTAATGGAATAAAAAGGGCATACACATGTACGCTCATATAAAAACAATCAAGACTGACCAGCGAATAATTGACAAGGTCAACATATGACTCAAGTAGAATGAATAGATTGGTTTGTCCAAAAAGTAGAATAAAGTATATGGGCTTAAAATAATGACTGACACTACAGTTTCTCAAACTTATAAACTCTGGATTTCTGCTGAATCTTTATATCACTGTGTGCAAGAAACTTTGTGTTAACTTAGCTGTTGGAATTCCAATCACAAAATCATGATAGCAACATGGAAAAATTGGAAGAGGTGTAGCGGTAAATAAATCCCCCAAATAAATAGCTCTGTAAGTTTTCGACACTGGATGCTGACCACATTAGTTTTAATGGACTGAAGGCGCTCGGTCATGCATCCGCACCAGAATACGAGTGGGAACGCCGTTCTCAACTTCTATTACAAACACTAGCCAGATTAGATCAGTCGATCCTCAATATATTGATAACCTATCAAATATATCTTCGAAACTCATCGTTTCTGTCTCTTGATTTCACTTGGTGGGTACACTTCATATTAGGTGTTACTGGTTAAAGCGTTGTCAAATTCCAAATACCTTTTGCATCTTCAACATCTAAAAGTGAGAAGCTAGTAAAACTCTAACTTTAAGCATTATGAGCTACCCCATCTCGAATGCCCTCCCAGTCCAAGTGACGAAAGTCCTCTCAGTGGCTGGTTTCAAGAGGAGAATCAACAAACACGTATCACCTCCGGATTACCATCCCCGTCTTGAGCTAGTTGTAGCAGATGGAAGTCTCATAACTTATCTACCATTTTAATCATCACACACCAGCTTTTCCCATCTTTCCTTTTACAATTCTAGCCCGCTTTTTCAACTGCACTTCGGTTCGTCCACCCTGTCTACGCGACTAATTAATCGATCGATTTGTTCCTCCTAGCTTTCATTCATTCAAATTTTCTTCATTATTATTCACGTTGCGAGGAAGGAACTTCTTCGCTGGTAATATGACAGCCGATGGTCTGGTAAACTTAACTGCTACAAACTCACACTCAAAACACAAGATACACAAATACACAAAATAACCACCGAAGTGACTAAAACTAAAGGAGTTGAGGGGCTAGACTAACGCCTATTGGACGTTACTAAGGAATTGAAGACATTGTAAGAAATATAGTTAGTGAAAAAACAAATCGGTTTACAAGAGCTGGTCACAAATGTGTCAGGTATTGGTACATGCCTAAATTGTTCAATAGGGTGTATTTGTTTGAATGCTTCTCTAGTTACTTGTAGCTTCTCGGACGTTCCAGACATTAGTGGCGTGGTTTTGTGCTATTTACCGGTGACAATGCTCCGAGCGTTTGCTACATTTCGTGGTACATTGGCTCCTGCTCGACACAGAATTATTCAAAGGTCTTATGCTAAGGAGGTTAAATTTGGAGCTGACGCGAGATCAGCTATGTTGGTTGGCGTCGACATACTCGCGGATGCTGTTGCAGTAACCATGGGCCCTAAAGGTCGTAACGTTATAATAGAAAGCTCGTGGAAATCTCCCAAAATTACCAAAGATGGAGTGACCGTTGCCAAAGGCATTGAGCTGAAGGATAAGTTTCAGAATATTGGAGCCAAATTGGTACAGGATGTTGCTAACAACACTAATGAAGAGGCTGGAGATGGTACGACAACAGCTACTGTTTTGGCTCGAGCGATAGCTAAAGAAGGTTTTGAAAAGATCAGCAAGGGTGCGAATCCCATTGAGTTCCGAAGAGGTGTTATGTCTGCCGTTGATGCTGTCGTTAAAGAGCTCAAGTCTTTGTCAAAGCCAATATCAACCCCAGAGGAAATAGCCCAAGTCGCAACTATATCAGCCAACGGTGACAAGGCGATTGGTGACCTAATTGCTACTGCTATGAAGAAGGTTGGGAATGACGGTACTATAACTGTCAAGGTAAGCATAATTTTCATCTACTTGAACAACTTAGGACGGTAAAACGCTGCATGATGAGCTGGAGTTCATCGAGGGCATGAAATTTGATCGTGGCTACATTTCTCCATACTTCCTCAACACTGAAAAGGGGGCGCGATGCGAGTTCCAAGATGCTTTCGTATTGTTTTCTGAGAAAAAGATCAATAGCATTCAAACATTATTGCCAGCTCTTGAATTGTGTCATCAACAAAAGCGACCACTACTTATAATCGCCGAAGATGTCGAGGGTGAGGCTCTTACAGCTCTTGTACTTAACCGTCTGAAACTGGGTCTGCAAGTTTGCGCAGTGAAGGCACCGGGTTTCGGCGACAACCGTAAAAATACTCTTAAAGACATGGCAGTGGCGACTGGTGGACTGGTAAGTTCTTTTCATGTTGCATTTTCTAGATCTTTAGTTGACATGGAAATTAATATTTCTATTTCTATCTTATATAGGTATTCGGCGACGAAGCAGATATGTTCAAGTTGGAAGATGTGCAGCTGCAAGATTTGGGACGTGTGGCCGAGGTCGTAGTGACTAAAGACGATTGTCTGTTGATGCGTGGTCGTGGTAGTAAGACGGATGTCGACAAACGCATCGCGCAAATCAAAGAAGAAATGGAAGCTTCTAACAGTGAATATGAAAAAGAAAAAATGCATGAACGTCTAGCAAAGCTGTCTAACGGTGTTGCGGTCATCAAGGTTGGTGGAAGTAGTGAGGTAGAAGTTAGTGAAAAGAAGGATCGGTACACTGACGCACTTAACGCAACAAGGGCAGCAATTGAGGAAGGAATAGTTCCTGGTGGTGGTACTGCTTTACTTCGCTGTATTCCAGTCTTAAAATCTCTGGAGACCAAAAATGAAGATCAACGCACAGGTTAGTAAATTGTTCGCTAAATTATTGATATGTTGACAGTCAAGAAATAGACGATTACATAGTGATGAAAGGTACTTAAGTCTAGCTTAAGGGCCTACGTACCGGTCTTGGTACAGCGTGGCAGCGAAGTGACGAGTTGTTAGGATGAAAGGTTGCACTTGTTATTTTGTCTCATTGCTTTGTGTAAACGTTCATCTTACCATACTCTTGTCGATATATTGCTTTGCTCATTGTCAATGTCATCCTGTAATAATGTGATGACAAAATTATTAGCTCACCAGGTTTCCCTTGTGGTCAAGGTGAAGCATACGCTTGAGGGCGTCTAAATTGCTCAAGTGTTAATCCCACAATTATATGAGTGTTTTTAATCGGTTTGAGTGTTGCGTGACTGCGAAGTCGTGTGTCAAACGAACCGTAAACAAAATATCATTAAAACCTTTGTGCAGCCATTCGTAATTATGGTTGTTTGGGTATAATGAAACAATGTGATAGTTGGTCTGTAGGTTTGTGGCCGAAAAGCTACATGTCGTCAGACCAAACATCAAGTTTACGCAACCAGCGTCTTGTTTTTTCGTGGTTGTGCAACAAATGCATATGGTTAGTTTGTTTCCTATGAGTTGGGTTGTACACTTTTTTCACGGTAGTGCAATGAAGTGCGTGTTACAAGGTACTGATGTTTGTTTGTAATCAACTCAGTAGGTGTGTTGGTGCTGCTTTCACCCTCATTACTGTTCTGTCTGAATATGTAGGCAATATTTCCGGCTCATATCGAAGCCACAAGGTTTTCCTTGTGGTCAAAGTGAAGCCTAAATTTAAGGGTGTCTGAATTGCTTAATAGTGTTAAGCACGCACCTATATGAATGTCTTTATTCGGTTTGAGTGTTGCATGACTGAGAAGTCATGTGTCAAACGAACCGTAAACAAAATATCATTAAAACCCTTGTGCAGCCATTCGTAATTATGGTTGTTTGGGTATAATGAAACAACGTATTTATTGAATTGTGTGCTTGTAACTGTAAGACGTTTCTTCGGAATGTTTGTTTATCGCTCAACGTTTTAGCGTGATGCATTGTAACTTCGTAATATCACCATTAGGTCGATTTATGCGCAATGAATAAACTTTACTTTTTATAATACTGTAATAGCTTATCTCATATTTTCGCGGATGTGTGTTATGTTTTTTGCTGCAGTGCAATTTTTAGTTAGTCTTATGATTCAGTTTTGTGTTTCTAGGTGTTCAAATAGTTTTGCGTGCACTTTCAACTCCCTGTTATACCATTGCACATAATGCCGGGGTCAACGCGTCTGTTGTTGTAGAAAAAGTCATGGGCATGGGCCCAAATATGGGTTATGACGCTCAGAATGATGTCTATGTCGACATGATCAATGCTGGGATTATTGATCCCACGAAGGTAAGTACATATCCTTAAGAAATTTTGGTGAATCTGGGTATGACCTGTTAAATTAATTTCAACCTCTTCCATTTAGGTCGTTCGAACTGCTTTGGTTGACGCAGCTGGCGTTGCTTCTTTATTGACAACTGCAGAGACCGTAGTAACTGATTTACCGAAAGAAGAGTCAGGAGCAAATGTTGCAGGAATGGGCGGAATGGGAGGTATGGGTGGCATGGGTGGTATGATGTAGTAGCGAACTACACATATTTTGCATTTTGACGATGTTTTTACATTGTAGTTGGTTAATTTTCGTAGATATTCCACTTGTTCAAAGTCCCTAATTTTCCCTCAAATATACATAATTGATTTGATTAATGTCGTTATGCTTCTACAGCCTTGAACATGACTTGCACTTGTAAAGGTCGAATTTCGTTTACAGAAGTATGCGTACAATTCTGCGTTTTTGTGCGACGAGGTCCAGGGATTTGTTAGTCGACGTATAACATGGCGTTTGTTGTGTGATTTCTACGTAGTCTGCCGTATATTAAATTATTTCCGCATTTAAGTTGACTTGGGAGGACTGTCCTGTCTTTATCCACTGTTTTGCCGGTATATGTAACCCGCCTAAGCGACTTCTGCTGTGTTGTTTTTTAGGGTTTTGCGGTTGTATTTAACTGGAAATGTTAAGTTTCATGTCTTGACGTAAGGGTGTAGGCCTAGCATACTTTGTGCGTTTCATTCACGACGGTGAGCTCACGTTTGACCAGATCAGGAAGCTCGGTTGAGGGTTATGCTAACATGTGGCGGTGTCGTTTCCGCCCCTCGAACGGAAGATGGGTTTACCGCGCGGTGATCCGCTTGTCCTTCAGTTGGTGCATAGTAGCCACCAAGAACAGAATATACGGGGTTGCAATTATTTGTTTGAACACATTTTGGTAGGGACTGGCACCGAATGCATATGTGTCACACTTCCTTGGGTTTGTGTGAGGGCTGGGGTACTGCCCGGGCGCCAAAATCAGACTTCCGCTTCTCATCCTATCAGTTTCGTAAATAACCTTGCAGCAAGTAGACAGTGAGTAGTACTTCCCTGGCAGTTGCTGTATACGCATGACCATGTAAGATTATTTGAAGAGGGAGAGCGAACTCTCCCCACCCTCGGCCATATAAGGGCATTTGCGTGCAGTGCTTATGTATATGTACTAGCAAATAGGCAATGTTGATGTAATACTGAATTATTTATTCGAACACACAAATATTAGTACAAGGGGGGTGCCATATATATATGCCATACACAACGAGAATGGGAAGAGAAAAAAGGTAAGGTGAGTATAGGAAATATATGACGCCACAGATTAGTGTGTTGAGTGTAGTAATAATAATAGGGGAAAAGGAAAGGTATAACCAGGAGGATTCTTTCAGTTATGGATGATAACCACTTTTTTGAACAAAGTAAAATGTTACAGCCGGATCGCCACTGACTTCTGTTCTGAGCCATATATTATAACGTCTCTAGCCACTGTGTTGCACCATCTCTCAGACCCCAGCCGGGGGGTCGTGAAGGACCAACAGAAGCCAGCCCTTTGCAGCTTCCTTTCATACCACGACACCATTTCGTGCACTGACCACCTCCGCTTTTTCCAACCAGTCCCAGAACCGGCAAATAATGCACGACGTAGAACATGTTCAAGCCACCGAGGTCGGTGTTTCAAGATGGTGACACGAATTACATTATTGTCTCCGTGCCCGAACACACGATGCTGAACCTCTGCATTACTAACATGGTGTTGCCACTGGATGTCAGCAGTCCTTCGGAGACAACGATGATCAAACACAGAGTCGTCTAACATCCTCAATTCGGAGAGGCCAGGTTTCACAAGCATGGCGGAAAACTGCTCTCACTGACGCGTTGTAGATCCGACCTTTCACAGCCAGACTGGCATCACGAAGGCGCCAAAGGTGGCCTAGGGCATGATCAGAGTCCAGATAAGTACTCCAAAATGAGCGGCAGTCTTTTACACAATCACGCCAGCGGGAGCTGATCGCGATGTGATCAATCTGAGTCCAGGCTTGAGATGCAGAGGGAGGACGCCAGGTGGCACATCGGCAATGACTGTGCCGGAAGTTAGTGCTAACCAGAAACAGGTTGTGGTCTTTGCACAGTTGCAGTAGACGGTCCATGTTATCTGTCCTGCGACCAACAAGTTGAGAGGGAGGACGGGCCCTCCCCATTCTTGGCCGTACCAGAGCATTTAGGGGCTTTACGTATGGTATGCCAGTTTGCGAGGTAGTAAAGTCATGGATTTGACTGTTCTGCGTTGTATCCTCAGCCTGTGGGCTGATTAATTGGCTCAGAATTGATCGCAACAACGTATATGTATTCACTCTATCTATAGTTTAGTCCCTTATGTTTCCTACGGCTACCCATATCGTTGTACCATGGGGTTTGGCCTGATAATCTCATCTCGCTGTGTTGGTATAGTTTGATAACTCGAATTAATGTATATAAGTCCCGGGTTATACGTTACAAGTCACATTTTGATCATGTGTAAGATACCTGTATAATCTTCCGTTTAGGTGTTTTGCGATGTACATGCAAACGTGAGAATTTTTGGAAGAAAAAAACCAGTGGGGTCTTGTAAATGAGAATCCTGTTGAGCTGACAGTGAGATAAGACTATAGCGCAGTTGTCGAGATAAACAGCATCTGTTAAGTTGGAATCCCTTTTGAATGTAACTTTTATCAGTGATTCGAAATACAACTCGGCAAGTAAAAGCTTAACGGAATGTTTTCCTTTAGGAGTATTGCAAATTGTCTGTGCACTTTGAAGTAGATTATCTGAATTATAATCCTCAGTGCAGTGTGGTTGTTATTCGAACTCTAATTTAGTTACCTAGCAGGAAAAAATTAAATTTTCTAGTTATGATGTCGTGGTTAAGGTCTTGTGAGCCTAGTTTTATATGTACACTGCTAATGAGTCCGTGAATATTCACAAAATAGCTGTCTAGTAACCCAATTTTGTCAAGGTTTCTTTTAGATAAATTCGATTCCCTATTTTACGGACAAACGATACTTATTTATTCATCACGATGTTTATATTTATAAACGAGGAAAGAAAGCCCTGTCCTATTAGGGTTGTATTTTACAAAATCCTATCTTATAATTTGTTTAAGAGATTATAGTAAGCCCATTGAAATATTGTCTACTCAGTGTAATTTAGATATTTAATTCACTATGTAAAATTATGTGTGACTCAGATTGAGTCCATGTTTGGACATCAGTCTTTATCTACTCTCTTATTGTTTGTAAACACAGACAATCAGTAATTTATTTGCAAACAGTTAACACTCATAAATATATATGGGTTTTTTCAACACTCTCACACTCGCTTCCCTGTGTGCTAGTGGAGTTTTACTAATCATTAATAACATACAATTTTTACAACTGGTGTACTGGCTTTTGAATAGTCTCGAGTCAAATCATTCTCCTAGTAAGGAGATTTAGCCTGATTAAATAATCAGTTAACGGGATACTGTTTATTGGAGTCAGATATATAGAGAAATTAACCTCTACAAGATAACAGATATTTGATCAAAACAAATTCGAATCAAAGGACAAGGTAAGATATTACTTGAAAAAAAGTAAACAAACTAGGTCACCGTGCAAATAATTATTTAAAAAAATCAAGTATTGCATTTTTCACATAAGAAGATTAAAACAAAACAAAACCACATTTGAAAGACATTAATACTTCACATACTTACACAAACCAAATACAGACACGGGGTAGGAAAAAAATGATGGGAGTAAGTATATTAATAAAAAATACAAACAGAACATGGGCAGTCACAAGAATATCACAATAGAAATGAGAAGGTGATGGTAATGAAGAAGCTATCATAGCTTCCTATATCATCTACCTATACATAACATGCTGAGTAGAAACAGTTGTATTGATGCAACATAGACCATTACATTTAGGTCCGCGTACTTATCTACCTACACCTAAGAATTTGTTTAAAGTTACATGATAATATGTACATATATGAAAGAGAATAATTAATAATTCCTTGTGTTCTTGTTTTATTCGTTTGTAAAAATAATGAATTCATTGTCAGCTTAATAAATCATCTATGTCACTTTTGGATAATGGTTTTATTAGACTATTAGAATTTGATATATTTTGACTAAGCATTGTTGTTGGCATTGTAATTGATGATGTTGTCGGTAATAATTGATATGTAATTGCATTTGGAACAGCTTGTTGTTGAACATGTCTCATCACGTTAGACATTGCTGGATAAAGTGGTATAGCATTTAATGGGTTACAATTATTACTACTAGTGAATGGAATAATTGAATTAGGTAAAATAGTTGATTGTAACTGTTCAACATTATTATTCGAATGATGATATAGAGAGTTGCTATTGTTATTGAAAACACCGTTCTGTTCATATGATTGGTGTTGAATAGTTGGTGGTGTGATTAAAGCTAAAGGTATGCCTGTACCTATACGATTTGATTGTGTAGTAGATTTATTCATCATATCAGATGTGCTATTGATTGCATTCACATTATATGATATTAAAGTATTTGTTATATCAATAGGTTTTGGTTTATTCATTGTCGTCGTTGTCATCAACTTCATTGGTCCAGCGCCAGTAGCAGGTTGTAGTAATGATGGTGCTGATGTTAAATTAGACGATAAACGTTCAATTTGATCTTGTTTAGCAGCTAACTGACGTTTTTGTTCTAAGCTTAGATTAGTACTTTCATTGGTTATCGAACCATTGACTCCTTGAATTGACGATGTCGTTCCTGTAGATGATTTAGGCGATGTATTGTTACTGTTATTTGAATTTACAGTTAAAGCTGTTGGTAAAGGACTACGTTTTACGTATTGATCAGTATCATCTAAATAAGCGCAAATTATCCGAGTCATCTAGTCAAAATAAATAAATACAAACAGTAAACCATAACATCGAACTAAGAATAATGACGAATTAACAATTAGCTTCAGTGTTAGTAATTATCGACTATGCATAAATTATTATCCATCTAAATGACTTTAATCAGGATCTTACTTACAGTAGTCCAAGAACAAAGTTGTTTTCATGGAAACAGTAGCAAGATAAAGCAAAAGTAGAAAGTTTAGATCGAAATTTTAGCGCCACAAAAAATCTTAATTTTCACACAATGATCTGACTATTAGGTAGCGTGCTAATATTCTAAAATGTTTGTTGAACAGCTCAGGCAAATAAGAAAATAAGTCTTGTTGGAGAATGAAGGTTTAAAATCCCAGTCAAGCAATTCAATTTTAGAAAAATCCTCTCGGTCAACTTCCATATAGTTCATCTTTAATAGGATTAGCCATTTTGGTTCATTCTGTCTCAATATATTAGAATTCACGAATCGTACAAACTGAAGAAAACCTCTGTGTTTATATTCAAAATTTGCTAGGCATAGTAGTTAACTTCGCTAGTTTTATAAACAAAGAATGGTCTAACATTGATGAGGGGCGAGGCAAAATAAAAAATTGAACAAAGAACGAGGAGAATCTCAAACCGTGTAAACTCAATTGAACATAATTCTTCTATACAATTAAGAATCTGGTAGTGAACAGTTCTAACTTCAATTCATTGTATGCATAGTGGAGTGATTATTCAACGTGATCATTCAATAGCTATAGTTGTCTCACTTTCAATACGCTTGACGATTCCTCACCGACCACAGCTTTCCAGTGAACAAATAGGTGTCTAAGAGTACGAAGAACAGTAATTCCTACCCTTTCATTTTGTTTAGATTAAAACCCACAATTCTCAGTGGTTATTCAACTGATGTAAACAATCCGACAACTTACTATTTTCCAAACAGAATGAACAAAATATACTTAACTAATTGATTGCAGCAATCAACTTGACAATAATGACGATAAATTATGAATTATATAGTGAGGATAAATCACTAGCTATTGAATGTCAAATAACTACTCTGTGTAAAACAATCAGACAGATCACTTAACTTCTTAGTAGACTTTATAAGAAATCTTCTAAAGATTTGGTAAACTAATATTATAACTTTTATTTTACCACTATGATCCTTTGTAATTTTAATAGTTTTTGCATTACTAACCCCTACTGAAGATTAACTCATCATAGGAAATTCTTTAAAGTTACCCATTTTCTCATAAAGTAAACATGAAAAAAACTCAGTGGAAATTTTCTTTTCGATGAAATCATTTAATTAAGCTTTATATTTGCATTTATAGTTGTTTGAGAAATATAGTCTACAAGAAAAACGAAGAGATTGCATCATACGGTGATTTAAGATTTCAGATATCAAAAGGAGGTTGTGTAATGGTCAAGGGGTTAGAGAAGATATAGAGGGATGAAAATAGTTTATAAATCAGAAATATTAGATAAAACTGTCCACCTGAACGAAATGAAGAAAAATGAGAAACATATAGGTCATAATAACAATTGAATAGTAAGCATGAAATATTGTTCGAGGAAAATAATAAATGATTATAGTTTAAAAAATACAGGATAAAAAACATACTGTAGAAGGGAATTAGGACCAAGGAAGGATCAGAGGTGGGACGTACCGCTTTTCTACGCGAAGATTAAGCTTGAATTGGTGGGTAAATAACGCCCGAGCAGTGTATGACTTTTTGGTTCAATATCCTTTTGATCCAATTCTTGTGATTGTAAAAGACGACTCTTTTGGAGCAAAGTGCCCAGAGTTGATCAGGTGCTTCTGCTTTGAGCTTCGCACTCCCCTTTTAAAAGCCATCTCGGGTAATATTATGAAACGTGTTTGAAAAGTGATCGCTTTGTGCGGCCAATGTAACCTGCCCCATAAGAGCAAGTAAATTTATAGATGCACATTGATGTGGCTTAAAACGGAGGTTAAACCTTAACACAATCGTGAATGGTGGGCCGGCATGAGAACACAATACGAAGCTTAGCTGAATGGGTTTTATTGCGGGATTTCGAAGTCGTTAATTTAGGATTTCAACAGCCATATCTCCTCTAAATACGATATTCACTAAGAGTTTTATTTTGAATTATTAGTGCTCTTTCTGGACGCCTTGGCGTTAAGTTCACATAGAGGAATCTCAGTGGACAGCCAGTTCTAACGAGTGTCTGTCGAATTTGAAGTAGTTCGTCATCTCTTGTGTCATGAGAACATATACTTCTAGTCCTCGAAGATAAAGTGTGAATTAAGTTTCTCTTTATACCCAATGGGACTCAGATATGGAAATTCGTATACTGACCATTCCAGGTTGGCTTTTTATAGATAAGTCTTTACAAATAACCAACTGGTTTTCGTTACAACAGGACAACAAAGAGATGAAATTCATTTTTTGCCTATGCTTTCAATGTAAATTCAATTTTGTGATGACATTTATTGAATTGATTCAAGGTTTCGTTGAGGTCCGTATTTTATTTACAAATAATGAAAGTGTCATCTATGTATCTCCCTTATCAATGAAATCTCTCAATTATTGGTTGAAGTACCGTATTTTCCAGATTACCTATGAAACAACTAGTCAAGAGAGGGACCATTGATGACTTCATGGTAACTCCATCAGTTTATCTATAGAAATTATTATTAAACCTAAAGAGAACATTGAGAGTACATCGAAGAAGAAATCTCTTCTATTTGTCTATAGGCATATTTTTATCGAACTATAAATACGGATGTACAGATTAAGTGAATGTTTTCATCGAAAAGATAATTTTTTTTTCGCTGAATTCTCTTTATTTTAATACTCTAAAGTTCTTTTGAGTTCTGTCGTCGTGACTACTAGTGGAATTTAATAGTATTGGGAATGCGAGATACAAATATTACAGATGACACGGGATAACTGTTGCAATCCTTCAATTTCTGCTGAAATTACAAATTGAAATCAATGAATGAACTCTAAATTAATGGTTAGAAAGTATCATATTCAATGTGAGACTTAAACGTTCTGGGTTTTTGTATGACAGGATTGAAAAGGTAAACTTTCATACTTTTACTCGTTGTGATTTTTGTACAACATTTCCGTTTTTTCTTTAAATTCAATTCGATAATTATTCAGTATAATATTTATTTTGTTTATCCAGTATAATTCATTCGGTATAATATTAATTCAATTGTGTAATGATTGTTTAAGATACAATATTCTTGTATTTAATTAACATGGACTATGCTCAGCATGACATCGTTCGTTATAGCTCTGGATATTTGTTTTTCATTTATGTGATTTTATTCTAATTAATAATCAAAATAGGTGTACAAACCAATATATAATAATGAGTGTATCTTCGACTAGGGTTGTCGTCGTGTTTTATAGCGAATAAATCTTCATTTGTACCAGTCTTCTTGTTCTTACTTCGTGTTGTGAGAATTGCAGTGGTTTCTCGTTTTTTTCCAAGTATAAATAATAAGCGATTCTGACAACAATTAACGACGATCAGTTATAAAAGTTTGTGACAGGGTCAATTTACAAGTTTCAGTTTTTAATATAACTGTCTGGTTCCAATTGTAACTTAGATTTCAGTTCAATTTAAACCAAATCCTGTTTCCTCAATTATAAATATACTTCCGCTTTTATTTATCAAGTCGCTGTTACAACAAACGATGCGGTCAGTGGTATAAGAACATGTCAATTTCAGTCGCAGAAGTACAATCAATGCTTCAGTTTAGTAAAGATGTGTTCATCAAATCTCATTTAATACTCATCAGTGCATTGAAGGAACATATGCGTAAATAATCAAATCTGTAATTGGACTTAAAAACTGTAGATATATTTTACCGAGATAACTGGTACATTTCCTGCTGCAATAAGGAATAGTTTTGTGATTGAAGAGGTCAACAAATCCTTTAATAAGGTTAACTCTAGGTAATTTTCAAAGGTTCTTTTATTAGATTCATCTCATTCTAATTATCCAGTTACGTCGAATGAAATTCAAAATCATTGTGAGTCAATCAATTTCTTATCAAATTTCTAATGGTATCATATCAGGTGCTGACTATCCTAGTGACTCATTAGTTTCTAATAAAGTCCTTAATGAATTTGAGAAAAATATTTCAAATGAATCAAATTCTGGAGATATCATAAAAAATGTTGCTTGTTCTCACAATGTACTTGTTTCTAGTGAAGACCTTAGTCAATATGAAACACAAATCCTCAATAGTTTCAAATCTAATTATAGTTTTGATGGTCTCATATCAAATGTTATTTATCCTCGCAATCCATTCACTCCTAGTTAGTGTGAGAAATATGTTTTAAATGAGTCACATTTTAATAGCATTTCAGATGTTATTGTAGATATTGGGTGATCTCATACCTTATACATATCCCGGAGAATCTTCACTCAAAGCTATAACAAATGATTTGATATAAAAAGTATTTGTGAAGCAGTCCTGAAACCAGAATGCCCAGGAGTGATGTTCACACAGTAGGAAAATTTGAATTTATTCCCCAAGTCTAACAGTCCGAAATTCGGGGTAAGGCTTGATGCATGTGGTGGTAGAAATGAGGATTTATGTAAGATGAAAGCTGCTGAACTAGACGTTGGCTTAAAAGTTCATGATTACCTTAGGAAAATGAGGTCAAATGAAGATAAAAACTGTGTGAATTTCATCTTGCCAAAAATATTACGTATGATCAAACCGTGTTTTTGGGAAATTGTTTGATGAGCAATCATCAGATTCCAGTATTCGTTATAGTCATCTACAAATACCCAGCGAATCTTATGATATTTATCTTGCTTATTCGGACAAAGTGCATGTCACATACAAAAAAGTAAACTATGTTTCAACAACTCAAAGTCAGTCCAATATCAATATACCTGTACGTAGAATGCAGCCGCATACTGATCCTAATGAGTATGAAGCAAATACGAATGTCCCGTTCACATGTTTTGGAGACAAAGCGAGTCTACATGAATCACATACATTGTTACTGACAAACTGAAATGTAAAATGTGCTTATTCATATTATGAATGGAATAATGGCATCGTATTTTTACATATGAAAGTTGAAAGCACTACCATGTATAGTACTACACATACAGGTAGAGATCATATAAAAAGATCTTTCAAACATTATGCATACCAGTCGTAACAGATTTGAACTCGAATCAGGTCATCAGTACATATTGATGTAGAGTCTGAATCTATTAGCGAACACTTGAGATCCGTAGTCCGTGAAGAATACTAAAATTCAAAAAACACTTGACTGAAAACACTGACTGTAGTTTAAATTCTATAGAACGAACTTACCAAATCTGAACAGGAATTGGATGTGGCCCAGACACTTTCATCGATATTACCAATTCTTATCATGCTATAAAAGTAGGGGAGAAAGAAGTATAAACATGGTCAATATGGAAGAGACGAGAATATTCATTGTAAGAGAAAGTTAGAACCAACATAGAGCCTGAAACAAATGTACGATAGTCTAGGTTGTTGCTCGTAAAGTTATAGTTTTAAAATAAACAACTGAAAAGTAATACACAGTCACTGTTAATGTGATATGAAATACACTAACTAAAATGTGCAATTGCATTCTTCCTTAAATACTTTACATTCATTTGGACAGAAAAATCATTACGAGGTACTCAAGTTTTAACTGAAAAATTATTAGTATCGAGCAAAAGCTGCAACCTGTTGATGTACATTAGAATGGAAAATTGATCGAATGATTTAGCTAACTGATGTGAACTAACAAGAAAAAGAATTATTCCAACTATGTAACAGTATGATTAACAATGTCCTATTTCATTGATCAACAATATATAATTTATTCATACTTAATTAAGCCTTTTTCTATCATGCTATTAGGCTTGAAGAACGTAGTAATTTTAATTATAGTTTATCTGCTGTAGTGTACGCTACTTATGTTGACAGATATAAGTAGTATGTGACACCAATCAGAAGTGGAATGCCTGTCAGCAGAAGATTGATAAGATCCAATTGAAGAGAACAAGAATCCAAACAGAGAGCAACTGTTATAACAACAGAATTGAAGGAATGATGAAGCATGTAAAGGAAAACTCAGAGAAAATGTGCAAATAATGTATTTAGTGTATGGTTTTCATATTTTACGAAGGCAATCTGTGATTTTGTATTCAACAATAAATTGGTTTTCCCCACCTGAGTTCTCGTTCATTACAAGTGGACGAAAATAACATACTTGAACTAGATTATAAATCAGGAGTTTGATTGCTGCATCTCTGGTGATTGATGAAGGAATGTGTAAGAAAACTAGGATCCTAACCAGTTAGAGATATAAATTTACCAGTATTTATATGGAATAATCACTAAGACCTATGATGCACTGAATACTATCTTATAGAAATTACTCAATAATGTGAAAATTTCGATATTTTCAAGAGCTCTGATAACTGATTAAACCGAAAATACTGAACAAACATAAAACAATGAGGTTGAAGAAAACAGGTTAAAATTAAAATGATTGATTACAAGGGTTTGACGTTGTGTAAATGACGCTAAAATACGAATGATCCTCAGAGGCTCTAACGAGCTCGTCCTAGAAGCAGTTTGTATGCCTTGGTTTTTTAACTAATTATGTAAATGATACATCAATGTTTAATGGTCACAATTACTTTCAATTCATAAATTCGGATAAAATCCAAATATATTCTTCTTTTTCCTTACCTGTCCTCATCAGTTGCAGCGCCATGCAATTGCTCTAATTTAGCATATTGTTCACGTTCCAAATATGAACACATATCTCGTATTAATGATGCATAAGCGCTGTATTGCTTTAAATTTAAACTGCTTTCAATGGATAATGGGATAAGATAAGGCAATACTTTATTAGCTAGTTTTTCTCGACTGATGCCAAGTTTTTCATGACTAAATGCTAAGCGATATATACCTGTATAATAGGGTGGGGGAAGAGACAAACATAAAGAAACCTGTAGTTAGCAAACAAAGTTTCAATATTTATGTACACTAGTATTATTTAGCATAAAACCGAGATAAAGTGATGATTGTAGGAAGAGACCTAATGTATCAACAATGTTTATCGGGGTTGGTATTTGAACGGAGCGAATATTGGAGTAACCGTAACTTTTGGAACTATTTTAAGTTGAGTAATTATTTACATTTTTACTCTGTAATTTTTAAGTAACTAAATTATATCTGTATATACACTAGATTGTAAGTTTCCACTAAACCCACTAACTATTGCTACATATTTTACTATTCATTAATTAATGCTAATTAACGATTCACCTTTTGCTCTATATTCGGTCACTTATGACTTGGTTGTGAATTGTTATGTTTGAAGAGATTACCAGTTCACTTAATATGAAAACAGAACGAAGACTCTGTGAAACAATGACAGATAAGCTAGATATCCCATCGCGACCCTGTCCAGCTAACTAGAGAGAGAAGTCTAAGTTTAGAAGAGGGAAGCACGAACAACCACGACAAGTCTAGTTGGAAACACACTCATTTATATCTTGATCCATACACCCATTTTTGATTAATAATTAGGATGAAATCACATATATGATAAATAATTGGGGTTATAACAAATCATATGATGAGTATAATTCATGTTAGATTAATACAAGAATATCGTTATGATATACCGAATAAAATGTCATACTGGAAAAACAAAACAAATACTACATTGAGTAATCCATACATTGAATTAAAACGGGACTAATGTGGAATAAAAATCATAATGAGATCAATATAATTTTGACTTTTCATCACGTCATATCATGAATAAAGTATGACTTCTTATTTGGGGTTCTTTTTCGTCTGATGATTCATGTGTGCAAATTGCAACGTGTCACAAAGTGTTGGGTCGCAAGAACCATCATCATAAAGAATGAATCTCTATCCAAACCCTGGGCAAGATTCAAGAAAAGAAGAATAAGAAGATAGCAATTAACAACAGCCGAACAAGAGCAGTGTGGGCCGGAGCACAAGCTGAATATAAAGGAGCAAACGAGATAGTGAAGAATAGCATTAGAGCCGACAAGACCTAGCAGCGACAGCAGGAAAAGCTTCAAGAGAAGGAAATATGAGACAACCATATGACACAAATAAGAAACTGGAACGGAAATATAATGAACCAGAGAGACCAGTGAATGACAGAGAAGGCAAGCCAATGAATGAGATTCAAGAACAGGGGAAAAGGTGGATAGAACACTTTGAGGAACTCTCAAATAGACCAGCTCCATTGAACCGACCACACGTCGAAGTAGCACACACAGACGTCCCTATAAATGTCACCCCACCAATGATCGAAGAAACCAGGATAGCCATCAGGTAAAGCAGCAGGAGCTGACAACATACCAGCTGAAGCGCTGGAGTCAGACGTCGAAGTAACTGAAGACGTGCTTCGCACTCTATTTAGAAAGATTTAGAAAGAGGAACAAGTGCCACTGGCAGACTGCAAAGAAGGATACCTCATCAAGATACCAAAGAAAAAAATCTGAGAAAATTTGAGAACTACAGAGGTATCACAATACTGTCAGTACCAGGAAAGGTTTTCAACAGATTGGTGCTGAACTGGAAGAAAGACTCAGTAGACGCCCAACTTCGAGATCAACAGACCTGATTTCGTAAGGATCTGTCGTGCACAGACAAAATCGCGACAATACGGATCATTATTGTGCAGTCAATTAAATGTGATTCGTCGCTAAACATCAACCTTCTCGACTATGAGAAGGCGTTTGACAGTGTGGGTAGCAGGACATTATGGAAACTTCTTCGACACTATGGAGTGCCTGAGAAGATCGTCAACATCGTATGCCATTCATACGATGGACTACAGTGCAAAGTTGTGCATAGAGGACAGCCGACAGATGCATTCAAAATGAGGACTGGAGTCAGGCAAGACTGCTTACTCTCCCCCTTCCTATTTCTTTTGGTGGTCGACTGGATTATGAGGACCTCGACATTTGTGGTAAAACACGGAATCAACTGGAAGATTTGAACTTCGCAAATCACCAGATGAGATGTGGAAACTTTCATATGCCTGGTCAGCATCATTGATGAACAAGGAGGATTTGATGAAAATATAAAGTCGTGGATTGCCAAAACAAGGACAGAGCTCTTACAATTGAAAAGCATGTGGAACTCAGAACAACTGTCAGCCAACATCAAAGCTAGAATCCTCAATACGAAAGTCAAGATAGTTATACGGGGTTGAAACTTGGAGGTCTACTAAGTAAAGTAAGTTGGACAATGATGAAGTATTAATGCAAATAAGCTACAGAGTGATTGAATGAGAAAGATATGATCTAAAGTCTCCAATTATTGTATAAAATTACTATGAGGACCCAAACGAAATATCTCACTTTCCAAAATGACTGAGAGCATCAATTCATGATTTCATGAACAAATTTACTGTCTAGGTTTGGTTGAAGCAAACAGTTTTCCAAGCTGTTTCTTTACTATATAGGAGTGCACGTGGGTTCACCTATAACACAACTTTAAATCACCTCAGTAGATCTAGGATAAAGGCTTCTTCATTCGGTTTACTACATTTAACTAATCCCATTTACTTAGCCCTAGCTTTACTTACTTGATTCTAACATATGCTATTTATTTATTTATTTGAACACATAAATATTGGTACAAGAGAGCGCCAATATATATGCGCCACACAAAACAATGAGAATTCGAAGAGAAATAGAAAAAAAAGAGAACAATAACGAAGAGATTGGTGTAAGGTAGTGTGGTGGTAATGAGGGAACGCAAAGGTACAATCGGAACAAATCTTTCAGGTAAGGGAGACACAACCACATTTTACGAAGAAAGTAAAAGATTACAGCAGGATCGCCACTGGCTTCTATTCTGAGCCATATCTGATAACGTCTCTAGCCACTGTGTGGCACCATCTCTCGGACCCCAACCAGGGAGTCGTGAAGGACCAACACAAGCCAGTCCTTTGCAGCTTTCTTTCATACCACTACACCACGTCATGCACTGACCACCTCTCCGCTTCTTCCAACCAGTCCCAGAGTCGGCAAATAATGCACGACGTGTAATTCTCTGGGACGACATCCGTAGAACATGTCCAAGCCACCGAAGTCGGTGTTTCAAGATGGTGACACCAATTGAATTATCATGTCTGTGCCCGAACACACGATGCCGAACCTCCGCATTACTGACATGGTGTTGCCACTGAATGTCAGCAATCCTTCGGAGACAACGATGATCGAACACAGAAAGTCGTCTAACGTCCTCAACTAGGAGAGGCCAGGTTTCACAAGCATAGAGCAAAACTGCTCTCACCGACGCGTTGTAGATCCGACCTTTTACAGCCAGACTAACATCACGAAGGCGCCAAAGGTGGCCCAGATTGGCATAAGCCGCTCTGGCTTTCACTATTCGTGCATTGATCTCATCACTCACACCCCCACCAGCACTTATGCAGCTACCCAGATACACGAACTTCTCGACTACGTCTATCTGCTCACCATCCAGGGTGAGTACAGGATTGGAATCCTGCCAGTCTTGTAGAAGTACTTTGCACTTCGAAGGTGCAAAGCACATACCATACCTACGGACACTGATTGCCAACTGATTAAGTGCGGATTGCATGCCTTGGGCATTATCGCACAGTAAGACAATATCGTCCGCATACTCAAGGTCGAGAAGTCTTTCTCCAGGCAACAGATCCACACCACCATTACTTACATTCATCAGAGCTGTTTCCAGAATGTCATCGATGGCAAAGTTGAAGAGGAATGGTGAGATTGGGCAACCCTGCCTAACCCCACTACTCGAATGGAAGAATGGAGAGAGGTGGTTGTATGCCCTCACTCTGCCTGAGGTGTTTGTATATAGGGCTTTCAGGATGTTAATAAACTTCTCAGGCACACCCTTCTTCAATAGACAATCCCAGAGAACAGCCCTGTCCAACGAATCGAAGGCAGCCCTGATATCAAGAAACACTACGATTGTTGGCCTTTGATAAGTATGGCGGTGTTCTAACATTTGGCGGAGGGTGAAGATATGATCAATACATCCTCGACCAGAACGAAACTCAGCCTGCTCCTCGCGAGTCAATCTTTCTCGGGTTTTGAACAACCTACGAAGTATGACGGAAGCCAATAGCTTGGACGCAATCAGAAGTAGACTTATCCCCCGATAGTTGTTACAGGAACGACGTGAACCCTTTTTAAAGATAGGGATAACTATCGACTCATTCCAGGACGTTGGTACGCTCTCTAGTTCCCAAAGC
Source organism: Schistosoma haematobium (assembly GCF_000699445.3). Taxonomy (NCBI): domain Eukaryota; kingdom Metazoa; phylum Platyhelminthes; class Trematoda; order Strigeidida; family Schistosomatidae; genus Schistosoma; species Schistosoma haematobium. Next base: position 40,603,565 of record NC_067199.1, read on the forward strand.
TTGGTAAACAACGTCGTCAATTCCTTAGTCAAAAAGTCACCACCATCTTTAAAAAGAGCCGGAGGTAAGTCATCTGGGCCAGGTGATTTGTAACGGTTCAAGAGTTGGAGTTCCTTGCGGACTTCCTCCTCGTTTGGTGGCTCAGTCGTCACCGGCCATGGAGGGCAGGACAGTCTGACCGATGTTGCCGGAGCAGCAGGCCAGTTGAACTGCCCTTCGAAAAATTCTGCCCATAGTCCAAGACGTCGATGGATGTTAGTGATTGGCATCCCATCATCCTCGCAGATTATTTCACTCACACCAGACTTCTTGCGGCCAGTGACTCGGATGAGTTGGAAGAGCTTCCGGTAGTTACCAGATGCAGCTGCTGCTTCCAGCTCATTAGCACGCTTCGACCACCAGGCTTCTCGGTCCTTACGCAAGCTTTGCCCAATTTCCTTAAGTAACATCCTTCGTTTATGGTCAAACTCACGGTCACCCGGAGTAGACCGACGGGCTTCAATGAGTTGTAAGGAATCTGCAGAAACCCAGTGCTTATAAGCGGGACGTTTCGCGAACCCACAACTGACTGTACCTGCTATTTTCATGGCGTCATGCAATTGCAACCAATGCTCATCTATACTTTCCGGTGGAGTGGTAGCTAGCCTAGAGGCTAGCCCTGGTACGGCCGAGAGTGGGGAAAGTCCGCTCTCCTTATCGAAATACTCTCACACGGCCGCGCGTATACAGCCTCTGCCAGGGAAGTCCTACTCATTGCCTTCTCGTGGCGGGGGTGTTGTTTACGAAAATGAGAGGACGAAAAGCGAATGTCCGGCGCTTTAACCGGATCACAAATCAATGGTGGACATGGGCTCCAGTATCCTGCGGGAACAAATGGCGTATGAACCAATCGTTGGTCACCGGCTACCATGGGATTGCATCTCCTTACGATGCTCCACTGCCTTGTGGGTTAGACCTTTAGGTCAAAGGCTCGGGGAGTGGCCCCTAAGAAGCGACCTGCTTCGGTCTGGGCACCCGGGCAGTATCACAGCCCACACACAAATGATGAACTCTCTATGCCTAACATACGCTAGAGACATTTTAAAGGCATCAACAGTCAAATACTAACAACCTATGATTTTCCTAAACCTTAAAAGATATTTAATGATCACGAGGTAATATAGAGGGAACTTCTGAACAGTATACTCATCTTTTAGTAGGTGTACAAATAGATTTTAAGAGTATTGCATTTAGAGAATGTAAAGACTACCCGACGCACGATTTTAAGTCATTTACTGAGATGGCCGCATTACAATTCAGTAGATAGAATTCCTTTAACACTTAAGACCAGAAAACTTGGTGATGCTTAATACTTAGAGATCGATTAATTTAACCAAGTCAGTTCTATATGAAGTCAGTCACGATCCATAAAGCTCATAAGGAACCAGATGGAGTAACATCTGAATCCCATGGGAATCACCAGTTCACACAGATGAGTACCAACCAGCATGAAACTCTGCAGAAAAAGAGAGTTTGATACACTGAACAATGCAATAGATATATAATTCGATAAATATAGTTTAAAAAGAACAATTATTAGCTTTAAAAGAAATAGTGAACTTGCCCAGTATAGCTATCAAAACAGTTGGTTCACGTGATTTAATTTGTTGTAAAAATGGGAGAATATCATCCATTACAATCCATTTGTCTAAATGATCTAGTAATTTTCCAATGCAGAGAAGACAATTCATACGTGTCTACAATGAAACGAAAGTGGATGATATATATAAGGACCTAGATTTATGGGTTAAACAAATAAAGAACAATCTACGGAAAATTTCAACCAACAAATAACGTTAGCTAGAGTATCTATTTAAAATGTGGAACCCATCTCATCTGGGGTCGTGGTGCTCACAATCGTAAAAGGTTTAGGATTGGATCATAATAAATATTCAGGGCATCGTAGTTCCCAGTGGTTTTCTAGCTAACATCAGTTCATCATGAAAATTAAATACAAATCATAAGAATGTTTGTACAAAAATTACTCCTCGATAATGATAATAACAATAATAATTAAAATAACCATATACTCATCATTGACTAGTTTTAGGATACAGTTCTTAAAATTTCGATGGAAAGCTGTGACCTGTGAAGTTAAAGACATCTGAAGTATAACGATATCTTATCAATGACAGTAAGCGGGGATTGTACTATATCAAAAATTTAATGAGTTTGAGTATTTAGATCAATAACAGCTTATCATATATAGGGAATAAACTACAGAGAACGTTGAGTAATTACGGAAAGTGGTACTAATCAACTAGTCTCTATATGGATACATAAAAAATTTCCTTGGTTCTGCTTTCCACATATTTTAACGTTTAATAAATATTATAGAAGAAATGAATAAGCGGGACATGAAATACATAAATGTTCTTTTTAACTACATACAGAATGATAATATCTAGTCTACCTAATGCTTTAACGTAATAGATTCATTAGAAAATAATTCATAGAAAAGAAATTGACAGTAGTTATCGGTTTAGAATTAATCCGTTAATTAACTTATAATATATTGATAAGAGTGGTTAGCTTCATCACAGAAGTAGCAGAGATAGGGGAGGGGGGGAATAAAATTATGATATCGATAAGTGGGAGTACAATAAAAGCCGCAATCAGAGAGCAGAAAAACCAAACAAAGGATACGTGATTATTCGATTGTAGATCCGTAGAGTAATATTTAAGACACTCGGGTATGCAACCAATGGGGTTGTAGCTTAAAATCTCACTATACTAGTTTGGACTACTGTACTCGGTCAGCGTACCTAATAATCTCATATACAGCAAAGTGTCGTACACGAATTTGTACTTAATTAGTGAGTCACACTAGTTGAAATTCATTTGATTTAAAAGATAAATTATGCACTATATATAACTGATTGATCACTGAGTAGTGGCTAATGTCATGCTTGTCCAGTCATTTAGTGCTGATCGAATTCCATAGATTAAGTTGCAACGTAGTCGACAGGCTAAGTGACTCAGTATCACCCAAACTCTTTTGAGAAGTTAGGTAGTTGAATATGGTAGGTATGAAACCTTTGACTTGGGTTTCGTGCTAAATGACGCTTGTCAGCAAGGCGTACCTGTGATCGTGACTGTATTTCAACAGCAAATGCAATATGATGCAGTGTAATATCATTAAGGAAACTGAATAGTCAGAGAGAAAACGAATGTAACACTTTTTACTGGCTTACAACAATCGATTAGAGGAGTTACATAATGTTTTAATATGAATCTGGTGAATTTTGTCTAGTTCAGCAGAACCTAATACTTGTTCATGCGATTTATATTTTACATAGAATATACGTATCTATATATCCAAAGGTGTGTAGTGTGTGAAATTACATAAAATAATGGAAAATACACACCATTGTTTACATATAAAGTGGAGTATTTAACACTTGTCACCTGTGAAGTAGGAGAGATTTCTGTTTATCAACAGACGGACGTATATACTGAGCAGTAGTTCGTTCTGTTCTGCTTAATGGCTTTGAATAGTACACTTTAAGAGTGTAAGATATACGTAGGTAACTAATGTTTGATTACAGATCCCTTCGGATTATAGCTCGCATATGTTGGGACCACCGAGTGAGCATGTTGAGTTTAGACACAGGATACTGAGCAAAGATGGTGAATCGATTGGTGAGTCTTCATCAACTGAGGCTGTTGGGATATGTATTATGTACGTCTTATCACCGTGTATCTCGCATGCAATGTGGTCTGGTGCAGGAGCAGGTTAGAAGAAAGCTAGGGGTATCAGTCCGTGAACTCATTAACTATTGGACTGAGTCATATATGTAGGTGTTGACTGCCTACTTGTTGGGAATGTCAGATCCCCAGAACTCACTTGGTAAATGCCTTATTTTTGTAATTCTATTTTAAAAATTTGAATTTTTACCTTCATGTCGTATTTCCCATTTGGGAGGATCTTAAACACTACCGGTTCGTTGTCTTTTATTATGCTATTTTGTAACGCTTCCCAAAGACATTTAGATGTATATATACGCTTGATCTGTGCTTGTTGTCTTTCGTGCTTCTGGTTGCTTTTGGAATATATTTCCATCTTGAGAACTTGGACTTCTCTCTCTAGCTAGCTGGGCTGGGTCGCGATGGAATAGCTAGTTTATCTGTCATTGTGTCAAAGAGTCTTCGTTCCGTTCTCAGATCAGGTGAACTTGTAATCTCTCAAAACATAGCGCCACTTGAGATTGGGATCTACACAATCTTCGTTCCTAAAGTTTCGAGACACTGAGTGACATAACTCAGAATCGATTTCCATGGTGCAGAAGCATTCATTCTTTGTTTTTCCTTGGACCATAAGTTTTAAACTTATCATGACATTGTATAGGCCTAATCTTTTCTACTACTAATATTGCTGTTACTACTGCTACTACTACTCTAATTATTGTCTGGCTAATTTCATCGCACAGCTTCAGTCAGAGACGTTACCACTGACCTATCCGGGCCGCGACCAACCTTCTGTAGGACTGAGATGTGATCATAATAGATTGATCGCTGGGTGGTGATCAATGTCATGTGTGTCAAGTCCATTATTTTTATTATTACTATTACTACTACTATTATTATTACTATTTATTATTATTATTACTATTATTATTATTATTATTATTATTATTACTATTACTACTACTATTATTATTACTATTTATTATTATTATTACTATTATTATTATAGTGGTATATCAAATTAACGCAACAAACAGTAGAAAAATTATTTGAGGACATTTATAATAAATTAGCTTCAATTATAATCCAATGTATTCTATATGCATAGGTTAGTAACAAGTCGATCACACAAAACATTAAAGTATGTAAACTACACAATGATCCTTGAAGTACTTTAATTATTCGTTATTTAGCTAATATTAACGGTGATAATGATAATAAATCACAATAAATCTTTAAGACACTTACAGATAAATATTCTGTGGATAAACATAAACGTTGTATTCGAGGAATGAGAGAATTTCTTAATACAGTCAAGTCCATTGCTTTTCCAATAGTTGGTAAAGATTTAAGACATAATTCCTAGAATATAATGACGACAACACAACAGATAAAACATCTATACAAAAATAGGTTCTTAATAATTAAACAAATACTAGTGGTTAGGATACAAATATTTGAAGATTAGTATTGTTTGAGAATCGTTTCCAACATGTTGTAGTGGACTATTTTCGAGATAATTTCTAAGTCTTCGTATATCACTCATCCTGATAACTGTTACTAAATAACCCCCAACGGTGAATACATCTCAGAAGACAATACGAAGCGTTGACTACAGTTTATTATGGAACTGAGTAGATCACTAAGTGACAAGCACACAAAGGGAATTCGAACAGAAATGCGAATGTTAGCGAGCAAATTAAGAGTCGAATGAATTGATAAGATTCAAAGATATATATAAACGTTGCCTCCACTGGGCTTACCTGTTTCTCTGTTGAGAGGTTTGTGATAATTCGGGACAAGAAGACAAGTTCACATTTTCTCTAAATCAGTGTAAAGTTCCATAACATTAATTTTACTCCCAGTGTGACATTTTTACATTGGGTTTATAATTAGTAATGGGAACCACTACAGTTCCCAGGACGGAAGGTAAACACAAAAGGCCGGCGCAAAATGAATATTTATTGACTCTCTATAAACACGTTCGCAAAACAAGTAGTTCGAAACCCGTCATCATTTAACTAAATATTCCTGGTTCCTTGATACCTCTCCAAACTACATGCTAGAGCTCGCAATGTTCGGAACCTATGTCAAGTAGGCCAATAGGCCTCTTTAGATAGGATTTTAGATGTTGCTTTAGAACAGGTCTGCGCCAGCGCCTGAACTAGTGATCGGGAGCGGCGTATTTGAGCACACCGACCATTTTACATACCTCAGAAGTTTCATCAGCATTGATAGGTTGGCATGTGATATAGTCACGGAAAGAATCCAGGAAGCCTGATTAGCCTTTGAGGATTTGTGTTGTCTGTAACGTAGTCGAGGCACCCACCTACCAACTAAACGACTACTACGCTATGCAGCAGACCACTCCGTTCTAATTTATGGGTATGAAATATGCCCTTTAAAATAGAGGATATTCTCAGTTTACTAGTATTCGATCACAGGTGTCTTCGAAACATTAATTGTGTATCTTGGAACCGACGAGTGAGCAGTATTAATGTCAGGCTTAGAATAATAGGTAAAGATGAAAAACTGGTTGATTAAGTGCCAAGTTTTCACCAACTAAGGTGACTGATACATGTGTCACGTACTCTCACCCACCGTCTACTTCGACCAGCGATGTCGCTTAGAGCATGAGTACGTTGGAAGAAACCTAGGGGTTGCCAAACAAAAAGACTGTATTAGTCCATCAAGACACTAACTATTGAACTCAGACATGTCAACACATGAAGACTTACGAGTTTTGGTATGCGGAATTATTGTAAACAATGGTCGGAAACTTGAATGACACGGCTCAAAATCGTTTACAATGATCCAGGTGCATTAACACCTTTTCTCTCCCTATATTTCAATTTTCTAAATTCTTCATAATTTTTTTCTATCATCTCACTAATTTAGATCTCCTCGAATCGTATCTTCGACACTGATATTCCTTACTACTATTATCACCGTAACTACCTCTACTACCCTAAGATTCATCCTGACAACTAGACCTCGCTATGCTAACGGGCTATGACAACTTGAACCGATGTACGCATAAGCCAGGTTCTAAGTTCTGTTTGACTGACTGATGGATGTAGTGCCTCAACTTTCCAGACAAAAGCTGGTAGCAGAATGAAGTAAAAACCTCTTAATCCCTTGAATATGTTAACCGACAAGAAACCCCGAAAAATGTTGATATCACGTTAAGGAAGTTATGAGTTTAAAGAAGCCGAACCAAATAAGAATAAACCCACATGGACGATACTACCGCCAATACTTCGAAAAAAGGATGGTTTTGGAACGGAGAAGGGTAACTGGAGAAGATAGAACTCATATAATTACTATAGGGTAAGTTATTACATCTATTTTTACCATGTAATTGTTAAGTAATTTATTCAAGGTGTTTCCATATTGTCCTATTTGTGTGCTTTTATTTAATGAGTTAACAGATGATATACGTTATAACATTCAAAAATTATTATTTATTAATTGCGGAACTACTGCTGATTTTTGTGTTACTTTTGACTTAGTTGTATATAAACTATGAATTTTTATTTCTGGTGTGCTGTGCTCATGTAATGAATGTATATAACTCTATGAGTGCTTGGGTCATAATAATCGGTTTTTCGGCATGCTGTGTATAACTTCTGATTGGCTGTTAGGGTAAGGGGAAGCTGAGTACTGGAACAGTTGGAATAGGTATTCTTGCGGTCAATCATGGTTATTTTTTGTCAGGTGAATCATGTTCATGGTTAAACAAACGTCACAAAACTAATAGGCGTACAACGTACTAGTATAAGCAGATATATTTTGATTCAGTTTGGTGGAGTTTTTGTATGATTTTGGAGGTCATTTTCATCTTAAAAAGCCATGTACTGAAGATTAAAGCATATTGAACAGTTCTTCCATTTAATTGTGAGACTTTCATCACGCAAGTTCACTCAAGACTGTACTCATTTTCGATCCAAGATCTTGTGAACAGCAAAATACTATTCAGATACTAAGTCGCAAAGCTAGTTTAAATGTTCAACTTCAATAACCAAATAATACTAGTGATACGTTTCAATAGCCGAAATAAAGTGCTTTTATCACAGAAAAGCAGGGTCTAGAGTTTGGACCGTTAAATGATACTTGGAAAGAATCAGTTAATCAAATAATTCGTAATCAATCCTATTGAGATGAACAAACTGATTAACCGTGTTAGGTATAGAAGAATAATCTATACATTATTTACATCCCACTGTTGATTATATTAACATTAGTAAACAGAAGTAGTGAATCTTGTCAGGTATAATAAAACCAATAAAACCTTTCATAGTTGAGTTTGTAACCTTGATCCAGACTGGAAAGAAGAGAAAAAACTTACAGAAGTATTCATTCATTAATAAATCTTCGAAAAACTTGCATAGTTTAATGCAGCTCTAATAGGTCCGATGGAAAATAATTAAAACGTTATTAACGTAATTTTCACTCAAAAAGGTTTGATTATGAAGCTTAAATTATCATTCTTGACATCGTCGGTGCTTATTCTGTATGAAGAAGATTCATATTACCTGATAGATTATAGATGTATGATAATAATAAAATGAGTATATAGAAAGGAATAAAACAAGATGAACTAACCTGTATCATCTTATTGTCAATATCCAAAGCTAACTGTAACATTGGTAGAACATAATTACGAAACTCTTTGATTGGGAATTTCTCACTTAATATATGTATATTTTGTAAAAATATTAAGATAATCTGAAATAGAAAAGAAGTTTAACATAAGGGGAAGAGAAGAGGAAATAAACAAAGTAGAAAGACAAGCATTTGGGTTTGAAAGTCACTTAGATCAGTTGAATATCAGTCTCTTAATAGCCGTTTGAAGAAATATGAAATATGAATTAGCCTCGGTTAAAAAGCGTATAATAAGCAAATAGATAAATAAAATTACGGGAAACTAAAGCAAAAATCATCATTTTTCAAAATGAGTAATATTGAATTTAGAAATGTGGACTACTGGATCCAAACCCAGTAGTTTCAATGGTTAAGCACTTGTCGAGAGCTAAAGGCTGGGTTCACCCTCCTCAGGAATCCCGTTTTGAGGTGAAATGGCTGTTTGGTGTTTTATGATTTTTAAAGATACCCTAAATGGGATCAGTCTGTGACGAACACCATGCACAAGTAAATTTAATCTACAGAAAACCCCTCTTTATTAACACAGAAAGTTGTTTTGCGCAAATATACCTTCAATGTATATAATATGATATCACATTATAGTACTTATGAGTAGTCAAACTATTTGCCATACATTTTTTCTAAAACATAATTTTTCGACTTTAGATAAAAACATTGCTGTTCTAAGGTTCCTGTAAGATACTTCTGCTTGATTTTATGTTATAATGTAATAATACAATGGTCAAACATAGGGAATCAAAGACAATTCTCATCTCATCGTAACATAATTAGTGCAATAGGGTGTACACCTTAACAAATCACATGAACCTGAATAGTAAAGTTTAAAAATTCCTGATTACTTATACTTATCAAGAGATTATTGTTGTTCAACGTCATTTCACTTTCTGATTCAGTTTACATTCAGTTGAAATACAAACTTACTTGAATAGGTTCTTTCATTGACATTACAGGAATAAGACGTGGTAGCATATATTGAATAAACTCGTCTTGTGTAACTAAATCCAAAATTTGTAAAACAGCTGGGAGAATAAATGGTACCATATGTGGATTGGAAAAATCTTCAGCGATTTGTGGAAAAACACGAAACAGACATAAACGCTAAGAATAAAAAATAATATATGTATATGAATAACAGACATGGATACAGTGAAGTCATTACATAAGAATCATAGAAAATTCATTTTATCTAGTTAGTTCCCTTTGGTGAACTTTTGTAAAGGAATAAACATTAAACGTGATCAGATGAAGTGAGTTCATTTCGTGTAATATGAAGTATTGATTTGTATAGATAAACAAAATGTTTTACAAATGTAATTTCGGGTGTTATTATTATTATTGTTATTATTATTAATGGCTTTATTCGATATTATATTTTGATACAATATAGAATTCTCAGCACAAGTTCGTATAGTTCACCCATGAAAAGTAATTATAATTACTTCTTGAATTCTATATATATATATATATATATATATATATATATATATATATATATATATAGTTCCTTAAAGTATAGACTAGTTTTTACGACTCATCTATCAAGAGCCCAGGAGAAATATATATTGTTTACCAATGTAAACTATGATGTTAGAATAAATAAATATTTTTAATATCCCAATGAGTAGAAAATTTAGATTTTTCTACAAATTTTACTTATTTATAACAGTCTACCCAATGCTCAATTTATTCGAAATTATCAAATCAGACCTTGGTAATGATACCTATGATGTTAGAAATTATAATGTTGGACTTAGTGACTCGTCATGGATTGCTGACTGGAATTGGATGGAAGAATATGGGAGACGATCAGTTTATGACATAGAGCCGGAGTATGAAAGATTGCGTAGAACTTATGAGTTAGGGTTCTGGAGATGGTGCAACTCAATGGCTTGAGAACCCATTAGAAATATCTCAAAGTGGAAAACAATGAGAATCCTGCTGTAGTTTTCCTTTACATTTTTTACGAAAATAAAAAGGACTCCTTCGACTGAAAATGTTTTTCGGTCATATTGTTAACTGAATGATGTCTTCTGTAGCGTCATTTTTTCCATGTATTAAAGCTTCCTCCTTTGTGTTCTCTTCAATTGAATGCCTTTTGTTTTTTTATTAACAATGTTATTTCCGTAGGCTGTGTGGCGCTACCTTGTTTTTGTGCCCAGTTGTATCACATTTTATGCATATTAAATGTGTATTTAAAACTGGCTGAGAAAGGAAATCCGATTAACAACTAGCAGACATTATTATTTAGTCAGAAATTAGATCAACAGACAGCAAATAGTTGCGGCGTTTATAGATATTTGTTGGCTAAAATATGGTGAATATTCAAAAATTTTAAATTGTCTGCATAATCCAAGTAGTTGTAGTTCAGTGAGGAAATACTTCAGGATTTGCAAGTATCTTCGAGATTTAAAATAAACCGTGCTGTGGTGTGAATCATGTGATTTTTTACTAAACTTGATGAACTGAATCATAAAGTGCACAACGCGTAAATCACACAATTATTTGAGACAAATACATCTGCTATTTCATCATGCCCGATTAATTATATCACGTGATACAACCACCAATTACAGACACTGACTTATACGACCAGGCTAATGACACAACAACCTTTACGAGCAGTCTAGAATTTTTATTGGTCCTCTGAAATAGTAGCTTCTCTCCTAACACCACCGGTTCAGTCCAGAAGGTCAATATCAGCCTCCGCGATACGAACCATATATTTCAGACATACTGGGTTTATATACAAACAAACCAGAGCGCATCGTATCATAAAATAGAAAATAACAGTCATACAACATCAAGTCAAAAAGTGGCTGTGATTGTGATAAACTGTTACCAATAAATTGGGAATAACTTAAGGATAGTTATTCGTATAATCGTAGTCAATAAGTCAAATAAAAGCTTATAATAAAAGGAATATGAACACACATATAATATAGTTACTTAATAGTAATAATATATACATGCCTCCAAATGCTCTGGTACGGCCGAGAGTGGGGAGAGTCAGCTCTCCCTCTCGAAATGCTCTCACATGGTCACGTGCATACAACCATTGCCAGGGAAGTCCTACTCACTGCCTTCTCGCAGCATTAATGTTGTTTATGTAATTGAGAAGACGAAAAGCGAATGTCCGGCGATTCCACTGGTCGGTGGACACGGAGGAACTATTCAAGGGAGTTGGGAAACCCTGATTCCAAACCAATGGTGAACATGGGCTCCAGTATCCTGAAGGACGACATGATGTGTGAACCAATCGTCGGTCACCGGCTACCATGAGACTGCATCTCCTGACGTTGCTCCACTGCCTTGTGGATCGAACTTTTAGATCGAAGGCTCTGAGTGTGACCCCCTAAGACAACGACCTGCTTCGGTTTGGGCACCCGGGCAGTATCCCAGCCCTCACACAAATCGAATGTTTTATGTGGCACATATCCACTTAATGCCTCCTTGTACCAGTGTTTATAAGTTTAAATAAAAGAAAGTATATATATATATATATATATATATATATATATATATATATATATATATATATATATATGACAGCCTGTAAATAATTCCTAGTAGTTACCATTCCCTTATTCTTTGTACGGATATAACAACATCAAATAAGTATTTATTGAATAATCTGTCCAAAAGACATTAGTATAACAACTGACAAAATGAAATGGCACTATCTTGTCCAAATATAATCAGATTGATCCATGACAACAAAACATTCGGTAGGTAAGTAACCACTGTTATGAGAGGCGATTCAACTGTGAATTAGAAACTTTCGAAACTATTACTGTACAATTTTATTTATGAATATATTGACTGCATGTTTACCAAGTATTTTGGTTTGTTTAGTTTCGTATTACCCTAGTTCCAAGCTTTTATTTGGACCGTAAATTGTTGTCATAGCATTTTCCACTCATAAACTAGAACCGATTATTTGTGTACTCTGCACTCCGTTTTCCCCATTATTAATGTTATTGTTCCATGTTATTTATGTTACTCAATTAGTCTGCTACGTATGTATATAGATGAATATCTGAAACATAATAACGATTTTGAGACTTGTGATCATAGGTCTAGTGTTCTTCCTATTTGTTCAGAGCTAGTTAGAGTTACGTTAACCGTCAAGCATATAGTATCAGTCCTCCTCGTGCTTGCTGTGTATTGGTTGGTGCTAGGACAACAAATATGTTTGCCCATTATCCAGTCATCTTCGAAACACATAATAAATAGTAGTATTATATACTTTATAATGATACTGTAGCTATATTTTAAAGTTGGGCTCAACGATATGTAGAAAACTATCACCCACTCATAAGAATAACTCACTTTTGGCAAAGTATGAATAGAATTTGGCAAAGATTTATAAAACTGTGATCTAGATAAATTATCCAATTGATACATATTATCCACACTTCGTAAAACTGACATTGATGCGTCTTCAAAATATGTTGTCTAAAAAATACCACAAAAAAACATCATGTATGAAATAAGTATTGGGAAGATCATATAGCTAAGAATTTTAATGTGACGGTGTGTCACGAAGAAACACTTGTCAATAAACAATGAAGACATTTTGATATACCCTAAATTTATGGTGAGATATTCTTAGCCAGCATTTCTTAAAAAAAACAAAGATAGGATAGTCTCTTCCACCCAGTCCCTACATAATCTAAAAAATAGGCACTGCTAAGATCTACTGCAGACCGAAATTCATTGAAATAAATAAATGTCTATTGCTCATAGATACGTTTACAGTATCCTTGAAGGTAGCTTAAAGGTTTTTGTTTTCAAAACGTAACCAATAAATCAGGAATGAACATTACAGAGTACACAGTGAGTTGGAGAGGTTCGGTGAAGATAAATGGATAAATAAATTTCTAAAAAAAAACAATAAAATGATACATGCTGTAGGCGAATTACAAAGACTTCACAGTCCACAACATATATGGTATCTAGATATGTTAAGCCTGAACACCGGATATTGTTAATATTGAGTTCCTTAACTGACTAACATCCTATAAAACCTCATCAGCAAATCATTCAAGAGGTCGGATATGATTGATATTTCATTTCACGGCAAGTTTAGTTACGGAGGTTATTTACATTATTAAGTCCAACCACAGAGTATTAGTGACCTCTAAGCAGAATTTCAAAATGAGAAATATTTGTAAATTCGGCTGATTAGATTATAAAATAACATAAATAGTTGACTTATGGAGTTTAAAAAGAAATGTTGATTGGGTTAATCTATTTTGGATATTTTTCGGTTTTAATAAAGTTTCCAGAGCTGGGAATTGACATTTTCTAAGACAGTTATTTTAATCTCGCCGAAAAAGCTGTTGTTAAACATTGTATACACATTATTTCAGTAAAATACTTTAATATTTTACTCTGACTGTACTACTATGATATGAAAAATATCAGTCATCATAAGAACATATCGCTAGAAACTAAAACAGGTGTGAAAAATCCAGAAAAGTATATTATTAGCCCAGAACAAATTACTTGTCAGCTGACTATCGACTTTCCCATCGAATCATAAGGGAGTGGAATTCATTACCTCAGCATGTGGTTGGGGCTCCATTCGTCGACTATTTCAAAAGAAAGTCGGATGAACTGAGAGACCATCATTACTAGAACTAACACCGGCCATCAAGCCTCCTGTCCTTTCCAAATTGAAACTGAAATTTGTGAGCAGTTGTACCAAGTTAAAAATTAAATGAGAAACTATTTTATCTTATATGAGATAACTGGAGGGGATATATGAAGAGGGGAAGTAACTCATTTACCAATTACATAATGATGTAATCGAATTTGAGCTACATTTGTTATGTGTGTTTTAGTGATTTCTGTCATAAACCCAAACAGAATTAGACAAAGAGGAGTTTAAACCTACAAGTCTAACAGTTCAAAACCCTCCGTTTTAATTCTCAAACCACCACTTCGCTTTTATTCCAAGTTGTAAAAAAAAGATGAACAATCATCTCGTGCTCATATAATATTAGTTGGTTCATCAAAACCTATCGATGATCTGTTTGAAGTTAATTTTAAACCACTTTAGTCAGTAGTATGTTTGAATTAATGCTAATCACTTACATGTAAAAGTATATTATATACATAAAGAAGAAATACATTTTCTCACAAATTTCTATGCACCATTAGATGACCAACAATTCAAATAAATAATAAAACACGATAAAAATAAGAAAAATGAGAACAATTCAATATTAATATCTTTATGGTCAGTCAGTTACAACGTAGGACCAGGCACATTCATGCATCGGTCCAAGTTGCCACACCTCATCACCACAGCAAGACGGACATCGGATTCATAGAAGTAGTTAATTCAGAGGTGGTAATATATAAAAGAAAGATTGCATATAAGGATATAGTACAGGAAGAAAGAATTAGTTTGTAGAAAGAAAGATATGAAGCGATTTTTAATCTCACGGTTTAAGGGAAGACAAAGAGTATATACACCTACGCCATTGTGATTGATTTTGAGCCATGTCACCCAGAGTCTCCAACCATTAGTTACGATAGTCACGCGGACCCCAACCAAGTAGTCTGCATCTAGCTATCTTTATGGTCTTGAAATAGAACAGTGATTAATTCATGTTTAAATGAAATTCAAAATATCTGTTAGTAAACTAAATATGTCAAATTCTAGTGATTGAGAAACAGTGCTTCCATGTTTTCAATAGTGATCTAACTTAGATCGACTCATGAATTCAAATGTGAAAATACTACAATCTCCATAAATCACCTTACTGAAAATAAAATACGTCACTCGTTCAATTTTGACTCAACTGTTAAGTGGTACTTCACACATAAACATAGGTTCAAGAAGGCACCAAATAGATATGCGCCACATAAAACATTCGATTTGTGTGAGGGCTGAGATACTGCCCGGGTGCCCAAACCGAAGCAGGTCGTTGTCTTAGGGGGTCACACTCAGAGCCTTCGATCTAAAAGTTCGATCCACAAGGCAGTGGAGCAACGTCAGGAGATGCAGTCTCATGGTAGCCGGTGACCGACGATTGGTTCACACATCATGTCGTCCTTCAGGATACTGGAGCCCATGTTCACCATTGGTTTGGAATCAGGGTTTACCAACTCCCTTGAATAGTTCCTCCGTGTCCACCGACCGGTGGAATTGCCGGACATTCGCTTTTCGTCTTCTCAATTACATAAACAACATTAATGCTGCGAGAAGGCAGTGAGTAGGACTTCCCTGGCAATGGTTGTATGCACGTGACCATGTGAGAGCATTTCGAGAGGGAGAGCTGACTCTCCCCACTCTCGGCCGTACCAGGGCATTCGGGAGCAAGTAGTACTACAACTTATAGGAAGAGATATTATTGACAATTCATTTAATAAATCTATCTGTATATTGATTATAAAATTTTCGAATAGATTGTAGTTTTTTTAAGAAGGAATCATATTATTTGGAAAGAATGAAAAGATTATTTCATGAATAAGGAATATATATGAAAAATGAATTAGTTATTGTACATAAATCTTACTCTTAAAAATTGTACAGCATCTGGTCGAATTTGTGGATCTGATGACAGCATCATTTTGACATATTCTTTCAGATTATTCGGTAAATCCAATCCTTTGCTGGATAATAATGATGGGAGCTTATTAGAAAAATGAACAAGAATAAGAAAAAAATGTGAAAGTTGTGTAGCTTATTTTTGATGAATTAATGTGTACATTTTTGAGTATTTGTTGAAAATAATTGTTACAATATCAATTGTAAGCTGCCTTTTAACTTACTACTTATATTTGTCTTTTGGGTTGACCATAAGTAAAATTCAGTTAACCATCAATGGGTTATTCGGTTGTGTCAGAAATGTCTTAATAATGTGCCCACTGCAACCCATAAACTGTAGTGTTATGGTCCAGTATTTTATTTGTTGCGGACCTGAAAAATAGTTGTGATAACAATATGAGCTCGCGACCAGGTATTTGGCCTATGGGATGGATTTAGGAGAGTCAGTGCTTCCATGACCTAACGACCGTGCAAAAAAAGCGATTTAATGCGGTTCTATGTATGAAAACATTGGCAGCGTGGCAACAAAGAGATTGTAGAACAAAATAATATTTGTATCATTTAACTAGATCGATTAGATGATGCAGCAACGGTGAAAATAATTTCAATCTATCTAAAAACGTTTTATTGAAACGTTGATTACAAAGTCATACATACAGACTACAATACTCTCAAAACAAGAATATTGAGTTGTTCGGTCAATCATAGAATTTATTTTGAAGCATGAAGTGAGCATATATTTGATTCATGATTTGCGTGAAGTGAGATGCGTTCTTTGTATCGAATTTATTACTTTCGATGGAAATAAGGAGTGGCAGCCAACACAAACGGTTGATTCAAATGAGCATTCTAAATACGAAATGTAAAAAAGTGCAAGGGCTTTGAGTTTTTACGATACTTTTGAAGTAAGTACGATTTTCTGTTATCATTTCATATACTCATCAATTGTCCTAAATTTATAAAGCAAAGCAGAGAATATTATGATACTTAGAGAGTATTATTTTGTATCATGTCAACTGTCCATCATATTAGCAACGCGCCCGGAACTAACACATCCAGATAGTCCAAATATTGGAAAACTGAATAGCAGTTTAGGTCTAGTATGGAACTTTCTTAACAGTACACACAACCAGACATGACGTTAAGCTCATAAAACTTCAGGCTATGCATAGCCAAAATCTAACGATTCACATTTTCATCATTAATCCAGAACGATCAGTGAGTTATAAATTGATTGGCAACTTCCTTGACTTTAAATATTATTGCTTCTCATTAGAACTTTAAGACATTTATTGTTAGCTAATGTTAGCTTATGTTCTACGGTATGATTGTATCTCAATGGACGCCTCTTAGCACGCGTATGTGCACGAAGTTTTAATGATAGACGAATATGTATACATCTTATGAATATACATAAGTTAATGAACTCATTCAGACAGGTGTATACACTCCCTGTCTTCCCTTAAACTAAGAGATTAAAGTCACTTCATATCTTTCTTTCTACGAACCAATTCTTTCTTCTTGTACTATATCTCTATATGCAAACTTTCTCTTATATATTACTACCTTTGATCTAACCACTTCTATGAATCCAGTGTGCATCTTGTTGTGCTGATGCGGTATGGCAACCTGGACCGATGCACATATGTGCCTGGTCCTACGTTGTAGCTGACTGACTGACTGACTGGTGCTTGTTGGGGCAGGTGACCCTGGGTGGATTAATTGCTTTCTTACTGAGGTATCGCATTTGATGGGAAAAATTACTTCTCAAAGTTTACAAAATCCCCACAAAGTATGTAAATAAAATAGGCTGGGTAACTACATATATATTGTTAGTACAATTTAAACCTCGATGATGTATATGGTGTTTTTTTTTACCCTGATATGTAAACAATACAAACATTTATACATAGTTCATACTTGGTATCAACGAATTTATAATCTAGATCACTAACGTTTCATGAAAGATGATCTATCGTCTAACGTCCAATCAATGATCACAGATCATCGTTTTAATTAAGATACAGCCAGAAAATTATCGCTTACATCTCACAAAAATGACGAGGGAACTGTGAGTTGATCTATCTAATAGCTTAAGGCACCATACATGTGTATTATTTGTCTGAAACTTTGCATCCTTTGCATTCACTGAAATTCCTAATGGGAAGCGCTTTAATTGAAGGCTATTAATTCATTCTCCTAATCGTATTCGTACCAATAATAGCGCATTTGTAACATTTAGATCGTTCTTGTTTTGGAATCCCTTGAGTAAATATAAAATTCCCAATATTTGCGTTCTTAACACCAGGGTGTCATTTCTGTTGGTCTAGATATCATCAAATGTATTTAGCAAGGTATTAAACCGGGGTGAACTAACATGGTATAAGTGATAAGTTGTTAGATAGTTTTCGCATAATAATAAGTTTTGTCTCGCATTTTATATGGAGAGAAACTTATCGAATAGCCTGCAGTTGTTTAGTTCTGACGTTTAATCCAATGTAATATTGATATATCAATCCAGTGATCATCAGAATAGGCAACAAACAAAAACTGAGTACGTTGTCGATTGAAACCTATTTTTTTCCGAATTCAGTGTCACAAACGGACCTTTTAAGAACAAAAAATTATTCGACGTGGATACTGACAGTTCGTACACCGCCAAAGTTAATTCACCTACCACCTATTCTTATATATCTCTTATTATTTTATGCATATTTTCTATAGTGGCTTAAGATATTCTGGTTCACGATTCAAATAGTCAACGAACAAGTTTCTAGGTTGCTTTTTACATCCAACCCACAGGTATGTATCAAAAACCCAGAGGAGTTGACGGAAAATATTAAATCTGAAATTTTCTCCATATTTACTACCATATATCTTTGAAAAAACATTATCGCTCTTCAATGGAGTAGTAATATCACCAAAATATTACTAAGTAATAGTGTATCTTTGCTCGACACACGTAATAATCACAAGCCAAAAAGACTAGGTAGATAGCAATGTCAACATTTATCCAATATATATTTAATACTACAATAAAATCCCATATATTTATTTGTATCTCACTAGATCTTTTTTGTTTGCTGTGGAATACTTAAAAAAACTAAATATGCACAAAATTCTCGTTTAAAAGATCATACTACTTACTTGTTTAATAGTTCGTTTGTAAGCGTGATAATCATCTCCAACATCCAAAATGGATTTGCCACGATTGAATAGTGCACAGATTAAAAGACCGAGCGAAAACATATCACTTGCACCAGTCACTTCACCCTAATAATTTTAATAATATAAAAAAATACTTTGGGTGTTGTGAAGAATTTGCATTCTTTAAAAAATGATAGGTGAATTACAACAGAATAAATTAACAGTTTAAGGGTTGTGGAGATT
The DNA here is from genome assembly GCF_000699445.3 of Schistosoma haematobium. Classification (NCBI taxonomy): domain Eukaryota; kingdom Metazoa; phylum Platyhelminthes; class Trematoda; order Strigeidida; family Schistosomatidae; genus Schistosoma; species Schistosoma haematobium. Next base: position 40,622,907 of record NC_067199.1, read on the forward strand.
GTCAAGTTTTTGATTGAGATCATTAACCGATTGATGTTAGACCACCATTGAAAACCTGGAAGCACTAGACGGCCGTTTCGTCCTATTGTGGGACTCCTCAGCAGTACGTATCCACGATCCCGCTCGCGGCCCTGAATTCGAATCCAGGGCCGCGAGCGGATCGTGGATACGTACTGCTGAGGAGTCTCACAATGGGACGAAACGGTCGTCTAGTGCTTCCAGGTTTTCAATGGTGGTCTAACATCAATCGGTTCATGATCTCAATCAAGAATAAATTAAGTATGGATGGGGTTGTTTCTAAAAACGAATTAGTAAAAGGTATCACATCGCATATTATTATAAGGGCTCAAGTTCTTGTTAAAAGAGAATCTTCTATGTCATCAACTATGTGAATTCACGAAGGAAGTTATTGTGAATGGACTAAAGTTAACATTTAAACTAATGTCAAGAACTCTGCCCCAGAAAACAAGCTTAAGAGTCAACGAAGTTAAAAGTATATTTCTCGAAGTGATCTGCCAATATAGAAGCGTAAAAACCATTAATCTACATTGAAAACAGTAGAAAACTGAAACGGGTAGCACCAGAAAAATACTTGAAAGACGGGTAGCAACCTGAAAAGGGAATATCGCTTACACAAGCATCGTTATTTTTTGTTAGACAGTAGTAACTTTTAGATATATTACAATACTAAAATTTTGAACAGAAAGACTAAGTCTAGTTACCTGTTCAACAGAAGTTTTTAGATGATAAACACCCCCCACCAAAGTAAACAAAATGAAGTACTCCATTTCGATAATCGCAACATGATTATCATGAAATGATAGCACCAATCACTGGTTTCACTCATATAGTAAGTACACAATTATAAACTTGGATTTGAGCCACACTAATTGTGTGGGGGCTAAGAATACTACCCGGTTGTCAAAACTAAAATAAACGGGGCAGGGTTCGAGCTTGTGGTGCACCAGTTGAAAGCCAAGTGTTTTAATCAGAAAGCCGCCGCTCTAGGACCTATATCAATAGGGTTTCGAATCCGACCTATTAAGCATAAATCTATGACGTCTTAGATAGGTACATCTGTATTCGAAAACTTAGACGACACACAGTCATTTCGTATGACATGTCTAAACCCTTAAAGTTATCAGTTGCCAAACAATCAAGTCATCTACATTTACAAACTACTCTCCAAAAATTGACAATTCAAAAAAATAAGTAGAGCATTTGATAAGATATTAGATATGTAACAGAACAACCGTAGAGAAGTCTAAACTAATAACTGACAACAGATTATCAATATTTGCCGATTCTTATCAATAAGAAATCGATGTACTCGTTTAATGAATGCAAAGAAAAGTAAAGCATAAAATATATGGACATATATATATGTCAGTCAGCTACAATGTAGGACCAGGCACATATATACATCGGTCCAAGTTGCCACACCTCATTATCACAACAAGATGAACACCATATATAATGTCAGTTCATTAAAACTATTGATTTGAGACAAACATTTCATTCCCAGTTCAAAACAACTAGCTTATGCTGTGCAGAAGAGCAATGAAAAATCAAGTTCGTTCGTAATGGAAGAGCTTTCTACATAAAACTCAATTAAAAAGGGGGGAAATATTAGAAAGAAGTGATCATATAACCTAATTAGTTAGATTTGTTGGTTATAAAAGTTTAACTTTATGATACTATTAATTCTGTTCGTACATTTGGTCACTGATTATTTAATGTGAAGTACTGGTCAGTTTAAATTACTCAGATCTGACTGTTTATCAATGTAAATGAAACATAAAAATCAGTGTATTCAGGAATAATTTTGATAATAATAAATTTTCATCTATCGTTTTCGCCTCCTCCTTTGTAACGAGCAATATCATCTCTTTGTTTATAACACTTTATGGTATATTGTTCATAAAATATCATTTGGTTTCTGTATGCATATATATGATTTAGAGAACACACTTCATCGAGTATAAAAGCGGTAATTTTAACTGTTGATAGTAAAGTATAGTTTTGCGATGACTATAGGTGAATATAACCAAGTGATCAAGCGACAGACAGACTTAACAATCGTTTTCTTGGATAAATTGATGGTATGTTTTCATCAGCTTAATTTATTCTGATATCTACGTTTCAAGAAATAATCTTTTGTACGAGAAGGATAAGCATTTTCATTTCATCGCTTCTGTGGATCACTTGCTTCTGTGAAGTACAGTACATCAACCATACCAAAGGGTTGATTTCAACACAGATATAGGCGCAAGTTTTAGCATGATTTCAATTAAAAGTAACAAGAAATCTTTCGGAACCTGTGATCAAGCTAACCAACATACTGTTTTTGACATTGCTAATAAGAATTAATCAAAATCATCCGAAGCTACTTCCTTTTTAAATTTTCATGATAGCGGAAGTTTTAACAGCGTACTAGATGAATGTTCCTTTGTTTATGGAAACCTGATCACGTCTCACCTACTTTATTTTGAGCATAGATTTTACGCAACTCGTCTTCCATATACAAAAATCGGGGCTTGAAGACTGGTACATCAACATATGTTGAGTTATATATATATATCATCTAATTCGTCACCAATCGTCATACAGTCTGTTTGAATTGCTTTCCTGGTGCCAATATGTTTAGTTAATTGGTTACCGTTCACAATACATCATGGTTGCAAACTCACTCCTTTTCCTTGACTACACTGCTTGTTTTCTGCCAGGTCACAACTAAATCTGTAGTAATGTTTCATAATTCAGTGTCTCAATACTACTCGGACATATAAATCTGTAACGTGTACATATCAATATTACATTTAGAAGCATTATTTTGTAGTTATGGTTTTCGAATATTTAACTAATGGTATGGTTTATTAGTTTTTTACATGTTATTTTGTGTTTTGACTTGACATGATCAATCAATCTAAGGTTCATATACCCAACTTTGAGTCCCATTTTGTGTGTGTGCATGAGAGCTGGTTAAACTGTCCGGGTACGTGAAGTGACTGAGGTGGATTGGTGTTTAAACGCGAGATAAAGTGCTTGGAAACCGATTTTTTTACTACTAAACATCACCATTATCTCGGAAATCCTGTTTCCCTTCGTTATTTTTCTAAATTCTACAGCTTACCTATTACAATTAAGATAGGTTTGAAAATATTTCATATTATGAATACTGATACTAACTAGTTATTGAAAACCGAAGAACCAGCAAGCAAACGGGTTACAATTACTGAAATTAGTTAAAATTTCATAATTACGTTTTTTTAAGCGTCAAGTTGAGAAATAAGTTTGTTAATAAACTACTCATCTCTCCGATGAATTTTTCCAGAAGTGTTTACATATTTTTTGATATAATAACCACCATTTATGGCAGAAATGAACGGTTTAAGGATATGTGCACCACAACAAAAACTTGGCGATTTCATGGATTATGAACACTTCACATTGATATATACAACCAAAACTGTACAAGAAACAAGACCAAGAAATATAAATATTGATGGACCAATTGTATTAGACAGTTAATGGAGGAAGAAAGACAAAAGAACCAGGCACAAACGAAAAGGAAAGTGGGGAAATCTCAGAAAAAATTTCAACACATAATTCGAGCAATTAACAGGTGTATTTTAAAGTGTCTCCGCTTAAATTCTCTAGCTGTTACGACTTGATTTATGTTACATACACCAGTTGTGTTAAATGTCTAAATTACCTAAATCTTAAGTATCTAGATCACTGTCTTTACACTTTGACGATTCCGAAAAACAGCGAAACAAATATTTAGTGCTCTCAGATTTCTAATGGTTAGCTTCAGCTGAAACTGAGTTTATGCCAAAAACTATCTTCGGGTTACACCAAACTTTCATAAACCCCTCATTCACAATGTAAAATTCGTGAGCATAATCCAAAAGAATTACTTACCTGAAGGATCGCCTCAGGGCTACTAGCATTAAGATTCAATTGACAAGTAGGCATTAAATTAGATTGCCAAACAGGTATTTTGGCAAGAGATTGTCCTGATTTTTCGTTCTGGTCTGCTACTTTTGAAAATTCGAACCCACCAAGTTTCCAAATACCAAAACGATTGATTACTACTGATTCAGGAGTCAAGTTTAAGTGTAAACGATGACAATCAGAGTGTAAAAAATCCAGTGCCTCTGCAAGCTGAAAGTGAAAAAGAAACGCAATCGAATTCTTTCAGGACCGTAACATCTAATCATCCATATAGTGTTGACTAGGCTAGAGATCATTAAGTTATGGAAGTATTTTTGACGCAATCAAAGAACGAAATGTATGTATGAAGCGGGTGGAAGGTGATGATCAATGTCTGGCTGATTAATATTAATCGACCAACGAAACTGGGATTTTCTTTACAAAGGATGAGCTGAGTTGTGGAAAGATTAGTTTAAAAGTCAGTGAGGTACCGAAAGAGTTTAGTTTGGACTTCAGGAAGTTGAATTCGCCTAACTTTCCAGATAAGGTTGATTAGTATATAATGAATAAGACTTAAAAGCAATTTTCAATTATCATCATTATAAATCATCAATCAAGTACAGCTTCGTGCACTTGGCTTTGAGCCATACTGCGAATGTGAGAGCTAGTGATACTACCCAGTGCTCAAACCGAGTTACATGGAGAGGATTAGAGGCTGTAACTAAGTGGCCGAAAACTGAACCCCTTAGCCACTGAGTCAGCACTTCACAACTTCTTATACATTACTTCAAATAGATAACACAAAATTGTGTACTTTAAAAGAAATATGTAGTGAAAATGTCAATTCGTGCTATAATTTTCATATCGACGACCGCCAAGAAATCTTTGGTATATGAGTACAGAATCAAGTGTTCCGTCTTACTCGTTATGTTTGCGTAAATGACTGACCTAAATATGGTAGCGCCAAGTTTCAAGATTAAAACATAGCTTTTAAAGATAGCTGAGTGACATGATAAAAATGTTTGACTGAACGAGGAGAGGTTAAAGAAATAAATGAATTTTCCATGATTTACATAAACATAAAATAATAAATGGAATTTTACTTATGAGGCCTATTTTGAGTCACATAAGCGAAAACTCCCTAACCATGAATCTTAATTATCTCGCACACTCCTACCAAAGGACCTACTTTCCCGCAAACCTTGACCAACAATTATGGGCTTTATAATTTGAGAAAACTTTTGGATTGAACCATTCTTAACAAGACTACATACTAACCAACGTAGCAGCTAGAAGTACTCTCAAAATAAGATGATCGCTGGTTGGCTGTTATCCACTATAATTTCGATGTTTGACTGGTAGTTATATTACATTGTTATAACCGATATTTCAAGACTAGTTGAAGTAGGTATCGAGTTGTTGATGAAATTCATGGAAATCTCTGTTAATTTTGTTTAACTTTTATTGGTGTATAAAACGAAAAAGGCGTGAAGTATTGAATACATATATGAAACTAAATGACTGTAAAAAATATTTTAAATTACCTGCACCAAACCATATTTAATCTCAGTATCTGATAAAGAAAAATCCATAGACTCGTTTGGCTGTCTAATGTTTGAAGAGTCTCTTGTCAATACACTATTTAGTGAAGTAAACAATGGTTCCGTTGCATAAGCAAGACTTTCACGTGATTCCTCTAAAGGCTGAAGAACTGATACTATTTTTGGATGCTTAATCCTCATCAACGTAGACACACCGTATTTAAGTATTTCAATCATAGATTCTCGTTGCAACTTTGGATAAGACTCTAACAATTTTTTTTCCATTATCCATATAGTGGCTTCCTGTGATAAGGGACGAAGGTGATGAGACTTACTTGATGAGTAGAACGTTTTTTAGCTGAATACAATTTCCATAATGAACCTGGACCAGTTTGACCAATTTGTTTTTCAATGTCATACTCTCGAGTTAACGGATTGCCAGGTAAGGCACCTGATACTTTTGTTTTTAATTTGTTGAACACAGAGTCCATCTGCAATATTATAGACAAAACTAGCATAAAGATGAATGTTTATTCGCTATATTGACAATGATGAAAATTAGGCCACTTATGAGCCGCAAAATAAAACGATACATATCAAGAATAACGAGATGAATCACTTTATTCGGTCTGTATGAGAAAGTTCCACTGACTCAATTGAATCGTACGTGTAAATAAGATCCTGAAAGGCTTTACAATGAAGTTACCTAATACTCAGTTTGATATCACTGTTATTTTTTCAAAAAACATAAAGAGAGAGTACCTGATGCAAGGCATTAAAAAAAGGTCCAGAGGAACATTTTTATGGAGAAACAAGAAAAAATCACATAAAAGTAAGAACACGAATACTAAATTACAAAACCAAATGAGAACGCACAATTAAAAGCACACTGACGGAAGGGTCGTACTTTCCTGTCATAATGACACAGTGAAGTTAGATCGGCTGGACTCCAATATCTAAAGTTTTGGAATTCTTAAACATTCTCTATGTTTGTCATTGAGATATGGACATTATCGCCATTATGGGCATGAAATAGAATTCGTATATTTAGCTATATTCGAATATTATGGCCGTGCAACACATTATTGGGCTACCGGAGTTTAAGTTATACACATTCCCTTCCTCGTGGGCGGAAGGAATTCAGTGTTACAGGCAAACCAGTGACCAGTAGACATATAGATGACTATCGAGAACCGAACTTAGAACTGAACACAGAAGAGATTGTAGTCACAACTGGTGGAGCTGAACCTTATCCACTCATCCTAATTCACCACATTATATTGTAACCGTACTTTGACCCTAATAGATAACCGTGGTTCCTCAAGGTCAGTTTGGTAACACCCGAAAGGCACCCACAGATTATGACAACGCTTAGGAGACCAAAGAGTAACCCAAATATACGTAGACTACAAGTCCAAAAAACACTTTGTCTTATGACGCTAAAGTCGATAAACAACATCTACAACAATGTAGCTTCTCAGAAGTAGTCTTCAGGAGCATAAAAGACAAAACTCAGTCAACAACTTCGTTTTCCATTGTAGGCTGACATAAGTTAACATTTTTGGAGCAGTGATAAGCAGTTATAAATATAAATCCCAAAAACTGAATATAGTGAGCAGCTTGATCAGTTCCCAGGCAACCAATAAAGGGGCAATAAAGCGGACGAAAGCGTAATTAAAAAGGGGAATATCGACATTTTGCCTTCCCGTCGATTATTTAGAGGAAATGTCGATTTTCCCCCCTTACGTCGTGTATTTGAGAGAGATTTGTAGACAAATATACGTAAAGTACCATGTTTGGATATGGCGCCTCCTGTACTTATGTTTCCATATACGTATACAAAATGACGTACTGTTTGATAGAAAATGAAGATTCTTATCACTAACAAAAGTGAGGTAATGCAGGCACATGGATTTGCCTCAGATGCTTATATTTTTACTTTGTTGTTTGTTCAGCTAAAGTGTTCGTAGGTGTTTGGTGGCCATCACATATGGCTTACGACATGCAAGTAAGTGGCATGGTCTCTGTCCTCTATGTTCACTACCACTGTCCTATAAGATACGTCGACATCACCGTTCGAGTCCAGGCGTGTATGCAGCGCGTTTGCGTCCGAGTAAGTTACGTGTCCGATTGCGTTAAGTTTTTGAGATTAGATAAGATCCATACTGTACTGCAGAACACATCGCCCGGTATTTCCGACTTGAGTGCCAATATGAAGCAGCTACTTTCAAAGTCTTGTGAGCGTAAACACCCGCGAAAATTTGATTGCGACTGTCAAGTCAGCAGTTCCCTTTATCATCTGAAGAGGAACTGGGAACGTTGGACGTTTGTCTTCAGCAGGAAGAGTTAAGTGACAGATCTGTAAGCCAATAAAGTTAATTTGATCATTTATTTTTATTACAGATGAGCATATTGACGCGCTTAATGGATGATAATCGTTAAACGGCAATCGATATATTTTGTCATACATCACAACACCTGAAGTTGCCGGTCATTTCACGCTACTTGGCACTTCACCGAAAGGAGAACTTCAGAAGTGCAGGTTTTACGGCTGCTTACGAAGTACGAAATGTTATTTTTTTAAATTCAGGTGCATTAACTAATCGGTTCGTCATCAACTGTCAACGAAAAAGACCTTGCAAAACTGTACGATGTCGCGACGCAACGCTATTTTCACGACATGAGAGACAAATTACAGCAGCGTAGTTGAGGAAAACAAGAACAGGTATGTACTAGTTTAGTGTGATAACTACTCTCTGCTGCTCTATAGGCACAGTCTTCAGTGTTAACGAACATAATCTTAAATGAAGCTTCAAGTAGCTAGTTGTGTAAAAACATGTCATTTAGATATCGTTATAACATTTTCTGTTCTTTACATTTCAGAATTTACAGGATTATTTTGATTCGCAACAGTCAAGCAGACATTACAAAAATAAATAACCAGTGGAATATTTATCATGTTCAATTTAGTTTTCGATAAACAATCTTTAAACATGCACTTACTTTCTTGCTTGCATATAAAAGTCTTTAACTAAGTGTTGGGAAAGCCGGTTTGATTTTAACTGCACTTGCAGTTAAGTACATGTGCCCAACAAGTGACTCATAACCTGTTTTTTCTTTTGTGGATCTTTTCAAATTAAAATAAAACTTGACAATTATGTAATGACTGATGCTCTAGCATCTGCCAACTACTCATGATGTCTTACAGTATTACGTATTTTTCTTTTCAGTAAATTTCGTGTGGTGTTATGGAATTAAAGGCGAACTCACGAGATGTGTGGGGATGTGACAAAGGTTTTTTAAAAGTGGAAGGCAAAAAGTAGACAATTCAGTGACGTTTGAAAACAGAGCGACATAAAGGGGAAAATTCCCATCATTTCCAACGAACAGTCGAAAAAGCAGACATTTTGGCGCGTTTCACCAATAATTCATCTTTATCTCCCAACGCGATTTCCCCTTTGTTCGCCTTTATTTCCCCTTTATCGGTTGATTGGGTTGGCGAGAAACGCACTTGGAGTAGAACCCTCGATGAGGTGCGCATTAGCTCTCGGCTCAAATGGCTTCCAAGTAATAGAAATTGCCTAACAAAAGGCATTGGTTCAGACAATCCATTATTCAATAATTTTACATCGATGGCCGACTATCTTGCCGTGTTGTTACAGTGAACTAGCTTCAGATTAAACCGCACGTGAAAGAGTCACTATTCCATTTATTAATAATAATGCAACACACATTTATAAGACGAATGATTTTCGCATCCACTTCTAAATGTCAATTTACGCTTTAGGGACTTAGTTTTATCGAAACCATCTCGGTAAAAAAAACACCGAATTTGTACATATATTCTTCAATTAATAACATTAGTAATCATTCCAGTTGTTTTTGCATGCTTCTTGTTATTTACTAATAAGTTACTGTTTGAATATCATCATTTGATTTCCCAAGAAGTCCTCACCATTTGCTTGATACGGTCATAGTTCAGAAAACACGGTGCAGTTTATATGATACTTGTTCGCGTTCAATCAACTCTCACAATAGGGGACAAAATTAAGGCTCATATAGAGGAATAATAAGGTTACTGTGAAATATGGTGTCTGTTTCACTGGTAAGATTTCAGTCACACTCTCCTGAGATCAGTACTTCAAAAGACGGTAATAGCCATAATCTTCCTTAAAACAATGTTGAAGGTGCCACAGGTATTCGGAGTTTGACAACGCTTTAACCAGTAAAACCTAATATGAAGCGTACCCACTAAGTGAAACCAAGAGACAGAAGCGATGAGGTTCAAAGATATATTTGATAGGTTATCAATATATCGAGGATCTACTGGTCTAATCTGGCTAACGATTGCAGAAGATTTTGAGCACGGCGTTCCCACTCGTGATCTGGTACGGATGCATGACCGAGCGCCTTCAGTTAGGTAAGTCCATCAAAACTAATGTGGTCAGCATCCAGGGTCGAAAACTTACAGAGCTATTTATTTTGAGGATTTATATACCGCTACGACTTAAAGAATGATCAAAATTGTGCATAAAATGTAAATAAAACGTACTACACGGAGGGTAATAGAAACGCGTATGAGCACTGAACAGTAAATAATAGCAAACTCCCCCTAAATCAAACAGGAAACATGCTTCAAAATCAACCTCACGAAATAGAGGTTTTCAGTCCACAAAGTATCAAGCGAAGTGTGGTAGTCCAATATCACAAGCACCGTAAGGGCAAAGTTAAGTAAAACAAAGATAAAATGGTTATTGAAAAGCTTACTCCTACCGTTAATTTTTGGTACTTGACTTCAAATTAACCATCAAAAGGTTACCTTTATGAATCACAGAATGCTTCGTCAAGGTCCTATGGTAACAATAACAATAATAATTTATACTCAACTAACGGTTTGTTACATGAGGCATGCCAGTTTACGGGCAAGATCAAATTGTTATGAAAGATACAGTTTTCACTGTAGTAAATTACTCAGCTGTGTTGATATTTTATAAGATATGAATGTAGGTGGCTTTAGTAAGACTCGTATTGTCAATATCACAGTTAGCGCGCTTAATGAAGGTTGCGTTGCGACGTGCAACTGATGGTCGAGAATAGATCCATGTGAAGTTGAGGCTCCTAGATACCCCAAACTTGAGATAGTCATGACAATTTGATCCTGAAATTAGATAATATCTGGGCATTAGTTTGGGGTTTATTGATCAATTACTCAGTGGGGGCTTGCTTTATGATACAGGTTAGAACAAATTAGAGGACGGATAAGAATATTGATCACCGGTCATTTGGACTCAATACAGCGATTCCATGATCGGATGGCTGAAGAAACTCTCTGATATTTAGAGCTGTAAAGCAGAACAGTGCAAACATTTGGATAAAACCTAATGCGCTTCTGGAGGGCAAGATCAAATGAACGATATTTGTGGTTGAACCACCACTTCAGTGACTGAAATGTGAAAAACACTAGCATCGTAAGGCTTGAGGCCGTCAAGTTTCCTGAATGAACTGTACGTGAAAGTTATCTTTGGGAGTTTCGTATTTCAATGTCCATAACTTTTAGCGGGACAGAGATTGGAATAAAGCATGCTCCACGCATGATTGCGTCCGTGCACGCTGATTGTCTAATTCTTATTTAATGAGCCACAGTCGATACTTGAGGAGCACTCTAGAATCTTCTCACGTAAAAACTATAAATATACTATCGTTTTTCTTATTGCGCTTCTTACTTCCATCTGCCCTTGTCATTTGTAATATAATTTCTTTCCTGTTCATCTGTGTTCTGGTCTAGGGACTTGTCGAGTGAATTGATATCCAAGAACACTACGCAATAGGAATAGTTGGGTTGTAATAGTAGAGAATCATAACAGTGACGACAGGAAAAAAGAAAAACAAATTCAAGATGTCCAGGTCAGAAAACCAGCTCGACGGAATACTACAACAACAGCAAGCACACAACTTGATGAACAAATGTGGTTGTTGGATACTCTGAATCAACAGCTTGACATCCACCGCTCGAGTCCACACGTTATTTAAAGTACGTCTTGTGATGCAGTTGCTAGCAACATCCTGAAATTCATCTATCACCCCGAAAGTGGAAATACTGTTCTCACCTGTTTAAAACGTTGGGTAGACACAATTATAATAAAATTATGTAAACAAGACGACGTGTGGAAGACTAGATTTTTGGCCCATAAGTTGAAAAACAATGAACATGTACGTTATGCTGACCATATATTGCCAAAGTTACCCCCAGAGCTCAGCTTTGAGATGGTACTTCAGTTGTCAGAGATATTCGGTGAATCGTCCTCACCGTTTAGCATTTCATATCAGTGTCTAAATATAGCGAAACGAGAAGCCGATGAATAAGGTGCTTTAGCAGACGTCGTCTGTCTTATCAACACAACATCCACCAAACTATAGCGCAAAACTAGACAACTGTAAAATGTCTCATATCACTCCACTTTTTAGAGGCTGATTTAAATAGCATTCAATTTACCAAACAAAGAAAGAACAGAATTTTAACGGATGGTCAATAGGTTGGTAGTTACGTAAGAATCAAGAGATGAATGTTGAGAAGTTATTAAGTTCAGAAGCAACAGAAACAAAATTACAAAAGTTAAAAAAAAACAAGTGGAAGAAGTATGAAAAATAGTTCTTTTGAAGGAAATCTTAAACTGATGGCCAGGGCAGAGAAAGTGGTTGTACGAATCTCTTTTGAATGCAAAGGTCAGGTTTGTGAACATGGATTGCGATTGCTTCCGCAATGTGCAAGAGGCGCACTCGTAAACCATGTAGCAAATTAGATGGGATATTGTAGATAACCTTAAAAGCTTTATTCAATTCGACTTGATGACCTGTGTCAACCAAGTGAGAGAGAATAGAACTTTTAATCACTTTTACCTGTCCTTTGTTTAACCACGACGGATGATGTTCAGTAATGCGATGACGGACTTGCCGAATTGTACGCCCAATATAACTGGCTCCACAGGAGCAGTTGAAACGATAGATATGTAGCGTAGCGTCGAGTTGGGGTTAACTATGAACACCGCTACTAAGAAACACGTGCCAAATAAATCAGAAGGCGAAGTTTGAACGTAACCAAATAGATCCATGAAATCCCCGAGAAGCCAAATACCAGAAGGCAATTAATGGACCAAGTCGATGTTTATTTGCTGGCGATCTCGTGGCATCGAAAGGATACCGAGATCGTGCCAGGATACAAGCTTGGTTACAGAACGTAACCGAATTCGCGCGAAGTTACAATCGAAGTGTCAGTATAAGAATGGAAGCACAAAATAGCTGTCATTAGCACAGTCAAACAAAAGCACATTAAAACAAACACTGGTACAGTTGGTCATAATAATAATTGTTTTTATTAAACCAGTCGTGTTCTCGTGATAAATGTGAGTCACTACAGATACACATAGATTTGGCAAATTCAGGCAATATGTCTTTGTTGGCTGTTCTTATCTTGGGATAGTTATAGAAGATTGCATTTAATCTGGCAGCATTAAATGTTTTTTGTACGGCTCTTCTTAGTTTCTGAGTCAAGATTTCTTCAATAGTGTCATTTATGAATTGTAGTTTTATGAATAGTACCTCCTTATGGACGGTGGGTATCTTTGTCCTTGTTTTCTTCTCCATCATATGTTTGTCGATGAATTTCACGGGATACCCATTCATACTAAGTAGGTTCGGAATATTATTCAATTTTTCTTCGATGGTGTCTTCAGAGCAAATCATTCTAGCCCGATGTGTCAAGATCTTTATCAAGTTCCTTTTGTATCTGATTGAAACTGCACTATGGAAATGAGTGAATTGTCCTGCTGCAGACTTTCTGTGTACCTCACTTTTTAAAGCTCCGTCTGCTCTTCTTTTTAGTTGGACTTCTAGAAATGATATACTGTCGTTCTGTTCATCTTCTGATGTAAAATTAATTGATGGATGAACATTATTAAATGTATTAAGTAAATTGTCCTTATCATTTTCTTTTTCTAGTACTATGAAGGTGTCGTCTATATAGAGATAATGAGTTGGTAAATGGCTAATTATGCTTTTAAGTGGTCTGTTTTCCAGTTTTTCAAGGAAAATTTCAGCCAGTAGAGGGCCCAATGGTGATCCCATGGCAACTCCATCTAGCCGTCTATAGTGTTCGTTGTCAAATCTGAATTGTACATTTATTGTACATCTAAGAATTAACTGTTTTATCGCGGATGCTGGAATCGGGGTTTCTATGCGCCTCTCTGTTAGTTCGTTGCAAATAAAATCAACTGTTTCTAGTAGTGGAATGTTAGTGAATAAAGATGATACATCAAGTGATAACACGAAATTATTCTTGACTGATAGATTTTTTATGTTCTCAACAAATTCAAAGGAATCCTTGACACTATGCTTGACAATTTCTTTGTGTAATGGTTGAAGAATTTGTACCAACCATTTTGCTATGGTATGATACGCTGAGTTATTCATATCTAAAACTGGTCGAAGGGGTGAGCTACTTTTGTGTATTTTTGGTAGGACATATAGTCTTGGTGTTATCGTTCCTGTAGGTTTCAACATTTTGAACACCTTTTCTGAAATAAAACCTTGTTGTTTAATTTCTTTCAATGAATATGTTAATTGCTTTTCAGTCTTACCTGCTATGTCGTTCTTCACAGCCAGTTTCTAAAATTTGCTTTTATCATTTAGAAGGGCTTTCGTTTTGTTTATGTGGTCATTTTTATCCATGAGTACTATCCCATGTCCTTTGTCCGGTTTCATGACTAATAAATTGTCATTAGTTTTCTTAGAGCATAAAGATTTTCGAATTGAATTTCTTCTTATCTTAATTCCTGACTGTCCTTTGAAATTAATTGTGGCTTTCATAGCATCATTCTTAATTATTATTGCACAAATATTCATACTAATATCCGGTTTCACTCTGTATACTATTACATAAATCTAAATGTATTCATCCGAGTGCATTGAAGAATTTCTATTTTATTTTTCTCAATTTCTGGTTTCCTTCTGAGGTCGATATTCATTACACAATTATTATTCTTATCATGGATGAACCTTTTCACTAGGTAATTTCAATGGTTAAGATCATGAGTCAGTTGAAGCTAGACCACCATGGAAAACCTGAAAGCACTGGACGGCCGTTTCGTCCTATTGTGGGACTCCTCAGCAGTGCGCATCCACGACCTCGCCCCTGCGAGATTCGAACCCAGGACCTACTGGTTTCGCGCCCGAGCACTTAACCACTAGACCACTGAGCCGGCATCCAACGGTGTTAATGTCTAACTTCAACTAATCCACGAAATTGAGCGACACATTCACCGTTGTCTTCAGTGAGTTACTATCTCACAACAGACCTGGTTGAACTCCACTGGTCACTACTTCTCACTAGAACTCCAGGATATACCTCGTGAAGTTAGACATTAACACCGTTGAGTGCCGGCTCAGTGGTCTAGTGGTTAAGTGCTCGGGCGCGAAACCAGTAGGTCCTGGGTTCGAATCTCGCAGGGGCGAGGTCGTGGATGCGCACTGCTGAGGAGTCCCACAATAGGACGAAACGGCCGTCCAGTGCTTCCAGGTTTTCCATGGTGGTCTAGCTTCAACTGACTCATGATCTTAACTATTGAAATTACTACAAACTCCATAAAAAATTTTCACTAGGTGTCCACTTCTTTTCTCTCTCTTCTTTTCCTTCTAAATAAATATTATTTTTAAGATCATGGAGTTTGTAATTAAGACAATAACTTGTGTTACACTTAAATTAACTTCTCAGACCCTTTTTATATTCCCTATGCATTTATGACTCATACATATTGATATTTCGTTAACTGAGACTTTCATAGCATCACTCCAAACTATAACTGTACAAACATTTATTCTAGCATCATACCTCACCGCGATAATAAGTTATTTTTTCTTAATTATTTTTTATTTTATTTTTGTTACTAATTATTCTAGTTCTGTGTTCACTAACACGCCCATTAAACTATTTGCATATTTCACGTCTCCTTTATTTCTATTCCCTTATTTTCTCCATTTCCTTCTTTAAACTCAATTCAATATTCTTCTCAATTACACAGACCCGATTTATTATTATTAATGTTCTACTATTATTACTCTAAGTTTTTTTAATATGGCGAGTATGATGCTAACATTATTGAAAAAAGTGTATTATTGCATTTTTGAAGAAACCCGAAGTGGTTTCTTCACAACACTTATGTACCCATAAGATGTTTGTGAATAATAATAATAATGATAATAATAATAATAATAGTAATAACAACAGTAATATAGTGCAGTTCCAATCAGATACAAAAGGAACTTGATAAAGATCTTGACACATCGGGCTAGAATGATTTGCTCTGAAGACACCATCGAAGAAAAATTGAATAATATTCGGAACCTACTTAGTATGAATGGATATCCCATGAAATTCATCGACAAACATATGATGGAGAAGAAAACAAGGACAAAGATACCCACCGTCCATAAGAAGGTACTATTCATAAAACTACAACTCATAAATAACACCATTGAAGAAATATTGACTCAGAAACTAAGAAGAGCCGTACAAAAAGCATTTAATGCTGCCAGATTAAATGCAATCTTCTATAACTATCCCAAGATGAGAACAGCCAACAAAGACATATTGCCTGAATTTGCCAAATCTATGTGTATCTGTAGTGACTCACATTTATCACGAGAACACGACTGGTTTAATAAAAACAATTATTATTATGACCAACTGTACCAGTGTTTGTTTTAATGTGCTTTTGTTTGACTGTGCTAATGACAGCTATTTTGTGCTTCCATTCTTATACTGACACTTCGATTGTAACTTCGCGCGAATTCGGTTACGTTCTGTAACCAAGCTTGTATCCTGGCACGATCTCGGTATCCTTTCGATGCCACGAGATCGCCAGCAAATAAACATCGACTTGGTCCATTAATTGCCTTCTGGTATTTGGCTTCTCGGGGATTTCATGGATCTATTTGGTTACGTTCAAACTTCGCCTTCTGATTTATTTGGCACGTGTTTCTTAGTAGCGGTGTTCATAGTTAACCCCAACTCGACGCTACGCTACATATCTATCGTTTCAACTGCTCCTGTGGAGCCAGTTATATTGGGCGTACAATTCGGCAAGTCCGTCATCGCATTACTGAACATCATCCGTCGTGGTTAAACAAAGGACAGGTAAAAGTGATTAAAAGTTCTATTCTCTCTCACTTGGTTGACACAGGTCATCAAGTCGAATTGAATAAAGCTTTTAAGGTTATCTACAATATCCCATCTAATTTGCTACATGGTTTACGAGTGCGCCTCTTGCACATTGCGGAAGCAATCGCAATCCATGTTCACAAACCTGACCTTTGCATTCAAAAGAGATTCGTACAACCACTTTCTCTGCCCTGGCCATCAGTTTAAGATTTCCTTCAAAAGAACTATTTTTCATACTTCTTCCACTTGTTTTTTTAACTTTTGTAATTTTGTTTCTGTTGCTTCTGAACTTAATAACTTCTCAACATTCATCTCTTGATTCTTACGTAACTACCAACCTATTGACCATCCGTTAAAATTCTTTTCCTTCTTTGTTTCTTACATTACGCAACGTAGCAACTTCTTGATCACTTTGAATATTAATAATCCTCTTTCTTCCATTTAATCAAGGTTAATTTAAATGTGATTATGTAATTATTACGTAACGTATGTACTCGATGAGGGTTATATTATTATTGAAAAAAAATATATATTAGTGTAGAGCCATGATGAAAAACTAATTGAAAAGAAATTTCTTCGCTCAATTCGTTGCTCTTTTATTTAACAATAGATTTCCACATAGGGAATGGAGCGGAATGAGACTGGTGTAAGTAAAGTTGAATGTTCTATCGTGACACCGACTAAAAATGCGCCACAATTTTGTCATTGCAGGGTTTGTTTTAAAGACCAAACATTAGACTCCAGGGGAACAGATAAGTAAATTCTATTGTGTGAGAAAATGTAATGTTTAACCTGATTTTATAGTCAGTTATTTAGATATTATTTAAACCAGTCTATGAATGGTTGTTTTATACCATTCACGTTCAGTTTGTTTATCAAACACTTGTGACTGGCTCCATTCAAATCGTCTAAGAATTCCGCGATGTTTCGTTTTATTTTTCCTTGCAATCCAACATAGTGGTTCACCTGAAAACCACAGTCTGCAGATTAGTGATGCTAGAATATTCCATTCGCAAAACATGTCGTTGAGGTAAAAAGTTTTTTAAATGACAGTTGGTAACGTTGGCCATCATATTTCAGTGTTTTCACTACCTTTGAGAGTATCGGATGAAGTGCTACTAGTTGGTAAATTGAAGGCTATTTAAATCAGCCTCTAAAAAGTGGAGTGATATGAGTCAGTTTACAGTTGTCTAGTTTTGCGCTATAGTTTGGTGGATGAGGTGTTGATAAGACAGAATCCTCTTGTTTTGTTGTAGCAGAGTGAACCACGTCCAGGCCAGAAATGTCATTATTTAGGTGCTGCAGTTTCTGATACATCTGTCCATTGCCTAGGTTTGTAGAATTACGATCTGCTTCGTTATTAGTACCGCTCTAATAATAGACGTAATCCTAAAATTGTAGATTTGTCATGATGTAACTGCCTAACCTATAAGATATTATGTGGAGGTCACATCATTATCTACCTTAACTCATCGTATTGTAACAACTATCAATATATGATGAAGGACACATTTAAACTGCCAAGCCGAGCCATGTCATGCAATGAATTCGAATTGATTTAATTCTTTCCTCCCGCCTTCTCCATCTTTGGGTTTTTCTCCGCGTTAAATGTTGACTATCTATTTTCCCAGCTGTCTCATATTCAGCTTTAAGTATTGTGTGGTTAGAGCCCAGTGCCACTACAGGTTTACTTCTGAAACGTCTTTTGAGTTACAGGTAATTGTCTCGTTATTGTGAATAGCATACATTTTTTAAAGTGCTTCAAACGCTATTTTTCCTGGAATGCTGCTTCATAGCCTTAGTTGTCGGTAGGGTAGTTAGGACCTAACAACCGAACAAATCCAGAGGACATGCGACCGAATGAGCATTTGGAATCGGAAACAAAAGCGTTTATCACTTTGATCTAATAGTGAAGTCTGCACTGTCGACTATTTTGTGCACTGGTTTCTTGTTTGCACTACCTGCCTATACGTAGCATCTTCGCTGGTTCGTTTGTATCCCTCGCAATGGTGCCCTCAGTGTTTCGACCTTTGAATGATGCGATTTTCTATGAATTCAGGTTGGTAGTAGACTTCGTAGAACATTTGCGAGTCAGACTGCTTTGTAGCAAGTCAGATCCTGTTTAGTAAAAAAAGTGAGCGTCCAAACCAAGCTCAGGGCAGGGTCTCCAGTCTCTCACCTGTCGACTGTCCAGTACATGTTGTTGGAATGATGTTTCAGTCCAGTTTGCCACATAAAATGTAATCTTGTAATGGCATGATTGAAATACTGTCAATTAAATATTGTTCGCTTGCTTATGTGCGTTACAAGAGTGAAAGTGTATATCTACTCCTCTACTGAGTCGCTGATATAACGTTCTCGAATAATTCTAGTTATTGAATGAGACTAAGGAACTGAACTTCTGAAAACTTGTCACGTTCATTGTACACCCGCTCAGTGAAGTTGACTTTAAAGCTTGTCAAGATTGAGATGTGAATGTTTCGAAGACGATTTAAGTGGGATTGTCCCTGTTGTATACAATTGTCGAACTCGATGTCAGCAGTGGACTTACTGAAAGTGACTCCGACGAGAGATTTCTACGTATCAAGGTTTATCTCTGAAGATCACGCAGATTCGCGAAGACTGATAGACTTCTTAGCATACACTTAATACGCTACCAAACAGAAATTCAAGTACAAGAGAGCTCAGTCTCCTATTCCGGTTTTTCTGTGTTCATAAAACAGAGATATGAAAAGTAATAGGAGTTCATGTTCCGTCTAATAAGATGCTCGTGCTTCAATTAATTGTGAAAATTGGTATAAATCCAAAAAGAACCGAACTAAACACAAAATATTGCAACAAACTCTGGAGTGTACATGATTCTGTTTAATTTTTCACTAGGTTGATTTAGTATAAATCCGAAAACAATATATATCTCTCGCGAGCTTGAGACTGAAGAAACTTTGTAACTTAAGCTCACCGGAATTTTCCGGAATTTTGAGAAGCTAAGAACTTGATTGCCAGAATATGTGTATTTACTTCGATTAAGCTCCAGATTTGAAAGCGCCTGGTGTTTTAACGAACCTAATTCACTGAAGAATATAATCGCAACTAAAGCTTGTTAGTGAACCTTTATAGACAATCATAAAAATAGTTGTTCACTTATTAGCATCGTTTGAGCTAACAAGCTGACTGTGAATAATCAGTTTTACGGAACAGTACACGTGATTATCAATCAATAGTCTAATAGAATAATTACTTAACATGGATAAAAATCAACCTATCAATCTTTAGTGAATGTGAGATTTATTAACAGACTAAGTTTTGTTAATTGACTCAACAAACGTAGAATTTTGGTCCAGGCCGATATTATCACACTTATTTATGCTACTAAACCAATAAACCTATGTCACAACCGTAAATTTACTTTGATACGATTGCCTAGTCTACCAGGCCCTACCTGGAATTCACATCATTATCTGTGCTGTCTCGTCTTAACGTGGCAGTAATTGGTTGAGGCTAAGAACTTCAGACGAATACATTTGGGCTGGAACGAGTAATATATTTGATATGAAAGCGATAGGCTACACAGCGGTGACCACATTTGCATGACATAGCCATGCTACAACCATTAAGATTTTCCGTGTTTCCAATCACTGACCTCTAAGCTTACTTAATTACTTACGCCTGTTACTCCCAATGGGGCATAGGCCGCCGACTAGAATTCTCCAACCCACTCTGTCCTGGGCCTTCCTTTCCAGTTCTATCCAATTGTAGTTCATTTTTCTCATGTCCATCTCCGTTTCTTGACGTAATGTGTTCTTCGGTCCTCCTCTTTCCCTTTGACCTTGAGGATTCCGATCGGGGGCTTGCCTTGTGATGCAGTTGGGCGCTTTCCTCAATGTGTGTCCTATCCACTTCCAGCATTTCTTCCTCATTTCTTCCTCCTCTGCAGTCCCGTTTGTTCTCTCCCACAGTAGGTTATTTCTGATAGTGCCTCTCCAACGGATCCGAAGTATTTTGCGTAGGGAGCTGTTCAAAACACTTGTATCTTCTGGATGATGATTTTCGTAGTTCTTCGAATTTCCGCCCCATACAGTAGAACTGTTTTGACATTGGTATTGAAAATTCTGGACTTGGTGTTGGTTGACAGACAGTTGTTTTGACTTCCAGATGTTCTTCAGTTGTAGATGTGCTGCTCTTGCTTTGCCGATCCACGTCTTCACATCCGTACCAGATCCACCGTGTTCATCAATGATACTGCAAAGATGTGTAAAGGTCTTTACATCTTTTAAATCTTCTTCGCCAAGTTTGATTCGATTGGCGCATGCTGTGTTGTATCGGAGAATCATGCTTTTGCCTTTGTGCATTCTGAAACCTACTGCTACTGAGGCTGCTGCTACACTGGTCGACTTCCCCTCCATTTGTTGTTGCGTGTGCGATATAAGAGCCAGATCATCTGCGAAGTCTAGATCGTCCAGCTGCATTCTAGCTTTCAGACGAATAAATCTTTACAAGATGACAAAATATGAGTGCTAACTATAAGATGATCAAGCAAAGCATAAGTTTTAACAAAGAGTAGTGTAAATGACAATGACATGAACTTCTTTCAATATTAGGATAAATTAGACAGTGATGTTTACAGTTTGGAGAAGAATTTTTCGCAAAATTAACACTTTCTCTTACCATTTCCCAAAAATTACTTAAAATTTATTTTTTTGGGTGCTCAGAAATTTATCGCAAATTTTGGAAGGGTTGTGTTAAAACTTTTCAAGAAGGGCAGTGATTTTGTTTTTGTTGTGATTAGCCTCGCTTTTGTGTACTTGTTGCATCAAAAATGTGGACAACCAAACTGCTTGTTTCCCACTGGGGAAGGAATGCAGTACGCTGAGTGTAGAAAGTGGTTCCATAAGACGTATGCACGTCTAAGTCCTACCGCATACAAAAGTTGCGCGAAGCCTAACTTGCATTGGTTTTGTATCTTTTGCTGTACCAATAAGACGTTACTAATCCAGGAGGCTATGAACCTATCGGCTTTGGCCTGTAGGAAGAGCGATGGCGGTTGTGCTGATAACATGAGCACTGACAGTGAAGAATGTGTCAGCGTAGTACGTGCTGCTATAGGACGCGTTAAACACCCGACTGTGATTGACGGAAAAGCGAAATCTCCGTTAACATCAACGAGGAGTGAATTACCACTTGATTATGACATTGGCAATCAAACATATCTAGTGGAAATTGAATACCCGGATAAAACTGTCACAGCTCCAAATAGTCCCGCTGTGTATGTTCTGAGTGATGATAAATGGACTTCAGTACGGAGAAAAATAAATGGGAAGAAAAAAGCTGTAGGCAATAGGCGGCTGGCTAAAAAGTCATTGGTGAACTCCGATTCTGATTCACAAAATACACTAACAAAGTCTGATAGTAAGAGAGAACTACACCCTGGTGCGACTAAGAAGAAGAATCTAATCTCATCGAATATTATTGTGAGTAATTTGCTGGGTTCAAAAGAATGTGATCCCCAAATTAAAAACGCGCATGATTTAGAGAAGCTCGGAGAATATATTCGTAGCACCTTACCAGATAACTATAAGGGAGTTCAGATCGAAAAATTGGTTAGAATAGGTAAGAGGACGTGACATTGTTGAACCCCGACCATGTAGACTCCTGAAAGTAATCCTAGGATCGGAGAAGCAGCGTGATCTTCTGTTAAATAGCGCTCTTAGTCATGACAATTCCGGAATTCGAATAAGACCTGATATGTCTCTTGAAGATAGAATAAAAAGGAAGAAGGCACAAGCTGAACTAAAAACCGGTCGACAAAACGGTGAGGAATGTCTCCGGCTAGTGGGTATTCGGGTAGTCAGTTCTTGGAAGCGAATGCTACCTAGGCCTGTCTGGATAGGCCGTTCTACTTAGGAGTTTTATATGCCAATGCTCGTAGTCTAAGAAATAAATTCTATGAACTAGAAGCATTGGTGGACAGATTAAAGCCACTCATTGTAGCAGTGACAGAAACTTGGTTAGTCCATGACTTAGACATTACTCCAGAGTTATCCGTATACCACTACCTAAGTAGTGATAGACATAGATGTAGGAAAAGAGGTGACGTCCTTTTATACATAACCAATAACATAAATATCCGCTCCTTTGCTAGCGAATCACATGATAACGGAACTTGTGAAGTCACTAGTTGTGGACTGGCTATCGGATGCGGTACATTTATGCTCGGTGTCATCTGTCGCAGCCCAATCGCCCAAGCTGATGACTGTATTTTAGAACACATTCATCTTTGGAGTGAAAGTACCAGATGCTTGATAATAGACTTTGATGCACATGGTATTAGTTGAACTGAGATGACCAGGGAAGGACCTATAAACTCCTCTGATAGTAGGTTCCTAATAACAATAATGAAGCATGCATTAACGCAACATGTATCCAAACCCACACGTTTTGGTGCTAACCAAGGTTCTTCTCTGTTGGACCAGGTAATCACTCATGGGACTGAGGATACTGACGACCTAAATATTCTTTCACTGTTAGTGAATAGCGATCACGATGTTTTGTCATTCACGTTTAGAACTAGTGACATGATATATGATCAGGTTAAACCCCGCCCAAATGTATGAAAGGCTAACATATCAGCCATTCAGGAATGCACTGCTAAGACAGATTGGTCTATAGATACTAGTTTATCAGTTGAAGAAGCATGGTCTGTATTCAAAGGTAAGTTTAGTTTAGTTCATATCTGGTACCGCATAGACCGAATAACAGTCCACCATGGATAAACAAACCAGTCACGAAATTTCTGAGAAGCAGGAAAAAGCATTGGAATATGTTATTCTCTACTGGCTTAGAACAATACAGATTTAGTTATTGTGAGATCAGGGACGCTTGTAAAGCATTAATAAGTAAGACTAGACGGTCATGTGAAAAACAATTGGTTAGGGATTGTAGATATAGTCAGAAATGGTTATTCTCGTATATAAAAAGGCGAAATCTCAGAAGCGATGGAATTCCATCACTCTTGATACAAGAAAATCCGTCAATCTTGTCCAGGAATGACATGGAAAAGCTGAAGATCTATCGCAGTATTTCAGTAAAGTGTTTTCTATCGGTGGTGAAGAACGAACAACGATTTATTGTGATTATAGCGGCTCGTCGATGGACCCTTTAGTTATTGAGAAAGGCACTGTCTTAAGGCTACTTCAGCATCTGAAACCAGGTAAGTCCAGCGGTCCTGATGATATTCATCCTAGGATTGTGAAAGCCATATCGGATGTAATTACTGAACCTTTGGTGACACTGTTTGACATATCTCTGAGGTAGTCCAGACCGCCCAGAGACTGAAAATACGCGATAATAAGTCCGGTGTATAAGGCTGGGAGTAGGGATTTAGTTAGTAACTATGGCCCCGTTAGCTTAACTAGCGCAGTTTTAAAACCGATGGGAAAAATCATTCGGATATCTGTTATAACTATGTTGAAGAGCATATTCTTTTATCCAGAGAACAACATGGTTTTCGGAGAGGCCTATCATGTTTGATAAAACTTCTCATTGCAAGAAAAGATTGGACTGCTGCAAAAGATCCGAATATTCCTGTAGATGTGAACTTCATAGTTCTAAGTAAGGCCTTCGATAAGGTCTACCATTCTGGTCTTAAATTCAAACCGGAAAATTTTGAAATCCATTATGCAGTCGTAGATTGGATAAGTAACTTTCTCCATGACAAGAGAGGAAGAATAAAGGTTAATGGAGCTCTCTCTTCGTGGGTACTTGCAAAAGGTAGAGTCCCCCAAGTCACAATTCTCGGTCTTCTTCTCTTTTCACTTTATGTAAATGAATTGCCAACTGTAGCGAAATAAACCGTTCTACACTTCGCTGATGAAATAAAATATTGGAGACCCGTACACAATATGTCAGATAGAATAGTGTTGTAGCGGTAAATAAATCCCCAAATTGAATAGCCCTGTAAGTTTTCGACATTGGATGCTGACCATATGTTTTAGTGGACTCACCTAGCTGAAGGCGCTCGGTCAGGTATCCGCACCAGATCACATGTGGTAACGCCGTGCTCAACATCAACCGCAATCGCTAGCCAGATTAGATCAGAGAATTCCGATATATTGGTTATCGCCAAATACACTCTTCCGATCTCCTAGACTCTGTCTTTTGATTTCTCTCGGTGGGTACAAATCATATTAGAAGGTGTTACTGGTAGGAGCGTTGTCAAACACTGAATACCTGTGTCATCCTTCATTGGTTAGCCCGACGTGATCTGGTACACCTAATTGCAACTGTGAGTCTGTTCCTTTTTGGGATTTTTATATATCATTGCCTTATTTTTTATTTTTTTAAACATTGTCATTTTTTTCTTGGATATATATATTTTTCCCCTCGTTCATTATCGTACTTCATATTTCATCATGACTGAACAGACACCCAAAGTACTCAAGCCTAAGACTTTGTCCCCGCCTTCGTTTCAACTCGTGCCTTTCTGGCCCGACAACATCGAAGCCTGGTTCTGCCACGCAGAAGCCGACTTCCACGAGCAAGGCGTCATCGACACACGTGCACAATTCCTCGCAGTAGTCAAGGCACTGCTGCGCGAATTCAACAGGTACGTAACACCTAGTATGTTTACTAGTGATGTTTCCGAACCTTACTCGCCGAGCTTCAAAAAGAAGACACTGATGTTCAGCACGAGTTATCGTCTACAACCCTTAAACTACGCATCAAACAGATGGGAACAGGTAAGGAAACCTTACTGTGTGACACATCTACAGGTAGGGATCACCCAACCGTGCCGAAACATTATCGACGCAATGTCTTCAATGCATTGCACGAACTTTCTCATCCAGGCGTTCGTGCAACCATCAAGCTTATAGCAGAACGGTTTTGCTGGCCTGGAATGAATAAAGACGTGAGGGAGTGGGCACGCTCCTGTGTAAGCTGCCAAAAATCTAAGGTTATCAGACACAATAAATGTCCCTTAGGCTCATTTAAAACTCCCGATGCCCGTTTCGACCATGTTCATCTGGATTTGGTAGGACCTTTACCAGATTCAAATGGATACTCTTACCTCTTAACTTGCATAGACCGTTTCACTCGATGGACAGAAGCAGTACCTATCAAGGACATCACTGCTGAAACAGTGGCCCGCACATTTGTCGAACGATGGGTAGCAAACTTCGGTTGCCCTTCAACCATCACCACAGACCGCGGACGTCAGTTTGAATCTGAACTTTTCCGTCGTCTGACCACACTTTTAGGAACCACTCGCTTCCGAACGACTGCCTACCACCCACAAGCAAACGGGTTGGTAGAACGTTTTCACCGACAACTAAAAGCTTCACTACCAGCTGCAAACGTTTCACAGTGGACCGACGCTCTTCCACTCGTCTTACTAGGTATCCGCAATGCAGTGAAAACTGACATTGGATACACTGCGTCTCAACTCGTTTATGGAACGACACTTCGACTTCCAGGAGAATTCGTGGATCCTTCGTCCTCTTCAATGAACATGGATCTAACCTTCTACACGAACAGGCTTACAAACGCAATGCGTTCAGTTAAACCTGCTTCCACTCGACCTCAATCAACTGATGTTTTCGTTCAACCTGACTTACGATATAGTACACACGTTTTCGTTCGTCGAGACTCGCATCGACGACCCTTCGAATCAGCATACGAAGGACCCTTCAAAGTTTTCAACGCGAACCGAAGTACTATATAATCGATAAGAACGGAACAAACGACAGCATCAGCATCGATCGCTTAAAAGCAGCGTATTTAGAAGGAAATCCTATTCACGTCGATTTTCCTTCGGTAAAATCGCACAGCACGACTCCTACACTCATAATTCCTCAACCGACAACCAACACTAGCGATGATACTCCGAATGTATCTGAAAATAAACTTAAAACGACGCGTTCTGGAAGAAGAGTTAGATTTCCAGAGCATTTAAACGACTATTGCACGTAAGACACTTCTCGACATTTGATATTATCTCGATCTTTCTTTTTACGATATATAATATTAAAAAACAATTTTAATATGCTTATATATTTATATTTTTATTTTAAAAAAACAGACAAAAAAAAACATTATAAATCTTTTTTTAACGAAATTACGTGTACATGAGTTTATTTTCCTTTTTTTCGCCGACATTGTGTTTTTACGCACATACGAGTGTATTTCGACATGCACTTACATTTTCTTTTTTCTTTCCAGGACGGCTGGAAAAGAACGATGACGTTTATGAGGAACTGAAATTTTCATTCTACATTTTCTTTTTTTACTATGTTGTACCTCGGTCCTATATAGTAAGGAAAGACAACCAGACGCTGCTACTCCTAGCAAGCTATCAGAAGAGTGTTTACCAACGACGAACTCACTGGGTTTAAACTTCTGGCTGGCCACGTCTTAGGGTCATCACTAACCCACTAGGGGGGGAGTGATCTGTAGCGGTAAATAAATCCCCAAAATAAATAGCCCTGTAAGTTTTCGACATTGGATGCTGACCATATGTTTTAGTGGACTCATCTAGCTGAAGGCGCTCGGTCAGGCATCCGCACCAGATCACATGTGGTAACGCCGTGCTCAACATCAACCGCGATCGCTAGCCATATTAGATCGGAGAATTCCGATATTTTGGTTATCGCCAAATACACTCTTCCGATCTCCTAGACTCTGTCTTTTGATTTCTCTCGGTGGGTACAAATCATATTAGAAGGTGTTACTAGTAGAAGCGTTGTCAAACACTGAATACCTGTGTCATCCTTTAGTGTTACAGGATGATTTTAACTGATTGGTGGCATAGATGAATAGGTGGTCACTAGAAGTAAATCCTAACAAGGGTGTGGTGATGCAATTAAATGACTGTGATGATTCGTATCACTACACAATATGTGGATTCGTGCTACCCAAAGTAAGAAAGTAAAGATTTAGGAGTCATAGTAAGGAATGATCTTAAAACCACCAGTCAATGTAAGGCTGTTGCTGCGCAGGGCTATAGGGTATTATGGTCTATTCGTAGGTCTTTCCAGTATTTAGACGACGAAATGTTTAGATTATTATACCCGATTTTCGTGCGACCACATTGGAATATGGAATTCAAGTAGCGAGTTCACGTAATATTAGCACCTTCTGTTGATATATTCAAAACGAGATTTGACCTACACAGTGCTACAAACTGCAAGGATTAATATAGGTCGATAGACCTATCCTTGATACTGAAGAGTGTTTGTTTAAATTTATGGGGAAGTAGAACAAAATGGTGTGTTTGGCAGCGCTCCAGGGGCATCGCGACAGATTTCGCGTCACTTTTTCATTTCTGCTTTGTGCACAACCAAATTTCGAAATGAATTATGAGTAAACTCGAAAGTCTATTTTCCGTCTTCATAATTAGGTGAAAAGGATTTTTCCATTTTTCGTTACATGGTATCGCGAAGTCCTTGAAAATTCACTATTCAGGTGCTGCTATAATAGTTCTTTCGTGTTTGCATCGCAGACTAGCAATTATTTCTACTTAGATATACACTGATGGTAGACAAATCTTTTATTTTTATATGAAATAGCATGATTCAGTCATATATCGTCATAAAAATTGTATTGTCGTCAAGGCTACCAGACTGCGTTACAACTAACGATTTATCGTTTTTCCCGTCTTTATCACAATTTCGGCTGATTTTCACCGTTTTGTTCGACTTCCATTGGCGGAAATAGGTTGATAGTGAAAACACTAGGTGTATCGGGTGTTGTAAATATTATGTATATGCTATAGATGATAATAACACATACCAAGATGTTAATATCACCTCCTACAGTCAGATACAGTAGCCACCAAATTATTATATTGCAGGAAATAAATCATAATCATGCGGAAGAGGTATAATTATGTGAAGAATTGACCAGAGACCAAGCTAAGATAGCATTACTACCTCTTGTGTAGAGCTACAATGTTTTGGCTGCCGGTATTATTGCAAAAATACCTAATAGCAGAAATAAGAATTGATATAAATCTGTCACGAAAAAGCACTGAAAATTACGATTCGATAGTCAAGGTATCTTGATCTAAGGTGACCAGGTTGTGTGAGATCCTATGTGATGATCTTCGGAAATCAACCAAGGCCTGTCTAGCTTACGTGCTGATGCCGTAAATGACAATTACTCATAACTTACGTGGGACTAAAATAGAATATGCATCAAGAATTGCAGGTTGCACAGGACGATTCAAAGTAAATTCACACAGTAGTCTTTATATATATTCATCGTCTAAGTTTACGAAGTGCAACCTATCCAAAGAATTAAGTAATACAATCCGTGTATGTTGTGACTCAGACTTTCCTAAGCAACGCAAGAGATAAAGGAAATAAGCGTGATTGACTATCCAAAAGAAGGGTATGCTAAATGCACTTTCGATCTGTAATTGAATACTGGTTTCCGTTTTTATACTAGTTTCTGGTAAACATTTATACTGAAATAACTTTAAAGAGAGCAAGAACAAACATTGATGCAGAATAGTATGAATTCATATTATTTCGAGGTTTCTCGTCAGCTGCTTACAAACCAAAATTGTGATAGAATTTTTTACATGGAGATAGTGTGAAACAATTGACACGAGTGTAAATAACTGAATTCCAATAATAACTATATATATATATATATATGCCAGAAACAGGTCAGAGGTAAAAAAAAGGGTTAATTCAGGTTGGTGGTATAATAGTTTAGTGAAGTTCACAAATTGTGTGATAATTAGAGAGATTAATGGAATTGAATAATGATAAGTTAGATTACGTAATAATAATTAAATAGAATCTGAAAAGTTAAGATAATTTAAGAGGATCGGGTGGTGGAAATGTGTGATTAAAATTTTAGTTCAAGAATTAGGTAATAGGGGGGAGTATAAAATATCTTAAAATAAGTAAATGAGTAAAATAACCAAATAACCAAAACACAAACGGAAACAAAAGAGATTACCAGGGTAGTGATAAGTTTATTAAAGTCTCTTTTTGAATGCATAAATCCGGTTTCAGTTTCTTAATTGCAATGGCTTCAGCAAAGCGGAGAGTGGTAGAACTTCTTTGTGTATTGGTAATTTTAAACGTGTGCAGAATATCGACGTATGCCCGGTATCAAGTAGATGCCGAGCTATTGTACTGTTGGAAGCTTTAGTCCCTCACTGCGTCAAGTTCTTCGGAATATGCTCAGAAATAACTTTCCTGTCTATCTTATTTCCAGCTAGCTTCGCAAGTGTTCACAGACCTAACGGGCACAATTCCTAAGAAATAGAAGTTATTTATTAATGGATCATTTGTGCTGGATTCAAACTTTAATAAACGTTTTAATTTATAACGCACCAGTCTTTTAATTACGGCAATTATTATCTATCGTGACAGGTTGAAAATCGAACTACTAGTATGGTACACCATGTTCAAGGTAGCAGTATTTGGTAAACGGTATGTATGACTAATCGCGTGTGCGCCAAACTGGTAATTATTAGACAAGGATGCGAAACAACATCCCTGTCTGACAGCCACATAAGACTGCACAGTACACTCCCTGCCGTTACGTTATAAGAATAAGTCAATAGCCATATAAATGAATTTATGTAAAACTAAAAAGATTTTAATATTAGAACTTCTTGTTATCAAGAAGCATAGCTATTGTCTGTATTAACAATGGATTCTGACGTTGTAGCTTCATCATTAGCACCGATTGAACTCATCACCTGTGCGCATATGTCTTCCGATGCTTCGAAGCATGAACGGATGAGTTTACTTGCCAAAGGTTCACTAAGAGCATGGATTGAGTGGTAGTTGCCAGTGAACTTCTCTAGCATATCATCACTCTCTGCAGAGATTGAGATGTTGTCCAGCGCACGAAGAACCAGGTCCATTATGTATTTTCTTGTCCACCGGTTGCTATGTCGAAATAAGTCTACAAAACTTATAGAGATAAAGGAACACACATACCTCCACGAATCAGATCTTTAGAATGTGCATACAAAATATGACCACAGGGCAGCATGTAGTCATTGAAACGCTCACAAGCACATCATGCACATGAAGTATCAACAACATACATCATACCCTTGTCGTAGCACCGGATGTATTCTCCTTCTATAAATTCGTGTCTCATTGTCCGAACACGTTTATAATTTACAGCCACAATTTTAGCTGCAAAAGATGTGAACTCATTGGAACCTGGAATTAATGATAAATTTAACTATATTTCTTACCTGAAGAATTGAAAAACGTTGAAGATCCTTTACAGCGTCATATGGGCGCAAACGTAGGTCAATGTCTGTTTTACTCCAAATTTTCCAGAACGTCAACAGCAGGGAATCACCTCTTCTGAGACATTCTTTTAGGTGTTTATGAGCACTTTCGACACGGTTGTTTTGTGGTTGCCCAGGCTTAATACATGTCGCCGGTAACAACGAGCCCACATTGACTTCCTGGTAATCCAGTAATCTTTTATGTAATCATACGTCCGTGGGAAATGCGTCCTTAGATGTTCGTACTTTCGAGTAAGTCTGAATATTATAATGCGTTATGAAAAGCGAAGCTCACATATCAGACCGTCTAGTCTTCACAAGGTGTTCCAAGCATTTGCGCACATCAGGATTTCGGGACTACAGAAAATAATTTGTACAGCTAACACATATCTTCCTGAAAAACGCTCTCAGGACATGGAATGAACAAAGTATTATGTTAGAATGACTGTGCGTAGACTGCACAGCTGAAATTTCGGTCGCTGCCGAATCCATAATGAAAGCGCGTGTAGCATAAGTACCGCACATTATCTCTTTAAAACATTCCAATAGTTTTTCGACATCTTCGCGTCGTTCTTGACTGCAAAGAGCATACATAACAGTGTGCCCTTGCTCAAGACTATCAGTCACCACTAGCTGGAACAGTGGAAAGCTTTCAGATAAATTTATTATTAATCGTTACTTACCCGACTTTATTGGTATGATAAGTCGAATCAATACATATTACCTCCGGGAACGCGTGGTAAACAGATATTTGCTCTCTGCGGCTGAAGCAAATCATAGACATGTTCCCATTTTCATTGAATACTTTAACTTCAGTATTTGCTTGAACGCGCTGTAAAATGTCATTGATATTTTTAGTGTCTAAACTCAATTAATTACAATGTGAGTTCAACAACCTGGGTACAACTGTGAACGCATTCTGGCGATATCATCCTTGGTAAGCTGTTTATTGAACTTCCAAGAAACTAGATACCGTAAGCTATGAGTTGGTGTATTACTCAGTAGAAACGTTCTTAAATACAAGCGTTCACTTGACATCAGCTGTCGTTTCGATGGATCGACAGAAATATATCCTTCTGTGCAAGGATGGTTGTGCACGGTTTTAATAGAGGTGAGTTTCAACTCACCATTTACTGCCCGGACCCATAATCCTGATTGACAATGGCAATATTTCGACCTGAAGGATAAATTGATTTGAACTAAGGCATACTTACATGACCGGCGTCGTCTCCTTTGCCTAGGTTGTGTTAGCGAGTAAGAAGTTGTATGCTCTTCAGAAGAATGATTATTACTATCATCATCTACATCATGAAAGCAAGCATCTGACTCTGACGAACTGCGTTTACGTCCATATGTACAGACATATCTCACGAAAAAGTATTTTAGAGTTGGATCATCATTGTCCTTGTTGCATAGTGACATAGCGTACTTAGTATGCGTATACTAAAAAATAATTATTAACCACAGAAGTCATATACCTTATGTACTACTTTCAAATAAGTCCCAAAATTGTCCTAACTTGTAAATCATCGAGATAAATGGTTCAAATGGTTCAAATGGTTGTGGACGGAATAGAAGAAGCTTTCGCTTAACAGGCTTCCGTGTCTAGTAGCAGGGGATCACCAAATCCTCCAGGCAGGAACTTTGGATATGTTAACAATAAAAAAGGAAAAGAAATTGGTAAATCATAATGTGATGCTGTCCTTGGTCCTTAAGAATAGGTCAAGTTGCCTCTTGAAGGACTCCTGAGAAGTCGCTTGGACTAGCTCGGCCGGCAGCGAATTCCAGCTTTTGACAACTCTTAAGGAGTAGAAGTTGTGTCTACATTCCGTCTTGCTATGTTGTGTTTCCAGTTTCTGGGTGTTACCCCTTAGATTATTATTCGAACTAAGCTTAAGTAGGTGTTTAAGAGGATGTCCAGAAGTGTTAAGAATACTATAAGCCATTAGTAAATCACCTCTAAGACGCCTATATTCTAGTGGGTAAAGGTCTAGTGAACGGAGGCGTTCTTCGTAAGGCTTAGATTTGAGTCCTCGAACTGATTTCGTAGCTCGCCGTTGGATACGCTCCAAAGTGACCTTGTCCTTATGGAGTGAGGGGGAGTACTATGTTTCCGTACTCTAAATGGGGACGGATGAAACTATTGAAGATTGTATGGAAAGTTCGTCCGTCAAACTGTCCAAAAATGCGCTTCAACGTTACCAGTGCAAGGTTTGCTCGGAAGGCATTTTTGTCACAGTTAGCGTAAGACTTTAAGTCATGGGGCACCAGGACTCCTAAATCTTTTCGACTTGGGATACTACTAGAGAGGAGTTTCCTAAGTTGTAACTGTAGTTTGCGACATGTCGCAGATGGACTACTTTACACTTTGAAGTGTTAAAGGTAAGTCCGTTGTCGTCTGCCCAACTTTGAAGTCGCGTCAGATCCTCCTGAAGTGCCTGTATATCGCCTTGGTTGCGTATCTCTCTCCAAAGTTTCACGTCGTCGGCAAAGAGTAATAATTTTGACATTACCTGTTGAGGAAGATCATTTATGTAGATCAAGAAGAGAAGAGGCCCTAGTACTGAGCCCTGGGGGACCCCACTAGGACATTCCATAGCCTGAGATAAAGTGAAATTAACCCTAACCTTAAAGTGTCGATTTTTAGGTATGAAGTAAGCCAATCGATTAGAGGTGGTTTGATACCTGGTCGTTTGAGCTTGTTGATAAGACACAAGTGGTTAACCATATCAAAAGCTTTTGAGAAATCAAGGTAAATGACATCAACCTTTCCCTTGCAATCGAGGATGCTTGTCCATCTGTCCACCGCAGTCAGCAGATTGGTTATACAAGAGTAACCTTTCCTGAAACCATGCTGTTGGGGTGAGAAGAAATTTAAGGACAGCAGATAGTCATTTAAACCGTCGCATATCAGGGACTCCATGAGTTTTGAAGGTAATGACAGAAGAGCCACCGGCCGATAACTTGAAGGTTCATTGCGTCGACCACCTTTGAAAATTGGTGTGATGTGAGCCAACTTCCAGTTTTCCGGTAATTTGCCTCGGCTAAGCGAGTGTGAAAACATCACGCTAAGCGGCGTTGCCACGATTGAGGCTGCCTCCTCAGTATGGCAGGATGAACCATATCCGGGCCAGGAGAAGTGTCAAGTCTTAAGTGCTGCAATTTCCGGAACACCAAGTCAGCGCTTAGGTCCACTTCAGAAAGTCCTGTGGAGTTGGAGATGAGACTGTCGTCAATAAAGTTGATGTCAGCCGGTTGAAATGTTTGAGAGTAATGGGCCGCCAGAAGGTTAGCGGTGTCGCCATCGTTGTTGGTCGGGCCGTTAAGACCTAGCAGTTGAGAAACTCCTGTTTTGGCCTGACGAAGAGAGGCTGCATAACGGAATAGGCTTCTAGGGTTAGAGGCGAATTTGTCCATAAGCTTTGTTTGGTACTGAAGCCTGTCTTCTCTTATAGCCTTCGTGCATGTGTTCCTGATATGTTTGTATTGCCTATACGCTCCATCGTTATTAGTTCGTTTGTATTCCGCCCAACAGTGCCGTTTGCGGCTTAGGAGGCGAAGGGTACGGTTCTTGATTACTGTAGGTGGCTTGAAGCTTTTGGGAACCGTTTGAGGAACTGAATGGTCTGTAGCACATAAGAGCGTGTGCAGTAAGAAGTCCCAATGACCATCCACATCGATTTGAGGGTGAACATCCCAAACCACCTGTTGTAGATAGTCATGTAGAGCTGGCACATTCAGCCGTTTAAAATTCCAACGCAAATTATTGTTGGGATACCTTAGCTTAGTTTTGATGACAAAACTGAAGGCTATGACGGCATGATCGCTTTTTCCCAGAGGAGCCAGGATTGAGAGGTTGTCGACTAAGAATTCTTCGTTAGTGAATACACAGTCTAAGCGCGATGGTGTCTGACAGTTTCTCCAACGAGTTGCCGACCTCACATTTTCATATAAGCCCAAGTCATCGATGAGGTTGAAGAACCGAGCTTCAATTGAGTTGTCGCCTCCAGTGTACGTGTGTTCCGCGAAGTTGACTCTAGGGAGATTAAAGTCCCCTAGAATCAGGATGTGTGTGAAACCGAGACGGATAGAGCGGGATAGTCCTTCCAGCATACGACTATCTTACTCGATGTCGGCAGTTGGCTTCCTGTAAATGACTCCGACTAGACACCTGGAAGTACTAGACAATCTTACAGAGCACCATATGGATTCCTCAAGATTGTTAAACTCGAGGTTGTGAACCTGGTGCACCTCCAAGCAAGAGCTTATGTATATGGCTACTCCGCCCCCAATTCCTGTTTTTCTGTCGTTGCGGAACAAAGTCATCCCAGGCAATGCTAACTCTTGGTCCGAGAACTGAGAAGATATCCATGTTTCAGATATTCCTATCAGATGGGCCTTATTAGCGTTGCTTAGTTCACGTAGTTCATCCAGTTTATTTGGTAGACTCGCGGCGTTCATATATAAGCAGTTTATGCTTTCAATTTGGAACGCGTGAGCTTCGTCCTGTTTTTCTGTATGAACCTTATGTGAATGGACAGGTAGCCCACCTATGTGAGGTTTGCCGAG
Organism: Schistosoma haematobium; assembly: GCF_000699445.3. Lineage (NCBI taxonomy): Eukaryota > Metazoa > Platyhelminthes > Trematoda > Strigeidida > Schistosomatidae > Schistosoma > Schistosoma haematobium. The sequence continues at coordinate 40,658,428 of NC_067199.1, forward strand.
GTGGTAGGCCCTGTCCTTTACACGTTTTTTTATCGTTTAGACAGTCCACAAGTGGAATGGTCAGCTCCAACTTGTCTTTGTTCTTGGTCCTAACTTCGTATGGCCTATCCGGGTGCATGTGGATTCCAGGTGGCATAATAACATAACATAATATCATTGAAGATTCGTCCTATATCATGCATCATCACGATGGCATCGTCTTCGTTACTTGAAGAATGAACGTTACCAGACATGGTGTGGCTGAATTCAATTGAAATCTAAAAATGTCTTGATTTGACCGCTTCTGAAAATTTTCACGAATTGTCGATGTGACGCACCAATCATTTTGCGACAGTTCAACCTTCAAGTGCTCGCAACCCCCATCAGTGGACCATACCCTAGGAGGGTTGCCGGTGTGTGATGACGCTAAGTTTGCACACGTTGGAGTAGTTGTTTAAAATGGCATTTTAAACTTTATTTTCGAGGAACAGTACAAAACAACGTTCTGAACAGTTTTAGCAAGGCTTAAGTCTTGCTAAAAATTAAGCACTTCACTATTTAGTACTGAAAAAAAACAATTTAGTGTTGATTCTGAGGAGTCACTTTAGTGGTAATATTGGGGGAAAGCAGACATGCTAGTGATAATTTTCGGGAAAAGTAAACAAATTGGTGCTAATGTTGGTGAGTATACTCAACATTTCCCTTCGATAATGTGATTGTGGAAAAAGTACGTACGCCTTATTTATCTCAGATAGGGGAAGAGGCGGTATTATAATGCATTAGCGATTATTCACACTGAATTTTTCGCAAAGATTCCCCTTTTTTGTTTGCTCGTTCAACCCATGTGTTGTATAACATGATTTAGAAGCAACCAACTCTCAACCCAGTATTGTGTTACGCACCTTCCCTCAAGCCTTAAGATGCTCCGTGGTACTCCACTCAAAGTATTTCATCCACGTTGTCTACACCTGCCTAATTATTGATGGTGATATTGTTACGTGATTTAAAGGTAGCAGTGTGTTGTGACTTTCAACCACTAAGTTGCAGGTACTAACCTTGGTCTGCCTACCTCTATTTGGACATCCAGATATAATCACTCTCCCTTATGCTTATAATGTGGCTCAAACCTGGTTACGCGAGCGTGTATGTAGTTGCTTAGCAAAATATGACTGTTTCTTGTCGTTCGTGAGACACTGAACCTTTGCTCGTGCATAAACTTTCTAGCTTTGATTCTTTTCTAGGTTATTGATACTTTTGGTGGGACATTTTCATTGTTTTTGTCAATCGCGTAGTCAAATGGTTTTGTGGATAGACAAATATAAAATCCTACAGAGTAAGATGTGCTTTTTACATGCTTGTTAATTTACATAGGTGATTTGTTCCTTGGACGTGTTGCTTTGTTATCTTTAGTTGTACAAAATGCCGCTGTTGTCCTTGTGACTCGATATTCTCGTGCTAGAAAAGGAGATTTGTATTTTCCTACAACAGCAGTGGTGATGAGTGAATTAGTGAAACTTTTAGTCTGTTTTCTACTTGTTTTTTTCGAAGAGAAATGTTCTTTTGTCTCTTGTATACACAGTTTATGGGAAAATATATTGAAAGATCCGAAGGATTGTCTTTTAGTCTCCGTCCCCGGAATGATCTACACAATTCAAAACAACTTACTGTTCGTTGGTTATTCAAATTTAGATGCTGTTTCTTTTCAGGTTAGTTATCTTGCGAATTACTTAGCGACTATCACTAGTTTGTTAAGAAATCCACCTAGTTCTCTTCTCATATTATGTTGATATATTATTTCAACGTTTGTTCTGTAGTTATGTTTCGTGGTTTAATTTATGCGCTATTCCTGTTTCATATGAATTCGTCAACAGAAAAAAGATCAAGATATATCTTACGTCCATGTTCTGTTAATGATCTAAGAAGTAACTAGTGATTAGTACGTAAGATAAGTTAATCAGAAACTAACAACACTTAAAACTTTAACTTCAGATCTTCATAATGAAGGTTAGATTTTATGCAGTGGTATAGAAGGCTAACAATCAATCATGCATTCAAGGCAACGTATAGCCTGGTACATATGTACATCGGTTCGAGTTGTTATAGCCCGTTAGCATAGCGAGGTCTAGTTGTCAGGATGAATCTTAGGGTAGTAGAGGTAGTAACGATGATAGTAGTAGTAGTAGGTAATATCAGTGTCGAGGATACGATTCAAGATCTATATTAGTGAGATGATAAATTATGAAGAATTTGGAAATTTGAGATATAGGGAGAGAAAAGGTGTTACTGCACCTGGATCATTGTGAACGATTTTGAGCCGTGTCATTCAAGTTTCCGACCATTGTTTACAATAATTCTGCATACCGAAACTAGTAAGTCTTCATGTGTTGACATGTCTCAGTCCAATAGTCAGTGTCTTGATGGACTAATACAGTCTTTTTGTTTGGCAACCCCTAGGTTTCTTCCAACGTACTCATGTCAGTCAGTCAGTAACAACGTAGAACTTCGTACGTACGTACATCAGTTCGAGTTGCCACACCACATTAGCACAGAGATGCAGTTGTCGATTCAAATCCCGTAGTGGTAGAGGTGGTAAGAGTATAAGCAGTAGTCGGAAACATTAGGGTTTGAAGATGTTATTCAAGGAGTACAAACCAGCGAAATAAATTTGGAAAGAGAAAAAAGAAAGGGACATGAAGAATTCAGGAAATTAGAATTTGGGAGAACACAAAGAGTGTATGCACCTGTGCCATTGCAAACGATTTTGAGCCATGTCATTCAGGGTCTCTAACCATCGGTTGCTATCATCTCGTGGTCCCCAACCATGTAGTCTACACCTACCAACATGGCTTAGTCCACTTGTCAGTGACTTCATGGATTTGTGCCATGTTTTGGTCTGGCGACCCCTAGCTTTCTTCCAACCTACTCCTACACCGTAAAACATCGCACGTCGAGGCAGTCGGTGGTTAGGCATACGTAACACATGTCCCAGCCGTCTCAGCTGATGAGGTTTCACTACTTCATGAATTGATTTGCCATCCTTACCTAGTACCCGTGTCCTAACAACTACATTACTTACACGATGGTCCCATGATATACGAGCAATATTTCGAAGACACCTGTGGTCAGATACTAGTAGCCTGCGGATTTCCTCTACTCTTACCGGCCATGTTTCACAGCTATAAAGTAGGACGGGACGAACTGCTGCGCAGTAAACATGTCCTTTGGTTGATATGCGGATATCTCGCCTACGCCATGAATGACGCAAGTTGGTAAAAGCTAGTCGAGCCTTCTGTATCCGTGCTGAGATTTCGTCACACAGCAGACCACAAAGGCTGATGAGACTTCCCAGATAAGTGAAGCGATCGACACGTTCAACTACTTCACTCCCTATCATTATTTCGGGTGTCGATGTAACCCAATCCTGAAGCAACATTTTGCATTTCGAAGAAGAGAATCGCATGCCGAATATGCTTACATTGTTGCTTAGAGTGGTCAGAAGACTCTGCATTTTGTCAGCGTCTTCACCAAATAAAACTATGTCATCAGCATATTCTAAGTCAACAAGTGAACCTCCCGGTAGAAGTTCAACCCTTGGAAATGTAGATGAGGAGAGTGTTATCTCTAAAAGTACGTCGACCACAAAGTTGAACAAGAATGGGGGGAGTGGACAGCCCTGACGAACACCACTTGAGGTAATCAATTCTGATGACAGTTCGCCATAAGCTCTCACTCTACCAGTTGTGTTCGAGTAGAGAGCCTTTATAAGGTTAATGTACTTCTTAGGTACTCCTTTCAGTGACAAACACTGCCATAGAACCTCACGATCAATAGAGTCGAATGCCGCCTTAAGGTCGAGAAATACTACAATTGTGGGGCGCCTGAATGTGTGTCTGTGTTCTAGAACCTGACGTAGTGTGAATATCTGATCTATACAACCACGTCCAGGTCGAAAACCAGCCTGGTTTTCTCTAATCTGCTCTTCACGAGCTTTAGTTAGGCGTCGAAGTATTATTGAGGCTATTTTAGACACTATATTAGTCAAACTGATTCCTCTGTGATTGTCACAAGAGGACTTTTGTCCTTTCTTGTAGACTGGCCCAATCAGTGATTGAGACCAGTCAGATGGGAACCGTCTACTGCAACTGTGCACAGACCACAACCTGTTTCTGGCTAGCACTAACCTTCGGCACAGTCATCGCCGATGTGCCACCTGGCGTCCTCCCTCTGCATCCCAAGCCTGGACTCAGATTGATCACATCGCGATCAGCTACCGCTGGCGTGGTTGTGTAAAAGACTGCCGCTCCTTTTGGAGTACCTATCTGGACTCTGACCATGCCTTGGTCTGCGCCAATCTTGCCTTAATTTTCAGTGGACAACGAAGTGACCGCCACCAGCGGATTGATGTTAGCAAGCTGGTTGCAACTTCTGTTGCAAATAAGTATCGAACCGAGCTAGCCTCTAGGCTAGCTACCACTCCACCGAAAAGTATAGATGAGCATTGGTTGCAATTGCATGACGCCATGAAAATGGCGGGAACAGTCAGTTGTGGGTTTGCGAAACGTCCCGCTTTTAAGCACTGGGTTTCTTCTGGTTCCTTACAACTCATTGAAGCCCGTCGGTCTACTCCGGGTGACCGTGAGTTTGACCATAAACGAAGGATGTTACTTAAGGAAATTGGGCAAAGCTTGCGTAAGGACCGAGAAGCCTGGTGGTCGAAGCGTGCTAATGAGCTGGAAGCAGCAGCTGCATCTGGTAACTACCGGAAGCTCTTCCAACTCATCCGAGTCACTGGCCGCAAGAAGTCTGGTGTGAGTGAAATAATCTGCGAGGATGATGGGATGCCAATCACTAACATCCATCGACGTCTTGGACTATGGGCAGAATTTTTCGAAGGGCAGTTCAACTGGCCTGCTGCTCCGGCAACATCGGTCAGACTGTCCTGCCCTCCATGGCCGGTGACGACTGAGCCACCAAACGGGGAGGAAGTCCGCAAGGAACTCCAACTCTTGAAGCGTTACAAATCACCTGGCCCAGATGACTTACCTCCGGCTCTTTTTAAAGATGGTGGTGACTTTTTGACTAAGGAATTGACGACGTTGTTTACCAAGCTTTGGGAACTAGAGAGCGTACCAACGTCATGGAATGAGTCGATAGTTGTCCCTATCTTTAAAAAGGGTTCACGTCGTTCCTGCAACAACTATCGGGGGATAAGTCTACTTCCGATTGCGTCCAAGCTATTGGCTTCCGTCATACTTCGTAGGTTGTTCAAAACTCGAGAAAGATTGACTCGCGAGGAGCAGGCTGGGTTTCGTTCTGGTCGAGGATGTATTGATCATATCTTCACCCTCCGCCAAATGTTAGAACATCGCCATTCTTATCAAAGGCCAACGATCGTAGTGTTTCTTGACATCAGGGCTGCCTTCGATTCGTTGGACAGGGCTGTTCTCTGGGATTGTCTATTGAAGAAGGGTGTGCCTGAGAAGTTTATTAACATCCTGAAAGCCCTATATACAAACACCTCAGGCAGAGTGAGGGCATACAACCACCTCTCTCCATTCTTCCATTCGAGTAGTGGGGTTAGGCAGGGTTGCCCAATCTCACCATTCCTCTTCAACTTTGCCATCGATGACATTCTGGAAACAGCTCTGATGAATGTAAGTAATGGTGGTGTGGATCTGTTGCCTGGAGAAAGACTTCTCGACCTTGAGTATGCGGACGATATTGTCTTACTGTGCGATAATGCCCAAGGCATGCAATCCGCACTTAATCAGTTGGCAATCAATGTCCGTAGGTATGGTATGTGCTTTGCACCTTCGAAGTGCAAAGTACTTCTACAAGACTGGCAGGATTCCAATCCTGTACTCACCCTGGATGGTGAGCAGATAGACGTAGTCGAGAAGTTCGTGTATCTGGGTAGCTGCATAAGTGCTGGTGGGGGTGTGAGTGATGAGATCAATGCACGAATAGTGAAAGCCAGAGCGGCTTATGCCAATCTGGGCCACCTTTGGCGCCTTCGTGATGTTAGTCTGGCTGTAAAGGTCGGATCTACAACGCGTCGGTGAGAGCAGTTTTGCTCTATGCTTGTGAAACCTGGCCTCTCCTAGTTGAGGACGTTAGACGACTTTCTGTGTTCGATCATCGTTGTCTCCGAAGGATTGCTGACATTCAGTGGCAACACCATGTCAGTAATGCAGAGGTTCGGCATCGTGTGTTCGGGCACAGACATGATAATTCAATTGGTGTCACCATCTTGAAACACCGACCTCGGTGGCTTGGACATGTTCTACGAATGTCGTCACAGAGAATTCCACGTCGTGCATTATTTGCCGACTCTGGGACTGGTTGGAAGAAGTGGAGAGGTGGTCAGTGCATGACATGGTGTAGTGGTATGAAAGAAAGCTGCAAAGGACTGGCTTGTGTTGGTCCTTCACGACTCCCTGGTTGGGGTCTGAGAGATGGTGCTACACAGTGGCTAGAGACGTTATCAGATATGGCTCAGAATAGAAGCCAGTGGCGATCCTGCTGTAACCTTCTTTTACTTTCTTCATAAAAAGTGGTTGTGTCTCTCTTAACTGAAAGATTTCTTCTGATCGTACCTTTCCGTTCCCTCATCATTACTATTATTATTACTACACTAACTTACACCAATCTCTTCGCTATTGTTCTCTTTTTCTTACGCTCCTTACCTTTTTTTCTCTTCGAATTCTCATTGTTTTGTGTGGCGCATATATATATTGGCGCTCTCTTGTACCAAGATTTATGTGTTCAAATAAATAAATACATATTCTAGGTCAAAAAGTGAATCTCCCGGTAGAAGTCCAAGCCCTGCAAATTTAGATGAGGAAAGTGTCATCTCTTAAAGCACGTCAACTTCAAAGTTAAACAAGAATGGAGAAAGTGGACAGCCCTGACAAACACCACTTGAGGTAATCAATTCTGATGACAGTTCGCCATAAGCTCTCACTCTACCAGTTGTGTTCGAGTAGAGAGCCTTTACAAGTTTAATGTACTTCTTAGGTACTCCTTTCAGTGATAAACACTGCCACAGAACTTCACGATCATCAAATTCGAACGCCGCCCTAAGGTCGAGAAATACTGACTGTAGGGTGTCTGAATGTATGTCGATGTTCTAGGACCTGACGTAGTGTGGATATCTGGTCTTTACAACCACGTCCAGGTCGAAAACCAGCCTGGTTTTCTCTAGTCTGCTCTTCACGTACTCATGCGCTGAGCGACATTGCTGGTCGAAATAAACGTTGGGTGGGAGCACGTAACACATGTTTCAGTCATCTTAGTTGGTGAAGACTTACCACTTCATCGACCAGTTTTTCATCTTTACCTATTATTCCAAGCCTGACATCAATACTGCTCACTCGTTGGTTCCAAAATACACTACTAATATTTCGAAGACACCTATGATCACATACTAGTAACCTAAGAATATTCTCCTGTTTTAAAGGACATGTTTCACACCCATAAAGTATAATGGAGCGGACCGCTGCATATCGTAGTAGTCCTTTAGTTGGTAAGTGGGTGTATCGCTCACGTCGCTGGTGACGCACGTCAGGATAAGCTTAGTCCCTAAGGAAAGTTCCCAGACGTTAGTCTATCAGGAGCCGTTGCTATGCGTTTTCCTATATTTTTAAAAGTTGGATCGGGAGTTAATCTTCAGGTTAGTTGATAAGATTGAACACTTGAATAGTAGCCGAAGAGAAGTTAAACTGTTCTAAGTATTCTATCCATCACTCAGTTTCCTTGGTTTAAAGTAGATTATTGTTCCATCGTTTTCAGAAACAGGCCTCCTAACTTGAATATTAAATACCTCTTTCTGTGGTAAATCTGAAAAGTCGTTTGCTGTTTGCCATTTCCATCGTTTTTTGTCTTAGCTGCTCATGATAATTGCGCAAACTCTTTGCCAGCCTAAGTCTAAGTTGTCTTTGCTACTGACAAGCTGTGATCCATTGTATTTCCATGTCTCCACTATGCGGGCCATCTAAAGCGTTTATTACTATTATTTATTATTTAAACATATAAACATTGGTACGAGGCACCAAATAGATATGCACTGCATAAATCATTCGATTTGTGCGAGTGCTTGGATACTGCCCAGGTGCCCAAACCGAAGCAGGTGGATTTCTTAGGGGCCCACTCCCCTAGCCTTTTAACTAAAGGTCTGATTCACTAGGTAGTGGATCAACGATAAGAGATGCAGTCCCAGCCGGTGACAACGATTAGTTCATACTGGGGTCCATGTGCACCATTGGTTTGGAGTCAGAGTTTTCCAACTCTCCTAGATGAATCCTCCGTATCCACCAGCCCAGTTAGAGCGCCAGACATTCGATTTTCATCCCCAATTTCGTAAACAACAGTAGTACCGCGATAATGCAGTGAGTAGGACTTTCCTGGCAGTGGCTGTATACGCGTGGCCATGTGAAAGCATTTCAAGAGGGAGGGCTGACTCTACCCATCATAGGCCTATCCAAGGCATTTGGAGGTTTATTAGGTTTGTCACAACATCCCCTACTTTCGATTGATGTGTTAACCATCATATATACCATTTTCTCAGTCTCATCATCACTAAAGCTTTGCCAACCCATTCGGTATTTTTACCCAGTTTTATGTATTTAGCCTCAGCATCCTTTAATGGTTTTTTCAGTGTCTTTAAGAATTGCAGTCAAATGATCATACTTAAAGGTTGGATGTAGCCAAGTTATTTTTTCGTTTGCAAATTTTGTGAGTCACAAATGGCTCACCTGGTACGATAAAATCAGAATTTGTGATGGTTGAGACTCGATACCAATTCACTCGGGATAATCAGACTAGATAATAGGTTAAGCCAACTTTGCTGCAACAATTTGCATTTGAAGTGAGAAATACACGGTTCGAAGATTACTTTACTAGTATCTTCACCAGCGAGGAACCTTACTGTCAGTGTAAGTAAATTTGATGGTCTCTATCTAGGAAGTTCACCTCTGACAAGTCAGTTGCAAACAAAAGTTTTTCTAAAAGGATATAAGTAGAAAACAGACCATTTTTTTCTAAACTAAAGACTGATGGATTTCGTGCACAAGCCCCTACAAGTGTACGTAAATTCCTAAAAAAAGTGTGAGAACTTAAACCCTGGGATATAATATACAACAGATTTGGTTTGTATATCATTGACATGGATGTAAAGTTCATATTTTGGTTGCTGAGTTGCATAGTCATTTTTCATTCGATATTAAGTAATTAGTTGTATTTATTCTGTAAAATTTATATATCTGTCGAATCTCATCGCCCTTATCATTGTTTTTCGTACACGGCTTCCATTATTTTTTTTAGATATCATATCAATTGAAGATTTTCACAACAGCGATCTTCTTTAGAATAATCTTATCGAAACATTTAAGCCGGATACAATGGTGCTCCTTGGGTGTTCTGTTCACCGGTGTTGTATTAACACAACTAAGTGATGTAGTGAATTCTAGTACTGAGAAAACTACAAGTATTGCAGAAAATAATAATCTACTTGTCGGTCTTTCTTCTGTTATATTAGCTTGTAGTTGTTCGGGTTTTGCTGGTGTTTTCTTTGAGAAATTATTAAAGGGTAGTCATAAAAGTGTAGCTATACGTAATATACAGTTGGCATTCTACGGTGTTACAGCCGGTATCCTGACAGTCTATTTGAAAGATGGTAACGAAATTGCTATTAAAGGTTTCTTTTTTGGTTACGACTCTGTTGTATGGGCAGCAATATTGATTCAATCATTAGGTGGTTTACTGATCGCTGCAACTATTCGTTATGCTGATAATATACGAAAAGGATTTGCCACGTCATTGGCTATTGTGCTTACTTTTATTTTATCGACATTCTGGTTTGATTTTAATCCGACTGTTTTATTTTATGTTGGTGCTATCTTAGTGGTTGTTGCAACTATTTTGTATTCATCTTACCCGCCTTCAAATAATCACGGTACTACTACTAAAAATAAGATAAGTAGCGTGAATTCGTTCCAAAATTCTTCATCGGAGTCGAACTTCAGACATAAGTTATCTGTCTAGTTGTTTCAATTTTTGCTATTGAGTCTTTAGTAACTGATTTAATTTTCGCGTTCGCCTGCCTTTTAAAAATTGTCGAAATACGTTGCTGTCAGTTGAAAATTACTCCGAATACTTGGAGTTTTTAGGACATTAACTTTGCAATACTTTTGTCCATTTGGTTCTTTCGCATTTTTCCCACTTGTCTGTGATAGTTACGATGTAAAATCTAGCTACTTTTGTTTTGTTCTTTGTATTGAAAAAGATTGTCACGTTCAAAAAATTCAGATATTTTCCCACCTTTTTGGAAATAAAAGTTTCGGTGTTTTGCGAATTATTAGCTCTAAATAAGGGTTGTCAAAATGCACTACTTTTATTTGAAGCTTTTTTAAAACAGTTTGGGGAGAGAGGGATGAAAACACTTAAGGTCGTAAAGGGCATAAACAATTTAGGTTGTGTGGAGTTTAGTGTTTTGAGATAGCAGTTTAGAAGTCCTTACAAGATATTTAAAATCCAAAATATTAAGACGAATAATTTTTTCGGCAACTTCGACACCAGGCTCTGTACTTATAATTCCGAAGTTATTTTATAAAGGCCAAAATAAAGCATAGTAGTGAATTAGACAAAGTTTTGTTAGGAATGATGGACTTCTGCATCTGTTACGATATAAATGTGTCGTTTGTAAATTAGGCAGGTCATTTTCAAAAGGGCAGTTTTTCGTACTTAAACGTCAGTTCGCGTTCAGTATTAATCAGGAAGTAAATCATGTGAATTAAATGCATTGTAGGGGAAGTTAGTCTGGTTGGTGCAGATAATAGTAATAGTGATAACGCTGTATGAATAAGTTGTATCAGATATTAGATGTGTGTAACAGTACGCGTTAGATCCCAACAGTTTGTCACCAGGTCCTAAGTTTTATAATTGACATAAAAATGTGAATCATTTAAACATTGTTTAGTTTATGAATTGATTTACACAAACACGAACCTTGGTACTCTCAAGGAAGGCCGAACTTAAAAGAGTTAGGACGACACTAGTTGATTGGTGTAACCAACCAAATTAAGCACTGCACAAAGAATATATTAACTAATCAACATCGGGAAGCCATCCGAAAATCTAGGCTGGGGAATCACATAATCACCAAACTAGGTTTCGTAGTTTTATCTAAAGTTGAATAAATAAATAAGATGAATTTTCTACTGAATAATCTAGTGGAGTTCAAATAACTTGGATAATGTAAAGGCTTAGATGAAAAGAACGAACATTAACTAACCGTGGTATTACATCGAAAACATTGTTGAATATACCTATAATGGGCTTAACCGTTACGGAACACAGTCGGCTCGGAGGATTACAAACCACAGTTTTCTTTATGTCTGGTTCTAGATATGTCAAACTCGACAGCACAACGGTGGGTAAATTCACTAGAATCACTACATCGAGACTTGTTAAATGTTAAAGACAGTTTTGGTGTGAAAACGCAGTGGGAACTGTTGACATAATGAGTAAGACTGTTAATTCCATGCGTTGCACCTATGTTTATAGACACTTCACTGATCAAGATCACCGACTACACATGGAAATAACATTTAGGAAAGAGAATAGCGATATTGATCTCGGTATGTGGAATGTGCATGTTTCAAACTTATCAAAACTCTCCAACAGCTCTTGTTCATTAATACATGTTACATGATTATTGTGTTATCAACGTTTCTACAGTAATGCTTATGATTACTTAGACTGTTAATGGCAGGTTTTCTATTTAGGATAGATAATTATCAATGAGAAAAATGCGTTTAGTTAGAAATTAAAGTATAACCATTTTAGACTGCGTATTTCGAATTCGAAGTTCCGAATGTAACTTTGTCTAAATGAATTAGAAGTAGTTGTTTCGAAACATGTTTTAGAGAAATGATTAGTGTTGTTCTTGAGTACTTTGGAAATATATATTTGTACTAGTTGCCGCTGTAGTAAGAAGTGGGTAATCATTGGATTCTTTGTGACGTATTTATTATATAAGTTGTATTCTGTCGAAATTTGCCGGTTGGTTGTTTGGACATTCAGTTTTATCTCCGCAAATTTTTTGACTAACGAACTCCTTGTTTTAACACTGGCGACGCTTTTTAAAACCTCAGTTAATGTTTCTGATTTGAAGGGTCACATCCTGTGATGCTGATTGTCTTTCGATAATCAAGAATGTTCTTTTATCATCTTTAGATGAAATAATGATGTAGCATCACCTTCAAAAGCGGATTTTCACGAACTCAAAATGACTTCACAAGAAAAATTAATTTGTGAGTAGTTTGCGCTAGAAGTTCTGCACAATTGAACCCATAAAATTTCTATCTGACAAGTGCTGAATGATCTGTCCATCTACTACGAAGCCTAAGTTCAATGTTTTAAAATTGTCGGTCTGTGGTATTATTTGACCATTCATCATAGTAAGTCAGTTGATACTTTTTTTGAGATTTCCCATACTAGAATGAAGCGGTTTTCTATCATCCTCTGGATGTAGGTTGTCACACCATCGCTTTTCTTCAGTGGAAGTATTAATTTGTCGTTAATATTGTTAAAAAAAGAAAATTTTACGGCAAGAACTTTCTTGTTAAAGATTTTAAAATTGGATATTTATTTAAAGGGAGCTAAAAGCTCTCTGGTAATGAAGTTGATTTTATCTTAATTCACAAAATTTCTAAAGTTTACCATTGGCACCTGGACTCCTCAAAGTTACAATTTCTGTAATCCCAGTTCATATAACGGATGTTGGTTGTTGTGTTCTTTTATTTACTTTTCTAATTCGTTACATCGAAAAATAATGAGATAATAAAATCTGAGATTTTTGACATACTATTTCATTATAAATATGATCATGACTGACGTCGTTTACGATTAATATGACGACCTACTTTTATTAATGGTAATTCACGTTCTTTTTCAAATGAAAGCATAAGGCTGTCACAGCTATTTAGCAAGGGCCTTTTTTAAATCTGCAAATTATAAACGATAGAAGTATGAACTGGCTGATTTTTAGCATGATTAGATTGCGTAAAATAGCCTAGGTAATGATCAACGTATTCTCAAATTGCCGTTTGAGAGCTTGGGATAATTTGTTTTTTGTTTTAAAAGTAATACAAAAAGAAGTTGCTCTGTGTTAGATGAGAGGGACTTATTCTTAATCAGTACTCAGTTAGTGAATACGCTTATACCACACTATAGGGGAAGTGAGCTCAAGAATCAAGTAAATTTCCAAAATATTTAGTTCCACAAGACAAGATGTCATTTAACTATATGAAATCAAGACATTGTAGGGACAGTGAAATTTCATTGGGCCCTAGCCAAGTCATCCGGCAATTGGATTATTGAATATCGAACCAATCATCGATCCTCGTCAAGGTCAAGTACAACCGACGCGTATCAGTCAATCGTACGCTATGGACTGGCCCATGCGGTGGCCTTAATTCCGCTTGTATCTACTTTAAATGATATATTTCTGTAATAACGTCCTTTGTGTTGTACAGTCTTCAAAGCATCTATAGTACGTTGGTACGTCAATTGTTTAGTCCACGTAAGGTGCTGACCACGAGGTGTGACTGCGAAATTAGCTGGTTCGTCACAACATTCTCATCTTACTCCAGTAGGCCTTCAATCATTCGACATAGATCACCTACGCTGGCGAGCCTGATGTGATTCGAACACACAACCTTCTGAAGGAAAACTCAGGTCGAGAAAACCAAATTATAATTAGCACAAATTTACAGTTGCTTGGTAAGATAGAAAAATCATGCTCTAATGCTTAATTTACAAAATGTTCATTAATTGTTCCAGTCAGTCAGTAAGTAACAACGTGGAACTTCGTACATACGTACATCAGTTCGAGTGTATGCACCTGCGCCATTGCAAACGATTTTGAGCCATGTCATTCAGGGTCTCTAACCATCGGTTGCTATCGTCTCGTAAATCCCAACCATGTAGTCTACACCTACCAACATGGATCAGTCCATTTGTCAGTGACTTCGTGGATTTGTGCCATGCTTTGGTCTGGCGGCCCCTAGCTTTCTTCCAACCTACTCCTACACCGTAAAACACCGCACGTCGAGGCAGTCGGTGGTTAGGCATACGTAACACATGTCCCAGCCGTCTCAGCTGATGAGGTTTCACTACTTCATGAATTGATTTGCCATCCTTACCTAGTACCCGTGTCCTAACAACTACATTACTTACACGATGGTCCCATGATATACGAGCAATATTTCGAAGACACCTGTGGTCAGATACTAGTAGCCTGCGGATTTCCTCTACTCTTACCGGCCATGTTTCACAGCTATAAAGTAGGACGGGACGAACTGCTGCGCAGTAAACATGTCCTTTGGTTGATATGCGGATATCTCGCCTACGCCATGAATGACGCAAGTTGGTAAAAGCTAGTCGAGCCTTCTGTATCCGTGCTGAGATTTCGTCACACAGCAGACCACAAGGGCTGATGGGACTTTTAAGATAAGTGGAACATTAATTGCTACAGACTTCATTGTTTATGCATTTCCATACTAATTACTCTCTTTTCCCCTTCTTGATATTCTCAATCTCCTGCTGCGACATATTATATTCCTGACTCGCGTTATACACTACTCATGTCAATATAAGTAGTACACACTACACTCGTCCCCCTTTTGAATAAGGTGTCATCGTATTCTTTCCGATTGCCGTATTGCTGTCTTCTTTGGTGCCTCATGATCTTAAAACCACCTCTGCAGTTAGCTGGCATTTACGCGCTTCTGTTTGTCTTCTTTCTGGTTTGTGTAAACCGAGCCAGGTCTCTCCGTGACAATGTACGGTCCTTCTAACTTCGGGATCAACTTTCCTGACCCTGACCCGCCTGTTATTTAACTCTTCGTACTTCACACTTTACCAGATCCCCTCTGCAAAAGGCTTCTACGTTTACTTCTGTTGTTCCGCATTCTTTATGCCTGATATCTGTTTTTTTCCACGTTCATTATTGCCTCCATCCTCTCTTTTCTTAACCTTGTTGTGGCCAAGTCTTATCGTGACTATCTACCATACATAAGCAGGAAATGTGACTTCTTGGTTGTTCCTTGTATGAAGGAACGATGTGCCAACAAAACCAATGGTAACTCTTTCTCCCAATTTCCTCCTCTAGATGCTTACCATTCCTTTGACGTCCGGTTGTTTCTATCTATAAGCCCGTTTGTCTGAGGATGATACGGTGTAGTTCGTATCCTCTTGATGCCAAAGTGCTTTAGACGAGCTTCAAACTCGTCACTTTCAAAACAGGGACCATGGTCGGTTAATATAATCTTTGATATTCCATGTCACGCTACATTATGCCGGATTACCACTTCGGTCACTGTTTTTGCCCGCTCGTATGCAGTGGGTACGGCATCTAAACAACATGTAGCATGTTCCGTCATCACTGGCAGGTACTAGTTACCGCTCGCCGTTTGTGGAAACTATCCCACCACATCCACCGATCATAGATCACCGACTGCGATTACTGGAATTGACTGTAATGGCGATTGTGTGTATCGATGGCCTTTCATTAGTCGACACTGCTGGCAAGTTAACACGTACTGAGCCATATCGTCTCTCATGCCTGGCCAGTATGCACTTTGTCGTAGTAAATCCGTCGTCCTTGCGATACCTGGTGACACTCATGGATCATCTTATGCCACCAATCAGGTCAGGACTCCATATGTGCTTACTCTTAGTCGTTCCTTTTGCCGAAGCAGCATTACCACCTCTTTGTCCATTGTTCGTTTGTCGACGTCTGCTCCCTCTTTTATCACTCTGATAACCTCTCGAAGGTTAGGGTCGGCTTTCTGCTTTCGGAGGAGTTATAGTGGGTCTCCCTCTAAATTATTCACCGCATATGTTGTCAATGGAAGCTCGGTTTCCATGTCTGGTATTGACAAATAATCCACCATTACGTTTTCCTTTCCTGAAACATGACCGATACTGAAGTAGTACTCTTGTAGATGTATCACCCATCGCGCCAACTTCCCTCGGGGGTCTCTTGCTGTTTCCAACCACTGCAGGAGTTTACGGTCAGTCTCGATGTGGAATCGTCTACCTAAACATATGGTCTCCATTTGTATACTGCCCACACGATTGCTAAACAATTCTTTTCAATCGCTGAATACTCCTGAGTAGTGGGTGTGAGAACGTGACTCGCATATTCCACCACACTATCAGACTGAATCAATACAACACCTATACAATTATCACTTGCGTATGAGGCCACTGTGAGCGATTTCGAGTTCAAACACTTTGAGCGTCATCCGGCGATCTTCTAGCATGTTATTGATTCGGTTTATCGTTTGTTTGGCAGTCTAAGTCCACATAAACTTGGTGATTCTCAACAACTTATATAGGGGTGTTGCAATTTCGTTTAAATTCATGAAAAACCGGCTACATGATTTAGATAACAAGAAACAATGCCATACATAGACAGGTATGTAATAAAACAAGATAACAGATGCAAAAATAAGCGTTTATTTATTTATCATCAACTATGAACAACAATATAAACACATCGTGAAATAATAAGCAAGCTAAAAAGTACAAAGAAGTAATGAAGACAAATATATGTCAAAAAGTAGAGAAAATAAACAGGTGATGGAAGAAAAGGCTTTTTATTTAATAAAGGAGCGCAACTACTACTGCTTTTTGTCTTCATGATATGGACTCGTTTTTATTGATGTTAAATGGCTATCAACAACAGATACAGAAATCAACAACTGACCAGCATAATACGTTGGTAAAATTAAATTACATTTAAATGACGATATATCACTAGAGAATAAACAAATTCCTAATATAGTATCAGATACACCAAATAGTAATCCACCAACGGCAGAAGCTATACATGTCCATGGTATAGAATATTCATGTTTAGTTAATTGGGCTAATGCACGCCATACCATAATTACTAATATTAATCCATAAGCTGGAATAACAAGTGTATTGATACCGTCTAGTCCTTCTTTTACAGAAACACATACACAGAGAAGTATTGGCAGTAAAATGAACAATATAGATAGTTTTAAACGTTGAAAACCAAATGCGTAAATGTATAATATATGTGTAATGGCAAACATAGCCATGCCAGGAATAAGAAGACTAGGCCATACCAAAAATGCATCACCTAGACAAGAGAATAGAAGACCAAGAAAAATTTTTAAAGAATAGGCTTGATTGTTTGGTATCTTAACCCCATACATATAAACAAACGTAACAAGTGATAAAATAGGTGCGCATTTAAAAACACAATAACCCACAGTTGACTCATATTTCGGATAAAGAACGTAGAATAAAGCAAATGTTTTAAAGAATAAAACTAAACGTGGTCCCAAACATTTGACCTGAAGAACAGAAAGGAGGATCAAGTGAAAGTAATGCTAAAATTTTGATATATCGATAAAAAAAATTACAGAAAGATCTAACATAACTTGAATCATTTGTATTGGTAGTTTGCATTTTTTTAAATAAAGTTGAGGGCTGCAATCGATCAGTCTGTTATTGACATATGTGAATTGCCTCGAAATTGCTCTGAGTCGCAAGCATTATAAGCAGAGATGAATGGTGGCTAGCAGTGTAATCCAGTACTTGAGTTTCGTCCTATTTGGGTTTCATCAGCTGGATGTACCTGGATCCCACAGTTGAATCTCATGCTGGAATTCAGGTACATCTGGACGACGAGTCTCAAATGGGACGAAACGTGATTCCTGGATTACACTGCTGACCTTTACTCATCTCTGCTTATAATGATTTGAATCGGTTAGTAATCTTAAATAATTTGTCAATGTTTAGCAGCACAATACCTGTAAGACTGAATAATTATTTTACATTGAAATTTACATAAGGTCACAGTGAACAAGCAGCTATTTAACAAACTTGCTAAGTTAATACGAAGAAATATGATACATTCTCCTACATATATAACTATGGCGGTAAATGGATAAATAACATCAAACGTTCAATGAAAATATGCACTGAACAAGACGATAAGAGTATGCGTTATATATGCTGAAAGGTAATCCGACGTGATATAAGACATTGTTTGCAGTGAAACTAAAAAGAATGAGTGCAAACGAAACCAGTCGATGAATTTGTACAAACCAACTTAAGCGGGAGACTGAAGTACTCAGTTTTAAATCAAAAGGTTTCAGGCTATAATAACATCCCATCTACTTCAATATTAGATAGTTAGATTTTAATACTAGTGAGATATCGGTTTTCAGTCAAGAAGCGAGTATACTGTGCACCAGTCCGCTTTATATCACTCTATGACTGAAACTGTCTATGAAAGTATAAGACTTCTGTAGGCTGCATGCTTTTATCATGGCTGTCTTCGAAGTGCTGCTCGCATCTCGTAGAAAGACTAAGTTAATAATCCTGCTGTCAGAAACAGGGTACTAGGTAAACTGAGGAATCGATTAACGAGGTACGAACACTGCATAAGTCGGACCACTTCCTAAACCGACAGACGACAATTAGCTGAAAAAAAGAAAGTGATGGCCAGTCATTCAATTTCAAGTTTAAACAAAACGTGGTATCAGTCCATTAAGCCATTGACTGTTGAGATGAGTCAAGATGGTAGATTCACAGCACTCGCGGCATTCCCAACAGATCTTAGTCTAGGGCAGGTTGGTACATTATTTCATCTGCAAGTTCAGCTTGTGCTGTTGTGCTCTCGATGTCCTGGATAGTGGGTTGTTGATCGAGGTCAACCGACACTAGGGTTCATTTTGTTTAGTTGGTTAGACTATGGCTTAACGATTTAGACTAGTTTTCATGACACATTACCTGATAGTGTACGTCAATACTGATGAAGTATCAGATCTGAACGGTTTTGGTCAGATCCCCTCGATTCCTGGAGTTAATAGACGTTATGTGGAGAGGCCTGATTACTTTTTGGGTTTGACGGACGGGAGAAACCAAGACATACCATTTACCATAGTAGCATGTACGCCTGGTAATCGCAACAACGACAGTCACCGTTGTGTTGTGTAAATTTGGTTGTCCGAACTTCTACATATTAGATTGCTAACCCTAAAAATCACTGTGCTGGACAGTTATTGACCGTTCATCGATGGTTTTCTTAGGACATTACTAACCATCTACGGTTTCTCATATCTGAGTCGGATGTTTGAAGACCGTTTAATCGTTGCCCTTCGAGACGTAAAGCTAGTCTCCTTTGGCAAATTAATGAAGTGATCATTCCTGGAGAAAGGACTTACTCATCGTTGTATTTTAACAACTGAGAAGACGCAACCATAGTTAGTTTTCGGACTGATTGGATAATGTTTTTACTTTTCCAAAAAATGACTGCTGATTCAAGTAGGTAGACAGCATTTGGTTGGTTCGTCCAAAAGTTATAGTCTCGCCATGTAATCATATTGAAAATGACATGTTCGCCCACTGAGGACAAGTGCTACATAATTCAGACTTTATCAATAACGAAGGTCATAACCTATTCCTAGAGGTATAGAAATCAGCTCTTTTATGAATCTTTTGGACTTATATGGTCTCCTAATAGGTGTTTTCATTATATAAAGCCGACCGAAGGAATATTCGTTGATGGATGGGTATTTTGGAAAAATTTTCTGAGATGAAGTAAAGTTACGTGGACTCATTAGAACAATAAACTCATGACTACCTCATGAGTCAAAAAATGACAATTGATAGACAATGCCTTACATCTTTTTAAGGCTAAATTCACTTAAAAGCGATGCACAGACTGGATCTAAATTTATTTATTTTCTGACAAGCAATCATATTAAAATATACAGAGTATACTTACAACAGCTATTCGACTGATTGGTTCGAACGTCAACATTGAAGTGCGCTCTAAACGCAAAGCCGGATCCAAGGTTATTCACCCCGCCAACTGTATACTTCAGTCTTTTCGAAGCAGACAAAGTAGATTGATTCAAATGGTTCAGATGGTTGTAGATGGAATAGAAGGAGCTTTTGCTTAACGGACTTCCGTGTTTGACAGTTTGTAAGAGTAAGTATGTCACGGCCAGTTTTCTTTTGATAGCTCTCACTGTCATATCGTTGCAACAATTTGAGGTTGGTCTGTGGCGAACTCTTATGCTAATCAATAGCAAGCAAAAGCCATCAGATTTTAACAACACATTCGAAGTATCCAACTACTCTGAAAATGCTGAAATTGCTGAAAGATCAACCACAGTGGAATGCTCTCTAAATGCTGTCAAAATAAGGCTGGACCTCCACGTGATAAGACTTATTATTTCAGCCAACTGCCATCTCTCTATCTGACGCAACTGTAACATTCAACTGTTCAGTCACTTGCAAACAGTGGATCTATGGAACAACTGCTGCGACTGCGTGAATCGGCTTGATGGGACGCGCGGTCTTAGTATACTTCCGGGTACCTGCAGTGCCACAATAAAGACTACTGATCGGGACCTTAATGCAAGTGTTGATAACAAGTCAACGATCCATAAATAACCCCCAATGAGCAAGTTTAAATCCACCAAACTGTTGCGAAAATACCCCATGGTTATGTACACAGTATTGATCACACCAATCAAACACCAAACGTTAATACCTCAATAGGCAGAAAGGATCCCGCCCAGACAAAGATTTTATCTCCAATGACATATGTAAGCAGTGGAAGAATAGCAAGGGAGAGGGCCCCATGACTAAATACTCAGAAACATTGTTCGTCCAAGAAGTAAGACACAAAATTGATGGCTGCATAGTGTACCATCTACTAAATGAAACGAGCGTCTCCGAATCGAAAGGCGGCTACTATTGTGACTGGATTCACTTACGTAGTGACACCATAATATCCAAGCGGTTCAATTGGTTCATACTGTGTCTCAACGCCCACTATCCAAGTGCGTATTCTCGTAGTATGAGAAAAAATCTAACGACAAAATTCATCAAACATAAAAATCCACGTACCCTGGAGCCTCCCGTACTCAGCCCCATCAACAATTGTCGGAAATTTGACCAAAGAAACCATAACTCCGAGGGGGACACAATGCGCACAGATTGGCACATTCACTTACGAATTCACAGGTCATAAATGTCACTTGCGCACACTGAAATGGAGCAGTGTGGTGTTGTTACGAAAAATAATCGTAGAAGCATAGCAGTCACAAAAAAGCTTAGCAAAGTAGACGGAAAGTATCTGAAACTCCCTGGTCCTATTAAACATTGAAGTGTCGGAGGTGCTCTACCGAAAAGCAAGGGGAGGCTAAATCGACAATAATGGAACAAATACTCCACCATGTTTAGTGTGTGTGTATTATCCTGGTTGATCCAAGTGCCAACATAAGTGTCAAATTATAACGAGAAGTAAGTACTTTCGCCAGGAATGACTATGTAGAATTATGGTCTACTATGATATTTGTACTGCGCTAATAATAGACCTAATCCTAAAATCGTAGATTTGTCATGATATAACTGCCTCACCTATAAGATCTTACGTGGAAGTCACACCATCGACACACCAACTCACCGTATCTAAACAATTACCAATACATGATAGAGAACAAGCTTAGGCTAGAGAAAAAACAATATATTTAATATGAACAGAGGATATAAGGTAACATTCAGCAGGAAGCACGTCTGCATGGCCGAGCCACGCCACTTGAGCGCGCTTTTCGAACGGAAAGTTTAGTCCCAACGTAATTTGCAGTTATCAAACGTTTGCTGTGTTCTTGCGCAATAAAACTACCATTTCTGACCCAAAGAATCTATCCTGAGCTATACGTTCGGTAGGTTACTTTTTTTGAGTTTCACCATATGTAATGGTTAACTGTGGTTTTGCCTCAGCTTACTATTCGTTTTTTCTTGTTTTTTCACGTAAAGACTAGCTCAGTTTATCTCATTCGTTTTCATCCATTTCTGTCCGTTTTCAGTATGCTTTTTAGTGTATTTTTACGGTCTTAGGCTTTTGCAAGCATCTATAACATAGTTTGCCTCAACATAGACATGAAAAACTCATGCAAACGTCCGGGATGCCGTTTTGCTGTTACAACTGGCATGCAGTGCGACAACTGCAAAGGTTGGTTCCACGAAGCATGCACAGGTCTGACGGCAACTGGTTACAATAGACTCAGCAAAACGGACCAAAAGTGGGTATGCGTCACATGCAGCACGGACGCTGTAGTCTCGCTGAGTAACATCATCGTCCTACTGACAGGTCTGCGGAACAAGTTGTCAGCAAACTTGGATAACTACGGTAAAAAAAATGGGTGGACAAACAAGAGCGCGCAATGAACACAAGATTAGGAATGTCGATAGGCATACCATCGATGGAGCATCCATTAACTCTAATGATGACGTGTTGAAGCTCATCACCATCATTACGTCGACGGTATTAGACTCCCTAAGTAAACTCGGGTCTCCCAGCTCAGGATCACTGAACAAAACAGTGGTTCCCAAAAACCCTGTAGGTGATTCGACCCACGTTAACAGAGCCCTAAAGAACCAGGTGTCACCGCCTAAGCTGAGCATCCCAAGTGTTGTTGTACGGAAAACAACTGGTGATTTGGTCGCACAGTCTACCCCCAAGAATGTTCGTCCGGTCATCAAGGAGCCCAAGATTCAAAAACGTGCCTTGACCTCCAAAAACAAGGTATTAAACCTGAACCCATAGGGAAACCTGGTAAATTAACAACACTTCGTGAGTATTCTCTCATAATCATGAACCTCATTGACAATCCTGACCTTCCTCTCAGTCTGCAGGACAAAAATGATAGGATGCTCTAGTGTGAATTGAACAAGAAGCTCGAGCTTGCTAGAATAGAGCCTTTGACAGTCACTTGAGGAAGGGATTCTAAGCATCTAAATCACCCGAGGCTTCTTCGAGTAACACTTAAGAATGCTACCGACATAGAGGACGTCTTGCTAGCCAGTCACTTGCTGAAATCCGATGGGAACGTAAGAACTCAGTAAAGTTGAGTGTACTTTGGAATTGTGGCTGAAGAAGTGACGACGAGAGTGATGTCCTCCTTCAATGCAGTTGTGTATAACCTCGCCGACCGCACACACCATCTAAGTTAAGGGATATTTGCCTTAGAGCATGCGGTATGCCAAACGTTAACTGCAAAGTCATCCGCCTTAGAAAAAAGTCAGATAGATCGACTTGCCCCCTTTTGTTTATGTTTGGCTGTTGTAACGATGCTAAGCAGTTTATTGATTTGAGCAAAAATATTAGCTCACTAATTCCATACAAGAATATAAAAGTCACTCCAGACCTAACGCCCTGTCAACGTGATGTAAGAAGACGCGAAGCGATAGAATTCGATGGGAGTGTTACTGTTAATAATCAGCCAGAGACAGGTTGCAACACAGCAAATAGTTCAAAACACACGAACAATAAGCATGACACCACTACACATACGGCTGATCACTCTGTTGATCTAGATGAGTCTACAGATCAGAAACCTTTGGATAAGATACGGTCGCCAACTGACACCAAAAACCATAACGACATGACTAATCCCAGCTGTTCGTGAAAAAAACTTCAGGCCACTTTGAAAAAGAATCAGTGACTACTAGTGCGTAGTATTTACCAAGAAATGGTCCACAATAGTCAGCATGAATTCTCTGCCAGGCCTCAGACGATACTGGCCATGACACCCAGTTCGAAGGACGATTTTTCAACTGATGACATTTCTCACAATTGTTTGCCGTACGACATATATCTTCATTTATCTCTGGCCACCAGCATGTGAGCCTTGTCAAGGACTTCATTTTCTCAACACCTAAATGACCACTATGAAGATCTTCAAGAACAGATTTACGCAATGAAGGAGGAATGGCAACACGATCATTTAAACACAGAATACCATCAGGAGTAGTAGATAGCTCATCCCGCTTTGAAAAATAGATAGGAAATCTACGTTTCAAATTAGCATTACAGCCTTTCCTTATAGCACTGAGTATACATCCAAAATATCCACGAGTTTCTCTAATGAGATCTGAACGTCTCACTGGTAAAGGTTGCACTAACAAACAATCCGAAGTATTAATAGGTCTATCTTGTAATGACTGTCCAGAAATGTAATCAACATGTTGAATCTGTTTGGCACTTCTGTGCTGAACTGTATAGTCATATGCGCTCAAAGCAATACCCCATCGCTGAACCATAGCTACTGAGGAACATGCTAAGGATTTTTCGGGATGATAAATAAACTTTAAAGCTTCACGATCAGTAACAATAGTGAATTTCTTTCCGAATAAATATTTATGAAGTCTTTTAACAGCCCAAAATACAGCTAATGCTTCCCGCTGAGTCTGTGAATAACCTTGTTCAGTAACAGCAAGTTTGCGTGAAACACAAATAACTGGTCTACCTTCCTGTTCCAAAACTGCACCAATTCCCGCAGGTGATGCATCAGTAATAAGCACAGAATGTACATTAGGGGAGTACGTTCGAAGAACAGCATCACTTTGAAGAAACTTTAGTAGACTTCGTAAGCATGACTCTTGTTCCTCACTCCATTCGAATGAATTGGATGTTAAAATATTAAATAAACAATAAAGTCATTTAATGAACCAAGCGATGTATATAGTCGTTTTCGAATATGAGCATTGCCTTTCGAAATAGTAGACAAAGATGAATGATCACTAGAAACATCCAAATTATTGAAATTTAAATTAAAAGATTTAGTACAGTTTGAAGCAAAGTGGACAGTAGCTTTGCATCCTGACTGAATGTGTCCTATTTTAACACATTTAAAACATTTAGCATTACGAAATACACATGAATTGCGAGAACGAAACTTTCCACATGATAAACATTTACCAAACTTCATCTCACCTTTGTGATTTGCTTTGTAATTCTTTGTTGAAACACCGTTCATATTTACACGAGAATAGGAATCACTGTTAAATGAACGCAAGTTTGATTGACCATGAGATTGTAGTTCATCACGACGACTAAGCAAAGTATTAGAAATCTTCATCGACTGGATATCAAGTTCATTGGCTGCTTCGTAGTTAATACACGCAGTTCTAGCATCTTGAAAGGAACAGTTTGACATTTTTAACAGCTCTCTTTCCAAACTCGGTATGTTAATTCCTGCAATTAATCAATCTCTCAGTTGCACATGGAGTTGATCACTGAAATTACACTTGGCAGCTTGTTTCTGTAATTCAAGGATGAATTCCCGAGCCTTTTGGTCATTTTGACGAACCATCTTATGAAACTTGGCCCTTTCACGGCGTTCAAAACTGGTACATTTTACATGACTTAATAATATCTCTTTAAGAGTTGCATAAGGGAGTGAGATAGGTTTTTCTGGATATGCCAAAGTTTTTAATAAGCTGTACGCTTCTCTTCCAATGAATGTCAGAAAATGTGCCACAATTTTATCACCTTTAACATCTTTCTTGGTCATGCTCCAGATTTCAAACCTTTCCAAGTAATCCTCAAAAGCATCAGGAGTTGAATGAATATCTAACTTTTCCATTGCAGGCTCCATCGCGACGCCGATATAATGTTTCGTGTTATTTGAATTGTATTATGAACTAGGAATCCCAGAATTATCGAAATTGAATTAAGAAGTAAGACACAAGCACAAAGGGATGTATTGTATTTGGAATTCGAAATCGAGCATTCAACAAGTACCAAGGTATCATTAGTTCATTCAAACACCACAAAGACCCCTAGTGACACCTCTGTTGAAGCATATAGCCCATGTTATTTCAAACCACATGCAAACCATAGATTTATTTCCTCCGTACAGTTTCCATCAGAGAGTACTCCCACCCTTTCCTCCTGGGTAAACTCCACAATCAACTTCACTAGCTCATTTGATACATATCCCACTAAGTCTAGCTATCAAAATACCGAGCTAATGAAGAACATTCAATCCCTCACTTCAAACTCATCTCACACCTGTGAGGGTTACGACGACTTTATCCGAGATACCCTCACCCATTTTAACTTAGTAGGCCACTTGCTTCATATATGTCTTATCAACGCTCGATCGACCTGCAACAAAAAGACGGATTTAGTCCTGTTTGTATCCATATATCAACCATCACTTATTATGATATCTGAAACATGGACAGACAGTAACATTTCCGACCGAAGTATATCTCCTGATAACTATGTCCTATATAGAAACGACAGATTGAATGGACGAGGCGGAGGATGCCTTATTTACGCTCACTCTAGCCTAAACTCACTACTATGTGACATGTCTGAACTAAACAAACTGAAAGATTCGGTGTGGATTGTATTAAAGCCGTCGAATTCCGTTACCTTACTGCTCGGCTGTGTTTATCGTCAACCTAACGCATCAATAGATGAGGTGGCAGTATTATCGAAGGTATTCACACTAGCATCATACCTCTCATTCACAGGCAAGCTCATTTGTGGTGACTTCAATATGCCCGAAATTTCTTGGCTGCCAGTCAAAGCGCCGAGACGTAATGAATCATTTATTGAGTGTCTAGAGCTTGGACAATGGACTCAGTATGTCGATAGCCCTACCAGACATCAAAACATCTTAGACTTAGTCTTTACCAGTGGCCTCATCCCCAGTACTTTGTATATTGGAAAAAAGTTCCCAGATAGTGATCATAACATTGTCATACGCAGCCTTAATGTAAAAACCACAACCGATAGAAGTAAAACACTTCGTAGAAACTATCGCAAGGTTGATTGGAATAACTTCCACAATTACCTAAGAAGCACTGATTGGAGAACTTTCTTTACCTCAAACAATACCAACACATTAACCAATATATTTTATCACAACATCAAAAGTATCATCAACAACATCGCACCTTTAGAATACTGTAAACCTACGTTCCTCAAAGATCTCTATATACCGGCCAGTACAAGACGACGTCTTCAAAGACACTGTACTCGATTCCACAACTTTAATGAGTTTTCCTCTTTAGCAACGATGACAAATATTTGTCCAAACAGAAGCAATAAGTATACAAAAAGCAGTCGCACAGGAAAACCGCGCAGTTGAACTTAATAATAACTCCTCTGCACTCACCATTCTCCTTCAAAATAAACTTAAACGTTCTAAATCGAGAGGGAGCATGTTCATTGAAGACAAACAAGTATACGAAGATCCCAAACTTGTCACAGAATTATTTAGTGAACACTTTTGTTCCTCACTAACTAACGAAAAATTGTTCAATGATTCAGAACCAATCACAGTACCTCCCTGTGAAATTACTAATGTAGAATTCAATGTACAAAATATCTCCAAGGCAATCAGTACATTGAAACACTCCTACACTGATGGACCAGATGGTATTCCATCTAGCATGCTAAAACGTGGAGGTGATGATACGTGTGTTTTGCTTCCCAAACTATTCACGATATCACTCTCTACAGCGTGTTACCCTAATGCCTGGAAAACTACACATATCATTCCCAAAATTAAAACAGGACCTGAAGCAAACGTTGAGAATTACCGGCCTATAAACATAGCTTCAGTGGTATCCAGAGTGACGGAAAAAGTAGTTAAGGCAGCTGTAGTCCAACATCTACTAACTAATAATCTCATCTCGACCTCCCAGCATGGATTTCTTAGGTCCAGATCATGCGATACATGCCTAGTAGACTATCTGAATGACATAACTCTGAAACGAGACAGCGGACTCCTTGTGTCAATCCTATTCTTAGACTTGAAGAAAGCCTTTGATAAGGTCCCACACAAAAGGCTCATTGTCAAACTTAAGTCCTTCGGAATAAACAACCCACTATACTCATGATTTGCTTTGTTCTTAACAGAACGTAAACAGATGGTAAAGTACAACGACTGTCTCTCGTCACCTAGACCAATCACCAGTAGAGTCATTCAGGGAAGCGTATTAGGTCCACTTTTGTTTCTTATGTATACAAATGATATATGTAACACCATAGAATTTGGGAAACCATACTTATACGCATATGATCTTAAAATAGTGTACACTTATAAGCCTGAGACTCTAGGTGGAAGTGTATCCCAGATCCAAAAGGACCTCAATAACTTAACTATGTGGAGTGAAAAATGGCAATTACCATTTAACCTCAACAAGTGCGGGATCATGCACTTTGGAAAGCATCCCTATAAACCGCAACTTCACTTAAATGAATGTCGAGTCCAAACACTGGAATCAGTACAAGATTTAGGAATTAATTACACAGGAAGCCTGAACTTTGAAGAACATGCCTCCTCTATTATTTCTAAATCTAGACGGCTAATTGGTTTTATAATGAAAAACTTTTTCACAACAGAGGGTAAACTTACTCTCTACAAAATATGTGTACGACCCTCCCTTGAATACTGCTCTTCTGTCTTCTCTAATATGAATATCACAGACAAGATAAGGGTAGAAGATGTTCAAAAACGTTTCACACGTCAACTACTAGGATGTAACTCGAATCTCGATTACACAGACAGATGTAAGCATCTATCTTTAGAACCTTTATGGCACCGTAGGCTAAAGAACAATTTAATATTTCTCTACAAAGCGATATATGGGCTCTCCTTTCTGACACCCTGCCTGACTATGACCCACGACCCAGCCTATAGACTTAGAAACAACGCATATACACTACTTACCGTAAAACACCAAAAACAAATGCGTTGTAAGTTTTTTACAGTACGGTATAGTTTATTGTGGAACAGGCTGCCAATGCCTATCCGTAACTGTGATACGTTTACCAGATTCAAAAAGCTAATAGCCCAATTTCTAGACTCCAAAGAACTTCAACGTTTCCTTGAACTCCCGCCCACCAATGAGGCACTTTATTACGGACCGCCTAGTATCTAAACAGAACAAGAATATAACAAGTTCGACTGTTACTAATATGAATATAACCAAATCACAGAATATATGGCTTACCCTTTCCCATTATTCATTGTTTATTAATCATGGCCTTATGCTCCTAACCCTAGCTCTGAGTTCCCAAATCTCTACAGGCTAAATGTACATTATTCTTCCTAAAAGTCATGCCTTTTTTTTCTACTGCAAGTAGACAGATAGCTCAATCTTATGGATGCTGATCTACTAAGGCCGATCATACAAAGCTCAAAATTTGGCCACAAAGTCTTATGAGTTTCTCAATGCTTTATTTGTCTTACCCTGAAATCTTTTTCCTTTTCTTTTTCTTTCTACAGTTTTATACCCTCTCATATCTTTTGATTTGCTATTAGTCCTTACTTCTTTAAACCATTAGTTATTTTCATAGCAGTGTTATATACTATATGGACATCTAACCCAAAAAAGACTTTTCAACTATCTGATTTGCTTGTAACATGGACCTGGTAGAGACAGTGTATTCCAACCATGGGCTTTGATTAAAGCAGTATTCATACTTACCACAAACGTAAGAGAGCCTAACATCACAAAAGGAGGGAGGGTGGCGTCACTGACCAGCAAACATGATGGTGGGAGATAAATTCAATCCACCCATGTCTGTAGGGCAGAACAATTTGTTTGATTACGGCTCCTTATGGTTTAGTGGGATGTCACGAACTTATGGTATTGATGCTGATTTATCACGCAAAATACCTCTTTAAATCGTGTTACGAACGTTGAATTGGTTTCACTTCCTATCCAGAAATCCTATTACAAGCAAACTAGACAATTCGCTAATATACGAAGCCTACTCAAGACCCTATAATACCTGAAAAAAATATTAATACAAAAAACGAAAGGGGCTCTAATAGCTTCGATAAAAAAAGGAAGACAGCCAATTGTATATCACAATACTGTTTCTAGCATTATATTTTATTTCATAACCACACATAATCCCATACTCTCAGCTCCTTTCCGAATCCCCTCCATTTGTCAGTTGTATGTCCACTCACACCTTGTTAACACCTATTTTCTTTAACCTATTAAAATGCTCTTTCTTAACAAATACCTTAATAAAAGAAAATTAGACTGAGTGATCATACCTTAAACATTCCTTCATGAATATTGGCTACTCTGCCTCTCGTACTTTCTTTTACTTGCTCCCTCTTTCAGCCCTCTTATGATATGGAACGAAAGATTTCATCCTGCACCATCCTCAAAGCCTTAGACATTCCAAAGGGACATATGGTTGCGAGTTTTAGAAGCTCCTACCTTCAATGGACCTATCCTTGACCATCAGTTGCACATTTGCAACGCAACCGTGGAGATAGGCCTGACAAGCTTATTTTGTAAATAGTTTTCAATGTTATTTGTATTTATTTTGTCAACCTTCCACTGTATTTATATTCAACCTTAAATGACTATAACTGTTGTTTTAGCAAATGACCTTGAACACACTTTCCGTTGTGATTCTAACATAGCGTGACATATTCTTGCTGGCTAATAAATACATTACTACTCACACATCCCTCGTTCTATTTTCGTTTGTGATTGAGTTAGCTGAAGTCTAGATCAAATATTATCATTATTTATAGACTGTAATTGAAATATATCACATTCTACGTGGGATTATATCACTAGAGAATTCGCCAACCTGCTCAGAATCACCAAGTATTTATAATTGTGGATTTACATTACCGGACCCAATCAGAACACGCAATGTTTGGTCAATTTAAGTAACGTCCCAAATTTTTATTGTATTTGTAACAATTAACGGTATATATTAATATTACTATTGGTCTTTCGTAACTTTGTTTATACTTTTCGCGTTCATATCTGTCTGGTCCACCACACAACTTTCACGAAGCGCGCCAACTGTGGTACTGATTAAAACCATCTACATTAATATCTTATAAATTATAAACCGAGCTATGTAGTTTACTACAGTGGATCTTGTATCATTTGTATCAATTTTATCTTGCCTGTAAACTGGCATGCCTCATGTAACAAACTATTATTTGAGAAAAAATTATTATTATTATTATTATTAATGCCCGACATACCGTACTCTGAGCGCAGTATCATACGGAACACCCCTAAAGAATCTCTCGAGAAGGTAATCTTCCCATCCTCCCACATGGTGGCTGCAACTCTGGAAGCATTTCGTGCTAACAGATGTCGATTGCCACCTGGAATCCACATTCACCCGGATAGGCCATACGAAGCTAGGACCAAACATAAAGGCAAGTTGGAACTGACCATTCCACTTGTGGACTGTCTAGATGATATAAAACGTGTAAAGGAAAGGGCCCACCACCTCGGCAAACCTCATATAGGTGGGCTACCTGTCCATTCACGTATGGCTCATACAGACAAACAGGACGAAGCTCACGCGTTCCAAATAGAAAGCATAGGCTGCTTATACATGAACGCCGCGAGTCTACCAAAGAAATTGGGTGAATTACGTGAACTTGGCAACGCTAATAAGGCCCATCTGATAGGAATATCTGAAACCTGGATATCTTCTCAGTTCTCGGACCAAGAGTTAGCATTACCTGGGATGTCTTTGTTCCGCAACGACAGAAAATCAGGAATTGGGGGCGGAGTAGCCGTACACATACGTTCTTGCTTGGAGGTGCACCAAGTTCATAGCCTCGAGTTTAACAATCTTGAGGAATCCATATGGTACTCTGTAAGGTTGTCTAGTACTTCGAGGTCTCTAGTCGGAGTCATTTACAAGAAGCCAACTGCCGACATCGAGTAAGATAGTTGTATGCTGGGAGGACTATCCCGCTCTACTCGTCTCGGTTTCACACACTTCCTGATTCTAGGGGACTTTAATCTCCCTAGATTCAACTTCACGGATCACACGTATACTGGAGGCGATAACTCAATTGAAGCTCGGTTCTTCAACCTCATCGAGGACTTGAGATTTCACGAATATGTGAGGTTGACAACTCGTTGGAGAAACAGTCAGACACCATCGCGCTTAGACTGTGTATTCACAAACGAAGAATTCCTAGTTGACAACCTCTCAATCCTGGCTACCCTGGGAAAAAGCGATCATGCCGTCATAGCCTTCAGTTTTGTCATCAAAACTAAGCTAAGGTATCCCACCAATAACTTGCGTTGGAATTTTAAACAGTTGAATGTGCCAACTCTACAACAGGTGGTTTGGGATGTTCACCCTCAAATCGATGTGGATGGTCATTGGGACTTCTTACTGCATACGCCCTTATGTGCTACAAACCATTCAGTTCCTCAAACGGTTCCCAAAAGCTGCAAACCACCTACAATAATCAAGAACCGTACCCTTCGCCTGCTAAGTCGCAAAAGGCACTGTTGAGTGGAATACAAACGAACTGACAACGACGGAGCGTACAGGCAATTTAAACATGTAAGGAACATATGAACGAAAGCTATAAAAGAGGACAGGCTTTAGTATCAGACAAAGCTTATGGACAAATTTGTCTCTAATCCTAAAAGCTTATTCTGTTATGCAGCCTTTCTTCGTCAAGCCAAAACTGGAGTTTCCCAACTGGTAGGTCTTAACGGCCCGACCAACAACGATGGCGATGCCGCAAACTTCTGGCTGAACATTGCTCTCAGACATTTCAACCAACCCACATCAACTTTACTGATGACAGTTTCATTTGCAATTCCACAGGACTTACCGAAGTGAACCCAAGCGCTGACTTGGTGTTCCGGAAATTGCAGCACTTAAGACTTGACACTTCTCCTGGCCCGGATATGGTCCATTCTGCCATACTGAGGGAAGCAGCCTCAATCCTGGCAATTCCGCTTAGCGTGATGTTCTCAAACTCGCTAAGCCGAGGCAAACTACCGGAAAATTGGAAGTTGGCTCACATCACACCAATTTACAAAGGAGGTCGACGCAATGAACCTTCAAGTTATCGGCCGGTGGCTCTTCTGTCATTACCTTCAAAACTCATGGAGTCCCTGATATGCGACGGTTTAAATGACTATCTGCTGTCCTTAAATTTCTTCTCACCCCAACAGCATGGTTTCAGGAAGGGTTACACTTGTATAACCAACCTGCTGACTGCGGTGGACAGATGGACAAGCATCCTCGATTGCAAGGGAAAGGTTGACATCATCTACCTAGATTTCTCAAAAGCTTTTGATAAGGTTAACCATTTATGCCCTATCAATAAGCCCAAACAACTAGGTATCAGACCACCTCTAGTCGATTGGCTTACTTCATACCTGAAAAATCGACACTTTAAGGTTAGGGTTAATTTCACTTTATCTCAGGCTATGGAATGTCCTAGTGGGATCCCCAGGGCTCAGTACTAGGACCTCTTCTCTTCTTGATCTACATAAATGATCTTCCTCAACAGGTAATGTCAAAATTATTACTCTTTGCCGATGATGTTAAACTTTGGAGAGAGATACGCAATCAAAACGATATACAGGCACTTCAGGAGGATCCGACTGGACTCCAAAGTTGTGCAGATAATAATGGACTTACTTTTAACACTTCAAAGTGTAATGTAGTCCATCTGCGACATGTCGCAGACTACAGTTAGGAAACTCCGCTCTAGTAGTATCCCAAGTAGAAAAAGATTTAGGAGTCCTGGTGCCCCATGATTTAGAGTCTTACACTGTGACAAAAATGCCTTCCGAGCAAACCTTGCACTGGTAGCGTTGAAGCGCATGTTTGGACAGTTTGACGGAATAACTTTCCATATAATCTTCAATAGTTTTATCCGTCCCCATTTAGAGTACAGAAAAATAGTACTTCCCCCTCACTTCAAAAGGATAAGGACACTTTGGAGCGCATCCGATGGCGAGCCACGAAATCAGTTCGAGGACTTGAATTTAAACCTTACGAAGAGCGCCTCCATTCACTAGACCTTTAAACATTAGAGCATGGACGTCTTAGAGGTGATCTATTAATGGCTCATAGTATTCTTAACACATCTGGACATCTTCTTAAACACCTAATTAAGCTTACATCGAACACTAAACTTAGGGGTAACACCCCATGGTTATGTACACAGTATTGATCACACCAATCAAACACCAAACGTTAATACCTCAATAGGCAGAAAGGATCCCACCCAGACAAAGACTTTATCTTTAATGACATATGTAAGCAGTGAAAGAATAGCAAGGGAGAGAGCCTCATGACTAAATACTCAGAAACACTGTTCGTCCAAGAAGTAAGACACAAAATTGACGGCTGCATAGTGTACCATCTACTAAATGGAACGAGCGTCTCCGAATCGAAAGGCGGCTACTATTGTGACTGGATTCACTTACGTAGTGACACCATAATATCCAAGCGGTGCAATTGGCTCATACTGTGTCGCAACGCCCACTATCCAAGTGCGTATTCTCGTAGTATGAGAAAAATCTAACGACAAAATTCATCAAACATAAAAATCCACGTACCCTGGAGGCTCCCGTACTCAGCCCCATCAACAACTGTCGGAAATTTGACCAAAGAAACCATAACTCCGAGGAGGACACGATGCGCACAGATTGGCACATTCACTTACGACTTCACAGGTCATAAATGTCACTTGCGGACACTGAAATGGAGCAGTGTGGTGTTGTTGCGAAAAATAATAGTAGAAGCATAGCAGCTACAAAAAAGCTTAGCAAAGTAGACGGAAAGTATTTGAAATTCCCTGGTCCTATTAAATATTGAAGTGTCGGCGGTGGTCTACCGAAAAGCAAGGGGAGGCTAAATAGACAATAATGGAACAAATACTCCACCATGTTTAGTGTGTGTGTATTATCCTGGTTAATCCAAGTGCCAAAATAAGTGTCAAATTACAACGAGAAGTAAGTACTTCCGCAGGAATGAGTACATAATTTATTAATTTACCAAAGGGGACCCACTACGACCTAATGGTAGCGATTAAACGGTCCTCAAACATCCAAGTTAGAGAATAATAATAGTACACTTGTAATATCCTTATAAGTAGAAAAGTTGAATTTTCCAAACCTTCTGACATTTCGTAACTCGATGTAAGCCACTACTTTAGCGAATAAATAATCGAAGTAAACCAACCCAGGTTTAAATAGTATCAAAGGAATTGAGCGAGAGTATCAATCAAAAGAACAGGTCTGACCAAGTCAATGTCGTACCATTTAGGTCAAGGTAATATTATTATTTTTATTATGATTCACAAACATCTTATGGGTACATAAGTGTTGTGAAGAAACCATTTCAGGTTTCATCAAAAAATGCAATAATACACAAGTTTCAATAATGTTAGCATTATACTTGCCATATATGCAAGGCACGTTTATTTATCTGAGTTTGTGTAGGCTAAATGATAAAGAAGTGGGTTATTTTGATGCAATAAGATACAGTTGGGACATTACAAATATACTATTTCTACTATTCTATATCTGGTCAATGCTTAATTTCTTTGAAATTATCAAGTCTAACCTTGGTAACAGCACCTCGGAGAAATGTAGACAGCTAGATCTGTCGTGAGAAAACCATCAACAGCCAGTCATTCACTGCACAGAATAGGAATTTTAGGATCAATGACTTAATTTGTGGAAGTTATGATAGACAAATCTACGCAAAACAACATCACATAGCAAGAAACATACTTAAAACGTGGTGAGGTTGTATGACACAAATGTTGAGTTTGTGCCTAATCTTTTATAATTGGTTTGATATACGTTTCTTTGCAAATGATGGAGGAAAACACCCTATTTCATGTCCCACTGCTATTTTATCAGATGATATACGAACTATCTTCGAAATAACCACGGATGATAAACTTTTGAAAACGTGAAGCTGTGTCGAAAAGACAATGAGTCTCCTGTAAATATTTCCCCTCCAAATATTGTACACTATTATCAGCAAACTTCAGCAAAGAGTGCAAGCTGAGTAAACCACAAAAGTTACGCAGAGTTTGTGCTATTTACATCTGAATATTCTGTTAATGGCACTCATCTCGAGAGACTAGTCACATGATGAAGACGTAATTTACTGTTTTCATGATGTCAATCTTATTATTATCATTATCATTATTCACAAACATCTTATGGGTACATAATTGTTGTGAAGAAACCATTTTGAGCTTTTTCAAAAACGCAATAATACGCAAGTTTCAATAATATTAGCATTATATTTGCCAAATTTGAAAAAGAGAATAATAATAACAATAATAGAATAATAATAATAATAAATCAGGTTCTGTGTGATTGAGAAGAATATTGAATTGAGTTTAAAGAAGGAAAGGAAGAAAATAAGGGAATAGAAATAAGGGGGACGTGAAATACGCAAATAGTTTAATAGGCGTGTTAGTGAACACAGAACAAGAGTAAACGACTACAAAACAAAGTTTGGCAATTGTCAATCGGTGTAGTTTGGGGGTCAGCATTTTTAAATTTTCTCCCTTTTTGAAACTCCCATTTTTGATTAGCCATATACCTGTTTCTTTATTAGCTCAATCGAACCATTGAGGTGTCTCTTTTCTTGGTGACTGAAGTCTGAAAAATTCTAGCAAGTACAACAGTGTAGAACTAATGTGCACGGTGTTGTAAATAATTATAAGTTCCTATTTCTGATACAATCATTTGCTCACTAACGTAGTATTGAATCATAGAGTACTTGGAAATTTGTATATTTTATAGGACGTAAAAATTGTCTATGAGTCGTCAGCTAAATGAAAAAACTCATAATTCTTCGTCAACAAACATTCAGTAAAAGCTTGAAATAGAGATGAACCGGGTGCAAATAAACCATATGTGAAGTCATATGGTGACATAAACGAAATACCAGGCAGGTTCTTAGAATTCGACGAGATATAGTGAATCGAGTTCATCACATCAAGTATTACTTGTTTTAAAATGGACTGAACCATAGCATGACCTTGAGTCCAGTCGGAGGCGACGTTATCTCCAGTGGTCCGGCGTTCTACAATGACAAAACGAGTAATTAAGACAGATCCCAAAGTCAGATAACAAAAGACCAGGCCTGAAAGATCGAGGAATATAAACGATTGTTTAAAGAGTCCATCGTAAAAGCTGAAATAAAAGACAGGGTAAAAGAATGGACGAACAACAATTATGTCCTGTAAAACACAACGAATCAGAAAGAATTTGATGTGGAGCACCATGCCATAGTATACACACACGCTCATATACAGTAGCTCCTTCACACGCCGCCATATTTATTGGAGAACCAAATCGTTTTAACCCACATTGTGCTCAGCAATACTCTGATGTCACTCCATCAAATGCGATATTCGTTCTTCTCTTTACTAAAGCGAGTCACTACGATATCTTTATACATATAATACCCCCTGGCTATTTTTAATAACAACATTTGTAGAACCCAAAAGAAGGTTTGGACTGAAGAATAACTGTCTAGGTAGTTAACATACGCTCTATTGCCCGGTTGAAAACGAAACAAGGTGATTGGGTAAATGATGGTCCTGAATTTCATTGTAAATATAAATTTACATCATTATCTAAGCAAATGTTACCAACAAGTTATTCAACCAATAATTTTTCAATCAGCAATCAAATCTAAATTACAACAAATAAACAAATATATGTAGGATATTAAAGAATTACTAAGCACGACAGATAAATGTTATTCTATCCTTTATGGATAGATCACGTACAGATTCGTTCGAAAGATAACATTTGGTCGCTTTATAACACAGATTGTTTTAGTTTTGGAAGGTTACTTCAATTCACAATAAAAAATGCACAGTCCGAGGCAATGAAAGCAACACAATAAACGGAGAGGAGACAGGTCAATATGGCTACAGCCAAAACTAAGTATAAGCTAAAACAACATGAATGCAGTTCAGGAATAAGCATGAAAACTCAGTGAAAGCGTGAGAAAGATAAAAATCACGGTAAAATACTAATAATACCATCTCAAGTGGAATTAGAATGACTAACAGAATGTACGACCGAAGGAATCATTAGTAATAGGTGTATTCAAGTATATACATGAAGGATTTTCACACATAAAACTTTTAAAATGAATCTTAGAACATTATCAACACAAGCAACCAATGAAGATTCAGCATTAAGAACATAAATAAACAAAGGAACGTACAACAATCACTACATCTAAATCCTTAACCTATTTTGTTTCCTCTAAGAACGTATAAGAAGTGTAACGAAAAGAAAACAAATTAGATCCCTCCATAGTATTTTATTGAACAACACTGTCCGTTGTTGTTCCTTTCCTCGTCTTGTATTCTATTCTTTATTCAGGTCTCTTGTTAACCAAACTTTATGTTCATCAGTCTTTGCCGATGCTTTTGCCATTTAATCCTGATTACATATGTTTCCTTTATTAATTAATTTCACTGTTGCATGTTGTCGGAGCATTGACAACAAGGCCGTGTTTGACTAAACTCAATGTTACTGGGGGTTCAGTGTATGACTGTAAACCCTCGACTGTCTGTCTGTCTGTCTGTCTGTCTGGAAAGGTACTCTGAATTTTCGCGGATAGATACCTAATCCCACCTTGTCAGGAATAGTTTTATTGATTCTCGTGTAACAAACTCTTGTTTATCAACTGCTTCTTCTATTGTGTAACACACTAGTTTGTGTTAGAGAAACCCTTGGCTACATAGCACAGGTCGTACCGTCTAAAGTGTTTGTACTTTTGAAATAACTTATTCTCTTTATTAAATTAGGACCGATACATCGAACACAGATTTTGTGTTCTCACATAATATAATACAAGCCACTCAAAGACGCTTTTTGTGCTATACAAAAGAACGTAGACTGATCTAATTGTATAAACTTTGGTTTGTTAGTACCTTTGAATTTGCTCTGTGTATCATACACGCCCACCACCAAAAAACTAAGCCGAATATAAGTCCTGGTGGAAACGACATTCGATCTATTCTTTAAAAATGAAAGGACCAGACAAAGGAATACTATTACTCAAAACATTCACACTATCATTAGATTTTAGTGGCCCGAATCTGACTCCAATTCGATTGTGTAACCATCGCAACCGTAATACACACGCCGCAAATCCTCGCAAATAATTATTAAGTTAACTCGAGTTGGTGAATAACGGAACTAAAATCTGTCAAACACGAGAAAGGATTTCGAACACATATATTTTGTACAATCATTGATTCAGGCAGACGATCAAAGGACCGAAGCGAAATGATGCGCACTAGAGGTTGCATGTGATCTAGCTCAATTTAATCGTGAGTTAATCAATATTTATAGTCACACAAAAATAAGCTAGGGACATGTCATGACTAGGATAAGATGTACATATATATACGCTCATATAAAAACAGGCTTGATAAGTGATTAATTAACAAGGTCAAAGCATGACTGAACATGAATGGACTTATTGACCTGTCCAAAAGCTAGAACACATTACATGGGCTTATCATAGTAGCCGGCACTACATGATGCAGGTACGTACTCCGGAAACTGGAGGATAATGTATGTTGTCTCCAAACACAAATCAGTATCGAAAGCCTCGATTCAAAATTACGGACCTATAAATATCACACCAGTCATATCACGCATCTGATCATCCACACAAGGAAGGCTCAAATGACTTATCGAAACAGAGCCCCATTAGAAAAAGGTCCTGCGGTACATGTCAAATAGGCTTATTTGACTAGGTTACTTGAATACTTGATCAAAAGGAACTGGTGTTTATAATATATTTCTATATCAAGAAAAATTTTGATGGTGAACCTAATGACCTTCTAATCAACAGGCTTCAGGATATACTAACTTCCTGTTGCAGTGGAATTTATCTTTTCTCAGGATTAGATAACAAATAGGTAAAATAACCTCCAAAGCCTCAACACGTTGACCAATAACCAGTGGTGTTCTGTAGGGTAGTATCTTGAATCCATTGATTTTTTACTATCTACATCAACAATTTGTGCAGACGCTTCAACATTATTAAGACTCACGATGAGTATTTAAAAGTTATTTATAAAACCGATATCTGCGAGGTACGTTGTATTGCGCAAACAATCCATCATGAACTCAACAAGGTAGATAACTGATGTAGGGACAAGAGCTTGGGACTCGACACAGAGGAATATAGCTGGTTATTTATCGAAGACGCGTCCGTTAAAACAAAACTGACTTGCATCGAAAACGTGCTGCCAAAACTCACATTGTTAAAAAAACCTTGGGGAGGATTGCCCTCACAGTCTTAACTTCTCTGAGTATATCATCACTAAAGCACCTGAAATGCAGAAGCCGATAGGCTTCATTTTTCGTAACCTCTTTCAAAGTGGATCGAAAATCATTCTTTACAAGATATGTATAAGAACAAACGTTGAATACCGTTAGTTCTTATCTTCCAAAAGGCTCTTATCCGATCTACAAAAGATAAGAGGAATACAGCCGGATTTGATTCGTAAAATGTTTAAAACTGATTCGCTCTCTGACTATCACTCCCGATGCCACATCCTAGGACTTAAAATTTCTTTTAATTAAGGCTTAGGTCACATTTGATTCTCCGCCTCAATCTTTTCAAATATTTTACTTACACCACATGTTGTGTAGCTCTTACCTAGGGCCCATATACCTAGGACCTTTGGGATAAAATATCTAGGGTCAAAGTTGATAAATATCAACGAAGTAGGTACTATTATGGAATAATTGCGGGTACTGGGTATGCTTTCCTACATTCGCTACACAGACCAATATTTATAATTTTATGTCGGATT
Source organism: Schistosoma haematobium (assembly GCF_000699445.3). Taxonomy (NCBI): domain Eukaryota; kingdom Metazoa; phylum Platyhelminthes; class Trematoda; order Strigeidida; family Schistosomatidae; genus Schistosoma; species Schistosoma haematobium. Next base: position 40,698,927 of record NC_067199.1, read on the forward strand.
CGTCAATATTATTTGTTTAAGTAATGATGTAAATTTATATTTACAATGAAATTCAGGACCATCATTTACCCAATCACCTTGTTTCGTTTTCAACCGGGCAATAGAGCGTATGTTAACTACCTAGACAGTTATTCTTCAGTCCAAACCTTCTTTTGGGTTCTACAAATGTTGTTATTAAAAATAGCCAGGGAGTATTATATGTATAAAGGTATCGTAGTGACTCTCTTTAGTAAAGAGAAGAACGAATATCGCATTTGATGGAGTGACACCAGAGTATTGCTGAGCACAATGTGGGTTAAAACGATTTGGTTCTCCAATAAATATGGCGGTGTGTGAAGCAACAAGCTACTGTATATGAGCGTGTGTGTATATTATGGCATGGTGCTCCACATCAAATTCTTTCTGATTCGTTGTGTTTTACAGGACATAATTGTTGTTCGTCCATTCTTTTACCCTGTCTTTTATTTCAACTTTTACGATGGACTCTTTAAACAATCGTTCATATTCCTCGATCTTTCAGGCCTGGTCTTTTGTTATTTGACTTTGGGATCTGTCTTAATTACTCGTTTTGTCATTGTAGAACGCCGGACCACTGGAGATAACGTCGCCTCCGACTGGACTCAAGGTCATGCTATGGTTCAGTCCATTTTAAAACAAGTAATACTTGATGTGATGAACTCGATTCACTATATCCCGTTGAATTCTAAGAACCTGCCTGGTATTTCGTTTATGTCACCATATGACTTCACATATGGTTTATTTGCACCCGGTTCATCTCTATTTCAAGCTTTTACAGAATGTTTATTGACGTAGAAATATGAGTTTTTTCATTTAGCTGACGACTCCTAGACAATTTTTACGTCCTATAAAATGTACAAATTTCCAAGTACTCTATCTTTCAATACTACGTTTGTGAGCAAATGATTGTATCGGAAATAGGAATTTATAATTATTTACAACACCGTACACATTAGTTCTACACTGTTGTACTTGCTAGAATTTTTCAGACTTCAGTCAACAAGAAAAGAGACACCTCAATGGTTCGATTGAGCCAATAAAGAAACAGGTAAATGGCTAATCAAAATGGGAGTTTCAAAAAGGGAGAAAATTTAAAAATGCTGACCCCCAAACTACACCGATTGACAATTGCCAAACTTTGTTTTGTAGTCGTTTACTCTTGTTCTGTGTTCACTCACACGCCTATTAAACTATTTGCGTATTTCACGTCCCCCTTATTTCTGTTCCCTTATTTTCTTCCTTTCCTTCTTTAAACTCAATCCAATATTCTTCTCAATCACACAGAGCCTGATTTATTATTATTATTCTATTATTGTTATTATTATTCTCTTTTTCAAATTTGGCAGATATAATGCTAATATTATTGAAACTTGCGTATTATTGCGTTTTTGTAAAAGCTCAAAATGGTTTCTTCACAACAATTATGTACCCATAAGATGTTTGTGAATAATAATAATGATAATGATAATAATAAGATTGACATCATGAAAACAGTAAATTACGTCTTCATCATGGGACTAGTCTCCCGAGATGAGTGTCATTAACAGAATATTCAGATGTAAATAGCATAAACTCTGCGTTACTCTTGATGTGGTTTATTCAGTTTGCACTCTTTGCTGAAGTTTGCTGATAATAGTGTACAATATTTGGAGGGGAAATATTTATAGGAGACTCATTGTCTTTTCAACACAGCTTCACGTTTTCAAAAGTTGATCATTCGTGGTTATTTCGAGGATAGTTCGTATATCATCTGATAAAATAGCAGTGGGTCATGAAATAGGGTGTTTTCCTCCATCATTTGCAAAGAAACGTATATCAAACCCGTTATAAAAGATTAGGCACAAACTCAACATTTGTGTCATACAACCTCACCACGTTTTAAGTGTGTTTATTGCTATGTGATGTTGTTTTGCGTAGATTTGTCTATCATAACTTCCACAAATTAAGTCATTGATCCTAAAATTCCTATTCTGTGCAGTGAATGACTGGCTGTTGATGGTTTTCTCACGACAGATCTAGCTGTCTACATTTCTCCGAGGTGCTGTTACCAAGGCTAGGCTTGATAATTTCAAAGAAATTAAGCATTGGCCAGATATAGAATAGTAGAAATAGTATATTTGTAATGTCCCAACTGTATCTTATTGCATCAAAATAATCCACTTCTTTATCATTTAGCCTGCACAAACTCAGATAAATAAACGTGCCTTGCATATATGGCAAGTATAATGCTAACATTATTGAAACTTGTGTATCATTGCATTTTTTGAAGAAACCCGAAATGGTTTCTTCACCCATATGATGTTTGTGAATAATAATAATATTACCTTGACCTAAGTGGCACGACATTGACTTGGTCAGACCTGTTCTTTTGATTGATACTCTCGCTCAATTCCTTTGATACTATTTAAACCTGGGTTGGTTTACTTCGATTATTTATTCGCTGAAGAAGTGGCTTACATCGAGTCACAAAATGTCAAAAGGTTTGGAAAATTCAACTTTTCTACTTATAAGGATATTACAAGTGTACTATTATTATTCTCTAACTTGGATGTTTGAGGACCGTTTAATCGCTACCATTTGATCGTAGTGGGTCCCCTTTGGTATATTAATAAATTATGTACTCATTCCTGCGGAAGTACTTACTTCTCGTTGTAATTTGACACTTATTTTGGCACTTGGATTAACCAGGATAATACACACACACTAAACATGGTGGAGTATTTGTTCCATTATTGTCGATTTAGCCTCCCCTTGCTTTTCGGTAGAGCACCTCCGACACTTCAATGTTTAATAGGACCAGGGAGTTTCAGATACTTTCCGTCTACTTTGCTAAGCTTTTTTGTGACTGCTATGCTTCTACGATTATTTTTCGTAACAACACCACACTGCTCCATTTCAGTGTGCGCAAGTGACATTTATGACCTGTGAAGTCGTAAGTGAATGTGCCAATCTGTGCGCATCGTGTCCCCCTCGGAGTTATGGTTTCTTTGGTCAAATTTCCGACAGTTGTTGATGGGGCTGAGTACGGGAGCCTCCAGGGTACGTGGATTTTTATGTTTGATGAATTTTGTCGTTAGATTTTTTCTCATACTACGAGAATACGCACTTGGATAGTGGGCGTTGAGACACAGTATGAACCAATTGAACCGCTTGGATATTATGGTGTCACTACGTAAGTGAATCCAGTCACAATAGTAGCCGCCTTTCGATTCGGAGACGCTCGTTTCATTTAGTAGATGGTACACTATGCAGCCATCAATTTTGTGTCTTACTTCTTGGACGAACAATGTTTCTGAGTATTTAGTCATGGGGCCCTCTCCCTTGCTATTCTTCCACTGCTTACATATGTCATTGGAGATAAAATCTTTGTCTGGGCGGGATCCTTTCTGCCTATTGAGGTATTAACGTTTGGTGTTTGATTGGTGTGATCAATACTGTGTACATAACCATGGGGTATTTTCGCAATAGTTTGGGGGATTTAAACTTGCTCATTGGGGGTTATTTATGGATCGTTGACTTGTTATCAACTCTTGCAGTAAGGTCCCGATCAGTAGTCTTTATTGTCGCACTGCAGGTACCCGGAGGTATACTAAGACCGCGCGTCCCATCAAGCCGATTCACGCAGTTGCAGCAGTTGTTCCATAGATCCACTGTTTGCAAGTGACTGAACAGTTGAATGTTACAGTTGCGTCAGATATAGAGATGGCAGTTGGCTGAAATAATAAGTCTTATCACGTGGAGGTCCAGCCTTATTTTGACAGCATTCAGAGAGCATTCCACTGTGGTTGATCTTTCAGCAATTTCAGCATTTTCAGAGTAGTTGGATACTTCGAATGTGTTGTTAAAATCTGATGGCTTTTGCTTGCTATTGATTAACATAAGAGTTCGCCACAGACCAACCTCAAATTGTTGCAACGATATGACAGTGAGAGCTATCAAAAGAAAGCTGGCCGTGACATACTTACTCTAATAGACTGTCAATCACGGAAGCCCGTTAAGCAAAAGCTTCTTCTATTCTATCTACAACCATCTGAACCATTTGAATCAATCTACTTTGTCTGCTTCGAAAAGACTGAAGTACACAGTTGGCGGGGTGAATAACCTTGGAACCGGCTTTGAGTTAGAGCGCATTTCAATGTTGACGTTCGAACCAATCAGTCGAATAGCTGTTGTAAGTATACTCTGTATATTTTAATATGATTGCTTGTCAGAAAATAAATAAATTGTCATTTTTTGACTCATGAGGTAGTCATGAGTTTATTGTTCTAATGAGTCCACGTAACTTTACTTCATCTCAGAAAAATTTTCCAAAATACCCATCCATCAACGAATATTCCTTCGGTCGGTTTTATATAATGAAAACACTTATTAGGAGACCATATAAGTCCAAAAGATTCATAAAAGAGCTGATTTCTATACCTCTAGGAATAGGTTATGACCTTCGTTATTGATAAAGTCTGAATTATGTAGCACTTGTCCTCAGTGGGCGAACATGTCTTTTTCAATATGATTACATGGCGAGACTATAACTTTTGGACGAACCAACCAAATGCTGTCTACCTACTTGAATCAGCAGTCATTTTTTGGAAAAGTAAAAACATTATCCAATCAGTCCGAAAACTAACTATGGTTGCGTCTTCTCAGTTGTTAAAATACAACGATGAGTAAGTCCTTTCTCCAGGAATGATCACTTCATTAATTTGCCGAAGGAGACTAGCTTTACGTCTCGAAGGGCAACGATTAAACGGTCTTCAAACATCCGACTCAGATATGAGAAACCGTAGATGGTTAGTAATGTCCTAAGAAAACCATCGATGAACGGTCAATAACTGTCCAGCACAGTGATTTTTAGGGTTAGCAATCTAATATGTAGAAGTTCGGACAACCAAATTTACACAACACAACGGTGACTGTCGTTGTTGCGATTACCAGGCGTACATGCTACTATGGTAAATGGTATGTCTTGGTTTCTCCCGTCCGTCAAGCCCAAAAAGTAATCAGGCCTCTCCACATAACGTCTATTAACTCCAGGAATCGAGGGGATCTGACCAAAACCGTTCAGATCTGATACTTCATCAGTATTGACGTACACTATCAGGTAATGTGTCATGAAAACTAGTCTAAATCGTTAAGCCATAGTCTAACCAACTAAACAAAATGAACCCTAGTGTCGGTTGACCTCGATCAACAACCCATTATCCAGGACATCGAGAGCACAACAGCACAAGCTGAACTTGCAGATGAAATAATGTACCAACCTGCCCTAGACTAAGATCTGTTGGGAATGCAGCGAGTGCTGTGCATCTATCATCTTGACTCATCTCAACAGTCAATGGCTTAATGGACTGATACCGCGTTTTGTTTAAACTTGAAATTGAATGACTGGCCATCACTTTCTTTTTTTCAGCTAATTGTCGTCTGTCGGTTTAGGAAGTGGTCCGACTTATGCAGTGTTCGTACCTCGTTAATCGATTCCTCAGTTTACCTAGTACCCTGTTTCTGACAGCAGGATTATTAACTTAGTCTTTCTTCGAGATGCGAGCAGCACTTCAAAGACAGCCATGATAAAAGCATGCAGCCTACAGATGTCTTATACTTTCATAGACAGTTTCAGTCATAGCGGACTGGTGCATAGTATACTCGCTTCTTGACTGAAAACCTATATCTCACTAGTATTAAAATCTAACTATCTAATATTGAAGTAGATGGGATGTTATTATAGCCTAAAACCTTTTGATTTAAAACTGAGTACTTCAGTCTCCCGCTTAAGTTGGTTTGTACGAATTCATCGACTGGTTTCGTTTGCACTCATTCTTTTTAGTTTCACTGCAAACAATGTCTTATATCACGTCGGATTACCTTTCAGCATATATAACGCATACTCTTATCGTCTTGTTCAGTGCATATTTTCATTGAACGTTTGATGTTATTTATCCATTTACCACCATAGTTATATATGTAGGAGAATGTATCATATCTCTTCGTATTAACTTAGCAAGTTTGTTAAATAGCTGCTTGTTCACTGTGACCTTATGTAAATTTCAATGTAAAATAATTATTCAGTCTTACAGGTATTGTGCTGCTAAACATTGACAAATTATTTAAGATTACTAACCGATTCAAATCATTATAAGCAGAGATGAGTAAAGGTCAGCAGTGTAATCCAGGAATCACGTTTCGTCCCATTTAAGACTCGTCGTCTAGATGTACCTGAATTCCAGCATGAGATTCAACTATGGGATCCAGGTACATCCAGCTGATGAAACCTAAATAGGACGAAACTCAAGTACTGGATTACACTGCTAGCCACCATTCATCTCTGCTTATAATGCTTGCGACTCAGAGCAATTTCGAGGCAATTCACATATGTCAATAACAGACTGATCGATTGCAGCCCTCAACTTTATTTAAAAAAATGCAAACTGCCAATACAAATGATTCAAGTTATGTTAGATCTTTCTGTAATTTTTTTTATCGATATATCAAAATTTTAGCATTACTTTCACTTGATCCTCCTTTCTGTTTTTCAGGTCAAATGTTTGGGACCACGTTTAGTTTTATTCTTTAAAACATTTGCTTTATTCTATGTTCTTTATCCGAAATATGAGTCGACTGTGGGTTATTGTGTTTTCAAATGTGCACCTATTTTATCACTTGTTGCATTTGTTTATATGTATGGGGTTAAGATACCAAACAATCAAGCCTATTCTTTAAAAATTTTTCTTGGTCTTCTATTCTCTTGTTTAGGCGATGCATTTTTGGTATGGCCTAGTCTTCTTATTCCTGGCACGGCTATGTTTGCCATTACACATATATTATACATTTACGCATTTGGTTTTCAACGTTTAAAACTATCTATATTGTTCATTTTACTGCCAATACTTCTCTGTGTATGTGTTTCTGTAAAAGAAGGACTAGACGGTATCAATACACTTGTTATTCCAGCTTATGGATTAATATTAGTAATTATGGTATGGCGTGCATTAGCCCAATTAACTAAACATGAATATTCTATACCATGGACATGTATAGCTTCTGCCGTTGGTGGATTACTATTTGGTGTATCTGATACTATATTGGGAATTTGTTTATTCTCTAGTGATATATCGCCATTTAAATGTAATTTAATTTTACCAACGTATTATGCTGGTCAGTTGTTGATTTCTGTATCTGTTGTTGATAGCCATTTAACATCAATAAAAACGAGTCCATATCATGAAGATAAAAAGCAGTAGTAGTTGCGTTCCTTTATTAAATAAAAAGCCTTTTCTTCCATCACCTGTTTATTTTCTCTGCTTTTTGACATATATTTGTCTTCATTACTTCTTTGTACTTTTTAGCTTGCTTATTATTTCACGATGTGTTCATATTGTTGTTCATAGTTGATGATAAATAAATAAACGCTTATTTTTGCATCTGTTATCTTGTTTTATTACATACCTGTCTATGTATGGCATTGTTTCTTGTTAACTAAATCATACTTCAATCAGATGTGGTAGGTAGTATAAAGGGAGTAAATTTTCAAAATAATCATACAATAAAATACTACACGGTATCAAATTTAATTTGAAGTTTTCTTTAATTGGGGAGATTTTGTCATAGTATATTTTCAGGTTTCGGTCAGCAATAGAGTCAAGGATGCATGTTTGGTCCTATTTAGGACTTGACAACTAGACGTTCATGCATCATATCAGAGCTATAACCTAGTATTTATCGCTGCGATGCGGATTCATACATTTGATAACTCCTTAGTAATATGAAATACGCCTCTTGAATTTTGGTGCCCATCATAATTCAAGAATTTACCAAAAATATCCATTTCTAAGCAATATCGATGCATCTATTGAGGATGTTTATGTGTCCACAGAGGCTGTGTTGAATATCAACAACCGGAAAATACAAACTCTTTCAGATAGCCGATTATGGTTTGATACAGCTCTTAGTGCTTCACTTTCTAATAAGACTATTCAGAGGGCTAGTATCCGTAAAATATACCCCTCAATAATTTGTTTTTCATTGATAACGGATTATCAGCACTACTTTCTTCGAAATAAAGTAGTTGTTAGATTACTTGCCATATCAAAAGGTGTGGCTACAATTGATGTTCACTTCTGCATTCTGTAAATATTAATCATAGGTTTATCTTTGACGTGTGGTTAAGTTACGACTGACTTTATGCTTTTACTTTTGTATCAGACTTCGTAGTTCTCTGTAAAACAAAACTCAATGTACAGAAGAAATCGGCGCCTGTCTCAATTCTTCTGAGGCACGAAAAGTTCTAGAGAGAATACCATCTCGTTTATCCTTCCCATCCTATCCGACCGATACTTATGGGCTAATAAAAGTATTAGGATTTCATGTCTTCCTTTTATCAAGTTTTATGACTTTAGTGTTATAATTCCGGTTACCTTTGGGGTTGGTGGTTCGGTTCCTATAGTTTGTGGGTTTCTATCATTATTTCCTTATACAAATAGCGAATGTATTGAAGGAATAAATGTTTGCAATCGTATGACTCGTTTTATTAGCGCTTTCCTTAGAGAAGCAAAATTGTTTGACAAAGTTTGCAGTTTATCTCTGCCTTTTTCCTCAATTTAGGACAAATAATATTTTATGAAGAAAGAGACACTTTAAAACTTGTTTGCATTTGAAGAATATTCTTCTAAGATGAAATCAATTCAATCGGGGTCCATGCACAGACGCAGTGATCGTTTGTTTCCTATTCATCCGCATAATTTGAATAAAGTTATACAAGATGAATGGAATAGTATTATGCAATGGTTATGTGATGTTTTATCATCTGGTGATATCATGTGTGAAATTAATCCAGTATTTACTACTATTCAAAGGTTAGTTATGTCGATACTATTACATTTAATAATCATTTTATTAATCTGGTTCTTAATCCACAGTGTATATTTGGAAACGTTTCGAGGAAGAGTATGTATTTTGATCGTTAATAACCAAATTTCATTCGCTTGTACATGAAATATTTAATTGTGAAATAGATCACTTTTTAGTGAGATAATTCAAAAGGACTTAATTTGCTGAGAAGCGATACAAATTTATGTTATGTGATAGCCACCTCAAATTAAATTTACACAACAACAATCTAGACATTGGGGTGGTAGTTTAGTAGTTGGACCACTCGGCTTCCAACCAGTAAGTTTCGGGTCCTAACTTCTTTCCATCTACTTCAGTTTGGGCATCCGAGTAGTGTCTCTACCACCCATGCATCCAAAGTATCGCTTAAAACTGAGCAAACAAACATGTACTTGGTAATTAAGCTACAATAAGGTAGATCATAGATCTAAACTTAACTCTTCTATGTCAGTCTGAAGGACACACATTAGTACAGAAATACTTCGCAGAATCGAATTTACAGATTAGTCGATATGACCACACTGATAAGTTTCCCGATAACCCATTCAAATCGAATAGATTTTCTAAAACAGAGTCACTAAATGACTGAATTTATCACTAGAGAATGTATTATGTTATCTTTATACGAGATATTCAGCTAACGGAGTATGCTTTAACAATGATTAATGGGAGGAAGCCGAAAAAAAACCGATCAACCTTTAGTACCGCATCCATTGTATTACCTATGAATATACATTATTGTTTAGATTGTGCAATCATTCTAATGTTTATTCATAATCAATGAAATGTCCTTTTTTATCGCTATCCCTCTAGATTTATCAATATATTTGGAATGCGTTTATCCAAAACACAGCGCATTGCTTTAATTCGTCTAACTGTAGCTTATATATGTTGTCCAAATATTGATACGCAGGTTATATTCAATGCGTTAGAGCTTTTAAACAAGTTGATGAGGTATGAGTATATATGTGTATGTGCATTTACTCAAATACTTAATGTTTCAATCACTTTGCATTTTTATTCAGTCATAGGTATAGATGATTAACTTATAATTAGTGAGTTTTTAATTCTGTGCATTACAGATATTGCTTATAATATAGAGTTAGTCACTCTGTCGTAGGCAACTTCGAACGTGGCATGAATCCGTAACTATTCAGGCTATAACATATCACATCGTTATAGCGATGTAAAAAAATCGATAAAACGAGAAAAAGGTGGATATTAAAAGAACATAATTCTAAAGAAACAGACACGATCGAAGAATAACTTCAAGATTTAGGTGTAAACAGATGATAAATTACACTAAGTCTCTGTAACTGGTTTTTAGCCCTTATCTCCTAAGTTCTTTAATCATAGATTGTGATTATGGTGCCATCTCTAACCTGAAAGTTTGCACTTCCTGAAACCATAGATCAGCAAAAATAACTTCAAGGATTGATACGATATCTTGGTTTGATCTCTGTTGGTTTCCAATCTAGCCACAATTGCACGTCAAGGTAGGCCATTGTTAGTCATGCTTAACGTATGTCTCAATTATCCGTTTTGATGAGGGTTTAACGGACTTACTTTTTCTTCTTAAACCATAAGAATACCTCGGCATTACTCACCTGGTGCTTCCACCATATGCAAGTAATGTTTCTTATACACTTATGATTGGATGCTTAGAACGAACTAATGTATCATAGTTTCACAGTTGTGAAATAACGCATAACGCATACACTTCAGTATCATTGCTTTTAAATATGCAGACAGACATCTCATACTACATTTGTAGTGTTTATAAATTAATATTTAATTGTTTATTATGTATAATTTTTTCATTTGACTCTTTTGTGCAGTAAATCATATTCTCTATCATCATCAACCTTGTCTATTAACTGGAAAAACTTCTTTGATATGCGAGAATGGATTGATGATGCGTGGCAAGCGAATTCTCACTTAATTCAACTGTCTAAGTAAGTTATAGTAATTATTATTTGTTCACTCAACCATGATGCTATCAGAATGACTAATTTATTACTACTTAATTGGAAGAACACATAGACCAACTAAATGATTACTACAGACGAGAGAACACTGGGAATCCATTAGTTACTATTGGTTCAGAGCTTTATTACCAATACATAATCTTGACTTTTTTAGTATTATTTCCAATGGTAAGCTTAATGTATTTTTGAATTAATTTCCAACGGTTTTATGAAGTACCTAAATAATGCACCTGCTGTTGAGAACTTTCTGTTTTCTTGTTCACCTTCACTGACGATAGTTCGTTGTTTATGCATAATTATATCCTATTGCATCAATTACGGTTACTTTTTCTAGAATACTCTCCAATATCTTTATTTTGGGATTTTAATTCTTGACAGCTTACTGTTGGCATGATGATATGTGTGTTTTTTATCTTTAATTTTGACTATCTACTAATACTTGGGGCGTTGCGTTAGATTTTTGCTTCTAGGTTTGAATAGTCCCAATGAAATATTTTGCACGATGAAAGGGAGTTTTATTTTCTAAGATATTGTTATAAAAAAGTGGTAAAAATTAATAGAACGGATCAATGATCCATTGTTTGCTTGGTTTTGACTATTCTTATGCTATGGAACAGGTAAATCACTCAGCTTTCTACCGGGTTATTGCAGGTTCAATCCTCTCTCCGCCTATTTTAGTTTGCGCAACCAGGTAGTATCACTTGTCCTCCCATACAAGTAAAATATATCTGAAAGCTGAGTACATAAATCTTTACTTAGTACATAAGCAAATTATTCGTTAATCATGCAAATTACTTAAATGGAAGATAACGTTGGATTTTAATGAATGATGAGCTCTCTTACATAGTGTCAACATAATGCAACGACACAATGTTTCCTGATTTTCAATTGTTTACAAGACAGATTTATTGATACAAACACTCAAATAAATCAGTATCAAAAGAGATCTGATCAATAGAATAGGTCTTTTAGTCTAGTTTTGATCACAAAAGTAAACATAATTAGTTACGTCATTTAACAAATAAACGATTAAGTAGTAATAGTTTTGTAGACTATTCACATCTCAATTAAAAATCTCCTGTTGAGCTGATTATTTTTTTGTAAATTAAAAAGAAGTCAACTGTACTTATCGAAATCTAGCAATTTCAAATTTACACAGTTTTATTATTGAATGTTGTTTATCCTTTCTTCATTGTTATAGGATATGATAAACATGTATTTATAATAATGGATAAATAAACACATGATTTATAATAAATATAATAACAAATTAATAAATATACATTTTATTTTGTTTATCACAAATATTCAATCGAATTTATACACATATAACTTGATAAATATCGTGTTTCTCATCACTAGGTATTAGTGTATCATGAATTTTATTGGTGGATATTTAAATGGTTTATACTTTTCAGCTGATTCCAATTAACTCCTAATTTGTAGTTTTGTGACCAATCGATTCTCAAAGTTTCCACCTTAAAGCTGCGAAATAATATCTTTAAAAGTAGAGGATATATGTTGGAACTACCAACTGACCAGTACAAATATTGGGTCAAATGTATTAACTAAGAGAGTTGTTTGTTTAATGAAGTGAAAATTCTTCATTTATTGAGTTTGTTGAAACTCGTGTTATTCATGCGACTTACCACCGCGAGTTATTATGGCTAAGGTTGAAGTAAATATAACAGAGGCTAAAGGTGATGATTCAATTAAAATATGATATCAGTCATCAGAATCATTGACTAGCGTATTGATTTATAGTTTTAGGTTCAGGCTTTCTGATTGTGATTTTCAGAACAGACATAATTCGTAATTGAAGACTTAAGGTGATACAGTTCGTATTCGATTTGAGTGAGGTATATGAAACATTTCAATTGCTTATGAGTTTTTGTACATAACTTAGGAAATAAACATCTTAGTGTTAGAGCCATTGATGAAATTCGATAATTTAGAGAAATTAGATAATGAATCACCCGATATTAGATTTACTTAGGATTCAGACAATGATAAGTTACCTTTTCTGGATTGCCTAGTTATAGAAGGGATGAAAATGGATATTTTGATGTGATTGTTTTCGGAAAGGCAACGCACTCGAACGAATATTAAGGTTTCGAAATCCTCACACTCCATCAGTGAAAAAGTATCAGTTGTCTTCAGCTTTTTAAGAACGGCACACACGTTGATGACAAGTGAAAAAGAGAACGTGGGACTAATGAACATAACCAAAATTTTTAAAATAAATAACATGGAATCAACAGAGTACTTTAATGCAACATAGAGGTGTTCTTTAAAACATTCGATATACTACTAAGCAACTTTGTTCATCTTAAAAAACAAAATATCTAAGGATCCACAATCTAATTCTGCCTAAATTAGAATGTTCAAACTACGACTCAGTGCACATTCGAGAAACTAGGATCAAAACAAGTATGAACATCGTAGAGCTGCTACGTGAACATCGAGGAATTTAGTAAAATTTGAAAAACTGGTCATAGATTCACGTGCTATAGTATCACGCCACAAGATTAACTTTGGTAGTATTGAAATTGTTCAAAACATTTTTAAGATCACAATGGCTCATGGCAGAAACACTCCATAATATATGGAATTCAAATTGTCTGAATAGATACAAGGGGCTAAGATTAAATTTTACTTTACCCTAACACCTACTCTCTTACTTCAGTCAATAAACTATATTAAATTTATCTATCACTGTTAACTAAATAGCATATTCATTTCTCATCAAAGCGAAGACGCTGATAAAATGCAGAGCCTTTTCATAGACCCCAAATGCCCTGGTATGGCCGAGAGCGGGATGGGTTCGCCCTCCCTCTCGAAATGCTCTCACACGTCCACGCGTATACAGCCTCTGCCAGGGAAGTCCTGCTCACTGCCTTCTCGTGGCGGGGGACGAAAAGCGAATGTCCGGCGCTTTAACCGGATCCCAAACCAAATCAATGGTGCACATGGGCTCCAGTATCCTGCGGGAACAAATGGAGTATGAACCAATTCCTTGGTCACCGGCTACCATGGGACTGCATCTCCTCACGATGCTCCACTGCCTTGTGGGTTACACCTTCAGGTCGAAGGCTCGGGGTGTGACCCCCTAAGACAACCACCTGCTTCGGTTTGGGCACCCGAGCAGTATCTCAGCCCGCACACAAAAACACTAAAACATGATAAACTGTCTACTTATGAAAAATATTCCTCTCGCTCCAAATAACAAGTGTGGCGCATATATATTTGGCGCACCCTTGTACCAATATGTATGTGTTCAAATAACACATGATAAACTTTTGATAGCACTGAGCGACCACGCCAGAATGTTTGGGATGCGTTTCTCCTCCTCTAAATAAAAGTTGTTCCTTCAAGACAGGTCTGCGTCAACACCCGAAGTAGTCGAACGCGTCGGAAATTTCACTCATCTTGGAAGTCTGATAAACCCTAATGGGTTATTGTTTGATGAAATCTCAGCACGGATTCAGAAAGCTCGTTTGGCTTTTGCCAACTTACGTCACCTAAGGCGAAGGCAAGATATCTGTCAATCAGTTAAAGGACGAGTATACTACGTAGCAGTTTGTTCTGTTCCACTTTAAGGCTACGAAACGTGGCCATTAAGAATTTAAGACATTCGTAAGCTACTAGTATTTGACCACAGATGTCTTAGAAATATTGCTCGCATCTACTGGTATCACCGGGTACGTAATAGTGAGGTTGGACTCAGAGTATTAGGGAATGATGGTAAGTCAGTTGATGAGGTTGGTTTACGTGTTACGTATGCCTGAACACTGATTCAGTCAGTCAGTCAGTCAGCTAAAACGTAGGACCAGGCACATATACGCATCGGTCCAAGTTGCCATACCTCATTAACACAACAAGATGGACACCGGATTCATAAAAGTAGTTAATTCAGAGGTGGTAATATACAAAAGGAAGACTGCGATAAGGATATAGTACAGGAAGAAAGAATTAGTTCGTAGAAAGAAAGATATGAAGCGACTTTAATCTCATAGTTTAAGGGAAGATAGTGTATACACCTATGTCATTGCGATCGATTCTGAGCCATGTCACCCAGAGTCTTCAACCATTGGTTACGATAGTCGTGTAGACCCCAACCGAGTAGTCTGCATCTACCAACATGGCTCAGACTAGAAGTTAGTGACTTCAAGTACTGATGCCACGTTTTGGTTGGGCCGCACCTAACTTTCTTCCAACCATGCCCAACACTAGTCAGCATTGTGCGTCGTGGTAATCAGTGTTCTGGAGGTACCTGAAAAGGAAATTGGATTAGAGATGGTCTTAGTGACCTGAGAGCGTGACCGCAGTGCCCAAGGGACAACTGCTTGAGGTCGGTCACACACGACCTTTTTATGGGTAATTCTTGTGTCAGCTCCGTACTTTTTGGGATATCCGTGGGATAAGATGAGGTGTGCATTTTTAGGGTCGACCTTTTCTAACCCCACCCCTTTTTGTGGGAAGGCAGCATCGCTGTCATGCTGGTTGTCTGAAGGAAACACCTTACTGATGTCACACCTCTGTACAGTCAGCAGTACGACTTCGCCTTCGGACCTTGGGTTTGTTGCTTTTAGTCTTACCGCTCTTCAGCCGACCTGTCTGACATGGTAGGACCTTGAGGAACAGCTGTTCCAGCGAGTATAGCTCGGTTGCTTCATCACGATAGGCATGTCCGATCACCACGTCAAGGTAGCAACAACGGTCGGAGTACTTTGTTGGGGTCCGCGTGACTGTCGTAACCAATGGTTGAAGACACTTGGTGACATGGCACAGAATCGATCACAGTGGCGTCGGTGTATACACTGTCTATCTTCCCTTAAACTATGAGATTAAAGTCGCTTCATATCTTTCTTTCTACGAACTAATTCTTTCTTCCTGTACTATATCCTTATCGCAGTCTTCCTTTTATATATTACCACCTCTGAATTAACTACTTTTATGAATCCGGTGTCCATCTTGTCGTGTTAATGAGGTATGGCAACTTGGACCGATGCGTATATGTGCCTGGTCCTACGTTTTAGCTGACTGACTGACTGTTGACAATCAAAATACCATGAGTTTCATACGATATTTGTCTTTAATTGCTTTTGTATAACTCATTTATTGTTTTAAAGGATAATAAAGAAGGGTTGTTTATTGGTATAGAGAAATAAAGTCTATTCTCTCTTTTATTTTAGTTCAATTATCTTTTATAATTTCTTAAAGAAAGATCATTTATTTATTTATTCGATTTTAACATTTTCCTTTTTCTCTTAATTAAAAAAAAATTGAAAATCAAACAGAACAGAATTTGTAAAATTACAACAGATCACTGTATTATGCTCAAAGTAAGTACTGTATGTAACTGTGGTTATTTTTTTATTTAATTATAATTCTTGTTATCAGTAGTATAATAAACATCCTATAATAAATTATGCTTTATACATTGTTTAGCTATTATAAAGAAGATTAATATTTTCATGTTTGCATAATAATTGTTTTTATTCTTAGTTATTTTATTTTAATCTATGGTTATATAGTTGTGTATCTGTGTATCTGTTGTTCATTCCGACAACTACTAGCAGCTTGTTCGAAAGCAGCCTAAATAGTATTGTGGAGTGTGGTTAGCTACTGTTTTGATATGTATATGTAGTCCTTATTGTAAGCTGCATCCTTTGACTACTATAGCTTTACTGTTGATAAATTATGATCAGCCATAAATTTGTTACTCAGCTTTGCATATGAAATGTCATAGTTATGTATCTATTACGACCTACTAGTTGCAGTGTATTGTTGTCCAGTACTATACCTGTTTAATCATTGAAATCATTTGACTAAATATTTAAAGGATCTATGATCACTAGACTGTACTTATATTCTTATAAGAGGTTAGGAAACTTGTGAGTTTGCATGACCTATAGATCATGTTGAGAATACAACAAAGTTAGTGGGCTTATCGTTAATGATTGGTTGAAGACACAACACTGATATCTTGATGTAGCGGTCACTCTTGCCTCTCATAACAAGCTAATTAAGTTATCTTGGTTGGGGCTCCGATTCCCTGAGGTCCCACTATATCAAACAGGTTGTTAAGGTATAACAATTTAAATGGTTTCATATTCATGTCAGGTCTTACACATTGACTGTGACGGACTGACTGTCTATTGCTCGTGTTATAATTATTTCAATAACCATGTTTTTTCTGTTCAACAGGTTCTTTCCGAAAAGTTCAATTGAAGAAATTTGGTTAGAATTTCGTCATCATATTTGTAGTGATATATTGACTGGAGCGCCGATAAGATATTTGGGTCATTTTTTAATTTATACACCATTTTATCCAAAATATTTTGATGAGATTAGGTAGGCATTTAGTACATAGAGTTTATTACTACACTTTTGCTCATATCTTGCATAAAATATTGGTATTGAGATAATGGTTTTCAAGGTTCTATGTAATTTGTTCATTCATCTATCAACTGTTCAGTTTTGGTGTATATTAATGCCTTTATATAAATTATAAACACCAATTAGAAAGGAGCGCCATTTCATTGAATATATGCTAGGTGGAGTTACTAACCGCATCTACCTTTTTTAGTAGTACATGTGTATGTGTGCTAGTAAGTATTTCCTACTGATCTTAATGGTGTTTTGCTTCCGTTAGTCAATAATTCTATGTTAGTTATAGATAATGACTGTTCATATAGAAAGAGACCAACTTTAGGGAAAACAAGTCACTTTAATTTTACTCATCCAGTCAATTTTACTGCTGCTCATTTCTTCATATCTCGGGATTCGATTTAGTTCGTTACTGACGTATATTACTCCAAACAGCGAATTCGTAGTTCTTTAACTTTGATTAGATTGTTATTTTCTCGTAACGGTGATAACTGTTTAGTCAATAGAAATAATATTTTATGTAAGGTATGGGTAGTTAAAGAACAAGGTTAAATCATTACTGGGTTTTATTTGTTTCTTCTGATATCATATTCACCACTTGACATCCTTATTGGTTCTTCAATATAAAGCTAGCTTTTGAAACCGTTTAAAAGTAGATGTGTCGACTATCGTTTGTTATGTTGAAAAATCATATATATTGATGAAGGTGTTATACGTTGGTAATATTAATCTTCAATGTTTCAAATTTGTGCGACTACTGAAGCTAGAGATCCTGAAGTTTATTATGACTTCTATGAAGAAGAATAGTTGAAATATTTAGGAATTCATTTTAAATAATCGATCCACTGGTTTTTAAGAATATTTAACTTTGTAAAATTGTGTCAAATAATGACTAAAACATGCTTCATATTCCATCTGCACTTGGAGTTTTTTTCATAAGGTTTTGAACATAGTAAGCTGTTGATCATGATGATATTTTTCTAGGCATCTTCTGGATTATTTAGTAGTTAGCTCCGATAGTCATTTTATTTCTATCTTCAATATGGTGGAGATTTGTAGCTTAGGTGGGTATTTTCGGTGTTCTTACCTTCTTTAAGCTGGATGGTTTAATTAAAATGACTTTATGGTTGTTATAGATAGTACCATCGGTATCTATTTAAAGTGGGAGTGAGCCCGCTTATACTTTTGTTGAAGAGTTGCAAACTCTGTAGCTTTAACTCATATACACGTCTATTTAGTCGGCTTTGAGCCAACTTGTTTATGTGAGGATTTGTGATATTACCTGGCTGCCCAAACTAAAGTAAGCGGGGGCATTTTGAACTTGCGACATACTGATTGAAAATCAAGTGTTTTAACCACTGAATCATCCCTTCGCTCAAACAAGTTGAATCAGACAAAATCATCTTATGATATTTATATGGCTTAAACCTTATTCAACCAATATGTCATAAGATGAGTTTGCAAGTTTCTCACTATTTTCATATTTCGTACTTTAGAGTTTTCGTTTTTGATTAGTTTGAAAAAGAGGTTCTCTGATTAGTGGTGAGTCAAAAAGCTGATCGGTAAAACTACCATGAATACTGAAATTCATCAATAGCTTTCAATTTCGTTGTTTACTAAATAGCCATAGAACACTTATTTATTGAAGCAGTGTTACATGTTTCGGATTGTCTCAAATTGTAATGTATCTTGCGGAAGTTGTTTATCATTCTTTTATATGTGCATACACCCTAAATCTTTTCTGGGTTATAATACTACATAAGGTGCAAGAGTGTGGATGGTAAGTGGGATAAACATAATATCAGTTCGTCCTCCATGCTATACAACTTGAAATTATAAAGAAGACTACTTGAGACTTTATCCAGCTGTGAATTTTTCTCGTAGAAAATACTGTCTATATTCACTCTAAGTTTAACCATTATTTTTAATGTGAAGTACCCAACTATGATGATGATATAACTTTCATTGTTATTTTTCAATTTGCCTCCTATTAATTATTTTTGTTTTCTCATAACTCTTCCATTATTTGTAGTCGTGTTTGGTTAACAGATATATTTGATTTGTGGTATATGCACCCTGAATTAGGAAATTTTCGTGTAAGTTAAATAAACAGTTGAATACAAATATTCTTTAAGATTCTATATTACCAATGTATATATATTAGTACAGTTTAAATACTAATCCATATAAAGCTTTTATATGCGGTGCAAAATTTAGGATCTACTTGACGAACATTACATTTGTCATTGTAGTTCAGTCATCTAAATAATCGAAATTTTGGTGTTCGGTTGAGGATTTGTTTTTTATTTAACCTATTAGACTTTAAATAGCCACATGGTATCATTGTTCACCATTCGTTAGGCGGGTCACAAAATTGTGAGATCTCCAGGTATTTTCATTTTGGATCGTCAGAGCGTGCCAACATATTTTATGCTATTATAACCATGCTTTCGTTCCGTTATGCCTTGTCAGAAATTGACTACATCCTCTATTTTTGTCCAATCTTTATATCGACAAATGATAGTGGATATGGAAGTTGCGGAAAAGTATGATAAAAGTATTTACATGTCACTGAAATTACTGTTGTACCATGGCACATTTGATTGAATCATAATGTAAAGTAGAAATTTCAATACCTCACGTTGTATCCCCGTCCTTTATGGACAAATTAGTATCATATCGGTGCGAAAGTGGCGTAGATTGATTGAGTTGGTGCACAACTAGTGAATGTATTAAAGGTCTTGCTGAACAAACTTATGTACAGATAGTTGATTGGTTCATTTAAAATATTCAGAAAAATTATTACTATCATTAACATCATTTGTTTTAACTGTAATATTTTAAGTATATCTTCACCATTTTATAAAATAAAGGAAATTATCCGAATATTATGTTATGTTTCTCGTATTGGTCGTGGACGAATCGATTGGGAACCACATATGGAACGTATATTTACTGGTCTTTCAAGAGCTATCACTTTAAATAAAAAGCCAGTACATGGTGAATTACTAAAAATAGAAGATATAGAATTTTACGCTGAACTAATCATGAATACCATTGGTCCTGATCGTTCAGATTGTCAATCATCAGTATTATATCGACTGGAGCAATTATTAAAAGTTTGTATGCATATCAGTTATTTTCTCATTAAAAAAAATCAGTTTATTGCATAATCTTTTGTTTTGCGTTTCTAATCAAAAAATAGTCATGTGTATAGGATTTATTGGTATTATCCCATATAAATGTATATATTCAATATACATTCAATATAATATAAAGATAATTCAACAAAAAAGAATTAAGATTTGTTCATTGCGATTGATTTTGAATGGAACACCAATATTTTCACTATTCTATGTAACGTGTTATTGTTTGTCCAAAAACTATACGGAAATGGTTGAATTTTAAAAGTTGACATGTATAACAGCGAAATAAACTGTCAAATAGTAGTATGTAGACCACATTGCAGTATGATTCGAAGCTTCTAGCTCATTGGTCAGCAGTCTGAAATATCCGTTTTGATTGTAAGATACGAACGTCTTGAGTTCGGTTGTTTATGAGATTGTAGATGCATACTGTGTTCAGTGGTCTCAAATTTTGACGAATTAACTCTATTGAACGGTTTCATGTTTTTCAGTGTTAATCCAAGTAGTGTAAGTCTGCGATCAAAACCCATTTAAGATCTAATCAGAAAGTCAAAAGTTCACTATACTATGTGATTATTTTCATTTTATGTTTCGATGAATGGTTTTTCGTCACTTGTTTAACCACATATATTGACCTTACCTTTGATTAACTAGTGTATAGTTGTATTTAGTCCTTTTGGTCTCTAAAAAATAGTTTTCATCCAAGTTGATACTCAGTGATTTCTTGTAAATTCTTAATGTTTACTAACAACGATGCTTGACTTACTCAAAACCGATTACACCAGCCCGTAATAGATGAATCGCATTAAATGATGATTATCAGTACGGTGACTTCGTGAATTCGAAAATGATATTCATTTTGAATAATAATAATAACAATAATAATAATAATAATGTTTATGCTATTTTGTTACAACTTACTTCCTCATATCGTTTAAATACTTTTATTTCATATATATATATATGTATAGTCTGTTGAATCATTCTATCATCCATCATCGAGTCAAATTGAGGCAGGGAAATTGTTAAGCTGTTTTATATTGAAATTTCTACGTTGTTTAATTAGTCGTTTACGTGATGAATTATTTCCGCCAGTTGAAGCATTGGATTTGGGCTACACACCGCCTGAGGTAAGTTATATTCTAATTTTTAATCAAAGAGGATTCATTGTTGTTTTCACTCCCGGAAGTATGTATTGGAAAACTTTATTGGTAATATCTTTCTTTTTTAAAATCTCGGATCGTTGAATTTATTCTAGTGGCTTTCTATTATTATAGCTATAGTTTTCATTACCGCATTATTATTTTTAACAAAGTTTTAGCCACTTTTACACCTGGTAATTTACGAATTGAATAACTTTGTAAACAGTAAACGAGAAAATGATGTTGGTGTTTTAGTTACATCTACATTTTGTAGACCTATAACATCAGAAGTACTAAGATCGTACTGTTATTCATATTCTTAAGCAGTTAGTTTTGATTTATTTACAAATCTAAGTTATGCTTCAATTGCGCTCTCAATTTCTACCATTTAAGATGTTGCTTACGAAGTGGTCGAAATGATGTTATGTTATGGTAAATTCCACACTTAATGGGGTGAAGATCTATCTTCTGCTTTAAAAAGTTACACAAACATAACACAACAACTCTGAACTTAATGAGGTGTGAAGCGAGAACGATTTAAACATTGTGTATGACCACGTGCAGTGAGTGAAGGCTGACTTTTTCGAGAAACATCTCACCGTCAACAATAAAACCAACAACATTACACAAAACAACTATCTGTGTAGTTGATAAAAGTCATTGAGCAAGAAACAGCGAAAAAATCTATTAGTCTGTCAAGAGAAGAAGAGCAGAGGGTAATTTTACGGGATGGGGTTTCTAGAGCTATGGTGAAGTTTTTTCGCGAGAGAGCAAACATTCAACTTTTATCATTAGAGAAGGTGTTTTTGGGTGTTTTCGACACTGGAACAATAAGCTCCATCAGTTTCCGACTTGATGCATTTCTTTTCCCATTGGAACATTTTATTTTAGTTTAAATTTTCCATTTAGCGTTAAAATATTTTTAAGACCATTCATCGACTTATCAGTCAAAGTTAAGGGCGTTTTTAAGATCAGTTTAATTTGATGACAGTTTCTTCATTTGTCACATCTGCATTCAAGGTGGGTACCTAAAGTTTTAGTGAAAGGTTGTAATTAATTGATTTTAGCCTTATTGTGTTTACCGAGTCACTCATCCATACCATCCGAGATCTGAGGGTTGTGCATTCAACCCCTAGAGAAGTCGTGGGTGTACACTTCCGTGAGTTCCAAATTAGGAAAAAATAGCTGTTTAATTTACACTGTGTTAATCAATCAGTCAATCCGATATCGGTCAAATAATATGCTCACACTATTAACCATGGTTTGACTTTACTAAGTAGTGTGATCACGTCGCTGGTTGAACGTATGGCTTAAAATTCTAGGGGTAGAAATATATGTGAACAAGTGTACAGTTATCTCTCGATTCGGTTTAGCCAGTAAGATTTTCTTCTCACCCAAGTGATCGGTTGAACTTGGGTATAATTAGCTGGCGTATCAGCATCAGAATCGGACATCGCACACGTAACATTAATTCTGAGATATCAGTCCGTGAGGAAGAAAATTTCAATTATTACTTTCATCTCATATTTTTATTACTATATTTGAAAAGAGTCAAAGCAGTGTCATTTATGTTTTCTTATTGATGCTTATTTCGTCATTATCTTTTTTATGTTAAGCGGATATATCAGCTATTACGGTTTTAGAAGCATATATTAACACTGACACAACATATAATATGGCTTTTTAGTTGAAACTTACTCCAAACAAAGTCTCAAATCTGGTTATGTTTAGCACGTGATTGGGAGTCAAACACCCCATCACTTAATGTTTGCTTTGCAGATTCGAACTCACAGCATCAGATTATTTAGTTTAACCAGCTGAATAGTAATCGTTGGCTACATATGGAATAAAAACAATGGGTCTTAACTTGGTCACACGTATTTGGGTTTCGTCACTGTATTTCATCTTGCTAGTTCACAGTTTCTTGTCATTATGACGTATGTGTATATTTTTTATCTTGTTTTCTCTTTTCAGTTTTATCTGTCTGTGGAACAAGTTGATCAAATTGTTGATTTATTTACACCGATTTGTTTAGATTACTTTTTATATTCAAAATCTGATGCTGTAGTGAATACCACAGTGAAAATTATTCCACTGTTATGTAAACTACGTCCTTGTCGTGTTATGCCATGTTTACTTAATAATCTTGAATCTGGTTTAACTAAACTGGAAATGCCGTTACGTTTCACTCGACCATTGCACGCTTTAACCTATTCAATACAATCATTAATTTACGTTAGATTTCCGTTGTATCCACGTGGACCATCATCGTCGTCCAGTGTGTATTCTGTCAACGAAGATCCTGATAAATTAGAGGACGGTATTGATGATGAATATTATGATAATGATGACATTGATGCAGAAGTTGGTGATAAGGAAATGAAAGAAGGAAATGAAGATGAAACAGTTGATGATGATGACGAAGGTGAAGAAGACGATTCATTAACATCATCTTCATCCTCGTCATCATCAGATGTAGATAATGATAAATGTAACGATACACTTAAATACCATAGACCAAACAATCATAGTTCTAATAAACTTGTGAATGATACTACTGAAAGGCTTACAATGAAAAAGCGAATTTTTCAAAAGGTAGTTAATTGATTTAGATGTTTACCTTATTCGATAATTGTTTCACTAAAATGTTCACTTCCCCTCAAAAACCACAATTGTTATGACGTTTGTAGAAGTCTGGAGGTGTTATCAGTGGCATATTCGTGTGTATTTATTTACCTTTTTTATTGTTATCAGAGAACATAATGTTGTATTTCTCCGTCATCATAGTTTATTAATAACGCATGTGCAATCTCTCCTCATCTTTGTTGCTGTTTGTCTGGTCTTACCGGTCTCCCACATTGTCCAAAGATTCCATGTACGTATAAAAATTGTTGCTCTGGTTGTTAGAAAGAGCATCGGCCTCATGAATTCCGAAGAATCTCGGCTTTCATCATGATACGTCATAATTCTTCCTTCGATTAGGAGGGCAGAGTTTAAATATTTAATTTGTTTAATCTCGTTGGTGTTTTTTAGCAAGACTTTTTCTACGGGATAGGGTTGCTAACCCCATGCCTAACCCTCCTCCTTTACCCGTGCTTGGGACCGGCAATAACTCTAGAAGAGTTACAGGCAGAATTATAGGACTCATAACTTTTTTTAAATAAAAAATTATTATGTGTATGCGAACTAAGTTAAATGCAAATGTGACCAGCCTTTAGACCACTGATACCTTTTCTTGTTAAATATCCATTATTTTTAATTTCGCAGACAATTTACGAAGGTTAGTTTTATAATCATGGCATTTAGTGTAGCTGAAAGTATTCTAACAAGAAAATAATTTATTGACTTTCGATCATTAAGTTCGTGGTTCGAACCCAATCTACCTACTTTAGTTTAGGGTGACTGGGTGGTGGCATTAACCCTTACACTAAAAACGTATTTCATACCCAAGTACTTGGTGAATGTGTTTATTTAAATAAATTGATGTTTTACTCTAGATTGTTTTTTTTAGGTTTTAAACCCTAATAACACCGGTTATTGATTACTATTTCATTAATTTCTTTTTGTCTCATGTTTACGGACAAGTGAGTTCTGTCGGTCAGGTCTGGAACTTGAAGTGTTCTAGACCGATATGAAACTACTACTTCAATAGTTTGACAGCGCGATCATAGATGCTACCTAATTGATTACAGGTACATGCTTTGCTAGAAAGCTCTCAAGTTTCCTACTCATCACTGTTGACTGTCAGCTCTCTTAGACAACAATACTAGGCGTATATGAGAGTACTATTTTCCAAACACAATTGCGATTTCATATTGTTATCACTTTATTTAACTCTGTATGTGTTCTTTTTACTACTTTAGTCCTCATACAAACCGGCTTACACTCATGTTTCACCGTCTGTTCGTCAAAGTCATTTAAAAGCCTTCACTTATTTATCTGGTCGGGCCGAACTGAATCGTGTTCTACAACTTCTTTCACACGGTTTGGATATGAATTACGCAGATCGATTTAATTATTCTGTATCATGTTTAAGTCGGATATGTAAGTACTTTTGTAAAAAGTGTGTAACCATTGTGCACTAATTTTTTGAAGACAAACATTCATTTATCTATGATGGTCGGTGAGACATTTTGTCGATTGTTTAAAGTAAAACTCGTTTATCTGCTTCTGTATACTTAACCTGTTCCTTGGCCTTTTTTACCTTCGTCTGGTTGTTGTCGATTGTTGTCTTCTTGTTTATTTTTTCTTCAATCTTAACCAAATTATATACAGAGATCCACTCATTACTGTAGTGCTTGTTGGGTCCATAACCTCGTGACATTTTGAAGTTATTGTTCCCTTCATCTCTCTCTGATTGCTCGCCACAGAGTTTTCCATTTCTTCTAGTAGATGTTGTAGGTGTCGGAACCTGTTTTTGTGAACTGTTTTAGCTGTACTTATCTTGTTTTCATCTCGAAGGAAGGCTGTATCAAACGTCTCTATTGTTGTCTGTTCAGTTATCTTGTTCCTCTGCTTCAGTTTCTGTTTTACTGCGATTGGGTTGTGGTGTGAATCCATATAAGCTCTTCTCTGTTTGCCAATGTCTTCCATTAACTTTCTGTATATGTTGTTTATGCAGATGTGATCAATCTGGCTTTCCGTAGTGTAATCAGATGAAATCCATGTAGCTTTGTGTAGCGTTTTTGGGAAAATACTGTGTCGCCTATCACTATGTTGTTGGAAGTACGTAGATTTGCCTATCTTTCACCATTCTCTTGTTTCTCCCAGTTGTCGCTTGATGCGTTGTGATACCTAGCGATGTTCGTACTTACCTTGTTGTTCAGATTTTATCCATTTATTCGGAAACTAAATAATCCATGAGTCAAGTAGAGAAAAACACATTATACTTCAAAACACTACAGGTTCTTAAAGCAATATAACCTAGTTAATAGTTTTTCTTCTCTGACTAAAGTAATATAATACATTCAATTAGATTGCTTAAAAATCCGTAAAATCAGTTTAGTTAAAAAAGTCTTAAGGTTTAGTTTTTCAATTAATTAAAAAGCTTTAATAATTTAGCAAATATTGTTAGTCAGTCAGTCATGAAAATAGTGAAATAAATATTTATGATCAGAACGGGTTTTGTGGAAATTGTAGTAATTTCAATAGTTGAGATCATGAATCGATTGAAGCTAGACCACCATGGAAAACCTGAAAGCACTGGACGGCCGTTCCGTTCTTTTGTGAAACTCCTCAGCAATGCGCATCCACGACTCATGATCTCGACTATTGAAATATTTATGAGGTCATCTAAAGACGAGAGAATTAACTAGACGAAATCTTAATAGGTTAATTTAATAATATCAATGGTAGTAAGTACGTAAATGAGACCTTTAGAAATAGAGAATATTCTCAGGTTACTAGTTTTTAATAATAAATACTTTCCAATAGTCACAGGCGTTTGTTGAAACCATCATGCGGGTATTACTAATGTTGGATGTATAACACTAGGTAAAAACGGCGAGTCCATTATTGATTTGATAAATTTTCTTCGAATGAGGTTGTTGGGACATGTGTTGCGTATGTCCAATCGCCGCCTACGTCTGTACGTTGTGATGACTGATGTAGATGTAAGTTTAAAAAAGCTAGGGCTGGCTAATATTTTCTTCTACTTGATCATGTTACTTTACTGATGTGTAGTGTGATAGGTTGGACTAGTGGGCATGTGTGCCTGGTTCTATGTTGCGTACGACTGACTAATTGACAGGAACAGACCATATGGCTCGAAAATAAAAATTCCAATTTTCGGAGGATGAAAATTATAAAATAATGACAAAACTCAAAATGCAAAGGATTATGAAAAGTTAGTTCAAGGATGCTGCTTAGACCGTTTTTAAGCTAACCAAGGGTTACTATTGTTTTGGGAAATCTAACTTCTGATACTACCTAGGTTGATGAAGTTTCACTACATTTTGAACTAGCTTAACATTTGCATCTACTTTAAATATCTCGTAGTCCAGGGAACCCTGTAAATTGTTCCGTAATAATGAAGTAACTGATGTAATTTAACAATAAAGTACGGTGTTCAGTTTCTCATCTTTGAGTAAATCATGTGTGGGTTTTGTACTTCGAGTGACGACTGCATCATAATAAAAGCCAGTTCTGTATAAATTAAAAAAACAGTAATTTTCAAAAGAAATCAATTTTAATAGTTGAATTCATGAGTCAATTGAAGCTAGATCACCATGGAAAACGTGGAAGCACTGGACAGCAGTGGAGTTCAACCAGGTCCATTGTAAGATAGTAACTCACAAACGACAATGGTGTATGTGTCGCTCGATTTCGTGGATTGGTTGAAGTTAGACATTAACACCGTTGGATGCCGGTCATCTCAGTGGTCTAGTGGTTAAGCGTTCGTGCACGAGACTGACAGGTCCTGGGTTCGAGTGTCTCGAGTCGGGATCGTTGGTACATACTGCTGAGGAGTCTCACAATAGGACGAAACGGCCATCCAGGTTTACCATGGTCACTCATGATTTCAACTACTAAATTACTATAATATCCACAATAACCCCGTTCTTTGATTAAAATCAATTTTAACTAATCAACACATATCTTTACATATTTTTGTCATTATTGTTTTTTTAATTATGTAAAGAATATCAATAAAAGTTGGCTTGTAATCTTTTAATTATAAATAAAATCTTTACTAATCTATTGGAATTTAACACGATTAAAACAACATTTTAATTGTAACTCTATATTTATTAACTGATTTGTTGGTTTAATGATTATAACATTTTAAGAATGATGGATTCTGACTTCCATACTCTACCTATTTCAATTTATCTATTCAACGTAATATAATCATCAGTAAAGTTCATGGTCAAGTACAATAATCTCAACTTGTTCTTATTAAGCGATTCATCTAAGAAGAATTTCTTTTCAACAATATCATTTGTGAAAACTGTATAATGATTTTACATATGTCGATTGCTTTTAAATTAATGTAGACATAAGTCATGTATGCTTAGTGATGTGTGAGCGAGAATGATAATAATTGGTTGTCTGCTTAGTCGGACATGTAGATAGTCTGACAGGTGTCAGATGAGTTATATATTCCCCTATGCTTATAATTATTATCGATTGTTCATTGTTGTTGGATTGTGTCGGGTTTTGGTGTAGAGATTTAGTTACGTTCTAGTCAGGTCAATCATGTGTTCTTGACCTGAGTTGTGTTGAAGTCCTGTAGCATAGACACTGGGAAGGAATCTAGTGTAGATATTCGTCTAAGGCAAATTAACGTCCCATACGTGTAAACGTGTAAACTCACCCATTATAACACTAGACGAAGTCAAACCCGAGCGTTATAACACTTAAATTATAGTTAAATATCATTAGTAAGTGTGTAGTTTGTTTTTCTATTTAACTATATTAGTTTTTTTGTTTACCCGTAGTATTAATTAAGTAATGTAACATACATTCATATATTGAATAGTGTGTCATGTTTTCTTTCTTATGTAAATTATTGATACTAAAAAAATGATGTTTTTGATGACGTTACATTTTCTTAGATGAAGTAGCTCAATGGATAAGCTTTAATTATTGTTTTTTTGGATTGATCACTCAGTGGTTAAGCCGATCAAATTTTACTCACCAAGTCACCCAATTTCAGGGACTTCGGTTTAAATGACCGGGCAGTATTACCTATTATGTGAAGTGAAACTAAGTACATAAGTGAGCTACTCAAACTCTGAAGTAGATGGAGTGGGATTTGAACGTGCGATTTCATTCACCTTAATGTGTAACCTCACTGTCACAATGTATAACAGGTTTATTATCAGTATTTTTATCATCCTGTAAAAATAAGTATATATATTTGCGATTGTACAGCTTTGAAAATGAATTCGCCGAAAAGAGAACTCTTTGCTGATTTAACCTTTTTTCTTTAATGTCTTAATGGGTGCATTCCGTTTAATAATATGTTTTCATCATGGGTTAAACCCTTAACAAAAAAGTCTCTGACTTATAACTATTTAATAAGAAACAATATCAAATCAGTTCACATTTCACAGACAGTACAAAAATGTTTTAAATCGATAAGTGTGAAAAAGTAAACAAAATTATGAGTATGCACAAATCTGTATCAATAGAATTGTTAAACAAACGCAGTTTACATTGGCTTTTGATATTTTTCTTATTGTCTTTTTTTTTGTTTATTAGTCCTTTCAACGCCTATATGGGATTTCTCAACTATGCAATTTACTAATAACAACAATATCAATCCAAATCATATAACCACTGAAAGGATAATCTCGGAATCAAATGACGTAGAAGATACTGTCTTCATGATATATGAACGTATTTTGAGTTATTTATCCATATTAAATGATGATAGTACAAATTCTGTAAATTTACAAAGTATTTCACATTTATCGAATAAAATGTATCGACCACAAACTGGACCTCCTAATGGTCATCCACGTTCATATATAGATACATGTCAAATGAGTAGATTAACTGGTCTGTGTGTTGCATTGGGTTTATCTACATCATCTAATTCACAATTACGTTGTCGATTAATTAGATTGCTAGTAGATAGAATATTTTCTTGTCAATGGTCACCAGATACATCACGATTAATTGGTTATCAAGCATATTGGCTAACGATTGATTCATCTTATAATGACAATAATAACAACATAAATCCATCAATTTATGCTTTGAAGTTAATATGGTCTAAATTTATGGCCATTGTAAATGAAATTGAAAATGGTATGTTTAACACTTTACTATATTCAGTTATATACATTTAGGTATTTTTTAAGTAGATTACCTATTCAAATTTAACACTAAAAAGCTTTTTTTCACTAGCCCATGACAAGTTTATTGACCAGTAGTAATTGATCGAATCTTCTGGAAATTTTTTGTTTACCCAACCAGTCGATTGACATGGCGTTGGTTTGCACTTTGGTGGTTGAAGGTTATGATTTCGATAGGATTATTTTTCATATAACTTAATGACGAAATACAAGTTTATATACCTGGCTTGAAGTCATATGTGGCTAATAGCAGTCATTAGCTGTGTTAACGGGAGTATTATAGAATCAAGAGGTTATCAATCATGAGGAAGTGATCTTCAGTAATTATTAACAAGCTATATTTCAAACTGATAGAAACACATCTGTTTTGTCAATTCTGTAAGTCTTATTCTCCAGTATGGAAGTCTTGGTACTCATGCCCATATTCATATCCATCTGGATGAATTCACACTTACCTACTATGTTACACTGATATTAGACAATTTATTTATTTCTATTTTTTAAAACTTGCTTAATATTGGTAAATTATTATTACATAAAAACAGCTTACTGTATCTGCATAATATTTGTAACATAAAAGTTGATATATTTATGTACATGTTTACATACGGCTCATACACAGCGTCATATATGGTCCAGTTTATGACTTTTAAGTCTCACAATGAGTGTGTCTTGTACTGTTTCGCTAATGAGTCGGAATACAATACTTCATTGCCAACTCACAATTCAGCACAACCATTGTTTAACATCGTCCCTATTTGAATTATCTACTCGTAACCTGGTTGTTGACTTCAAACATCTCGGAGCTTCCCACTAAAAATTTCAACAGAAGTCGATCTGTTTCATTCCGGACATCAATGAGTACTGGATTCCAAGTTAATTGCTTTATGTTAATAGTTAAATTTTAACCGCTTACAATTTATTTGTTTTTCATAAAACTAAATTTCTCAAATTTGAGATCACCATTATTGAATTTCTTACTATCATCACTTTTTGTTAATCATAACAAAACAAACTATACATAATGTATTTCATTTTCCTTTATTGTTTATATTATGCTAACACTACTTCCGTGTTTTACTGTGTATACACTTAAAGCATTTCATGTTGTTTAATCTCCGGTTGTTTTTTGTTGAATGCAAACTAATAAATTAAGTGTAATGCAGAATAGTTCCTTGAATTACGATAATAACGACAACAAAACATCAAATTCTAGGACACATGTGTATCATCAGCTGATTAAGAGTTAAAAACTACAACATTCAAATTGTATTTTTAATATTTATTAAGTGCTGTTAATTCGTGTAAATTTATAACTGTGAAAAGTAAGTTAAGTAATTAGCATACATCGATTAAATGTGTTTCCAATTATTCTGATATAATAAATGGCTATTTCTTTGGTACACTATCATAATGCGTTAATACGATAATGAGATTAGTCACGTTATATCAGATTCAGGGTTAATGACCCAGAATAGGGAACCAGATTAACACTAGATATTACTTTATTCGACACAATTACACGAAGTCGCATTCACTGAGTTTGGAGTAGAAATATGTGAGAGGAGAACTAACTCTCTGCCGTACCAGGGTATTTGGCGTCTGCATAAACTATTGACTTTTATCTCCATCTTCAAGTGATAATCTGCCTATCTTTTTAAACAATATTCAAATATATAATTACATACTCTGGGTTACTAACGTAACACGCTACAAACTGATTCAAGTATAAGTTTTGATGAATTGTCTAGATTTAAGCTGTTGCATTATATTTAACCACTAGTTACGTTAGTTTGTAGTACTACTTGAAGTACACGTAGGTTATAAAGATCTTCAATACAATGCCCAAAATGTGTGCATTCGGTTTTCTTGCTGCCTTAAGTACACTCTTCCTAGGAATCTTGAACTGTAGAGCTCAACGTTTTTTACCAGTTCCCCTAGCTGAGATATTCGTGATTCAAGCGATCTTTAAACATCGAATTTAATCTTAAAAAAGAAATATAAGTTTAATCTCGATTACCAAAGAAATGATTCTAACCAGTTGATTTTCACTAACGTTTTTGTATACTAACGTTTCTGATTTCGGGTTCTTTTTTAAAAATTCCTTCACTTCTTATATTGGGATCGAACCAATTTACATTTCTCTTTATACATAATTCTATACACTTCATAACCTCGTAAATTTAATTGATGTTTTTCACTTGGTTTTTCCCTTTAGATGGATCTTACATTTATCACTATCGCGCAGAGCCTAGGCTTCTTTCTTTATTATATATTCTACCAGGGTTTATTTGTGCATTACCACCGGAAAGTTTAATTGATCCAACTATCTATAAAGAGTTTATTGAACCATTAATTATCCTACTTGGTAAATTATGTTATTTATCAACAGGATGTCTTGTCAAACCAGATTGGAGTCATTTTACATCTCTGAATAATATGAATCTAGAATATAACAAACTTGTAAATGCATGTCCTGCCTTGTCTGAAGCATCAGCAAGTTTTCTTGCTATGCTACTGCATCGTTTAACAAGTTACAGTATTGATTTTCGTCGTTTCAATTTACTAGACAATATTGTCGGTGTAGATGAACAACAACAACTAAATAAAGTTGATGCGTATATTTCATCTCCTTGGTGGAGCCCGTTTGTCAATTTGAAATCCATTGTTAATTATTGTTACAATCATAAGAATCAGAAACAGTACAGTTTTTGGTTTAAACCGACAAAAATGACAACTTCTTTAGCTCGAAAACTAGTTAAATCATTTTTACATCCCGTCATGAAAGAATTAGAGAAAATTCATGAGAATTTAACCTCTTTATTACATACTACCACTACTAATGATCATAATACTGTTAACGGAATAAACTACATTGAACAACGGAACCGGTTCACGTCATTAACAATCTGGATGAATCACTTAATGAATGGTTTATCTGATGCTTTAGCACCTCGTACAAAAAACCTTAGTGTGAACGAAATACGTATTGGACAACATTTTATGCCATGGCATGGTCTATCTAACCTAATTGATCCTCATGAAGTTTACAACGTAATTTCAATCGACGATTTGCAATCATCTTCTGTATCCGATTGGGATATCTCTTATTTTTATATGAGTAGTAAAAATGATATGGGTGAAGAGTTACGTGATGCAGCACTTAAAATCGGTTTAAAACTATTGGATGTGATTTCACAATTGATGAAAGAAACTGATGATAATTTGATATCGTGCCATGACAGAACTCGTGGTGATGAGATTGTCGATAATGTTTGCGATAATTTGACTGGTAGTTTTGGTGATATAGGTGTTTCAGAGAAATTAAATGACTGTAAGTATTTCGATTGTCTTCACTTTTTATGTTATACTGAATTCTCCTGATTTGTATAAACATAATTCATGCTAGTTCATTTTAGTGACGACTACGTGAAGACAAAAAAAATAATGTCTTACCGAATATTAGAACTATCATTCCAATTCGTCACCTGTGGCCGAAAACGAGGATAGAATGAGAATAATTATTGAATCATCAGCTAGGTAGTGAACGTAGGTTCAAGGAATCAGATTCATTAACATAGTTTATGACATTCTAGGCTTTGTAATTTAAGCTATGAATTGCGTACCACTGGCAAACTAAGTAATTTTCAGGCTTAGTCTAACGCCTATGGACCAGGTCTTCCGTCAGTTAATGGGACATGAGCTCGTGTGCATGTGTATTTTTCGGAGAAATACTTGATTTTTGATCCTATCGAATAAAATGTTTTCTGATAGTGTTTCGCGATAAAAGTGCCAACGAGCATTCATTTTGCATTAATAACAAATGTTTACTTGAATACCCGCGGTCATATCTAAGTTTGTGACGAGTTATCTTTTGAAGTGAATGCATCAAGTCTCGTTTATAAATAAGGTTTACCATACCCATTTTTCAACTCATCGTTATTATAAACTTTACAGACTTTTCCTTGCAAAGGTCTTTTCATCAAAATGAAGTGCATTGACGTTATCCTACTACCTTAAAAAAAGTAAGAAAAGATAAGGTCCTATAAATATCTTAAGTGACTACGTTGAAATGTTTGTGATGTATTTATCATCTCTCAAATGCCGAACTGTTGCTTAATAACCGGGTTGTGTCACAGTCTATTTTAGGGCATAAATACATTGACCATATTGGTTGATCACATATATCGGTAGAAGATATGATCGCGATACTAATTTCAGAGATTCATTCATCCGTAGTGACCTAAAATCGAATTGATATAAAATTAACTCATTCTAAAATGTCAAAATTATTCGTTTCACTTTAGCTCTATTAGAACATACTTCTAGAAACTTAGAATGACATTTTAATGTACGGTAAATTTTACTATCTAAAATCACTTTGTAGATGTTATTAAGACGTTTTACTGTGTATTTATACTCATTGTTGTTTTCTAAGGTAATTCTACTATTAAATCAATCTGGTTATTATTCAATAATGTTCAAGTCTACAATCTAATGGAATTCACTCACCAAGCTCTATTTAATTTACCTATGGAAGAGCATAGACCATATCTTTTACAAATTATACGTGGTCCACGAGGTCTATTATCTATTGATTTAGGCGCTCGTAATTGTTTGCATTTACCAGATCAAGAACTTTCACGTCCAAATGATTCTGAGAAATTATGTATACCTAGTATAAATTCTTTAACAGGAACTTTTTGTTCTACAGCATCATCATCTTCATTGTTAAATCAAAGTGAATTTAATGAAAATTTACAAATGTATTCTGGTTGTACCATTATCACTTATATCGCACGTATCCATCATCGTTTTTCCATATTAATGTTAAATCATTTACGAAAACACTTGATGCTTACAGTGAGAAATTCCACTGGTAAATTAATATCACGTTCTATCGCCTGTTCTACCATAATACAACCATCGCTAGAAATTATGAAATTTACAGATATTTTAAGTGTTTTGGCAACATCTCCACGTCGATCAGATATTCGACAACTGGCTAATTTTTTCCTCAATGCACAATTAATTAAATTTGTTCCTTCGGTAATTAATTAAATGTTTTTCTTAATAAATTTCAGTGCTCTTATATTTAAATATTAAGTTGTGTGTAACGTTATATTATTCTTTTGTAGAATTATTTGTGTTTTGGATATTGTTGAGTTCTCCATATTAGATGGTTTGATTGGGGATCTATCTGAGCTGCGAATCCTCTCCATCTTTTTCGTCATTAATATGATTTTAAGATACTAGTGAGATTCATTCATTCATTCATTCCACGAAGAGGTTTGTTTTACCAATATAGCCATTTAAACTTAACATACATCATAACAAAAATGTTCGTCAGTCCACATCCCTATACCATTTTGGGGCTCACGGTTTAGATGCTGGTACATACTTGACACATTTACATCACCACTACTTACCACGAGTAATATCAGATATGGTCTCCAGCTATTGATCGTAACTATCACATCCACACCAATTACGTAGTCCAAATCTGCCAATACAGCCTAGACTATGTTTTGGTTTAAATGTTTCTAACTCCCTTACAGTTTAGTTCTCCATCAGCCAGTATTGTGCGCCTAGATAGGAGGTATTCGGTCACGTATATATTCAAGCCATCTTGGCCAATGAACATTTATCATCTTCACATCATACCCTTCGCTAACCTTAAAAACGCTCGCTCGGTTGTTTCACCATACACGGACAATGCTTCGAAGATATCTATGGTTAAATACAAGTCACCGATAGATGTTATATACTTCCAGAGAGAACAAAGTAGAACCTGGCTGTTTACCACACTCTACCTTTAATAAAACGATGAATATGTTTTGTAAACCATGGGGGATGTTTGTACGTGTGTCAAATCATCATGCTTCAAACACATTATTTAAGGTATATCTCCCATTAAAACTGAAATGCTGGAGTTTTGTCACCTGAAATTTCGAACTAGGTACCACTATCGGTCGAACTCTAAATCTCTTACGATTATATAATGACTTACATTTTGCAAATTTAGTCATTTCACAGTATTAGAGTACAATCATCATCCAAGATTATTTTATTAACATTAAGATTTCAACATTTCTGCTTGTTTTACTATTTTTTTTCTAATACTCGACTCTTTTTTTAATTTTGTAGATTGGTACAAGAGTAGTAGAATTCTTGGTTAATCGCTTAAATAATATAGCCACAGATATAAAATTTCTAATGTCCTCGCCTGATTCACCATCGCCTTCTCTATCATTATGTTCCTCAACATCTTCACTTGCATCGTCTTCTGTCTTATCTTTATCTTCCATTGGTTCATTAGAAGGAAAACAAAAACTTATACACCATCGACGTATGTCTACAATTATCGCATTGAAACAGATATATGCACGTCACCATTGGAATCGAGAATATGATGAATTATTTCGACTAAATCCACTTTTATTTGTACAATTTTGTACTAGCCTTATAAAACAACTAATTAATTATCAAGAAGAAAAATCTATTTGGTTTAAAAATTTTGAAAAAAGCAATAATCATAATGGTGATTTAGTGAACAAACCTTATCACCATCATCAGCAACATCAACAACATCAATTAAAACAATTACAGACAAATTGTGATCATTTAGAACATTTAATAAAACAAATTCTTCATTCATTTAAAGAATTGCCTATAGATTGTAATATATATCTTTCATTTCATTGTGAAAATGGTCAAATTCCATCTACTAGTTGGTTGAACAAAGTTTATTCTGAAATTAGTAGTTGTTTAAATGCATTTCAATATCCATTCGATATGAAAACATTGAATAATTCAAATAACATTATGAATATATTATTTCATAACCGTGGTACAGCTGCAGCATTGTTCAATCGTAATATTTCTGATTATATTATTCGTATACACTCAAATGATTCACTAGTGAATGGTTCAACAAATTCAGAAAGTACAACAACTGATAAAAATGCTAATAACCATAACGATGGTTCCAGTACAAGTTGGTCATTAACTGTAGCATTGTTAGAGATATTACGTTATCCTGTCAGTCCACCATTTGTACCTGTATGGAGATTAGATAACTGTTCTATACACCCACCTATTTTGAGTCCTCCATCTTTGAAATTTATTCAAATTGCTTTAAAATTAATGATTGGTGAACAGACTGAAGTTGCATTTACTGCATGTAGGTGTATTTCGGAGTTGATTTTCAGTCTAATAGGTTTGTATCGTATCCCATCACGTAAATGTATTTATCCCATACAAATCTGTCAAGAAAAAATGATCACCAACACCACTGATTTGTCAATTTTGCCAAATCATCATCCTAATGTTAATTCACCGATGATAGCTGGGCCTCGTCCGGATAACTTATGGTTATTCTTTAATGAAAATGCTAAAATTTTACAATCAGATAAAGCATATGCATCCCATCATCACGTTGTGTCGATAAATTGTGGTTTCGTGTAAGTAGATATCGATCAAATCATGCTTATGCTTAATTGATCTTATCAAGTCCTTTTTTCTAAAATTATTTTATTCCAAGTTCTATAAAACTGGGGACATATGTAACATAAAGTGCTTCGTATCTATGGTTTTCATTTTTAGTTTACCACTATCGTTCCTTCGTATGCAGTTTGTAACTAGCACTTCTGATATGTTAAAATACTCATATCTTCGATTTTTCTACATACTAGATACAACCTCCACATATAGTTTTCCTCTTTCCCGCTAATTCGAAAGGCCAAATAAGATTAATTAAATTGAGATGTGTTGAAAAGTCCAGATTTACAGTAGGAAAATGTCAGAATTAGATGTGCTAGAAACTTTTTTCATCATTTCAAATATTCCCAACTGTTGTATGTTATGATTATCGATCAAATCAACACGCTTTAGGTTGCTTAACATTTTATTGTACTATTCCGTTCCATACAACAAAGTTTAAATTCGATTTCACCAAGATCACAGGTTGGCATTCTTCTCTATGTTCAACGTATCTCGCCGTAATTAAAGTAAGTCCAGAAATAAATCTGTATTACAATAATTTAATTTGAAAAGGATGGAAGAAACTTACATTGAATTAATAATATTTCTCCCAGTGGTTTTGTTATTCGGGTTTTCGAAAGAAATGCCACTAAGGTTTCATCCTGTAGAAACTGAACATCACGTGATTCATTATTTATTTTTGCCTTTTATATGCTTACCCATATATATGTATATAGTCATATGTTTATGCTGCATCATATAATCATCTGATTTTCATGAAGAACGACTAACAAATACTTTTTAAAATGATTTACTTTGGTGTTTTTTTAATTGTGGCATACAATTTTTATCCGACTGTTCATGCAACATTTTCACTAGACGATTGCATTTTAACCTTTTTTAAATTATCAGTATAGGGTTGTGAAGATTATTAAGTTATTGATTGAGATCATGAATGGACCAATGTTAGACCACCATTAAAAACCTGAGAGCACTGGACGGGCGTTTCGTCTCATCGTGGGACTCCTCAGCAGTGTGCATCCACGACCCTCGAGCAGGAATCGAACCCAGGGCCTTCAGTCTCGCGCGCGATCGCTTAACCTACTAGACCACTGAGCCGGCATCCAGTGGTGTTAGTGTCTAACTTCAAGCATCTTCCATTGTACTGAGGTAGTACTTGTCTCTACCCGACACAGATTAACCCCACTGGTCACCGCTTCTCACTAGAACTCCAAGGATTCCCTCACGACGGTAGTCACTAGTGATCACACGGTAATTGTCAGTATAGGGTTGGGAAGATTACTAAGTTATTGATTGAGATCTTGAACCGATTTATGCTGAAGAGTCCCACAATGGGA
Organism: Schistosoma haematobium; assembly: GCF_000699445.3. Lineage (NCBI taxonomy): Eukaryota > Metazoa > Platyhelminthes > Trematoda > Strigeidida > Schistosomatidae > Schistosoma > Schistosoma haematobium. The sequence continues at coordinate 40,738,138 of NC_067199.1, forward strand.
CGAAACGGCCGTCCAGGTTTTCAATGGTGGTCTTATATCAATCGGTTCAAGATCCCAATCAATAATTTCTCAAATTAATCATAATAATTACTTGTCGGTATTTTTCAGTGATTACTTTAGGGAAAATAAGCATTCAACTTGTGCTTTAAATATCGACGCGCTGAACATTATTGCTATTTTCTTTTATCGAACATTGCAATGTTTCTGTAGTATAATTTATTTTATTTTATTTTATTTGAACACATATATATTAGTACAGGAGTGCGCCAAATATATATGCGCCACACAATTTCAGTTCATTAATTGCGTGTGGGCTGCGATACTGCCCGGGTGCCCAGACCGAAGCAGGTGGTTATCTTAGGGGCCACACCCCGAGCCTTTGACCTAAAGGTCTAACCCACAAGGCAGTGGAGCATCGTAAGGAGATGCAGTCCCATGGTAGCCGGTGACCGAGAATTGGTTCATACGCCATTTGTTCCCGCAGGATACTGGTACCCATGTGCACCATAGATTTGGAATCCGGTTAAAGCGCCGGACATTCGCTTTTCGTCCTCTCATTTTCATAAACAACACCCCCGCCACGAGAAGGCAGTGAGTAGGACTTCCCTGGCAGAGGCTGTATACGCGCGGCCGTGTGAGAGTATTTCGAGAGGGAGGGCGAACCCACCCCGCTCTCGGCCATACCAGGGCGTTTGGGGGCTCTATAGTATAAACCCGCGTTATGTATTATATTTCAGACTAGGATAAATTATCAGTCATATTTCGACCAGAACTATGTATCAGATAACATGCGTTGATAGATAATTTTAAAAAGTTATGTCGCGCTACTCGATTAGCTCGATTGTAACGCCTCTGCATCCAACAAGAGAAATCAATTATTGGAAGAATGTAAATGTATCTTACAGTATGACTCGTTGAGCTGAAGCTCTTTTCAGATTGTATTCAATCATTTACATAAAATCATAATAGGTCTGTTCATGTTTTCTAGTATGTGATATACAAAATCGTTTATGGTGAACATTTATCGTCGTATCATCTTTCCACACCTTTCCATTTGATATATTGTCTATGTAATTTCATAAAGATGTTTAACCATCGATGGGACTATTATTAATAATCTTAATATACCTATTGAACCATTATACAATTAATTTAGCATAAGGACTATCGTCATCTAGTTCATTTTTGAATCTGTATAGTATATAATTGTTAAAATAATAAACAGAGGGAGTATAAATGTTACTAACCGGATAGTTGAAATTATTAGCATGTTATTTAAGTGATAATCAAAATTATAAAGATCTTTTTGTAGTAATAATAATAAGATAAATAACAAACATTTACATGAACATAAATGCAAAATGTAGTAGACCTTAGGCCATCGTAAAGACATATCGTTATTGTACTGTGTTCTTTAGACTTTGAATGACTTAACCTTCTTCATTATAAAGTAGGTTTAGACATTGATCTTATAGATAGTGTTGAAGTATGAATTTGAGGTTAAACGTCATAATTCTTTTATCAGAGATCACTTAAGATTTTCTGGAAAACTGTGTGGCTAAATAATTCTCCGAATATTTGTCCACTTCTGTTAGACTTTCATGAAACATCATTTACACTCGCTAAAGTTAACTAATCTACATGAATACGGATTTTCCTCCTATTCTAACATGTCTATATATTTTGTACAAAAAATACCACTTCACATTTCTCTTTATCGTGTGCTCTTTTAGTCGTTCAGTCTCCTAAATGGTAAGTGTCTGCAGAATGATTTCTACTGACTCTGTTGTTGTTGCCGTACCCAGCATTTTTTTCTAATAAACTAGTATGTTTGTTATGAATTTCGCATATATATATATATGCATTTTAACCTGTAATTAGTCTTATTGGTAGAAATTATAGTATATCTAACTATTAACAAACATTTTGGTTCAACTGTGCTTAGTATGTGAGTTGATAAATATTCGGTATTCATATCTATCATTGAACTTTGTACATTTGATAGGTTGTATGATAATAAAAATACATATATGAACATATGTCAGGTTTTAGTGACACACATTTTCTAACATCAGGGAGTTCTTGAGCTCATGCGATCATTCCCTATTATCATCATCTATAGTAGATATTCTTAACGTGTCAGTCAATAGATCTCAGTGTTCAAAGCTTACGTGCTTCATGTAAGTCCCGGAAATTTTAGGTTTAATATCAGAATGAACCGTTATACCATATTTTGAAACATCCTCAAGTTAGAATGTAACATCTTTTGCTTGGTTCTTGCACAACATTTAACTCCAACTTTGTATGAATAATTTACGATATTAACATCAATATAAACAGGAGTTTTAGTTAACATTAAACATTATCCACTAGACCAATGATCACTATCTAACCTGAAGTTATTTGACCAGCTTTAAATACATAAAATGTATTGCTAGTATTATTAAACAAATATCACTTCTTGTACATTCTTTCTTCATCATATATGTATGTAATTTAACAATTGAATTGATGAGTCAATTAAAGCTAGACCACCATGGAAAACCTGGAAGCACTGGACGGTCTTTTCGTTCTGTTGTGGGACTTCTCAACAGTGTTCATCCACGATCCCGCCCCGCGAGATTCGGATCCAGGACCTATCAGTCTCGCGTGCGAACGCTTAACCTTTAGACCACTGAGGCGACATCCAATGGTGTTAATGTCTAACTTCAACTAATCCACGAAATTGGGCGACACACACACCATTGTCATCTGTGAGTTACTATCTTACAACAGACTCGGTTGAATTCCACTGGTCAAGGCTTCTCACTAGAACTAAGAAAAAAATTCTTGGAGACTGTCACTAGTGTATATGTATGCATAGCTAAATTTAACTAGGTTTTACCAGCTTCCTTAATTCACTAGCTGTTTACTCATATGCACACATTGTTGAGAATTTATGTCTATTATTTCAATGTTTTCACTATATCCTCTAATCCATTATAATAGTTTATTGTTATCCTAAACTTTACTTTTATCACGTAAAAACATGTTTTTGGCGAGACTATAATTTATGGATGGAACCAATCAGGTGTAGGATAACAAGTCTCGGATTTTGGCACAAAATTCATTCATTCGTTTGGCTAAATAAAATTTCGGCATCATAACTGATGTCAGTTCGTGATGAAAACCATAAATCTAATTCCTAACGTTAACCATTAGTTGTAAATCATAATTCGAATTCCTCACACTAATTTATAACCTTCATTAAGTCTTAGTTATTAGGTGGACACTCTCAAGGTCACCTTAGTGTCGCTCAACCGTCGTCCATAAATTATAGTCTCATCATTTTTTTAAAAAAAACAGGAAAAAAATTCATAGCATATTTAATTTCTATATTAATTATAACAAACAATTAAAGCACAGTATTTATTTGTTTTATTCACTTATTTTCTCTGAGGTGTACTTTTCTAATTATCCCAATGAATAATGTAAAAAAGAATTTCATGTTTTATTATTATTACTTATCGAATTCTCTATGCACATGCCTAAATTTCACTTATGAGCAACCATACTACTAACTTACACTAGTTAGGATAAATACAGTTAACTATCTGGTAAATTTAAGGTATCATGATTTTCAACTGATTGATTTCATCCATATAGTTCCAAAAAGAAATTAATACTGTCAAAGTATGTAAATATTGAAATGATTCATTGATAGTTTTGTTTTATTTCATATTATTTGATATTATTGCATCAACTCAATTCAATGTGTGATAAATGTACATCATTGATATTGTGTATAATTTATCATGTTATATCACAAACTGAAGTAATGTTACATGAAATTTTAGTTTTTGACGTACTGGTCTAAAGTCACCTTCCCAGCTGCGAGACATTCAAAGTCTTCGGTTCGACCTTGTTTCGAATTATGAGTATATGTTTTCTTGATAAAATTGCATTCTTTGATGTTGGTGTTTCACCCACGAGGCTTTCATTATATTTACGATTATTTCAACTGATAAACCATTACATTACACTGTAGCGCTAACCTCGAACCACTAACATGACCCATTCGTATTTTACCTGTATCTAGTCACTTGTTTTTTACGTTCATTTATTCTCTTCTCTTTTACACTGAATATTCTCGTCGTTCCTTTCTGCCGTCGCTCAGTTACTATCCTACTCATTTATATATCTACGATCCACATGTTATTCTACCTTATCCAACATTCGATAAAAATGGACAATTAATTGCAGAAAAACCATTAAATCAAACTAATTTAACTACTACTATGACTGTTTCAAATGATAATTCAAACAACATTGCCTCATCTAAACAACCATCATGGTTATCTCATTTCATTATTGATGATGATGAAAATGACAATAGACAACAGACTGCTTGTTTATTGGCGAAGAAATTATGCAGTCCTTTGAGTGAAACACGTGAATTTTGGACATCATTAGCCAAACAATTACTATATATGCATAGATCTCATTTTGATAAACAAGGTTACTATACATTCATAACACATTATTTAATTAGATCATGTTTATTGGCTTTTGGTCCGAAAAATATGTTGGAACATTTAGAATATTTTATGAAAACCTTACTTATCACATTACCTAATTCTAAATTACCATTGGATGGGAAAGCCGAGTTTATTGGTTTCTATTGGATACAAGTTGTGTTAAGTGATATCGTTAATATTAGTTCATTATGGTCACGTCAGTGGAAATACTATTTCTGGGGTTGTTTCATACCAAGAATATTGTGTTGGTCAGAAATTTGTGCATTAAATGTATCAGTTAATGATTTGGCTCAGTCGGTTGATGAAAAATTACATCCAGCTGTAAGACATGTTCAATGGACAATGCCAATTTATGCCGGAAGATTTGCTGGAGGAAGAGATGATGATGATGATATTACAGGTTAGAATACTATTTAAATGTATTACGTCTCACAATTTTCACAACTGATGTAGATCCAGATATAAAGTAAAAAGAATAATACTGTATTGTATTGAAATTATAACTGAGTGCACAACAGTGTTCAAAGCAACCATCATTATGTACAAACATCACAGTTCTTTCTTAGGGTATTGTTTCCCGAGTCATTAAACTTAATGTGTTTAACTTTAAAGATATTTGGATGTGGAATGGATTCGAAAGATGCATCCTTACTGTGGTGCTTTATCCAATTATTTCCACATACTGTCAATTTCTCCAGTATCTTACTAAGAGGAGGATCATGTTACGAGTTAGATCAAAAACAGGATTTTAACACTTCGAAAATTATTTTGAGATAGATTAGTGTATATACCATCGATGCACACTTATTCAACAGTTGGTTCGTGGTATTTTTATATTTATTCTACTTGTAAACTTTCATTCCACTGATTAATTATTACTATATCTTTTCCCATTCACAAGCCACGGTTAAGAAAAGGAACTCATGGTGTCATTGAAGAAGAATTAAGACAGTAATTGTCTTAATTCTTTTTAAATTACAGTTAATCAATTCTGTTACCCAACTTTCTATCACTTATGTCTTATGTAGCTTTTGGGATTTGTTAATTATGATACATTGTAGTTCAGTATTTTATGTAAATAATCACGTGCTTTCGAGTTTGAAAATGATACAAGCTATCTGACCCATTTCTACGGTATTCTAACTAGTAAATTAAAAAAAGGTTTATTTTGTATGGAGCGATAGCTTTTTAGAGTATGTATGTGCCTAACCTTGCTGATTGTTGATACTCCCACTTGATACAACTACATACTACTATTTTATAATTTTAAAGTAGGTATATTTTGCAGTTGTGTTCTTAATGTCTTATTCGAAAGAAATACCTCATTTGTTGTGCTTTTGATAGCATATTTGTCAGTTGAATTTTTCAAGATTAGATGTTTTTTAATTCCTGATGTTTAAACAATTTCCTGTGGCAGTATCATGCTTTTAAATAATTCTCCTTCTTATATTTCTAAGTTCTTATGTATCATTCGATTTTATTATATTCAGATCTTGGTTAGTAATGGAATCCGGGAAGTCCGTGTCATCCTGTCTAAGACCTGTTACTTAGTGCGCCTTCATTCCATTGTCAGTATTCTCACTGAGACACAAATTTAGTACCTATTGCTGCCAAAATCAATAAATGAATTTCAAAATGAACTACTAACTTCAAATAATCATTAAGTTGTTTAACGGATGTGATGTTTATTAGTAAGAGTTTGTATTATTCCCGTCTTAATATTCAGTCGTGAATATAACTCGGTTGTTGAGTTATAGTCTTCAAATGGTTTCTGTAAGTAGTTTAAAGAGGGCATACAACTTATAGTTTTTATTGGATGTTGCCTAATATGTAGGCGACTTTTCCTGACTTAGACTTTTAAATAAGGCAGTAACTCAGTAATTTTTCTAAAGAGTTATGTAAATATACTCCTAATCAAAATTACTTTCAGTCCTTATGATGGTATGTATACAAGGAAAATATGTAGTGTGTATTAATGACATATTGGACTTTCGGTGTGTGTTTTTTTCAACTTTTTAACATTTGTTTTTGTTTCACTTTCTCTATGCTTTCCTTCTTAGCCGACTGCAAAACTCATTCGGAAGATGTAAACTCAAATCGTAATCATTGTGATAAAACATTGTTATCTAACACTGTTAAACAATCATTAGCTGGTGGGCCATTTCATCGTATTCATTTTATGTATGATTATATTATTAATTGTGCTACAATCAATTATAATTCAGATGTCCACTGTTTACACCCATTATGGGATTGGGCTATACAAGGATTAATTGACTCTAATAATAATAATAATAATAATAATAATAATAATAATAATAATAATAATAATAATAATAATAATAATAACGATTCACAAATGAATCCATCATCATTTTGTCAACACACTATTAATAAAGATCACGGAATTACTTCTATTGAAGATACTTGTCCATCATGTATATTAATACAGCATTTACCATTAGTACATCGTCGAGTATTCTATGAAAGATTATGTTATAAATTTGTATTTTCATTAGGTTGGCTTGGTATACCATTATATAGACGATTATTATCTTATCAACAATGTTATTCTACTATAAACAATTCTACTCTATGGTATTCACAAGCATGTAATAACTCTGTATGGTTAAGAGATTTATCAGCCAGTAATGCTGTTTATCGTGTATTACCTATTAATAATTTAATTTATCATAATAATAAAAATAATTTAAATTTAATTCGATATAAATTAAAACAAACTGAATTAATATGTCTGTCAAATCAATTATCAATAAAAGATGCTTTAAATTATCAATTATTTATAAGAAATTTATTTAAAATTGATGATCCATTAGAATTACTCGGTGGTGAGTTTTTATTCAAATCGGTAAGTGTTTACAATGTTCTATATTCTTTTCTTTCTTTTCTTTTTTTTAAAAAAAAGTCTATATGATGACAGAAGTTTTAAATAGATAGATATAACGAAATAGAAACTTACACGAAGCACTAATATAGTTGTCATTGTTATATTACAATAGAATTGAATTAGGCAAATAGTTTACATTTCTTCATACTACTTAGATTTTGATTCAAAGCCAATTCTGATGAATTATGTAACAAGTAAAGTTAACTAAGTATATATATTAACACCAATTTATTGACTTTATCAACTTATTTCCTGCTTCAAACTAGTGTTATTATTTTTTTAGCACAATAACATTTTTCCTATCTTAGTGAACTGTCATATCAAAATACTAGTTTGAAAACGTCTATAATTACTTATCATCTATATTTATCTTCACTTAATGGGAAAATGGCGTCAGTATGATTTAATTTAATAAGTGGCTGTTTGTATGGAGGTTAATCTCCATAAAGTCAGATGAACTGAGTTTTACCTCCGGTAACTTATCTATGAAAAATTGAATAAATATGCTACTAATAGATAACCTTGACGTACGTACTTTAAATGATTGCTATTCTTGAATGCTGTTTTGATCATGAGTATGGCCCTCAAATGCCCTTGTACGGCCAAGACTGGAGAGAGTCAGCTCCCCCTCTCAAATGCTCCCACATGACCACGCATATGCAGCCATTGCCAGGGAAGTCCTACTTACTGCCTTCTCGCGGCATTACTGCTGTTTAAGAAATTTAGAGGACGAAAAGCGAATGTCTTGCGCTTTAAGCGGATTGGTTGATATGGATGGTTTACCTAGGGGAGTTGGAAAACCCTAATTCTAAACCAATGATGCTCATGGGCTCCAGTATCCTAAGGAAACAAATGACGCATGAACCTGCTGTCGGTTATGGGTTACCATGGGACCGCATCTCCTTACGTTGCTTCACCACCTTGTGGATCAGATCTTTGGGTCGAGGGCTCCTGCTGTGGCCCTCTACGAAGACCACCTGCTTCGGTTCGGACAGTCGGACAATATCACAGCCTACACATAAATCAAGTGACTTTTGTGGTGCATATGTATTCGGTCTCCTTTTCGTACCAATATTTGTGTGTTCAAATAAATAAATCATGAATATGAGAGTAAATGACCTTCATTAGTATGATCAAGTTGTTATTACTAACAAACTCATCAAGTCGTAATGTGTATTATATTACGTAATAAACAGTAAAGATTACTACGTATACTAAACAGCAATAACGTCATCTTCTATTCAGCTAACCGCAACTAACCTAGATATCTAACATTGTGTACGAGTACATTTGCAATGTTCTTAGAAATTAAGTGAAAATCTAACATACTAAAACTTTTAAAATTCAGTTGTTGAAAATGCTTTTTTCAAACAATGCACATAAGAGTTTTATCATAGTGAAATTTCGTCGATGTGAAGATATTAATTCAATATTGTACTATATAAATCATAAAATAGCAACATTTAGAAGTTATTTTTGAAATTATCAACATTCGTGACATAGTTTTATGATGATAAATCCCTCTTTATGATAGAAACCAGCTGGTTTATTCTCATTTCAAACTAGCTCAGAGATGCTGTTGCTGTTATAGAGGATACGTAATAATGATTTATATTGAAGACAGTTTTGGAATTTTTAAAACATTTGAATAAGACTGATTTATTGTTGGAATGGAGTGGTACAAACTCATTAAGTGATAACTTCTCACATGACCTGGTTATGGACTAATATCTTAATTGGAAAATAGCCGATGGATGAGCATTCATAAGATCCTGATTTCGTTGATTACTTATGTACCAATGGAGCTATGATCTAACTATTAGATTTGATTCTTATGTAGTAATATGAAATACGGAACGCTTGATTTATATAAAATATAAAGATTAAACATATTTTCTAAACTGAACAAGTTTCCATGGTCAGATAAGTCCCATCATTCTTATACTATTTTCTTGCCTTGTCTACAGTTCTTACCATTACTTGTTCGTGACACATTGAATGTTTTACGATTAAAAAGAAAAAAATTGTCAGAATCAAGCTTAATGTTATCGGTAGCTCCACCTGAACAAATTAATTCTAGTATTATTCAAGAAATTTACAAAAATATGGTAAGTCCACGTATTATTATTATTATTATTATTATTAATTTTGGCATATCCTAGCTGTTTTGCTTGTTTTACTTCAATTTTGATTGGGTTAACTATTGATCATTGAATGCTGAACTTGAAGAGAATATACTCGTGTACGAAATAAATGTATGTGTATTTAGCTTTAAGTAACATTTTCTGTATATTATAATGATTACTCCTCTAATTGCTCTAATCTGAAATAGATTGGAATGAGTTAAAAACCTGAAACTCAATGATTAATAGTCAATTCCCTTAAACATTCAACTAGGTCACCTCTCTCTGACCACTCAATTTCATACAATATTTAGTACATAATCATAAGATTCAAAATGTTCTTAAAGATTTATTATTATTATTATTGAAAGATTTGTTTCTTTTTTTATAGAATACCATTGAAGTTACAACAGACAACAACAATCATGATGATAAAATTAATAATAGCAATGTAATTCTCAATAATTATCGTCTAGCTGAAATTATTGTATTATCCAATCGCTTATATTGTTTATTTTCATGTTTAAGACTTCTCTTAAATTACAGTTGTCCTACATTTATCCCATCATTATCGTCATCATCATCATCATCAATAGTAATAATAAATGATGAGAATTTCATTCAAATGAATCAATATCAATATGCATTTTTAAGTCGTACAAGTATCTGTTGTTTATTAGCCCCAATTGTAGCCGATATTTGTTCAATGGGTAATTCATATGATTATTTTACAACTGCATTAAATATGAAAATATTTTATCATAATTCTTATTTATCAAAAAAGCAAAATTATACCAAAATAGATGATGATATGAATGATGGTTTAATTTGTGCAATCTCTTCTTATTTAATCTATTTATCTGCATTACCTCTATCAGGGCAAGGTCAATCTGATATTAGTAATATTTTATCATTTATTGAGAATTTTTTAAAATATTTCCTACAGCATGTATCATGGCGTACACGTGCTATAGGATTATTATTGTTAAGAAATCTTGTAGTATTCAATTTAGCAGCATTTCATGCTCCTGAATGCAATTTATCAGCAATGAATGTTACTACTACTACTACTTCTACAGCCTTGGATAATTCTGTGAATAAACGGTTGAGAAGTATTTTATGGAAGTGTCTTAATGATTCTTTGATTGAAGTTAGTCAAGTTGCTATGTTTGTCCTGGCTATATTTATTGAAGTTGGTGTGATTAAGGTAAGAAAATACAGGGTTTATTTTGTTTACTTTTCAGTTTATTCAAAACATACTATCGTAAAATTTGGATCGAACCAAAATCACTTGTAACACCAAATGATGATTGTGACAAAGTATGACGTAACGGGTCTATACGGCTCTCTGCCTTTTGTTGGTTCTCTGGATGATGTCAGTATACAATAAAGATTATCTTCAATTTGTAGGAAATCTCTATAAATTCAACTATTTAGTGGCTGAATTATATGCTCATTGATGATTGACTAAGTTCAAGAGATTGGTTTACCCTAAGTTCTAGCAGTACCTTGTTACGTGTAACATCAATTAAGACAACAGTGGGACAGTCATATATTTTGACCATATATATTATTCCTTGAGACGCTAATCAATATCATTCTCAAGGTTTGCCAATCAGGACTCTACCCTGCATACTCTATTTCGCCTATAGCCTTGCGTCCTTAGCCTTAGCCAATGATACTTTCTGATTAATCCAATTAACTTTAAGCTGATGTAAGCTTTGCTCTTACGGATCTCACTATATATACGCCCTTTTTTATCTCTAGCCAAGCTTCTATTATTATTATATTTCATTCGCCCAGCATCTATCTCAAACACTAATGGTTTATATACAGACATATTGCACTACATTATTCCATAAAATGGAAAATCATAGTTATACACAGAAAGGCCAACAGTGGCAGTGAAACCAGGGAAGCTGTAAATAACTGATCAGCTCTAAATTACGAGTGATAAGAAGTATAGTAATTGTAAATTGACAAATTGTAAGCTTACAATAAATGGAATAAAGAAACATAATAATCTAGTTATTTAATAATTACCCAATCAAAATATAGACAATAATTGTCTTAAAAGTTCTTACTTCTCCAATACTCATTTCGTTATAACATAACTCATTTGCAAAATTTGGTGTTGAGGTCCACATACTTTTCATGTGTCAACGCATGAAAAAAATCTGATATATAGAAGTTATATATTACCATTATTGAACTGGCTCAATCGAAGTTAATGTCGAGCAGCCTAGTTTCCATAGTTCACAAGTTTAGTTTCTGACAAGAAAAAGAAATCAACTGTTTTCATGATGTGTTTTATAGAAGTGGTCAGCTAAAAAATCGTTTTATTTACAACTGTACTGTATAATCAAATGGTAGGATGTTGATGATGATTTTTCAAAGTGAAAACATCATGTGTATGTGTTTTTTTGTCAAGAACCACATTGTGGTACATGCTGTATTGTTCAATATTGTTACTAATTACTTTTTCATTATGTAATTTTGCATTTCATTATTTTGTTACACAACTACACATATGGTAATCCGTCCTTTTTGTTAATATTGAATGGTGTTTCTAAACAAGAAACAGTCATGGAAAGCATGAAAGAGAATCAAGAAATATTTTTGTGAAAGTCTATTCTTTAATTGTCACGTTTTATATGCCAAATATAACGCTCAGTAATTGGAGCCTGATAATAAAAATTGTCTACTTCTACTTGGGCTAGTTTTTCGGTGTATAGTGTTGATTATTATTCATTTTTCTTCTGTTTCAAACTCAACCCCATCTATTGTGTCAGTTTCGAATTCTTTGGTTTGTTAGGTGAGTAGGGACACCAATCGTTACACACAAAAAAATATAGCTTAAAACCAAATACATAAATTAGTACTTGGTAAGCGAGCTACTGTAGGGAATAGCATCATCATAATTTTGAACTACAATTCTGTTTTCACATCATGCTTCTAAAACTTAATAACTTGTACTTATCTATCGTTCTGTCTATGTCTTTTTATCGACTTATTTTTGAACTCATTAGTATTCGCTAGTCATTCTAATTGTGTATTAAAGAATTAGTTTTGCACCACTAAATGTTCCTTATGATGAATTACAATAGCGGGCACAAGATCCATTCAGTTCCGCCTCCATCAAATGATTCAGAAAACATTTTATGTTTGATTATATTCATAATTAAGAAATATGGTTATTATATAAAAGTTTATACATTGTATTAATTTTTATGTTGTATTTTCTCAAGTATGATAAGAAGTGGATTAGTCAACTGATGAGACAAATCAATCGACCCCTTCCAAATCAGTCAGTTATGCATATCAACCATAGCAATGATAGTACCAATACTCAACCAACTAATTTTTCAAACAATAATAATCATAATGAATATTCCATTGCTTTACGTGATCGTTATGCATCCATTTTAGCTTTATGCTCATTTGTTCATGGAAATCCACACAATACTCCTGATTACTTACCGCCAATTATTTCAAAACTTGCTGATCATTTACATGATTCACAATCAATTAAAAAAGTTATTTCATCAACTCTGTCGTCTTATTCACGTACTCATCAAGAGGTATGGCATGAACAGTCGTTGAAATTTACACCAGAACAATTAGATAATTATAGATATGTTATTTCAGATGCTTCTTATTATGTTTAATTGTGAAATGATCGCAAAAATGTTGCAGTACATGTTGAACAGTAGTGAAGCAGGTACATTTGTATTGTGCAGTAAACTTTTCTCATTTATTTTCATTATTATTTCTCTAGTTTAAATGTAAAACACTGATATTATGTCAAGAGTTTGTACGAAATATTTACAACACTGATTCTTCTGTAACTCTACTCTCTTTCACTGACTGTAATTTTTTCTGTATGATTTGATTGTATCAATGACGTCTGTGATTGTTTAATTTTGTTTTTAACTTGCTGATAGAATAAGTTATTTCATGAAGTATGTGTAAACAAGTAGTTTATACATGGTAGACATTTGTTTGTTTGTTTTACAATAGATGAAAATGATTCAATGAATAAATAATGTAGACTATTTGTTGATTATTTTTTATCTTTCATACTAAATTAATTACTAACTTCCATTAAATATAACAGTTAATTGTATTTAGTTAGTTATTGCTCAGTAACAAAGTTTTGATTTATAGACTTAACTTTAAGTCATTTATTTTATAATAATACCTGGTTTACTTAAATTAACTCAATTATTTACATTGTTGATAAAGCTATTGTCTCTGTTTGATATATAAAACCTTATACAAGGACTAAGTTTTATATTGTTCAAGAATGATACATTATTGTACGTTATGTTTATTTTATGCGCAAATTAACTTGTTCGTTGTTTTTTAATCCAGAGGAAAACAGCACAATGTTGATAGAAAACTAAATACAAATTATATGTATTTGCAAATAAAACATACAATTAAGGATAGGCATTTCTTCTTATTGAAGGTTCATATGAATATGAATCTCGACAGCGAGATATTTTTCTACTATTTTTTTGGCTGAATCGTCAGCGTTACTTAACTTGGATGATGATCTCTTTTCGTTGCAGATGCGTAAGGATTAAATGATTATTGTTATTAAGTGTGAACTAGAATAAAACATTTTGAAGCATAATCTTATAGCTCGTACAAGACGTTTTGACGAGGAAAAGAAAGGATAGAAAGCAGAGATCTAATGGCTCATGTCTTTCAATGCTGTCATGACTATGCTACGTTGACAGATCATTTCTAGACCAATAAGTTAATAGTCTCATCAAATGTTCTTTCTAATTGCGCATGTGAAGTATGTATGCTGCAACATTCTGCGTTGGTAGGCTAATCTTATATTGGTTCCACGAACCTTTAAATTTTCAATAAGTACGTTAACACACATTTCATTATATACTTAATTAACTTGTTTGTTTTTACGGACATTTATATGACAATTATCTTATGATTGTAAGTCTCCAACTAATGGTGTACGACAAAAGATAGTACTACGTTCGTGTCTTTTATTCTCGATAAAAGATAGGAGGCGATGCCGTCTTTTAAATTGTCCATTACAGCTTCACTCAGTTTCACTATCACTAGGTGGTGATGTAAATCCATGAAATGTTTGCTGAGTTATCTGAAGCCTTTGAGGTAGTACCACACAAACTTCATAGTAATGGTTTCAAAGGTACGTTTCGCTGACTCAATTCTATTTTACTCTGAAGGACTGGACACATCATAATATGGTAGACGTTGTGCACGAGAGCTCGTAGAATTACGCACTTAATCGGTATGGAATGGTTCGTTCATGCAGATGTGTTGAACGTAGTTTCGAACACAAAAGCCAATTTATGTTTAACTTTATTGTTTTATTGTAAAAGTAAACCTGATAGATTAGTAACGTTGTCGTTGAAAGGAAACTCATACATACATATGCTTGTATTTCTGTATCGCATAGTATTCGTGTCGGAGTCATTTTGCCTCATTTATATTATATTGATACGTTTGTCATTTACAACACACCAGATTCTATACAGAGTGAAAGCCTGAAAGATAAGTCGAATTTGTTACCATAAGAGTTCAACACTACTATGACTAACACAGCCCGACCCCAGAATTCTATCTTAGTGAATCCGAGCTGTGGTTTGTTCAATTAGGGCATCATCCCGCAAGGCATAATATTAAATCGGAGGGAGTTCGATATCAAGATTTATGTTCTCTCCATTCTCCTTTAGTTGCTAAACCAGTCGGCGACTTGGGCCCTACAACTTCACAACTACACCTCTTTTAAGGCGTGAGATAATGAACTGTCTGTCATTGTTAAACTGACAAAGAATCCAAAGGCTTTTCCATGTAGAAACATAAAATTGATACGTAATCATCACAGTTTCTACATCACCCTAAAGCCGTAGTGGATGACAATAGCGAGACTGAAGCCGAGCTTAGAGCTTTCCTACTCTACCTCCAAAACTGCTTGGATGACGAACACCCTGATACCTTATAGTGCTTGTAAGATTCATTTTAAATGTTTTGTGTGTGAAAATCCCTCCATGTATACACTTGCAGTTTGTCCTCTACTTTGTTTGTACATTTTATTAGCCTTTTTGATTCCATTTGAGTTGGTAATATTTATATTTTATTATAGTTTCTATATTTTTTACGCCTTCATTAGGTTTCCATGTTTCTTCCTGAACTGCATTTATGTTGTTTTACTTGATACTTATTCTTGGCGGCAGCCATGTTCATTTGTTCCTTGTTTGTTGCCTGTATTGACTGGAACTGTGCATTTTTATTGTGAATTAAAGCACTCTTGCAGAGTTGGAAACACTGTGTTATAAAGCAACCAAATATTATCTTTTGAACGAATCTGTACGTAGTCTATTGTGATAATTAAAAGTATTTGAATTATAGCACGAACTAAGAATCCAGAAATAACGTAACAAGATCAAGAAGTACTAGATAAGCACAAACGAATGTACTGTATTTAGAATTCGAAATCAAGCACTCAACAAGTACAAAGGAATCATTAGTTCATTCAAACACCACATCTATCCAGGCAGGATAGAATAACATTTATTTGTTGTGATTAGTACTTTCCTCGCATATTTAATCAACCTCCTTTTTTATTGTAATTTAGAATTGATTAATTGAACAATTATTGGTTGAATTGCTGGGTGGTCATATTTGTTTAGGTAACAATGTACATTTAAACTTATAATGAATTTGAGAACCATCATTTTACCCAATCACTTTATTTTGGTTTCAACCGAGCAAGGGCGCGTATCTAACCCACCTAGACAGCTATTCTTATCTCCAAACCTTAGTTTGGATTTAACAGTGGTATTTGTTCCTAGCCACATGATTCTTAAAAATTCTTAGAAAATTATGTCTAGTCATAATTCAAACCTCAAGGATAACGAATATTGCGATATTTATGGAGAAAACTTTGAGGTCAGACTTAGGCACATGATAGATCCATTCTATCGACCATTACTCGATAAATATTCTGAGATATACCGACTGCGACCGAAATTGTCGTGTGTAACCAGTAACGTTACACATCACATCACGATTACAGAACCTCCTGTACTCTCGAAAGCGCGCCGACTGGTTCCCGAAAAACTGAGGTTGGCCAAAAACGAATTCGATCACATGATAGAGTTAGGTGTCATCTGGCCGTCAAGCAACCCATGTGCCTCTCTGTTGCACATGGTCCCCAAAAAGGACAGCAACGATTGGCGTCCAACTGGTGACTATCGGCGATTGAATGCAAAAACCATTCTCGATCGTTACTAGTTCTCCCACATTCACGACTTGAAAGGTACAACTGTCTTTTCGAAAATCGACTTGGTTAAAGCTTATAACCGAATTCCCATGGCCACTGAAGATATTCCGAAAACAGCTATCATAACTTTCTTCGAACTTTACGAATTGCTGCGCATGCCTTTCGGCCTAAGCAATGCTGCCCAAACATTCCAATGGTCCATAGACGACGTTTTTCGGAGTCTCAGCTTCGTACATGCGTATGTTGATGAATGCCTGATAGCAAGTCCGGACAAAGAATCGCATCTCCAGCACCTGGATATTGTTTTCGAACATGGCATTATTGTAGGCATTCAGAAATGCCAAATCCGAACCGACTCCTTAGATTTCTCAGGACACAGTATTGATTTGCAAGGCATCCAACCTCTTAAAAGCAAAGTGACGGCCATTCTGGATTACCCGAAACCGACCACCATTAAACAATTACGTATATTTAACGGCCTTGTAAGTTTTTATAGACGGTTCATACTGAAAAGTGCGTCACTTATGAAACCGCTAACCGACCAACTTCGTGGAAATGCAAAATCCATCAATTTGGACGATACCAATCGAGATTTCACCATTTTTACCGATCATAAACCGCTCACCTTTTATTAGGCTCATCGTCAGACAAGTACTAACCCTTTAGTCTTGACAACGGTTCCTTATGGTCTAGTGGAATGTCACGAAATAATGGTATTGATGCTGATTTATTATGCAAGATACCTCAATATATCGTGTTTAGAACGTTGAATTTATTTCACTTCCTACCCAGTAATCCTATTGCGTGCAAACTAGACAATTCGCTAAAAACGAAATCTGCTCAAGACCCTATACAATCTACAAAAAGTGGGCTTAAATAGCTTCGACAAAAAAGGGAGACGGTTATTTGTCTATAAGAATAGTGTTTTCAGTATTATATTTCATAACTAAACATAATCCCATACGTTCAACTCCTTTCTGAACCACCTTCATTTACACGGTTCTTTATCCAATCATAACTCGTTTATACTTATTTTCTTCAGCTTATTAAAATGCTGTTGCCTAATAAGTACATTAATAAAAGAGAATTAGACTGTGTAACCATACTTTAACTATTCTTTCATGAACATTGTCCGCTCTGCTTCACGTCCTTAATTTTTCTTACACCTTTTTCAGCCTTCAAGATATATGCCACCGAGAACAGATATGGAACAGGTGACTTCGTCGTGCACCATCATTAAAGTCTCATATATTCCCGAGGGATCAAAGTTTGAGGTGTCTAGGAGCCCCAACTTCACATGGATCTATTCTCGACCATCAGTTGCACGTCGCAACGCAACCTGCATAAAGCGTGCCGACTGTAATATTGACAATACGAGTCTTACTAAAACCATCTACATTCATACCTTATAAAATATCAACACAGCTGCGTAACTTACTACAGTGAAAATTGTATCTTTCGTAACAATCTGATCTTGCATGTTGTTGCTACCTTGACGTGGTGGTCGGACATGCCTATCGTGATGAAGCAACCGAGCTATACCGGCTGGAACAGCTGTTCCTCAAGGTCCTACCATGTCAGACAGGTCGGTTGAAGAGCGGTAAGACTAAAAGCAACAAACCCAAGGTCCGAAGGCGAAGTCGTACTGCTGACTGTACAGAGGTGTGACATCAGTAAGGTGTTTCCTTCAGACAACCAGCATGACAGCGATGCTGCCTTTCCACAAGGAGGGGTGGGGTTAGAAAAGGTCGACCCTAAAAATGCACACCTCATCTTATCCCACGGATATCCCAAAAAGTACGGAGCTGACACAAGAATTACCCATAAAAAGGTCGTGTGTGATCGATCTAAAGCAGTTGTCCCTTGGGCACTGCGGTCACGCTCTCAGGTCACTAAGACCACCTCTAATCCAATTTCCTTTTCAGGTACCTCCAGAAGAACCCTTCCCACATTGACTTTCACCTCTAAACTTCCTTTTGGGCTTCTCCCTTAAGTGTCACCATAACCAACGATTCTAGTGCTCAAAAAACACTGTCTCAGGTCTACTGAAACCTCGCTCCAAATTACACATTGGAGCCTTCAACGTACGAACCCTATGTCAAATCGGTCAGCAGGCTTCCTTGGCTAAAACCCTAGAATCTCGTACCATTGATGTATGCTGTGTCTCTGAAACACGCATACAGGATCCCAATGTGGTCATTCACCTGACCTTGGCAAAACGGAGAGCCAGCGAGATACACCCTCAGTGTATTTGGTGACCCGACGACCAGCCCTCGTGGACTGGCAGGAGTAGGGATAGCACTAAGCATGAGGGCGGAACAAGCACTGTTAGAGTGGATCCCCGTTAACAGTCGTTTATGTGCTGTTCGGCTAAACGGCTCCGTAAGAACTCGGAAGGATAGGGACACACGTCGTTGCCTTTTTGCCGTTTCTGCCTACACTCCCACAGACTGCAGCTCAGATGATGTGAAAGGTGAATTTTACATAAAGCTCTCTGAAGTTCTTCAGAAAGCTAAACGTTCAGACATAGTACTCGTAGCAGGGTTACAAAGAACCAATGGATTTCTTCAGGGTCTATTGCACTGATGGATTCTCGTAAACACATCCCATCGGGCTCTGAACACGATGAAGAGCAAAAACAAATCAGATCTAGGTTAACCAAAAGTTTAAGGAACGACCGTGAGCAGTGGTGGGCAATGAAAGCAAAAGAGATGGAAAAGGCGGCGGCTATAGGGAACACAAGACAGCTCTACAGACTAATAAAAGAAACTGGAATTAATAAGTCAAGTGTAAGTCAAACTATTTCGGAAAAAGACGACACTCATCTGCTTCCAGTCCAGACGTTTAGAACGATGGACGGAACATTTCAGAGAACAGTTCAGCTGGCCTTCAGCTACTCTACAACTACCCTCCATTCCCAGACAGTGTGAATGGAACATTGAAGTAGGTCCCCCAACTCTAGCAGAAGTTCAAAAGGCTATAGTTAATCTGAAACGAGGAAGGGTAGCTGGTCCAGATGGATTGGCTCCAGAAGTCTTTAAGGATGGTGGTCCAATTTTAGCGATTAGGTTGACTAATATTTTAGCTAAGATCTGGGAGTTAGACGTTATTCCATCTGACTGGTCACAATCACTTATCGTCCAAATATATAAGAGAGGGTTAAAATCATCCTGTGACAACCATAGAGGGATTAGTTTAACTAATATAGTATCTAAAATACTAGCCTCGGTAATTATCAGACGCCTAACTAAGACTCGTGAACTGCAAACACGAGAGAATCAAACTGGCTTCAGACCTGGTCGTGGCCGCATCGACCACATATTCACCATTCGTCAGGTTCTGGAACATAGGCATACTTATCGGCGTCCGACAATGGTGGTCTTTCTTGACTTAAAAGCAGCATTTGACTCGGTAGATCGCGAGATTCTGTGGCAGTGTCTGTCATTGAAAGGCGTACCTCAGAAGTACATAAACCTTGTGAAGGCTCTTTACTCGAACACTGCCAGTCGAGTCAGAGCTTATGGCGAACTGTCATCTGATTTTGCAACCTCAAGTGGTGTCCGTCAAGGCTGTCCACTTTCTCCATTTTTGTTTAACTTCATCATAGACCTACTGATAGAAATAACATTCTTGAAGTCACCAACTTGTGGTCTGATCCATGTTGGTAGATGCAGACTAATTGGTTGGGGTCCGCGTGAATATTGTAGCCAATTGTTGGAGACTGTGCGTGACATGGCTCAGAATCGATCACAATGGCGTCGGTGTATACACTCTCTATCTTCCCTTAAACTAAGAGATTAAAATCGCTTCATATCTTTCTTTCTACGAACTAATTCTTTCTTCCTGTACTATACCCTTATTGCAACCTTTCTTTTATATATTACCACCTCTGAATTAACCACTTTTATGAATCCGGTGTCCATTTTGTTGTGTTAATGAGGTATGGCAACTTGGACCGATGCGTATATGTGCCTGGTCATACGTTGTAGCTGACTTACTGACTGCTTGTAAACTGGCATGCCTCGTGTAACAAACCGTTATTTGAGAATAAATTATTATTGTTATTGTTACCATAGGACTTTGACGAAGAGTTCTGTGATTCATAAAGGTAACCTTTTAATGAATACTTTGAAGTCAAGTAACAAACTTATTTGAGAATAAATTATTTTTCAGCTTACTTCATATGTACAGCACATTTCTGGAGCAAACGGTGTTTCTGCAGACTCTTTGTTTCGTATAACGTCCTTGGGCAGTTCCCAAAGAATCGACCTTTCTAAACTCGCCCAGCTTCAAAAAGAAGACATCGATCTTCAGCACGAGTTATCGTCAACAACCCCTAAGCTGAGCATTAAACAGTTGGGAATAGGTAAGGAAACCCTCTACTGTGCGACACATCTACATATAGGGATCGTCCAATCGTGCCGAAACATTATCGACGCAACGTCCTCAACACGTTGCACAGACGTTCTCATCCAGGTGTTCGTGCAACCATCAAGCTCATAGTAGAACGGTTTTGCTGGCCTGGTATTGATAGAGACGTGAAGGAGTGGGCTCACTCCTGCGTAATCTGTCAGAAATCTAAGGTTATTAGACATGACCAATGTCCCTTAGGCTCAGTTGCAACTCCTGATGCTCGTTGCGACTATGTCCATCTGGATTTGGTAGAATATTTACCTGATTCAAATGGATACTCTTACCTCTTAACCTCAATGACCACTCAATGACCAGAAGCAATACCTATCAAACGAATCACCCATACTGAACGCGGTCAAAAATATGACGTAGTTTTTTATTTAAAGAAGTTACCTCAAAACAATTCATTAGTATAGTTTTTAATAGACATATTGGATATTGAAGTGTTTTATCAGTCAACTGAACACGATAACGTTGACATTTCAGCCTCATTGGGGATATTTAAATTGCTTGCTAGTTATCATGTTCTTTACTGTTTTATTTTTGGCTTATATGTTTAAATTTTCACAACCTCTCTCATGCCTTGATGATGATGGTCATGCAGTCGACTGGTAAAATTATCATGTTTATAACATTTTCCAAGGTTTGTCGGTTACAAATTACCAAAAGGTTACGACGTTGTGTTTATGAACGCTGATCGGAGGAACTGGCAGCTATCCAAATTCCCGATAAATGAAAAAGGAATGATGAAAAATACGTTCGAATCCATGTTCGATTTGATTGATAAGCCTGATTCTGTGATCGGGATGTATAACGATGAGATTCCTAAATTGACCAAGCCATTAGGTTATGATCGAGAGAACTTATGGTGGGGTCATATGAAAGGTATGTGTGGCAAATAATAGCATTTCGTGCAGGTGCATTTGCTTTCGATTACACGGATACGGGATTTTGGGTTATTCACAGTATACCAAAGTTGTCATATACGAATCTATCATATGTTTACCCAAAGACCGGATATACATATGGTCAACATTTCCTGTGCGTAACTTTGGAAAAGAAATACCTCGAATCTCTGAGTAATTAATTCAGAATTTTGGTGATTTCATTTAATACTCAAACATATATTTTGGCGAGACTATAAAATTTAGACGGACCAATAGAATCAGTGATAGTTTGCCCTAGATTTTGTTGTGAAATTCATCCATCCATGTAGTTTACTAGCATCTTGGCATTATAATTGGTGTCATTTGGTGATAATGACCCTTAGTTTTACTCCCGACCATAAATTCTAACTTTCAACTTTGTAGCCCTCTTTTGACCTTAGTAAGTAGGGAGTTGTCTGAGCTGAATTGCTTAAGGACGTCCACAAATTATAATCCCACTGTATTTTTTAGTTCAATAACTTCATTTCTTATAGATAACTAGTTAATTATGAGATACAAAAAATCAAGTATATTTTCTGTAATTCGGTATTTACAGCCTGTTAAGGTACCAAGTGAACTTTTAGGTGATTGTTTTGTACACCTTAAATAGGTACACAGATAAATGCAGTTAAGCACAGATAAAATCGGAAATGGTTTCGGAGAAAACCCAACGATTATTAGGGTTGGTAAGGACAAATTTATTAAGATGAACAGATTAACTAATAGGATTAGAAACGTCCATCTGTCCCATGATTTGTTTGGTTTTTCATTTACTTAAAATAGCAGAAATTTACATAGGGATATAATAAAAGGGGCTAACCACACATTAAATCCTCTACGTTGGAACATATACCATCATTCATATAAACCTCCGAATAACTATTGGACTAACTATAGGTTTTTCTGTGTAGTGAGTGAACTGGATGCTACCAAAGACTTGGAACAACTTATTATCAAGATACTACAGCAAATAAATTGCTTAATCTGTACAGGTTTGCTACAAATATCTTGTACGTTGGAGAGAATCTAGGTAAATTGCTTACCTTCCGTAGATTGTACTTGAATTCAGACGTGTGATTTTATAGTGTAAGGACGGGTGTCTGTGTTTCGTCTTCTTTTGAGTGAGTCACTTGATGGCAATAACAACACCTTTTTCGGCATTTGGTCTCGAGAGATGAATATTCTTCCGGAAGTCCTTTGAAACACATTGTATTTTCGTCATTTGTTTTAAAACTCATCTGATGTGTCTGTGTTATTCTGACTTATTTGTAAGAACAAAATAATCTACCAGGTTTAACATAACTTATCACCATTCTGTATTTCATTATAAAGTTATCTGTTGATCTACAATACGAAAGTGTAAAACAATCGTAACTTTTCAGGTCTTTTGTTGTAAAAAATGTCATGTATGGTTAGATTTACGTGAGCAACAATCATTTATATTTCTTTCAAGAAACTTCATTTACCTATTTAGCATAATCTTGAAGTTTGTACACAGGTTTTTAGTGTGAATCTTAACAGAAATGTAACAACATTGATGGAAATATTATTGTGCGTCTTCGTAAAAGTTAATCTTAGTGACCATAATTTTCTAAACCTGGATATTGGACCAAACGTCAGTGAATCCTGACATCCAAGGGATAACTTACTATAACTCCCAGATTATTACGATTCAAGACTGAAGGCAAGGATGTTTTTCCAGTTTTATAGTTAGTGCTGCCTATACTCCGATTGGGTATGAAAACGCAGCTGCCTTGATAGGTACTTACCATATCTAAAGTCAGCTTATCTGGAACTTGAAACCAACATGTAGTGTACGCACATCGTGATTCATTCTACTGAGAAGTTACTTTATTATCTAAAATTCAGTTCAATTGAGGCCTTATGTCAATTATTCGGTCTTGTAAGCAGTTATTACTCGACCACAGTGTATCATTCTACATTAATAGTCAGTTGGTGCATTTCATTCAGTGTCAAATATGTAGTGGATAATTTTTTAGTTCTGTTCTTTGGATAAGTGACTTTTTAGTTCAGCACTAAAATACACTAGCTGAGTAACATTCCGAATATTGTTGTAACAGAATAGTTACGAAACTTACACGACTCAGTTACTAGGACTGTAGCTCAGTTGATCCTGTTGACATTACCTCATCTAGACAGCTTAATGCCTTTAGTACATTGTGCTAGTTAACGTCTACAGTAAGTAAACTATTTCGTGACATTGCTTTTTGAAGTAATTCTATGTTGAGAGAGGGCTCACAAGTGACTACATTTCCAAGTTGGCTGTTAATACTATCTGACTTGCATTCGGCCCATTATATCACGCATGCAATAATTAATTGGATGAAATGAAAACGATGGGCATTTTGACTTGTGAAAACACGTTTCCTTTGGAAAACTAAGTGATAGAAACCTTGGGTCTCTCAATGTCAATATATACAGTGTAAAAACAGGGAAATAACTTGAGTGGTGTGTTGTGCAAACGTTGCTGCTGTTTCTGATATGAGTGATAAAAAACCTGGTGGCTGATGTTGCCTTTACATACAGTCATGGGCTTCGAAAAGAGTGATCACTCTTTACTAGTCTGGAAGTCTCTGGAGACGATTGGAAGAATAAATTGGATGTTGCTTTTCTTGATTGGTCATAATTTATTGATCTGTTTCCACTTTACGCAGTTTGTGGGAACTCAAGGACTGTTACCATCCTTGATAAATGTTTTTGTTATATGAGGATGACTTTACACCAAATACTTTCTGACGGAAGGTTTTGTCGGGTCATATAGTGTTACCACGTTTATTTTTTCATGTTTGTGAGTGGTCAAATCTTTTGTTCACTGACTCGTATGTTAATGTAGTTAACATGGTACTTGAGAGTAGCATTAAGGCGACCTTTGTTAACTTCGAATTGAAATGAAACCCGCTAGAATCAATACACGAAATAATACTGTTCTGATAATTCATATTGGTTTATCAGCGTGGTGTACAACAACAAAAACTAGTACACCTTAACATTTATGTGCAGTATGGATATCCCTACTTTTCATTATTTTTCGTGTAAAAGAAAGTCTATTTGGTTGAGATTATTAGTGTTAAAAATTTCCACAAAGTATCACTTCTCTCCAATAGTTGTAGAGGTACGTTTTTGGTATCTGGTAATAATGTGTAGTTCATTTCATTTTTAATTTTTTGGATAATTCTTATGCATTTAAAAGGGTTTTTAGCATTATGCAACATCATTCTATCATTACCGGTTAATACATTACATTCACCCTTATTTGATTTACTTTTTAAAATGAAATAAATGAGACAATATAATTTATAGGTCTAGTAGAAGCTACTTTTCTGGACTTTCATTCACATTTATCTCCTCAAGCTTTGTGGTATTGTACGCAGTTTCTCAAAATCGGATTAGATTAACTAAGTCTAAACTTGTTACTCACTTGCTAAAAATTAATTTTCTGTAACGCTCAGTTTTTGTTTACCACTTTTTCATCTCAAATATCCGTTATGCTGAAATTTTCTTTGTGTTTCATCTGATAGTCACACAGTTTGCTGTAGCTCGTCCATTATTTCAAGGTGCATATATTTCATCCAGTGTAAAGTCAGAGTTCCCAGATTTGGCGAAATTACTTCAGAATCAAAAAGTGCTTACTGTAACACTAAGTAGAGTCATTGAAATGCAAACAGCTAAAAGTTCTTTTCAACTAAATCATTTCTCAAAATCATCGGATTTCGGTAAAGGTTAGTTATACATAGTTATGTAATGTAATCATTTTTTCAATGAAAATTTTAAAAAAAATTTGGAATCAGTGCGTGATAAGTATGCTTAAATTTATTTGACGAAAATTGAAGTTCGTTATATGACTAGTTGATATTATTCTAGAACTTCTACCAAACATCTCAACAGAGTATTTTGTTTAACTTGTAATAAAATAAAATACGTTCATATGTGATTTGATTATACAAATTATATTATTCAACATGAGTGATATAGTAAGTACCATTACAATTCATTTAGTCCCATTAAAACACTATTTTTGAAATTTCTGTTGCTTGATGAAATATTTATTGTTGTTTTCCTAGATAAGATTTCAGTTAATTGCTAGGACACAACGTTACGCAAGTTTACTATAATGTATTTACCTTTAAATTCGATATTCCACTTTCTGTTTATGGAAATGCTCATCTTACTAACATATAACTGACATTTATAGAGAAGTTATACACCTTAGCTGGTTTTCAACACAATGATCTACTTTGGAATTCCTCAATCTAATCATATCCAGCTAACTTGAAGTAGTATTTCACCTTATTAATGAAATTTCACAACACCCTCTCATCCCAACAGAAATAGCGGACAAATATTCCAATAATATGAACGTTTTTTTTATTTCAGCTCGAACGGTTGTGTAATATCTTATGTCGAATCGTGACATGATTGATTACGGTTTGTCAATCAGTGTTTTCATTCACTCGTTTTTATCCGGTTTTGTTAAATTTGTTCTTTTGAACGTAAATTTGTTTTTACTACCTTGATATATCTTCTAGTTCAGTTAGGATATCCACATGGTAGTAATCTTTCACTCGAAATTCTGAAAACTTAGTCATTGGAATGATTTAAAGAAAATTGAGGACATTAGGCATCCATTCAGTACGCATCAGATACAGTACAGTATTATACACCTCGTCTTTAATAATATCTGATTTAGTAGTTGATGATGAGATCAGTCAGTCAGTAACAACGTAGAACTTCGTACGTACGTACATCAACTCGACTTTCCATACCACATCAGCACAGAGATGCAGTTGTTGATTCAAATACTGTAGTGGTAGAGATAGTAAGAGTATAAGCAGTAGTCGGAAACATTAGGGTTTGAAGATGTTATTCAAGGAGTATAATCCAGCGAAATAAATTTGGAAAGAGAAAAAAGAAAGGGACATGAATAATTCAGGAAATTAGAATTTGGGAGAACACAAAGAGTGGATGCATCTGCGCCATTGTAAAAGATTTTGAGCCATTTCATTCAGGGTCTCTAACCATCGGTTGCTATCATCTCGCGGTCCCCAACCATGTAGTCTACACCTACCATTCGTCAGTGACTTCATGGATTTGTGCCATGCTTTGGTCTGGTGGCCCCTAGCTTTCTTCCAACCTACACCTACACCGTAAAACATCGCACGTCGAGGCAGTCGGTGGTTAGGGATACGTAACACATGTCCCAGCCGTCTCAACTGATGAGGTTTCACTACTTCATGAATCGATTTGCCATCCTTACCTAGTACCCGTGTCCTAACAACTACATTACTTACACGATGGTCTCATGATATACGAGCAATATTTCGAAGACACCCATGGTCAGATACTAGTAGCCTGCGGATATCCTCTACTCTTGCCGGCCATGTTTCACAGCTATAAAGTAGGACGGGACGAACTGCTGCGCAGTAAACATGTCCTTTGGTTGATATGCGGATATCTCGCCTACGCCATGAATGACGCAAGTTGGTAAAAGCTAGTCGAGCCTTCTGTATCCGTGCTGAGATTTCGTCACACACCAGACCACAAGGGCTGATGAGACTTCCCAGATAAGTGAAGCGCTCGACACGTTCAACCACTTCACTCCCTATCATTATTTCGGGTGTCGATGCAACCCAATCCTGAAGCAACATTTTGCATTTCGAAGAAGAGAATCGCATGCCGAATATGCTTACATTGTTGCTTAGAGTGGTCAGAAGACTCTGCATTTTGTCAGCGTCTTCACCAAATAAAACTATGTCATCAGCATATTCTAAGTCAACAAGTGAACCCCCCGGTAGAAGTTCAAGCCCTGCAAATTTAGATGAGGAAAGTGTCATCTCTAAAAGTACGTCGACCACAAAGTTGAACAAGAATGGGGGAGTGGACAGCCCTGACGAACACCACTTGAGGTAATCAATTCTGATGACAGTTCGCCATAAGCTCTCACTCTACCAGTTGTGTTCGAGTAGAGAGCCTTTATAAGGTTAATGTACTTCTTAGGTACTCCTTTCAGTGACAAACACTGCCATAGAACCTCACGATCAACAGAGTCGAATGCCGCCTTAAGGTCGAGAAATACTACAATTGTGGGGCGCCTGAATGTGTGTCTGTGTTCTAGAACCTGACGTAGTGTGAATATCTGATCTATACAACCACGTCCAGGTCGAAAACCAGCCTGGTTTTCTCTAATCTGCTCTTCACGAGCTTTGATTAGGCGTCGAAGTACTATTGAAGCTAATATTTTAGACACTATATTAGTCAAACTGATTCCTCTGTGATTGTCACAAGAGGACTTTTGTGCTTTCTTATAGACTGGCACAATCAGTGATTGAGATCAGTCAGATGGGATTACGTCCAGTTCCCAAATCCTACCTAAGACCTCAGTTAATTTCACTGCTAATACTGAACCACCATCCTTAAAAATCTCAGGAGTAAAACTGTCAGGGCCTGCTGCTCTCCCTCGCCTCAGATTTCCTATAGCTTTTTCAACTTCGTCAAGAGTCGGAGGACCTACATTAACTTGCCATTCAGGTTGACTGGAGATCGTGACAAACCGAAGTGTGGCTGAAGGCCAGTTGAACTGATCCCTAAAGAATTCTGCCCATCGATCCAATCTCCTGGATTGAGAATGAATAATATGTCCATCTTTCTCTGAGATTGTTTCGCTAACAGTCAGGTTCTTAATACCGGCTTCCTTAACGAGTCTGAACAGTTGTCTGCTGTTACGTATTGCCGCCGCCTTTTCCATCTCTCTTGCTTACGCTACCCACCACTGTTCACGATCATTGCATAGGCTTCTTATCAGCTTGGGCTTCAGCTGACTCCACCCTTCGTTATGTTCAGAGCCAGATGGAATGAGTTTTCGAGCATCTATCAGTGAGGTGGGTGCTGCTGAGATCCAGTGTTTCTCCCTAACCATGTGGTTTACCATACTAGCAGATATCACTGCTGTTTCCACAGCTTTTCGGATATCATTCCATGCTGCATCGGGGTGGGCATCACATACATGGCTGCCTAACTGTTTTCCTAGTTGTTCCTGAAATATACTCTTAGCTTGACTATCATTAAGTAGGGCCCTAAGAGGTTTCCTTGCAGCATCTTTCCTACGTCCAGTAAGACGCAAGCAAATACGCGCTCGCACTAGAGCATGATCTGAAACTAAGCATGTGCTCCAGAATGGGCGACAGTCTTCTATTGAGCCCCTCCATCGGTGGCTGATGGCGATGTGATCTATTTGGGTCCAATGTTGGGACGAATTAGGGGGTCGCCGTGTTAAAAGATGTTTTCCTTATGCTTAAAGTTAGTATTTTCAAGGAACAGGCGGTTATCTGAGCATAGCTGCAACAGACGGTCGCCATTATCTGTTCTTTGAGCCACGATATTATAAGATCCACCTAGGTGTCTTTCCCTATCGCTTAGTTTACTTACTTGAACATTAAAGTCACCGGCCACTATTACTACATCAGAGCGCCTAGCTTTTCGGAGAAGGTCGGAAAGCTTTCTGTAGAACTCATCTTTTACATCATCTGAGCTGCAGTCAGTGGGAGAATAGGCAGAGACGACGAAGAGGCAACGACGAGTGTCCCTATCTTTTCGGATCCTTACTATTCCGTTCAGTCGAACAGCGCACAAACGACTGTCTACTGGGATCCGGTCTAAGAGAGTTAGTTCTGCCCTAGGACTCTGCTATACCTACGCCGGCGAGGCCATGGGAAGCAGAACCAGGGCTTCCAGATACACAAAGCGTTAGTCGAGTTGGTTTGTTACTTTGACATGGCGAGATCAATTGAATGACGCTACTTGGATCCTGTATGTGCGTTTCTGAGACAGCATACATCGATGGTGAGTGATTCTAGAGTCCTAGCTAAGGAAGCCTGTTGTCCTATTTGACACAGTGTTCGTACGTTAAAAGCTCCTACGTGTAGTTTAGAAAGTGGTTTCAGGAGACCAGGATTAGCGTTCCGCATACTCGAATCGTTTGCCCTAGCGGTGCGAGGTGATAAAGAGACGTGAGGAGGGTTAGTCATGGAGATAAGAGAGGTATTAGGAGGTGTAGGAAGGATTTGAATGTGACCACCTTGGTCTCGTGCGCTGTTACGGGTATGAGAGCTGATATCACATCCCGACTGCGCACACTGTGGAGGGGTATTTCTTGAGGAACCTGAAAAGGAAATCGGATTAGTGTTGGTCTTAACGACCTGGGAGCGTGACCACAGAGCCCAAGGGACAATTGCTTGAGGCCGGTCGCTCACGATCTTTTCGTGGAAGGTTTTTAACGTGTTAGCTCCGTTCTTCAAAGGGCCTTAGCGCCGGAGACGGAAATCCGTGAGGTAAGGTGAGGTATGACATTTTTGTGGTCAACCTTTTCTAACTTCTTCCTTCCTTGTGAGAAGGGAGCATCGCTGCAGATACTGGTTGTCCGACGGAAACACCTTACTGCTGTCACACCCCTCTACAGTCAGCAGTACGACTTCGCCCTCAGACCTTGAGTTGCTGCTTTTAGTCTTACCGTTCTCCAATCAACCTGCCTGGCATGGTAGAACCTACAGGAACATACGTCCCAGCCAATATAGCTCGGTTGGGTCATCACGATAGGCAAGCCCGACCACCGCGTCAAGGTAGCAGCTACGGTCGAGACCAGGTTGTACTCTGGAATCCTAATAAAATATGTAGATAGTCAGCAAGTGTCAAGTTCTTTATAGTGTTTTCTGGCTTACGGCAATACTTTAAAATATATATACTACTACTAGGCTATATGACATAATGACTAGCATCTGGTGACTGGTATTAATGCTACCAGTTATTTGTGTAATTTTGAACCCTAAAATTCAATCACTGTTAACAGCGACTAACAGGGAAAACCACTTCCATCAATTAATCTCGTTTACACTCATAGATTAAAATCTGAAAAAAAATCATGCTCTTAGTTGT
Organism: Schistosoma haematobium; assembly: GCF_000699445.3. NCBI lineage: Eukaryota > Metazoa > Platyhelminthes > Trematoda > Strigeidida > Schistosomatidae > Schistosoma > Schistosoma haematobium. The sequence goes on from NC_067199.1 coordinate 40,769,250, forward strand.
AGACCTTATTGCACAACTAGGATGTTTAAACACAATGGTGAGCTGTACCATGAACATCTGTCACTGTCATTGCCGACACATTACTGCGTTTACCTAGATTGTTGTGACCTCAGTGTTTTTATTAATAAAGGAAGTTGCATGAGCTTCTGATTATAAACTACTGTTACTTAATACCGTCTGTGGGCCCTATTGTTCCACCCCCAAAAATTAGCTGCAAATCAATTCTTCTACTTGGTAAAATATGTTTATTGAAGACAAACCAACTCGAGAGAGAAAAGATGAAGATTTATTTCACATCCAAATATTATATTTCAAAATAGTATATCGGTACTAATAATATGTGCAGATTTAACTTGTATTGATCATTCATCAGATATGAATAACTATAACATAAAAGAACATCTTACTAAATTACTCCATGACTAAAGTTATCAGAATACATTTGAACGTCATGCTAAATTCATTCAATAATTTCATCATTCATCCGTTCTTAAGAAAAATGTGAACTTTATCCAAATAGCTCACTTTATTAATCGAACACCTTACTTTCGAATATAAGATTCCTCACTTACAGTTTCACTATACGTAAACGAAATTTGGAATGAAGTAATGGCTTTAAGTATCCATCAGTTTAGTAATATATCCTCTCAAGAGTCATGTATTTTAAGAAGTATAAAAATATTTTACTATCGCTATATGTAAATTAATGTCACCAACAAGGTTGTTTTTTGCTAACTGTTTCTATATATTTTTCCTGGATAACAACAAGTCTGTGTGTAACACTATAGTGACGTAATACTGTTTAGACGACAACCTCATTTCCGTAGATTTTTTTCATGAAAATGACTTTAGACCTTTTTCATGATGCAAATATGTAGCTCATCTAAATTTAAGTCCGTTGCATTCTGTCTAATATTCCAGATCTTTATGCTGATTTCGTCGCGCCAAAATTAAAAAAGTCTTTAGATACTGAGACTTGGCAACATGACGGAAGTATACCATCAGCATGTCATCGGCAATATTCTGTGAGTAAAATTCATTATTTGCTTGCATGTTCCTTTTTATTCACTGTATCATACGATTGTTAAATTTGTGCAACTCCGATATTCCAGTTACACGAAATCTGGAAGAATGTGTCAAAAGTTACACTCAATTACCTGTCATAGACAATGCAGGATATGATCTAAAATGTATTAATATCGGTCCAAGTTGTCACGCTCAAGGACATTAAAAGAAATTTTAAAAATTACTGTCGTAATCTTAACGTATGGAACCTAAAAAACTCAAAATGATACAAAAGAATTTCAAGAATCTAAAGTGTAGGATGAGTTAAATGAAAGAAAAGCAGTTGCGGCTGGTTTTGAGCGACATCATCTATGTCCGTTCACGGATATAAATCGCGAATATCTGACGTCGAAAGTAACTTGAGATTTTAGATCAAAGTTTAGAATCTGGAATTGAGTTTAAAACTATCCACATTTTTGAGATGTCAGCATCCAAAAACTAAGTAGAAGTTGACACTCAGTATTTTAATTAATTCCTACTAATAGTCCTCAAACTATTTCTGTTATTCAGCAAATATTTATTAAACATCATTAAGTTAGAAAATACGGTACGAAACGTTGTAGTTTGAAATCATTGCATAGTTATATTGTTGAAAATCTAGTCATATACTGTAAGGGGGACAAGGTCACACGTAATTATGTATAAATGACACTTAGAATAAACTTAATAATGTTGCAATCACTTATCGAAATTACAGGTAATTTCAATCTCTTTTGTCCAAGTCCTGCAACTGCTTGTAAATTTAAACAGTTTACTCATAATGGCAAGGTATAAAATTTGTTGAATTCATTTTATCTTCTAAAAGTCGTGTTTTCTTTCCTAGTTCAACATATACCCAGCTATCAATATGGGAGTTTGTGTAGATTGTTGAGTGGTGTCGAGATAACGAACCGACCAAAGTTAAATAATTATTTAAAACCATGAAATTCTAGTATAGGATCCCTCGGCAGTGAGTAACCACAGCCCCACCAGATGTCATACACAGGAGCTTCGCATCCCACAATGAACGCGTAGTCTTTGGATGTCAGCTCAGTGTTTTAAGGGTTGATCACACCGTGAAAACTGTAGGTCTCCAATTCAATCCCTAAGGGATACTGTTGAGGAGTCTTATGCTAAAACAAAACACCTTTCTAGTGCTTCTTTGTTTTCAATGCTTTTCTAACTATGATCGGTTCGCGATCTGAATAATGTACTTAGTTATTGTTTGATTGACAAAAAACATTTAGTTTGACGTTCTAATGGGCAAGATTCTAATTCACTTAAAAAAATATACTTAACAAATAGCATTTTGTAGTCATCAGAACGTTTAATTTTTGTTAATGTTTTTTATTTTTATATTGTAAATAATATTTGGCTTCCCATAAACTTGAGACCAATTATCATACCACTTGAACATTGAACCTTCTTTAAAAATTATAACTGATAATATTTGGTTTTACATTTAAGTTAGTGCCATTCGAGTTTACATTGGTTTCATAATACATGTATCCAAAGTCCATCAAATTGAAACTATTGAATCATTTAGAGCTTGTTTTAGTTCAATCTTTCAAAAGCTATAAAATATTCATATGACTTGATTATTCTTTTTTATTATTTACATACTCAGATGTTGTCCCTTATGTTTATTTTTATTTACGAAGCTCATTTATATCGAAATAGGTTCAATTTAATAATATCTAAACAAAACTATTGATTGCCTGCATTTCCTTTCTGAAGATAAGCTCTTAAGTAGGTGTTTGTTGTAACTGCTCTTACTATTGCGTAACACATATTGTATCTGTTATATCCTAGTGAAGATTAAATTACGAGTAACTTCTGAAATCTATTAGTGGAATAATATTATCTGTATATTCTTACAGTATTACTATTCAGTAATTAGATTATATATATCTATATTCCCCTCATTATAAGCTTCATTTTAACCTATAGATTATTATGACTATTATGACTACTATTTTTAAGTTACGTTCAGTTTATTGATTACAGTCTCCCACATTTTGGCTTGATTTCGTATAAATGTTATTTCCTATTTTATGATACTATATGGTATGTTTGGCTGGTATATAAACCAAGTAGGTTCGAAATAAATGATTTGCATAGTGGAAGCGGTAATTGGCCTTCCGCACCCAACTGGAAGGGCTAGGAAAACAAAGGATCAATAAGAATGCTAGTCTGCTCATACCGGTCGAACGTCATTGGTTTGGCACAATACTATGATTGAATAAGTCGTATTTCGATTGGCGAATAAACCACGTGATAACTAGACGGACTTAAGGTCACAACAGTGTCATTGTGTAAAGAATATTCACTGTGTGTCAAATAATATTTATTTTACAATAACCTAATTCGTAACATTTGACCTTTTAAATACCAGTCGAGTTCGAGACTTAATTCAATTGAATTATTGACTAGTTATTTCGTCGTCGTATCCCATCTATTCAGTTTTTATTTATTTTGTATGATGTTTATTTGACGTATACGTGTGTTAGGTTGACTCCGTTGATGTTCAGATCATTATCGGTTGACTGAACTTGATTACTTTTTCAACAAAAAAATGTTCAATTTCATAGGTTGAAATCACGAGTCAATTGAAGCTAGACCACCATGGAAAACCTGGAAGCACTGGACGACCGTTTCGTCCTGGCATGGGACTCCTCAGTAGTGCGCGTGCACAACCCCGCACCCCGCGGGATTCGGACCCAGGACCTACTGGTTTTGCGCGAGAGCACTTAACCATTAGACCACTGAGCCGGCATCCAACGGCGTTAATGTCTAACTTCAACCAATCCACGAAGTTGCGCCACCGTACACCACTGTCTTCAGTGAGCTGATATCTCACAACAGACCTGGTTGAACTCCACTGGTAACGGCTTCTCACTAGAACTCCAGGAGTTTTTCTTGAAGTCAGTCACTAGTGAGCAGTTGATTATTATCAGAATGGGTTTTGTGGAGAGTTTTTAGAAATTTCATAGGTTGGAATCACGAGTTTATTAAAGTTAGACCACCATGGTTGAGTGCTCGCGCTCGAAGCCAGTAGGTCCTGGTTTCGAACCCCGCGTGGTGCCGGATCGTGGATGCGCACTGCTGAGGAGTCCCATACTAGGACGAAACGGCCGTCCAGTGCTTCCAGGTTTTCCATGGTGGTCTAGCTTCAATCGACTCATGATTTCAATCTATGAAATTTCTAAAAACTCTCCACAAAACCCATTCTGGTAATGTGCAATTATTTTAAATTTCCATGTTACGAAGATATGTTTTCAATCAGGGATGCATTTGTAAAAGAAATTATGATTAGGAGATGAAAAATTCTTCTAGTTCAGTAGGGATGACTTTGGGAACCATGTGTTCATTAAGCTTGGTAGTTTAATTGTAAAGCTTTCACTATCCTCTTGGATATCGTTAACACTAACTGAAGGTAAAAGTGAGCTATTCGGATTTCTCCACATGTGGCTAATAGCTAGTTAGATCGGCTGTAAGTTTGAATTTCGTTATTGATACTTGACCTGTCAAAGTGTGAGTAATATATGTAGATGTTCTTAATGCTCTATCTGAAGATTGTGCTGATAATATCTCCAAAAAAAGACCATGAGTTTCATGATTAAACCACTCAGCTCAGAGAACTCAACTCAAATTGAACTAGTATGTACAAATACTATATACTGATAATTATCGTTTGTTCATTAGTGAATACCTTTGAGATATATCCTCAAGATTATAGTTAAAAGAGTAATTGGTAAAGTTAAATTAAGTTGATTGTATGACAGTTATTTACAAAATCGGGCGGTTGTCACATTATGTGAATCTGCCGAATATATTGTCGATAATCATTTTGAAAGTTTTCGTACCCGTGTCTAACATCAGTCTAAATTTATACACAACACTTAGTCAACAGCATATCACTAATACAAATTTGAATCAATAAAGCCTAAGTACAAAATGTAATGAGAATATGTTTATTTGATCCATTCAATTATAGCCAGACGATTAAGTGGGTAGAGAATAAGCATAGGAAACACGAAGTTGGAGCACAAGTCGAAACCCATCATAATTGAGGAGATTCTTTGTCTAAATAAAAATAGACGGCGTATAAAATATGAGTCGACAGGAAACTAACTACATCATACATAAAGACAAACAAGCATAAACACACCAAATTATAGTAAAAGTGTTTAAGGTTAGCATATAAATATTTGACAAAGACAATTATCAAAACACGAAGTAACTGGGAAGCTAAAACTAATTTTTGTCCCAGAATAACTCACGTGGGTGTTATGATGAAGGAAAGTACTGGTCATTACCCATAAACCAACTACCCTTGGTGGGGCATAGGCCGCTGACCAGGTATCATCAACTGTCCTAGACTCTCGTTTCCACTTGTTGCCAAATGCTATTCATCTCCTTGATTTTTGCGTCCAGATCCCAACGTCATGTATAAACTGGCCTGCCCTTTTTCCTTTCACCTTGAGGATTTCAAGTAAGGACTTGCCTTATGATGCAGTTTGATTATTTTAGCGACATGTGTCCTGTCCACCTCGGGCATCCTTTTCTGATTTCCTCCTCAGAACTCGCATGGGAGTTTGTCTCCCGATCAGAAAAAAATTATTTTTTTTTAAAAACAACAGTTTATACCTTGTTCAGCGTGTATATATTCGTTTGATTTTTCCTCCTATTCTGTTTTATTTTTTCTATATATATATAGGTGAAAAATATTAAATCTATTTTCATTGGGGCTACTGGAACCACAATACAGAATGCGCAAGATCATGCAAAATGGGCTGTTACTGTGTCCTCAAAAAAGCCTACTGAAGATATTGGTAATTGGATTTGTCTTGGTGATATTAACCGTCAGGTGATAAATAGATTATTTATGGTTATATTTTATGATTATGTGGTCAATACATTTAATACCTCTTGGTCAAAAACGGTAACAATTTGAATGCCTTAAACAATTTAACAGCATGCTCTATGTAACAACTTATATTTGTGGACAAGAGTAATTATACTGCCTTCTTAAGCAAAAAGATGGTTTGCTTAATAAAAGTGAATATTCATACGATTTAAATGAAATCTGGTAAAATATCTTATGAAACAGAGGAATCTAATTGGTTAATATAATTTTTAAAAAATTAGGATGTTCTTACAATTAAAATGAATGACCCCAATGGGCTTGTAGAAAATAACAGTTTTATTTCACTTTGTAACCTCATTTTATATCAAGTGAGGTTGTAATGTTTGCATTAATTGTTCATTGAGTGGTGGTTAATGTCATATTTGTCTAGTTTTTAGTTATGGGGTATGACGACCTGAACCGTTATACACATGTATTAAGTGATGCATACCTGACTTATTGACTGATGATCGAATTCTATCGAACAATTAAATGTTTTCTCACCAACCATGTCGAAGTGTTGTGATATATATCACAGTGGTAAATTTTATTCCTTTAGAAGCTAAATGTTTCGAAATTATTTCCATTTGAATAATAACGATAGCGAAACCGTGATGCGAAATTCATTCGAAATGCTAACAAACTTTGTTAGTTCAAAACAACTCACAGCAATAACTTCAAAATGTCACGAGGTTATGGGCCCAACAAGCATTACAGTAATGCGTGGATTTCTGTATATAGCCTTGTTAAGATCCAAGAAAGTATAAACAATAAGACAGCAATCGACAACAACCGGACGAAAGTAGAGAAGGCTAAAGAATAGGCTGAGTATGCAGAAGCAGACAAACGAGTGAAGGAGAATGCAACAGCCGGTGAGCGGAAGCAATAGTAACATACCAAGCAACAACAACAGGAAAAGCTGGAAGAGAAGGAAATATATGGAAACGTTATGATAAAACTAAGAAGCCTAGAGCAAAACGTCATAAAAATGAGCGACCAGTTACGAACAAAAGAGGAAGACCGATTAGTGTGGTTTCAGAGCAGCGAAATAGGTAGGTAGAATAATGTGAAGTTGAAGCGCTACAAATCACCGGGCCCAGATGAATTACCTCCGGCTCTTTTCAAAGAGGGTGGTGACTTTCTGACTAAGGAATTGTCTACGTTTTTTTACAAAAGTCTGGGAACTAGAGAGTGTACCAACGTCCTGGAATGAATCGATAGTTGTCCCTATCGTAGATTGTTCAAAACTCGAGAAAGATTGACTCGCGAGGAGCATGCTGGTTTTCGTTCTGGTCGAGGATGTATTGATCATAATCTTCACCCTCCGCCAAATGTTAGAACACCGTCATACTTATTACAGGCCAACAATCGTAGTGTTTCTTGACATTAGGGCTGCCTTCGATTCGTTGGACAAGACTGTTCTCTGGGATTGTCTATTGAAGAAGGTTGTGCCTCAGAAGTTTGTTAACATCTTAAAAGCCCTATATACAAACACTTCATGTATAGTGAGGGCATACAACCACCTTAACCCCATTGTTCCATTCAAGCAGTGGGGTTAGTGTTAGGTCCCGATAAACATAATGAATGGTAACTTTGAGATCTTTTTATGGACCAATACTAAACGTATATTTTTATCGTATAACTGTTAAATAACTAAACTATTCATATTCATATTCCTCTTATTATAAACTTTATTTTGACCTATTAACCCATCATTATACATTTTACCATTCTTGAATTATGCCCTGTCTATTAGTGAATGCTTCCCACATTCAGCCAAATTTTGTACAAATGTTATTTTCCATTTTATGCTACGTTGTGGTCTCTTTGATTGGTATATAAACTCAATATGTTTGAAATATAACGATTCATATTGCAGAGGCTGAGACTGGTGTTCTGGATTTAACTGGCTTGGCTAGGCGGAAACCAGGACTCTAGGCTGCTCGCACGTGTTTTACGCGTCCTTGGTCCGATCGATAATTCACTGCTTCTGATTGGCGGCTTCGGGCTTTAACAATTAGACAGGGTCGCCCAATCTCACCATTCCTCTTCAACTTTGCCATCGATGACATTCTGGAGACAGCTCCGATGGATGTAAGTAATGGCGGTGTGGATATGTTGCCTGGAGAAAGACTTCTGAACCTTGAGTATGCGGACGATATTGTCTTACTGTGCGATAATGCCCAAGGCATGCAATCCGCACTTAATCAGTTGACAATCAGTGTCCGTAGGTATGGTATGTGCTTTGCACCTTCGAAGTGCAAAGTAATTCTACAAGACTGGCAGGATTTTAATCCTGTACTCACCCTGGATGTTGAGCAGATAGAAGTAGTCGAGAAGTTCGTGTATCTGGGTAGCTGCATAAGTGCTGGTGGGGGTGTGAGTGATGAGATCAATGCACGAATAGTGAAAGCCAGAGCGGCTTATGCCAATCTGGGTCATCTTTGGCACCTTCGTGATGTTAGTCTAGCTGTAAAAGGTCGGATCTGCAACGCGTCAGTGAGAGCAGTTTTGCTCTATGCTTGTGAAACCTGGCCTCTCCGAGTTGAGGATGTTAGACGACTTTCTGTGTTCGATCATCGTTGTCTCCGAAGGATTGCTGACATTCAGTGGCAACACCATGTTAGTAATGCAGAGGTTCGGGCACAGAGACGATAATGCAATTGGTGTCACCATCTTGAAACACCGACTTCGGTGGCTTGGACATGTTCTACGGATGTCGTCCCAGAGAATTACACGTCGTGCATTATTTGCCGACTCTGGGACTGGTTGGAAGAAGCGGAGAGGTGGTCAGTGCATGACATGGTGTCGTGGTATGAAAGAAAGCTGCAAAGGACTGGCTTCTGTCGGTCCTTCACGACTCCCTGGTTGGGGTCCGAGAGATGGTGCTACACAGTGGCTAGAGACGTTATCAGATATGGCTCAGAATAGAAGCCAGTGGCGATCCTGCTGTAACCTTCTTTTACTTTCTTCATAAAAAGTGGTTGTCTCTTCCTTAACTGAAGGATTTCTTCTGATTGTGCCTTTCCGTTTCCCCCACTATTATTATTATTATCACACTTCCTTACACTAATCTGGTCATTATTGTTCCTCTTCCTTTTTTGGTTTTACTCTCCTTACCTTCTTTTTTTTCTCCCCATTCTCATTGTTTTGTTTGGCGCATATATATTTGGTGCCCTTTTGTACCACTATTTATGTGTTCAAATAAATAAATAAATCGGAACACTGTGAATCATTGTTGAGCAATTGATTAGATGGAACTCATCACTATTCCTTGACTACGGGAAACCACTCGAAAATGTGGATAAGAGGGCCTTTTGGGATCTTCTCCTGCACTATGGAGTGCTTGAAAAGATCGTCACCACCATACGGAACTCATACGTTTGATTGAACTTTAAAGTCATACATAGAGAACAGTTCACAGATGCGTCTCAAGAGAAGACTGGTCACGGACAAGGCTGCTTACTCTCGCCCTTCCTCTTTCTTCTTCTTATTGACTGAATTATGAAGATCTTCAGATTTCAGGAGATGTACGCAATGTAATGGACATTTTGAACGCAAGTTGACTAATTGGACTTCGCAGTATACTTAGTCCTTCTATTCTATACACTGCAGCAAATAAAAACAAATACTATCGGTGTAACAGCAGGTTCTACAGCAGTCGGTCTCAACATTCACAAGGAATAGAGAAAAGTCTTGAAATACAATACAGCGAGTGCCAACTAAACCACATTTTATAGCAAAGCTCTGAAGGAGGTGGAAGCTTCTACATACCTGGATTGTATCTTACTTACTTACTTACGCCTGTTACTCCCAATGGAGCATAGGCCGCCGACCAGCATTCTCCAACCCCACTCTGTCCTGGACCTTCCTCTCCAGTTCTATTCAATTTTGTTCATTCTTCTCATGTCTGTTCCCATTTCTCGACGTAATGTGTTCTTTGGTCTTCCTCTTCTCCTTTGGCCATGAGGATTCCAAATGAGGGCTTGCCTTGCGACGCAGTCGCATGCTTTCCTCAATGTGTGTCCTATCCACTTTCAACACTTCTTCCTCATTCCTTCCTCCACTGGTATCTGGTTTGTTCTCTCCCACAGTAGGTTGTTGCTGATAGTTTCTGGCCAACGGATCCGAAGTATTTTGCTTAGACAACTGTTAATAAACACTTGTATCTTCTGAATGATGGCTTTCGTAGTTCTTCAAGTTTCCGCCCCAAACAGTAGAACTGTCTTGACATTTGTATTGAAAATTGTGACATTGGTGTTGGCTGACAGACAGTTGTTTTGAGTTGCAGATGTTCTCCAATTGTAGATATGCTGCTCTTGCTTTGCCGATCTGCATCTTCACATCTGCATCAGATCCATCGTGTTCATCAATGATGCTGTCCAGATATGTAAAGGTTTTTACATCATTCAAAGCTTCTCCGTCAAGTGTGATTCGATTGGCGCATGCTGTGTTGTATCGGAGAATCTTGCTTTTCCCTTTGTGTGTGTTGAGACTTGCTGCTGCTAAGGCTGTTGCTACACTGGTCGTCTTCTGCATTTGTTGTTGCGTGTGCGATAGAAGAGCCAGATCATCTGCGAAGTCTACGTCGTCTAGCTGCATTCTAGCTGTCCACTGTATCCCATGGTTCCCCCCAGATGTTGACGTCTTCATGACCCAGTCGATCACTAGGAGAAAGAGAAAGGGTGAGAGTAAGCAACCTTGCCTAACACCGGTCTTCACTTCGAACGACTTTGTCAACTGTCCTCCATGCACAATTTTGCAGTGTAATCCATCATATGAGTTCTGTATGATATTGACTATCTTCTGGGGCACGCCGTAGTGTCGAAGAAGTTTCCATAGTGTTGTTCTGTCCACGCTATCAAATGCCTTTTCGTAGTCAATGAAGTTGATGTAGAGTGATGAATTCCATTCAATTAATTGTTCCACAATGATCCGTAGAGTTGCGATTTGGTCTGTACACGATCTATCCTTACGGAATTCTGCCTGTTGGTCACGAAGTTGGGCGTCTACGCAGTCCTTCATCCTGTTTAACAATACCCTGTTGAAGACTTTTCCCAGTATTGAGAGAAGAGTGATGCCCCTTTAGTTATCACACTTGCTGAGATCGCCTTTCTTCGGTATTTTGATCAGAAGTCCTTCTTTCCAGTCTTTTGGTACTTGTTCCTCATCCCAAATCTTATTGAAGAGAATGTGGAGTATCTTTGCAGTTACCGGTACGTCTGCTTTTAGTGCCTCTGCTGGGATGTTGTCTGGTCCTGCTGCTTTACCACTCTTGATTTGTCTGATGGCCATGTTGATTTCTTCAATTGTTGGTGGGCCAACATTGATTGGGAGGTCCGTGGGTGCTGCTTCGATGTTGGGTGGGTTCAGTGGAGCTGGTCGATTCAAGAGTTCTTTGAAGTGTTCTACCCACCTGTTTTGTTGCTCTTCAATGTTGGTGATTACCTCGCCTTCCTTGCTTTTCACTGGTCGTTCTGGTTTGCGGCGATTTCCAGAGAGTTTCTTTGTCGTGTCATACAGTTGTCTCATGTTTCCTTCTCTTGCAGCCTTTTCCGCCGTCGTTGCTAAATCTTCCACATATTTACGTTTGTCGGTTGTGATGCTCCTCTTCACTTGTTTGTTCACTTCTGTGTATTCAGCTTCTGCTTTGGCTTTTTCTGCTCTTGTTCGGCTGGTATCGATTGCCGGTTTCTTGTTCCTCCTTTCTTGAATCTTATCCAGTGTATCAATAGTGATCCATTCCTTGTGATGGTGCTTCTTGTGACCCAGGACCTCATGACATGTTGAAGCGATTGCTTATTTGATCCCCTTCCAGTTGCTCTCCACAGAAGTTCCTTCTCCATTGAGTAGATCATGAAAAGCCTGGAATCTATTGCTGAGGACTATCTTGAATTTGTTGAGTTTGTCAGTATCCTGAAGAAAGGCCGTATTGAACTTTTGTGATATTGTCCGCCCCGTTGTCCAGTGCTTCTTGAGTTTCAATTTCATCTTGGCGACCAGCAAGTGATGATCTGATGCTATATCAGCTCCTCTCCTGATCCTTACGTCTTCCATCGTCCTCCTGAATTTTTGTTGATGCAGATACGGTCGATTTGGTTATGCGTGGTGTAATCCCGTGAAGTCCATGTGGTTTTGTGAATGCGTTCATGTGGGAATATAGTGCCGCCTATGACCAGTTTATTAAAGGCACATAGGTTTGCAAATCTCTCACCATTTTCGTTTCTTTCTTCCAGTCCGTGCCGTCCCATGATGTCTTCATATCTAGTGTTGTCCGTTCCAACCTTGGCGTTGAAATCTCCCATCAGAATAGTCAGGTCCTTTGTTGGTCACTTCTCGATGATTGACTGCAGCCTATTGTAGAATTGATTTTTAGCGTTTTCATTGTGGTCGTTGGTAGGCGCATAGCACTGGATGATGTTCATTGAAATGCCCTTTTTCTTTGTTTTGAAGGAGGCTTTGATGATCCTTGGTCCATGAGATTCCCATCCTATAAGCGCATTTTGTGCTTGTTTGGACAGCATCAATGCAACTCCTTGTGTATGTGGTGCATTTTCTTCTTCATGGCCGGAGTATAACAGGAGCTCTCCTGTAGTTAGTCGTTGTTGTCCAACTTGTGTCCAATGTGTTTCACTGATCCCAAGCACCTCTAGGTTGTATCTTTTCATTTCTGCAGCAATTTGGAAGGCTCTCCCGGTGTCCCACATTGTACGAACATTGCATGTACCTAAGTAAATGGTCGCTCTGGTTGTCAGAAGGGGCATCGGCCTCGTAACTTCCGAAGGAATTCGGCTTTCATCATGAGGCGTCATAGTTCTTCTAAATGAAGACCTGACTCCCAAGGCAGAGTTTAAAAGGTTTGAATAATTTTTTCTGGTTATCGTTTTTTTAGCGATTTATTTTTCTACGGGATGGGGACGCTAACCCCATACCCAACCCTCCTCCTTTATCCGGGCTTGGGACCGGCAGTAGCCCCCGGAGGGACTCCAGGCGGAGTATCACTTATAAGAAAAGAGGAACTGGTGAGGGTAGGATTCCTACAATTGAAGAACATCTGTAACTCAAAACAACTGTCATACAACACCAAACTTACTAAGTTTCAAAACAAGTTCTATTGTACGGAGCTAAAACTTCGAAAACTAGCACAGTCGTCATCGAAAACGTACAATTGTTTATAAATAGCTATTAAAGATATTTCAAATCCATTGGCTAGACACTCTCAGCAATAATCTTGTCTGACAGTGAACAAACCAGCTTTCAACTGGGGAGGAAATCAGAAAAGGATGCCCGAGGTGGACAGGACACGTCGCTAAAATAATCAAACTGCATCATAAGGCAAGTCCTTACTTGAAATCCTCAAGGTGAAAGGAAAATGGGCAGGCCAATTTATACATGACGTTGGGATCTGGACGCAGAAATCAAGGAGATGAATAGCACTTGGCAACAAGTGGAGACGAGAGTCTAGGACAGTTGATGATACCTGGTCAGCGGCCTATGCCCCACCAAGGGTAGTTGGTTTATGGGTAATGACCAGTACTTTCCTTCATCATAACACCCACGTGAGTTATTCTGGGACAAAAATTAGTTTTAGCTTCCCAGTTACTTCGTGTTTTGATAATTGTCTTTGTCAAATATTTATATGCTAACCTTGAACACTTTTACTATAATTTTGTGTGTTTATGCTTGTTTGTTTTTATGTATGATGTAGTTAGTTTTCTGTCGACTCATATTTTATACGCCGTCTATTTCTATTTAGACAAAGAATCTCCTCAATTATGATGGGTTTTGACTTGTGCTCCAACTTCGTGTTTCCTATGCTTATTCTCTACCCACTTAATCGTCTGGCTATAATTGAATGGATCAAATAAACATATTCTCATTACATTTTGTACTTAGGCTTTATTGATTCAAATTTGTATTAGTGATATGCTGTTGACTAAGTGTTGTGTATAAATTTAGACTGATGTTGGACACGGATACGAAAACTTTCTTTCAAAATGATTATCGACAATATATTCGGCAGATTCACATAATGTGACAACCGCCCGATTTTGTAAATAACTGTCATACAATCAACTTAATTTAACTTTACTAATTACCCTTTTAACTATAATCTTGAAGATATATCTCAAAGGTATTCGCTAATGAACAAACGATAATTATCAGTATATAGTATTTGTACATACTAGTTCAATTTGAGTTGAGTTCTCTGAGCTGAGTGGTTTAATCATGAAACTCATGGTCTTTTTTTGGAGATATTATCAGCACAATCTTCAGATAGAGCATTAAGAACGTCTACATATATTACTCACACTTTGACAGATCAAGTATCAATAACGAAATTCAAACTTACAGCCGATCTAACTAGCTATTAGCCACATGTGGAGAAATCCGGATAGTTCACTTTTACCTGAACGCATATAACGTTTGTCATTCCATCTCGTTGTAATAACTATTCTGTTGGGCTTATTAAATTTCAGTATGGGTAAATGTTTTATCAGTTAATGAACGACCTGTTTTTTTGCAAACTTAAATCTTTGCAACATCAGTCACGAATCATAATTTTTCTCTTGTTCTAACTTGTATCAGTCAAATTCCGTTGCCTATCAAGGTGCAGTTTATTCACTTTTAATAACTCGACACCGATATTTTTTGATTTTTGTATTTTCTTTACGACGAGCAAACCCATTCTTAGCCTAAATTATTGAGATTAAGAATTAATAGTTGTCCCTTTGCCATAGATTAGTGTATTTTACCTGGTACCTTTAAAATATTCCTAAATCAGTCTAAAGTTTACAAATTTCAAAACTAAATTGTATTGCTTTTCTTTCCATCATATGGTTATTTACTTCAGCCTCATCAATTTGAACGTGGTGGTGGTACAATGTGTATAAAAGATCAAAAACTATGGCAATCATTTTATGATTTAGTTCAACGTGTAGAAGAATGCTCAAGAACTGATTACACTTTTGTTACTACCCATTTATTTAAGCGACTATGGACTTTGATTGAAATTGTGCAGTTTTTTTATGCATAAACTAATTCACTTATGATGCTTAACATTGTTCAGTGTTTTTCTTTTTCTAACTTGTTTATTTTATGTCATTTTCATTCTTTCAAAAAATTTATTTTGTCCTATTTTTTTTATTGCGAATACTTTTATATGATTACTGAACAAAATGTTATCTCTAAATGATTATTTATTTAAAATTGATATCATGAATGAATGTTAGACAATCATTGAAAACCTGGAAGCATTGGACGGCTGTTTCGTCCTAGCACGGAACTACTCGATAGTACGATCATTTATTTACTTATTTCTTTGTTGACAATTTAAATGAATCACAGAAACTTATTTTACCAGCCTAGAAAAAAACGGCCAAGAGTTATCGGTTGATTGAATATTGAAGTTTTGTTTTTAAGTAAAACGAATGCCCTGAAATGATGTGACTGCTTGTAGTCGTCAAGTGTTTTAAGGCAGAAATAAAACGATGTAAAGATGGGTCACAATGAATCGATATTAATTCGATAGAAAGGTTATTTAAATATTAGAATTACAACTCCCGATTGTAGTGGTTCATGGTGGATAAGACGAAAATCAGCTGTAGTCCATGAGAATAAACAAAGACTAATTATCGACTAGAATAAGCAGTTCGAACAAATTTTCAGGAGTTTATAGATGGAAATGAGAGAGGGCTCTTGAGGTGCTGACATAATTCCTACGGGACCGAGTAATGAGGATCTAGAAAAGTCGGCAGCCTGCTTGAATATCTGGGCTACCTGTTCGTGCCATTTCAACAAGTTACCTGTTTTCTTGTTTGTTTTAACAAATCATTATGTCTATTGAGCGCACAGCTTATTCAGGGGCGTTTATGAAAAGTTTGTGACAATTAACTGTACAGGTTACGAAAAGGCACAGTCAGCGATATCATGGTGGCTGGTAATATGTATTGAAAAGAACGAACATTATTCAGATGTCGATTCCCGAACATATAACTGGCGATCACTCAATATTTCTCGTCAGGATCGATCAAGAAATAAGAATAGGAAACTTGTTGAAATACCTTACGCTGAGAATTCTATATTGTACCAAAAATATAATATTGGATAAAGCTAATAAAATACAATATAATTTAGTCACAGTTTAACTAATATCCTCCCTGTTTAGTTGCAATTTGATTGGTTGAATCCCATAGAGAATGGATGATCGGAATACTAGTTTTATAAAAAGTTTGTCTCTTCCACCACTTGGAAAAATAAATTCTTTAGGAAATCTATCCATGAAATGACACAATATTAGTGGGCTAACTCCTTAATAATGAAAATGTTAATTATCAATGATGAATAAGGCTTAAAATAGGTCAGTAGTAAATGCTTGTCCAAACATGTTCATTCGTTAATTTTGTGCATAGTGAGGATGAATGTCATTTGATATGGAATGATAACGGAATGCAACATGTGAAATGTGTATACCAGTATATTACTATAAGATATCGACATAGTAATCGTTTTGTTTATAAAAAAGTAATATACAGGATGAAACTAATCATACGTAGTAACAGTGAATAGTGGGATAGTATACTGTTCAAATAGTTCAATTAAACCCATCTCGTTTCACATACTCTACAAGAAAGCATTTGAATAAGCGTTTGTTGTAGACTATCGATTATCATCGAATACCGAAGGATATATTCTCATAGAACAAAACATTTCAATCATGAAAAATGACTCAGTGTAATTTTACAAATTAAAAATATAAAAGTTTCAATGACTTGCAGAACTATTAATTTATTTTGTTATACTCTAAATAAAATAATAATCGTTACTGGGCTCAAACAAAGAAGATTGGAAGGCATAATACTGGGAAATAAACATCTAAAATTAAAATTACCAAGTATGGGGGTAAGATAAGGTTGCTTACTCTCCCCCTTTTCTCTTCTGATGGTTGGATGGATTATGAATACCTCCACGGAATACTATGGATAGCTCGCATACAACTAGACGATTCGGACTTCGCAGATCATCCAGCTTTTCTATCCCATACAAATGAAGGCGAAGATAGTCAGTGTACCTGCAGCCTCTGCATCAGTAGACGACAACATACACAAGGGAAAAAGCAAGATTGTGGAATTCAACAGAGAGAACACCAACCCAATCACACATGATCGAGAAACTCTGGAGGAGGTGGGAACTTCAACGTACCTGAGAAGCATTATCGATGAACAAGGAGGATCTGATGCAGATATAAAGGTGAGGATTGAAAAGCAAGAACCGCATTTCTACAGTTAAAGAACATATCGAGCTCAAAACAATTGTCAATAACAATCTTCACTACGAACGTTAACACAGTTCTGCTGTACGAAGCTGAAACTAATACAACTATCATCAAAAAAGTACAAGTGTTTACAAACAATTGTCTACGCAAGATATTCAACATCTATTGGTCGGATACCATCAGCAACAACCTAGTCTACTGTGGGAGAGAACAAACCAGCTTCCAGTTGGAGAAGAAATTAGGAAAAGACGTTGGAGGTGGATAGGATATACACTGAAGAAATCATCAAACTGGAACACGATGCAAGCGCTTAGTTGGAATCCTGAAGGGGAACACCAAAGACCACATTGCACCGCTAGTTGGAAGAAATCAAAAGGATGAATAGTAACTGTTATGACCTTGGATGTCTAGTTTTTCTATCGCACGATTTATCTACCAATCCGAATACGACTTATACGAATCTTCACACTAGGCCAACCAATGACGTTCAACCGGTGTGGGCAGTTTAGCGTCCTTATTGGTCCTATGTCCTACGAGCCCTTCCACTTGAGTCCAGAACACAATACCAGCTTCCGAATCAGAGCAGATCGTTTATTTCAGGCATACTTGGTTTATATATCAACCAGACAGACCGCAACGTACCATAAAATAGGAAATAACATTTGTACACAAATAAGCCAAAAAGTGGCTGTGAATGTGGGAGGCATTAGTTAATAAACTGAACATAACTTAAGAACCGTAAATCGTACAATAATAAGTTATGGGTCAAAATAAAGCTTATCATAAAAGGAATATAAATATACATAATGTAATTGTTGAATAGTTATACAATAAGAATATTTATAGAATATTAGTCCATGAATAGCCCTCGGAAGTTACCTGTAACTTAATCTTCACCGGATATAACACCTTTTTTTCGAAGCATTAGAGATAATAATGATCCTTAGGATTTATTTTTATTCGATTGGGTTTTCGTCTGATGCGCTGCGACCTCCTTGGGAGTGTTTCACACGTCTTGTTATTATTCGGATCATTTTTAATCTCATTATTCGACTCAGTTAATATATTTATTGGTATATTCGACTTTGTAGCATTCTCTGTCTCTCTTTCTTGTCTGGTTGGCTGTATCTGGTTTGCATGTCTCACCCATATCTTTTGTCCAACTTTTACTTCGTAGATAACTTTCCCTTTTTTTCGTATTATTATGCCAAACTTCCAAGTTGGCTTTACTCCCGTGAAATCTCTTGTTATTACCGCTTGTCCCACCTTAAACCTTCTGGGCAATGCACCGTGCCGCTTGTTGAATTGCTGTTCCATTCGTTTGTTCTTTCGGAGGTTGGCTCTAAGCTTTGGTTTCATTTGCTCCATAGGTATTCTAATCTTTCTCCCAAAAATTGCTTCTGCTGGGCTTTCTTGATTATTTGTTGCTGGGTTTGGTGTTGCTCTGTAGCTTTGTAGAAATCTTTGAATCATCTCGTCTATTTCACCTTCTCCCTCGGCTTTAAGTAGTGCTCTTTTAAATGTATCTACGAACCTCTCAACTAGACCGTTTGACTGCGGATGATATGGGGGTGCCTTTATATGCCTAACAGCGTTGGCGACGCAGAACTTCGAGAATTCAGCGGAGGTGAACTGTGGCCCATTATCAGATACTAATACATCTGGACACCCAAAGCAGCTAAATACTTGTCTCAGTTTTTCAATAGTAGCTTTTGTAGAAAGAGACTTAACGTAGTGGATTTCTGGCCATTTTGAGAAAGCATCAACCATCACTAAGTACTGTTTTCCGTTTATGGGACCGGCGAAATCTACGTGTACTCTTGACCATGGATTTGTTGGTGTCCCCCAACTCTGCATTTCTGTCTTGCGAGGGGCTTTGATAGCTTTTGCACACGCGGAACATCTCTCAACATATTCTTTGATCTGAGCGTCAATATTCGGCCAATATACGTATCCACGTGCAAGTGCCTTCATCCTTGCTACCCCTGGGTGTGCGGCATGCAATTGTGACATCACCTTACAGCGTAAATTTATGGGTACGATTACTCGATTCCCAAACATCAAGCATCCATCCACAAGTGATAGGGAATTCCGACGGTGGGAATACTGTTCAATATTTTTGTCGTCTATATGGGCAGGCCAACCATGTTCGAGGTAACTAATAATCTGCTTCAATTCATCATCTTCTTGAGTATAGCGTCTAATATCTTCAGAGGATAATGGTGTTGCTTTTATGGCAACTTGCAGTATATGGTGAATATCATCTTCCAACGATATCGTTGCGATAATAGAATCTTCACGTTCCTGCTTCTGATTCGCAATTAATCGAGATAAGGCATCAGCTTGTCCAAACTTTTCAGTTGATTTATATAGGATTTGGAAATCATAAGCAAGCAACGTAATAGCCCAGCGTTGTAACCGATTCGCTGTATAAGCAGGAATACCTGACTTTGGTCCAAATATAGATATAAGCGGCTTGTGGTCTGTTAAAAGCGTAAATCGACGACCATAAATCATTTTATGAAATTTCTTTACTGCAAAAACTAAAGCTAATCCTTCCTTCTCAATCTGACTATATTTTCGCTCGGCTGAGTTAAGAGTTCGGGATGCATGGGCAATTGGTTTTTCTTTACCATCAGGAAAACGATGACTGATAACGGCTCCAATTCCATAGTTTGAAGCATCGGCGGCTACAATTATTTCAAGCTTTGGATTATAATGAGTCAGCAACAGTTTAGAAGATAAAATCCTTTTTATTTCATCGAAAGAATCTTGGCATTCTTTTGTCCAGTGCCATGTTGTATTAGCCATCAAGAGTTGATTTAATGGGTGTCGCAATTTATACATCTGGGGTACGAACATACTATAATAACCAATCATCCCCAAGAATGAACGAAGGGTTGTTACCTCAGTCGGTCTGGGCATATTTTTGATAGCATTTATATTGTCTGGATCCGGTCGACGACCATCTTTATCAAATATATATCCCAGGTATTTAACAGACTCGAGCAGAAATTCACACTTTTCTTTTTGTAACTGAAACCCAGCTTGTGATATTTTAGTGAGCACCACATCTAACCGACGCATTAATTCCTGCGCGGAAGAGCCAACAACTATAATATCATCCAAATAAACTGCTACACCTTCGATGTTAGACACCATAGTATCCATTATCTGCTGGAAAATTGCTGGAGCTGGCTTAACACCAAACGGTAATCGGTTAAATCGATAAAGTCCACGGTGGGTATTAATGGTTAATAACTCCTTTGAATCTTCGTCAACTTCCACCTGTAAGTAAGCTTCAGATAAATCAAGTTTAGAAAAATAACGTCCACCGTTCAGTTTAATAAATAAATCCTCTGGCAAAGGTAATGGATATGAATGATTTTGTAAAACGTCATTTAATCCTGTTGAAAAGTCTGCACACAGGCGAATAGCTCCGCTCGCTTTCTGAACTACTACAATTGGTGCTGCCCATGCCGAATGATTAACAGGTTGTATAACACCGAGTTTCTCTAGTCGGTCTAATTCCTTGTCGACTTTGTCAATAGCTGCATATGGAACTTGACGCTTTGGACGGAAAACAGGTTTTACATCCTGTCGTAGGTATAATTTTGCCTTCTCAATTGTGCAGCATCCCAATTTACTCTGGAACAAGTTTTTATGTTTCTGCAAAAGATCTTCTATCGTTACGACTTTCTTAGTTACATGAACTGTGGGTGGATCTCTAGGATTACTTGCGCTTTTCATTGTGCATATTTCATTTAATGGTACATCCCATAAATTTAGTTTATCTATCCAGTCTATACCAATAAGGTCTAACTCATGTCTGTTCGTTAAGTAACAATTTCCTGTAAAGTAATTACCTCGGAATTTAACAGAGCATTTTATCATTCCCACAAGTTTCAATATATCTCCAGACGCATTCCGTGCAGTGTGCTCTGTTGGTAATACTTTCGGACACCCAATTAAATACCACGTTCGTTTCGAGATTAGTATGATATCTGACGCTGTGTCCAATTGCAATCGAATATGAACACCATTAACAATTAATTCCACATATCTTCTTTTATTCGCTACGCTTAGAGCCAGTGTAGAATATACGCTGTTTATATACTTATTTTCGTACTGGTGCGGACGTCTGGTTCGTTTTGATCTTAAACTTTCTCTAGTTCGGCAGACTAATTCTTTGTGGCCAACTTTATTGCATATAGTGCATCTATGATTTCTAAACCGGCAAAATCTTGAGAAATGCCATGCACTACAATACCAACACTTAGTTGCAGGTTTAGGAGTTTTCGAGTGATATTTACGACTTCTGGTACTATTTTGTTTTTGACCTGTCTTAACAGCATGAACCGAATTCGATGGCGCAGCACTTTTGGTTTCCAGCATAGCTGTATCTTGTTTTAGGTTTATTAATCGTTGACATTCAGTGGTGATAGTTTGTAACGTCATTTCATCACCATGTTCCATACGGGATAACAACTTCATGCGAAAGTCAGCATCAACAGGAGAGTTCAGACCAGAAATGAATAATAAGCATTTAAATTGATCACTGGTTAATACATTTAATTTAAATCGTCCTGCTTGTAAATTTACTCTTCCGGCGTACGTAGTATAATCTTCATCAGCCTTTTTAGTCAGCTGTAGACAGTTATACCGGATACGGAATAAAGACGACTGTTCACAAAACATTTTATTTAGGATGTTAACAGTTTCATCGAAATTAACTTCTCGCGGATGTTTAGGCAGAATATGGTTTTTATACTTTTGATGCTCATTAGGACCAAGTTTCTGTAATAGCAGCCGAACTTTCTTTGCATCATCTATAGCAGCAAATTCAACTCAGAAAATATCTTCAATTCTACCAAACCATGCTTCAAAAGTGTGACCATTGTCTGCATCAAATATAAATTCTGAAACTGGATTAAGGTATGACTCAATACTTTTATGTTCTGGAATCTCTTGTTGGATAGATAGTTTCCCCAAAAGTGTTTCCAAGAGTTTCTGTTGAGAAGCTAACATCTGCTGCTGCTGTTGTTGTAATAATAACTGCAACTGTTCTAAGGAAATCGACATTTTTTTACTGCCAATAATATTAGCTCCAAAATCACCGGCAATTATAACCGCTAATTTATTTCCAAAATCTGAGTCACCACTTGTTGTATTATTATTATTATTATTATTTTGTTGCCAAAATCCCCGTCGCCAATTGTTATGACCTTGGATGTCTGGTTTTTCTATCGCACGATTTATCTACCAATCCGAATACGACTTATACGAATCTTCACACTAGGCCAACCAATGACGTTCAACCGGTGTGGGCAGTTTAGCGTCCTTATTGGTCCTATGTCCTACGAGCCCTTCCACTTGAGTCCAGAACACAATACCAGCTTCCGAATCAGAGCAGATCGTTTATTTCAGGCATACTTGGTTTATATATCAACCAGACAGACCGCAACGTACCATAAAATAGGAAATAACATTTGTACACAAATAAGCCAAAAAGTGGCTGTGAATGTGGGAGGCATTAGTTAATAAACTGAACATAACTTAAGAACCGTAAATCGTACAATAATAAGTTATGGGTCAAAATAAAGCTTATCATAAAAGGAATATAAATATACATAATGTAATTGTTGAATAGTTATACAATAAGAATATTTATAGAATATTAGTCCATGAATAGCCCTCGGAAGTTACCTGTAACTTAATCTTCACCGGATATAACACCTTTTTTTTCCGAAGCATTAGAGATAATAATGATCCTTAGGATTTATTTTTATTCGATTGGGTTTTCGTCTGATGCGCTGCGACCTCCTTGGGAGTGTTTCACACGTCTTGTTATTATTCGGATCATTTTTAATCTCATTATTCGACTCAGTTAATATATTTATTGGTATATTCGACTTTGTAGCATTCTCTGTCTCTCTTTCTTGTCTGGTTGGCTGTATCTGGTTTGCATGTCTCACCCATATCTTTTGTCCAACTTTTACTTCGTAGATAACTTTCCCTTTTTTTCGTATTATTATGCCAAACTTCCAAGTTGGCTTTACTCCCGTGAAATCTCTTGTTATTACCGCTTGTCCCACCTTAAACCTTCTGGGCAATGCACCGTGCCGCTTGTTGAATTGCTGTTCCATTCGTTTGTTCTTTCGGAGGTTGGCTCTAAGCTTTGGTTTCATTTGCTCCATAGGTATTCTAATCTTTCTCCCAAAAATTGCTTCTGCTGGGCTTTCTTGATTATTTGTTGCTGGGTTTGGTGTTGCTCTGTAGCTTTGTAGAAATCTTTGAATCATCTCGTCTATTTCACCTTCTCCCTCGGCTTTAAGTAGTGCTCTTTTAAATGTATCTACGAACCTCTCAACTAGACCGTTTGACTGTGGATGATATGGGGGTGCCTTTATATGCCTAACAGCGTTGGCGACGCAGAACTTCGAGAATTCAGCGGAGGTGAACTGTGGTCCATTATCAGATACTAATACATCTGGACACCCAAAACAGCTAAATACTTGTCTCAGTTTTTCAATAGTAGCTTTTGTAGAAAGAGACTTAACGTAGTGGATTTCTGGCCATTTTGAGAAAGCATCAACCATCACTAAGTACTGTTTTCCGTTTATGGGACCGGCGAAATCTACGTGTACTCTTGACCATGGATTTGTTGGTGTCCCCCAACTCTGCATTTCTGTCTTGCGAGGGGCTTTGATAGCTTTTGCACACGCGGAACATCTCTCAACATATTCTTTGATCTGAGCGTCAATATTCGGCCAATATACGTATCCACGTGCAAGTGCCTTCATCCTTGCTACCCCTGGGTGTGCGGCATGCAATTGTGACATCACCTTACAGCGTAAATTTATGGGTACGATTACTCGATTCCCAAACATCAAGCATCCATCCACAAGTGATAGGGAATTCCGACGGTGGGAATACTGTTCAATATTTTTGTCGTCTATATGGGCAGGCCAACCATGTTCGAGGTAACTAATAATCTGCTTCAATTCATCATCTTCTTGAGTATAGCGTCTAATATCTTCAGAGGATAATGGTGTTGCTTTTATGGCAACTTGCAGTATATGGTGAATATCATCTTCCAACGATATCGTTGCGATAATAGAATCTTCACGTTCCTGCTTCTGATTCGCAATTAATCGAGATAAGGCATCAGCTTGTCCAAACTTTTCAGTTGATTTATATAGGATTTGGAAATCATAAGCAAGCAACGTAATAGCCCAGCGTTGTAACCGATTCGCTGTATAAGCAGGAATACCTGACTTTGGTCCAAATATAGATATAAGCGGCTTGTGGTCTGTTAAAAGCGTAAATCGACGACCATAAATCATTTTATGAAATTTCTTTACTGCAAAAACTAAAGCTAATCCTTCCTTCTCAATCTGACTATATTTTCGCTCGGCTGAGTTAAGAGTTCGGGATGCATGGGCAATTGGCTTTTCTTTACCATCAGGAAAACGATGACTGATAACGGCTCCAATTCCATAGTTTGAAGCATCGGCGGCTACAATTATTTCAAGCTTTGGATTATAATGAGTCAGCAACAGTTTAGAAGATAAAATCCTTTTTATTTCATCGAAAGAATCTTGGCATTCTTTTGTCCAGTGCCATGTTGTATTAGCCATCAAGAGTTGATTTAATGGTTGTCGCAATTTATACATCTGGGGTACGAACATACTATAATAACCAATCATCCCCAAGAATGAACGAAGGGTTGTAACCTCAGTCGGTCTGGGCATATTTTTGATAGCATTTATATTGTCTGGATCCGGTCGACGACCATCTTTATCAAATATATATCCCAGGTATTTAACAGACTCGAGCAGAAATTCACACTTTTCTTTTTGTAACTGAAACCCAGCTTGTGATATTTTAGTGAGCACCACATCTAACCGACGCATTAATTCCTGCGTGGAAGAGCCAACAACTATAATATCATCCAAATAAACTGCTACACCTTCGATGTTAGACACCATAGTATCCATTATCTGCTGGAAAATTGCTGGAGCTGGCTTAACACCAAACGGTAATCGGTTAAATCGATAAAGTCCACGGTGGGTATTAATGGTTAATAACTCCTTTGAATCTTCGTCAACTTCCACCTGTAAGTAAGCTTCAGACAAATCAAGTTTAGAAAAATAACGTCCACCGTTCAGTTTAATAAATAAATCCTCTGGCAAAGGTAATGGATATGAATGATTTTGTAAAACGTCATTTAATCCTGTTGAAAAGTCTGCACACAGGCGAATAGCTCCGCTCGCTTTCTGAACTACTACAATTGGTGCTGCCCATGCCGAATAATTAACAGGTTGTATAACACCGAGTTTCTCTAGTCGGTCTAATTCTTTGTCGACTTTGTCAATAGCTGCATATGGAACTTGACGCTTTGGACGGAAAACAGGTTTTACATCCTGTCGTAGGTATAATTTTGCCTTCTCAATTGTGCAGCATCCCAATTTATTCTGGAACAAGTTTTTATGTTTCTGCAAAAGATCTTCTATCGTTACGACTTTCTTAGTTACATGAACTGTGGGTGGATCTCTAGGATTACTTGCGCTTTTCATTGTGCATATTTCATTTAATGGTACATCCCATAAATTTAGTTTATCTATCCAGTCTATACCAATAAGGTCTAACTCATGTCTGTTCGTTAAGTAACAATTTCCTGTAAAGTAATTACCTCGGAATTTAACAGAGCATTTTATCATTCCCACAAGTTTCAATATATCTCCGGACGCATTCCGTGCAGTGTGCTCTGTTGGTAATACTTTCGGACACCCAATTAAATACCACGTTCGTTTCGAGATTAGTGTGATATCTGACGCTGTGTCCAATTGCAATCGAATATGAACACCATTAACAATTAATTCCACATATCTTCTTTTATTCGCTACGCTTAGAGCCAGTGTAGAATATACGCTGTTTATATACTTATTTTCGTACTGGTGCGGACGTCTGGTTCGTTTTGATCTTAAACTTTCTCTAGTTCGGCAGACTAATTCTTTGTGGCCAACTTTATTGCATATAGTGCATCTATGATTTCTAAACCGGCAAAATCTTGAGAAATGCCACGCACCACAATACCAACATTTAGTTGCAGGTTTAGGGTTTTCGAGTGATATTTATGACTTTTGGTACTATTTTGTCTTTGACCTGTCTTAACAGCATGAACAGAATTCGATGGCGCAGCACTTTTGGTTTCCAGCATAGCTGTATCTTGTTTTAGGTTTATTAATCGTTGACATTCAGTGGTGATAGTTTGTAACGTCATTTCATCACCATGTTCCATACGGGATAACAACTTCATGCGAAAGTCAGCATCAACAGGAGAGTTCAGACCAGAAATAAATAATAAGCATTTAAATTGATCACTGGTTAATACATTTAATTTAAATCGTCCTGCTTGTAAATTTACTCTTCCGGCGTACGTAGTATAATCTTCATCAGCCTTTTTAGTCAGCTGTAGACAGTTATACCGGATACGGAATAAAGACGACTGTTCACAAAACATTTTATTTAGGATGTTAACAGTTTCATCGAAATTAACTTCTCGCGGATGTTTAGGCAGAATATGGTTTTTATACTTTTGATGCTCATTAGGACCAAGTTTCTGTAATAGAAGCCGGACTTTCTTTGCATCATCTATAGCAGCAAATTCAACTCAGAAAATATCTTCAATTCTACCAAACCATGCTTCAAAAGTGTGACCATTGTCTGCATCAAATATAAATTCTGAAACTGGATTAAGGTATGACTCAATACTTTTATGTTCTGGAATCTCTTGTTGGATAGATAGTTTCCCCAAAAGTGTTTCCAAGAGTTTCTGTTGAGAAGCTAACATCTGCTGCTGCTGTTGTTGTAATAATAACTGCAACTGTTCTAAGGAAATCGACATTTTTTTTTTTGCCAATAATATTAGCTCCAAAAATCACCGGCAATTATAACAGCTAATTTATTTCCAAAATCTGAGTCAGCACTTGTTGTATTATTATTATTATTATTTTGTTGCCAAAATCCCCGTCGCCAATTGTTATGACCTTGGATGTCTGGTTTTTCTATCGCACGATTTATCTACCAATCCGAATACGACTTATACGAATCTTCACACTAGGCCAACCAATGACGTTCAACCGGTGTGGGCAGTTTAGCGTCCTTATTGGTCCTATGTCCTACGAGCCCTTCCACTTGAGTCCAGAACACAATACCAGCTTCCGAATCAGAGCAGATCGTTTATTTCAGGCATACTTGGTTTATATATCAATCAGACAGACCGCAACGTACCATAAAATAGGAAATAATATTTGTACACAAATAAGCCAAAAAGTGGCTGTGAATGTGGGAGGCATTAGTTAATAAACTGAACATAACTTAAGAACCGTAAATCGTACAATAATAAATTATAGGTCAAAATAAAGCTTATCATAAAAGGAATATAAATATACATAATGTAATTGTTGAATAGTTATACAATAAGAATATTTATAGAATATTAGTCCATGAATAGTCCTCGGAAGTTACCTGTAATTTAATCTTCACCGGATATAACACCTTTTTTTTGAAGCATTAGAGATAATAATGATCCTTAGGATTTATTTTTATTCGATTGGGCTTTCGTCTGATGCGCTGCGACCTCCTCGGGAGTGTTTCACACGTCTTGTTATTATTCGGATCATTTTTAATTTCATTATTCGACTCAGTTAATATATTTATTGGTATCTTCGACTTTGTAGCATTCTCTGTCTCTCTTTCTTGTCTGGTTGGCTGTATCTGGTTTGCATGTCTCACCCATATCTTTTGTCCAACTTTTACTTCGTAGATAACTTTCCCTTTTTTTCGTATTATTATGCCAAACTTCCAAGTTGGCTTTACTCCCGTGAAATCTCTTGTTATTACCGCTTGTCCCACCTTAAACCTTCTGGGCAATGCACCGTGCCGCTTGTTGAATTGCTGTTCCATTCGTTTGTTCTTTCGGAGGTTGGCTCTAAGCTTTGGTTTCATTTGCTCCATAGGTATTCTAATCTTTCTCCCAAAAATTGCTTCTGCCGGGCTTTCTTGATTATTTGTTGTTGGGTTTGGTGTTGCTCGGTATGTTTGTAGAAATCTTTGAATCATCTCGTCTATTTCACCTTCTCCCTCGGCTTTAAGTAGCGCTCTTTTAAATGTATCTACGAACCTCTCGACTAGACCGTTTGACTGTGGATGATATGGGGGTGTCTTTATATGCCTAACAGCGTTGGCGGCGCAGAACTTCGAGAATTCAGCGGAGGTGAACTGTGGTCCATTATCGGATACTAATACATCTGGACACCCAAAACAGCTAAATACTTGTCTCAGTTTTTCAATAGTAGCTTTTGTAGAAAGAGACTTAACGTAGTGGATTTCCGGCCATTTTGAGAAAGCATCAACCATCACTAAGTACTGTTTTCCGTTTATGGGACCGGCGAAATCTACGTGTACTCTTGACCATGGATTTGTTGGTGTCCCCCAACTCTGCATTTCTGTCTTGCGAGGGGCTTTGATAGCTTTTGCACACGCGGAACATCTCTCAACATATTCTTTGATCTGAGCGTCAATATTCGGCCAATATACGTATCCACGTGCAAGTGCCTTCATCCTTGCTACCCCTGGGTGTGCGGCATGCAGTTGTGACATCACCTTACAGCGTAAATTTATGGGTACGATTACTCGATTCCCAAACATCAAGCATCCATCCACAAGTGATAGGGAATTCCGACGGTGGGAATACTGTTCAATATTTTTGTCGTCTATATGGGCAGGCCAACCATGTTCGAGGTAACTAATAATCTGCTTCAATTCATCATCTTCTTGAGTATAGCGTCTAATATCTTCAGAGGATAATGGTGTTGCTTTTATGGCAACTTGCAGTATATGGTGAATATCATCTTCCAACGATATCGTTGCGATAATAGAATCTTCACGTTCCTGCTTCTGATTCGCAATTAATCGAGATAAGGCATCAGCTTGTCCAAACTTTTCAGTTGATTTATATAGGATTTGGAAATCATAAGCAAGCAACGTAATAGCCCAGCGTTGTAACCGATTCGCTGTATAAGCAGGAATACCTGACTTTGGTCCAAATATAGATATAAGCGGCTTGTGGTCTGTTAAAAGCGTAAATCGACGACCATAAATCATTTTATGAAATTTCTTTACTGCAAAAACTAAAGCTAATCCTTCCTTCTCAATCTGACTATATTTTCGCTCGGCTGAGTTAAGAGTTCGGGATGCATGGGCAATTGGTTTTTCTTTACCATCAGGAAAACGATGACTGATAACGGCTCCAATTCCATAGTTTGAAGCATCGGCGGCTACAATTATTTCAAGCTTTGGATTATAATGAGTCAGCAACAGTTTAGAAGATAAAATCCTTTTTATTTCATCGAAAGAATCTTGGCATTCTTTTGTCCAGTGCCATGTTGTATTAGCCATCAAAAGTTGATTTAATGGTTGTCGCAATTTATACATCTGGGGTACGAACATACTATAATAACCAATCATCCCCAAGAATGAACGAAGGGTTGTAACCTCAGTCGGTCTGGGCATATTTTTGATAGCATTTATATTGTCTGGATCCGGTCGACGACCATCTTTATCAAATATATATCCCAGGTATTTAACAGACTCGAGCAGAAATTCACACTTTTCTTTTTGTAACTGAAACCCAGCTTGTGATATTTTAGTGAGCACCACATCTAACCGACGCATTAATTCCTGCGCGGAAGAGCCAACAACTATAATATCATCCAAATAAACTGCTACACCTTCGATGTTAGACACCATAGTATCCATTATCTGCTGGAAAATTGCTGGAGCTGGCTTAACACCAAACGGTAATCGGTTAAATCGATAAAGCCCACGGTGGGTATTAATGGTTAATAACTCCTTTGAATCTTCGTCAACTTCCACCTGTAAGTAAGCTTCAGACAAATCAAGTTTAGAAAAATAACGTCCACCGTTCAGTTTAATAAATAAATCCTCTGGCAAAGGTAATGGATATGAATGATTTTGTAAAACGTCATTTAATCCTGTTGAAAAGTCTGCACAAAGGCGAATAGCTCCGCTTGCTTTCTGAACTACTACAATTGGTGCTGCCCATGCCGAATAATTAACAGGTTGTATAACACCGAGTTTCTCTAGTCGGTCTAATTCTTTGTCGACTTTGTCAATAGCTGCATATGGAACTTGACGCTTTGGACGGAAAACAGGTTTTACATCCTGTCGTAGGTATAATTTTGCCTTCTCAATTGTGCAGCATCCCAATTTATTCTGGAACAAGTTTTTATGTTTCTGCAAAAGATCTTCTATAGTTACGACTTTCTTAGTTACATGAACTGTGGGTGGATCTCTAGGATTACTTGCGCTTTTCATTGTGCATATTTCATTTAATGGTACATCCCATAAATTTAGTTTATCTATCCAGTCTATACCAATAAGGTCTAACTCATGTCTGTTCGTTAAGTAACAATTTCCTGTAAAGTAATTACCTCGGAATTTAACAGAGCATTTTATCATTCCCACAAGTTTCAATATATCTCCGGACGCATTCCGTGCAGTGTGCTCTGTTGGTAATACTTTCGGACACCCAATTAAATACCACGTTCGTTTCGAGATTAGTGTGATATCTGACGCCGTGTCCAGTTGCAATCGAATATGAACACCATTAACAATTAATTCCACATATCTTCTTTTATCCGCTACGCTTAGAGCCAGTGTAGAATATACGCTGTTTATATACTTATTTTCGTACTGGTGCGGACGTCTGGTTCGTTTTGATCTTAAACTTTCTCTAGTTCGGCAGACTAATTCTTTGTGGCCAACTTTATTGCATATAGTGCATCTATGATTTCTAAACCGGCAAAATCTTGAGAAATGCCACGCACCACAATACCAACATTTAGTTGCAGGTTTAGGAGTTTTCGAGTGATATTTATGACTTTTGGTACTATTTTGTCTTTGACCTGTCTTAACAGCATGAACAGAATTCGATGGAGCAGCACTTTTGGTTTCCAGCATAGCTGTATCTTGTTTTAGGTTTATTAATCGTTGACATTCAGTGGTGATAGTTTGTAACGTCATTTCATCATCATGTTCCATACGGGATAACAACTTCATGCGAAAGTCAGCATCAACAGGAGAGTTCAGACCAGAAATAAATAATAAGCATTTAAATTGATCACTGGTTAATACATTTAATTTAAATCGTTCTGCTTGTAAATTTACTCTTCCGGCGTACGTAGTATAATCTTCATCAGCCTTTTAGTCAGCTGTAGACAGTTATACCGGATACGGAATAAAGACGACTGTTCACAAAACATTTTATTTAGGATGTTAACAGTTTCATCGAAATTAACTTCTCGTGGATGTTTAGGCAGAATATGGTTTTTATACTTTTGATGCTCATTAGGACCAAGTTTCTGTAATAGCAGCCGAACTTTCTTTGCATCATCTATAGCAGCAAATTCAACTCGGAAAATATCTTCAATTCTGCCAAACCATGCTTCAAAAGTGTGACCATTGTCTGCATCAAATATAAATTCTGAAACTGGATTAAGGTATGACTCAATACTTTTATGTTCTGGAATCTCTTGTTGGATAGATAGTTTCCCCAAAAGTGTTTCCAAGAGTTTCTGTTGAGAAGCTAACATCTGCTGCTGCTGTTGTTGTAATAATAACTGCAACTGTTCTAAGGAAATCGACATTTTTTTTACTGCCAATAATATTAGCTCCAAAAATCACCGGCAATTATAACAGCTAATTTATTTCCAAAATCTGAGTCAGCACTTGTTGTATTATTATTATTATTATTTTGTTGCCAAAATCCCCGTCGCCAATTGTTATGACCTTGGATGTCTGGTTTTTCTATCGCACGATTTATCTACCAATCCGAATACGACTTATACGAATCTTCACACTAGGCCAACCAATGACGTTCAACCGGTGTGGGCAGTTTAGCGTCCTTATTGGTCCTATGTCCTACGAGCCCTTCCACTTGAGTCCAGAACAAGATACCAGCTTCCGAATCAGAGCAGATCGTTTATTTCAGGCATACTTGGTTTATATATCAATCAGACAGACCGCAACGTACCATAAAATAGGAAATAATATTTGTACACAAATAAGCCAAAAAGTGGCTGTGAATGTGGGAGGCATTAGTTAATAAACTGAACATAACTTAAGAAGCGTAAATCGTACAATAATAAATTATAGGTCAAAATAAAGCTTATCATAAAAGGAATATAAATATACATAATGTAATTGTTGAATAGTTATACAATAAGAATATTTATAGAATATTAGTCCATGAATAGTCCTCGGAAGTTACCTGTAACTTAATCTTCACCGGATATAACACCTTTTTTTTGAAGCATTAGAGATAATAATGATCCTTAGGATTTATTTTTATTCGATTGGGTTTTCGTCTGATGCGCTGCGACCTCCTTGGGAGTGTTTCACACGTCTTGTTATTATTCGGATCATTTTTAATTTCATTATTCGACTCAGTTAATATATTTATTGGTATATTCGACTTTGTAGCATTCTCTGTCTCTCTTTCTTGTCTGGTTGGCTGTATCTGGTTTGCATGTCTCACCCATATCTTTTGTCCAACTTTTACTTCGTAGATAACTTTCCCTTTTTTTCGTATTATTATGCCAAACTTCCAAGTTGGCTTTACTCCCGTGAAATCTCTTGTTATTACCGCTTGTCCCACCTTAAACCTTCTGGGCAATGCACCGTGCCGCTTGTTGAATTGCTGTTCCATTCGTTTGTTCTTTCGGAGGTTGGCTCTAAGCTTTGGTTTCATTTGCTCCATAGGTATTCTAATCTTTCTCCCAAAAATTGCTTCTGCTGGGCTTTCTTGATTATTTGTTGCTTGGGTTTGGTGTTGCTCTGTAGTTTGTAGAAATCTTTGAATCATCTCGTCTATTTCACCTTCTCCCTCGGCTTTAAGTAGTGCTCTTTTAAATGTATCTACGAACCTCTCGACTAGACCGTTTGACTGTGGATGATATGGGGTGCCTTTATATGCCTAACAGCGTTGGCGACGCAGAACTTCGAGAATTCAGCGGAGGTGAACTGTGGTCCATTATCAGATACTAATACATCTGGACACCCAAAGCAGCTAAATACTTGTCTCAGTTTTTCAATAGTAGCTTTTGTAGAAAGAGACTTAACGTAGTGGATTTCTGGCCATTTTGAGAAAGCATCAACCATCACTAAGTACTGTTTTCCGTTTATGGGACCGGCGAAATCTACGTGTACTCTTGACCATGGATTTGTTGGTGTCCCCCAACTCTGCATTTCTGTCTTGCGAGGGGCTTTGATAGCTTTTGCACACGCGGAACATCTCTCAACATATTCTTTGATCTGAGCGTCAATATTCGGCCAATATACGTATCCACGTGCAAGTGCCTTCATCCTTGCTACCCCTGGGTGTGCGGCATGCAGTTGTGACATCACCTTACAGCGTAAATTTATGGGTACGATTACTCGATTCCCAAACATCAAGCATCCATCCACAAGTGATAGGGAATTCCGACGGTGGGAATACTGTTCAATATTTTTGTCGTCTATATGGGCAGGCCAACCATGTTCGAGGTAACTAATAATCTGCTTCAATTCATCATCTTCTTGAGTATAGCGTCTAATATCTTCAGAGGATAATGGTGTTGCTTTTATGGCAACTTGCAGTATATGGTGAATATCATCTTCCAACGATATCGTTGCGATAATAGAATCTTCACGTTCCTGCTTCTGATTCGCAATTAATCGAGATAAGGCATCAGCTTGTCCAAACTTTTCAGTTGATTTATATAGGATTTGGAAATCATAAGCAAGCAACGTAATAGCCCAGCGTTGTAACCGATTCGCTGTATAAGCAGGAATACCTGACTTTGATCCAAATATAGATATAAGCGGCTTGTGGTCTGTTAAAAGCGTAAATCGACGACCATAAATCATTTTATGAAATTTCTTTACTGCAAAAACTAAAGCTAATCCTTCCTTCTCAATCTGACTATATTTTCGCTCGGCTGAGTTAAGAGTTCGGGATGCATGGGCAATTGGCTTTTCTTTACCATCAGGAAAACGATGACTGATAACGGCTCCAATTCCATAGTTTGAAGCATCGGCGGCTACAATTATTTCAAGCTTTGGATTATAATGAGTCAGCAACAGTTTAGAAGATAAAATCCTTTTTATTTCATCGAAAGAATCTTGGCATTCTTTTGTCCAGTGCCATGTTGTATTAGCCATCAAGAGTTGATTTAATGGGTGTCGCAATTTATACATCTGGGGTACGAACATACTATAATAACCAATCATCCCCAAGAATGAACGAAGGGTTGTTACCTCAGTCGGTCTGGGCATATTTTTGATAGCATTTATATTGTCTGGATCCGGTCGACGACCATCTTTATCAAATATATATCCCAGGTATTTAACAGACTCGAGCAGAAATTCACACTTTTCTTTTTGTAACTGAAACCCAGCTTGTGATATTTTAGTGAGCACCACATCTAACCGACGCATTAATTCCTGCGCGGAAGAGCCAACAACTATAATATCATCCAAATAAACTGCTACACCTTCGATGTTAGACACCATAGTATCCATTATCTGCTGGAAAATTGCTGGAGCTGGCTTAACACCAAACGGTAATCGGTTAAATCGATAAAGTCCACGGTGGGTATTAATGGTTAATAACTCCTTTGAATCTTCGTCAACTTCCACCTGTAAGTAAGCTTCAGATAAATCAAGTTTAGAAAAATAACGTCCACCGTTCAGTTTAATAAATAAATCCTCTGGCAAAGGTAATGGATATGAATGATTTTGTAAAACGTCATTTAATCCTGTTGAAAAGTCTGCACACAGGCGAATAGCTCCGCTCGCTTTCTGAACTACTACAATTGGTGCTGCCCATGCCGAATGATTAACAGGTTGTATAACACCGAGTTTCTCTAGTCGGTCTAATTCCTTGTCGACTTTGTCAATAGCTGCATATGGAACTTGACGCTTTGGACGGAAAACAGGTTTTACATCCTGTCGTAGGTATAATTTTGCCTTCTCAATTGTGCAGCATCCCAATTTATTCTGGAACAAGTTTTTATGTTTCTGCAAAAGATCTTCTATCGTTACGACTTTCTTAGTTACATGAACTGTGGGTGGATCTCTAGGATTACTTGCGCTTTTCATTGTGCATATTTCATTTAATGGTACATCCCATAAATTTAGTTTATCTATCCAGTCTATACCAATAAGGTCTAACTCATGTCTGTTCGTTAAGTAACAATTTCCTGTAAAGTAATTACCTCGGAATTTAACAGAGCATTTTATCATTCCCACAAGTTTCAATATATCTCCAGACGCATTCCGTGCAGTGTGCTCTGTTGGTAATACTTTCGGACACCCAATTAAATACCACGTTCGTTTCGAGATTAGTGTGATATCTGACGCTGTGTCCAATTGCAATCGAATATGAACACCATTAACAATTAATTCCACATATCTTCTTTTATTCGCTACGCTTAGAGCCAGTGTAGAATATACGCTGTTTATATACTTATTTCCGTACTGGTGCGGACGTCTGGTTCGTTTTGATCTTAAACTTTCTCTAGTTCGGCAGACTAATTCTTTGTGGCCAACTTTATTGCATATAGTGCATCTATGATTTCTAAACCGGCAAAATCTTGAGAAATGCCATGCACTACAATACCAACACTTAGTTGCAGGTTTAGGAGTTTTCGAGTGATATTTACGACTTCTGGTACTATTTTGTTTTTGACCTGTCTTAACAGCATGAACCGAATTCGATGGCGCAGCACTTTTGGTTTCCAGCATAGCTGTATCTTGTTTTAGGTTTATTAATCGTTGACATTCAGTGGTGATAGTTTGTAACGTCATTTCATCACCATGTTCCATACGGGATAACAACTTCATGCGAAAGTCAGCATCAACAGGAGAGTTCAGACCAGAAATGAATAATAAGCATTTAAATTGATCACTGGTTAATACATTTAATTTAAATCGTTCTGCTTGTAAATTTACTCTTCCGGCGTACGTAGTATAATCTTCATCAGCCTCTTTAGTCAGCTGTAGACAGTTATACCGGATACGGAATAAAGACGACTGTTCACAAAACATTTTATTTAGGATGTTAACAGTTTCATCGAAATTAACTTCTCGCGGATGTTTAGGCAGAATATGGTTTTTATACTTTTGATGCTCATTAGGACCAAGTTTCTGTAATAGCAGCCGAACTTTCTTTGCATCATCTATAGCAGCAAATTCAACTCAGAAAATATCTTCAATTCTACCAAACCATGCTTCAAAAGTGTGACCATTGTCTGCATCAAATATAAATTCTGAAACTGGATTAAGGTATGACTCAATACTTTTATGTTCTGGAATCTCTTGTTGGATAGATAGTTTCCCCAAAAGTGTTTCCAAGAGTTTCTGTTGAGAAGCTAACATCTGCTGCTGCTGTTGTTGTAATAATAACTGCAACTGTTCTAAGGAAATCGACATTTTTTTTACTGCCAATAATATTAGCTCCAAAAATCACCGGCAATTATAACCGCTAATTTATTTCCAAAATCTGAGTCACCACTTGTTGTATTATTATTATTATTATTTTGTTGCCAAAATCCCCGTCGCCAATTGTTATGACCTTGGATGTCTGGTTTTTCTATCGCACGATTTATCTACCAATCCGAATACGACTTATACGAATCTTCACACTAGGCCAACCAATGACGTTCAACCGGTGTGGGCAGTTTAGCGTCCTTATTGGTCCTATGTCCTACGAGCCCTTCCACTTGAGTCCAGAACACAATACCAGCTTCCGAATCAGAGCAGATCGTTTATTTCAGGCATACTTGGTTTATATATCAACCAGACAGACCGCAACGTACCATAAAATAGGAAATAACATTTGTACACAAATAAGCCAAAAAGTGGCTGTGAATGTGGGAGGCATTAGTTAATAAACTGAACATAACTTAAGAACCGTAAATCGTACAATAATAAGTTATGGGTCAAAATAAAGCTTATCATAAAAGGAATATAAATATACATAATGTAATTGTTGAATAGTTATACAATAAGAATATTTATAGAATATTAGTCCATGAATAGCCCTCGGAAGTTACCTGTAACTTAATCTTCACCGGATATAACACCTTTTTTTTCGAAGCATTAGAGATAATAATGATCCTTAGGATTTATTTTTATTCGATTGGGTTTTCGTCTGATGCGCTGCGACCTCCTTGGGAGTGTTTCACACGTCTTGTTATTATTCGGATCATTTTTAATCTCATTATTCGACTCAGTTAATATATTTATTGGTATATTCGACTTTGTAGCATTCTCTGTCTCTCTTTCTTGTCTGGTTGGCTGTATCTGGTTTGCATGTCTCACCCATATCTTTTGTCCAACTTTTACTTCGTAGATAACTTTCCCTTTTTTCGTATTATTATGCCAAACTTCCAAGTTGGCTTTACTCCCGTGAAATCTCTTGTTATTACCGCTTGTCCCACCTTAAACCTTCTGGGCAATGCACCGTGCCGCTTGTTGAATTGCTGTTCCATTCGTTTGTTCTTTCGGAGGTTGGCTCTAAGCTTTGGTTTCATTTGCTCCATAGGTATTCTAATCTTTCTCCCAAAAATTGCTTCTGCTGGGCTTTCTTGATTATTTGTTGCTGGGTTTGGTGTTGCTCTGTAGCTTTGTAGAAATCTTTGAATCATCTCGTCTATTTCACCTTCTCCCTCGGCTTTAAGTAGTGCTCTTTTAAATGTATCTACGAACCTCTCAACTAGACCGTTTGACTGCGGATGATATGGGGGTGCCTTTATATGCCTAACAGCGTTGGCGACGCAGAACTTCGAGAATTCAGCGGAGGTGAACTGTGGTCCATTATCAGATACTAATACATCTGGACACCCAAAGCAGCTAAATACTTGTCTCAGTTTTTCAATAGTAGCTTTTGTAGAAAGAGACTTAACGTAGTGGATTTCTGGCCATTTTGAGAAAGCATCAACCATCACTAAGTACTGTTTTCCGTTTATGGGACCGGCGAAATCTACGTGTACTCTTGACCATGGATTTGTTGGTGTCCCCCAACTCTGCATTTCTGTCTTGCGAGGGGCTTTGATAGCTTTTGCACACGCGGAACATCTCTCAACATATTCTTTGATCTGAGCGTCAATATTCGGCCAATATACGTATCCACGTGCAAGTGCCTTCATCCTTGCTACCCCTGGGTGTGCGGCATGCAGTTGTGACATCACCTTACAGCGTAAATTTATGGGTACGATTACTCGATTCCCAAACATCAAGCATCCATCCACAAGTGATAGGGAATTCCGACGGTGGGAATACTGTTCAATATTTTTGTCGTCTATATGGGCAGGCCAACCATGTTCGAGGTAACTAATAATCTGCTTCAATTCATCATCTTCTTGAGTATAGCGTCTAATATCTTCAGAGGATAATGGTGTTGCTTTTATGGCAACTTGCAGTATATGGTGAATATCATCTTCCAACGATATCGTTGCGATAATAGAATCTTCACGTTCCTGCTTCTGATTCGCAATTAATCGAGATAAGGCATCAGCTTGTCCAAACTTTTCAGTTGATTTATATAGGATTTGGAAATCATAAGCAAGCAACGTAATAGCCCAGCGTTGTAACCGATTCGCTGTATAAGCAGGAATACCTGACTTTGGTCCAAATATAGATATAAGCGGCTTGTGGTCTGTTAAAAGCGTAAATCGACGACCATAAATCATTTTATGAAATTTCTTTACTGCAAAAACTAAAGCTAATCCTTCCTTCTCAATCTGACTATATTTTCGCTCGGCTGAGTTAAGAGTTCGGGATGCATGGGCAATTGGTTTTCTTTACCATCAGGAAAACGATGACTGATAACGGCTCCAATTCCATAGTTTGAAGCATCGGCGGCTACAATTATTTCAAGCTTTGGATTATAATGAGTCAGCAACAGTTTAGAAGATAAAATCCTTTTTATTTCATCGAAAGAATCTTGGCATTCTTTTGTCCAGTGCCATGTTGTATTAGCCATCAAGAGTTGATTTAATGGGTGTCGCAATTTATACATCTGGGGTACGAACATACTATAATAACCAATCATCCCCAAGAATGAACGAAGGGTTGTTACCTCAGTCGGTCTGGGCATATTTTTGATAGCATTTATATTGTCTGGATCCGGTCGACGACCATCTTTATCAAATATATATCCCAGGTATTTAACAGACTCGAGCAGAAATTCACACTTTTCTTTTTGTAACTGAAACCCAGCTTGTGATATTTTAGTGAGCACCACATCTAACCGACGCATTAATTCCTGCGCGGAAGAGCCAACAACTATAATATCATCCAAATAAACTGCTACACCTTCGATGTTAGACACCATAGTATCCATTATCTGCTGGAAAATTGCTGGAGCTGGCTTAACACCAAACGGTAATCGGTTAAATCGATAAAGTCCACGGTGGGTATTAATGGTTAATAACTCCTTTGAATCTTCGTCAACTTCCACCTGTAAGTAAGCTTCAGATAAATCAAGTTTAGAAAAATAACGTCCACCGTTCAGTTTAATAAATAAATCCTCTGGCAAAGGTAATGGATATGAATGATTTTGTAAAACGTCATTTAATCCTGTTGAAAAGTCTGCACACAGGCGAATAGCTCCGCTCGCTTTCTGAACTACTACAATTGGTGCTGCCCATGCCGAATGATTAACAGGTTGTATAACACCGAGTTTCTCTAGTCGGTCTAATTCCTTGTCGACTTTGTCAATAGCTGCATATGGAACTTGACGCTTTGGACGGAAAACAGGTTTTACATCCTGTCGTAGGTATAATTTTGCCTTCTCAATTGTGCAGCATCCCAATTTACTCTGGAACAAGTTTTTATGTTTCTGCAAAAGATCTTCTATCGTTACGACTTTCTTAGTTACATGAACTGTGGGTGGATCTCTAGGATTACTTGCGCTTTTCATTGTGCATATTTCATTTAATGGTACATCCCATAAATTTAGTTTATCTATCCAGTCTATACCAATAAGGTCTAACTCATGTCTGTTCGTTAAGTAACAATTTCCTGTAAAGTAATTACCTCGGAATTTAACAGAGCATTTTATCATTCCCACAAGTTTCAATATATCTCCAGACGCATTCCGTGCAGTGTGCTCTGTTGGTAATACTTTCGGACACCCAATTAAATACCACGTTCGTTTCGAGATTAGTGTGATATCTGACGCTGTGTCCAATTGCAATCGAATATGAACACCATTAACAATTAATTCCACATATCTTCTTTTATTCGCTACGCTTAGAGCCAGTGTAGAATATACGCTGTTTATATACTTATTTTCGTACTGGTGCGGACGTCTGGTTCGTTTTGATCTTAAACTTTCTCTAGTTCGGCAGACTAATTCTTTGTGGCCAACTTTATTGCATATAGTGCATCTATGATTTCTAAACCGGCAAAATCTTGAGAAATGCCATGCACTACAATACCAACACTTAGTTGCAGGTTTAGGAGTTTTCGAGTGATATTTACGACTTCTGGTACTATTTTGTTTTTGACCTGTCTTAACAGCATGAACCGAATTCGATGGCGCAGCACTTTTGGTTTCCAGCATAGCTGTATCTTGTTTTAGGTTTATTAATCGTTGACATTCAGTGGTGATAGTTTGTAACGTCATTTCATCACCATGTTCCATACGGGATAACAACTTCATGCGAAAGTCAGCATCAACAGGAGAGTTCAGACCAGAAATGAATAATAAGCATTTAAATTGATCACTGGTTAATACATTTAATTTAAATCGTCCTGCTTGTAAATTTACTCTTCCGGCGTACGTAGTATAATCTTCATCAGCCTTTTTAGTCAGCTGTAGACAGTTATACCGGATACGGAATAAAGACGACTGTTCACAAAACATTTTATTTAGGATGTTAACAGTTTCATCGAAATTAACTTCTCGCGGATGTTTAGGCAGAATATGGTTTTTATACTTTTGATGCTCATTAGGACCAAGTTTCTGTAATAGCAGCCGAACTTTCTTTGCATCATCTATAGCAGCAAATTCAACTCAGAAAATATCTTCAATTCTACCAAACCATGCTTCAAAAGTGTGACCATTGTCTGCATCAAATATAAATTCTGAAACTGGATTAAGGTATGACTCAATACTTTTATGTTCTGGAATCTCTTGTTGGATAGATAGTTTCCCCAAAAGTGTTTCCAAGAGTTTCTGTTGAGAAGCTAACATCTGCTGCTGCTGTTGTTGTAATAATAACTGCAACTGTTCTAAGGAAATCGACATTTTTTTTACTGCCAATAATATTAGCTCCAAAAATCACCGGCAATTATAACCGCTAATTTATTTCCAAAATCTGAGTCACCACTTGTTGTATTATTATTATTATTATTTTGTTGCCAAAATCCCCGTCGCCAATT
This sequence comes from Schistosoma haematobium, assembly GCF_000699445.3. Classification (NCBI taxonomy): domain Eukaryota; kingdom Metazoa; phylum Platyhelminthes; class Trematoda; order Strigeidida; family Schistosomatidae; genus Schistosoma; species Schistosoma haematobium. The sequence continues at coordinate 40,810,997 of NC_067199.1, forward strand.
GTTATGACCTTGGATGTCTGGTTTTTCTATCGCACGATTTATCTACCAATCCGAATACGACTTATACGAATCTTCACACTAGGCCAACCAATGACGTTCAACCGGTGTGGGCAGTTTAGCGTCCTTATTGGTCCTATGTCCTACGAGCCCTTCCACTTGAGTCCAGAACACAATACCAGCTTCCGAATCAGAGCAGATCGTTTATTTCAGGCATACTTGGTTTATATATCAACCAGACAGACCGCAACGTACCATAAAATAGGAAATAACATTTGTACACAAATAAGCCAAAAAGTGGCTGTGAATGTGGGAGGCATTAGTTAATAAACTGAACATAACTTAAGAACCGTAAATCGTACAATAATAAGTTATGGGTCAAAATAAAGCTTATCATAAAAGGAATATAAATATACATAATGTAATTGTTGAATAGTTATACAATAAGAATATTTATAGAATATTAGTCCATGAATAGCCCTCGGAAGTTACCTGTAACTTAATCTTCACCGGATATAACACCTTTTTTTCGAAGCATTAGAGATAATAATGATCCTTAGGATTTATTTTTATTCGATTGGGTTTTCGTCTGATGCGCTGCGACCTCCTTGGGAGTGTTTCACACGTCTTGTTATTATTCGGATCATTTTTAATCTCATTATTCGACTCAGTTAATATATTTATTGGTATATTCGACTTTGTAGCATTCTCTGTCTCTCTTTCTTGTCTGGTTGGCTGTATCTGGTTTGCATGTCTCACCCATATCTTTTGTCCAACTTTTACTTCGTAGATAACTTTCCCTTTTTTCGTATTATTATGCCAAACTTCCAAGTTGGCTTTACTCCCGTGAAATCTCTTGTTATTACCGCTTGTCCCACCTTAAACCTTCTGGGCAATGCACCGTGCCGCTTGTTGAATTGCTGTTCCATTCGTTTGTTCTTTCGGAGGTTGGCTCTAAGCTTTGGTTTCATTTGCTCCATAGGTATTCTAATCTTTCTCCCAAAAATTGCTTCTGCTGGGCTTTCTTGATTATTTGTTGCTGGGTTTGGTGTTGCTCTGTAGCTTTGTAGAAATCTTTGAATCATCTCGTCTATTTCACCTTCTCCCTCGGCTTTAAGTAGTGCTCTTTTAAATGTATCTACGAACCTCTCAACTAGACCGTTTGACTGCGGATGATATGGGGGTGCCTTTATATGCCTAACAGCGTTGGCGACGCAGAACTTCGAGAATTCAGCGGAGGTGAACTGTGGCCCATTATCAGATACTAATACATCTGGACACCCAAAGCAGCTAAATACTTGTCTCAGTTTTTCAATAGTAGCTTTTGTAGAAAGAGACTTAACGTAGTGGATTTCTGGCCATTTTGAGAAAGCATCAACCATCACTAAGTACTGTTTTCCGTTTATGGGACCGGCGAAATCTACGTGTACTCTTGACCATGGATTTGTTGGTGTCCCCCAACTCTGCATTTCTGTCTTGCGAGGGGCTTTGATAGCTTTTGCACACGCGGAACATCTCTCAACATATTCTTTGATCTGAGCGTCAATATTCGGCCAATATACGTATCCACGTGCAAGTGCCTTCATCCTTGCTACCCCTGGGTGTGCGGCATGCAATTGTGACATCACCTTACAGCGTAAATTTATGGGTACGATTACTCGATTCCCAAACATCAAGCATCCATCCACAAGTGATAGGGAATTCCGACGGTGGGAATACTGTTCAATATTTTTGTCGTCTATATGGGCAGGCCAACCATGTTCGAGGTAACTAATAATCTGCTTCAATTCATCATCTTCTTGAGTATAGCGTCTAATATCTTCAGAGGATAATGGTGTTGCTTTTATGGCAACTTGCAGTATATGGTGAATATCATCTTCCAACGATATCGTTGCGATAATAGAATCTTCACGTTCCTGCTTCTGATTCGCAATTAATCGAGATAAGGCATCAGCTTGTCCAAACTTTTCAGTTGATTTATATAGGATTTGGAAATCATAAGCAAGCAACGTAATAGCCCAGCGTTGTAACCGATTCGCTGTATAAGCAGGAATACCTGACTTTGGTCCAAATATAGATATAAGCGGCTTGTGGTCTGTTAAAAGCGTAAATCGACGACCATAAATCATTTTATGAAATTTCTTTACTGCAAAAACTAAAGCTAATCCTTCCTTCTCAATCTGACTATATTTTCGCTCGGCTGAGTTAAGAGTTCGGGATGCATGGGCAATTGGTTTTTCTTTACCATCAGGAAAACGATGACTGATAACGGCTCCAATTCCATAGTTTGAAGCATCGGCGGCTACAATTATTTCAAGCTTTGGATTATAATGAGTCAGCAACAGTTTAGAAGATAAAATCCTTTTTATTTCATCGAAAGAATCTTGGCATTCTTTTGTCCAGTGCCATGTTGTATTAGCCATCAAGAGTTGATTTAATGGGTGTCGCAATTTATACATCTGGGGTACGAACATACTATAATAACCAATCATCCCCAAGAATGAACGAAGGGTTGTTACCTCAGTCGGTCTGGGCATATTTTTGATAGCATTTATATTGTCTGGATCCGGTCGACGACCATCTTTATCAAATATATATCCCAGGTATTTAACAGACTCGAGCAGAAATTCACACTTTTCTTTTTGTAACTGAAACCCAGCTTGTGATATTTTAGTGAGCACCACATCTAACCGACGCATTAATTCCTGCGTGGAAGAGCCAACAACTATAATATCATCCAAATAAACTGCTACACCTTCGATGTTAGACACCATAGTATCCATTATCTGCTGGAAAATTGCTGGAGCTGGCTTAACACCAAACGGTAATCGGTTAAATCGATAAAGTCCACGGTGGGTATTAATGGTTAATAACTCCTTTGAATCTTCGTCAACTTCCACCTGTAAGTAAGCTTCAGATAAATCAAGTTTAGAAAAATAACGTCCACCGTTCAGTTTAATAAATAAATCCTCTGGCAAAGGTAATGGATATGAATGATTTTGTAAAACGTCATTTAATCCTGTTGAAAAGTCTGCACACAGGCGAATAGCTCCGCTCGCTTTCTGAACTACTACAATTGGTGCTGCCCATGCCGAATGATTAACAGGTTGTATAACACCGAGTTTCTCTAGTCGGTCTAATTCCTTGTCGACTTTGTCAATAGCTGCATATGGAACTTGACGCTTTGGACGGAAAACAGGTTTTACATCCTGTCGTAGGTATAATTTTGCCTTCTCAATTGTGCAGCATCCCAATTTACTCTGGAACAAGTTTTTATGTTTCTGCAAAAGATCTTCTATCGTTACGACTTTCTTAGTTACATGAACTGTGGGTGGATCTCTAGGATTACTTGCGCTTTTCATTGTGCATATTTCATTTAATGGTACATCCCATAAATTTAGTTTATCTATCCAGTCTATACCAATAAGGTCTAACTCATGTCTGTTCGTTAAGTAACAATTTCCTGTAAAGTAATTACCTCGGAATTTAACAGAGCATTTTATCATTCCCACAAGTTTCAATATATCTCCAGACGCATTCCGTGCAGTGTGCTCTGTTGGTAATACTTTCGGACACCCAATTAAATACCACGTTCGTTTCGAGATTAGTATGATATCTGACGCTGTGTCCAATTGCAATCGAATATGAACACCATTAACAATTAATTCCACATATCTTCTTTTATTCGCTACGCTTAGAGCCAGTGTAGAATATACGCTGTTTATATACTTATTTTCGTACTGGTGCGGACGTCTGGTTCGTTTTGATCTTAAACTTTCTCTAGTTCGGCAGACTAATTCTTTGTGGCCAACTTTATTGCATATAGTGCATCTATGATTTCTAAACCGGCAAAATCTTGAGAAATGCCATGCACTACAATACCAACACTTAGTTGCAGGTTTAGGAGTTTTCGAGTGATATTTACGACTTCTGGTACTATTTTGTTTTTGACCTGTCTTAACAGCATGAACCGAATTCGATGGCGCAGCACTTTTGGTTTCCAGCATAGCTGTATCTTGTTTTAGGTTTATTAATCGTTGACATTCAGTGGTGATAGTTTGTAACGTCATTTCATCACCATGTTCCATACGGGATAACAACTTCATGCGAAAGTCAGCATCAACAGGAGAGTTCAGACCAGAAATGAATAATAAGCATTTAAATTGATCACTGGTTAATACATTTAATTTAAATCGTCCTGCTTGTAAATTTACTCTTCCGGCGTACGTAGTATAATCTTCATCAGCCTTTTTAGTCAGCTGTAGACAGTTATACCGGATACGGAATAAAGACGACTGTTCACAAAACATTTTATTTAGGATGTTAACAGTTTCATCGAAATTAACTTCTCGCGGATGTTTAGGCAGAATATGGTTTTTATACTTTTGATGCTCATTAGGACCAAGTTTCTGTAATAGCAGCCGAACTTTCTTTGCATCATCTATAGCAGCAAATTCAACTCAGAAAATATCTTCAATTCTACCAAACCATGCTTCAAAAGTGTGACCATTGTCTGCATCAAATATAAATTCTGAAACTGGATTAAGGTATGACTCAATACTTTTATGTTCTGGAATCTCTTGTTGGATAGATAGTTTCCCCAAAAGTGTTTCCAAGAGTTTCTGTTGAGAAGCTAACATCTGCTGCTGCTGTTGTTGTAATAATAACTGCAACTGTTCTAAGGAAATCGACATTTTTTTACTGCCAATAATATTAGCTCCAAAAATCACCGGCAATTATAACCGCTAATTTATTTCCAAAATCTGAGTCACCACTTGTTGTATTATTATTATTATTATTTTGTTGCCAAAATCCCCGTCGCCAATTGTTATGACCTTGGATGTCTGGTTTTTCTATCGCACGATTTATCTACCAATCCGAATACGACTTATACGAATCTTCACACTAGGCCAACCAATGACGTTCAACCGGTGTGGGCAGTTTAGCGTCCTTATTGGTCCTATGTCCTACGAGCCCTTCCACTTGAGTCCAGAACACAATACCAGCTTCCGAATCAGAGCAGATCGTTTATTTCAGGCATACTTGGTTTATATATCAACCAGACAGACCGCAACGTACCATAAAATAGGAAATAACATTTGTACACAAATAAGCCAAAAAGTGGCTGTGAATGTGGGAGGCATTAGTTAATAAACTGAACATAACTTAAGAACCGTAAATCGTACAATAATAAGTTATGGGTCAAAATAAAGCTTATCATAAAAGGAATATAAATATACATAATGTAATTGTTGAATAGTTATACAATAAGAATATTTATAGAATATTAGTCCATGAATAGCCCTCGGAAGTTACCTGTAACTTAATCTTCACAGGATATAACAGTAACTACAAAGGATAGACAGAGTTCGATGGAGAATGTTGGTGTGCGGCCTATGCTCCTCCACGAGGGGTAACAGGAGTAAGTATTATCAAGCATGTGGACACGGAACTACGTTTCTTCTCTTCGCCTAAGCTAGATTGATTTGACAACTCGAAAATACATATATAGTGTCTTTTTATGAACAAATTTTGATTTACAAAATGAAATCTAGACCACCGTTTAAAACCTGGAAATACTGAACGGCCGTTTCACTCTAATATGTGACTCCTCAGTAGTGTGCATCCAAGACCCTACCACGCGGGATTCGAACTCAGGATTTATCAGTCTCGCGTGCGGTCGCTTAACAACTAGACCACTGAGCCAGCATCTAACGGTGTTAATGTGTAACTTCTAACAATCCAGGAATTCGCGTCACCACCCACCATGGTGGTCTAGCTCCAATTGACTCATGAATTCAACTATTAAACTACTATAATATCCACAGAATCCCTCTCTGATTAAAATCAAGTCTGTCATTTCAATGGGGAGATATCATCAGTATTAAATATTTTCCCTATAATATGCTTACAGTTTAGTATGTGAGAAAATATAGAGTATAAGATAACAACAATCCTAATTCAATTTAAGAACAGAAATTTTATAATCATAAAATTATAATGATAAAAGCAATCACAATATGATATACGAAATTTATATTTATAAACTGAATATTCAACAATACAAACAAAAGTGGTGTCTTTGCACGCACACACAAAGGAAGAAGAGATACCTAAAAAATGGTTTTCCCAAAATAGTTTATTTTAATAAAATAAAAAACAAATTACTTTAATGTATCTGTTAAAACGTCATGATATTTGATCAATATTGTATAATGAAGATGTACATTATGAAAATTTCAATAATTGAGATCATGAGTTAATTGAAGCTAGAGCACTATGGAAAATCTAGAAGCATTGGATGGTCATTTCCACGTTTTCTATGATAATCTAGCTTCAATTGACTTATGATAGCAATTATTGAAATGATTATAATTCTGATACAAAATAAATTGTGTTAAATCCAATTTGGTAAAATACAATCAGATCGTTGTTTTACATTAACTTGTAAATTATCACAAAAATTTGATGTTAATGGTAAACATGTAAAATAATTACAATATCGACAATTAATAATTGGACCCCATATAAACATAAGAATTAAACCAATACATAATATTAACCATAGAATGGAACATAATATAATAATAAAACAACGATGATGACATTTAGAATTTTGTTGTTGTAATTGTAATTGTTGTTGAAGATATTGTGGATGCATAGAGGAATGATGTTGTAATGATGTACAACTTTTACGATTTATATCAGGTAAATTGAAATTAAATAGAATAGATGGTGTTGTTGGTGATGTTATAGGTGTATTATAATAATTATTATCAAATATATTTTGATTAACTGATGTAGCTATGGATGCACTAAGAGATACAGGTGGATAAATGAAACCACGAAATGGTAATAAAATAAATGATAATAAAATACCAGATAGAAAACTACCAGCATTTGCATAATTATCAATCCATGGTAACAAACCAAATGTGAATAATATAAATACCAGTAAAATATTTCTTAGTAATGCATACCATGGATGTGCTAAAAAATTCCAACAATGTATAAAATCAACTAAAGTGACACCAAGTAAAGCGAACTGTGCACCTGTAGGTCCAGTTTCTACCTAAGGAAAAGAAAAATCCCCGTAGTACAAAAAAACAATCAAAATGAAATAAACTGACTGGTTTATCAATAATAGTGTTAATAATAATGAGTTTTTTAATCGAAATACATCTCTAGATTGAAAACAAATTGAGTGCATGAATGATTTTGATAGTGTGTGGCGCATATATATTGGCGCTCTCTTGTACCAATATTTATGTGTTCAAATAAATAAATCAGAGAAAAGTGGATCGAAACAATCTGAATAAATAAAATGATGTAGTTTAGTTCACTACACTTTGGCAACTAATGATTAGGGAATAAAAATATATTTCTATCAATACAACCCATCAAATGATTCCAAGAACAATTGGTGCTCTTCTCTCGCACACGCAACAACAAATGCAGAAGACGACCAGTGTAGCAACAGCCTTAGCAGCAGCAAGTCTCAACACACACAAAGGGAAAAACAAGATTCTCCGATACAACACAGCATGCGCCAATCGAATCACACTTGACGGAGAAGATTTGAATGATGTAAAAACCTTTACATATCTGGACAGCATCATTGATGAACACGATGGATCTGATGCAGATGTGAAGGCGCGGATCGGCAAAGCAAGAGCAGCATATCTACAACTGGAGAACATCTGCAACTCAAAACAACTGTCTGTCAGCCAACACCAATGTCACAATTTTCAATACAAATGTCAAGACAGTTCTACTGTTTGGGGCGGAAACTTGAAGAACTACGAAAGCCATCATTCAGAAGATACAAGTGTTTATTAACAGTTGTCTAAGCAAAATACTTCGGATCCGTTGCCCAGAAACTATCAGCAACAACCTACTGTGGGAGAGAACAAACCAGATACCAGTGGAGGAAGAAATCAGGAAGAAGCGCTGGAAGTGGATAGGACACACATTGAGGAAAGCATGCGACTGCGCCGCAAGGCAAGCCCTCATTTGGAATCCTCATGGCCAAAGGAGAAGAGGAAGACCAAAGAACACATTACGTCGAGAAATGGAAACAGACATGAGAAGAACGAACAAAATTGAATAGAACTGGAGAGGAAGGTCCAGGACAGAGTGGGGTTGGAGAATGCTGGTCGGCGGCCTATGCTCCATTAGGAGTAACAGGCGCAAGTAGGTAAGAACGATTGGTGTTTAATTATGTAGCCATTTAATTTTTTGAATCAATCTCTGACTAGTTCATAATTCGTTATCCGACTATCCTAATTTTTTATATACTTACTAACCCTAATTTATTCATTTGTACTAGTAGTTATGTAATAAATAAAATAATTTATTTATCTGGGTCATGGTTGCGCACGATGAAACTTCTGTATCTTGTCATATATTTCCATAACCTTGCTGTTTGTTATAACACAATACGTTTCAGTCAGACTAATGATGTATTCTTCATTTGAATATGTTTAATATGTGTTAGATTAGTCATTTTAGGTGGGTGACATTCATATATGAAATTCGTCCATAGGAAGCATAGTGTCACTGTTATATCTTGAAAAAGCTGATTTTTCGATATATCGCGAATAACTGAGCACTAGAACACCAAAACCCTTCCAGTAAGAAGACAGAAGACTAACGAAAGGAATATTATTCCAAACAGTGTCAATCATAGTACAAAATTGTCAGGTATTTATAGTTTTTAGTGAGAACGAAATCATCATTAGTCTTCCAATCCGCATACAGTGGGTTATTAGCATTATCCAATCAAGAAGCTACACATTGGAATTCTAGAACATTCTTCCGAAAGGTGATTGGATGGGACGTCTTCGGCTTCTTCTGTGCCTCTTACAGCTTCCTCGAGTTCACCGGTGGTCCGTCGTCACAGTCACATATGTGTAGCCGGGTTAATTTTAAGTTAGCTAATCGAATTCTCATTAAAATTGCAAGTATGAAGTCGATAGGTTTAGTGAACAACTAAATTTTAAAATCATTACTTGAATAACTGTTGTGATATTTTAGGTTAGAGCAGTTAACGTTTAAAACTCGAACCGCACATCTCTCCGTCAATCAATCATACGCTTAGAAGTACGATCCATAGTTCATATGGCAACACAACCTACACCTCATTATACGATATTCTGTACATCTCCAAGTCATATTGTCATTAATTACTTCCATTTTCTAAAGGAATAGAACAACGTAATATCAAGAAATCAATTACCTCGTTAATGTTTACATATTCTAACTCCATTCTGATGAGGTAAAATAAATTTAATCTGGGATGTCAATTCGTTGCCTCATTTTGAACTCATCAAATAATTGGGTTTTTTTAAAAAACTAATAGATAGAATCGGTAGTGGATTTTGTGGATATTATATTAATTTTAATAGTTGAGATCATGTGTCAATTGAAGCTAGACCATCATGGAAAACCTGGAAGCACTGGATAGCCGTATACAGGTTTTCCATGGTGGTCTAGCTTCAATTGATCTCAAACATTAAAATAGATAGAACTTTATTTTACAAACGATTACATTTTTAATACAATTAATTAGTCATAATTCTATTCAATAATGTTTATAATTTTAGTCACCTAAAATTATTGAAGAAACTCTTCTGTTGGAACTCCAACACACAAACGTATTTCTCAAGAAAATCCATCCCATGCTATTCGAGACAGATAAGATCAAATAATTAAGGTAAAAGGTACAGCAAATTGTTACCGAATTCGAAAAAAATTCACCTTATTTATTGGGAATAAGCTTTTAATTTAACGTTTAAAACTACATTTTTGTTTGGTCATAAAAGCGAACGGATAGACAGTTAAACAGACCAAATTTCATATCCTTAGAGACTTTATTCTTTCTTTTTTTCTTGTCTGGTTGGTAGATAGCCATCATGATAGAATGATTTAATGTTCATTAAATAATCAGAAAGCTCACTTCTAAGTGAAGGGATTAGTGATATGGTCAATAGGGATAACAGAAGTTTCGGAATTAAACACTACCAAAAGCATCTACTAGAGCAACAAATCCTCTTCAGTGTTTATTTAGATTTAATTATTTTAAACAAATCTAGGTTTACATCCATTTATTAATCAAATCAAATGACTTACTTGATATGGTAAGAATATTCCAGATGTTAAACTTCCAATACAACCGGATAAAATATACACTAAAGTGATACGATGCCAACCAATCATTTTTTCCAAGTCTCGCATAAAAATCATTTGAACACCAAGGGACAAGATTAAATGTAATACACTAGAAAAAAATCGATAGCACATGGATGGAAAAAGTATTCAGGAAGAAACTGACATTTTTTACTTCGGTAAGTCATTACGTGATATAACTGTATCGAACACAGTCCCAAACAATCATTAAATTTCACAGTTCGGACGGTGAATGACCAATGTTTTCAGTTTGGAAGAATCATGATTTTGCTTACCATTGAAAGGTAGATCCTGATGCTATTAAAGCTTACCAAGAGTAAAACTACGGTCTACAATTTTTGCTCAGAGGATTTGGATCATGATGTCACATTAAGATAAGACGGCTGACTCGCTATTTTTATTACGTTTTCAGTTTGCATGTCTATGCAATTGATTCTTATCAATCCGACTTCATATTTGCACACTTTTATGAATAAAGCAAGTTAAAGCAGTCAAATGTAACATCAATCTGTCTATTTTGTCTAGTGAATAAAACTGTGTTGACTGATTTATATTTTTTTATTTAGTCACGAGTTCTTTGGAAATAATAATTGTTAGGTGATAAGAGGCACTCAACAGAAAATCCTAGACAAGGATCTCGTGTTAGCTGGCAATCATAAGCTTTTATGCATGACATCTTATCAATTTGGATGTTGTTCTTCAGCTGATTTGAGATAAACAGCATTTATTATAAAGTATGCAGATGTTTTTTTTCTCAAAGACAAACTCCCCAACAGTGAGTAATCCGACTAGAAAATCGAACCCAAAACTTTCATACATCCAAGGGATCAAGATGCCTTTAAGAACCCAGGTTATTATTCCATTGTTCACATCTATAACTTTAATTAGTTTACGATACAGAGAGAACGCCATCCAGTACCATTGTGGTGTGTGCTACTGATGTCGACAGATATAAGCAGTATGTATGATCGATCGAAAGTGAAATGTCTGGCGGCAGAAGGTCAAGGAGATCAAAGAAAAGAGAATGAAAACAGAGATTTATTGGTGTGGAAAGGAAGGAACAGTAAAGTCTGAGACGACTGACTGACATTTTGCAAATGAAGAATCTATTGCATGGTTCTCTGATTTTGTTAAGAGATTCTGTAATTTTGTGTTCAAATACATTTGGTTGTCCCCACTCGTGTTCGTGTTCACTACAACATTTGTGATATGTCTCTTACCTAAGTTGAATGAACCCCAATGGTCACAATTTCTTGCTGGAACATAAAGATAACCGAGAATGTATGACAAAATAGTCGTTTGGAACATTCCAATTTTCAATGATTCCTCAGCTGGATGTCAGTTCTTGATAGAAAGTATTTTCATATCATACATATATAGTTATACGGTTTAAATACAATTCTGTAATTTGAAAGCAAATAATGACGATAAAACCCTACCCAGCATGGAGAAATAATGAAGTGAATATTCGATACATTTGATTTGGGTATTCATTATTTATGAAAGGTGACATACCACAAATTTGATTTAAACAATTCACCTAAAACCAGAGAAACAATCGTAATTAATATTAGTAATAACTAAAGAGATCAGTAAAGAAATTCAACTTATGAGAATATGGGTGTAGATAATTCTTGTAAGAACAAAAGAGAAAATAAACCCAGCTACCATGAAAGAAGTGAAGAAAAGTCAGACTAAAAAAGTTAGGGAGACATAGAAGACACTCAACGAATAATGAATTACAACCTCACTGATCAGCTTTTCATTTTTAAATGAAACAGTACGCAAAACTCAGCATTACGCATTTAATAATTTCATTAGATGTAAGGAACATTTGTAGACACTTTTAATCAAATCATTACAACCTACGCGAGTTTTCGCTTTTATCAACCATATCCCACAGCCTTAAAGCAATACGAGTGGAACAGCTTCTTCTTTACGACAAACAGCCGATTATCTAGCCTGTCCCAAAGATGGTGCTATATTCGTAAATAAAAAGCGAGCTTCTTAAATCTCCGTCGAGATACATCACATCAAAAAATAAAATGCTGGGCTAACCTATTCCCAACAGTCACAATATGCGTTGACATAGATCAGTCCTGAAGTAATATTTTGTATTCAGTGAAGAAACAAATCTCAAACATTCTTACATTGTTGCAATGTATGGGTGAGGGGATAAAACGGAACAATTTTACTTCTCAAAAATAAATTGTCATTATTATCAAGTTGAATTTATTTACTTGTGAACATAGTGCAGCATTTGGATAATAAAATCCTCGAACAAAATCACAATGTTCTTGTGTAGTCATAATGCATTCACCTTTTATGCCTAAACAACATGGATGACCAGTTACTTGACATTCCATATGTGGTGCATAACCACCCATATTTGGTACAGTATCAGGTAATTCACAAATCTAAAATGAACAAAACATTCATAGTACATTCATGAAAACAGTAATATTTACTCGAATTATAATATTCAAAACTGTTTAATACAGAGATATGAATTGACAGTAAACGGCTAATAACTGTTGTTTTTAGTTCTGTAAATAGAATTGTGTAATAAATGTACAGATATTTGTTCGTAAAGTGGCTAGCAATAACTAATGAGAAATAGATAGCCAAATGTGGATCATAGTTCAAACTGATGATCCAATTCATGAACCATAGTCCTTACAGCAAAGTTACAAATGTGTTAGGTAAGATCATAGGGACAGTAGAACTGACTATTTGAATTTAGATGATAAGATACAAAACTGACCTCAGTAGTACACATTCATCTACTCGAATCATTGGGAAGCAAAATAGTTTCATAAACTTAACAGAAAATATTTTCACAGTTAATGACACCATATCGATATTTTCAAGTTTATCATTGCCACCAAAAGCTTCAATGACTAGTTAATTCAATATTTGATGACTCCTATCAAATGGAAAAAACTATCTTTTTCAGCTCATCTGTTAATTTCCAATGCATTAAAATACAAGACAAGTCTGAATGTGAATAAAATTACTTTCAAATTAGCATAATCATCAAATAATGACAAGAATATAAATCCAAGTCCTCGTATAAATTTTCTGTAGTAGACTGAGTAGTTCAAATGCTACTGCTTGGAGAGGGTTCGAAAGCGTTAAGCAATGATTGAATATCAATGTTTCGAACCACTGAGTTTGAACTCCAGACAAAATATACATAACTACATTTTTAAACTTAGCTGACATAATGAATATGGACATTTGACCTTCGATTATTTTGTCCCTGGGTTTAAATCAACTATTCTTCCGCTTACTTTGATTCCAGTAGATGGATAGTATTAATAAAAAGTGGTATTTACTGAGGACTTTAAGCACACTGACATATTTTCTTCAGTCGTTCGAATGTAAACTATTTGGTACCACTTATTGCTTCTAAACATCTGAAACAGAATACAACGTATTGCAGTATGATGCTTTTCCACGAATGGTTGTATCGTATTCATTAGTTGATAGGTAGAGGATTAGTCAGTTTGTCATTGTCTTGTGAATATTGGGTGTCGTACAGAACCTATATTTAAAAGGGATTAACGGGGTATACGGAGTAAAAAAAAAACAGAAATCGACAAAATATGTTTACATTTACAGGCCATTTAGTAACATCTGTCTCGGACCAAGCAAATGCTCCAATAGAACGTGGTCGAGCACAAAAATCTGGATCTAATCCACATACAGGTCCAGCTTGACCAACAAGTCGTGTTGAACGTAGAGAATGTATAATACTTGATATATTATTATTATGACTGTGAGAATTATTTTCAGGATGAGAAGCCTTCAATATATGTACGTGAATTTCACGATCTGCAATATTAGTCGAAAGTAGTTCTTTAGTTTGTGGCTTACTGAAATTAACTGTTTCATAATGAAGCCATGTAGCTAGTGTACGAGAGCATACTTCTCTATGCGTCTGATAACAACCACCACCATCATTACGAATACAACATCCCGAACTATAGAAGAAAAGTGAAGAAAAAAATCAACTCATACATAAACACCTAAGCAAATACACATTATGAAAATTATGGTATTTATATCATATAATCTACTACTTCACGGTTATTTTTATTTCTAACATTCGGGTCAATCGAATTAGGCTGAGGAACATGATAAGATTGGATACTAAGGTGCATTGTCAAATGAGTAAACAATGATCGAGAAATTAATATACGGGAGATAACTTTAGTTAAGTGAATAGTATACATGCTCACTATAGCTTACCAAACCTATATATAAGTTCAGTGAAGGGATCTCTTGTCAACGAATTTATTATCAAGCTGTAAAATCGTATAAATTCCATGAGGAAATGTGAACAAGGAACAACCAAAATGATGTAATAGAAAGATTACAATACTAGATTACGTAGTACGAATAATAACAATCGACTTAATAAGTTAGTAACGAATTATAACGTGTCAAATCACAATCAGTATAATAGGCACTACTGCAAATCATTCTGACCTTTATTGAATGACCTTTCTAATTTACAAATAACACAATTTTGAAGTGTATATGTCGCAATAGATGTAAAAGTTCACCATTTTCAACATATAACATTATTAAATCCATTAATGCATGGTGTACTTTGGCCTTTGTAAAATAACAAAATTGTGGACTTATAACTGTAGAACCTGATGATGATCCTTCTATTACATTTCGTACAGTCAGAGATCAGTTCATATACAACATTTAGGATTTCGCTAAAATGGTTTTTTAAATTACATTTCATGGGTAGACATTTTTAAAATCTAATGGTTGAATTCATGACTTGATCTAAGCTAGACCATCATAAAAAACCTGGAAGCACTGGATGGCCGTTTCTTCTTAGTATGAGACTGCTAGACAGTGCACACACACGATCCCGCACTCGGGACTCGGACCCAAAACCATACATAATGATTCCGTATTTATGGTCTATCAATAACAATTGTGGGTTAAGGTTTAATAAACCAAGTAGAATTATTTTTACCAACCCTGCTGCTTAACTAAATTAAGTTGTAATGCTTATACAGTTTGGAATTTATAGAAATACTTACAAATTGTTCAATTATTAAATGAAGAAACTTACGCACGATCAAATTTCTTTTGACGTTTAATCACTGAATCATGTAATACTGGATCGAATCGCATACAAGGCGGAAAACGTGCACCTAATCGGACTAAATCTGTTTGCCTTGGACCTATCCATAAATTTTCATATTCTATCCAACAAACTTGATCAATAGTCAATGTGGGCAGTAACACTTTGCCAACAATACGTGTAGTTATCCCCAAACCAATTGGTGCAAATCCGTAACCGATTGAACCAGCAATAAAAATCAATATATGAATAAATGATATCCAATATGTAAAATATGGTCTACATTTGAATATTGTTTGTTTTCGAATTAAATAAATAAAACAAAATTATTCATAGAATAGTGAAAATATAAGTGAAGATCGAAAACTAAAAAAACGACCTAATTAAGATTATTTTTACAAAAAAAAGTTGAGAAAGACTAGTAATAGAGTAGTAGAAATAAATTTAAATAAATAAAAGTTAGGTACTCTCTGAAGAAGTGTCTTACACTGAATTACGAAACGTCAGATGTGATACTATTATATCGTTATCTTACTACTGACAATCTACTCAATGTTCAGTATACTTGGAATCATTATGTCTAACCTTGGTAATGATAGCTATAAACTCACCAAGATTTAAGTTATTGAATTGTGTTCTGTATCATCAATATATATATATTGTAGTAATTTCAATAGTTGAGATCATGAGTCAATTGAAGCTAGACCACCACAGAAAGCCTGGAAGCACTGGAGGATTCATAACTATCCCTCTTTAACTTGATAATTGATATGGACCCCATCAATGTATTATCTTCAAATTCTGGGAACCATATAGTTTTCTCAAGTTACTTATTCTAGAATAGTGGTAAAATGTCAATCTCAGCAAAGTTTGTAGAACATACTAATAAAGAGATCCTTCTCGTACACAACGAAATCAGATGAGGTTATTTCGAAGTGGAGCCTAATTCATCATTCATTGTTGAATATACCATTATACTAATAATTAATAATTCAGTTCAGCCTAAAATTCAGGGATCTTAACGATTTATATTTAGTGAGAATAAAATCTGAGATTTCAAGGAAAACAAGCTGACCTAAATTATTCAATCAATAATGACAGAAACCATACTCTTACGAATAACAAAATATGCACACAGTCGAGATCAATAAAGACAACTTACCTATACTCTATATATTCAGTTGTTTTATTACGAAAAATATCTTCTGTAAAATTATCTTTATGCGGATAGATAATTGCTGAAGCCCAACGTGTTGGAGTCAATAAGCTTTCAGTTAAACGCCTTGAAAGAGATGGAATTACTACTGGACTAGGACGAAAATTTATCGGTGATACTGTGGTACTTGTTCGTGGGCGATTTTCTCCGATTATTTCTCGAGCTAATAAAGAGAAACAAACAAATCAAACCACAGATTTAATGTTTAAAGTGAAGTTATGGGTAGAAAGGTATTCATTAAGTCCCTTGTCAACTTTACCACACTTGACTTTTACATATTGCTAACGTGAATCTTTTTATTTCATAAATATCATAGCCAAAACTCAAGTTGATAACTTGAAATATATTGAACACTAGGTTGGCTATGTTTGTAATGAAAATGACCTATTTGTGATAATCCAACTTTCAATATGTCGTAATTTTGTAACAAAGTGTATTAACGCCAACGACCGTTTTTGATCACTTTTTCATCAGGCTCTGTGTTGTAATAAATTCGAAATTTCACAGGTTGAAATCATGAGTCAATTGAAGCTAGACCACCATGGAAAACCTGGAAGCACTGGACGGCCGTTTCGTCCTGGTATGGGACTCCTCAGTAGTGCGCATGCACAACCCGGCACCCCACGGGACTCGGACCCAGGACCTACTGGTTTTGCGCGAGAGCACTTAACCATTAGACCACTGAGCCGGCATCCAACGGCGTTAATGTCTAACTTCAACCAATCCACGAAGTTGCGCCACCGTACACCATTGTCTTCAGTGAGCTGATATCTCACAACAGACCTGGTTGAACTCCACTGGTAACGGCTTCTCACTAGAACTCCAGAAGTATCTTCTGAAGTCAGTCACTAGTGAGCAATTGATTATTATCAGAATGGGTTTTGTGGAGATTTTTAGAAACTTCACAAGAATGAACCTTGGAGTAAAGTATTTTCTCTCATACTTCGCGTCTCCTCCCTGGTGTTCAAGTCGCTGTGTAGTCCTAGCTTGCGGGTTACCAGAATAGCTTAGGAATCGTATATAGCGTTCAATCGACAAGACTTATCAATAGTCAATATCATACGGAATTCCCATGATGGATTAAACTGCAAAATCGTGCATGGAGGACAATTGACAGACTCGTCCGAGGTAAAGGCCGGTGTTAATCAAGATTGTTTATTCTCATCCTTTCTCTTTCTCCTAGTGATCGACAGGGTCATGAAGACGTCAACATTTGGGGGGAACCATGGGATACAGTGGACAGCTAGAATGCAGCTAGACGACGTAGACTTCGCAGATGATCTGGCTCTTCTATCGCACACGCAACAACAAATGCAGAAGACGACCAGTGTAGCAACAGCCTTAGCAGCAGCAAGTCTCAACACACACAAAGGGAAAAGCAAGATTCTCCGATACAACACAGCATGCGCCAATCGAATCACACTTGACGGAGAAGCTTTGAATGATGTAAAAACCTTTACATATCTGGACAGCATCATTGATGAACACGATGGATCTGATGCAGATGTGAAGATGTAGATCGGCAAAGCAAGAGCAGCATATCTACAACTGGAGAACATCTGCAACTCAAAACAACTGTCTGTCAGCCAACACCAATGTCACAATTTTCAATACAAATGTCAAGACAGTTCTACTGTTTGGGGCAGAAACCTGGAGAACTACGAAAGCCATCATTCAGAAGATACAAGTGTTTATTAACAGTTGTCTAAGCAAAATACTTCGGATCCGTTGGCCAGAAACTATCAGCAACAACCTACTGTGGGAGAGAACAAACCAGATACCAGTGGAGGAAGGAATGAGGAAGAAGTGCTGGAAGTGGTTAGGACACACATTGAGGAAAGCATGCGACTGCGCCGCAAGGCAAGCCCTCATTTGGAATCCTCATGGCCAAAGGAGAAGAGGAAGACCAAAGAACACATTACGTCGAGAAATGGAAACAGACATGAGAAGAACGAACAAAATTGAATAGAACTGGAGAGGAAGGTCCAGGACAGAGTGGGGTTGGAGAATGCTGGTCGGCGGCCTATGCTTCATTGGGAGTAACAGGCGTAAGTAAATTGTAGTCAGTAGTTCAGCATGAGAAGTAAATTAAGCTTGGGTTAATGGACACTAAAATAACAACGGTCGTGGGTGCGCACTGTTAAGTCCCATATTAAGACGAAACAGTCATTCCGTTAGGGAACGATGAAGCTATACAATAGATTACTCGAAATGATTCGCTTTTATCTACCACATGACCATTGTCAACTAAGTGTCATAAACTGCCTTAACTGGCTTAATATTTTCAATTATCCATGTCTATTGGAGTAAAGCCTGATGACGATCTAACTGAATGGTTCGCTTATAAATCTTGTTCTAATATACATGGTGGGAATTTTCTAAGTATCTTCATGATATTTTTATAAGAAGCTAAAATATTTTATTTTGGTGAGAGAGGGAAAAAATTGATAACTGATATTATCAATCCTGAAAATAAAAACACTCACTGGCAGAACTACTGGAATGTTGAAAAAATGAATATGTAGCAGGTAGATCAAATGATGACGGACTACATTGGGAAATAATAACATTATCATTATGACCATCGACAATATCATTTGATTTCTGTTGCTCCATTGAAGCATCACAACTGATTATATCATTATGACTGTTATCATTAACAGTATTAACACTAGTTTCACCACCGACTGGTATTGTTGACGATACAGCTAGAAATGGTGTTTCTTCATTTTTAGCATCTTTAAGAGCTACCCACTTATCATTGTTAAAATGAGTATCTGTTGTATCTAATAAGAATATTCTACCAGTTGGAGCTGAATGAAAGCGTTCAAATCCAGTGTCATTAACCTATAAAGAAGAGAAATAGTTTAGAAAAAAAAAGAAAAATACATTATAAAATACCCTATAACAAAATATATGTTTATCTCACTGGAGGACACACTCACTCACAACTCACTTGTTCAACAGTATCCTCAGCTGACATTAGTCTATTCTGCCTATTTATCAAATAAATATTCACAAAATCTCCGATCAAGATGTAACGTTGTGCTTACTAGAGACTTGCTTCTAGGTGAACCTCTCAAGTTCTAGTAACAAGTCATTATTGGTGGAGTCTAGTCATGTCAGATGTGTGACAAGTACCGTCGACGGTATCAGATGGTCATCGTGCTATATTGTGAACTAGTTGCAGTTGAAAACATTGACCACTTTATTCCGAATCAGTGGGCTGAAGGTTAGGTGGTTTCCATGGGATTTGATGGTTTTAAGTTAGGTTCCGGATGGAACTTCATGCTATGAGAACATGCATAAAGAGTGCATATAGGTAATATTTGATTGTAATCAAACTTGCAAAGAAACGATTGGTTACAAGTTCATAAAGAAGCACCTAGCTAACAGCCTATTGACAACGCAATTCTTGATCACTTCTAAGAGAAAACTTAATTCGTACACAAAGCATTTTTCCAGCAATCCCAATTCGGTTATCCAAAAATGTAAAGTAGATGTTGTTTACAAATCGATCTATCCAGTTGGAACAATGTTATGGAAATAAATAGATATCAAACATTACTGGATTGAGTGACTACTGGCCTTAACAATCCAAAGCCATTATGATATACATATAATGAGCAAAATAAATTCTTGTTTCATGGGCAAATTCACTGAAAATCTTTGTTTAGATGATATAATCATTGATCTGATCTCGAGGATTTAGTTTATGCAACAATCAGAAAAAGAGTCAAGTCGAAAATCAAACGAAAAGATCACTTGAACTCAATCAAAGCAGTAATTTATTGACTAATCATGTCACTTACTGAGGAGAGCCGATTAACTTATACATTGGAAGACGGTTGAGCGATATTACGAATCTACTGAAATTAAACATGTAAACCACTGGATGTTTATATAAGAAAATTGTTCGTGAGTTGAAATATGAATTCATTTAATAGACAAAATCTTCAACTCACTTCAATGCCTTCCAACTTTTTACGAGTTCGTAACATTCGACGATTCCACATAGCTGATAGGATAACTTTCATTGCGTGCGGTTTATGAGTAGAAGTTGCAGCAGGTGCAACTGGGAGACTAAAATTCGTGATACTACTCAACTGAAAAGAAATACAAATAAAAAGATTAAGTCAAGACTATACGATCAATTAAGTAAATAAGAGCCTAACAAAATGTGAATCAAACTATCGTTCTTAAAGGATATAGCAGTTATTAAAGCAAAAAATTGTTTTATTGGTTAGTTATATGATACAAAGCTACAGCTCAACTGTCGAATTACACGTATAGAGCAATGGTTTATTGATTGTAGAGTTTAGCTCCTAACCAGCAGGCCACAGATTCGAACCAAACCTCCATTACTTCGGTTTGGACAGCAAGGTATTATTATCATTGGCCTTTATACAAAGAGTTACACAGTATACTGTTTCTATCTATCCAATGAAAAAACAAAAACAAAACTAGTTTCTAAAAAGTTAATCACCTTTGCTTATTGTCCACAAAATCACATTTATTTCGAACATCTGCCATCATGAAAGTTATGAATTTAATGACAATGACTTACTTCACGTAGATAAACCGGTCTCTGAGATTCAATCGGTGGCACGACAGAAGAATTAGCAAAAGAAACCTAAAACATAAAGAATTGGTATAAGATGATATTCATAGATAAGAGACTTAAATGCAAAAAATAGAAATAAACTTAAATTCTTAGATTTTCATTGTGGCATTTTACAAGATACAATAAATATAAAAGTTAAAATAGTTATTCTGATTTTATGAATTGTATAATCGATCCCGAAAGATTTCTTACTATTCTCTTTTAAAGATATTAGACAGTACTCAAGATTAGAGTATTCCAATGAAGTAGTTTCAACGATTTGCAAGTATAAATATCCAAAACTCCGATGTCTTTCCATATGTTTTAACAAACAAATTCGTTTGCATAGTTGGAAGACGTTATCTCAGATTTTGGTAGTTTAAAGTTGAATAGGCGTCGTAGAAAGTCGAGAATCATATCAAAACCCAGTGGTAAAATGGCTTCTGCAAACTTTAGCAACTTTGAATCGGATATAGGTTCACTTCCGACGAAATTTACTCTAGACAATCCACTTTTTTCAATTCTCATTGATTTGCAGTGAGACCCGACAATCAAACAAGGGTATAAGTGAACATCTTATCCTTAGTCGTAGCGTGATTGCTTCCACGAGCTGTACGTTCCAGCACTTTTTTTTATTTTCTTTGTTATTAAGTAAATTAAAAGTGATACTTCAAATTTCTTAAACGGTAAGTGTTTATATTTTAGAGTAGAATTTTTTATTTTTAAATCAATCATTAAATGGAAACTTACGTCAGTAAATTCGATTTAATCAGAGAAATAAAGTCACTAATCCTTCAAAAATAGTAACATTTTAAAATAGTTTAACATTGTCAAAAATGCCAAAAAATAGTCATGATAGTCTTAAATATAATACTTACTTACTTACTTACGCCTGTTACTCCCAATAGAGCATAGGCCGCTGACCAGCATTCTCCAACCCACTCTATCCTGGGCCTTCTTTTCTAGTTCCATCCAATTCTTGTTTATTTTTTCATGTCTATCTCCATTTCCCGGCGTAATGTGTTCTTTGGTCTTCTTCTTTTCCCTTGGCCTTGATGATTCCATGTGGGGGCTTGTCTTGTGATACAGTTGGATGGTTTCCTCATTGTGTGTCCTATCCACTTCCAGCGCTTCTTCCTGATTTCTTCCTCCACTGGGATCTGGTTTGTTCTCTCCCACAGTACGTTGTTGCTAATAGTGTCCGGCCAATGGATCTGAAGTATTTTGCTTAGACAATTGTTAATAAACACCTGTATTTTCTGGATGATGGCTTTTGTAGTTCTCCAGGTTTCTGCCCCATACAGTAGAACTGTCTTGACATTTGTATTGAAAATCCTGACTTTGGTGTTGGCTGACAGACAGTTGCTTTGAGTTCCAGATGTTCTTCAGTTGTAAATATGCTGCTCTTGCTTTGCCGATCCGCGCCTTCACATCTGCATCAGATCCACCCTGTTCATCAATGATGCTGCCCAAATACGTAAAGGTTTTTACATCATTCAAAGCTTCTCCGTCAATTGTGATTCGATTGGTGCATTCTGTGTTGTATCGGAGAATCCTGCTTTTCCCTTTGTGTATATTGAGACCTATTGCTGCTGAGGCTGCTGCTACACTGTTCGTCTTCTCCTGCATCTGTTGTTGCGTTCGGGATAGAAGGGCCAGATCGTCTGAGAAGTCTAGATCATCCAACTGCATCTTAGATGTCCATTGTATCCCGCGCTTTCCTTCAGACGTTGACGTCTTCATGATCCAGTCGATCACTAGGAGAATGAGAAAGGGTGAGAGTAAGCAACCTTGCCTAACACCGGTCCTCACTTCGAACGACTTTGTCAACTGTCCTCCATGCACGATTTCGCAGTGTAATCCATCATATGAGTTCTGTATGATATTGACTATCTTCTGGGGCACGCCGTAGTGTCGAAGAAGTTTCCATAGTGTTGTTCTGTCCACGCTATCAAATGCCTTTTCGTAGTCAATGAAGTTGATGTAGAGTGATGAATTCCATTCAATTAATTGTTCCACAATGATCCGTATAGTTGCGATTTGGTCTGTACACGATCGATCCTTACGGAATTCTGCCTGTTCGTCACGAAGTTGGGCGTCTACGCAGTCCTTCATCCTGTTTAACAATACCCTGTTGAAGACTTTTCCCGGTATTGAGAGAAGAGTGATGCCCCTGTAGTTATCACACTTGCTGAGATTGCCTTTCTTCGGTATTTTGATCAGGAGTCTTTCTTTCCAGTCTGTTGGTGCTTGTTCCTCATCCCAAATCTTATTGAAGAGAATGTGGAGTATCCTTGCAGTTACCGGTACGTCTGCTTTTAGTGCCTCTGCTGGAATGTTGTCTGGTCCTGCTGCTTTGCCACTCTTGATTTGTCTGATGGCCATGCTGATTTCTTCAATTGTTGGTGGGCCAACATTGATTGGGAGGTCCGTGGGTGCTGCTTCGATGTTGGGTGGGTTCAGTGGAGCTGGTCGATTCAACAGTTCTTTGAAGTGTTCTACCCACCTGTTTTGTTGCTCTTCAATATAATAATAATAATAATAATAATAATAATAATAATAATAATAATAATAATAATAATAACGTACTTTTCGTCTATTGATAATCTTCATTGGTACAGAATGTGAACTTGAAGCCAGCTGAAATTTTGAAAGGATATGAGACGTAACAAAAAAATAAACATGTAATAAAGAATAACTTAGCGATAGTAACTTACACGATGTCTTAACGACGATCTCGATATATCGCATAGAGCTGGAGAGGCAGTCAGCTATAATAAATAACAAAAAAAGCAAATAGGACATCAAATCAATACTTTCTTAAAAATTCGAAAACATGAGCACTATTGTGCCGCATTCGGTTATTAATTTTGACAGAATGACATGTTTGGATAATTTAAAAAAAAAAAATTAACTATAAATTGACTGTGAAATTTGAGACATGGATTAGATTTTCTGTTCTTCAATTCAGTAGGTAAACGTAGATGCGTAACAATAATGGTTAATTAACGTCGACAGAATATTTAATCATTTCCCATTAATATCATGTATCAACGTTTTTAAGCGTAATGAATTTGTTGAAATCGTTACACTATAACATGATACTGATGTATAGAAGAGTAGGGTTTTTCTGCAATACAATGACATACTTATATACAAAATATTACCACAAAAATTCACACAATAAGAAGTCATAAGCGATTGCAGAAAATCCGTTCGTAGGTCAATCGCTCTCCAATCAATTAAGACCTGAATGTAAGGTTTAATTCTTAGGCAGCGTATTAATGGTACACATGTCAAATGTATTGTAACGTAACACAGCAACAACTAATTAGCAACTAGTAGTTACATCCTTGAGAACAATAGTGATTTCAATAAACTATGATTAACTTACAACTGTTAAACGATCACCTTTTATGCTTCCATAACGTTTTATTAAATACCTCAACCGTCGTTCATTCCAATCCTCAATAGTAGTTTCACGAGAATCAAAGCCAAAAAATGATAAAGAACCATCAATTACTGAATTTATAGGTCTAAAAAATATTGATAGATATCTTAATGCAAAATAGTAATAAAAATTACCTTATCATATTACGACGCGAAACATCCTGGAATAAAAGAATTTGCGTAAAATAAACTATAAACATCAACTACCTTAAAATATTGCGTGTTCCTTCATTTCTACCCAGACTATCAGAATCTCTTCGTGACGTGATCAAAATTAATGTTAATGGTGTAAAACAGCAAACATTGAAATATATGCCAGCTGGTTTGTCTGTGAAGCCAACAAACAACCAATTATATTATACTGAAAGATAATAATAGTTTGAGATTTGAGCAGAAAACACAATATACAAAAACTAGTTGGTAAGATGCTGAAAGCCGAAACGTTTATATTCATAAAGGCGAACAGTGGGAGCAATAAATATAAATCAATTTATCCATACCAAAACATGTGATAAGTCACGTTCTTTATTGATTTTTAGTAATAATATTTCAAAGCTATAGCTATATATACAAACGGGCTTCCAAACATATGCACACAATCATATGTATGTAAATTACTTGATGACAAAAATATTTGCTCTATAACAGAACCAAGTGAATGACAAGGTAATTTTTAAAAGATGACTGGTAAAGCTAAAGTAATCGGATTAATTCTACGAACTCATAAAACCACCTTAATAATGTTCTGCCGCTTTTTGAGTATGAGATGAGAAAGTGAGTAGTTCCTAACAAAAAACAAATGAAACCAAAACATATGGATGTAGCACTGAGATTGAAAGTAGACTAAATACTTTCGTAATAGTTTATGAGCTGTCCAGCTAGACGGTACAGCAAGAACCTACGAAGATGGAGATATAAGCTAATGCTTCTGCATCATTTCATTGGAAGCTTCATGACCTTCGGAAAGTCATGGAGTCAGAAACGATCATTGAGGGAGATGACATTAGACCTGAAGTCGGTAGGCCGAGTCAAGCTGGTGAATTAGTTGTGAACAACGTTGAACAAATAAGCGGGTATATTTTCATCCCAACCAACTAAACAGAAAACGGTGACCTACAATTATGATCAAATATCACTTAATATTAAGGAGTCAACGTCAAGCTTGATATGAGACAAAGTTCAACTGGAAAATCTACAACACCAACACAAAGAGACTATATTCACATCAAATATCGTAAAAAAAGCTTGACAGAAAACTGTTGCATCTTTTACAGCACATGCTTGAATTGCGATCATGCTCTAGTGCGAAGACCTGTTTCCCAGCATTTTCATGAGTGAAGAAAAGTCAGATAAGGAAGAATGAAAAACATCAATTAAGAAACAAATGTTAACGATCCATTAACGAAACGATAGAAAAATACTCAGGTGCTTCACAGAAAGTTATGTAAGTGACATCGTGCTATTTGGTGAAAACACTGGCAAAATGCAGAGTATTCCGATGCATGCATGGGACTTGTTTCTCTCCCTCTTTATGTAGAATTTCGTTTCAGAACACCGATCATACGGACTGAGGAATTTCAACACCTATCTAATTTAAAAGTACCATCAGCCTTGAGAGGTTGTTATCTGGAGAAATCTCGTCACTTATTAAGAAACCTTGTTAGGATTTTGTCAACTTGGCCCATTTTTAATATGACAGAGATGTCCGTCTGCCAATCAAATGGCGTGCGTAATACCTATCAGTCCCATCTATATTAATCTGTGTTTGAAATTTTATCTTTGAAACCAGAGCATATGCGTAGGCTGTGAGGTTCTCATAATACTTGACTTCCAAGCATTTCTCAAATTTTGTGAAACAGGTAAGAAATATTGTGGATAGGCATACTATAAAAAGCAAAGATAGCAAATAGTTTGTCAAAAATGTAAATCGTCACAAACAGTAAGTTCACTGAACAACATTACCGAATATACAGCAAACAAACTAACTAAATGCGCAAAATTAGAATGCTCACGAAAATATTTACGAAAAAAACATGGCGAAACCCAAGAATTCATTGTCTACTGATCCGAGTTACTTTGGTAGGCGTAGACTACTTGGTCAGGGTCTGCTTGACAACCGCGATCAGTAGCCGAAGACGTTGGGTGGCACAACTCAGGATTGGTCACAGTGGAACAGATACATTCATTTTTTTTATCTCCATCCAGGTCTTGACTACCAGTATTTCTTCACATGTATCTTTTCATCACATTCTGTCGAACTATAATATTAATGTTTGGTCTTTCTTATTACAAATATTAATACATTAACTGCCCTTCTTTGATATTCAATAGTATTTACCTAAATTGATTTTACTGGTATAACTAGTTTAAATACAAAGTCAATTCAAAAGTAAACCACTTCTTAACTTGCAAGTATTTACAAGAAAAGATTGTGTTCAGTGAGTATTTAGTTATTCCGAGTGGGAAAGTGGCTCACTAGTCAAAGCAACCCTCTGTCAATTTGCGGTCTATAGGTTCAAATGCGAATTAGCGTGCTTTGGTTTGGGTATTCAGGTAGCCTCAGTGGTTCCTACAAAATGGAATTCGATCAAGTATATGAAATGCTATTTTTTTACCAAGTTTCACTGGTTAATCATCGATGACAACTACTACAAATCCGTAATAAAGCAACAGCTCTGACTCCAATGATAACTACTCAGACGTTTATCAGGTCACAACACCACTTAAAATAAAGTCAAACTGCTTTAGTTAGTACTTTGAAATGTAAGTGATGGTTAAGGAGGTCACAAGTTCAGTTCTTAGTTTCAAACTTTGTATTTTGCTTATCCCAAATTTGATTGTAATTACACCTCAATTTTACAAAAACTCTAACTCTATGGGTTAGTTAGTTAACTCCATGAGCTAGTTCCATCCACGAGTTCTGACTTGTTCAGCAAGTCATCTACCTTATATTAATTAACCAACGCTCAACATATCTTAGATTTTCTTACAGGCTACCATGAACATAGAGGACTTATTCATGAAACGAAGACCAATAAGTTTGGAATACGTTCAGTTCTTGTAGGATGATTTATAGATACTGATCACACGTAGGTCTGAAAACTCACCAAGTGTATTTTTAGTCCAGGGTTCTGGGTCGGGAGAATTTTGTGGCTATTTTTAAGTAAATTACTTCTGGAACAACTCCAGGACGAAGACTTTCGAGGTGGAGCACAATGTAAAGATATAGTGACCCTTCACATCTCCTATATGGATGTATTCTAATTGTTGGACAAATATTGATAAATCAGACACCATGTGACTATTGAGTCCGTCTTACATTCCTAATAATTCTATATATCTTACAAGTAATCGTGACTTTCTATATACTTATTTTTTTTATCCATGCCCTTGTTGACTATATTTATGTTACTATATGTGCTTTGTTTGTGTGCATGCCTATTCACCAACTACTCTGTTTGTTGTTCACTTACTAGCCTAAATTACTCTGTTTTACCTAAATAAGGTAAGGCATAGAATTAATTAACGAACTGGTATGTCACCAACCTCAAACCTTCGTTTATTTAGTCCACAATCACAGTTTATCTGTGGATAAGCATGTATGAAATATATAGCTTCTACTAAAATCTCGTATTTTTACTTCTGATATACCGTCGTATTAACATGTTAAGTTGTTGGAATATATATAAAATTTAACATGCGACATACAAGTGTGTACATCACCATGATTCACCATCAATTGGAGTAAAAAAGAGCCAAAACGACCATTTTGAAGAGATTATACGTGCACTTTCCATTAACTAACTCTATAAATGACTTAATGAACAACTCAACACATAAGATACTTCAGGTAGTTAGCTTCGATTGGGTTCCAAAGAGCTTTAAAGTTGTGTTAGTTCAGTGTGTAAAATAAACATGAGACACTAAGTAAGTTAGATTATGGCTTGAAGCGTCGAGACTTGTGTTAGGTCTGAAACAAGATATCTTGCCAATAAACCGAAGCCTAAGGAACGACGAGACTAATTTATGGACGAAGTGTGAACGAATGTTTAGTGACCTTGAGAATATTATTCAATCAGTGAACAGTATGTACTGGAAATATATTAAACAAAACCAAGGAAATATAATGGATACACTTCTTATACGTGGTTCAAAAACTTGTCGAGTTTAAAAATAGGTTCAAAGGTTCTTAAATGGTAATGCATGCAGTAGAGGAAATCATTCATACGCCAGAGCCATGATAGAGTGTCAAAAACTCTTTCAGCCTTGACTACGTAGTCTCATTATTGTTTATGTGCACTTCGGTTGTTCAGTACATATAATGCTACTTGTGGATGACGACACGATGCACATAACCAAGGCTACGTAGGAGTCTGTAGGACTTTCAATCTTCCTTATATATTGTAGTATCTGCCTGCAAGCAGTATTACTGATACTTTTATTATCCAGTTCGTGATAGTTGTCATAATTTGTCTCAATTAGGAATAATATATGGTGTTTTCATCACGAACTGACATCAGCTGTAATGCCAGAAATATTTTTGGCCAAATGGATGAAAGGCTTTAGTGCTCAAGTCCGAGATCTGTTATCTTATACCTTACTGGTTCGTCCACAGATTAATTATCACGTTTTGTACAAAATTGCTTAATTATCACGTTTTGTACAAAATTCCTTGGGAACCCATCGTACGTTAGCACTAAGCGCAGAAGTTGGCGCCGTAACCTTGAGATCCCTCAGACGCCTCTGACTGTTTCGTCCATATAAGAGAGTCTCGCCCACAAAATAGTAAACTACGGTTTTCACTAATGACACAAAGTAATATGATAATATAGTTATCCCCACAATTCAAAGTGATGTGATAAATTAATTTCGTCTTAGAATTATAATTGAGCAGTAGTGATTCAATGTGTAATGTCCAATATCATTGTAACGAGCCAGTTCTGGTCAAATTTATAGTTATTTGTTGATTCGTATATCACGCGCTTTGATTATATGCACCAGTGCAGTCGAGGGCTAGAAAAGCACACACTGGACTATGATATTAGACATTATACATTGAATCGCAACTGCTTATTGATAATTCTGAGATGAAAATAATTTATCACATCACGTCGAATTGTGGGAATAACCATAACTCACAATACTTCGTGTCATTAATGCAAACCGTATTTTGTTTACTATTTTGTTTTATGCTAGCAATTCACCAGCTAGTGTGATGGCAAATTTTTGGTTGGGGATACAGTTTGCTGGAATTGGACATTTTAGTACTGGACAACTTTGTGGGCTTTCAATTCGTGATTCTTTACATTACTAAAAGGTGTTTTTTTATTTCGATAACGTCTATCTCTGTATCCTAACAGCCTGAACTCATTTGGAAAGCTCCAGTAATTTACCATAGTAACATCTCACTAGTATATGTAGATTATGAACTTATTTTAATATATTCCCTATATCTTGATAGCGTGAACCATCATTTGTTTGCTTAGACTTTTGTTATCAGTAGGAAGGTTATCTATTGCGCTTGTTATTCACGATCAATTGCAACTATCGTTCACAAACACTGTTAGTATGCAATTTTACAGAAAATTAGGATGAAATAAAGTATCGTTAAAAAAGCCAAGTATATTTCAGTAGTTCCTTAGTCTTTTAATTTGTTTGTGCTGTCTGTGGTAAGTCTCAGAAATGTGGTTTATTGGCAAGATATCTTGTTTCAGACCTAACACAAGTCTCGACGCTTCAAGCCATAATCTAACTTACTTAGTGTCTCATGTTTATTTTACACACTGAACTAACACAACTTTAAAGCTCTTTGGAACCCAATCGAAGCTAACTACCTGAAGTATCTTATGTGTTGAGTTGTTCATTAAGTCATTTATAGAGTTAGTTAATGGAAAGTGCACGTATAATCTCTTCAAAATGGTCGTTTTGGCTCTTTTTTACTCCAATTGATGGTGAATCATGGTGATGTACACACTTGTATGTCGCATGTTAATTTTCATATATATTCCTACAACTTAACATGTTAATACGACAGTATATCAGAAGTAAAAAACAGTTTCAGTTTGCGAAGGACAGGAGGCTTGATGGCCCATGTTAATCCTGGCAATGGTGGTCTCTCGGTTGATACAACTTTCTTTTGAAAGAGTCGACGGATGGAGCCTCAACCACGTGCTGAGGTTATGAATTCCAGTCGTTGATGATTCGATGGGAAAGTCGATAGTCAGCTGACAAGTAATTTGTTCTCGGTTTATGAACTTTTTTTGAGTGTCCTCGTAAATTCTCTGTTTTGGAAGACAAGAAAAATGAGGGCATATTAGGTACAAATTTATCACTAAGCACTTTGTGGACTGTAATCAAGTCGCCTCTAGTTCTGCGATATGACAACGGGAAAAGGTTCAGCTTGGCCAGTCGAACTTCATACGGAAGCTTCGTTATTCCGGGAATCAGCTTAGTCGCCGTTCTCTGAACCTTTTCCAGAAGCTCACTGTCTTTTCTTAAGCAGGGGCTAGCCGCTTGTATGCAGTACTCAAGTTTAGGACGAACGGACACTGTATACAAAGTCAAAAACGTTTTAGCGTCGACATGACTAAAAGCTCTACGTATTGACTATAAGGTTCTAAAATCTTTGGCGGCTATTGCACGGCAGTGTGCAGTAGTCTTTAAGTCTTGACTAACAATAACTCCTAGGTCATTATATTTCTGGACGACAGGTAGCTCAGTGTTATTCATCGTGTATGTGTCTGTGCCTTGATGACCGATATGCATCACAACACACTTGGAAGTATTTATCGGCAACTGCCATGTTTGGGACCATTCAGATAACTTCTTCAGGTCATTTTGGAGTTCTAAGCTATCACCCTCACATCATATCGTTCTCCATATCTTGACATTGTCAGCACATAGCAGGACCGATTATGATAGGAGACAAGGACGGTCATTTACATACAAGAGGAATAGCACTGGCCCCAAAACTGTACCCTGGGGCACTCCACTAAGCACAGTTTCCCAGCTAG
The DNA here is from genome assembly GCF_000699445.3 of Schistosoma haematobium. Lineage (NCBI taxonomy): Eukaryota > Metazoa > Platyhelminthes > Trematoda > Strigeidida > Schistosomatidae > Schistosoma > Schistosoma haematobium. Next base: position 40,842,577 of record NC_067199.1, read on the forward strand.
ATAACTTTGAGTTCACCCTTACTCTTTGTTGATGCCCAACTAACAAGTCTTTTATCCACATCGATAAATTACCTCCAATCCCGACATGTCTTAACTTATATAACAGCCGGTTGTGCGGAACTTTGTCAAAAGCTTTACTGAAATCAATGAAGGTGACGTCTACAGGTAGCTTTTGGTCCTTAAGAGCGCACCAGCTTTCACGAGCTACTAATAAGTTAATGAGACAAGAATAACTTATTCTGAAGCCGTGCTGCTTCTCCGAGAGGATCCAGTTTTTATCGAGATACTTAAACAGCTCCTTCCGAATAATCTTTTCTAAGATTTTAACAACCACACTAGTTAGGCTAACGGGGCGGTAGTTCTCAGGTTTGTGTTTCGTGCCTGTTTTGAAGACAGGACTTACTGTGGCGTTTTTCCAGTCTTTTGGTAAATGACCCTGCGTAACGGATAGGTTAAAGCATGTACTTAAAGGGCTTGCAACAAAGTTAGATAATTCCTTCAGTAGCCTAGGATGTAATTCATCGGGCCCGTGGATTTACCTATGTCAAGCTTATTTAGCAGACCAAAGACATCGAGTTCTTTAATGGTCACGCTATCCAGTGTATGTATGGGGGAATCTGTATACGCTGACGGGAAGGGCGCTTCTATGGTATATACGTTGCTAATGTAGTTCGAGAACACTTGAGCCTTACCAAAGTCGTCCTCCACTAATGATGAAGCAGTACTGTCTCCCCATAGAGCAGGAATATTTCCTTTTCTCCTTGTCCTTTGGTTTATATAGGAATACAAGCGTTTAGGACATTATGGATTCCTTAACAAGTTTTCCTTCGTACAATTTTCTAGACTTACGGAGGGTCGAGGCACAAGTATTCCGAGCCTTTCGATACTGAAATTTTGACTCATCAGTCCCCAGTAACCTAAATCTATCCCACATTTTTCTTTTCTTACGGAGAAGGATACGGACCTCCCTACTGAACCATGGTGGTGAGTTTTTCGGCCCCTTTGGTATAGTCCAAGGGATGTGAGGTGTGGTAACTTTTAAATATGAATTTTGAAATGCGTCCCAGGCTGTTTCAATTAAGGACTCTGGGTCTATTGTCCAATCTATTAACGATGCTGAGTGCATGATGTCTGGTATGTTTGCTTTCCAGACGTTGGGTCTGGACTGGACTGACGCGTGCTCGTGACTGGCAGTTATATGGAAGTCGAAAGTTAAAACTGCGTGATTACTTTTACCTAGGGGTGGCATATGACGGAGGTTCGCAACATCATCTTCATAGTGAGTCAGTATAAGATCTAATAAGGATGATTCAGTGTCCGGGTCGTACCTTGTCGCTTCTTTCACATGTTGCACTAGAGCACATGTGATAACCCCATCAACTAGTTCCTGCACGAAAGAATTCTCCGACGATTTAGTTCGCAGATTTTCCCAGTCTACCATAGGTGCATTGAAGTCCCCTAGGATTAGACATCGACCACTTTGGGACCAAGTATTGAGACTGCTTAACAAGATCTCATTTACCTCACAGCTTGGACTGCGATAGACCAAACCAATCAGCAGCACTTGTTCCTTGCATTTCAAGCGGCAACTAACTCATTCACACATCCCGCTCTCATGCGATACACTGTCGATAATGGCAAATGGAATAGCATTCCTAATGAATAGAGCTACTCCCCCTCCTTTGCGCTTTTGTGTTCTATCTGCCCTTACTAACGTAAAACCCTCGAAATCAAGTTCCATACTATCTACAGCCTGTGTCAGCCAGGTTTCTGTTACTGCGATTATGTCTGGCTTTGTAGAGTCAATCTATACACCTAGTTCCGATCGATTATTAAGTAAGCTTCGTGCATTGGTGTAACAGATCCGAAGCCTGTTTAAGTGCCTTCGTGCTTCACCCAGAGTGGCTTCGGCATCATTCTCTTTCGAAGTCTTACAACCTGAAAATTTACAATTTTCAGGTCCTTTTCGCCAGCGTCTAACCTAAGTTTTACTTCTTTGTCGGCTTCCCGTCTTTTAACACGGTCTGCCAACGGTGTGTCCTTTCAGATAAAGACTCCTGAAGTAAAAATACGGGATTTTAGTAGAAGCTATATATTTCATTCATGCTTATCCACAGATAAACTGTGATTGTGGACTAAATAAACGAAGGTTTGAGGTTGGTGACATACCAGTTCGTTAATTAATTCTGTGCCTTACCTTATTTAGGTAAAACAGAGTAATTTAGGCTAGTAAGTGGACAACAAACAGAGTAGTTGGTGAATAGGCATGCACACAAACAAAGCGCATATAGTAACATAAATATAGTCAACAAGGGCATGGATAAAAAAAATAAGTATATAGAAAGTCACGATTACTTGTAAGATATATAGAATTATTAGGAATGTAAGACGGACTCAATAGTCACATGGTGTCTGATTTATCAATATTTGTCCAACAATTAGAATACATCCATATAGGAGATGTGAAGGGTCACTATATCTTTACATTGTGCTCCACCTCGAAAGTCTTCGTCCTGGAGTTGTTCCAGAAGTAATTTACTTAAAAATAGCCACAAAATTCTCCCGACCCAGAACCTTGGACTAAAAATACACTTGGTGAGTTTTCAGACCTACGTGTGATCAGTATCTATAAATCATCCTACAAGAACTGAACGTATTCCAAACTTATTGGTCTTCGTTTCATGAATAAGTCCTCTATGTTCATGGTAGCCTGTAAGAAAATCTAAGATATGTTGAGCGTTGGTTAATTAATATAAGGTAGATGACTTGCTGAACAAGTCAGAACTCGTGGATGGAACTAGCTCATGGAGTTAACTAACTAACCCATAGAGTTAGAGTTTTTGTAAAATTGAGGTGTAATTACAATCAAATTTGGGATAAGCAAAATACAAAGTTTGAAACTAAGAACTGAACTTGTGACCTCCTTAACCATCACTTACATTTCAAAGTACTAACTAAAGCAGTTTGACTTTATTTTAAGTGGTGTTGTGACCTGATAAACGTCTGAGTAGTTATCATTGGAGTCAGAGCTGTTGCTTTATTACGGATTTGTAGTAGTTGTCATCGATGATTAACCAGTGAAACTTGGTAAAAAAAAATAGCATTTCATATACTTGATCGAATTCCATTTTGTAGGAACCACTGAGGCTACCTGAATACCCAAACCAAAGCACGCTAATTCGCATTTGAACCTATAGACCGCAAATTGACAGAGGGTTGCTTTGACTAGTGAGCCACTTTCCCACTCGGAATAACTAAATACTCACTGAACACAATCTTTTCTTGTAAATACTTGCAAGTTAAGAAGTGGTTTACTTTTGAATTGACTTTGTATTTAAACTAGTTATACCAGTAAAATCAATTTAGGTAAATACTATTGAATATCAAAGAAGGGCAGTTAATGTATTAATATTTGTAATAAGAAAGACCAAACATTAATATTATAGTTCGACAGAATGTGATGAAAAGATACATGTGAAGAAATACTGGTAGTCAAGACTTGGATGGAGATAAAAAAATAAATGTATCTGTTCGACTGTGACCAATCCTGAGTTGTGCCACCCATCGTCTTCGGCTACTGATCGCGGTTGTCAAGCAGACCCTGACCAAGTAGTCTACGCCTATCAAAGTAACTCGGATCAGTAGACAATGAATTCTTGGGTTTCGCCATGTTTTTTTCGTAAATATTTTCGTGAGCATTCTAATTTTGCGCATTTAGTTAGTTTGTTTGCTGTATATTCGGTAATGTTGTTCAGTGAACTTACTGTTTGTGACGATTTACATTTTTGACAAACTATTTGCTATCTTTGCTTTTTATAGTATGCCTATCCACAATATTTCTTACCTGTTTCACAAAATTTGAGAAATGCTTGGAAGTCAAGTATTATGAGAACCTCACAGCCTACGCATATGCTCTGGTTTCAAAGATAAAATTTCAAACACAGATTAATATAGATGGGACTGATAGGTATTACGCACGCCATTTGATTGGCAGACGGACATCTCTGTCATATTAAAAATGGGCCAAGTTGACAAAATCCTAACAAGGTTTCTTAATAAGTGACGAGATTTCTCCAGATAACAACCTCTCAAGGCTGATGGTACTTTTAAATTAGATAGGTGTTGAAATTCCTCAGTCCGTATGATCGGTGTTCTGAAACGAAATTCTACATAAAGAAGGAGAGAAACAAGTCCCATGCATGCATCGGAATACTCTGCATTTTGCCAGTGTTTTCACCAAATAGCACGATGCCACTTACATGCTCTGTATCTATTATTAATTTTGAGGATGTAAATAATTCCTTGCAATGCTATATGACGAAAACTTTATTTGCACTAGTACGTCCATTGCATTATTAAGTAGAGATATAGTTATCAAGAAAAGCTAATGTACATCGCTTGAATCTCAAAGTGTAGATTGGAATTCACTTTGAGTTCATACTCGTCTAGTAGTAGTTGAGGCGAGCCTACACAAAATTTATTTACTCCTTTGGCACAAATTTCAGCAGTCCATATTGTTGTAAAGTCTGTTTGGTCGACACAGTTGAGTGGCAGCTAAAGTTCGGTAGTTGAAAAATTGTTTAGTGCATACCGCTTATGTTTTTGTTGTTCTACCTTAGTTCTATGCATGGCCATTCTAGTTTTCAGGCCATTTGATTTTATTCCGTTTTAGAGTGTTATGAATATTATACTATGCATATTGGTGTTAATAAATCAGACTATTTACCATCATTGATAGTGCAGAAATCACCTGTTAACTTTTATATTGGACTTTGCCTCGCCTTATTGTCGACCTTATTCATTGGAACTAGTTTTATATTTAAAAAGCTTGCACTTCGTCGAAGTTCCAGGAATGGATTTAGCGCTGGTGAGTGAACCCATTGATTTTGACCTCATTTATGTATAAATTTAACGATATCTGTAAGGTGTATGTAGTTTGAAGTAACATATGTTTCATGTGAAATTTAAGTCGGTGTTGTAGGTGGAAACTCAGGTTGAATTATTCATTCTAGTGTTACATTTTGAAGGATATTATTCATAGTTTGTTAATAGATTCATTAAACATTTCAGCACTATGATATTGAAGTAGCAAAGTTATGTTACATCCAGTTCCACAGAACTCGGACAAACGGTGTCATTCTTATAATGAGTCAGAATCGTATATCGAGGATCAGTTACTTATTGGTTTAAGCAGTCGGTTTTCAGTCATTAATTCAGATGTTTGGGTCATTATATGTCATCTCTTATATGGTTAACCAGATAGTCTCTCTAGCTGTCAAATATCCCAGGTTGGCTTGAGTATGGATATACAAAAGCGTACTTTGTAAATGAGTTGGTTGTAGCTTACTAATTATGATTGTATATTTACTTCATTGGTTGGGATGTGCGTTGTCGATCATGGACTACTGCTTTTTTGACATGTTATAATGGTTAACGAAGGAAGGAAGGAAGTGTGCATATTCTCTATCCACTTGAACCTAGTATTGAAGCTGGCAACTGTTAATAGGTAATCCCATGTGATTAAAGCCTAAAGATAACAGTTTATTGTTTCACTATCTACTAAAAATGTACTATATATATATATATATATATATATATATATATATATATATATATATATATATATATATATATATATATCTTGTACATCTGTTAAGTAAGCTATATTATTATAGTCAAAAATGAATAGTTGGTGAATAATCGGTAAATTTACCACATGATAGCCATAAGATATGATCAGCGAGCTTAGATAACGTGATTTTAAACCCGTTTTGATCGGGAAGTTGCATCCAGTTTTCGTATTCTGCTCATGAATGAGTATTAGTATTACTTCATAATTCGTTGTTATCGATCTCGTTAGTTCATTTTGAACTAGACTGCTTCTGGTTTCTTCTCCACTGGAAGTTTTACTATTGTTATCTCACTATATATTAGTCATCATTTTGATAATTCCCTCTCATAATTTAATCATGTGGAATGTGAAATATCCACAAAATCCCTTTTGATTATAATCATCATATACCCACTAGTGATTGGCTTCAAGAGGTATTTCCTGGAGTTCTAATGAGAAGCAGTGACTAGTGGAGTTCAACCGGGTTTGTTGTGAGATAGTAACTCACTGAAGACAATGGTGGGTGTGTTGCTCAATTTGGTGAATTAGTTGAAGTTAGGAATTAACACCGTTGTATATCGGCAAGCTCAGTGGTCTAGTGGTTAAGCGCTCACGCGCGAGACTGATAGGTCTTGGATTAGAATCTCGCGATGCGGTATCGTGAATGCGCATCTCTGGGGAGTCACACAATAGGACGAAATGCCTGTCCGATGATTCCAGGTTTTCCATGGTAACCTAGTTTCAATTGACTCATGCTCTCAACTATTAAAATTCTAAAATAAAAACGTTTGAGAAAAAAAAACTACTTTTCAACTTATTATTATTGAGTCAATTGATCACAATTGACTTAAATGATTTACTCGAATTCAAATGACCTTAATTAACATCAAGAATTAATCTCTTTATTTTCAATAAATTTGTCTATAATAAATTAGTTTTATCAATTTGTTTGATTAATTTAAAATTTCTGAATATTCATAAATCTATGCATTTGCTTATATTCACATTTAATGAATTGTAACTTAAATATCAAGTATGGATCTTATGTAGTCGGCTTTTAATTACAATGTAAACACCTGAGTGGAATGTGAGGTTTGGATCTGGAACTCGTACTAACTGAAAGTCTAATATTTTAGTCAATAAAATCCAAACCTTCAATTTGTACGGTACTGTATTTCATATGATAATCAATGGATTATATCCATACATAAAAGGAAATGTATGAACCGTCGTACATATGTGTATGTGTATGACAACAATAGAGAGGGTCTACTTAACCAGTTTTAAACCGAATTTTTGTACGTCTGTGATGGCTAGTAAACCTACCTGTCTGGATGGCAAAGAAATTAAACCAGTTGATGAGATTACCAAAGTGAACCTGCTAAGCTGACACATATTGTCATATTATAATTGGACTAAAATTAGCCTGTTTCAGTCCGTGATGGGTACTTCAACAATTTCTACAATCCTCTTTTCAATAGTTATTTATGTGGAACTAATTTATAAATGCTTTTTTTATTATTATTTATTTTACTAGGTGATGGATCCCTAAGTTATTTGTGTGAATGGATGTGGTGGATGGGTTTTATTCTAATGGGTATTGGTGAATTTGCCAATTTTGTAGCGTATACATTCGCTCCAGCTATACTAGTGACACCGTTAGGTGCATTATCTGTACTTGTTAGTGCACTGTTAAGTGTACGCTTTTTAAATGAACGTTTAAATTGTATTGGTGGATTTGGATGCGGTATATGTATATTAGGTTCAACTTTAATTGTATTACATGCACCAAAAGAACAAAATTTAACATCACTACATGAAATGTGGTTAAGAGCTACCGATCCATGTAAGTTTTATATTCTATATTGTACATTCACAACATTTTATCTCTAATATGACTATTCGTGTTCCTTTTTACATAATCAATGAAGCATAAGAATTCCCAATAAGAATAACAACAAGCTAAATTGATGTGGCCACAAAATATTTATTATTTGGATCTCTATAACTTTGGCATGATTTTACAAGTAAAATATCAAATCACAATCAATATTACAAATGATAAGTCTCAATGGGTGCATAATTAAGATTTTTAAAATATAAAACAGTCAACTATTGAGTGGTTTACTGGGGTGTTACTTACAGATCGATGAAAGACAATCACATCAATTAGTGAGTTAGACAAAAAAGAAAGAACTTACAATTAAAATTATTCATTCAAAAAATGTACTATAAAACAATCATTTTGACTGATTACATCATGAGGAACAAACAAAATAATTCACTAACTATCCAAGTTTTATAGTTTGATTTGGTTTAGTGATTTATACAAGTTGATTAGATACTAACTATAAACAAGATTTTATCAGCAACTGTTAGTATTTGAATAGTTTTTCATAGTTCAATTATACATCACAGGTAACTGTCTCAGTCCTAGTTGTAAACTTTTTAGTTAAACTCCATTCATCCATGTAAAGTTGTTAGCGAAACATTTTTGCAATGTCCCATGATTTTCTATAATTCTCTAGTTGATATGAGTCTTTTCATATTCGACTAATTTCCACAATAACTTGATGAAATTGGTTGCTCACTTAGATTAGCCTTTTTCTTTCATAGCATAGGAACTTTTTTCTGACAGCTTAGTAGTTAAGTAAACTAAACAAGCATCCATAATAGTAGAACATTGGTTTTAGGCTGATATTTAAACAAAATTAGGGAAGAAATGGGTGATCGATAAACGTATGTTGAAAAACTGGCCGATATTATATCTTTCTGTACGTGTTGCACACAAATCTATTTTGTCATTCTTTAAGGTAATGAGCAATTTTTAACTCAACTCAGAAAGACATATTACTTACCCATAACACCAGAAAATTGTTCCACGTATCCCAATACCTCAGTATGTAATATGATGTCTGTCCAGTGTCCCTGAAGTATTTACAAGAGAGTTTGATATTTCCCGATGAAGTTCTCCTCTACTCACTCAAAGATTACTAACTACTCAATCTTGACTCAGTTCGGATAGTATTTCTACATTCTAAATAGTACTGAAATCTATACTATACCTCAGACTCTGATTGACACCTAAATTACCTTGGAGTATCTACATCAATAAGCGCACAAATAAGTTGTTCTAAGAATGTATCATTAAGAATGCAAAGAATCTTGTTCATCTACAACGGCTTCACATGGCATATAAAATTGTTGAGGTTCAAAATCGGTTTTCCCTGTCAATCCTTTATTTTTTCTATACACGATTCTACTTACTCTCCATGTTTTATTGCGTACTCACCAGTAAGACGATGAAATGTTTCAATGGAACATCGACGGTATGTACCCTTGTGATTTGTAACTATGCGTGTCACCAACATCGTACTTCACTTTAGAGTTTACTTTGAACAAACAAAAAACAAACCTGATTTATTAATGTTCCCAATGCAATTTAGATCAAAAGGAGCATGTATCTGACATGCCTTTTTATTCATACGAACTCATTCCTACTTCATAATGTTGTAGCGTGGTGTCAGGTCGCGATAGACTATGAACACCACTACAAAGGAACGCATGCCAGGATATCCATAAAACCTCCCGGAAGCCAAATATCAGAAGGCAGTTAATGGACCAAGTCGAGATATATTTGCTGGCGATCTCGTGGTATCGAAAGAATACCGAGATCGTGCCAGGTACAAGCTTGGTTACAGAACGTAACCGAATTCGCGCGAGGTCACAATCAAAGTGTAAGAATAATGAATGCTTTTTAGCACAGTTAAACAAAAGCACATTAAAACTCACTGGTACAATTGGTTATAATAATTGTTTTCAATAAACCAGTCGTGTTCTCGTGATAAAAGTGAGTCACTACAATGTCACAACAGATTATGTCTTAGTAAATTCAAAGAATTTATTTAACTCTTATGTTGGCTCACCAGTTTAGCGACCCGAGATCTGACTCCGATTTGGACGAGCGTATGAATACTCTAAGAATATAGATCTTCCATTTAATTATGTTACACTTAAGTTAACCTGTGTGTGTGGAGATAATAAAAAACCAAATGCAGATTAAGCTGGATTGGTTTATTTCATACAATAGTTTATTCAGACTATTCAGAAATTAATAATGAGAAGCGGGAGAGCTAAGCGAGACGAAGAATACAACTGTACCAACTCCTTTTGATAATGTGTGAATCAATATTTACAGCCAGACAAAAACGAGCTAAAGACTTGTAATAAATGGAGTCAGCGATACACACACACACACATCTAAAAACCAGTCAAGGTCAATAAGCGAACAATTGACAAGGTCAAAATGTGGCTCAAGTAGAGTAAAATCAATCGATCTGTCTGAAATTTAGAGTAACCGATGTGGGTTGACACTGCACTCTACATGTTTTTTCTAAAAACCGGAATGTTAAAAGATTGGTGTTCGGCATTTCTTTTCAATTTTCACATTAAGATATTGATGTTATCTTTGTTCTGATAGACCTCATAGTACAGTATAGTCTAATCATAAATGTAAGTCCAAAGCCTATTGCATAGACGCATACACTTAGTTTCTGTGTTTGTAGGTTCTCATCAATCATTTCATTGAAGAATCACATGCACTTTGATCAAAACTTCAGATAAAAATTCAGAAAAAATCAGCTTGTTTCGAGCTTGGAACCGTGAAGCGATCACTTCAATATTCTTATATTTTACTCATTATACATTGCACTGATGCATTTATTTATCTAAGTATTTTGTTATTATATTTGATTGTTTTTCTTCTCAGCTTTCATTATCTACAGTTTATTCGTTATATTAATGTCCATCGTATTGATTTTTATTTTGGGTCCACGTTATGGTAAAACAAACCCAATTATCTTCACATTGGTCAGTGGAAGTATTGGCTCATTGTCAGTTGTTGCTTGTAAAGGTATTGGTGTAGGATTAAAAGTGAGTAGAAAATGAGCTTTGAGATGGTGGAGAAGATTTGTAGTTCAGGTGGATGATTTTGATAGAGTTTTGTTCTCTGAGCTGAATGGTTTGGTTGTGAAGCTTTCATCGTTCTTCTGGACGACATCATCAGCACAAACTTCAGGTAGAGGTGAAGTGTTCGAATTTCTCCTTAACATCGAGGTCTACAGGACAATCTGTGAGCCATATGCGAAGAAATTCGGACACCACTTCTACCTGAAGTTTGTGCTGATGATGTCGTTCAGAAGAACGATCAAAGCTCCACGACCAAAACATCCAGCTCAGAGAACAAAACTCTATCAAAAAAGCTTCATATTTTCCTAAAAGATTTTTTTGATTTATCCTCTATATTCCTTTTAATTACACATTTCAAAATCGTTGATTATACTTAAATTATTTGCAAACAGTGATTAAACTGTAATCCAGTAGCTCACTTTTGCTCTGCTTATCTTGGTGTTGAATTAAGGACGAGTTAGGTAGAAAACTTGAGTATTTTTACCCATAGGTGTATACTCATCAGATCAAAAGACGTTTACAATCTGTAAATAAATTAAAATGATTGAATGTAACTTATTTGCAAAGTACAGATTTGTCTATTCATTTCTAAGTCTCAAACTCCAATTATCAGGCCTAATTGTGCTACCCAGTTACGAAAATCTAACCATCACTCGATGGGTAATGTTATCTGGTGTAGGAGAAAGTTGGAAGGAATCTAGGAGTGGTCAAATGAAAACATGATATTAGCCCGCTAAGTCACAGACTGTTGAACTGATCTATGTTAGTAGATGCCGACTACTTGGTTGGGTTTCAGTTAATGACCACTATCAGCGATTGATTAGCTTCATGTCATCATGCTAATAGGGCATAGCATTTTGGGCCAACGCACATTTGTGGTATGCCCTACGTTGATTATGACTAACTGTAAATGAAGTAAATGGGACAAAATTCGAATCCTCTACTTACTGATTGAAAGGTGAACAAATTGAAAATTAAGCCACCGTTCAATTGTAGAATTAGCATCCGCATAATATATAACATCCAAACTTAATGAGAAAGTGTTCTCGGCATTAATTCTATTTTAATAGTTGATATCATGAGCCTTTGGATGCCGGCTCAGTGGTCTAGTAGTTAAGCGCTCACGCGCCAGACTGATAGGTCTCGGGTTCGAATCTCGCGAGGCGAGATCGTGGATGCTCACCACTGAGAAGTCCCACAATACGACGAAATGGCCGTCCAGTGCTTTCAGGTTTTCCATGGTGATCTAGTTTCAATTGACTCATGATCTCAAATATTAAGATTTCTATAGTATCCACAAAACCCCTTCTGACATTAATTCTATTCAAATCGATTATTTTATGATCTAACGGAATTATCAAAAATGTTGTTGTATTTTTTAAATCACATTTATTTAATAATAACTATATGTCATTTACTTAGCTTCTTCGTATTTTTTCCCACAAAAATCACTTTTTACACAAAAAAATATTTTAGAATGCATTCACTGTTGGCTTTTCATCAATGTTCTCATCATGGTTTTTTTGGTTCCTGATGATCTGGCTTATTGGTGCAATCACAATACAAATGTATTATTTAAATCGAGCATTAGATTTATTCAGTACTGGCATAATTACACCGTTACTATATGTGTTCTTCACTGGCTTTGTAATCATTGCATCAACAGTGTTATTTCATGAATTAAATGCATTGAATTATATGGATTATGTTGGTTTAATATTCGGTTTGATATTCACAGTGTTAGGTATTGTTATGATTACTGTGCTAAAGGTGAGTGTCAGCATGTTAGTTTGTTTAAGTGGTGTACAACTTTGTACTAAGGATCAAACAATTTACTAATGAAGAAAAAAAATGAAAAAAAGATCTGATTTTTAAAACGAAAACCTGAAAAGTTTTTCACACCACTTCTCTCTCTCTCTCTGTTAGACGGAACTGAATTATGTGCTATCGATACTTGTGCAGTTTTGAGCACTAATTCTATGATATTAGAGACATTATAATTGTTTTATTTTTGGTTCAGTGTAACAAATTGATTTAGTTCGTTTAGTACATTGAGAGTGTTGTACATTTTTCCAAGGTTTTAGATGTAAATAGTCGGTTTAATAATCAGAAATCTTGTCTATGAGAAGTATCTATTTATAAATTATGAATATTGGATCAGTAGTCGTATGCAGGTTCACATACTGAAAAAGTTAAGTGTGTTAGCAATAATGATATTGCCACTTCTCTTAGTTGCCTAAACATAAGCTGGTCCTGTGCTGAAATTAATTATTTAAACTACTGATCCTAAATAGTTCAATGATACGGTCTTTGATTATGAAGATATGCCTTGCTAGAAAAGATCAACTATGAAGCGACATAAGTCTAAAATTCCTGAAAATGAACTCTGGAAATCGATGCTTGGGTATTGGTTTCCTTTTATTGAGAATGTGTTGACTTTTTGGTATGTGCTTTTAATTAGAGTTGACTGGGGTCAATACAAAATCCCCTGTAGCTCTTCTAGTGTTACTGCCGGTCCCAAGCCTGGGTAAAGAATGAGGGATAGGAGTGGGGTCAGCAACCCCATCCCGTAGAAAACAACTTACTGAAAAAAATGTAAACAAATTAAACATGTGCTCCAGATCAATATTATGACTAAATTGATCATAGCGAAATTCAGTATTATGACCTTTTTCGCATTATTATTGTGATTTGTCCAATTTAAGCAATAATATATAGTTGAAACCTATTTGGATTTGTTATTCCATCTCATAAAATACCATATATATTTTGGTGTCTTCTTATCTTATTGGTTTTTACTGAGATATGAGAGTTGTCTTTAAAGTTTCATCTTGTTGCTTCTTGTTTACCAATTATTGTCAGTCAGTTTAGTCACTATATACCTGTTGTATATTAGAAGTATCTGTCACCATCTATACCTTGAACTCCGAAATAACTACAAATCATACCAGCTTAACTCTCTAGTCCTACAACTTAATAAAGTATAATTTTTTTGCATAAAGAAACCATGATATAAGTAGTCAGTAAAATCTCATTAAATTGATGACGTATAGCATTATTTGATTATGAGTTTAATAAAACGCAACCCAGGTTTTCTTTTAATTTCATCTCCATATTTTTGATATAATCTACTTATTCCGGCAACTGCAGACGAACATCATGTAGTTTAGAACGGTATTAGTTATCATTCGTCAGCAAAATGTGTCTACAATTTCATGAGACTTTGAACTTGATTTCTATGTGATTTACACTTGTTTAATCGAAAGTTGTTCGGTAAGAATCACTCTTTTAATGGTTGATTAATGTAGTACCTTTTTGTCCATGGTTAAAGGTAAAAAGTTAGTTTTTCGTTATGTTTAATTTAATAGGAAGTCATACAGTAAAGAGTAAGATTTCTATTCGACGTTATTAGTTTAAACAATACAGTTGGTTTGTTAAAATATATACTTATGATAAGTGTTCGTGAGGATCGTTTAATGTGAATTTAGTTTTTGTTGTCTTTATATAATAATGATCATCTGTTCAGTATTGACCAACTTTGAAAGATAATCTTGATGTCCTCATTGAAAATCATGATCAATAGAGATCTAAACCAGGTTGGAAAGCAGACAGTAGCTTACCAAGGATACTGCATGATGGTCGTTTTATATTGTGTACTACTTAAGGTATAGAATGTAGGTCTTTGAATCCTGACTGGCTGATCTGAAAGGACCGTGTTTGTCGTGTTACCTGAATACCCGATTCTTGTGATGATCGTGAATATGCACTGTTGAGCTAAATACTACTAATGTTTAGTGTGTCTTGGTTTTCAGTGATTGAATGGTTGGCATAAATTTTTGAGAAGATTCAATGAAACCTAGACTCACCTCTGTAAATCTGTTAACCAAGTAGTACCATGTTATTTGAACTATAACTTAGCGGATGATCTGTAAATTAGTAGAATTATCAACTGATTCAATGAAATGAAGTATTCTAATCAGTTCGTTCTTATATTATCAGTTATACACATCAATTTAATCATGTTTAAATGCTGTTCGAACCTTTAAATCTACAAAATAATTCACCATATCTTCATTATGTCTGTTTGCTGCTGTTGTAATTGTGTGTTGTTTTGTTGTTTTTTCCTCACTATTTTGTTAGGATTCCAATTTCTCATGGAAGAGCTTACGAACATTTTTTCAGGCAAAGCATTCAACCTACTCGTCATCAAACAGTTCATTTGACATCCACAATAAACTTTATCGTCGTATTACTGCATTCAAACCAACATTGTATGACTGGAAAACTCGACATGGTAGACGTTTATCATTCGATCAATTGAGTACCGAAAAGTTAATCTCTGATCATCATTCTGATTCTGAACTCACTGATGTTGTACAGCTATTGCCACATATAACTAGTCGTAATATTAATCAAAATGGTCATCTAATGTCAGGTAAGGCAAAAATGAAAAGAATTCAAACATTTACTGATTCTCCACAATTGTATACTCTAACAAACGGAATAGTTTCTGTCTCTACTTAAAACTTTGAGACAAACTAAACAAGAATCATTTCATTTATAAGTATGACAATCATCGTAAATGTATAGTTGTCCTCATAGGTGGATGATGCATATATATACTCTCCAAATCACGTTATATATCACATTTCCATTCGTGCTTTAAGTTACTTTTATTTTCAACCGTTCCATTTAGATCATTTAAATTTCCATCTGTACTGTAAACCCTTGAAATAAGAATGACAATTACGAGTTATTGTCTTTCACAACTATTCTCATAATTTTTATCATGATTATTATTGTCGTTACTATATTTCTTTCTTCCTTTTTGTTTTGAATAATTCTAATTAGATTTTGTATAGGATAGTATTTTCTGATTGTTAATAAGTAGTATAAGTTGGTTTATTTTTTCGTTGTTGCTTTCCCCCCCCTCCATATTTATGGAACATCAACCACCTATACTTTTATTACTGATTATCTAATTAGAATTAGATAATCTTATATTTGACTAATATTATTAATTTTATAAATTGTATGAACATTATTTAAGCAAATTATTCAGACTACTTATTAATTTATTGAATAATTAACTTTATTATTTATTTATATATCCATTTACTTATTCATTCATTCATTCATTCATTCTTATTTACAAACATTGATATGTAAACAAAATGAGCATATTTGAATGAGATTTGAAATTGCAGTTTAGTGTTGTTGTTTGTTTGTTTTTCTATGCTGTTTTCTTGATATGAATTTTTTTGTTTCAATTTTAGAATCTAATAAATAAAAACAAAATTATAATCAGAGAAAGGTTTTTATGGATGTTATAATAATTTAATAGTTGAGTTCATGAGTAGACGGTGGAGCAAATTCGTAGATTAGTTAAAGTTAGACATTAACACCGTTGGATATCGACCGGTTCGCGCTTGCATGCGAGACCGATAGGTATTGGGTTCGAATTTCACGAAGTAGGACCGTGGATACACACTACTGAGGAGTCTCATACTAGGACGAAACGACTATCCAGTGCTTTCACGTTTTCCGTATTCGTCTGACTTCAATTAACTCATCAATTCAACTATTAAAAAAATAAGATCCATATTGTCTTTTTTAATCTTATTGTTAATTTTGTTTACAAGAGAAAATCTTTTTTAAAGTTGAACGTAATTATCTTTACTTAATATTATATTACCTTATAATGATAATACAATCAGTTATAATATGTATGAACCCTTCATTGGAAAATCTTTAATTGATTTATTCGAATATTTTATTCTATCTAATGTTGGTTTTATTTGGTACAACTATGAAAGAAAAAAAATCATCTATTCATTTGATAACTATGTTAATCTATTTAGATTTACTATACTTGAGGGGGGGGAAACAGAGTATGATGTAATTACAAAATATCACTTAATAAGGTAGAGATTATTAGTTCAGCTTAAATAAAGATTATATTGATCTAACAGTACAATGGTTGAACATTCTAAAACATCGATACTTATACTACTACCTAGTTTTATTCATTATTATCTTTCTAATGGTCGATTGGTTAAACATACTTCAATGGTACTGAGTTAACTAATCATATGTCAATGTTATATGAAATGTGATTTTTTGTACCAAAACTGACATCAAGTTAGATTTTCAATGATTTTCTGAAATGATTTTATGCTCACTCAGTTATTAATTGTTAAATGTTGTGTTATTTATTTTTGTGTGTACATAGTTGTGTATTTTATTTCATTAAATGCAACATAATAATGAATCACTAGTCAACCTATTCGATCAAAGGGCGAGACTCTAATTTATGGATGAGCCAATCAGAAGCGTTTGATGAATTTCAAGGTCACAGAGTTAATTTCAATACCTGATACTCACATACGACCGGTTTACAGCGGATTTTAGAGAAGAGGTGATTATTGAGCGGCTACAAGAGATGAGACTACTAAGAAGTTCCTGTACCTGTGACTGCGGTACAGTGTGCAGACTATCATGATGAGATTGTATTTCGTTGTTCTTTATGTTGGAGAAGAAAGTCTGCTCGAACGGGGACTTTCTTCGCTCGATCGCGACTGAGGCGAATCATGATAATAGTTGCAAATTGGATTATAAAGGCACCAGTAACACTGGCTGCGGCATTTGCAGATGTTACTGAAACTCCAGCCGTCCAGTGGTATGAGTATTGTCGTGATATATGTGCACTTAAAATGACACGTCTACACGAATCATTCGGAGGAGTCGGAAGTATTGTGGAAATAGATGAAACAGTAGTGCGAGAGCGAAAATACAACAGAGGACGTAGTATCAAGGAAGATTGGCTAAGTAGCACTTCCGTAAATATACTTGACAGGTACTTGGAATTTATGATCGCTCAACGCAAAAGGGGCATTTCCAGAGGGTGACAAACCGTCAAGCAAGCACAATAATACCAGTTATAAAGGAATACGTGCAGCCGGGCACTACGTTATATACAGATGATTGGAGAGCGTATATATGCCTTCATAGACTTGAGTATGTCCATCATGTCGTAGTGCATAAACGCCATTTCGTCGACCCTACTACCGGCGTTCATACTAACAACATTGAAGCCATGTGGTCGAGATTGAAGGAATTTTTAAGACCGTACCATGACTCCAGAGGACGACTATTATGGAGCCATATGAACGAGTTCCTATATCGTATGCATTATGATTTCAGAACATCTGAATCTTTATCAAACGTTAACAAGTTTTTAAATCACGTAAAAGAAGAATATCCACTGTAATTCATTAGTTTCTTATAATATATATTTACTTTATACTAACTGTCTTCTGATTGGCTAATAATTGTCAAGGTCACTTGAGATTCGTTCAAGGTTCGTCCATAAATTAGTCTCTCCGATCAAAGTTCAAGTTAAAGACTATTAGTGAATGTAACTAGTCAATTGACCCAATGTCATGGATATATGTCCTTTCATGAGGCCATATTAAGTCTTTTCTCATTTATCAAAATCCTGACTAGTTAATGATTGTCAATCTTAATATCGTCAGTTATTACGACTGCTGCAGAGCAAAGCTAGGCATGTCATATGGTATGTGAGATGTAAGTTTGAATAGGTGTTATCTCATTGCAATGAGAAGCCGAGAATATTGTTCTCCGATTATTCACTAATAACCCCAGGTTAATATATAGAGTTTTAAATTTAAATTACTGAGCTAATGTAAACTGGCCAATAATATCTATAAAATTCACAGTGAATATTACAAAACAATATATGATTAACAGTTCGTAAGTACGTAACTTGTCGGTCGGTCGATGTAAGCCCTTGATGTTAGCATGATATTATAACCAATGTATCATTGATAAATACTACTATGTAGTACACCGTTATTGTTCCAAAAGTAGCTGCGACAATTAATAATTCAGTTTAAGGCTGCTTTTCCTTCTCCTCTCCATCATACTGTTTAATACCAAGCAGGAGATTTACCAACTACAACCTTTCATACTCTCAGTGACTGTTTTAAACTTTCTTCAATTACTAGCATAAATTTTCACTAACAAACTTGTAAAACATTTGACTGAGTTCCAAATAAGTAGTTTTACTCTAGACTCCAATTCTACGAAGAAATGTCTAACAGTTTATGCTTCATTAAAATGGGCATCCTAGTTACATTTTCTTTCACAAACAAATCGGATAGAACGACAATCTAGATGGACACCTGATTCAATTTGTTTGCTTCTGGTCAAGATCATTTCAGACGATGATAATCATAATAATAATCACTTCATTCAGTAAGGAATCTCAGCACAAAATATAGAAGTTACACCAAACTTCTTATTTTATAAACATTTAAGGTGTAAATATTTAAAATATGTAAATCAAGCTTTTAAATAAGCAAAGATGGGTGGTGGCTAGCATTGGAATCCAGGACGCGCGTTTCGTCCTATTTGGGGCTCGTCAGCTTGACGTACTTGCATCTCAGAGTTGATGTTCACTCTGGTGTTGTGACTTTATGTCCGGCTTCTTATCAAGTGGTTTGTCCACCAATCCAAATACGACTTATACAATATTAGCACTGTGCGAAACCAATGAAGTTCGACCGGTATGAGCAGCCTAGCGTCTTTACTGGTCCTATGTCCACCTAGCCCGTCCACTTGAGTTCAGAACACCAATACCAGCTTCCACTATGCGAATCGAATCATTTATTTCAGACATACTAGGTTTATATATCACACAAACAGACCGCAACGCACCATAAAATAGGAAATAACATTTGTACACAATAAAGCCAAAAAGTGACTGTGAGCGTGGGAGGCAGTAGTTAATAAACTGAACATAGCTTAAGAACAGTAAATCGTACAATAATAAACAAGGGTCAAAACAAAGCTTATAACAAGGGGAATATAAATATAAATAATCTAGTTACTGAATATTTATACCACGAGAATATACAAATAATATTTGTTCATTAATAGGTCTCAGTCGTTACTCGTAATGTAGTCTTCACTGGGATATAACACTACGACTCGAACCCAGTGTCATTCGCTTCAAACGCCATCGCGTTATCCACTCAGCTACTGAGTCCTGATAGCCGCTTGCTTGTGCAATGTGGTGAATTTGAATTCACTTGGTACTGTTTTGCTTGTATCTTCCCATTGCGGTTTAAGACTGCAATTGATCAGTCAGTTATTGGCATATGTGCATACTGTGCGTATGCCTCGATATTGCTGAATGTACCATCCAGCTGACGAGGCCCAAATAGGACGAAACGCGCGTCCTGGGTTCCACTGCTAGCCGCTATCCATCTTTGCTTATAAAAGCTTGTGAATTAAGGCAATATCGATGCGTACGCACAGTATACATATATGCCAATAACAGACTGGTCAATTGAAGTCTTAAACCTCAATGGGAAGATACAAGCAAAACAATACTAAGTGAAACTTTTAAGTAGTAATTAGGAATCATTCATATTCATCCAAAATTTTTATGATCAACCTTTTTCCCGTAACACATTTGTTCATCCATTGATATATTAGATATATAAATTCTAATTGCTGAAAACTTCCCATTATATTAAAACTGTTGCAATAGCTCCTCATTTTTGCGTGTACACTTAATTTGTAGACAAAATTAGTCAGTGAGACTATATTTTATGAACGACCTTTGAGCGATGCTAGACTGACCTTGAAAGTGTCCATCTACTTAATAGAGCTAAATGACGGTTATAAACCTGTGTGAAGGATAAAGATTATGATTTACAGTTGATGGCTGAGGTAAGGAATTAGATTTAGGGTTTTCATCACGAACTGACATCAGCTCTAATGCCTAAACTCTATTTAGCCAAATGAATGAATTGATTTCGCGCCAAAACTCGAGACTTGTTATCTCATACGTGATTGGTTCGTCCATAAATTTTAGTCTCGCCGTTTACTTGTTCATTCATTCACTTAGACTGATTTTCTATTTCAGTGTATCACGTTCAAATTTCCAACAAAATAGATTAGTTAGTTCAATATAGTTTCGTTCTTTTAAAAATGTAAAACCACTTTAGTTATTTATTTGTAAATATGTACTATATAAAACCGGGCAGAATTAATATGGGATGTCTTCGGTGTTTAATAAATGGGTTGTATTTAATACTTTCAGTCATTACGCACTTAAGTTTTAGTGAGTGAGTGCTGAATATTGAAGTGTGTTTTTCACCAAATATTTCATTCCAGGAGTCTACACCCATCTGTAATTCGCTAATTTAAATATTTTTATGTAGTGCACTCCAAAATTTCCGATGAATCAGTCAGTCAGCAACAACGTAGAACTTCGTACGTACGTACATTAGTTCGAGTTGCCATACCACATTAGCCCACACATACAATTGTCGATTCAAATCCCGTAGTGGTAGAGATAGTGACAGTATAAGCGGCAATCGAAAAGATTAGGATTTGAAGATGTTATTCAAGGAGTATAATCCAATGTAATAAGTTTGGAGAGAGGAAAAAAGGGACACGAAGAATTCAGAAGATTAGCATTTGGGAGAACACAAAGAGTGGATGCACCTGCGCCATTGCAGACGATTTTGAGCCATGTCATTCAAGGTCTCTAACCATCGGTTGCTATCGTCTTGCGGATCCCAACCATGTAGTCTTCACCTATCAACATGTCTCAGTCCACTTGTCAGTGACTTCATGGATTTGTGCCAGATGAACAGCACAAATATAGTGAAAGGTATTGCTTTAAATGAAATCGTTTATGAAAACTATACACCAATATGTAGCACTTTATTTATTTAATCACATAAATATAGGTACAAGAAGGCACCAAATAGATATGGGCCACATAAATCATTCGATTCGTGTGGGGGCTAGGGTACTGCCCGGGTGCCCAAACCGAAGCAGGTGGTTTTCTCAATGGGCCACACCCCGAGCTTTTGACCTAAAGGTCTGATCCAAAAGGCAGTGGAGTAACGTCAGGAGATGTAGTCCCATGGTAGCCGGTGACCAACAATTGGTTCATGCGCTATTTGTTTCCGTAGGATCCTGGCGCCCATGTACACCACTGGTTTGAAATCAGTGTGTTCCAACTCTCCTAGGTGGATCCTCCGTATCCACCAGCACGGTTGAGGCGACGGAATTCTCTTTTCATCCTCTCAATTTCGTAAACAGCCACCCTTCCACGAGAAGGTAGTGAGTAGGGCTTCCCTGACACTGGGTGTATACCTGTGGCAATGTAAGAGCATTTTGAAAGAGAGAGTTGACTCTACCCACTCTCGGCAGTACCAGGGCATTTGGGGGTAAAGTATGTCGGAGGTGTAGCACTTACCCATTAAATAAATGGAGAAATGTTGGATGCAACACAGTGAACATTGAGAAAATTGTGGATAATATCGGTCGTAAAATAGGCTCACAATATTATCGAATTTGCTAAAGTATTCCTAAGCATTTATTAAGTTAAATGTGTCACAGATATAAATCAGGTCATGTACGCGATTACGTTTTAAGAAATAAATTCGGAGAATAAATGAAATCTTATGATTTTCGACAACACAGTTTTGGTGTTGGTTAATTATATTCACATAAGTAGTATATAACTGTGATCAGGCAGAGAATGTATTCCAGCAGTAGATCGATATGGAAAGAACAGAAACGGAACGCAATCGGTATGAAAATGCATGAACAATGAAATCTGAGACAGCAGACTGATATTTTCAAAAGGAACAGTGAGGTTTGAGACGATGAATTAATATTTTGCAAACTAATTATTTACTATATGGTTCTCAGATTTTCGTGAGATGCTCTGCAATTTCGTGTTAAACAAATTTGATTGCCCACTCTCGTATGCTTGTTCGCTACGCAGTATGATGTGGTTTATACGGAACGAAACATTTCAAATAGTCGCATTGCAGATATTCATATAAAAATAGGTAACTGTCTGACGGTTGAAGTCATTCAATTGCATATCATTTTTAAATTGGTATGGACGTTAATTTACCTTTTGAAGACTTACATTTGTGTAGACCAGTGCTGCAGTTCTACTGTAGAGCTGAATATTTAATACTGATCTATCACTAGTTAGCAAATAATGTGGTGTTATTAATGCTTCATTACTGATAAGAGATTGCTGCTCAAATCCTCCAACCACCTACCGTCAATTATATGGCATTAAAAAGTCGTATTACTTAGCTTAGTTACTATACTACCCAAGTCCATTTAAAAATAAAAATAACAACTAATTTATGCATACGCTTGCCAACATATTTTATAATCGGAAACTATTACTGATAAGTTTGTATAATACATTTTAACAATGGAACAAACCAGAATTCTCCTGTAGTGTGTGCTACTTATATTGACATAAGTAGTATATGACGTTACTCGTGAAGAGAATGTCTGGCATCAGAGAGACAAGAGGATCGAACAGTAAAGAATCGAAACGGGATAAAATTTGTATGGAAATGCAAGAACGATGAAGTCTGAGTCATTTTGAGACAATTCATGGACATTTTGCAAATTAAGCATTTACTTTATGATTGTTAGATTTTATTAACAAGTCTTGTAATTTTGCATCGGGTACATTCGATTGTTCCCCGCTGGTGTTCGTGTTCACTACGCTACTATTGGTGCTTATAATGTTAGTTTATTTAGTCTACTAGGAAAAGTAATTGGGAAGCCCGGATAAAGGAGGATGGTTGGGCATATTTACAGCCGAAGAACATCTGCAACTCGAAACAACTGTCTGTCAGCCAACACAAATGTCACAATTTTCAATACAAATGTCAAGACAGTTCTACTGTATGGGGCGGAAACTTGAAGAACTACGAAAGCCATCATTCAGAAGATACAAGTGTTTATTAACAGTTGTCTAAGCAAAATACTTCGGATCCGTTGCCCAGAAACTATCAGCAACAACCTACTGTGGGAGAGAACAAACCAGATACCAGTGGAGGAAGGAATGAGGAAGAAGTGCTGGAAGTGGATAGGACACATATTGAGGAAAACACGCAACTGCGTCACAAGACAAGCCCTCAATCGGAATCTTCAAGGTCAAAGGAGAAGAGGAAGACCAAAGAACACATTACGTCGAGAAATGGAAACAGACATGAGAAGAATGAACGAAATTGAATAGAACTGGAGAGGAAGGTCCAGGACAGAGTGGGTTGGAGAATGCTGGTCGGCGGCCTATTCTCCATTGGGAGTAACAGGCACAAGTAAGTAAGTAAGTTTAAATAACTTAGTCTAGTCGCTAAACAAATTGTACCAAAAACTAGAATCACCTGAAGAACAAGTGAAAATTAAAAAGACATTTAAACTACTAATTGTCTTGCTATCTTATGAGTTAATAACAGTCGGAAATGTAGACTATGAGCTTCAAACTAAATGATTTAAAAGTCCTATGCTCGGTCCCATCCAGTATGACGTTTATATACTGTTGATAAATTTTCTAAGTGTATCAAAACAACTGTCAAATAATCCATGATCTTTAATAATTTTCGACTCAGCAACAGTTTGAAATGAAAAATATCTCCAACTATTTTATTTTGGCATCATCCTAAAAAGTTTTTGCTCAGAGACAAGGTCAAGCCTAAGATATCACGATTTTTTTAGTCAGTACAGTACCATTCACCCACTAAATAGAAAATTATCACTTCATATTTCCAAGTAAAGTTGATTTATATTTTAACGCAGTATTCATTCAGTACTGTCAGTCAATTACAGTCTCATTCACGAATTAGCTGACTTTATATATTGGGATTTTTTATTAGAACCTCAAGAAACTCATCATGGATGTAGTAACTAGTAACTAAGTGATTAATAAATACCTAGAAGTTTTGGGGAATCGATCGTATACTTGAAAATTATTGTTTAAATATATCGTTCAGTGAATTATCGAAAAACAAATAGAGTTGAATAATTGTTTTACTGCAATTTAATGAAAGTTATCAACCTACGTAACTCTGCCTGCCCTCCCCCCTGGGGCTACTGCCGGTCCAAAGCCGGATAAAGGAAGAGGGTTGAGTACAGGGTTAGCGACCCCATCCTGTAGAAAACTAACTCGCTAAAGAAACGCTAACGATAAGGAAAATAATTCAATTAAGCTATGTAAATAATATGGAATACACGTTTCAGTTTTTTCCAACATTGATTCAAATCTATCTTACTTTAAAGCTCTTCATTTTGAAGTGTATATGTCGAAATTATACTGTATTGAAAGCATGTTTATGATTCTGATATTTTGGCACAGATAACTTTAAACAACTATCCATAGATCATATACGAGACCCATAATACCTAATTGTCTCTTTAATGTATATAAAGCTTTGCGTCAAATACCTTTTATTTCAAATAAGTAATTAAAACAACACCTAATCAATTATACTCTTCCAAATAAATTCATTTTAAACAATTACTGATATTTAATTTTAGCTAGAAATTGAATTGAATATGAGACTTTTGCCCACTCTCTGAATTATCAATATCTTATAATTATCCGGTTATCTTTTTTTTAAAAATGGCTAATCCTAGTTGGGGAAATGAATTAAACACGAACTATTTAGGCCACTATGTTGTTCCAACGTATGTGTGGAACTTCGTGAACACATCTATGATCAAACACTAACTACCTATTCAGATTTCAACTTTCAAAGATTGTATTTCACAAATATATGTCAAACACAGATGACTGATTTATAGTATGTTTGGCTCTTCGTACGAAAACGAATATCCTACCCGTATTATATGTGGTACAAGATGGTGAACGCCAAATCATTTCTTGTATCCGATCCAAAATTTCACCAGTAATCGTCTATGAGATCAGAAGTTTTACTTGCCAACTTTACCATCTCTTAATAAACACGGATTTCTGTATTAGAGTTTGTGTTTCAGATTCCGTACAGTTGGTTTCATCTCATATATATTTTCATGGTTAAATGAAGGATTAGGTGATTATTAATATGTCAGCTGACTAATGAACAATCAAATATCGTCGTCATATTCAATGGTTGTCTAATTTATCTTTAAATTATCAGCTTTATTGTAAAACTGATAAGCTTAACAATCCAGATGTAGTTACTAGTTAGTTACAGCAACCATGTAGATACAATGAAAGATATAAATGTAGGAGAATCTGAAGAATAAAGGGTATCTACTGAGTCTTTCGTCCGGTTCAGCAACACTCTGTTGAAGACTTTCCCTGGTACTGACAGTAGTGTAATGCCTCTGTAGTTTTCACATTTGCTCAGATCTCCTTTCTTTGGAATCTTGATGAGGTGTCCTTCTTTCCAGTCCATCGGCACTTGTTCTCCCCCAGATCTTCTTGAATAGAGTGTGGAGCATATTCGTAGTTACTTCTATGTCTGATTTCAGTGCTTCAAGTGGTATATTTTCAGTTTCTGCTGCTTTCCCATCCTTGATTTGTCTGATGACCATACTGATTTATTCGGTCGTTAATGAAGTGACATCTATAGGAAGGTCTGTGTGTGCTGCTTCGATGTCCGGTGGATTCAATGGAGCTAGTCTATTCAAGAGTTCCTCGAAGTGCTCTACCCAATTTTTCTTCTGTTCTTCAATTTCAGTGTTTGACTTGCTTTCTCTGTCCTTTACTGGTCTCTCTGCTTTACTATTATTTCCCTGCTAGTTTCTTCGTTGTATTGTAAAGCTGTTTCATATTTCCTTCTCTTACAGCTTTTTCCGCTGTCGTTACTAGTTCTTCCACGTATTTCTGCCTGTCTGCTTTAATGTTACT
Source organism: Schistosoma haematobium (assembly GCF_000699445.3). NCBI lineage: Eukaryota > Metazoa > Platyhelminthes > Trematoda > Strigeidida > Schistosomatidae > Schistosoma > Schistosoma haematobium. The sequence continues at coordinate 40,868,877 of NC_067199.1, forward strand.
CTTCATTTACTTGCTTCCGTTTGTGTATTCAGCTGGTGCCTTGACTTTCTCTGCTCTTGTTCGGCTGTTGTTAGCTGTTGTCTTTTTGTTCTTCCTTTCTTTGATATTGTCCTGTGTTTCTATAGATATCCATTCCTTATGATGATGCTTCTTGCGGCCCAGCACTTCTTGACACGCTGAAGTTAGTGCTTCTTTGATACCTTTCCAGTTATCCTCCATAGTAGTTTCTTCTTCCGTCATTATATCCTGTAAGGCTTGAAACCTGTTGTTGAGAGCTATCTTGAATTCATTGAGTTTGTTAGTATCTCGAAGGAAGGCTATATTGAACTTTTGTAGTGCTGTTTGTCCACTTATCCAGTTTTTCTTTAACTTCAGTTTTAAATTGGCCACAACTAGGTGTTGATCTAAAGCTATGTCAGCTCCGCTCCTGGTTCTCACATCTTCCATTGTCCTTCGGAATTTTTTATTGATGCAGATATGATCTATCTGGTTCCCTGTGGTGTGGTCCGGTGAGAGACATGTAGCCTTGTGCATACGTTTGTGTGGAAATATTGTGCCTCCTATGACCAATTTGTTGAATGCACACAGATTTGCAAATCTTTCTCCATTTTCGTTTCTCTCACCCAGTCCATGTCGTCTCATGATATCTTCATATCCGGTGTCGTCTATTCCAACTTTGCCGTTTAGATCTCCTATCAGAATGGTGAGGTCCTTTCTTGGGCACTTCTCTATGATTGACCGCAGCCGCTCGTAGAATCGATCTTTAATTTCGTCATTGCTACCATTGGTGGGTGCATAACATTGGATAATATTTATTGTGATCCCCTCCTTCTTCGTTTTGAATGATGCTTTGATGATTCTGGATCTGTGAGATTCCCATCCTACAAGTGCATTTCGTGCTACTTTGGACAGCATTAGAGCAACTTCCTTAGTGTGTTGAGGATTTCCTCTACGTGGCCGGAGTATAGCAGCATCTCTCCCCATTTAGCCTTTGTTGTCCAGCCTGGGTCGAATGGGTTTCGCTGAGTCACGGTGTTGCCAATTTTATCTCCCTATTTCCGTTACTATTTGACTGGTTTTCCCGGTCTCCTACATTGTCCGGACGTTCAATGTACCTACAGAAACTGTTGCTCTGGTTGTTAGGAGGGGCATCAGTCTCGTGATTTTCAAAGGAACTCGTCTTTTACCATGGGGCGTCATAACTCTTCTAAATGAAGACCTAATTTTCAGGGCAGAGTTTAAATGGTTTGAATTAGTTTTTTCTGGTTGGCGTCTTTTAATATGACGGTAATTATAAAAGACGTTTACAATATACTGTTTTGTGAAATAATATCTACTTCATCTATAATTGTCTAGGAAATCTTTACCTGAAGCCTGTTAATATTCAGATTCTCTGTCAATCATCCTTGTCAAATTAAATTCTGCCCTCGTGAAAATATTTGCAAGCAATTGAACTACTTGCAAGTAGTTAGACAAAAACAAAACAAGTTTTATATATTTTCTATCAGAGATTGAAATAATGTATGAATATTTGGCCATAGATTGTCATATAATATACTTCAAAGCACATTTATTGTATTCCGGAAAATCATATATTTTGAAGCGGAATGAAAACTAAACTTTTTCAGACTAGAATTCAAACATACATATTTAATCAATATTCATTACTGAGAGGTAAACAAAATGTCGAAGAGTTGGTTAGACAGCAGTTTACGTGCTTGATGTCTTGCGTCAACTACTAAAATTAAATTTTTCGATAGCATTGAGTAAATATTGATCGCTAGCTTACTAATTTCTTTTATACCACATTATAGGCTTGGCGAGACAGTAATTCATGGACGAACCAACCACGTATAAGATAACAAGTCTCGGGTTTTGGCGCGAAATCAATTAATCCATTTGGCTAAATAGAGTTTAGGCATTAAAGCTGATGTCAGTTCGTGATGAAAACCCTAAATCTAATTCCTTACCTCAGCCATCAACTGTAAATCATAATCTTTATCCTTCACACAGGTTTATAACCGTCATTTAGCTCTATTAAGTAGATGGACACTTTCAAGGTCAGTCTAGCATCGCTCAAAGGTTGTTCATAAACTATAGTCTCACCTATAGGCTTTTCTTCGAAGTATATAATCTTATTTCCTAAAAAAACAGTTTACTGTTAAAATTTTCAGCATCAACAAATATACATTACACAGAGCCTAATCAGTTATTGCTTTCAGAAAGGTGTATTTATATCTTTCAGTTTTATAAAGTATTAACTACTATATGAAAAACAAATCGGGTACATATAACAGTTGAGTGATTGGTCAGGAAAACAAATAAATCTGTCTGATTGACTACTTATAAATTCATAAGTAGGTAACTCGAACTGTTAAAGCATCGTATTTACTTATTGTCGAGTAAAATAAAAATTGTGGATGACTTTAAGAGTAACATTAGCTAATATCATAATAGTGTAACTGAGAAACTGACAATTTTCAAGCCTCCAACTAAAACAGTTCGGAAATTTGAGTACTATTCAATGTTTTTATTTATTTATTTTATTTGGACACATAAATAGTGGTACAAAAGGGCACCAAATATATATGCGCCAAACAAAAAATGAGAATTTAAAGAGAAGGAAAAGAAGGTAAGGAGTGTATAAAAAGAGAACAATAACGAAGAGATTGGTGTAGGGTAGTGTAATAATAATAATAGTAATAATTGGGCAACGGAAAGGTACAATCAGAAGAAATCTTTCAGTTAAGGAAGAGACAACCACTTTTTATGAACAAAGTAAAAGAAGGTTACAGCAGAATCGCCACTGGCTTCTATTCTGAGCCATATCTGATAACGTCTCTAGCTACTGTGTAGCACCATCTCTCAGACCCCAGCCAGGCAGTCGTGAAGGACCAACAGAAGCCAGTCCTTTGCAGCTTTCTTTCACACCACGACACCATGTCATGCACTGACCACCTCTCCGCTTCTTCCAACCAGTCCCAGAGTCGGCAAATAATGCACGACGTGGAATTCTCTGGGATGACATTCGGAGAACACGTCCAAGCCACCGAAGTCGGTGTTTCAAGATGGTGACAACAATTGCATTATCGTCTCTGTGTCCGAACACATGATGCTGAACCTCTGCATTACTAACATGGTGTTGCTACTGGATGTCAGCAATCCTTCGGAGACAACGATGATCCAACACAGAGAGTCGTCTAACATCCTCAACTCGGAGAGGCCAGGTTTCACAAGCATAGAGCAAAACTGCTCTCATTGACGCGTTGTAGATCCGAACTTTTACAGCCAGACTAACATCACGAAGGCTCCAAAGATGGCCCAGATTTGCATAAGCCGCTCCGGCTTTCACTATACGTGAATCGATCTCATCACTCACGCCACCACCAGCATTTATGCAGCTACCTAGATACACGAACTTCTCGACTACTTCTATCTGCTCACCATCCAGGGTGAGTTCAGGAATAAAATCCTGTTAGTCTTGTAGAAGTAATTTGCACTCCGAAGTGCAATGTGTAATCGGAACGGTGTAAAATTTTCACGTTTATTGAAACTTATATCAAGAACCTCGAGAAAGTTATACAAAATCCCGAATTAACCATTCAGTAGTATATTGTTTAATCTTTGGAGTTGATCAAACCTTATTGATGTTTATAAATGATAATTATTATCTAATGTTTATTGATAAAATGGTAACAGATACGATATTCTGAGAAAGAGTTTCATGTTAGTGAATACAGAAAACACCAACAGCTAATGATGTATATAAGCCTAAATTGTTAGAACATAATAGTAACTCTTGAATGCAATTCATCTACTGAGAGCTTAAACAATAAAACTTTAAACATATTTCAAAGATGTAAGTATTTAACTAGTCTATCACTTAAAGACCGGGATGAGAAATCATGATCTTGAGAGTAATTGTTTTTACTTGAAAATTGTAATAACACAGTGGGACGAAACAGCCGTCCAGTACTTCCAGGTTTTCCATGGTGGTCTAGCTTCAAATGACTCACGATCTCAACTATTGAAATTATTATAATATTCACAAAAACCCTTTTGATTATAATCATCATATACCCACTAGTGATTGGCTTCAAGAGGTATTTCCTGGAGTTCTAATGAGAAGCAGTGACTAGTGGAGTTCAACCGGGTTTGTTGTGAGATAGTAACTCACTGAAGACAATGGTGGATGTGTTGCTCAATTTGATGAATTAGTTGAAGTTAGAAATTAACATCGCTGTATATCGGCAAGCTCAGTGGTCTAGTGGTTAAGTGCTCACGCGCGAGACTGATAGGTCTTGGATTGGAATCTCATGAGGCTTTATCGTGGATGCACACTACTCAGAAACCCCACAATAGGACGAAAGGGTCGTCCAGTTCCTCCATGTTTTCCATGTTGGTCTAACTTCAATTGACTCATGATCTCAGGTTTATAGAATAAAACTTAATTTAATTTTCTAATGATTATGCATAATGTTTGTGCCCTTTGTAATTTCAATGACCAATAATTATTTTATTAATTAATATCTTAATCAATATCAATTCTCTATATAAATTCATGTTGTCCTAAGCAAGATAATAATACCATTTTAATGAGATATTGTTTATATTGAGAACATTGACAACAACAATATTGACAATAAACATGTTTGTTTGTTTGTTTGTTGTTTCATGTTACTCATTCAATTTTCATTTATATTAAAACATAATTGAACAATTGAGCAAAGAACATCTGTCATGGTGTTTGTTTGTTTTACTTTAACTAAGTGTGAAATAAACAAAAAAGTACAGAGCTGTAAATTATCTATAAATAAGTGAAATTAATTGTTTAATTGTATTCAATATGTCACTTATTATTTATGCTTAAAAATTTGATAAACAATTTAACAAACAATAAATAATTCAACTTGTTTACTTTAATAAAGAAACCTGCTTAAAAAAAGAGTACGAAACCATCTTTAAATGAGTCTGTATTGAGAAAAAGTCAGTGTTAGTTGTGAACTATGAGTAACTCAATTATAGAATATTCTTATCAGAAATTGTTTAACAAATTAAATTAACATATACATATATTTTCAATGGTTGACATCATCAGTCAATTGAAGCTAGACCACCATGGAAAATCTGGAAGCACTGGACGGCCGTCTCGTCCAATTGTGGGATTCCTCAGCAGTGCTTCCAGGATCTCTATCGAAATCTTGGACAAGACTCAAGAAAAGAAGAACAAAAAGACAACAGCTAACAACAGCCGAACAAGAGCAGAGAAAGTTCAAGCACAAGATGAGTATATAGAAGCAAACAAGCAAGTGAAGAAGAGCATTAAAGCCGACAAACAAAAATACGTGGAAGAACTAGTAACGACAGCGGAAAAAGCTGTAAGAGAAGGAAATATGAAACAGCTTTACAATACAACGAAGAAACTAGCAGGGAAATATAGTAAACCAGAGAGACCAGTAAAGGACAGAGAAAGCAAGTCAAACACTGAAATTGAAGAACAGAAGAAAAATTGGGTAGAGCACTTCGAGGAACTCTTGAATAGACTAGCTCCATTGAATCCACCGGACATCGAAGCAGCACACACAGACCTTCCTATAGATGTCACTTCATTAACGACCGAATAAATCAGTATGGTCATCAGACAAATCAAGGATGGGAAAGCAGCAGAAACTGAAAATATACCACTTGAAGCACTGAAATCAGACATAGAAGTAACTACGAATATGCTCCACACTCTATTCAAGAAGATCTGGGGGAGAACAAGTGCCGATGGACTGGAAAGAAGGACACCTCATCAAGATTCCAAAGAAAGGAGATCTGAGCAAATGTGAAAACTACAGAGGCATTACACTACTGTCAGTACCAGAAAAGATTCAGTAGACAACCAAATTTGAGATCAACAGGCTAGATTCCGTAAGGATTGGTCGTGCACATACAAAATCGAAACACTACGGATCATTATTGTGTAATCAGTTAAATGTAGTTCGTCACTATACAACAACTTCTCCGACTGTGAGAAAACGTTTGGTAGTGCAGATGTGATGACCTTCTGGAACCTTCTTCGACATTATGGCGCACCTGAGAAGATCGTCAACATTGTAAGGAATTCATACAACAAACAACAATGCAAAGTCGTGCATGGATGACTATTGACAGATGCAGTCAAAATGAAAACTGCAATCAGACAAGGCTGCTTGCTCTTCCTCTCTCTTCTCATGGTTAGCTGGATTATGAAGACTTCGACATCCGATGGGAACCACGGAATACAACGGAAGAGCTTGGATCCAGCTTGACGATTTGCACTTTGCAGATCGCCTGATTCTTCTATCCCATAAAATTGAATGCGAAGATAGTCAGTGTAGCAGCAGTCCCTGTATCAGTAGCAGATATGAAAAGGATGAATAACAACTGGAAATAGCTGGAAAGGACTGACTAGTACAGGATTGGATGGAGAGTGCTGGTGGGTGGCCCATTAGTCATTCTTGAGTGCTGTTAGAGGTATGAGGGTGGTTGTCACTTCCTGCTTGCCCACACCGTTGAAGGGTTCTTCTAGAGGTATCTGAAAAGGAAATTGGATTAGAAGTGGTCTCAGTGACCTGAGGGAGTGGCCGCAGTGCCCAAGGGACAACTGCTTGAGGTTGGTCACACACGACATTTTAGTGAGTAGTTTTCGTGTTAGCTCCGTATTTGTTGAGACCTTACCGCCGGAGACAGGACTCCGTGGGATAAGGCAAGGTATATATATATATACATGCATCGATGTGACTTTCTAATGCTTAATTTTACTACTAGTTAAACATTAATGGATGTAAATGTATGTTTATAAACTTATAATATTTGTCCATAATATATCTCTTTAAAAGCCTAGTCATGTTTAAATAACATGGTTTTTACTAGTTAACATATATTCATTTACTATAGTTGTTGATTCAATTAAATGAACAGGCGTTCATACTTACAATTTCTTCTTGCTAAAATTTATTGTGAATATGATTTTTGTTGTTGTTGTTGTTATTCTTCTTTCAACTATTATCTCTATGAATATTTGTATGATGAAATCATTAAAAGAAAAGATGATGATGAATTTTTGTAAACATTTCTCTTATTTGTTATTTATGATTATTGATTATTTAATGTGTGAATCAATTCCTTCTTGTTCAAGATGATGATGATGATGATGATCATTTTGAATAGATGGAAATCATCTTTGAAGAAATTGATATGACGTGATGAAAAGTCAAAATTATATTGATCTACTCATTATGATTTTTATTCCACATTAGTTCCGTTTTAATTCAATGTATGGATTACTCAATGTAGTATTTGTTTTGTTTTTCCAGTATGACATTTTATTCGGTATATCATAACGATATTCTTGTATTAAGCTAACATGAATTATACTCATCATATGATTTGTTATAACCCCAATTATTTATCATATATGTGATTTCATCCTAATTATTATTCAAAAATGGGTGTATGAATCAATATATAAATGAGTGTATTTTCGACTAGACTTGCTGTGGTTGTGTTTTGGGGGTTAATAACTCTTCACTTATACCAGTTTTTGTGTGCTTACTTTCGCGTCGTGGGAATTGAGGAGGTCCCTTGTTTCGAGTATAAGTGATAGGCGTCTCCGACACAACAACCAGCGACGACCAGGTATAACAGGTAGCATTTAACTGACAAGTTATAACAAATAAACTATGCAAAAAAAAATGAAAAGGATACCATTATAAAAATGGATTTTTCTTTGAAAGAGATCTGTTTTACTAAACTATTTTCTGGAAGTTATGAACTAAAATTTTACATCTACAATTTAAATAGATGAAATAAATATAAGCAAGTGATTTATTTAAATAGTTGAGATCATGAGTCAGTTGAAGTTAGTGTGTATCCACGATCCCGTCTTGCGAGATTCAAACCCAGGACCTATCAGTCTCGAGCGTGAGTGTTTAAGCACAAGACCACTGGGCTTACAGATATTCAACGATGTTAATGTCTAACTTCAACTAATCCACGAAATTGAGTTCAGCTTGATCTAGATTCAAGTGACTCATGATCTCAACTATTGAAATTATTATAATATCCACAAAAACCCCTTCTGAAATGCATGTCCTGGATTCCACTACTAGTTACCATCACTCTGCATAAAATATTGCCTCGCGATGCAGTTTGGTGATTTTCATAATATATTTCCTATCCATTTCCATCACCTTTTCCTAATTTCCTCTGCAGTTGGAAGCTGGTTTGTCCTCTCCCACAGTAGGCTAGGCTGTTGCTGATGGTACCCAATTTACGATTCCTTTCTATCCCCCTTTCTGTTTTCTTTAACTCGACCTTCATACAATACATTTCTAGTTGGTGTTAAATAATATCTATTTTGAAAGATATAAGTAGCATATACGGTAATAATAACAATAATTATAACATAAAGGTTACTCGAAAGACTGACAAACTCAGTTACTTTGTTGTACACAGCATAGGAATTAGAATAAATGAGTTTCTCTCTATAGGATGCCTAAAACGTTCATTAAGATAAGCATAAAATGTACATTTTGGACAATCGGTTCTCGTCATATAATCGTTCTACTACTCAGTTGATTACCATTATGATTAGGTGAGGAATCGGTGTGTTCAAATAAGAAAACTCTTTAACCACTGAACTAGTACACGATTTTTAATCATCGTTTCACTTGAATAAGATGAGATCCGTAAGCTGTCCGTTCTCATAGCACCTTATGATGTGGAAATAATTACAAACGATTAATTTGTCGTACGTTGCAAACAATAATTAAAACAGAGAAGGTAAAATTTTGAGATGGTGGAAAAGATTTGTAGCTCAGGTGGATAATTTTGATGGAGTTTTGTTCTCTGAGCTGGATGGTTTGGTCGTAAAAAATATGGAACGCTTCACGATTTTGCGTGTCATCCTCGCGCAGGGGCCATGATGCTTTCCATATTTTTCACGACCAAACCATCCATCTGAGAGAACAAAACTCCATCAAAAAGAGAAAGTAAAAATCCATCATTTCATCTTTTGATTGGTCAGTCTATTAACACCAAAAATTGATGCACGCTCACACTCTAGAATCTAATATTCAAATCAAATCTTTGATATTTTCTGATACTTTTCTTTTATAAACCTAGCAACGAAGATATTAAGTCGCAGATACAAAATATTGAAAAGTTTATGAAAGACAATGTTCATTGTTCATCTTGACAAAGTTTGGTACTTCCTTTAGTCCGAAGTAATAGCATCTTGTGTACGGTTAAAATATCTGTAGTGTCAGTTACTATGTTAAGCACACACAGCTTATTCTAGCTTCCGTACAGTCCAATTTATTCATTCTTCCTAAACCACATTTTGACTTTGTCAATTATTTGCTTATCAACTTTAACTGTTTTTATATGAGCCTATGTGTGTGCACTTCTTATCCTACTCATCACATGTCTGTAACTTATTTTTTTGGCTATAAATATCGATTAACATTTGATTAAATCGAGTTCGTTCACACACCTTCACTGCGTGACATTTCGCTTCACCCTCTTCTCGTCGCATCGTCCAGATCAGTGAGTGTACAAAATATACGTATTCAAAAATCCATTCTCGTATTTGACTTATTTAATTCCGTTATTTACTAACGTAAGTTAAGTCGATGATTATGTACGAGGATTGACATGTATATCTCGATAACATTCAACCAGACGATCGACTTGGAGTCAGATACAGGGCCACTAAGTACCTCAATGATAAGGATTGGAACTGTACAACTGAACCACACACACTTATGGTTCACATAGACCAGCATTTCCCTCGATATTTTAAACACGAATAGGCAACAAGCGCAAAACATAACTAGCGGTTTTCTTGTGGATTGTTTCAAACCACTTAACATCAAAGAAATGATCTCTTATACAATCTTCATGAAAAAAGTTTTTACATTTTGACGTATTTCTTCAAAATAACTTCTTTGTTGACTTGTCACTTAATACCATTGTTAAGGCATGAAATAACAGAGATCAAAGTAGGGTACATTTAATTGATTATCTGTATATGTCTATGTTGTTCTGAGAAAGGTGAAAATACATCCGTCCAGAAATAAGAACCTAAGTAAGATAAGTTGGAAAAATGAGCTAATGAGTGTTCTTGTTAACATCAAGAAATTGTGACGACAGGCAGAAGTGAGCGGGAAAATTATTCAGTATGTGGTCTTGGTTTTAAATCTTGGTTAATAACTCATCATTCATTCAGTCACACTATACTGAATATTTTGTATTTAAATAACACTAAATTCTCCAATTTTTATATCCTTATACCCAGTCAGTTGACCAGTGGTTTTTGATTCATATATAGAACTGAGAATAAGTTTCGTGAACAAAGTGATCGGTTCGTTCACTATACATACGCAAGTATTTTGTCACAGATCGGGGGTAATTTATAAGGATTAAAACTGATATTCCCAAACTTTTTCGTAATACACCTACAGGGATTCCTATTTACTTATTTGTTGAACAGAGTAGATTTAAATTTATGCTTAGATGGCACTGTATTGAACAAGAACACGAGTCGGGCAATCGAATGTATGTACAGAATATCTTACTGAAATCTGAGAACCATACCGTAAATAGTTAATTTGCAAAATATCAATCAGTTGTCTGAAACTTGACTATTCTTTTACAAATATCAGTCCATCGTCTCAGATTTTAGTGTTTCTGCATTTTCATACCAATTGCTTACCGTTACCGTTCTTTCCTTCTCGATCTTCTACTGAAATACATTTTATTCCTGACCATCGTTACATACTACTCTGTGTGGATATAAGTAGCTCACGCCACAATACTACTAAACAGAAGTAGGTTTTTTGAGGATACTCTTAATAATACAATAGTTACATTCCACTTTGGTTTTCTTGAAAAATATAATTTTCTATTGGTGGTCAGTTAACTAACATACCTACACACGACAAATGGTAAAGGATAATCAATACAACAAACGAAACCGAATTTTGTAGGTATCATTACCAAGGTTTGATTTGATAATTTCGATTAAATTGAGCATTGGGTAGATTGTTATAAATAAATAAATAATATATTTGTAATATCCCAATGAGTAGAAAATTAGATTTTCTGACGTTTCGTGACTTAGTGTAAGTCACTTCTTCAGAGAATAAATAACCAAATTAAAATTAGTCCAAGTTTAAATAGTACAATTGTACTCATCGGGATATTACAAATATATTATTTTTATTTAGAAACCGAATTTTCTTCAAATAAAATATATTATTTAAAACAAGTAATGGTAGTAGTAGTAGTAGTAATAATAATAATAGTAATAGTAATAATATTAGTACACTGTGTGATTACATAAAACAAATGTAGATTAATTCACTGGAGAATTCAATAATGTAGAGATTTTTAGAATTGAATATGTTAATACAGATAGATTTGGCAAATACATTTACAAATACCCTGTTTCAACCGATGGATGTCTTTAGCGTTTGTTTGTTTTTTCAATACAAAACCAATAATAATAACAATAATAATAATAATAATGTTTAAATAAAACATAATCATCATACTTATGACAATGCGTGATTGAACACTGTGCGCGTATTATGGTTATGTAATAAGTTTAACTTGGAAATATAACTTTAAGTTTACTACTATTAAGAGATGATCAGAGTGAAATATCATCATTACATAATTGAATGTATATAGAGGACTAAAATTGAAATGATCTGTATAATTGGTTAGAGTTTTTGTTTTTAATGTATAGAGAGTTCATGTGTATATATCATGACTGTGAAGAACTGAGATGTCAACTGTCATAGGTACGATATATATATCTCATACAAGTAGTATACTTTGCAATCAATAAAAATAACATAGAATTACAATCATTAAAATATAAAATCATATAAATATGCAAAGAAAAAACAAAAACAAAACACCCAGCTGATAAGAAATGTTATACAGACTAAATGATCTAATCCTAAACAAAATGAAGATGATGCTTACAGATAAACAAACAAACAAACAAATTGTGATATGGTTTCTTTTTTTTAAAAAAATTATGTTTGCCTCCTCATTCATTTAAAAAGTTTGATCCAAAAAATGTTAGTTGACTAGACGAAAAAGAATTTATGTCACGCCTATTATGTAATGTCATCATTACACCTTATACATACATAAAATAAATCCCAAATCGAACCAACAATGTTTATCCATCATTCCTAATCACAAATAATTCCATCATTTTGTACAAACAACTAACAGTGACTATGTTTTGTTGTTCTCAAAGATTTGTTGAGAGGGGGGAATGGGAAGGGTACAATAATCATGTAACGATAAGAAAGATGGAAAAAGAAGAAGAATTTTAAATGAAATTACAAATATAATATTGTCTGTTATCAATGGTAACTATTATTATTGCTACTATGGTATGGTTTTTCCTAAAACAAGAAAGACACTTGGAGAATCAAAATAATATATTTTCTATCAGTGACAAATTCGTTTGTATATGTGGGATTTTCATCAATAGAGATGACCATCTTCTTTATTGTCTTTTCACCATATTCTTGTTGATTTTGTGTTGTTTTTTTTAATTGATGGTGGTACTATCGTAGAATTCTACATGGAGAAGTTTTTACCAGGTGTTTTGACAAGGATAAGTAAACTTTTTTAATAAAACCACAGAAACTACTGACAAACATATACTTGCACAGGAAAATTAAAAGGAGAGGGAGAGACAGAGAGACAAGTAGGTAAACAATATTCTTCCCCACTCCTCACATCAATAAAATAAATATATATAAGTTCTTTATTTAATAACAAGATAAATATATACATAGAATGATTTCTTTTAAAATAAATGATAAACATGAATGGAGAGTGAGAGAGAGAGAGCGAAAGAAAGAAACCTGTTAAATACCCTGTTTCCTATTATGGTTTATCGTTCTACTGTTATTACATTGTTTATGATTAAAAACTGAAATCGCATAAACAATCCATACGTACATATGGACAAATAGATGGAGTAATATACAGATACATAGAAATAGAGAGAGAGAGGAATATTATGTATTAACATGATTTGGATAAGATGATAATGCTGATGGTGTATTAGTGATAGTCATTTCATAATTTGAGGTATTAATTCCAGTTGATTGACCAAAACGTCTAATTGTATCACTGTTATTATTACTGCTACTGTTCGCTGTATTACTATTTAAATTGTAATTGTTAATTAATGCTGGTTGGGGACGAAACATTAATCTACCTTCAACCGGTTCAATTTTACTATTTATTCCAGAAGTTGAAGACTCCGGTGATGAGCTGAACATTGAATTTGATGCAAGGTTTGAAACATTCGAGTTGATAATATGCCCACTTTGTATAGGATAAATTAAGCCGTTCGGATAACAAGCTATACTATTACTATTGTTCGTTGTAGTTGCATTCATATTGCCCATAATAAATTCTGAATTATTTCCAGTTGTAACAGGTGATACATTTTGACCATACGTTGATAATGACCTAGCCTCAGGTACAGAATAAAATGGTGATGATACTGGTTGTTGACTACCGCCAATGGATTGAATTAAAACAGGATAACCTCCCGGTATCATTGGTACAGTACCGTGTAAATTAACTTGAAAATTTGGAGTTGATAATTGTGTATTAATCGGACCATTATTATTATTACAACTATTCATGGAATTGGTACCATTAACTGATGAATAACCTATTGATGTAGTACCTAATGCTGTACCGGTTGGAGATGTTCTCAAACGATTATCACTGGTGATTGTAGTATGACCATTTATACCACCATTACGACATACACCAATTGAACTACCGCTTGCCACTGAAGATGATTTAATTTGTGATTGTTGTACAGCATTAAAATAATTACGCTGATGTCGAACATTAGATGCACGTCGATTATGAGCTGTACGTCGACTGATCAAACAGTATGTTACTACACACAAACATATGAAAAATATAGTGGTCGGTATAGCAATGTATAAAGTTAACCGATGTGTTCCACTACTTCCAGTCAATTTATGACCTTGAACTAAGGATCCGCCTAAAATGATAAATAATTACAAAAACTAAATTAGGACGTAAACAACAGTGTAGAATTAAACACATATCAATAAGTCATTTAAATTAAAGTGAATAATGAATAACATCATCCCAGAATGATAACGTCCGTTGAAAAACTACTCGAAACTGAGAAGCGCTTATAAAAGATTTTGTCTTAGACTCTTCAGGCGCTTCAATAACCGAACTGATAACAAACTCTTTAATGGACCTAAAAACATTTGGATTTCATAATGAGTCCATTGTATGATTCAGTCAGAGTTAAAATTCCCACACCTTTGTAAACAACACAGTCAGTTCCTTAGCCAGAAAGTCACCACCATCTTTAAAAAGAGCCGGAGGTAAGTCATCTTAGCCAGGTGATTTGTAGCGCTTTAAGAGTTGGAGTTCCTTGCAGACTTCCGCCTCATTTGGTGGATCAGTCGTCACCGGCCATGGAGGGCAGGACAGTCCGACCGATATTGCCGGAGCAGCAGGCCATTTGAACTGCCCTTCGAAAAATTCTGCCCATCGTCCAAGACTTCGATGGATGATAGTGATTAGCATCCCGTCATCCTCACAGATTGTTTCGCTCACACCAGACTTCTTGCTGCCAGTGGCTCGGATGAGTTGGAAGAGCTTCCGATAGTTACCAGATGCAACTGCTGCTTCCAGCTCATTAGCACGCTTCGACCACCAGGCTTCTCGGTCCTTACGCAAGCTTTGCCCAATTTCCGTACGTAACATCCTTCGTTTGTGGTCAAACTCACGGTCACCCGGAGTAGACCGATGGGCGTCGATCAGTTGTAAGGAGCCTAAAGAAACCCAGCGCTTATAAGCAGGATGTTTCTCGAGGCTGCAGGCGACTTCACTCACCATTTTGATGGAGTCATGAGGTTGCAACCAATGCTCATCTATACTTTACGGTGGAATGGTAGCTAGCCTAGAAGCTAGCTCGGTTCGATACTTACTAGCAACAGAAGTTGCAACCAACTTGCTGACACCAATCCTTTGGTGGTGGTCACTTCGTTGGCCACTGAAAAGTAAGGTAAGATTGGCGCAGACCAAGGCATGATCAGTGTCCAGATAGGTACTCCAAAAGGAGCGGCAGTCTTGTACACAACCACGCCAGCGGTAGCTGATCGCGATGTGATCAATCTGAGTCCAGGCTTGAGATGAAGAGGGAGGACGCCAGCTGGCACATCGGCGATGACTGTGCCGAAAGTTAGTGCTGGCCAGGAACAGATTGTGGTCTGTGCATAGTTGCAGTAGACGGTCCCCGTAATCTGACCTACGACCAACGAGTCCCCATCGGCCACCTAAACGACTCTCTTCTGTGCCTAGACGCCCGACCTGAGCATTCAAGTCTCCGGCTAGTACTACAATATTTTTCGAACGTACTTTCTGTAGAAGAACAGTTAACTGGTGGTAGAATTCATCCTTGATTGCATCCGGGCTGCAATCTGTCGGGGCATAGACGGGGATGGCGAAAAGACATCGTTTCTCACGCCGATTTCTTCTCACTTTGATGGAACTTTCCAATCTAACAGCACATAACCGACTGTTAATGGGGATCGAATCGATTAGTGCTGCCTCAGCTCTAGCGCCTAGTGCGACACCAACGCCAGCAAGACCGGACGAAGATGCCACATGGTCCCCTGATAAGCGCACGTAAAACAATCTTTTTGAAGCGGCAGATGGAGAGCGAATTTGTAGTACTTCACTGCAGTCTTGAATACGAGTCTCGGATAGACAACAAAAATCGATATTAAGACTTTCCAAAGACATAGCCAGCCCTATCTGTTGTCCGACCTGCATAAATGTGCGAACGCTGAAGGCAGTCTGTTTGAATGGTGCACGTGGTTTTAGAAAAACTGCTTCAGTATTCGTATTTGGTCGTAGCATACAATTTTCAACCAGGCAGTGACTCGAAAACGATTAGACAGAACCGAGTTTCCACCATAGGTGAGCTGCTGTATAAGTCGAAAGAATAAGTATAGACAGGGTAGGAATATAAGAGAGTGAATAATGACGTAGCAAATAATAATAATAATAATAATAATAATAATAATAATAATAATAATAATAATAATAATAATAATGTGAATTGTTTGACTGTAAATCGAAGCGAGAATAGAGTTTCCAGTGGATACCATCATTTTGATTATATTTGTGTGTAGGATGTGATACTGACCGGGTGTCAGAACCGGAGCAGGTAGTCTTGCTAGGGGGCCACACCCGGAGCCTTCGACCTAAAAGTCTAGCCCATAAGGCAGTGGATAATCGTAAGGAAATGCAGTCCCATGGTAGGCGGTGGCCAGCGATTGGTTCATGCACCATTTGTTTCCTTAGGATACTGGAGCCCATGTGCACCATTGGTTTGGGATCCGGTTAAAGCGCTGAACATTCGCTTTTCGTCCTCCCATTTTCGTAAACAACACCCTCGCCAGGAGAAGGCAGTGGGTAGGACTGTATACGCGTGGCCGTGTGAGGGCATTTCGAGAGGGAGGGTGGGCCCACCCCACTCTCGACTATACCAGGGCATTTGGGGGGCGTAACTACGATACTTTCATATCATTCAGATGGTTTCTAAAACCGTTTAATTTGGGATTATACAGCCTAAATGAACATATAACTCATTGATTTGACAGTATTGTGTTCAATGTTTGCAAGTTGTGAATGTTTTATTTTTATTTTTAATTTCCAAATGATTCTCTCTAATTCAAATTATTTCAAGTTTTCAAGATATCACCTCTAAAAGGTGTTTGCTTTCTTTAACATCTTCCCTAAGATGTAATCGCATTCACTTTTAATTAACAATAAAAACGTATTAGTGTATCTGGAATCATTTGTTTATGCCTCAGCAACTAGATTTATCATCGCCAGCATACATAACAGTAACAACAACGAATCAAATAACCTGCATTTAATTAAAATAATATCCCATTTCATCAAGTATTCTTTCTTGATAATACTGGTTGTCTTTTTTCGAAAAAATTGAAGTGGTATTCATTTAGACTGTCATACACCATTTCATTAATGAGTCAGAAGTTGTGTATAAATATGGGTGTGAGAGACAGATGTGACTAAGGGGAAAACGTAAGAAAAACTGGAGCCGAAAGAGTAGAGTTTAGTAATGACAACCAAGCCCTACTTTAATTACTGATACACAAGTATTCATACGCTTTTGTATGTATGTGCACAAATGAAATCCTGGAGGACACTTGAAACTGAATATTATTATCGCAAAGTGAAATTAAATGTATTGGTCAAACAGACAAACAACAAAACAAAACATAATGTATGTCAATCAAGACAACAATGTGTTGTTGTTATTATTCGAGTGTAGACAGATGGTTATGCTTCCACTTGAACACGCATACACACAGTAAAACACAGGATGATGTCAGGAGACACAGACAATTCGTAGCATTATGAACAATTAGCTGTCTGATTAACAAAACAAACGTTTAGAATTACTAAAACTACAAATAATACTACCCTCTCAACCTACCTACCAGTAATATAATTAGACAGACATCAAATAGGTAGTTTACCATTAATTAAGAATACAAAACGGTGTATACATTAACGTATATATGTGTGCATATATGTAGTAGTAGAAGCAAAAAACACGAGAAGTGAAAGGGCAATTCATAGTTCACAATAGAACAAGACACCGAGAACATTAAAAATCTAATCGAGAGATAGGACCGAACGGCCGTCCAGTACTTCCAGGTTTTCCATGGTGGTCTAGCACCAATCGACTCATGATCTCAACTAAATTACCCTTTATCAATACCAAAATGAAGCCAGTCAATTTTGGTGCATAATTGAACTATCTATTCAGGCTCTCGTCAGATTTCAGTGCTATTAGTTCTGTAGATAATAATTTCCCATCTTTATGTGATTAAATCGTTTAGGGTTCTTAAAAACGTTTTAAAAAAATCACTATTTAGAGGTCGAACCCGGAGATAACATTGCTAAGCAGATTCCACTAGGACCGTTTCTCTGTTCACAAATGGGAAATGAGTGTGGTTCAGTTCCTCAAATCTAATTTCCCAATATTTTAATATCATATCCTATTCTTCTAAAATAATTTAAAAATTTCATACTTCTGGCTATTTTACAAATATTTCTAAATGATCTCCCTGGCTCCCAAATGCCCTGGTACGGTTGAGAGTGGGGAAAGTCCGCTCTCCTTCTCAAAATGCTCTCATATGGCCACGTGTATATAGCCTCTGCCAGGGAAGTCCTACTCACTGCCTTCTCGTGGCGGAGGTGTTGTTTACGAAAATGAGGGGACAAAAAGCGAATGTTCAGCGCTTTAACCGGGTTGGTGGACACGGAGAGTCCGCCTAGGAAAGTTGGGAAACCCCAATTCAAAACCAATGGTGCACGTGGGCTCCAGTATCCTAAGGAAACAAATGGTGCATGAACCAATCGCTGGCCACCGCCTACCATGGGACTGCATTTCCTCACGATTATCCACTGCCTTGTGGGTTAGACTTTTAGGTCGAAGGCTCCGGGTGTGGCCCCCTAGCAAGACTACCTGCTTCGGTTTGGGCACCCGGTCAGTATCATAGCCCTCACACAAATCGAATGATTTATGAGGCGCATATCTATTTGGTTGCCCAGGACAGGGTTGGATGAAGAATGCTGGTGAGCGGCCCGTGCTCCTTCACGAGAAGTAACAGGCGTAAGTAAGTAAGTATATCCATTTGGTGCCTCACTGTACTAATATCTACGTGTTCAAATAAATAAATAATGAAATGGTCTCGTCAACTTGGTGGAATTTGATGGTAGGCTAGATTCACCCTACAGACTATAGTTTGCCTACCTCCATTTTAAAGTCAAGCTCACCAACAGTATAATCAGCGAAAATCAACCTTCTTTTTACGTGTACATAAATAATGTGAATAAATTGTTTAAATAATTTGTCAATCATTTAGATCTATTGTAATTTATGCAAACTGTTATCAATAATTAAGACATAGAATATGGAAATTCTTAAGAATAAAACCAAAAAATAATAAAACTATTACTAATCTTAGTAAGATAGGTAAGAAGAATAAGCAGAGAAAACAAGCTACATTCACCAGGTAAATTACATTGATGAGGACCATAAATGTACAGTTAACCGCAAAAGGAAAAAGACGGTGATACTTGATGAAGACAGCATCATATAAAAATATGCTTAAAGTTAGGAATATAGACCACTGTTGCCAGCCAAGTGGTCTAAAAGTAGTTTGTTTACTGAGAAACAAGAAAATTCTAGGTTCAGTCCTATGTAGGTTTGTGAGTGTTCGTCGATGAAGAATTTCAAACTAGTTCTATCAAGTGCTGTTTCGTACTCAATAGTTCTTCCGTGATGCAAACTGCTCTTTAGAATTTTCGTACACGTAATTTCTGTGAATAGTCTATAAATTGCTTACTTGATGCATTCAATTATTTTTACACTGAGTAATTTCGTGCACATTACGTATCCTTTATAATACAGTATTATAAGATCAGAAAGGTTAAATAATAAGTTTTTAGAACAATCTCTTCTAATCTTTAATATTTGCCTATGTTTATGGTGTGCCCCCCCTTGTGTTTGTCTGTGATTTTAGGTTTATATACGTGGGGTACTGTAACATACGGGATCATTTTACATCTGTACAGGGTAACAAGTAATCCTTTTCGTGTTTGTTTATTAATGTTGAAATAGAAGTTTTCTATCCATAGATGAAGTATATTCTCTCTTACAAATGATCAGGCTTTCTTACTGTGACACTTTTAGTCAGCTATATTAGTTAAAACTCCTGTACGCTGAGGTCTTTTCATCCAAGACATGCTGAATGGAGAATGGTGAAACTAAGATCAGTTAACTTAAAGTTGAAAGATGAAGTCGTACTAAGGTGTTTTCTATTGATAACGAATATGAAAATTCGATTGTACCAAAAGTTCATATATCTTTGCTCCACAGATTTTTAGTGCTGACAGAGTTGAAAAACGTATAGAGTTAAAACTAGCAAACTGGATGTAAACATGATTCCCCTGAAGTATGTAATCATTCTTTGATCTTGACCATCATTACTGATACAGATTCTTCATGTTCTTTAGTAAGAAACGCTCCCTTATAAAGTGAAAAATCTGGAATTACCAACTATCGGGACATCTTCAGAAACATTCAAAAATCTACTTTAAGTAAGTTTTTGTAATATACGTTTACGTAATGCTTAATATAATGGGAGTTATTCTGAATTACATAGAAGTTTAGAAAGAAACTCTATCAAATAGAAAAATGAGATTTAAAAATCAAACCTACCAACTACAGATATTTGAACAAATTTATGATCATCTCGTCCAGCTTCAGTTAATACAGAACATACATACCGTCCAGAATCTGATTGACTAGCTTGTCTTAATAGAAGTTGACTACTTTGACTCGATGAAACCTCAGTAGCTACAGCACCCGAAGGTAGTGCTGCTGCCACTGATGATGACGACGACGACGATGATGATGATAATGCAGAAGAAGATGAAGATGAAGGTCTCAGGGCTGATAGTTTAGGTGAAAACAAAGTGTCTGATGGCATGTTTGAATTATAATTTAAAGCTAATGAAGTTGGTACACTTGGAAGAACAACAAATGTCCCACCAGCCCATTGAATAACTTCTCTTCCTTCGGCTTCATAAGCTAAACGTTCATTAATATCTATACTTTTACCCCACTAAAAATGTTTATAGAAAAAGATATAGATAATGAATAATTAATAATTATGATGTACATATAAATGATTAGCATATTTCAACGATGGTCAAATGTATACCGTACAACTGTGAGTTTACATATTGACGATATTTAAATACCAATACCATATCAACACTATTCACTTATAGGTTAGGCTACTGAGTAAAAAGTTTAAAGGTGATATAAAATATTTTATGTAAAGGGTCCAAATAAAATAAACGAGGCATATATTTGTCATAGTCAGAAATTAAATATCTGGGATTATAATTAGAATATACTAGGAGTTGAGAAGATTATTCCGGTGGCATTTGAAGATCCCACATTCCATCCCCAAATGTGGTCATGTCTATTCACTTGTGAAAATAGAATGAAACCATTGTTTACTCAACCCTGACATAAAATAACTAACTAAACCATGATGAAAGTTAACTTGATATGGAATGTTGACTATGGATGTCAAAAACTTCATATTGGTCATACTAAAATATAATGCCAAATAAGACTACAATTAAATATTTTTTCTGAGATATTTAAAGAAAGAACTATTTTGTGGGTAAGACATCACTACTTAAAAACATTTGAAGATGGGGGAGCTTCAACAATTCGTTTTTTTAACAAACTGAGGAGTCCCACAATAGGATGAAACGGCTGTCCCGTGCTTCCAGGTTTTCCATGGTGGTCTAGCTTCATTTGACCCATGATCTCAACTATTGAAACTATTTCGTTATAGTTTAAGTTTTTCTTAGCTTACAAGTTAATACTATCACTTCTTACCTGGATCTTTATTGAGAAAAAAAGAAAAAGAATCTTCATAAATTTCTACATTTATTATTTAGTTTTCAACCATGATGTAATTGAATATCATATTAAATTAATCAACAGCAGATTAGATTGACTCGTGATTTCAACTGTGAGAATCACCAATTACTTTTCTCATAGCTATGAGCATTAAGCAATTGTATGCAATTATAAATGGGCACTTTGTTACGTTATTCAACTTTTAAGAATACACAATCTATCAATTGATGGTATTGAACATATTCCTTGAAGATTAAGCTATTTTAACGTGAACAAGAGATATTCAAACTTATCCAGTAGATTTCTGTTACATAATATATCATTTCTGATGAATTATTACTTGTGTTGGATCAGTAAGCTGTAGAGTTAATCTGTATTCATATCTTCTTGTCAATGTCTAATGTTTGAGGGAAATATAAGTCATCTCAAGGTTACAAACACGTACACACTCACTTAGATGATAAGTTTCATTAGGTGAGACTATTTACTTCTTCTGAATAACTAAATTAATCATAAACAGAGTTATAGGTTATCTCAAGGTTGTTTATCGTGTCCGTTTTCTTATCTTTACTACTCATGTCCTCCATTTCATTACAATCAATATAAGCTCAAATTTAAATGCATATATTGTTTGAATGATTATTTATTTATTTATAATAAATACCACAAAAACACTTATTAATTTTGTATTGCTTTTCCACTCTGGTGGAACCAGTTTTTACTAACTTGGACCAAGTGGTATCGTGTAATCAGAATACTGGTAACATAATGAATATATAATGAATATATATATATATAAAGTATTAGCATAAATTGTCAATCAAAACTTATTTGTTTATACATTAATTTTATTATTGTTATTGTTAAATATTATCATCAAGGTGTTACCGTGGTAACAACAATGGCCCATTTTAAAACCAAGTATTCACATTAATCCAAAATTCCAGAATGAAAACACCAACCAATTAATACCAAGAATGTCATTTATAATGAGATTTAAGTATAGTAAGTAATTAAATGAGTGAGTTAATTAATTATCAGTTGGCCATTAGATTCTATTAAACTTAACCATAAAACTAAACATAATTTTAGTCGTACAACGTGATATTGTACAGTTTGTAAATGTCTTTACCCCATCGAATCATGACGATGTAGTATTCAGACGTTTTCAATTCCAAGATTTCCCTGGTCTTGTAAACTATATTATGAAAAACACCACATTTAATCAGAGTTGTCAACATTATAATCCGAAAATAGTTTTCACCAAAGACTGACATGAGCTACATATTCATAGAAAGCCAGGGTGTACTGAAAACCTATTTCTTCCTCGTTTAGGACTCTCCTCATTAGTGCATATAGAGTGACTCATACATGAATGTACCTACGACATATATATCTCGAGGAGAGTAATAACAGCTTAGGAACATTGGGAACTAGAATCTACTACTTCACAAATCCAGCTCCAGTCATTTCGTGTCATAGAGTAATCTCCGAATTTCCACCAAAACATTAAAAAATAACTTGCTTATCTAGAAGCCTGAACGTCCCAGATTCGTTTCTTGATGTTGTCAATGTAAACTGATCAGGAGCTGCAAATTAAAATGGATCGGCTATCCAGTACCAACTGCTTTTTCAATGGCTTCCCAAGTAATGTCGATTCGTGACAAAAACTCTCTGCCAATTGAATTTATCTTTATAAAACACTCAACCAAACAATTATCTTCTGTAGTTTATGCGGTTATTTCTAAAAATCTTCCGTTTAACAAATACATTTATTGAGTATACACAGAGAAAAAAGGAGAACATAAGAACATAACTTACTCTGATTGTACTTGATCGATGTTCTTCGGGATTGACTTGACAGTGAAATATCGCATCTCGACCGGCTTCAACTGTTTCATTGATAATATGAGGTCCTTCAATTATTGACCCATCGATCCGTGCTATTTGCATATAAATTTAATCAAGAGAAATAGAGAAATTAAAGAGAATGAATACTTAACATATCGTTATTTCTATAAGTGAACGAGAATAGCATATAATAAGAGATACAGTTCACTTAAATATACAACGAAGAGGTACTTTTCTCACCTAATGGAGTTCCTTCAACTTTTATGATGTGTACAAAAATATACAATAAGATCGCTAATAGCTTTTATTCTGAACAATATTTGATAGCATCTCAAGCCATCAGATCGGACTACCTCTAGGGCTCCAGTCAGAGAGTCGTGATGGACGTTTTTCTCATAAAGCTATTTTACATACCACGGTACCGTGTCATATACTGATTATCTCCCTTCCGCCTAATCCAAGCATCAGCAAATAATAATCAATATGAAAGCAGTTGGAATGGTATTCATAAAACAAGCACAACTCACAGAAACCAGGGTTTCATGATGGTTAATTTTAGTTAGATTTTATACCTTGCTGTCTAAATTGACATAAGTAGTGTAAAGTTTGAGCATTTAATCCAGAGGCTATAAATTGAACAGTGCAGATCTGTTACTCTTGAAGATGTATGGTGTCGTATCGAATTAGACACTGTAGTTCTTTAGTTATTATTCAAGTGTTAAGATAATTTGATTGATAAATAATATATTAGTTCTAGTAGATAACAACAACAAATGCAGATATCTAACTCATTGTTACAATAGCAGAAAAATATAGTGAATATTAAGCATCAAAAATTCATTCATCAGATTACTGGAATGCTATTCTTCGTGTGTGTGCTTTAACATCACTTGACGCTAAGAAAGTGTTTATTTAAACTTACTACTGACAAAGAAAGTTGTTTTAATGATGGTAAATAGGAGTATGCTCAAGATCTTGATAAACTGTTAATGTATTTCGTTTTTATTCCTTACAGTCTTAAATATTACATAATCAGTGATCAAATTACTAAATGTACAAGTAAAAATAATTAAGTAGTTGACTTGGGATAACTGAACTGAACACAACAGTTATCCTACCAATCTAATCATAGTTTACCTAGATATCATACAGTTGATTTATTCATGAAACGATATTGAACATTAGGTTCGGGTTTGATAAATCTCAATTATTCTGTTTAGAAGTTTATAATAGATGTTATTTGTCTTAGTGTGTTTATTTTTTATGTATTTGTGCAGAAGGATTACGCCATGTTTCGAGGAGAATTGAAACTTTTCAATAAGATAGATTGTAAATCGTTTGACTTTCTTGTAAATGTGAGTGTGAATAGGGATTTTAGTCAGTCACAACCAACATACGGTCTGGAACGTATGTGGATCGGGTGACGTTGATATTACCACAGTAGCATGGTGAGATGAAAACAACAAGATGTGTAGTGAAGAAATAGAAATAGTGTAATCACAATCACAATGAAAAAAGATATATTAAAAATGTAATTTGTGACGACAACGAAAACGTGTTCATGAAGGAATAACGGGGTTTAAGATTTTGAATAAGACAACGAGTGAATGGATGTGAACGGTTGTGGAGCCATGTCTAACAATTAACTGAGTAGAGTTGTCGCTTATAGCTTAACTATGCGATTTACATCCACAGATATGGTTCAGACCATCGGTCAGCAACTTCATGGATTGATGCCACAACTTGTTTTGGCTGTCTCTAGTTTCCCTCTAACCTCTCATTGCTCATCAGGTTAGGCTGTTGTTAGACTTACGTCATGTATTTTCCACCCATCTCAGTCAGTAAACATTTACAAACTCATTAAAATTTCGTAAACGACTAGCAATTGTTATTTTTAATGAAAGAGAAATTAAACCAGTTCCACTGATAATAATGCACTTTTAATCAGATTGTTGTCCACTTACATAGTATCATATTTAGCCAAAATGACTTAGTTTAATTTATAATTCTACTCATTTGAATAGGTTGTTTTCAGAATTATTTCATATGCTTTGAGAGTTATTTTTACTATGAACTGATGTTAGTTAGCCAAAGAATCAGAGAAAGTATGCGAATTTAACCAAATCAGAACTATGAAAGTTAACAAACAATATAAATGGATGAAGATCACACGATATATAAACAGCCTAGGTTTCAACAATTGTAGGCCATTAAGTGAGTAGTGATGAGAAAATAGCTTCAAAATAAGTTATTATACGTACATAGACAAGGACTCGACGCATAACTAAGAATAAAAGTTAATAACTTCATGAAAAAATGTTATGTTTCGTTCCCAATTCTTTTGCTATTTTTCGTGTATCATCTTACCGTAACTAATGTTAAATTATTTATCAAATGATTGTTGTGTAAGCGTATTGAATGTTTCAGCCAATTAAGCCTTATGAATATTCAGAGTTTTTTTCTCTAAATCAAATAATCTTCTCAAAACCTCAATACTGACCACTAAATTGTACACGAGTAATGCTTCAAATACATTGGCTATCAAATACCGACTCTCTATTCACCTTCTAAACCATTGTTAGCCACAGGAATCGTGGAACGAAATCTAATCACAGTTTGATAAGGTTTTCCTTATCGTCGCTACAACATATAGACTGGAAAAGATTGGTAATACGTAAAAATAGCGAGCTTTTTTGTTAGTAGTATACGTATAATTCATTAAAAATACTTTTACTAACTTGAATAAATAAATAATATTAAGTGAAATTAGTATTATCTAAAGTGAAATCACAGTTTTTTGTCATTTTAATCTTAGACGAAGAACATACCAAAAAATGATGTTACATTTTACTATTCTGACAAGTTTGACAAGTTTATAATTGTAAATAAAACTAGTATTTTAATCATCCACTCATCTATCCACCATACACCATTTTGTACATCTTTCTTATACATTAACGCTTACTATTCTTTTTTCTACAATGACTTACAACTATCATCAAATCATCATCATCATCATCACTCCACAACACCTACTCCTCTACATTTATTTAATATTGTTGTTGTGTAAAGTGGAATGAAAATGTAATCTTAAAGTGAAAAGAGAATCATTTCATTAAAATATCTCAAATCATGAATGTAATAATCATAATTATACTACTAAGTAGGATTTTTGGCACGATTTAGGCGTTATGTTATGTTATTCAATTGATGAAGTAAACCTATTTCATTCATTTCTCTAAATAACTTGTAATAAAAGTGATAAGGTCATCATGTCGGGCATTAGTAAACAATTTATGACATAATATGACATGATATGTGCATATATACATATACAAGCACACGACAGTGTAGAATTTTGCACAAATGCATGAACACATATGGATTCACCTTTAAATTTGTATTTGAACAGATGTAATCTGCAACAACAAAAAATGCATTTCTTTTCAAAAAGGATAGAGAACTTGTCAAATTTTCTGAGAACATTCTGTAAACATTTTAATACATCCAAATTTAGTATTATATAAATACACCCAATTACTACGTTTTAGGCAAAACAACAATAACACAATGTATTGGAAGTGTGAAAGAATAAGGTAAATTCACATGTTAGATAGCAAAAAGGGTGTTCCTTCAAAATCAATGTAAGTTTGACAGTAAAATACAAAAAGAAAAAATAGATTGGGATTATGTTGGATAACAGAAAACGGATGAATAAGATGCAAATGAAAAAAAAAAGAATATTTTATATGCATACATTGATACGAGGGTGATTCTTTGGTGAACTTGTTTTTACAGCCGTTAAGATTCATCAATGTCAAACAGAGAAATACGTGTTAAACAAACAAGTACACTTAGATTGGGATACTATTACACGACTGCATTATATATATAATAGGAAATCAAAAGGCCCATGTATTTATGCAGGCAAATGTGTACGCCTAAGAGATTATCAAAACACGTGCTAATGAAAC
This sequence comes from Schistosoma haematobium, assembly GCF_000699445.3. Classification (NCBI taxonomy): domain Eukaryota; kingdom Metazoa; phylum Platyhelminthes; class Trematoda; order Strigeidida; family Schistosomatidae; genus Schistosoma; species Schistosoma haematobium. The sequence continues at coordinate 40,896,324 of NC_067199.1, forward strand.
AAACACAAGAAATGTTTACTGATAATAACCAACTAGATGTTTGTTTATTCTGCTACTATTACTATCATTATCATTATTTACGACATCAATAAGATGATCAAGTTTGATAACTATGACAAATTCAAGTCAAAATGTCAGAAAAGTTGAATGATCAATATCTGTAAACTTCGATGTCTCTCTCTCCCTTCATATTTGTATGTTTTAGACATAAAATAACAGGATAAACTGTAAAAATGTAATCTTTTTAAGATTGTATCATGTCATCTTGATCCTCAAACATTCCTTTCCCCTTTTAGTCTAACTTTCAATGTTTAGGAATACAGTATCAACACAGCCACTGCAATCATTCAAATTACTGACTGATAGGAAGGGGAGTTACTTAATGTGGGGTATCGGTTGTGTAATTTATGACTTTTTCTCATTTCTTTCTACAACTATGAGAATCCAAATTTTAAGAGGGGATACTGGAAATGTTAAGACACCGATACTATCACATAACTGAGATATTTCCTTGAAAAAACTTGGACTAGACTGCCAGGCGAAACGTTGGATTTAATTCAAATTTATTCGCTAAGATTTTACAAATACTTTCTTCCTCTTTAATGTTTCACATTAACTCGGCGCGCAAATACTGTGAAACAATTCGACCAAATTTAGACGAAAGTTCTCATTTATTTACTTTATTATTACTTCAGCATATCAACACTAGAATTAATCTCGCCCGTTGAAAAAAGAAACCCAATTCATTTCTCAGAACTAAGATTGATGATATTTAGATTTTAGAAAAAGAATGTAAATAGGAGGGCAGAAAGAAAAATTAAATTTTCTTACTATCCCCTTAACAATCACGCAACCGTAAATATAACTACAGATTATATATGTTTACCTGTCTTAGTAATGTCAAACAGCTGTCAAAAATAGGTTCTATAATGAACTTTTCTTACTCTCATATTCCGACTAAACGATCGATTATCTATTCGCTCACTTGATAACCCGCTTCTCCACAAAGTATTCACTTGATGTTTAGTATACATTAACATTAACATTAATGTTGTTATAATATAAGAAGCGATAATATTAGTGGCATTCATTTAAGCACAAAACTGATATGGCTGCTATTCGGAGAATAATATTTCCTTTCATACTTGCACGCAATATATTTTATTTAGATTGGCAAACTGTGCACGCATACATACCTCCATAACGCATACACGTACGTGTAGAGTATCAAGTATAATGGACACATCACACGCACACAAAACATTGACGTGTACTAAGTAAACATAACTATTTACCATTATTATTTTCTACTGAAACCATCAAAATCTAATGACATAAAGGAATAATAATTATAAACATTTGGGCAGAAATATTTAGAGGAGAAATCAACTAGCAAAGGTCATTTCATATTGTTATTAGTTAGTTCTATGTAGTGGGGATATTACAGATATTTTTCTATATTATGACAGACAAGTATGACAAGCATGACAGACATTCTTTTCCTGGTTAGAATATATATAAATATACAAAATGGCATGATGTTGATGAAACTATGACAGTAGCAAACATTGCATAGGGTGTATATATATATGATTTCCGTTAACAGCATTATTTATTAAATGGTAGAATATTCCAAGACAGTTTTTTCATCAAATACTCTAGAGAACTATCAGAAACCAAACGGTTATTTCGGTCATTTTTTAAATTCACAGTGGTAGACTAAGTCATATTAAATAACTATCTTAACAAATCATCTAAGTATTTAACCTAGCGATCACTTGTAACTCACTTTGGGGTGAATTCTTGAATTCCTAAAGAAAAGCGGTAACTTGTAGTGACTCAGTGGGGTAGTTAGGAGCGCTAACCGTTAAACTTTGACTTAATAGCTTAAATGTACTGAGCTCATTGAGAGGCTTGAACGTCGTAACTTAATCATATGTGTGGTCGGGGATGATCACCATCGGTAAGTCGTAAACTAGGATAAAAAGGCCTCCAAGTGCTGTATACTTTTTTTAGTTATGCAACTTATATCAGTCCGCGATAAAAACTATCTCTGAAATGAAATTTCTTACAAATCACTCATCTAAATATGGCCAAATAGTCGAGTAGTAAGCAGTGTTTTATTATCTAGTTATCATTGATGAGAACCTTATTCGGTACTTTCGTAATATCGAGTTACTTATTTTAGTGTCTAAAATGCAGACTAAATCGTTAGTTCTTAGTGAGTAATAATAAACAATCAGCATTATATCGATTAATAACCAATAACTTATTCACATAAACATCTCGGTTTTCCCGAGATATGTCACAGTTATATGTTGATGACTGGGACAATAGGTTGGAATATCTGAAGAAGTTGCAGGTCCGTCGAGATACACCTTGTGAATATGCACCAACTAACACGATAAAGTAACTCCGCCTGGAATCACTCCGGGGGCTACTGCCGGTCCCAAGCCCGAATAAAGGAGGAGGGTTGGGCATGAGGTTAGCGACCCCATCCCGTAGAAAACTAACTCGCTAAAAAAACGCTAACCAGAAAATTAAACACGATAAAGTAAGCTAAGGACTTTCTGCCAAAACGGGTACTGATCATGGGTTGACAATATGGATAGCAGATTCACCATGCATTTAGGCATTGAGTTATAATGTTACAAAAATAGAAAACTTGAACCGGTGAGAGTTGATTATTGCAACCAATAAATTACACAACACTTGCTTCTGTTATTATTATTTCTACGCAATTTTAGTAAATTTAATCAGTGGTCATTTGTTTACATCTGTTTGTCATACCAATCCATTTTGGTGGTATGACTTCATTAATTAATAGTTGTATTATTTGATAATGTCTAAGTTTAATCGTTAGACGATTATATAAATAGACGTAATTCATAAAAATCTTGTAATTCTACAATTTAGAAGTGATGCATTAGTGTGTGTGAGAGAGAGAAAGAGTGGTAGCGAGACAAATAGTATGATAAAACCAAAAGCATAGTAAATTACGTATTAAATCAACTAACATCTTGCATGGATTAATATTTGTCAGATTTAAGATTGAATTTAACAGTCAACACACGCTACTTCACACATCCACATATACGCACTCGCAACAACACACATACAAACTATGTCAAGTGAAATACAAGAAAAACAGAAATGTCTCCAAGATATCATCTCAAAAATTACCCTGTCAGTAAAACATTATGGATAGAAATAAGTAATAAAAGAGACTTGGAGAGAGTGTGTGTGGGGGAAATAGTGAGATGAATAATGTATATGAAAAACGACTTGGGGAAAGCCTTGTTTGTTAGCGCCAAGTGTTCTAAATATATCAACAAGAATGAAAAAAGATTACCAAAAAAGAATTGTTTTGTTGATCAACTAACTAATGAATGTTATATCTAAGTAAGATAAGTAATTGCATGTAGATGAATATAAATATCACTCACATGATACATTGACAGACACACAGTTTGTAGGCTACTATTAGGAGAATTTCATTTTCCTTAAGAAATAACTATTTTCTCTATCACACCCTTTTCCTGTCATCGACACATAATCATCATTTGAAATTTATCTAATTTTATTTATTTCGATTGTACTGCATATGCACTGTCATTCTTATGTCAAAACGTCAACGAGTTTTCAAAAACGAAAGAACATTAAAAAGAGGAAAGAAGCTGTCACTTTTTTCGTATATATATATATGTATATGCATATGTGTTGTGTATATGCTTCTTGCTCATTGTTTCTTCATGATTTCATTTGATAATCAACAAATTTTTCTACTGTTGAAATCACGAACTGATTTTAACTAGACAACCATTGAAAATTTTGGTCGTGATTTCCACAGTGAAAATACTATAATCTTCATAATTTTTTTTAAGTTAAAAAATAACCCAGTTCCTGTTTTATAATGTTTAACCATTTTTAAATTGTTCCTTCTGAGTACAATTTTGTAAGTGTACACTACTAAACAGTTTTAAACTAAAGTGAGAAATACATGTTCAGCTAAGTGTATCTGATAATAATAATTGATTTTGATAACTAATTGGGATTTATTTAAAGTTCGATAATTAAAAATAGACGAAATATGCATATTGATATATAAAATAAGAAAGATTGTGAACGGTACTGGGTTCGAGTCCCGGAGTAAACATTAACTGTGGGGTGCAGGTATATCCAGCTGACGAGTCCTAAATAGGACGAAACGCGCGTCCTGCATACTACTACTAGACAACATCAATCTTTGCTTAGAATATCTGTGATTTTAGGCAATATCGAGGCAATCCGTACACCATGCATATATACCAATAAGAGATTGATCAATTGCAGTCATAAACATCAATGAGAAGGTTCAAGTAGCCGATACAAAAATGAATAAGAAAAATTGGTTCATTGAAAAATGTTTTCTTTTCGGTTAATTCATTTATCAAAACTATGCCATTGTAAATATACACTTGTTTTTCAAAATAATAAGTATATGAAACAATAATAATGATAATTAAATTGTGTTAATTTAAAAGATTGTATATAATAAATAGTTAATAATGTAGAACACAAATAGTGTAGAACAGAACATTGGGCACTGAATTAACAATGTTTTAAAAATGATCAAGGTTCAAAGAAGAATAGAATATGAACTTAGCACACTTAAAGGCATTCTATTTAAACGGACTATATAGTGTAGGATACCTAGAGAACTGATCTTTCTGAATTTCTTACTAAATAGTCGCTAAATTTAAGAGCATATTATTATTTTCTAAAATATCATTATTCAATAGCATCACTGATTGATGCTAAGCGTCCATATAGTAACAAGGTGAACTAAAATTAACTAGTTATTATTTAATATAAATGGAAGTGTAGTCATCATTCAAAAAGATTCACTGTCATATATCATATGGTAAATTGTTTCACTTGGTTAGTCAATCAGTCAGTCAGTTAAATGTAACTGCGTCAAACATGACAGAAATAGATTTTTACATAAGTTTTAATTAATGATCAATTTAGTTGCAAAATATATGATAATTCACCTAAGTGGTTAAGTCATTAAACTCTGCTCCACATTTTAGGGGGACGGGGTAGCTAGGTGGAAGCATCACCAAACATTACACAAACAATATAGCTCGAAATCGAATTAACCCTTATCGATATTTCTACTAGTTTCTAACATTTATCTTGAAAATATATTGATTCATGCTAAGTAGTAGTAATTAAGTAGTCAGTCATATTAATGTACTTAAACTATAAAAAAACACAAAAGTAACGAATGTAAATCAAACTTTTTTATTATTCATATAGTCTACAAATTAAATGAACTGTGAATTGAGTCTTACATGAATCGAACTGACAAATCTTCAACTATTTCACAACTTTTAGTGTCTCGTAGGTAATCAGAAATCTACACACACACACATACAAGTCCAAGTACATACACAATACTTTCGTTTTACCATCGTTGTTTTAGTTTCAAGAATGAAAATGAGCAAGCAAACAGGGATGGTGGGACAATGACAGACATCAAGAGAAAGGGGGAGAGTTGTTATCAAGACAGAATCTACTAAATGTTAACATGCACAGGCAACCGTGTACACATCACATAACCTAGTGAAACTCATTCACAAAATTACCATACTATCAAACATAAAAATTAGTGTGCGTATGAGAGAGAAAGTGGGTTGAGACAAAGACATGTTTGACTAGTTTGGCACTTTTACAAAAAGAAAATGCATATAACGGATAGACGGAAAAAGCCAGGAGGTAGAAAAGTTATCCAAATTTATATTACCATCAGTAGTCTTGAAGTATATTTGATTTGACCTGGCCTCTTGGATTATTTGTCTTTATGTAATATTTAATGATAATAATAATTTACAATTCAGTATAGGGATTTGTGGAGATCGTCGTATTTTACAGTTGAAATCACTAGTCGATCAAAGTTAGATAACTATTGGAAACCTGGGAGCACCGGGCGACCGTCTCGTCGTAGTATGGGACTCTTCAGCAGCGCGCACCCACGATACTGAAAGCGGGATTCGAATTCAGGACATTCGTTCTCGCGAGGAAATGCTTAACCTATATACCATTGAGCTGGCATCAAATTTCCACAAATCCCTATCCTGGTAACAATCATGTGCTCAATTATGACCATCTTCAAGATGTAACTCCTCAAGTTCTAATGAGCAGCTGTGACCAGTGCAGTCCAATCCGTGTCCGGTGTGAGGTAGTTATACACCAAAGACAATGGATGAAGGGTTTCAAAAGATCACGAATCGATTGAAATTAGACATTAACACCGTTGGACGCCGGATCAATGATCTGGAGGCTAAGCATTTGTTCGTGAGACCGAATGAATTAAGTTCGAGTCTCGCTTGCAGGATCGTGGGTGAACACTTCTGAGGAGTCGCATATTAGGATGAGTCGGTCGTCCAGTGCTTCCAGATTGCTAATAGTGATCTAGCTTAGAATGACTCGTGATTTCAGCTGTGGGAATTCTCAATTCATTTAAATGGATGAAAAATAAAAACATACATAGTATTGTTGCATATCGTTGGTTTCATGAAGTCATTCGTTTAGATTTTCATTCTTAACAAATTTCTTTTTACGTTAATCCTTTATATTTCTCATGACAAATGCATAAGTTTCATAGATAACAGTGGAACAGATGTTCTTATCTATTATTTTCTAGTAGGATTTAAATTAATGTTGCATTTCCATTTAATTCAAATTCTCTTTTATTCACCTTCATATGTTGATGTTCTGTACCGAAAATAACGTTATGCTCCTTTCTATTGTCCATGATTCGATATTGTTAAACGTTTGAGCATGTACAAGTATTTGCCTCTTTCGAATTGGTACCAATTTTTAATGGAAAGTAGAATTCCAGTAAAAGTAATAGTCCTAATATATCTGAAATAATGGAAGCTGAAAATATGCAATATCGACAGCGTCTTCAACAATCTTTTTGTAAATTATTGATTAGATACTGTTCACTAGTTGAATTATGAAGTGTTTGGAAATCATTCATTAATTATGTTTTATTGTGTCAATATGAATGTTATTACCAACCATCGCTTTTCATTAGATAGAGAGGTAGTTCTTTTTAATTATTTATTTTTCACGTTCGTATGGTATTTTTTTCGCCATTCCGGTTAACCATTTTATGCATAACTAATAGTTTATCATGGTCACTAAAAATCCAAGGCTGCCAGTTTCCAAAGAATGGTTTCATGAATTCTGTACAGATCTCATAGTGACTATTTACAATAGACTCAGCAAGTCAGGTTTCAAGTGGGTATGTGGCTCATATGATCTAAATCCTGAAGACATATTGAATAAGATCATCAGCCTAGAAATTCATCACTTCTTTGAATGCATATGTCTGATAGATTTTATCATCAATTATATACCACTTTAAACAATAAACAACAAGATTCTACTTATCAATTAAGCGAATAACTTCACTATTCAATACCTTTTTCGTTCATTTTGAAAAGAAAAATGATCTAAACACATTTACAATACAAGTGTAACAAATTTCATATTAGATAATTGTATCATATATTGTTATATATTGCTTGAACTTGATGAAACATTATCTACCAGCTTTCGTTTATTCTCTTTATTCAACTAAACTCATGAGATCAATTTAATCAACAACAAAAATCGCTATCCACATAAATGAATGAAATGAATAAATTTATATTATGAAAGGAACAACTGACCAATTGTGTTGTTGGATCAACACTGTCGATTACATACATATATACATTTAAGTTATGCACACATTTACGTGTACAAAAATAGATATGCACACATATATGTAGACATTATAGAAAGTGAGCTGACATTTGTGTGTGAGAGTGAGAGGGGGAAAATTAGGGATTCTATAAAGATTTATACCGAAATATATAAAAACTAATAGAAGTTTATTTAATTATCACATTGCAGTGCATCATCATATGTAACTTCGTTTGTAAGGGTGAATAAAGTCTAATAAAAAAATCACATGTATACATATAAATGTGATTTGGAAGCTGTCATATCTGACAGACACAAAATACGCGTCATATATGAAGATAGTCAAATAATGTATGTGAACAACAGGTAACATAGTAACCGTCATGACTAACTGACTAATGAACTAGATGAATGATAGTTAAACAGGTAAGGAAGTAAGAACGAAACCAGGGAGGTAAATAAATAGTATGGAAAACAAAACAGTTGGACAACTATGCATGTATATGAAATGTCAGTTTGTAAAAACAACCCAACAATATTAGATGACAAATATTTGCTCAATTAATTACACAGTGTTTGAATAACACTACAGCTGTTGTTGATAGTGTGGGTTATGGGGGTGACTACTACTACAGCTTACACTACAAAAATGATAGAAAAAGCACCAGTAAAAAGGTTACTTGAATATCAAAACAGAAACCGTTGAACAAATGAGAATAGTAAGGCATTTCTAAAAGAAAGAAATCATTAAACCACTTTCAGTTTTCTATACATATGTAACTTTGAAATACAAGACTGGTACTATATATATTGTCACTTACACTATTGGCCAAAGACCTAAATAAGAGTAGTTGTAGTCTGACCAGCTTATTAGCAATGTTTCAGGTTGTCACAATGGATGACGGGGGTTGGAATCACATAGGAAGTGGAAGTTGTATCAAGACTCTATATACGCCTCGTTGATAAGTGTCAATTAGCACAAAATATAGATTCACGCTTTTCTGGCCTTCCAATATCTAACGTAAAAATGTTTACCATATAAGATTTATATCATCATGGTTTCAGTATTCGAGATAAATATTTAACAATATTAATTCCATTTTACAAACCTGTGACACTGTTTTGATGTGGGAAAAAATCAATCATAGGGAGCTGGAATTATTGTTCTTTTGGCTAATTTTAATTTGCTCTTAACTTGGTAAGTTAGTGAATGTACGAAGAGAAAATCGATCTCGAAAACATACCCCTATGGAAGAGAGTAGACAACCATTTTATTTTCAATGCCAATATAGATGTAAGAAAATCAGTCTAAAAGTTACTTCTTAAACTTGTTAATTATTCAGTGATCTTCAGTAGTCACCATATTACTTTATTTCAAATATTGGTCAATGATTCAGTTTTTATCCTGTTCTATATAAAGGAAAATCATCAGTTGTTATAGGTGGACACCATCACAACCCAATGTAAGTTTATCAAATAAGTAACTTCGATGTCAGAACAGTACCTAGTAATCAAACTAACGGTGGAGAAGATTTGTAGCTAAAGTGGGTGATTTTGATGGAGTTTTGTCCTCTGAGCTGGATGTTTTGGTCGGGGAGCTTTGATCGTTCTTCTGAACGACATCAGCACAAACTTCAGCTTCGTTTCTATCTGAATTTTGTGCTGATGATGTCGTTCAGAAGAAAGATGAAAGCTCTACGACCAAAACATCCAGCTCAGAGGACAAAACTCCATCAAAATGAAACTAATTTAATTTAACAATATTTCTCAGACAAACAGTAAATAATACAATTTTCCCAAAGACATTTCCTACAACTAGTAAAATCTGCTATTCATTAAGGTATATTTGGTTGATTAACTGGGTAAGATATGAAGAACGTATCTATAAACAACCTTCACGAATATCACTCATTTTTTGGTCAATCAGAAAAAATCTTTATTATATTATGAACAATTTCGGGAAAAGAAATAATATTACAAAGGGTACACAACTTTCCCATATTTGATAAATTTGTTGAGGCGTTCTATAAGTTGTTCTTTTTATACATCGAAAAAACTTAAGTATATAGAATAGTTCACATGGGCATAGAACATTCATCTTATTGAACCAAATCAAGGACGCAAATAGATTTTTAGGAGTCCGCACACATTACCTAATTAAGGTTTAGGGATTGGGTGAAGATTAAAATTTAGGGGCAAGGCTGATTTGTACGTTATATGTAAACAATATAGAAAGGATTGAGTACTTGATGCATTCAGGACTAATAGTTTTACTCAGTGATGGTAAGAAATAGTTTTTCATTATCATATTAAACATTCTAAGCACTGAATACAGGTATTGTTGCTATCTGTTCCACTTAGTAAAGGATACATGTCATTTGCTCTTGAATTTCGAGCTAAAAAACCAACAATCTCTTGTTTCTGATTGACTTTCCCCTATACCATACTTATACTACCAACTGCTCATGCTACTACTCAGTAATAATATTTATTTATTTGCACGGAAGAACTGGCTTACATTAAGCCACGAAACATCAAGAATTCCAATGCATACTCTTTGGAATATAACAAATATATTATTATTTTATTATTACTACTTATTTAGTATTTTTTAAGAAACCTACCTAACCAAGATGTAAATGAGCAGTAGGTATGCATTAATCCTAGCTCAATGGTTGTTTAATTTAGGTAGGTTCATGATTTAAACGAAATTCAACCATCTTCGCTACCCCATACTGACAATTATTGTGTGATCTTTAATGACTACTTTTGAGGGGGAATTTCAGGAGTTCTAATAAAAAGCCGTACCCGGTGTCGAGAGTGATGAAGATATCTACCAAAGACAACAGATGGTGAACTGGTTTGAGTAAGACTTGTAAACTATAGGATCCCTGCTCAGTGGTCTTGAAGATAAGAGTTTGCTCAAGGAACAATATGTTCTGGGTCTGATTCCCCCTTGACAAGGAGTCCCATGCTAAGACGAAACGGCTATTCAGTGCTTTCAGGTTGTCAATGCTTGTGTAACTTTGAGCTGTTGGCGATCTAAATGAAATTCTCATTTTATTTATTTCCCAATTTCTCTCTCACTTAAAATAAATTAATCAACCGAAATGTGGAAAACATAGTATTTTTTAAATTTTCGTTCTGTTGTTCACTTATATGTTATTAGTAGGAAGAAAGAAATTTATTATTTTGAATTTATACTTTTAATTGTCTGATGGCGGAAATACTTATCAATGGTCCAGTAGTTCAGTAATTTTTTTCAATGTCACGTATACGTAACCTAGAGCGTCCAAACTCAATAGGTAGTTTAAGTGAAATTATTGTATTTCTTCTTTACTGAAGTTTGAAAATTTATTCATGTATAAAAAAACATTCATCATTTTGTAATTAACCTTATTAGTGCATACTATATGTTTACCAGCATGGATTCCAGTATTTATCCGGTGTTTACATATTTACTACTTATATTGCAGTGAACAAGAACACCAGCGGGGAACAATCGAATGCATTTGACATAAAATTGCAGGACTTGTTAATAAAATCTAACAATCAGATAGTAAATACGTAATTTGCAAAATGTCCATGAATTGTTTCATAATGACTAAGACTTCATTGTTCTTGGATTTTCATACAAATTGCATTCTGTTCCCATTCTTTACTGTTCGATCCTCTTGTCTCTCTGATGCCAGACATTCTGTTCACAACTAACATCATATACTACTTATGTCGATATAACTAGCACACATCATAATATGTCAATATTTTAAAATTAAAACATTTTTTTATCTACTGTACTAAATATAATGAACAGCATTAGTTCACGTGAGTTTAAGTTTAGTAGGGAATAAATGCATATTTGTGCATGAAGTATTCAACTAGAAAGGAAGGTCCAGGACAAAGTGGGTTGGAGAATACTGGTCAGCGGCCTATGCTCCATTGGGAGTAACAGGCGTAATTAAGTATGCATGGAGTATTCATTGAACCATACATACCATGTATGAGGATATTTATTAATACATTTCCATATATATATACTGAAATAATCACTAGGACACGTTATAAAGATCACTATCATGTATAAATTTTGAAATTATAGAATGCTACAAAAGCCATAATAGTAATAATAATAATAATAATAATAATAATAATAATAGTTATTATTATTATTAGTATACTGATAGTATTCAAAGTATGTACAAAACGTACAAATATTACAATAACATTCTCTCTTTATTTCCTGTCAGCGTCTATATTAAAAGTCATATAACAAATCATAATAGAGAAAATGATAATTGTCAAACTAAACTAGATTTATGAATGATGCTAATGATGAATTAGGTTGATAGATAAATCTGTAAGTAAGCATGTATATGAATAGATAGATAGGTGAATGGTGTTGTGATAATATAAATATGTCAGTAGAATAAATAAAAAGAGAATATATATATATCAATTAATATGACTTGTATAAACTCATACATGAACATATGTACAATAGCACTATAGAAAACTAATGCATTAATATAGGACTTATAAAGAATATTAATATCCTATCTGATAAGCTATGCTCTTGAATGATTCTTTCCCAAAAAGCTGAACTGAGCAATTGCTAGATTAGGGCGGGGAATAAGGAAGATTTAATAATAATAATAATAATAATAATAATAATAATAATAATAATAATAATAATAATAATAGTAATAGTAATATGTACATGTGATTAAATGAATCTTCATTTATAATTGTCCGGATGTGAATATGTGCAAAGGAATGTAAAGTAGCATAAACAAAGAGAGAACCCATTTTCAAAAGATCCATTAATTCACAAAACAAAAAATAAAGAATAACGAAATTTCTGTTGATTGAACTCTAAATCCAATAAACCCCTATTGAATATGTACTGTTATTAACTGTTCAACAATCATGCAGGATGATTAAAATAATTATTCAACTTAATTTTTGGGGAAATTTCCAAAAAAGTAATATCAGTTTAGAGTAAACATTGTTGATAAATAAATATTGTATTTTAATGGTTGAGATCATGAGTCAATTGAAGCTAAATCACCATGGAAAACTTGGAGGCACTGGACGGCCGTTTAGTCCTATTGTGGGACTTGTCAGCAGTGCGCATCCATGACCCCGCTTCTCGAGATCTGGACTCAGGACATATCAGTGTCGCGAGTGAGCGCCTAACCACTAGACCACTGAGCCGGCCGAGATCCAACTGTGTTAATGTCTAACTTCAATTATTGTATTCTTTAGAACCTGGTTTTTTAATTATGTCAACTGATTGTAGTGTTTAAATAATCAGTAGAAAACGAATTTATTGTAAGAACATTTTGTAAACAAGACCGATGATTAGGAATAACATTGAATCTAGACGTCTGTTGGATGAATACTCAGATGATATTAAAACAAAATTAGGTATTCTCACTTGAGATGTATACACATGTATACTCATTTGTCCTATAAATATGTGAACTGAGAACATAAAAACTTAATTCAAAGTATGTCACTTTTATCTCGTTCAAAATACTTTTCATTTTGAAGCATTATAATTGTTCAGTTCTCACCTTCGTTGTGTAAAACATTCATCAAAGTTAAGTTCTTTAGTTACATTATTATTTCATGTGTCATTGTCTTTACATTCTTAAAATGTTAGGCACGTATGACTATTTCGCATTCTGTGAAATTTCAAATAGGTGAGTAAATCTGATGAGTAAGGAGAGTGATCTATACTTCTGACAGAATAACGGGATCAAGAACCACTACTTAGATGGACATATTTATTAGAAACATACTGTTACAAAATGAAGTAATTACTTCAAATGGAAAATTCTATAGTGAATAATTTTCAATTTTCTTATATGAACAAAATATTCATCTAAAAGGCCTTAGGTCAGTTACATATGAGAAATATTCTGCTTTCTTCTTCGCTTGTATTATTTTTTTAATATTCGATTGTGTAATTTAATCTCTTTTAATTGTATGGTATTCTAATTTAAAATTAAAATAATTATTTGATTGATTTCAACAATATTGTTACCACAGTTTTTTGTTGTTGTTGTTGTTGTTATAGCGATTCAACGATTAATTTTTGAATGCGCGCAAATTAAACAAGTTCATGATATATTTGTTGAAGAAATAAAGTATTCATAATGATAATATGAAAAATAAATGTCAGAAAAGAGTTCATTTTTAAAGTTTTATAAAGAAATTATTATCTTCACTTGGTGTTGTTTTACATGTATCTTCCTATTGTTATTTAGTACTGCAATATATCAGTCTCTTGTTGGTATATATGCATCCTGTGCGGATTGCCTTGATATTGCCTAAAATCACAGACATTCTAAGCAAAGATCGATTTTGTCTAGTAGTGGAATTCAGGACGTGCGTTTCATCCTATTTTGAACTCATCAGCTGGATATATCTGCATCCCACAGTTGATTTTCTCTCCGGGACTCTAACCCATTGCCTTTCACTTTAAACACCATCGTGTTATCCACTTATCTACTGAGTCCTGATAGTCACCTGCTTGAGCAATGGGGTGAAGCTTAAATTCACTTGGTGTTGTTTACATCGACTCTGAAGTGCAGGGACATCTAGCTGACGCGTCCCAAATAGCACGAAACGTGCATCAAACTGGATTCTACTGCTAGCCACTATCCATCTTTGCTTATAAATAAATTATTATCTATTTATATAATTCCTGAAAAAACAGTATAAGTAGATTTACGTGTTCATTGTTTAAATGCATAATGAATATTATTTTTACAACTATTTCTTTAAAAAAGAAAATAATAAAACATGAATTTTCGAATCATTTTTTAAAATGATAAAATTGAAATATCTGAATAAAAACAAACAAACAACAAACTATCTGTTAATACACTTCAAAAATTTCAACTATTATATGATTGGTTACTATTCTCATCAGTCTTCATAGTGAAGAAGAATTATAATCTTTCCATGTCAGTCATTTTGATAGGGAATAGTCAGGTATACGATAGATAAAACTTGAGATATATTAATTAACTGACTTGTGAGTTAAATGTTTTATGTCTATATATAGAATCTCGAAGGAGGCGAGGTCGTGAGTGCGCACTGCTGAGGAGTCCCACAATATGACGAAACGGCCGCCCAGTGCTTCCATGTTTTCCATGATGGTCTAGCTTCGACTGACTCATGATCTTGACCATTGAAATTATATATAGATAAGACAAACGATACTATTAGGTTGTTCAAATCATTGTAGGTAAAAAAAATTCAACTGCTTTTCCGGTAGTTGGGCGATTATTTGGTTCTAAAATTCGAGCAATTTCAATAGTATTAAGTGGTTTTCTATGTAAATCGTAGATGAATTTTATTCTATATTTATAACTCATTGATACTGAGATACCTGAGCAATTTTAATTTCCATCAAAATATTAAAAATACAGTCCATGTAAATCAGTTGAATATAAATGTAACAAGCTTAATTGAACAAGAATATTGTGAATTTACAGGGTGTCTAAAATTCACTTAACTCCGTCTGGAGCCCTTCTGGGGCTACTACCGGTCCCAAGCCCGGATAAAGGAGGATGGTTGGGCATATTTATAGCCGAAGAACATCTGGAACTCAAAGCAACTGTCTGTCAGCCAACACCAAAGTCAGAATTTTCAATACAAATATCAAGACAGTCCTATTGTTTGGGGCGGAAACTTGAAGAACTACGAAAGCCATCATTCAGAAGATACAAGTGTTTATTAATAGTTGTCTAAGCAAAATACTTCGGATCCGTTGCCCAGAAACTATTAGCAACAACCTACTGTGGGAGAGAACAAACCAGATCCCAGCGGAGGAAGAAATCAGGAAGAAGCGCTGGAAGTGGATAGGACATACATTGAGGAAAGCACGAGACTGCGTCACAAGACAAGCCCTCAATCGGAATCTTCAAGGTCAAAGGAGAAAAGGAAGACCAAAGAACGAATTACGCCGAGAAATGGAAATAGACATGAGAGAAATGAACAAGAATTGGATGGAACTAGAAAAGAAGACCCAGGACAGAGTGGGTTGGAGAATGCTGGTCGGCGGCCTATGCTCCATGAGGCGTAACAGGCGTAAGTAAGTAAGTAAATAAAATTCACTTAGTTCTATATCTAAGAAATTTTCAGCTAGACAGACAGAATGAATTCTGGACACTGCATTCCACTGAAACTTGTCCTATATAAAGAGAGTTGAGTAAGAAGAAAAACAATAAATCAAAGGAAATAAAGATAAATCCGTCAGTGAAATGTCAAATTTATTGTTGAACCTTATTGGTATTGTAAGATTTTCTGATTAACTGCTTACTGCTATTTGTTTGGAAAGGCTTATGATTAATCCTAACATTACTCATTCGATTAATTTATAATATAAATAGATAATGTGGTGAGACTATAATTTATGGAAGACCTTTGAGCAACACTAAAATAACCTTGAAAATGTGCATCTACTTAATTGGGCTAAATGAGGGTCATTAATTAGTGCGAGGATCTAGGATTAGGATTTATAGTTGATGGTTAAGATTAGAAATTATATTTAATGTTCTCATCACGAACTGGCATCAGCTATAATGCCGAAATGGTATTTAGCCAAATGAATGGATGAATCTCGCGCCAAAATCTAAGTCCTGCCATCTTGAACCTGATTGGTTCGTCCATAAATTATAATCTCACCGATAATATTTCTACACAACTAAGTCAATCATAAAATATTCAGTCCATTGTAGACGCGTCATATGGTCATATCAAAAAAGTTCATTAACCATGCATAAAATTAAGAATTTTAACTTTGTATACATATTGTAGCCTTATAATTCATTCATATAATTATGTGTCATGAATCTGAAAGGATTCTGTAGTGTGCATCAAATGTACAAAATCCAACTAATGGAGATGATGATTTCAGACTGCAGTCGATCACTCAATCATAAATAATGTAACATCAGGAATTGATATGTACCAACCAGAATTGTTATATTTCACATAAGCATTACAAGAGAAGAAACCATTAGAGTATAAAGCAAACTAGCATTATCCATCAAATATAGTTTGAAAGAAACAAACGAAATTAAAGAGTAAATGATAAAACTCAAAATCTAACAAAGAAGAAGGAATAACCATACTTATTCTCATTGTGAATGATTAAAACTATGTACACCAAGGTCCCTAAAAGTTAATTGTAATCATCTCTTGAATTATGACACGTTCCAGTTCAATACTCAATAACTTTATGTATTCAAATGCATTTCTATCTTATCCAACACATAATAATCTTAACAAAATCTCAGTTAATAAAAGTTTACAGTTTTACAGAATAGTAAATCAACCCGTTTTTGTTAACAACAATTGCTTAAGGTAATCTGTATAGTTGGGATCATGAGTCAATTGAAGCTAGATCACCATGGAAAACTTGGAGGCACTGGACGGCCGTTTAGTCCTATTGTGGGACTTCTCAGCAGTGCGCATCCACGACCCCGCGTCGCGAGTGAGCGCTTAACCACTAGACCACTGAGCCGGTAATATGTATACTTAATCAGTTAAGATATAAGTATAAATGTAGTATGATATAACTGCCTAATTTCTACCATTCCAATAAACGGGTAATAATACCGGTTGTAATGACGGATCAAGAATGAGTTAACTGAATCCATTTAGCATGAAATGCTCACACTTTAACATTCCATAATGTTCCTACAACTTAAGCTTTCGAATCATTCAGTAAGACTTTCGTTCATTATGATATTTGTTTAAATTATATAGTTGCTAAAATATAACTAAAAACTAATCAAAAGTAGATAAGTGTGCAATTGTGTGCATTGAGATGGTGTGTTTAATTGAGATCATGGACCGATTGATGTTAGACCACCACAATTGAAAACCTGGAAGCACTGGACGGCCATTTCGTCCTACTGTGGGACTCCTCAGCAGTGCGCATCAACGATCCCGCTCGCGGGATTCGAACCTAGGGCCTTCGGTCTCGCGTGCGAACGCTTAACCAACTGGACCACTGAGCCGGCATCCAATGGTGATAGTTTCTAACATCAACCAATCCACGAAATTGCGCGACCAACTTCCGTTGTACTGAGGTAGATACCTGTCTCTACCCGACAAGGATTAGCTCCACTGGTCACGGTGTTTTTAGTTGACTGTATGAATGATAAATGAGTCATCATCGAGAGTCCTTTTTTGTTATCTCTCACTTTTAGATTAACTCCGCCTGGAGTCACTCCGGGGCTACTGCCGGTCCCAAGCCCGGATAAAGGGGGAGGGTTGGACATGAGGTTAGCGACCCCTTCCCGTAGAAAACTAAATCGCTGAAAAAACGATAACCAGAAAAAATTATTCAAACCTTTTAAACTCTGCCTTGGGAGTCAGGAGGTCTTCATTTAGAAGAACTATGACGCCTCATGATGAAAGCCGAATTCCTTCGGAAGTTACGAGGCCGATGCCCCTTCTGACAACCAGAGCGACCATTTACTTAGGTACATGGAATGTTCGTACAATGTGGGACACCGGGAGAGCCTTCCAAATTGCTGCAGAAATAAGGATTTACAACCTAGAGGTGCTTGGGATCAGTGAAACACATTGGACGCAAGTTGGACAACAACGGCTAGCTTCAGGAGAGTTTCTGTTATACTCCGGCCATGAAGAAGAAAATGCTCCACATACACAAGGAGTTGCATTGATGCTGCCCAAACAAGCACAAAATGCACTTATAGGATGGGAATCTCATGGACCAAGGATCATCAAAGCCTCCTTCAAAACAAAGAAAAAGGGCATTTCAATGAACATCATCCAGTGCTATGCGCCTACCAACGACTACAATGAAGACGCTAAAGATCAATTCTACAATAGGCTGCAGTCAATCATCGAGAAGTGACCAACAAAGGACCTGACTATTCTGATGGGAGATTTCAACGCCAAGGTTGGAACGGACAACACTAGATATGAAGACATCATGGGACGGCACGGACTGGAAGAAAGAAACGAAAATGGTGAGAGATTTGCAAACCTATGTGCCTTTAATAAACTGGTCATAGGCGGCACTATATTCCCACATGAACGCATTCACAAAACCACATGGACTTCACGGGATTACACCACGCATAACCAAATCGACCGTATCTGCATCAACAAAAATTCAGGAGGACGATGGAAGACGTAAGGATCAGGAGAGGAGCTGATATAGCATCAGATCATCACTTGCTGGTCGCCAAGATGAAATTGAAACTCAAGAAGCACTGGACAACGGGGCGGACAATATCACAAAAGTTCAATACGGCCTTTCTTCAGGATACTGACAAACTCAACAAATTCAAGATAGTCCTCAGCAATAGATTCCAGGCTTTTCATGATCTACTCAATGGAGAAGGAACTTCTGTGGAGAGCAACTGGAAGGGGATCAAATAAGCAATCGCTTCAACATGTCATGAGGTCCTGGGTCACAAGAAGCACCATCACAAGGAATGGATCACTATTGATACACTGGATAAGATTCAAGAAAGGAGGAACAAGAAACCGGCAATCGATACCAGCCGAACAAGAGCAGAAAAAGCCAAAGCAGAAGCTGAATACACAGAAGTGAACAAACAAGTGAAGAGGAGCATCACAACCGACAAACGTAAATATGTGGAAGATTTAGCAACGACGGCGGAAAAGGCTGCAAGAGAAGGAAACATGAGACAACTGTATGACACGACAAAGAAACTCTCTGGAAATCGCCGCAAACCAGAACAACCAGTGAAAAGCAAGGAAGGCGAGGTAATCACCAACATTGAAGAGCAACAAAACAGGTGGGTAGAACACATCAAAGAACTCTTGAATCGACCAGCTCCACTGAACCCACCCAACATCGAAGCAGCACCCACGGACCTCCCAATCAATGTTGGCCCACCAACAATTGAAGAAATCAGCATGGCCATCAGGTAAATCAAGAGTGGAAAAGCAGCAGGACCAGACAACATTCCAGCAGAGGCACTAAAAGCAGACGTACCGGTAACTGCAAGGATACTCCACATTCTCTTCAATAAGATTTGGGATGAGGAACAAGCACCAACAGACTGGAAAGAAAGACTCCTGATCAAAATACCGAAGAAAGGCAATCTCAGCAAGTGTGATAACTACAGGGGCATCACTCTTCTCTCAATACTGGGAAAAGTCTTCAACAGGGTATTGTTAAACAGGATGAAGGACTGCGTAGACGCCCAACTTCGTGACCAACAGGCAGAATTCCGTAAGGATAGATCGTGTACAGACCAAATCGCAACTCTACGGATCATTGTGGAACAATTAATTGAATGGAATTCATCACTCTACATCAACTTCATTGACTACGAAAAGGCATTTGATAGCGTGGACAGAACAACACTATGGAAACTTCTTCGACACTACGGCGTGCCCCAGAAGATAGTCAATATCATACAGAACTCATATGATGAATTACACTGCAAAATCGTGCATGGAGGACAGTTGACAAAGTCGTTCGAAGTGAAGACCGGTGTTAGGCAAGGTTGCTTACTCTCACCCTTTCTCTTTCTTCTGGTAATCGACTGGATCATGAAGACATCAACATCTGAAGGGAAACACGGGATACAGTGGACCTCTAGGATGCAGTTGGACGATCTAGACTTCGCAGATGATCTGGCCCTTCTATCCCAAACGCAACAACAAATGCAGGAGAAGACGAACAGTGTGGCAGCAGCCTCAGCAGCAGTAGGTCTCAATATACACAAAGGGAAAAGCAAGATTCTCCGATACAACACAGCATGCACCAACCCAATCACAATTGACGGAGAAGATTTGGAAGATGTAAAAACCTTTACATATTTGGGCAGCATCATTTATGAACGTGGTGGATCTGATGCAGATGTGAAGATGCGGATCGGCAAAGCAAGAGCAACATATTTACAACTGAAGAACATCTGGAACTCAAAGCAACTGTCTGTCAGCCAACACCAAAGTCAGAATTTTCAATACAAATATCAAGACAGTCCTATTGTTTGGGGCGGAAACTTGAAGAACTGCGAAAGCCATCATTCAGAAGATACAAGTGTTTATTAATAGTTGTCTAAGCAAAATACTTCGGATCCGTTGCCCAGAAACTATTAGCAACAACCTACTGTGGGAGAGAACAAACCAGATCCCAGCGGAGGAAGAAATCAGGAAGAAGCGCTGGAAGTGGATAGGACATACATTGAGGAAAGCACGAGACTGCGTCACAAGACAAGCCCTCAATCGGAATCTTCAAGGTCAAAGGAGAAAAGGAAGACCAAAGAACACATTACGTCGAGAAATGGAAATAGACATGAGAGAAATGAACAAGAATTGGATGGAACTAGAAAAGAAGACCCAGGACAGAGTGGGTTGGAGAATGCTGGTCGGCGGCCTATGCTCCATTAGGCATAACAGGCGAAAGTAAGTAAGTAAGTAACTTTTAAATTGAATTGCATTCAATCAGAGTGTGGGTTTGTCAGAGTACGGGAATTTAGTTGTGGCTAGTATCAGAGGTTGTTACATAGTGTCTACTAGTAGGGGAAGAAAGCAATTCATTTCTCAACAAAAACGCTGCATTCATAACAACCAATGAAATACTTTTATAATTGAAAAAAAGAAAATCCAACTTAGTTTAAATAAATCGAATAATATTTCTAAGAAATACATAGATATAAACTTACATTTGACAGTCAACCGAAATTTTCTTGTAATCATTGGTGGGATTTGATGATAATTGTTCATTGTTGCTCCTCCTCCTCCTCCCCTTGCTCCAGATGTAGCTAATCTTGTTCTTACAGTACATTGATATTCTCCGTTGTGATCTAAAGTCAGTTTATCAATACGTAGCTGTGATTCATGAAAGTGACTTAAATCAAACTTATTATTAACATTATCATAATTGTTATGAGAAACTGTACCAACCACAGATGGTGCCCGAACTAGAAGACGTTGTCTATGAATAATAGTATTTGATGCATCTGATCCACTATTGCTCGCTTGTTTAACAGATCGTAAATTATTATTTATGTTATTGTTAACATTACTAATAAATTCCCACTGATAAATTAAGTTGTCCAATGAACCGTCAGTTCCAGTCATAACAGCATCACAATCAAAAATAATATGATCACCCCATGATTTGGTTGGGTTCAATTCTCTATCTGTCAAACTTGTCAAAAAACATGGTCCTGTAAAAAAAATTTGATTTATAAGATAAACATGAGTAATCGTATAAATAGTTGATTACAAAAGGGAAAAGATCACAATTTTGATGTAAATGAAAAACATTTAAATAATACGTTGACATAAGCTACCATTAAGCAATGATATCACCTGGAGAAGAATCATTAAAAAGCAGGGATACTAGATAGCTGCTTAATTTTAGTTTGGGATATCTTAGCAGTGTACACTCAAAAGCATGTTAAAAACTATCATCAGTACATTTAGATATCACGGCGACTACAATGCCATAAGCCTACTGTGTTGGAATCCATCAGTCCGAATTCGGTCTTAAAAATTGGAATGACAAGACTGACTTATGTTGGACAGTTATTCGATCGTTTTCCAGCTGTCATTAGTCCATGATGATAACTCATCTTATTACTGATTCAGGATTGAGATCAATTAGAATTACTTTCTTACATGTACATTTTATATTTTATTCTTATAGTCATCTTTTTTCTTAACAAATCCTTTATCCTCTGTTCAACATTCAAATCGTTTATCTCTGAGTTTTTGTTTAAAGCATATCAGTAGATGAATCTCCAAATAGGATTTCTGAATGCTTCACGTTTCCACATAATAAATAAGATTAATAATCAAACAATGGATTTCGAATGAGTGAACGCTCCAGTATGGAAACCAGGTAGCATGTTAAACGTTAGGATCACAATATTCAACAGATTAAAAAGACAACAATAATTTATTTTCAGTAAATTTATCCCAAATTCTATTTTGCCTATTCAAAGACTTAATTCAACAAATTCAAGAGGAAATGGGGTTTTCTCCAAACAAAAAAGTGCTGATGGAATGCGTCTACACGCATTGGAGAGAAAAAAATAATCAAACGAGTGTATTTACTTCATTTAATATCAAATGAATAACCTATTTGAGTTAATGGACAACAAACCCAAGTGATCCAATACAATTTTCATTTTTAAATGCGCCCATTAACAGATTAGAATAGTTCATTTTTCTAGAATAAACTCAAAAGGAAAAGACGCTTAAGTTTACTTGTGTATGTATAGGTATACATGTGTGTGGATCGCGAAATAAACCAATGAAGAAAAAGCAACATTCACATTTGGAAAAGAAAGATGAATGTTCCTTTTTTTTCTAGGAGTGTATATTTGAAAGTTTACGATGATCAATTGCTGAGTAGTAACCAATGTTATGTTTATCTAGTTCTAATAGTGCTGATAGAATTCTATTGATCAAATTACAATGTAGCCACTAATATGAGTGACTCAACATCACATGTACGATGCTCAGGTGTTAGATGGTTGAAAGTAGCCAAGTGAGTATCCTGTATTAGTCTAGCTGTCATTCTAGTTTGGGCATTTTAGTGAGTCACAACTGAGATTTCAGGGAAATTACTCCCTATGTGAGGTTTGAACCCCTTTTACCTAGTCGCATGGTCTCAGACGTTACCAGTAAGCTACTCAAGCTACAACTGGATTCCTGTAGGATTGATATATTTACACTGCATTAGTAACTAAACAGGAGTTAATGTCATGTTTATTTAGTTGTAGATTTCTACCTTCAATCATTTAACATTTGAAATTACAATCATTTTTTACTAAAATATATTGTTAAATGACTTATGTTTTAGAATTAAGATTTAGTGTATGTTAAAGCGAAACACCTGTTAAATATAGAAAATCCTCAGATTTTCCCAATTTTCGTGCATCTTTTTCATAATGAATAAAAATCAGTTGGAGATTCAGTTGGAAGGTAAATAGTTTGGATTACTAGTTTGTCGTTTATTGTGTTTATTCAATAGCACATTCTTACAGCTATATATAGAATTGAACTTAGAACTATTGGATATCACGATTAACAGTTTACCATTTAATAACAGAGTATAACATCAGTAACTCATTAGTTTTAAGTTTTATTCAATCCATAATTTAGAAAGACAATCACCCAGTCTTATCAGTGAAAGATTTCCTTTCATCAGTGTCATTACCTCTCTTCACGCTTTGAATAATGATAGTGAATTGGTGGGTTATTTTTTTAATAATATCAATAGTCTTTTATTTATCGAGTTTGCAACATTCATTCTTCAATCTCAGTTATTGCCAAAGCAATTAGTTGTTTTTAGACGTATCGTTCTAATAATTAGACTTCATAGTGAATATTAGTTATGTACACTGGATTCTATTCTTATGAAATACACATTTTGATTGTTATTAAAACTAACCAAACAATACTTCAATATTTCAGACAAATTTCATTCAAAACTCTATCACAGTTTTTAATTTCGCACAGTTTTAAATTAGCGTTTAAACACCATATTTCATAAAGCTAACCATATTTCTCTTAGAATAGAAACCCTGACGATGTTGACCAGCCTGATAATAACACGAAGGCTGGAAAATCGGATAGTGTCACTCAGTGGATATAAAATGAATTTGGTTTAGTTAGTAAACGTTATTTATTTATAATGTCCTCACCTCTTCATTTTTAATACACGACAATTGAGAGGAGTGGTGATAGTTTTTTAGTAAAGTTGAATAATGACTAATATAAGATTGGGATACAAGACATGCAAGTGATAAGTCGTAAATAAGACGAAATGCACATCCTGGATTGCACTACTGGTCATTTTCCAAACTCATTGGAAACTTGTGACGAAACAATAATATCAAGGCATATATGCCAAAACAGACTGACTAGTTGCAGTTCTCGACATTGAAAGAAGGGGATATTCATAAAGTCATCAACATATTTGCAATAATGACTTCAGTATTTGAAAAATAATATAAGTTACTCAAACATTGAAACAAAACCAAACTAGAATAAACAACTTCCTTTACTGCGGAGAACTATGAGAAAATGTTTTAAGGGTACTTATTTATTGTCGTTTATATTACAGTAGATGTTAGTAAGTTCAGTAAGGATGTAGATATAAAATATATACCCGGTTCAATGAGTGTGTTGTTAAGATATAATTTCTGAATTTAAACACCAAACAATTATTGCATAAGTCCGATTTCAAATGGCCACTCAGACAAGAATTTCAGTATTAAGTGTAATAAGTGTCATGCCAACTAGTACTCGTTTACTGTTACATTCTGTTCGTATAGACTTTAACGTAATGAATTCATGATCAATTACAATAATTTATCAAATAAACCCTTTAGAGTATTACTTATTACGTTTTTAAGTAGCACAAAGTAAAATGGATAAAAACTATCATGCTGGAGAGTCATGAGTCCTTATCATCCATATATGTATGCCTAGAATAATAGCAATTACTGACTGTAAACATACTCCCAAAGAAAAAAGGATAACAGATGATATACAGAAGAGTAAAAAAGACAAGGTGAAGGTAATGAAAGGCGAATAAAAGGGAGAAAAGAAGCATATAAAAGGAGGACTTGGTCAAGATAATTGCAAACAAAGTGTAAAAGAGACAAATGTGTGTACTGTTTGTGTTTGCTTGTTTGTAATGGTGAAAAAACACAAGAAATTGGTCGGATCAAATTTCGTACTTAAACACAAACACACAAACAGACAATCATCTGAGGAAGAAGAAGAAGAAGAAAATGAATTAAATAACAAAGAAACAACACTCAAAAGAATTTAGATCACCCCATCGTTTTTGTATGTTTTCGGACAAAGGTAATCCTAGCAATGATAGTAATGATAATAAATTTAGGCAAAAAAACTCCATATGGATGAATGCGAAAAAATTTTTCTCTTCCTATGGAAAAATAATAAATTCACTCTATAATCTACCTACCTACCTACCTACCTACCTAATTACATTGATAATTATGAAATAATTAGGAATTCTTCTCAAGAAAAATATAAGAACAAAAAAGCAATAGCAACATCAATATAATTCACAAGCTAAGAGGGAAAAAACGAGAATAAGACGAATGTTAAATTGATACAGAAAAATGAGTAAAGTCTAGTTTGTACAATTTGTTACGAGTTAGTAATTGTCTTATTCAACCATGCGAGAGATATATAGGGGAAACAAGAAAATTGGATAAATGAGTTTATTTTATAAAGGAAATTATCATATACAACCATATATATATGAAGAGAATATACATATGTGTATGAACAAGAGTGAGTATTAACTAAAGAATAAGATTTTCTATAAACTGAATACGGGAGCTTTTAAGTTGAGTGATGGCCATCTTGAAAATTAAACAGCACTAAACTAACAGTTACCTCATAGTCTGGATATTCCTCAAAATTTTACACATAACCCCACATCATACTATTAACTGGTCGTAGTTGGAATATGAAAACGTCAGTTTAAAAGTGCTGTGTTCTCATTTAGACAAAGTTTTCCCGTTTTCAGTTCCCTAACTAGTCGTCAGTGCAGTTGAGTAAAGTATCACGAATATCTGTCCAGTGCTCCTAGGTTTGCGAAAATCTCGAAACTGAATCTCTTTAAGGTTTCCCTTCTTAGTATATTTTACTATAATTAGCATAAGAATTACTTACCTTTGGCAACTAATATGCTGTAATGTGTACTGTGTTGATTATGTGACGACAGAATTGATTAAAAGATTATGTAGTCTGACATACTTTATCATTTGACAGCGTAAAATCACTTCTAGGTGACTTGATACAACTTGTCGTACTCAGAACGAAGTGACTGTTATTCATATCACTATTTTCATTGAAAAGTACGATTTCAGTTGGGATTTCTCTTCATTTCTATTTTTACTGTAATCCCATAATTAAGGCTTAAGGTTCTACACTGGTTGACCTATACATAGCTTAAGTATAATTTTCTTCATCAAGTAACATTAGACAAGTAAAACCAGAGGCCACTAAACAGTTGTTAATTGTTTTTACTTTTGAGACTCTGAGCCAGCGTATACTCATTAACCCACCCAGAACTGGGCCGAATATGCGATCTTCAGGACATTTAACGAGCTCGGTTTTGTTCGATCACTGGATCAAAATCCAACAGTTCACATTTTTAATTCAATTACTTTTTGATATACAGGTGGTATACCTATTAAGAGACCTAAGGATCCCAAGTTCGACCAGTGTGAATTCATGCACACACGAGGTTGAATGGAACACCTGTCTACAACGCTTTAATTTCCCATGGTTCACTATTTAATGTTAGCCTACTAAAGCAATTACGCTTCATCCTTTAGAAGAGAACTTTACACGAAAGAATGGAATGAATAATTGGAGACGAATTTGAGTGATCTAAACACTGAGTGGGTGGAGAGTAACCATCGAGCGGAGCACACTTTAGTAAACAAACAAACAAACTATAATATTTACACTAAGTGATAAATCGAACCAGTTGGAAATTATTTCTTAATAAACAAATCTCGTTTGCTAATAAATGGGACTTAGTTACAATCACATCATTGATGAACAATGTTGTACAAGCGTATTTATCTAACATCACATCAGAGAATAAACATACAATCTAGACAAAGAACAAATAAACAAACAGACATTCTATATAAAACAAATATGGTATAGTAAACAACAAATATGATTAGAAACACTCTCTTTTCTCTCTCTATCTTTCGTTCTCACCTCCACATCATTAACACAGATGATAATGATGATGAAACAGACAGAATGCGTGTTTTATTTTTCAAAATAACGGTAATTAATATTTTCTAATGAGTAATCATAAACGGGGACTCAGTTACTCTCTTTTTTTACAAAAAGGGTGATGCATCCGATTATTCTATGGAGCTGTTTTTCTTCTGCAATATAATAAGTCATAACATCTGGGCTTTATTTATTTACAACTAGAAATAATTAATCTTTTATTTGTTTTCTGGTATTCAAGTCTCTATCCTCTTCTCTTTCAGTTTTAGTTTATATTCAGATTATTATGTAAGATAGAGTAGTTGTTTAATGAGGTCAGTAAGAACGGTAATTCTGAATGACCTAAGTGTATAATTCAATCCAGTCTGTGTGTATGTCTATCTGTATGTATGTGTATATGCATGTATGATGATGGCTGTAGTGTAGGTATAACAAGAGAAGAAAAACCAGCGGATGTGTATACAATTAATAATAATCAATCGGGTTCAAGTGATATATAAATAAACAATTAAGGCAGATGGAAGATACAGATATTAAATTTTAAAGCTTAGAGAAAATCTACACCTCAGATGGATGGTCTTAACGGCCATATATTCGCTATCCTGGATGATTTGTCATGAAGAATACACCGAAAACCACAACAAAGATTCTGGAACATTTCGAGGATCAATTTTGCTTACAAACCAACCCGATCATTTCATTCTTTATCAATTCGAACCGAAAGACAAAATAGTTGAAGTGGACAAATCTAACATGATTTACAAAAAGAATTTCATCAGCTGTGCGAAATATTACATTCGGTAAAGTGAACACTCACATGACATATCCAACATGAATACAGGTTAGCAGTGAAGTTATATATCATCACTGATATCAATGTATGTAGACAACCATGGAGACAAATTCGATTGGGAAAACATTAAAACTCTGGATTGAGGAAATTCTAAAAGTGTCAGAGGATTTTTAGAAAAATATTAACCAATCAATAAACCCATCTATATTCATCCAATCTATTAACCTATATAAAAAGGTCAGTTAATCATATGGTCAGAGGTCAAGCTAATGAAACACAGCATAGGAATTAAAGTGACCAGTGGCAAACAAACCCTTCAAGACGAACTGCTCGTAGAATAAACAAAGGGCTAACTTCTACACGAAACATGCTCTGTTAATGTTACCCAGAATGACAATAAAAACAAAATAATTAAAGCATCTAAACTCATAAAACACAACACTGAAATACTTAATTTGTGAATTACTGTTTATCAAACTACATTACTTTTGAGTTGTTCAGTGCTAATTTACGTTAATTTATCATCGCGTAGTCGTAACTCTATAGTGGATGGAATTCGAAAATTTCGAGTTTCACAGAAAGCAAAATTATGGTTCAGTCGTGGGGTAGAAATAAAACATACCACTTTGTGATGAAAGTTACCTTCAACACTGTATGAAGTATTTATATAAAACTGCATAAATTAAATATCATATTGTCTGAAAGATATCAATATTAGATAGGGATAGTGATCAAGGTTGAAAGGCTAGATTTTGATGAAGTTTCAATCATTACCTCCCCATCTTCCTGCTTATCTACAGCTAAGAATAACCTCGATATGCCACCGACCTGGTTATATATTATAATTCCAAGTAGAATTTCTATTTTTCAGGATTAATAAAAGTTTCGTAGATGGCTTCAAATAGTAAAAAAAATAAGAAATCTCGTTCGAACGACTTATTCATTGCCCGTTCTTTTAGAGTAAAAAAAGTTAAACACTTATCAGAAAGCTGAATCTGGCACTTAGAAATGTGTGGGATATTCTGTTTCAAATCAGTTCGAGGTGCTACTATTATAAAACCATCTGTGACACACATAATATCCGTGAAAGTCATTGTGCTATAAACTTTCGATCAGAGGGATCTAGATTACTTATCAGGGTAGTATCACATCAACCGCATAAAACCTCTGAGAAATGAGTATGCCAAGAGAAAACTATTTTTCCCTCAGAAGATAGATAATTGGTCACATATTTATGCATCGCTTTATGATTTAATGAAATCACCTATATCCCAGAAAAAATAAATGTTGTGTTTTTGGAAACTATGGTTGATATCCTATTACCAAAATGTATCAGGTAAAGGTAGTGGCATACAAGTGCTTCTCTCCATTATTTTAACCCAACAACAGTATCAGACGAGGTTGGTCGATTTCAACACCAACTTTTACTTATTCTGTAATCAAAAGGACTAATTTTCAAGCTTATCTTTTAGGGGGATTAAAATTAGTACTTTCATCTGATTGCTGAATCATGAATGTGCAAAGCGTTAAATATGATCGATTCTGTTTCACAACTGTACAACTACAACTAAACATGGAACTAAACAGACCAATAAATTTCTATGTTCAGATCTAGTCAAAACACTACCAGACCAGAGTACATATGGTTGGATAAAATGATGACCAATTTAAAATATGAAAACTGAAAAAGTGTCAGGTAGACCATTAACGTTAAAACTAACTGCTGTTCAGTATATGACGAGCACATAAGATAGTGCTACGAAATTAATTGAACATGCTGACATTTTCTCAGATCATCTCTTTATGATGAGAGATAAAAACCACAATACAAGTAAAAAATTAGATATAGGTGATTTCGTTAAAAAAAGAAATGAAATAATGGGATAATAAGAAAATGGGATTATGTAAATATTGAGTCATTAGGAAAGGCTGATAAAGAATAACCGATTATCAGATTGATATTGGCTAAAATCTTGAACTATAAATTGAAGCTGTTTCATAGACTTTGAACTAGGAGTGCTGTTCTATACTTCCCTCATCCTCACTAGCTTCAACTTAACAATACTTTCTCCTATCTCTCCCTTCCCTCTATCAACTTCAAAGTTGGTGGCAGATAAGAATATAGCATACTTGTTTGTACTGTATATAACTCACTGGGCCTTTTCTTCGTCTCAGAAAAGACCTATTTCAACAATCAGTTTAGTCTTAAAATAACTTGATAATTCTTATTCCGTTTCAGTTTCTGTCAATCATGAGGAAGTTGAGAACAATGGAGCAAAGGAATAAACAAAGTCACCCCACCTCTAAAAGAATCTCAACTGACTCGGCCTTATCACTCTATTATGTATATACATTCTGTTTTGTAGAGAGTTCTTATAATTCACATTTCTTAAATGCAGACTCACAATCATACGCACACTTTAGTGCTCAATGAGCGTAGATGGCTACACAATGATTTCATCTTAAATAATCGTCATCATCACGTTCACCTAGATAATCAAATCGATGAAATAAAAGACAATGGAAAAGTAAGTAAATAATAAAAATGAAAAGATAAGTGGAATGACATGAAAATTACTATTTGTTTATATTCAAGTACACACAAACACATATGCTGTACAAATAGTCTACAATAGTTTTGTTAATATTAATGACTTAAGTAATATGTGTGTGTGTACGTGTACGTTTATATACTTAGAACCACAAGAAAATCCACATTTGTGGCGAGTATTTAGAGGTATCCACACATGCTCACACGCTTATACAACAAAAGGAGATAACGAGATAGTTCATTGGGTGAGATGAAGATATGGGAGAATGGTCAAAAAAGTGTAGAAAGAAGTGGAAGTGAGTAGTGTGTTAGGAGGAGAAATTTGGAACATAGTCTGGTGAGATAAAAACATAGTGGGTGGATGGGAAAGGAAAGAGGTGGACAAAGCAATGAGACTGATTTGAGTTAGTCTACTGAGAATAGACTCGAAAAAAATGGGGACGAA
The DNA here is from genome assembly GCF_000699445.3 of Schistosoma haematobium. Lineage (NCBI taxonomy): Eukaryota > Metazoa > Platyhelminthes > Trematoda > Strigeidida > Schistosomatidae > Schistosoma > Schistosoma haematobium. The sequence continues at coordinate 40,927,644 of NC_067199.1, forward strand.
CAAAACTGAGTACATTAATAGTGATTGTTTTATCCGATTTGTGGTTTAGTAGTTAGTTAATAATAATAATAATAATTAAGTAAGAAGTAATCACTTATTGTCTATCAAGCACTTTATGACAAAAGATCGGACTTTATTCCATAGAAACTGACTGAGATAAAAATCTCCCAGCTGTTGGTATTCATCGGTGGAGTTTACTGGTTTTTCAGCTTTGATATTCGGAAGTATATTGACCACTCATTCATCAACTTCTTTCCCATTCAAGTCTGTATCAGACACGATACAATTGGGATTTTTGTTAGTTCCAAGAAAACGAATTTATATAATTATTACCAAACCTAAAAGTTTGAATACAAGTACTGAGTTCATTGTAATAAATCCCCATTGAAAAATTGGATTTTGAAACGAACCATTTGACTAAAAGGAGATTACCAAGGTTATTTTTTGAGTTTCCATGAATATATTAAAACTGTTTAATGTAACGCATTCAAACTCTAATAGTTGCTAGTTTCGATTAAAAGATTATCTTAATTTTGTGTTTATCCCATCGTTTATTGTTATTGATTGCTTTCATTACTTTACTCAGGTATATATGCTATGTTATTAGTCATCCCGTCACCTTTACCATTATTCATCTCCTTTACAGAATATTGCCTCGCACGCTCCCTCAGTAAACAAAGAACCGTCAGTTTAACATACCAAAGGTTAAGAAGGTTACAATAATACGGACAGTAAGAAAAAAATACTTAGGTTAGGTGAACAGTGGATGGATGCACAAATATTTTGAATTACTTGTTCAATTTTAGGACTTTTTTATTGAATGCATTATCTTAGAAGCAGTTCATCATTAATTGAAGAGTCCTTGAGAAGTAAGATGAATTAGACAGGTGTATTTTTAAAAAGCGATTCATTTCGATTAGGTTATGACTATTAACAAATAAACTGATATGTTTCTAAAATTTTTTTCTTTTTGTAAATACTTAAAGCTGATTTATACTAACATAAATGTTAGATTTTAAGATTTTTTCACACTGAAAACTGATTTCATCATAAGCTAACAATAATTTAAAGAAATATTTAAAACTTCAGATCTTTTGAATATACGATACAACTTTACATATTCCCCCATCACGGGTCGAATCCAGGAATTTTATTCATACAATTATCTTTTTTAAGCTGAGGGATTTAGATTGTGAAACCGGTTATTACGACAAACTCACCAACCTCCATGAAACTAGTTACAGTAATAGACCACATTTAAATTTTTACGGATCGTTAGTTGCTATTATTATTATTATTATTATTATTATTATTATTATTATTATTATTATATTGAAATCCACTAGTCCAAGAAACTTGTATTTGGTTACTTACTATGTATTACACTTTTTAACATTCTAGAGATGTTCATGATAAGTTAGTTGTAATTTCATGTTTTTCTACTATCAATACCAGGTATACTTTAAAGGTTGATATTAAGGAAGGTTAAATTTTCAAAACTATTTATTTCTTATAGAAATAAGTTGATTGAAATTAAGAATAAATGAAACCCAGTGAATTAAATGATCACAAGGTCTTTAGAGTACTTCACCCAGTTTTAAATAAGAACCAACAGATACATATTTTTGATAAACTCCAGAATACAACAAGTGTTCAACACTGTCTGAATTTTATCATGGTTTTAAATGAGAATCCATGGATCTCTTGTATGACCGATGAAAAATTTCAAATCCTCTTTAACAAGTATTAATATTAAACAACTTAGAAACTAAATAACAACTGTCTCGGTCTATTGTAAAGTGTCTGATATGAGAAGATATTGAACTCTTTGAGATGGAACATAGAACTTCAGTGTATATATTTTTAAGGTGAGCATAGTTGACAGGAAACAATAAGGCAGGTCCTTGTAGAACGCCTAAACCAGTACACAAGTTAAGTAATCTTATTTGAAACAAGACCAAAAAGCGTGACACTAGATCACGGTTAAAAAACAGGTGTAGAACTCTATCAAATGGACAACATTTGCTCTTAATATCACCATAGTTATTCATCAGTGAGGCCGCTAAATGTTCTCGTACGGCTGAGGGTGGGTAGAGTCAGCTCTCCCTCTCGAAATGCTCTCACATGTCCACGTGCATAGAACCACTGCCAGGGAAGTTCTACTCTCTGCCTTCTCATGGCATTATTGTTGTTTACGAAGTTGAGAGAACGAAAAGCGAATGTCTGGCGATTTCACCGGTTTGGTGGACACAGAAGGTTCACCTAAGGAAGCTGGTAAACCGTGATTCCAAACCAATGGTGAACATGGGCTCCAGTATCCTGAAGGGACAGATGACGTGTGAACCTATTGGTGGCCACCGGCTACCATGGGACTGCATCACCTTACGTTGTTCCACTGCCTTGTGGACTAAACCTGTGTCAAAGGCTCGGGGTGTGGCCCCCTAAAAAGGCCACCTGCTTCGGTTTGGGCACCTGGACAGTATTCCGGCCCTCACACGAATAGAGTGATTTGTATGGTAAATATACATTTGATGCCTCCTTGTACCAATGACTATGTGTTTAAATAAAATAGAATAAAGTATATTATCATATGGTGGAATGGAAAAATAGCTATTTCCTCAACATATTATTAAACTAGTTTCTTGTATAGTAGTGTTCTTTTACTATCCTTAAGCGTAATACATAAGAAAATCAGATATTCGACTGTTTATTTTATGCTTCAATATTCTCCTTTTTGTGCTCACTAATTCACTGGCTCGCTCACTCAGTCAATCATTCAGTCGTAAACACCGATGCATTCACTCATACAAACACCAGAAACAATAAACTTTATCTCCCCAGGGAAAATTTCAAACTTGCACATAAATATTTTTACGCCATCTGGATATTGAAATAAACCTAACTAACAATACGAAAATCAAAATAAACAAGAGACGAACTAATATTGGAAACAACCAGAATAACCAATGACTGACCATCAACAACAAGCACGTCTACAGTAAATGAAGCTGAATTACGCGAATGAAAAACGAATAGAACACAACGGCGAGTAATAATTCTACTAATGAAGTGAGTGTGTGTGTGTGTGTGTGAAAGAGAGAATATATGGCTAGTTGGATATTATTAAAAACAAGCTTGTGGTTGACTATACACACATATATACATAAGTATAAGCCTCCGTATAAATACATTAGTATTCGTTATTTCATAATATATTATTTAGAGATTACATTTACTTGAATGATTAGTTGGACAGAATCAACTTGGAGAAAAATTCACACGGAAAATCAATTACTTTTGAAGATAGTATTCTTTTTTAATCAAGTTAATTGAAAAGCATGAACATTTATTCCGATTCTAGTATATTTTCAAATAACAGACTTCATATGATATTGTAATTAGTAATATCTGTAAATTTCATTAGGGAATAAGTTTTTCTTTTCAAAAACAAAGAAAAATGTTTCACATTGAAACGAATTCAATCAGTTAATCAGTAAGCTACTCAATCATAACTAAAATAAGATGTACAGTTTATTATATCGATATGCATCACTTCAAATTATACATCGTTTAAATTATTAGCCGAAAATAATAAAGATAAAACTAATGAAAAGAAAAGAAAACTGAAAGAGAAATGATAATAAATACATAAAAGAAACCGAATGTCGATAATATCAGTTGAAAGAAAGAAGGAAACAATTGAGGCATAAAGTATATGAAAAATCACATCAAAACTTGAAATCTAAAGGAAAATAGAAATTGTGAATACACATACATATATGTCTGTGTAATAGATTATAGATCATACTTGTCGTGTGGACTAACTTTATATATATATATATATATAATTTGGCTTAATAATTAGTTATTTTATGATACAATTTCCGCTTAGTTGGTTAGAGGCAATCGGCAGGAAGCTGTGTATTGACATGGATATTATGGTAGTTGGCAAGTGTCAGAAAGGCATACCTACAATTCTAAGGTGGCAAGGGTTCGAATTCCATGGGGACCATCAGTTCCATCAAAATCGCAGGTATGCCTTATTGAACAGTAATAAATAGCTCAGAATGTAGGTTAATACAGGGTTTCCTGTCGACCACCGCAAACCACCAAACCTCGGAACATTATATATGCGATATTGAGTCACTCAGACAAGTGGTTACATTGTAATCTGATAGATGGAATTCGATCAGAGCTAAAAAATAGGAAAAACATAAAATTGGTCACTCACTACTCAATAGTCAATCAATTGTAACGTACGTGGTGTTTTAATCCAATTATATTTAGTCCTCCTCAGGGATGTGTAACACATTTCAACTAATTTAGTCAACGAAGATTTACAGTCATACTCCTAATAGTACTATGATTATTTTATAGTTTCACTACCATACATCTGAAATGTAATCCTTTCATTAAAAACAAAAGTTTAAAAAAAGCTTGAATAATAAACTGTACGGTTTATAGGTATTAGTCTGGTTGAAGTACAAAACAGCCAATTGTCAAAATTAAATCTATTGAGGGAATCAAGCAGGTACAGCAACAACCGGAGGAATGGTCAAATGAATGAGACCGTGAATAGAAATTAATTATAAGGTGATAGCATGAATAAGATCACAAAAAAATAATACCACAATCCTTAAGAAGCTTGACAGTTCTATCAGTGATTCACAACTAACACAAAGTTATAAACTGGAATGATATACAACCATATTCTGTTCTATTCTATTCTCTCCAGGTATTTTCAATGGGCTTTCCTTGCAGTTGGTATCGGTGGCTGAAGCTATCCTTAAGGTTTGTATTGTTCACTAAACGTTTCATATTCGGGACTTCTAGTTACTTTTGCGTCCATATAGTATGTGAGTACTGCATATCATGATCGCCAAATAGAGATTTCATCTCAAGCTCTAAATTAGACTGTATTTGTATTTTTCATTCGGCATTTCGGCCTGTGCTTCACTGATATATTCATAACAAATAACTACGAATTGCCTCAGACGCTTGAAGTGGAATCCTTAGTAAAAGTCACACATTAATATGCAACATTCGCAAATTGGATGAGGGAAAAATTGGTAAATAATTTTGGATAAAGCATGTTTGTTGTCCACTGAAAGAGTTACAGATAATATCTAACCATGTCGATCCGTGTATGAATATCAATGAAGAATTTGGGAAATGTTTATAGAAGGATAGAAAAGATTGCATCATCTCTCTTAATTAAGCATTTGTGTAAAATTAAAATAAAACTTTTATTATCTACTCACCATTTGTATTGACATTCCCTGTTTTACTGCCTACAGCACATTCATGCTGTGCTGTTATTGAAGAGAAATCTAATGACAAAAATAGAAAGAAAAATCATCGTCAGAATACGAAGAGTTGGAGGGGGGCATGAAGAAAAATAAGTGATAATAAGAATTCTTCAGTAAATAAAAAAATATACAAATCAATTATGATTGTAGTATGATTGAAATAATGATGTTAGTAATGATAAACATTGTTAATGTTATGCTATATAGTCAAATTATATATTACCATTTTTTATTTGATTAAAACTTTATATTCCATTAGGTTAACAAATCAGATACCACTAATCAAAAGATGATTAAAACGATTAGTTAACTAAATTTCAGAAAAATGAACCCTTAGATTTTAACTCAGTACCATTTTGATGAATTCGAAACTTGAGATGAAACAACTGTTCAATGTTTTTTGTCAAATTATTATCCCTCCAGCTAACGGAAAGTAAATTCGAAGTGAATAAATAGACGACAATAATCCGTTATTTGAGACAGATGGATATCTTTCGCTCCAATCTTCTATATTTCACATAAGCATAGAAAAGACTGAAAAATCGGGGTGATAAATTTGCAATACCTGTGAGAGTTAGAAACCGATCTAAACTGTAGGAAATAGTTCACGAAGTCTTTACGTTCTCCTATTCATTTCACTTTGCTGAGAGATCGCAAGTGTTTCAGAAAATTGGATTCATAACTGTTAATCCCAGGTTCGAATTCCACTATATCAACTTTATGTGAGGTGTTCTGACAGTAAAATTATTGCCCTCATTTCTCTCCTGTTGTACATACATAAAATATGAATTATAGATTAATAAACTAACATTATACTACTGATTTACAGACTACGTAACACTAAGCCCATAGTTCTACACACGATTCAGTTTAAGGGTTTTCTAATTACACTTCTACTGTAGCTAGCATGGCTTTTTAGGGTTGACATCACCGTTCATTCATTGACTAGAAAGGTAGAATTTTTTAAATCTCAGATTCAAATGTATACCGATACGTTGTTTGAATAGTCTCTTATTAGATAATTTATTCAGCTATCAAATCAATCAGTGTAAGAACAATTCAGTCATTTTTTTCACAACTTGGATTATAACGTGTATAAAAATCATACTTTCCCTCGAGAACAATGATAACTCAGTCACAACATAGTTATCATCTGATATTCTTGCAGCTCAATTAGATATATGGTACTGGATGTATATGAAGTAATTGTTCAATGCAATCCGTTATGGATTATCATATAAATTTATTTAGTTATATCAATAAAATTGATTAAGATGTTAATTCTATAATTATTTTTTTTTGTATTTATTATCTTCAATATATTATAAATCAAAGTACATGGTACATTTCTTTTTCCGATCATATACAATACATAAACAAGGTAAATAATGATAAACAGTACTACTTATTTTTCTTAGAAAAAGGATAGGTATTTTTGGCAACACGGTTAGATTACAAAGTACATGTATGAACTAATCTAAATAAATAGGAGCATACATTTAAATACAATGATGTTCAAGGCTTCTTGTCAATTATTTCCAACCAATTATTGTTTTTGTTTTTTTTTAAAGAAAACATAGAATATTGAATTGTAGAAAAAAAATTGAAGCATTAACGTTAACTGTTTTGTACTAATTTGAAACTTCTCAGTAATCTGCATATCCTCATGAGAATAAAATCTAATGTTCTAGTGAAAACTAATAACTGATGGGGGTTTACTCAAGACAATAATGGAACAGCTACTACCGACAATATAGAAAAATTATCGAGCTACAACATGAAGTGATTAGAATTGAAACTGTTAGCCATTGAATATCATGTATTTGCCGGGCGAAGGGTATCACGATTACCATGAAACCTGAAGGTTCACTTTTTATTCTCTAGTAAGGTATTGGGCACTAACTGTTAAGGAGTCTCACTCTAAAGCAAAGCAGTTGTCTAGTAATTCCTAGTTTAAACCCATTCCCCATCCTAACTTAGTCCTGAAATTGAGTTAATCTTTGAAACTAACCGAGTAATTCACTATTCAACTTAAAAATTCTGGATGTATATATTCAACATGAGCAACTATTTGACATACTATGGATTGTATATTTCCTAGCAGAATTAATTTAATGCATTATTTTTATTTTTAGAGATTATCATCGTTGCAACTACTGTGTCATCATTAGTTCAAATAAATAATAAGTTTAAGCATGATTCAATTTCAGAAGATTTAAACAGCCTAGTTACATTACCAAATCTTACTGTTTAAAGACGAAATATATAGTCTACATGAAGCTGTATATAATTTATGAACTGTATATTTACCATTATTATTAGTGCACTACCATTGCAGTAAGATTGTTTTTTTAAAGTATGGTAGATTTTTAGATTTCGAGAGGATTTTTTTTTAGAAAACTTCAGTGTAAAATCGAGATCAGATTGAACATAATAAATCACTTAAGAGAAATTAGTTTTATATCATCTAAGATTTAGTTCCGAATGAATTTTTTCAGTTAAATTGAAATGTATGTCTAAATGACTCAACATCACTGTAGTGCATTTCTGGTGAAGTCGATCGGCAAAAGCTCATAATCTAGGTTTCGTAACAATTCTGATAAAGGACTTTATAGTAACGTCGATAACCAAGATACTAGGCTTGAACCTCACGAAGGTTACTAGTTTCTTTAAAGTTAAAGACAAATCTGACTGGCAAATACAATATAGCCAAAAAACAGAGATCAGCCAGGGTATTCTGCCGATTGCTTTCAACCACCTAGCATAAAATCACTAGCGTATCGATGCAAATTAAATGAGACCTCAATAAACATGATTACTATCATGAATAGCTCAAAATTTCGGTAAAAATTCATACACTATTGAACAATGGAGGCTATTCCACTTCTTATTTTGTTTCAAGGAATGAATCCCAAATATTCGTGTTTTGACCAATATCAAACCTAACTCTATTAACTTCTGGTTTCTTAATCCCATGTCTGATGATTGCTGTCGGCTGCTGTTAGCACTAAACGTAAGTGTATCTTACATCTTGTCACATACTGTTACAATTATGGTAAGACTACCAAGATGTGATGAATATCACAACAACAAGAGGCAAACCTACCGAAGACAACAGGCTACCATATATATATATATATATATACGGATAATCAATCGATTCTCATGACGACCATCTATCGCTATTTTATTAATTTTTAGAAACATTTTGTGTAAACTTGAGAATAGTGATATTAATAACTACGACCTTGACACTCTAACGTACAATTTTCTTCCCGAAAACTAAATAGAGAAATAACTTCTGATTCAATAGATTATGATAAGTATTATATTCTTTTTATTAAAAAAATACGAAACAGAATATGACCCTATTTAAAAGTTGATGCATAAAAATGATGTGTTAAACAAACGAAATTATTATTATTTAAGTGAAAAAATTTTTTCTGGTAAGCGTTTTTACCAGAAATAAAAAATAAAAATTTTAAAAAAAAATGCAGATAAAGACAGTCAGTGTAGCAGCAGTCTCTGCATCAGTAGGCCTCAACATACACAAGGGGAAAACCAAGGTCCTCAAATTCAACACGGAGAACAGCAATCCAATCACTCTTGATGGCGAAACTCTGGAAGATGTAGAATCCTTCACATACCTGGGAAGCATAATCGATGAACAAGGAGGTTCAGATGCAGACGTAAAGGCGAGGATTGGCAAAGCAAGGGCCTCATTCCCTCAGTTGAAGAACATATGGAACTCAAAACAACTTTCAACCAATATCAAAGTGAGAATCTTCAATGCGAATGTCAAGGCAGTTCTACTGTACGGAGCTGAAACTTGGAGAACTACAACAACCATCATCAAGAAGGTGCAAGTATTTATAAATAGCTGTCTACGCAAGATACTCAACATCCATTGGCCGGATACCATCAGCAACAGCCTTTTGTGAGAGAGAACAAACCAGCTTGCAAAAGAAGAGAAAATTAGGAAGAGATGATGAAAATGGATAGGACATACATTAGGGAAACCACCAAACTGCATCACGAGACAAGCCCTAACTTGGAATCCCGAAGGAAGGCGGAAAAGAGGAAGGCCAAAGAAAACATTACGTCGGGAAATAAAAGCAGGTACGGAAAGGATGAACAACAATTGAAAGGAGCTGGAAAGGACTGCCCAGGACAGGTTTGAATGGCGAATGCTGGTGAGTGGCCTATGTTCCTTCACGAGGAGTAACAGGCGTAAGTAAGTAAGTAAGTAAGTAAGTAAGTAAGTAAGTAAGTAAGTAAGTAAGTAAGTAAGTAAGTAAGTAAGTAAGTAAGTAAGTAAGTGAGTAAGTAAGTAAGTGAGTAAGTGAGTAAGTAAGTGAGAGTGAGTAAGTAAGTAAGTGAGTGAAGTGAAGTGAGTGAGTGAGTGAGTGAGTGAGTGAGTGAGTGAAGTGAGTGAGTGAGTGAGTGAGTGAGTAAGTGAAGTGAGTGAGTGAGTGAGTGAGTGAGTGAGTGAGTGAGTGAGTGAGTGAGTGAGTGAGTAAGTGAGTGAGTGAGTGAGTGAGTGAGTGAGTGGGTGAGTGAGTGAAGTGAGTGAGTGAGTGAGTGAGTAAGTAAGTGAGTGAGTGAGTAGTGAGTGTGAGTGAGTAGTGAAGTGAGTAAGTAAGTAAGTAAGTGAGTAAGTAGTGTAAGTAAGTAAGTAAGTGAGTGAGTAAGTGAGTAAGTGAGTAAGAGTGGTAGTGAAGTAAGTAAGTAAGTAAGTGAGTAAGTAAGTGAAGTAAGTAGTGAGTAAGTAAGTAGGAGTAAGTAAGTAAGTAAGTAAGTAAGTAAGTAAGTGAAGTGAGTAGTGAGTGAGTAAGTAAGTGAGTGAGTAAGTAAGTGAGTAAGTGAGTAAGTGAGTGAGTAGAGTAAGTAAGTGAAGTGAGTGAGTGAGTGAGTGAGTGAGTGAGTGAGTGAGTGAGTGGTGAGTGAGTGAGTGAGTGAGTGGGTGAGTGAGTGAGTGAGTGAGTGAAGTAAGTGAGTAGTGAGTGAGTGAGTAAGTAAGTGAGTGAGTGAGTGAGTGAGTGAGTGAGTGAGTGAGTGAGTAAGTGAGAGTAAGTGAGTGAGTGAGTGAGTGGTGAGTGAAGTGAGTGAGTAAGTGAGTGAGTGAGTGGTAAGTGAGTGAGTGAGTAAGTAAGTGAGTAAGTGAGTGAGTGAGTGAGTGAAGTGGTAAGTGAGTAAGTGAGTGAGTAAGTGAGTGAGTGAGTAAGTGAGTAAGTAGTAAGTGAGTGAGTAAGTGAGTGAGTGAGTAAGTGAAGTAAGTAAGTAAGTAAGTAAGTGAGTAAGTAAGTGAGTGAGTGAGTGAGTGAGTGAGTAAGTAAGTAAGTGAAGTAAGTGAGTGAGTAAGTGGGTAGTAAGTAAGTAGTAAGTAAGTAAGTAAGTAAGTAAGTAAGTAAGTAAGTAAGTAAGTAAGTAAGTAAGTAAGTAAGTAAGTAAGTAAGTAAGTAAGTAAGTAAGTAAGTAAGTAAGTAAGTAAGTAAGTAAGTAAGTAAGTAAGTAAGTAAGTGAAAAATATTCCACATCACAGACTTATATAAGGATCGGCAAGAATTATAAAACATCGGGTTAGCTATTTGATTTAAATCTAGGGCTCCTCAGGTGTGTATGCACCACAAAGTGTTGGACTCAGGTCACCAAAACTTCAGATCCGATGGCAAACAGTACATCACCAGGTCTGTTAAGTTAAAATTTAATCTTGTAATTTTTCTGAAGTTCTAAAAGGAAGTTGTATCTGTGGCGTCAACCAAGTCGAAAAAAGAGGCAATCGCCTATCAATAATAATGAATGATTGTCGTGTTTTATTGCTAACTGATATGGTAGATCATATTTTTATTCAGTATAATAAGAAGCAAGGTGGTTTATTTATTAATTGTATGCTGATAGTAGTTGAAAGATCTGGTTTAGCCTCATTTTGAACAGTTCGTCGATCCTACCCAAAAATCTATACAAAAAAATAGAACCCAAGACTTCGAAATATCTTGGCAATCAATCACAACACGCAGTCACCAAGTCGAAATCCAAAAAGCTCATAAGTTTTTATTCAACCTCAGTAAACTCATGATAAAACGTAACTATATTCCACCATCATTGGTATGAGTCAAAACTACTTCATTCTTGAATTGATCAACTTCTCAAGTCCAAATATGTCGGCAAGGTCTTCTGAAGAGGTCCGTTTCAAGAAGAAAAACGAAGAAGCATTGTATAAACATTATAAAGATGTTTACAAGCAATTACCTATAACACGAACAGACATTTCAACGGAACTTCTTCCATAACCATGTACAGCGTGACATATATAACGATTAGAATCCTTCAATGTAGCTGATTTAATTGTGTAAAATTGTTCTTCTGATAATATTTGTGATGGTTGATCAACAAGACTCCATTGATAAAACACAGCATCACCAGGACATGTTAAATTTAAGCTTTGACCAACACGTATTAAATAACCCAAACGTGTTGGACTACGTGGTTGACGAGTATCTGATGCTGAATCTATGATTATTAAGAAAAGGAAAAAAATAAGAGAGAATATGAATAACGTAACACAAATTAAATTCTTCACGTTTAATGTAATTAGTTTTGAAATATATGTGTAATCACCTTGATTATTAAAGCAACAACATGATTGAGTGTTATTTATGCCTAACCACCACCTACCTCGACGAACGATAGTATCTGGAGAAGGAGCAAGTTAGGAGAAATCGAAGGGTGGTTAAACGAAAACGTGATATCAGTCCACGAAGTCACTGACTGTTGAACTGGGCCGTATTGGTAGATCCGGACAACCTGGTTGAGGTCCTCTTGACAACTAGGATTAGTGGTTAAAGACATTCGTTGACATGGCTCAGAATATTCCCTCAAACATACATTTCCATTTTATCCTCAGGTTTTGGTCTTTCTAATCATGGCTGGTGGTATCAATTCGCTTTCTATTTATAATTTTTAATTAATCTTGCCATCAAGCGTGATTTGATTGGCGCTGGCTTGGATGCATTTAAAAATCTTGTCTCTTCTCTTGTGAATGTTGAGGCTTACTGCTATAGAGACAGTCTTTGACTGCATTTATTGGTATATATTCGGTAGGAGGGCTAAGTAGTCTGCAAAGACTAAATCTTCCAGTTTTGTCCAAGATCTCCACTTTGTCCAATGGATCTCTTGAGATGTGGTAGTCTTCGTAATCCAGTCAGCAGCAAGCAAACAAAGGAAAGAAACCTATTTTCACTTGGAAGGCATCCGTGAGCTGCTCTGCATGCACAACTTAGCAATGTAGTCCTTCACAGGAGTCCTGTATGATAGTAAATATCTTCTTAGGTACTACAGAATATATTAAAATGGTCCATAAGGTTTTCATATCTGGGTTGTCGAATGGTTTCTAGTAATGAAGAAAGCTTATCTATGGTGATGACCTACATCCGTTCGATTTTTCAACGACGATCTAGTGTCGCATTTCGATCGGTACATGATCTATCCGTACGGAATCCAGCTTACTGATTTGAAAGATGGGCGTCTACTGAATCCTTCACACGGTTAAGTAACACTCTATCGAAAACTTCTCTTGATAATGAGAGTGGAATGATCCCTCTGTAGTTCTTACATTCATTAAGATTTCTTTTCATTGGTATCTTGATAGCATACCCCTCTTCTCGATCTTTTGGTAGTTGTTCTTCCTCAACAATGTTTCTGAGAAAAACATGGAACTACTTTGTAGTTATGTTTATGTGTAGGTTTAGTGATTCAGCTAGTATGTTGTCTGGTCCTGCTTTTTTGCCATTCCTGACTTGTATGATGACCTTGCTTATTTCTTCAATTATTAGACGGGTGTTGCGTATGAGGATGTCTGTGTTTGCTGCTTCGATGTCCAGTGGGTTTTTTGAGGCTGGTTTATTCAAGAGCTCTTCACATTGCTCTAACCACTCATTTCGCTGCTCATGAACCTCAGTGACTGATTTGCCTTCTTCGTTCACGACTGGTCGCTCTGGTCTTGCATGTTTCCCTGTTAGCTATTTTTGTACCATATAGTTCTTTCATACTTCGCTTGCAGCTTTTCCCGCTGTCATTGCTAGGTTTTCTACCTACTTCCGCTCGTCGACTCTAATGCTCTCCATCACTCATTTGTTTGACTTTGTATATTTGGCCTGTGTCCTGACATTTTTGCATTTGTTCGGAGATTGTTGACAGCTGTTTTATTGTTTTCCTACTCTGAGTCTTGCTCAGTCTGTCAACATAAATCTATTCCGTACTCTGGAGCCTCTTACAAGCCAACAACTCCAGGTATGTTGAAGTTATCTCTGCATTAATCTCTTTCCAGTTGTTTTCCATAATGTTTTTAACTTATTATTATCAGACCTTGTAAGACTTGGGACATGTTGTTGAGAGCTATTTTTAATTCCCTGAGCTTGTTAGCATCTCGAAAGAAGGTTATATTAAGCATTTGAAGGGCCGCTTGTTTAATTACCCAATGCTTCTTTAGCTTTGATTTTAGCCTAGCCGCTACTAGCTGGTGGCCCAAAGCTATATCAGTTCCTCTCTTTGTTCTTACATCTTCCATGAACCTTCTGAATATTTTTTGATGCAGATTTGGTCGACCTGGTTCGCTGTAGCGTGACCCGATGAAATCCATTTAGAATAATGTATGCGTCTGTAATGGAAGTAGTGCCACCTGTAGCTTCACTGTTGAAACCATACGTATTTGCCGGTCGCTCACTGTTCTCGATGCTTTCTCCCAGTCCATTTCACCTCAAACACCTGGTGTTTCTCACACTGACCTTGGCGTTCAGGATGGTCAAGTGTTGTCCTCTGGAATTCTTTATGATGGACTGTAGCCTCTCATAAAACTGATCTTTAACATCTTCGTTGGTATCATTGGTGCGTGAGTAGCACTGGATTATATTGATTGTAATCCTTCCCTTCAATTCCGCCTGGAGTCCCTCCGGGGGCTACTGCCGGTCCCAAGCCCGGATAAAGGAGGAGGGGAGGGTATGGGGTTAGCGACCCCATCCCGCAGAAAACTAACTCGCTAAAAAAACGCTAACCAGAAAACGCTAACAATCCTTCCCTTCTTTGTTTAGAAGGATGTGTTTGATAATCCTGGATCCATGAGATTCCATTCTATGAGCATCTTTCGTGCTTCATTGAACAGTGTTAGTGCAACTCTTTGTATGTGTGAAAAATTTTCTTCTTCATGGCCAGAATACAACAATGGGTCACCCGAATTTATTCTCTTTTGTTTAGTTTATGTTCAATGGGTTTTACTTATTCGAAACACAGCGAGGATGAATTTTCTCATTTCCATTTCTATTTGAATGATCCTCCTTGTCTCCCAAACTCTTCGGACATCCTATGTACCTGTATCAATTTTTGCTCTAGTTGTCAAAGTGTTTTCAAGCCTGTGATTCCCGAAGAATATCGACCTTCACCATAAGGCGTCATAACTCTTCAACTCTCAGAACAGAGTTTGAGTAGTGTGAATGATTTTTTCTGCTTAACATAGCAAGGTTCCTTTTTGTGTGGTGGGTTCGCTAACCCCATGTCTAGCCTTTCCCTCTTATCCGGGCTTGAGACCGGCGCTCGTCCTAGCATGGCTCTAGGTGGAATGTTTGTAATCCACACTAATGGGTTATTATCTACAGTTTACCTTTAATATGATTGAAATTTAAGTATGTTCTTACAGAGTTGTTATTTAAGGTCTACTTCATTTATCCTTTGCGTTTTCTCAAAAACAACTACGAACTTCTAGGCTGGACAAAAATCTGACAAAGATTGGAAGTTATGACAAATATTAGATCAAATAAACCCAATTTCATAATCTTTTTATTGATGTATTTTCTTATGAAGTTGATCTGAGAATACTGTTCTTAAAAAATATCAACTAAAAAGCCATCAAGGAGAAATGAACGGTCGTTGAATACTTGTTCAAAACTGTTCTAAACCACAATTCCATGACCGAACGTATAATTGAACTCATTACTTTTTCATCTCGTAACTATCAAGTCACCATCAAATGTATGTAATGTTCCGTAAACTTAAACTTAGACAGTTGTTTAGCAGCAACTCTTTCATTTACTAAGTTTACTGTGAAGTAAACTAATTGAAAAGTAATATTGGCACCTCCATACCTCTATTTATACCAATTTAAATTTGGTACAAAGTTTTTGTTTCGTTTTTCAGAAAACTTGATGTTGTCCATAATTATTAATATGAATAAGTGATTGTTTTATTTGAATATATGTATTTGGTTTTAGTATACAGGTTATTTGATAGTTGCTCAGTGAAAAAGTTAAAATATTCCATTTTAAACTAAATGAACGGAAGAAATATTAAAATGTAAATGTTATTTTAAAGAACAAGTGAATATACACTATATTAGTATTACTGTTAACAAGACGTAAAGAGTTTGTGGAGATTATTTAATTTTATTATAGTTTACATCATGAACTGAACTTATTTAGAACCATTCAGTTTTTTTTCTAGTTAGTAACTTCGAGAGGTAATTCCTGAGGTTCTAATCAGAGGCTGTGACTAATGGAGTCGAACGAATCAGGTAGGATTCGGTTAACTATCAATGAGAGGGAAGGACGGTTGCATAATACATGTATTGATTGAAGGTAGAAATATAAAACATCGGATGCCCACTTAGTGGTTTAAAGTTGAATGCTTTCTGTGAAACTTGGAGAACCTCGTCTCGGTTCCTGGAAGTATTGCCAAGGAGTCTCAGATTGATAAGTAACGGCTTTCCAGTGCTTCCTGATTTTCAGTGGTTATTTGAATACGATGATTTAGTGATATAAATCATCAAAAGAAAAGTAAATGATTGTGGTAACCTTATTGTACAACATAACACCAATATTCACCACAAATTGAAATCATCAGCTGAAATACAATAAAAAGGAAACACTGGATTTGTAACGGGTTCTTCGGCCTTTTAGTGATAAACAGTGACTTGTTGAGTTCACTAAGTCAGCAGTCAGAAAGCAAGTCACTGTTAAAGGCAGGACAGTCAGTCATAATCACCGTATATATATGTGAATCAGATAAAATATATCATACTACATTAAACTAATAATGGTAGTAAAAACGGATAAATAAAAAATATGGTTTAAAAAGAGTAGTGCATGAACTAAGAGTATGAAATAATCAAACATTAAAGGTCAGTATTTAGAAAAAGATAAAAAATGAATGTCTTCGTTATTAATGGGACCAATTTAAGACTATGTTGCCTAAAAACTCATACCACTGATGACGACTATCACGTGAACCCTAATCAAGTAGCCTGTACCTACCAATATGCATCAGTCCTATGATGGATGAATTCATGAAGCGCTACCATACCATGATTTGATCAGACGTTGACTTTTATTCAATCAGACCCTATTCCGTCTAACATTGCATGTCAAGGTAAGCAGTGGTTGGACATACATAACACGTACATTCTAAAGTCCAACCAGACTATTTAAAAACATTATATATGTTGTGGGGGAGTAAATATCGAAGAAAGAGAAACTCTTGGGACTAAATCATGGATTATTATTTATATTTCAACCACGAAAGAGTTTATTTACAAACATACCGGGCTGTATCATACCATTATACTAAAAATATTCTGCATTGTTTCCTTTGTACTATTTAAATTTGTGTTAGTTTATTTGTTATTTATTTAATCTGAAGAAGTGGCTTATACCAAGTTACAAAACGTCAGAAACACAATTTTTTTACTCATTTGGACTATAGCAAAAAAATAATTTAGCATAAAATAGAAAGTCATTGTAATATACAGAGATGCAAAAAGTAATAGCGAAATTGGTAAAGTGGTAAAAATAATTAATGCGCAATAATTCAGGAATTATAAATCATTTCTAATGAGAGTTTATCGAGATTGAAATAGATCCTTATCTATTGTCTCAGTGGAACATATTCACTCTTTATCTTCAAGGATCACTGACACAATAAATGAGGAACTCCGACAGACTCTCATTAGAAATGGTTATCCACCTAGATTCGTTGATAGCAACTTAACACTTAGATACACGAATTATAAATTGTATAACACTAATTAACAGATCTTCTAGAAGGATATAGAAATTTCACAATAAAGTTATGTGGCAATTAAATAATAAAAAATATATAGTTACTAATCCATAAATGAGTTATAGGAGTTATACTTCCTTCGATATTCACTCTGTCACGACTGTATATCATATATATATATATATATATATATATATATATATATATATATATATATATAGAAATAAAATTGAACAGAAATAAATGTAGTAGGTGGATTATTTTGTTGTTTTTTTTAGTGGAAAAAATGTTTACCAGGAGAACAATCTTTTTTTTTATTTTTACTAACCATGTAAACAATATTTTATTTCTGTAAAACAAAAAAACGAACCAAATAATTGTATCAGAACAGGAAGCAGGATACAAGAAAAATGTTTAAAATCCTTCCTTTTTTAAAAAAAAGAATAAAGAAAAATAGAAAAACAAAAGGTTTAATAAAAATGTAATAACAATCAAGAATGGACACATGTACACGATATGTAAATCTAACAGGAATAGGAAATTTCAAATACCAATAATAATAATAATAATAATAATAGTCACTATATATTTATTTTTTCTATAATAAATAGAAATTCTGATACTCGAATGTAGAATTTATTTTATTTAAATGAATTAGTATTATAATAGTTTAAAATGGAGAATAATATGAATAATGTATTATTATTATTATTGCGTATTCAAATTATAATTAGGGAATAAAATTTAGTTTAATTCAACTTAATAATCAAGTCAGTCAGTCACAACGTAGGACCAGGCACATATATGCATCCGTTCTAGTTGCCATGCCTAATAATCAAATATGGATTAATGTAATGAACTTTTGTATCCGCAAGACAATAGCAACCGATGGTTAGAGACCTTGAATGACATGGCTCAAAATCGTCTGCAATGGCGCAGGTGCATCCACTCTTTGTGTTCTCCCAAATTCTAATCTCCTGAATTCTTCATGTCCCTTTTTTTCTCTCTCCAAACTTATTTCATTGGATTATACTTCTTGAATAACATCTTCAAACCCTAATCTTTCCGATTACTGCCTATACTCTCACCACCTCTACCACTACGGGATTCGAATCGACAACTGCATCTCTGTGCTAATGTGGTGTGGCAACTCGAACTGATGTACGTACGTACGAAGTTCCACGTTGTTACCGACTGATTGACTGGCCCACTTTTTATAAAAACTGTTTCGATTATCCAAAACTAAACTAAATGAAAAGCGATTCAATATCTCCAGTGCGACATTTCTAATTGGTGTTGTTGGAATTTTCATTCTAACAGTAAGGTAGTTTGTGGAGACTAGTGCTTCACAGTTGATTGATCACTGGGTGGTGATCAGTGTCATGTGTGTCAAGTCCTTCTTAGTGCAGCTCACATGCTATTGACCAAGTTGCAATATGGCCACTTGTCTAGGTGACTCGACACTGCGTGCACTATGTTGACATAGAATGATGCACCTTGCTGACGAGTGCCAAATAAGATGAGACCCAGGTCCAGGGTTTCCTGCTGATTACCTCCAACCAGCGTTCTATCTCAGACTAGTGGTTAAAATGTTGAATTTTCAATCTTTCGTTTAGATAGGTTTCTCAAAATTATGCATCAAATATTTTTCAACTTAAAGTATTTAAGTTGTTTTAAGTGATTTATCATGTATGTTATGCGATGGAAAAATGTCTCAGGGGAAAAATCAGTCTATAAATGTCTATGAATGAAGATATATAGGAGCATACCATTTCTGAAAATAATGTTTCATTTGCTTATATTTTAAATAATTACAAGTTAAATGGATATTAATTAAGAGTTTGTTGCAATAATGTTTATTTATGCTGATAAGTATTTAATAAGATCAAATTTACAGTAATGAATTAAGTATTATTATTATTATCATTATTATTAACTCATAGGTCTTCGAATTTGACCTTAGCAACCGGGTAATAGAATTCGTCTACAACACAAGCTGAGTGAATAAATATGTACTTAGTAAATCAGTTACATTTGGTTCGCGAATTAGCAATAATTCACTACATTACTGACTAGGATACAAAATCTATTAGTTGTTTTTCCTCCTTGTTAGTGGATAATTCTGTACTGGAAAAGTAAATACCCAACTCAACTAACCATTCAAGATAATTCAAAAGCTTTTTGTTTGCGATTCAATACACAATGTCCATTTCAATGAGAATGGTTGGGATGATTAGAAATCAACCCTAATGTATATTTTTTCCCATTGAAGATTTTTTGTAGAGATATTTCTAATTTCAATTGGATTATTTAAAGCTTCAGACCATAATTCAGACAAAAACTGAGTACATAAACTATTATTTTTGGAAGTCAATTGCATCTTAAAGTCCTCAAAAGTACTATTATGTAAATATAAATGAATATGGATTATGAATGTTAGCTGATTGATGTTGTTTGTTAAGCAAATAAACAATAATGTAACTCGTTTATGAAGTATATCTCAATGTATTGTTTCTAATCACAATTTAGATGTGAAGTGTAGTGATACAGCCCGATTGCTTTAGTAGATGTAATTAAAGCATGTCTAAATCTGTTACTTACTGGTTGAAAACCGAGTGATTTAGCCATTAATTATCCGTTCCATATCGACTTGCAACTAGAGAGGTTTCGAAGAAAAATTATATCTATTTTGCTAGTAATTAGTTAATTTACTTTACAATATAGAAATTTTCATTATTCCTTTGATTATTTAGTAATACATCTTAGAAAATAAACTAAATACTAATGTTGAATAACCAGCTACCAGATATAATATGTTGTTTATCAAGATTTGTAAGGTATACACATTTTATGAACGTCATTTAAAAAGTAAGCATCCCGTCATTATATAAGGTACACACATTTTTTTAGCTCCTCGGTCTGTATTAACCGGATGATAAATCAATAGAATTTATATCAAAACTTTGTATCGAAAATATATATCACTTTATTAGATACATTTCTTTCATATATTTGAACAAATGATTAGCCCTGTATTTTATTCATCATGAGGTGCTCTTTGATGTAATTTTCTTACTAGATTACTTCATTGAATGAAACATTATGTTGTAACGCTTGGCTCTACTTCTTTGTCTCAGACTGACATCATCAAGGCGAACTATTGCGAACCAGTGAACATTGAGTACCACTCTTTCTTATTAGATTGAGACTCCTCAAAACCAAACCTTTGTGAACCCCCAAGGGACCCAACGCAAGACTCTCAGATCTAGCATTAGGCACCAAGAGACGTCACTTTAATAGTATGAAAGTTAAACACTCACTACAAGGCCTATAAGTCTTTGGTTAGTTCGTGAAAGCATATTGATAAGTTTCATGCAACAAGTGGACAGCTAACTAGCGTCTCCTAGTTTTTAATAACTATTTAAAGTAAATCTATGATGCATAATTGAGAAACTAGACAATCTCTACACTATTTATGAACAAGAAGCTAAGTTTTTACTTTAAAAAAATCAAAATAATCTGAAAAATCTATATCAGGCGTCAACATAAGCAGGCACAAATCAGTTTGCCGAAAATTACCCCTATTCAAATGCTTTTAATAAATGTAACAAAACAGATAACTATGATTTTATATAGTGAAACAACTGTATCAGAATTGATCTATAATAATAGTTGTATTCATTTGAAGTTTTAACCATAAAAGTTAACTAGCATAACTTATAATTATCTAGGAAAAAATCAATTGAATATACCTAAATAACAGTGAAATATTTCAAAAGAAATCATTGAATAATCATTTATAGATGATAAGATCATTGAATAAGATCAGAATTTCAATTAGAATAAAATGATTATTCAATGATATAGGCTTATATGCTATTTTTTGGCAAAGTATTAGTATAATCCTTTAATAGTGCATAGGTGAGGTTTATGGAAAAATAGCAATAGAATTCTCTCGTCTGAAATAGTATGAACGTTGGTGGCTTTTGATCTTTAAAAAAATGATTTTATTTTAAAAACAATAATTTGCAATGAATTTAGTAATGGTCAAGATTGTTGCATATTCGTAAATAATATGGATAACTCTCACTCCTTGATATTTGATAGCTGTGTAAAAGAAGTGAACAGGCATGAGAAGTGTTTATATATTTTGAGAAGAAACAAAGCTGTTCACTCAGTCCGACAACTTCAAGGCCACGTTGCACAACAAAATACTTACAAGCAGTGTTGTTAGTAGCATTCACTACAGTTGCACACTTTCATTTACGATCAAAATTGTATATATAATCATATGAAAACTATTGGTAAAATATAAGATATGAATTGAAAGTTAACTTATATGAGAATAGAGAAATTAAAACACTAAGTTCTATTTTAATTAAACTTTCCAAGATAGTTATGATTTCCCACGCATCTATATTTCGGATGGTATATACCATATTAAATGATTTTAGAAGACTTGACTAGTTACTGAATCGTA
Organism: Schistosoma haematobium; assembly: GCF_000699445.3. NCBI lineage: Eukaryota > Metazoa > Platyhelminthes > Trematoda > Strigeidida > Schistosomatidae > Schistosoma > Schistosoma haematobium. Next base: position 40,949,475 of record NC_067199.1, read on the forward strand.
ACTAGTAATATATGATGGATTGTTTAAACACATAAACATAGGTACAAGGGGGCACCGAATAGATATGCACCACATAAGTCATTCGATTTGTGTGAGGGCTGGGATACTGTCCGGGTTCCCAAACCGAAACAGGTGGTTTTCTTAGGGGGCCACACACGGAGCCTTCGACCTAAAGGTCTGATCAACAAGGTAGTGCAACATCGTAAGGAGATGCAGTCCCATGGCAGTCGGTGACCAATGATTAGTCCATACATTAATTGTTCCCTCAGGATCCTGGAGCCCATAAGCACCAATGGTTTGGAATCAGGATTTCCCAACTCTCTTAGGTGAACTCTCTGTGTCCACCAACCCGGTGAAAGTACTGGAGATTCGCTTTTTGTCTTCTCAATTTCGTGAACAACAACAATGCCGCGAGCAGGCAGTGATTGGTTGTATGCACGTGGTCATGTGAGAGCATTTCGAGAGGGAGAGCGGACTCCCCACTCTCGGCCGTACCAGAGCATTTAGGGGCTAGTGGAATATAATGCAGATTTTGTTAATTCTGTTTAACTCCTATTTAGGTCTGTTAACTCTGGATTACAAGGAAAAAGCCTAATTATCATGATAACTTGAGGACAGTTAGAAATGCTCGGCAAGTAACTGTCACCAGTGGAAGACTTAATAAAATTCAGTAAAGAGATGGAGTTTTATACACTAGACTGAAAACAGATTATCTAACAGATCAAAACTTGAACCTAATTTAGACACTCTTCTAATTGGTTGTTTTATAATCATTTCTGTCCCTCAAAATTCTAGTTCAACTAAATGAAATAAGGGAAATTTCATTTTCTAGTCAAATAACATCCTTTTGAATTAAAGGTCATTAATTTTCATTTCGTTTCTACTTGTGACCTTGTATTATGTTTTACCTCTAACCTCTTGCTTACTCTTTTCATCAATAACATACAAACACAACCCCAATCATGCGTATATGCATAAAACTAAACAGACAATCCAAGAAATAGTTGAATATCATATATATGATTAGATGTAAAAAAAAGAAACATGAAACGAACAACGTCATGACAATAGTCCTGTAAGCTAAAAGAAAACGTAAAAGAGTAAAAGTATTGAAGCACGTGTTATCTTTGTTGTTAATACTGACGATAATAATGATATCAGTTAATAAAAAGCAGAAATCTCGAAGACGAGAGATTGCAAATCGATAATAATACATGATCACTCATCTACGTACTAGGATTAACACACGCACACATAGCATATCATTATAACGTAGATATAATATTGGATTACTCATTAACCATTCCCTTTTGATTCCACTTCAGATATAGTATTTCCTTTGAAACAAAAATATAAGAAAATTCACTTAATAATTATGTCAAGATGATGGAACTTTTCCCTCAAGGGGATTTTTTTTAATTTAAGCACGTTTGTTGTGTATGTGACGTTGAAAATAAAACTTAACAAATAGAATACGTACACATGCACATATAATAAACAAGGTCAGCGTAGAAAAAATCTCATCTACGTATGTAAACACTGAGATACCCATCAGTTGTTAAAATAAGAGTTAGTCATGTGTATGCATAGTGCATATAAAAGGTTTAAACAGTCAGACTAATACTACTAATACTACTAATATTACCAATACTATTACCATCACAATTACTACTACTATTACTACCAATAATGGTAATAGCAACGGTAATAATTATAACAATATCAATAATAACATGAAACACCAAGAAAGATTCATTTATTTTTTTTTTAAATTCATCATATACCATATGTCAAACGAAAATTTTTAAAAAAATTGAAATCCCATGGCGCCCAAAAATAGAAAAGAAAAACTGATGTATCATATTCTAAATAAACTGAATTAAGTAAATAGGATAGACAAGGTTTGTAGGGAGAAAAGTTTTTTGAAAAAAAACAAAGAAAAGAAGAAAAAACAACTTAAAGTTCAAATGCTTTACTGGTGTTGTACTTGTTCCCCTATGTTCAACATAAGAAAACAAGCAAACGCAATGAACTAGTACATTTATAAATATTTAGTTGGCTTTTTTTCAATAATTGGGTTACTTATTAGTAGGTTAAAATCTAATGTTTACAAATTAGTGATACCATCTGATAAAAGAATATAAGCTAAGATTCCTTCAACGTTCAGTGTAAGGAGAATTTAAAGAATTTAACTATGGATGCCTAATTTAGTTAGTATATGAAACAAGAGAAGTAAAATCAGTTGTTAATTCATAGTTACTTCACTGGTACATAAGAATTGTCAGATCAAAATTTAATCAGTCAAATGTCAATATGTCATTTTTACCTTTCTCTTTTCACGATCGACAATAAAAAAGATGCAACCAGTGTGGTCTTTTAATAAAGATAAAATGTCAGTTATATTTATTTGGGGAGTAGATTAATAGCACTAGATATTACAATTGTTTTAATATTGTTTAAGAGCAATACTAATTATATTGGGATATTTCAACTTTACTTCTAAATATGACCCACTGTTGAAAACCAGCCTATTTGCCATGTGAAAAAATTTCCAAGGTGTGCTAAATTTTGTTTGCTAATCACATCTATGTAATTTAGATCTGATCGTAAACTGAACGAACACTGATGGCATAGTTAACGATACTGTAGTATCTGCAAATATGAGAATATGCTTAATATTAAAGATAATCTTACTACGATCCATATAAAACTGTTGTAAAGGTTTGTAACGGGTAAATATCAGTAATAATAAGATAAGATAGGCGGAGAACTCTTAATAAAAGTATATATATATATTCCATATGTCACACGACTCACCTACCATGTAGAAAAATGAAATTAACAGACATGGATAGACATTAAAGTGAACAAGTAAAATCATGCTCGGTAGATCAACCCCCCCTTCTGGCCTCATCTACTTCGGTTTGAATAACTAAGAAGAGTTGCAAACATTCAAATGAAAAACGATCTACGTAGGTCAGGTACATTTATTTGTGATTGATAAATAAGTTAAGAGTCTTTAATGTCCATGCTGTTAATGTTTAATAGTTGAAAGAGTGAACAGAAAAAAAAGATAAACTAAAGAGTGTCTCGTTTATTTCGAATTCAGTTACAATAAAAACTTTGTCAATTGATCGTTTATTGGCCTATCTAATCACAATGATAATCTTATTATTGATAAGGTGACAGTAAATTGTATATCAAAAGTTTCGATATTCTTTACTCTGAGAAATGATTCCTTACCTCTATGCCTAATCGTTTTTTATATTATCACCGATACTAATGGTACTACGACCACTGATTTAGTATTTATCTTAATAATTTCATCTCACTATTCTGACGTACTGTGGCAACTTGATCCTATACAAATATGTGCAAGGTTTGACGTTGCTTATGACTGAATGCTCATACATAGAATAGTCTTTATATATGGTTTGTTTAAATTGAAAAGGTATTATAATTACGACCAGTTTATCAAAGAAATTGAACCCCAGAAGTCTTGTTAAACAAAAGTTGAACTAACAATATTTCATTAAGTCATATAACAGACATGTAGATATAAAACCACATTCATTCATATATACACATAGGGAGAGAAGTGTAAAAACATAAAACAATTAGTAAATCAAGTATATGTCATTACATTTTCGTGTGAAACTATTGAAGGTATAAGGCATGATAAAAGAAGAAAAATGACTTTTGAAAATGTTATCATATCGAACCTTAATTATTAGGTTTTAAGCATTCATTATAACAAGGTAATTGATGAGTAATGTTAATCCCAGAACATTTAGTGTTTTGGATAATTTTTATGAAATCTTTTAAACAATGATGAATGATAATTTGTCTACCATGATAAATTTGCTCACAATTACTAACCATATAGTAGGTTTTTTGAGTGACTAGGTTTTTACGTTTACTGATCACTGATTGGTAGTATTCTGTGTCATTTTTGTTTGGCTCTCAGTGATAATCGAACTGGAATATAGTCAATAGTTCAAGTTACCCAACATCGTGGTACACTTTTGTTTGATTTCACGTTATTAAATTAAGTAGGAAGTAAGCTCTACACCGAAGATCTGTGGTAGACAGCAGTCCTCAGTACGACGTTTCTGTAATGTTCGGGAAACTATTAATTCTTGAAGGATTTAAGCTTGAATAATTTCTCTGATTAGCATTAAGTAAAATATAATCACACGAGGATAACCAGTAACTCTAAACATTAAGGAGACTCCTTGTTGACGAGCATTAACTGGTATAAAGCATATATCCAAAGGATCCTGGTGATCATCTTTAACCTCTTAACATCAGAATAAGTTTATCTTATAAAATCATTATAAAACTAGTGGTATTTGAATGTTTGTTTCAAGATAGATTTAATAAACTTTTGGTCAGAATTTATGACATCCGAAATCAATCAAATCGATTCTAGTCAGAACAGGTTTCTGACGCTAACAACAATCATGCTATTATTCCATAAAAAATGACTTATTGGATTCCACCAATTCACTAGTTACTTTTGAATCCTAAAACATGTTGAAGTTAGCTATTACATACAATAGTCTAATATGATAAACACTACTAAACTAAACTGAGAAATGATTACTAAAACACCTTATGGTTTCTAATAATTCTTTTTTTTTAATATCCGTATGATAAAAACTACCATAATTTTTTTAAAAGGCATATCAGTATACAAATTTTGATAAACATTCGATATGGCAGTCTGTAAAATTTATTAAGTTTGTTCATCATCACCATCTGAAGAAGAAGAAGAACAATAATAATAATAATAATAAGGAAAATTATTATTTAAAAAAAAAATCTGTGTTCACATTTGTTAAACATGTCAAAATTTACAGTACAGTATAGTTTGTAAACTTGCATAGAAAGACATGTACATATGGAAATGATTTGGAATTCATTTGTGCATGTGTATGTGCGGGTGTGTATGTGTATGTGTTGATATGATTTTTGAAAGATGAAACAGACAAAATTAATTACGCTTAAGGGGATTTCATTAAAATCCCTCCTGTTCTTTATTTCTCTTTTCTTTCTTCGTTAATATATACAGATATTACATTTTAAAATTAAAAATTAATCGTATTAATTTTTATTTAGACAAAACTAACTGTATCCTATGAACTTACTGAAATTAACATAATCAATGCTGTAGTAAAGTAAACTGTAATATGAGTTCGTTTTTCATCTCAAATGCTCTTCCAAACAAGCGCATTTTAACAACATCTTCCTACAACATAGAACTAACATTTTGTGGATTAGATGAGACCCAGAGAATGATGTCCTAAGAAAATGATCTACTTTTGTTTGTGAAGTTCAGTAGTGTCAGATCCAAGAGAATAAGTGTTGGGTATATTTTTGCATCTTATTTTATCGTTATGATTATGTATCACATTAATATTGAGCTCAACAATGGTAGAAGTCACGATAGTAACGACAAGAATATAAGGTATAACTTGAAATGATATTTTTTAGTACATAAACGAGTGAAAAACAATTTGTTATTTACATAATAATCTTGTAAACAGATATCCATGTTTTACATGCTTCTTTAAACTATGATTTGTTGTAATCTAATGTACAATGTCTTTCTAAATATATCAAGTAATAGTTTTATTAAACATTGTCGAAATAAGTGATAATAATACTTTCTCTATATTTGATGTAGATATTTGTAAAAGTGGACTAATTACGGAAACTAGTGCCGTTCATTGTTAGTTTTAATTGACACCTTACATCGATTGAAGAAGAACTGAAATCCAAAGAGAGCTAAGCTCTATCCTACATGAGATTATGAAAAACAATAATGGAGCATTCCAAAATAGAACCGAAGTTGTCAAATACTGCCATGCTTTCAATCATTCACAACCCAACGTAATTTCGTGCTCTCTAATAAGGAAAATTTTCCAAGTTTCAGCAAAGAGAGGTAGACATTGAAATTCAATAGTAATTTAGAAATGTGGGACAATTATTACCGATAGTATCAGATAATTATCGAGTTATGTTGCAAACCGTATTAAAATTTGATGCATATATCATAAAGTTCAAACTCAGTGATTTCAAGTAATCATGTGTACCAGAAGAGAACAACACCTTAGATTTGATATTTTATGAGGTTGTTAATGTGCTAAGGAGGTACAAATTTAGATCAAACAGCTGTTCAGTTTTCCTAGGTTTTTATAGGTTTTCAATTCACGACTTTTAGAAAATGACCTCAAGGTAAACAAATAGGTTAAGTCTGAAACATTTTACCACAATGGTATCTACAAAGTAGAGTAAAATTGATGTTTATTATTTGTTAAACAAGCAAACAAGTTTATTCATGTCAGCATTGATATAATCATTTAAAAGTCAGTATCTGACAACACTGAGTTACTCACTGACATTTATTCTAGTCGAAATTTTATTTATCATCATTGTAGATTAATATCAGTTAGAGATTTACCAACAAAAAGTTACAGAATTCAAGTGAAAAACGATGATAAGTGAACACTAAAGTTTTTTGATTCAAAGACATTTTCAGATGAGTGATTTCAGTTGATAGATCTGAATCTCCATGGTATACAAATCACCAAATTAAAGTTATTAAGTTCAGTCACTGTCTATACACTGAACTGATAAATTATGCAGATAAAAATGAAAACTAAATTTACTTTCTTCTACATAAAACAACCGATGCAAACTGTTTCGCCAAAAAATCATAGTCTCTTGGGGAATCGGTTTGCACTTGAAAAAAACAGAAAGGTCCAGAGTGAGAAATCGATTTTCATCAATCATTTTACTATGTTGAAAATGAACCTTTTTAAAAAGAAGCTCTACTAATTTACAGTTTTTAAATAGTTATATCTCCTTATCGACTTTAAAAAAGGATACCCTGTAGTTTAAGCTTAAAGCTAAGAATATTTCAGATTAATTTTGGATATGAATACATATGGATACATTTCAGTGTTACGGTATGAGGATAACTTATTAAATATAAAAAAGGGGGTATTGACGTCATAATTTTTGAACCCTGTGAATCTATGGTGGAATTTAAGTGATTGATAAAGAAATAAGATTTGCTTAATCCGATCTACACCATGTTTTTAAAGTGTGAGAATGAAAACACTAAAGAAGTTGGAGTGAGTCGCGGTATAAAAGGTCTAGTAGAAGTAATAGTTTCATGTTTAAATCATTTGAATTTCAACCCTTAATTTTGAAAGGTGGAACCCACCTCAAATAGCCAAGTAACACAACAACTACTCTTTTAAAAAAATCATAAGATGTACTTGATTTTTAAGTCTCATTTTTGTTGATTCATTTTGAATTAGAAACAAGCGTTTGGGACGGTGAGCAATCACGGTCAACTTATTGGATTTGAAGCTTTGTGTCAATGAATACAAAGTGGAACCAAATTAGACTGAAATAAGCGATATGATTGAAGATATTCTAAATATGACAGATTCCGAAGATACTGATATCAAAACACTAAGTATGACATCTTGAAAACAAACATCGAAGACAATGATAAAGATTGAGATAAAAAATATATTTGAATAGAGGGAGAGATAGATGAATATAAGAATACTGAAGTGACTAACTAAAGGAAGAGATACATCTCACATGAGCCGTGCAACAATATGACATTAATGAATGTCCAGTTCTCTTGAACCACCAGAGTCTTTTAAAACTGAAAAGGACAATACCAGTGTCTAATGACTATAACACTAATTATTTTGGTGGGAAGACGACGATCATATACCTAAAGTAATCAGATTTATATTGTTCCAAAAACGAACCAAAGTTCAAAATATGAATCGTTTTAGTTCCCACTCCGTGTTCGTTATGAAGTTTGAAAACCATTTATTAAATACAACATGTGATTGTACTTGCACAATGTTGTGAAGCGTCGAACCCTAAAGAAAACACCTATCTAATTTTCTTGGAGTTTGTGATGAGAACTATTTTTAGATTTTAAAAAAATATTCATTTGTATAGATGTTACTCAAAATCCATTTTCATTCCACCATAAAAATATTATGATCTCACTTCAAGGTCATTATAGTGGTCAATCCAAAGTATACGGTGATGATAATAATAGTAGTTTTCAGGCAAATATTGACAGATACCTCTATTTTAACACTATATATATGTATAATTATTTAATATCAGACGGGGTTTTGTGAATATTATAGTAATTTCAATAGTTGAGATCATGAGTCAACTGAAGCTAGACCGCCACGGAAAATCTGAAAGCATTGGATGGCCTTTTCGTCCTATTGTGGGATCACCGGGTAAGTAATAGTGAGGTTAGACGCAGGGTATTAAGGAATGATGGTAAATCAATTGATGAGGTTGTGAATCTTCATCGACTGAGATGGTTGGGCCACGTGTTACGTATGCCCGAACACCGATTACCACGACGTGCAATGCTAACCGGTGTTCGGGATGGTTGGAAGAAAGTTAGGGGCGGCCAAACCAAAACGTGGCATCAGTGCTTGAAGTCACTAACTTCTAGTCTGAGCCATTTTGGTAGATGCAGCGTGACTATCGTAACTACTGGTTGGAGACTCTGGGTGACATGGCTCAGAATCGATCACAATGGCTTCGGTGTATACACTCTCTGTCTTCCCTTAAACTAAGAGATTAAAATTGCTTCATATATTTCTTTCTACGAACTAATTCTTTCTTCCTGTACTATATCCTTATCGCAGTCTTCCTTTTGTATATTACCACCTCTGAATTAACTACTTTTATGAATCCGGTGTCCATCTTGTTGTGTTGATGTGAGGTATGGCAACTTGGAACGATGCATATATGTGCTTGGTCCTACGTTGTAGCTGACCACATTGTGGGATTCATCAGCGGTGCGCATCCACGACCCCGCCTCGCGAGATTCGAACCCAGGGTCTAACGGTCGCGAATGCGAGCGCTTGACCGCTAGATCACTGGGGCAGCCGGGATCCAATGGTGTTAATGTCTAAGCTCAACCAATCCGCGAAATTGAGCGACACATCCATCATTGTCATCAGTGAGTTACTATATCACAACAGATTATTATTTGTTTAAAATGTCTCCAAACATTATTTCTAAGAGACATTGATATTCCACTTCGTAATAATCATAATAATCATCATTACAAAATTGAAATCGCAAAGTATTATTATTATTATCATTATTGTTATTATTGACAGCAGAATTATTGGATATACAATGTTATTTAACAATAAAATATAAATCAGTGTGTATTGACAATGAATGACAATTCAATCACAACTTGATTATTAGTTGATATGAATTTTAATGAAAACTAAAAAAGGCAAAAACAAATTTGATAATCCATCAAATTTTTTGAAAGTTAGTCATAACATATTGACAGAAAAATGTTAATTGGTAAATGATAATTGTAGGAACAATAATAAATGGTATCCATAAATCAATCAGTAAATGTATCCGAGCGGATGCATCATGAAATTAATCTCATAACTATGATGGATTATACTTAATGGTTACTTAAGCGATACCTTCACGCACACACATACACACTTGGAAACCATTTACTCAGTCACACGATTATCCATAAACACAGCTCACTTTCCTGTTCTTATAGTTTTGTCTACCAACCCTTACATTTCTAATCTTAATTATCTCGTTTCCATTCATTTCCTCTCATTCGTCATGTTAGTTAATGTGATTCATATTTCCATTACATTGAATTAGAGAGCAATGTACACGCACATTTACACAGAGACAATTGAGTTACAGAGAGTTACACTTCAACGTATTTAGTTAAACATTGTCTGTCAACTTAAAATAATAATGTATAAACAGAACTGTCAATTCACTGGTTGTTCTCATTATTATATGAATCATTCTAAATGACATATACTTTTTCTTTTAAAAAAAACACGAGACGTAGAGAGATAGAGAAATAAAAGAATTATTAATATGATAAGGGTTAAAGAGAGAACACATTTATACAGAAGTTGGGTATGACAATAATAATAATAATGCTACAAATAAAGTGATTGAGCCACTGGTTATTTAAGAATATGGAGCCAATTTATAATACACGATTCAAGTAAATACACACACAATCATTTAGGAGGAACACGGAAGTAAGTTTAAGCATGGAAGCAATGACCAGACAAATCAGGAACCAATCTTTTGAATTTAGTCATTCATTAATTCAGTCTTTAATAATCCGTTTTCATAGACCATCCATACTCTGTCAGTAGATCACTCCTTCTAGTATGTTCATATTTATTCCATCCTGTTGACAAATTTTGATTATCTATGGCATCGTACTTACAGATTCGTGGAATAATTTCCTTAAATTATAGAGTTAACAAGACATCTAGTAAAACTGTTAGTTTCTTATTACTGTTGTTTTCCCCTTCCCACCATCTATATTGATACCTTCATAAAATGTTTAGCTAGTCGTTTATTTACTTCCATTCTGGCTCATTGACATAGAGCATTTAAATGAAGAGACAAGTTATGAATTATGGCATGTATAAAGACACTGCATACAAATCCAAGGTATATACGTGTGTACAGCCACAACAAATCGCTTGTTTTTTTAGAAAATAAATAAATGGGAAATTTTTCCAAAATATTTTTTTGTGTGTAACAAAGTGTTAGTACTTTGTGATATCTTCTGTTGTGTCAGTCAAAAAAACAAGAAAAATAATTCGGACACAATGAAATTGGTATCTTTTGTTGTGAGTACTAAAATAGAAATGAAAAAAATTACCTTATAATAGTCAATGGTTAAGCAGCCTATTCGGAAAGAAAGTGATTGTAATCTGAATGTACATGTCAAATGTACGATGATGTGTATTTGAGCAGAGATACTGAATGAACATTGTAAGATATTAGTAAGAGTTTGAAGACAATAATATGTGGCATAAATGATTGGAAATGTTGTGGATAAGAGAAATTGTGAACAATGACAATGATGATAATAACTTTTATTTCACTAGTTGGAAATCTGTACAACTCAAACTAATATTCTGTTTTGAAATATTAGGTATTCTAAATCATCTTTATGTTTTATTGAAAACAATTTTGAACAGTCTGGTTGAAGCACTTTTGTTTTTGAGAAACACCAATCTGTCGATAGACGACCTAGATTTTATTAAAATATGGTTCAATATTTCTGTCAAATAAAGTAAATACTCTAGAAAATTTTAAATATGTATAGATATGGGCTGCTGAGATAATTTACGTGATAACAACTACAAAAAGGATAAATGAGTAAATCTCAGACAAAACGCAGTAAGAAAAATGGATTTATAATTGCAAATAAAAAATGAGATGTTGCTCAACTAAATTTTGGAGCCGAGGTCACCAGGGTATTTCAAGACCGGTGACAGAAGTTTTTTTTAAAATCCATAAATCCAAACTAAGCCTATGGTAGAGATAGATTCAAGAGAATCTATTAAGTACAAAGTTACTTGCTCAATGATAATTTCGAGTGAATGTACACAGTTTTGTTTTTAAACAGTTAAATCTTAAGCAGCTGAGGACCCTTCATACAATATTATTCCACTACGTTTGTGCTTTTGTATTATTCAAATTTACAAATGGGAATAACTGCACGTAATTAAATTTAATGATTAACAAATTTAGTTTCAAATACTCGTAAACTGTTTTTATCGCAGTTAAGCGAGAATTTGATCAAGCCTGTAACCAGTTCTATCTTACCTTGGCTAAACAAGACGAACACAACTTTACTTGTCCAGGATCAAAATCTTCTGGAGGCAGAAGAAATCTTTATTCAAAATAGCAAGGATTAAACAACAGAAAAGTTTAGCTTTGTTTCGACGACATAATTAGCTGATTTTACGGATAGATTTAAGTAATAGGTGTTCAAGCGTTCAAATTTGGTCTCAGTTTGAGTTTGTACTGAGCTTATAATTAATGGAAAGGTTAATATCAATGGGTTTGTTTCTTTCTACAACTTACAGGTAATTGCTCACTTTCATTTATCATATTACACTAAGACTATGAAAGTATCCACTGAATCCAACTTATAACAAGCAAACACATGCCTATCGTCCTGTGGGTGAACTAACTTTTAATAAACTGGTATCAAGAATCAATTTATATTTCAAAATTTAATGTTTATTAAATAAATTGTAAATGCATTGTGCGTAGATTAGTCTTCTGGCAAATGCAGATCAATGAAATGAAAATAAAGTTTAATTAACTGCCAGACTGGTACAGACTTGTGATCGAAAAAATTCTTGTCCTCAGAAAAGTTCATCAATTTTCTAGACTCACATTAATTTTTTAACTCTTATTAATACCATTCTTTTTCTAACTTCTCTGCACATGTTTTTCACTTTCTATTTAAATAATCATAGTTGATGAAAGAATATTTTAATCGTTATCGTCATTATGGAAAATCAGTAGGTATGATTACCTGTAATGATAATGTTGACTAGGCTGATAACAACAACTCTAACTAAGGTTCCAGTCATTCAAACAACTGAAACACGAATAAACACGTGCTCGTAATAAGCATGATTAGAGTCAAGAAATGTGCTCCATAGTGATCGGCAGTCTTCTGTCGACCACTCCAATGATGTATTCTGTTTGTGCTCATCTTTAAGTCAATTTCGCGCATCACTATGTTAGACGATGTCTTTTCTTACGCTTGCAGTTGGTGATTCTTAAGAATAAACGGCTGTCTGAACATAGTTCCATCAGCCGGTTGGTATTAATTGTTAGCCGAGTTGCGACACTGTAAGAACCACACAAATGTCTTTCACTCTCGTTAAGTTAACTACTTAAGCACTAAAATCACCTGCTACGTCTGAGAGTTAGGCTTTTCGAAAGAACTTGGAGTGTTTTCCATAACATCCGTCTTCCAATTCATTCGAGTTCCAGTTAGTAGGAGCGTAGACAGAGATAACTAAGAGAAAAAAGCGTATTCACCTATCTTTCAGTGCTCTTACGTCCCACAAGCAACTATCCATTGCAATGCAGTCTCAGAGGGCCTGATCTACTGTTGAATTAGTGCAATACCCATACCATCAAAGGTCGCGAGAGTTGGCAGTCACGTCCCAGATGCATGGAGGGTAAATCATCATGGGTCTCTGTAAAAACCAGGTAACGTCAAGTCAACGGACCACAATTGAATTCTGTATCTGTGTTTCGAAGACTAGAATCCTAGTTACAGAAATCTGTTGGTCTGCTTGACACTATGTCAGAATATTGCAAGCTCCAACGTGTAGTTTAGAGAGCGTTTTTAAGAGACCAGGGATAACATATCGTCGACTTGAATAGTTAGCATTAGTCGTCCATAGGGATAGATGGAACATTAAGAATTGATGGAGGAATTTATTCGTGAGCACGAGCATCTCGGATGCCACTAAGGCTATCACTTCCCAGTTGTCCACATCGTGGAAAAATATATCTGCTCGGGAGACCTGAAAAGGAAATTGAGTTGGTAGTTGTCGTGGAGACTTGTGAGCATCACCGCAGAGTCCGAGAGACAACTGCTTGAGAGGAGACACACACGCTCTTCCTGTCAGAAGTTTGCAATGTGTTAGCTCTGTGCTTTAGAGGCCCCCACTGCCGGAGAGGGAGATCCGTGGGGTAAGGTGAGGTGGAACTCTGTTAGGATCGAGCTTTCCTAACCTCTTCAGTTGTAAGAAGCCAGCATCACTGAAAGTGTTGTCAGGCTGAGAGAAACACATTACCGCTGTCACACTTCAGTAAGACCACCACCAGCACTACTTTGCCCTCGGACTATGAGTATACTTCTATTAGTCTGACAGTTTTATGACCGACTCACTTGGCATGGTAGGACCTAAAGGAATATTTGATTCAGCCAATATGGCTCGATAAGGTTATTACAATAGATAGATCCGGTTCCCACTTCCAGGGACCAGTTACCGTTGGTACTTCAAGTAGTCTCCAAATAGATCCATGAAGTTAAAAAGAATCTCAGTTTTCATATAAGAACAGGCGCTACAAGTGAACAGCTGAGTGGGAAACAAATAAATTGTGTTTACTTGAAATTTTCTATCAATGGAAGACACAAATCAAAGAATTAAGTTACTTACATAAACTCAAACAGTGGTATTGATGGTAGTATGGAGTCATAATGATAGAATAATATGACTATAAATATTCGAACTTTCAAAAAATTCAAGGAGGCAGTTAATAATCCAACAATCACTAGTTATCCTTATGTTCAGTGTACAAATTAAAATATTAGTGAAAAATTTTTAAACAATATTTAAAAGAAATCGGAAAAAATCAAAAGATTTTTATTCTGAGTATATACATTTATGACATTGAAGTATATATATCAGAAGGGGATTTGTGAATATTATAGCAATTTCAATAGTTGAGATCATGAGTCGATTGAAGTTAGACCACCATGGAAAACCTGGAAGCACTGGATGGTCGTTTCGTCCTACTCAACCTTCACTAATTATCGCGTATCTGTAAGATTTACGCTTGAACAATTCACTTTTACTACAGCCTTACGTCTTCTGAACCATGGTAAGATCTTTTCAGCTGTTCAGTTTAATATTATAGTGGATTACTAAATAACTGTGGTGAGAACTTTCTTAAGCGTATAGAGCTCCCTACTATGAGTTCTGTAAGCAAGTTGTCCAGAAGACAGCATGACTGAGTAACAGTAGTGTGTAATTTTAAATATACTAACAAAAATAGATTAGCATTTTCACCAAACAACGGTTAATCCATTTTCTAACATGGTTAACAGTTAATTACAAATGACATGCCCCCAAATACCCTGGTACGGGCGAGAGTGGGGAGAGTCCGCTCTCCCTCTCGAAACGCTCTCACATGACCACGCGCATACAGCCACTAACAGGGAATCCCTACTCACTGCCTGCTTGTGGCGGGGTGTTGTTCACGAAATTGAGAGGACAAAAGCGAATTTCCACTACTTTCACCGGGTTGGTGGACACAGAGAGTTCACCTAGGAGAGTCGGAAAACACTGATTCCAAACTAATGGTCCACATGGGCTCCAGGATCCTGAGGGAACAATTAATGTATGGACCAATCGTTGGTCACCGACTGCTATGGCACTGCATCTCCTTACGATGTTGCACTACCTTGTTGATCAGACCTTTAGGTCGAAGGCTCCGTGTGTAGCCCCTTAAGAAAACCACCTGTTTCGGTTTGGGAACCCGGACAGTATCCCGGCCCTCACACGAATCGAATGAGATTTGTGTGGCACACATGTATCTGGTGCCCCCTTGTACCAATATCTATGTGTTCAAATACATAAATTGCGAATGGCACTGAATTATATCTATGGTATATCATTAAAGTTGGAAATACAGGTTGTTGGTTTAAAATCTGATCTTAATCTCATGTGTCATTGTCATACATATTCCTTAGGTATTATAAAACAAAAATATTTATAGTTATCTGACCATCAACTTATGATAATGAAAAGACTCTTGAAACTAAATGAATATTCATTCAAATCATTTAATTGGGTGATTAAGATTGGGAAAACCGAAGATTGTGAGTTGTATGCAAATGAACTTAATGTCTTGTTCGACCTTTTATAATTTTATGGGAGAATATTTATATTGATTGTTTTAACATATTACTTTTAAGAAAACCTTCGTGGGCTGACCTCAGTTCACCTTTAACTAATCAATTGAATTCTTTTTAGAAAATTTCTGTAAAAGGAATAAATTCCGTTTGAAATTTGGTTAATTATTATGGGTCATATTTTATCGATTTCAGTCATATTATATAATGTGCATTTTTAATGAACTTATATTAATGTATTTGAATTATTTATGGTCTATACAAAGAGAAAATGTTAGACAGTTCAATCACGAAAAGGAAACGATCTTTTTTCCTTAGAAAATATCTCACTCTTACCATTTTTTATGTTGTCAGTTTATTCCAAGTCAAATACCTGTTAAAAAATTGAATATTGACAATTTAGTTGTTCGGGGTTTTTTGACGGGCTTCAGTTGCATGAAAGAGAGGATCCGACCAAGAATTCCCAAGCTTTCTTATCAATCATACAATGGTTATTACAGATACAGAAACGAAAGTAGTATCCATTAATTAGGAAAATAAATTAATATTTTCAAAAAGATGATTTGGGTAACTATCATATTGACGACGGGAAATCAGTGATTTAAAAATAAAGAGCTTGCCAAAAGACCAACCTGGAAGATTCATGAATGTTTACTGTCAAAAATTCCTGGTATAGAATGAAACACATGTTCCATTCTCTATTGTGTTCAATAATGAACTAGCTAAAGTCAATCTATGATATCAAATATCTTCAGCTCGATATTTATTTATCAGGAAACTTCCATAAATTTTTTGTTCTAATGAAAGGAGTCATTTTTAGCCTTAAAAAACTCGACAGTCAGGCAACATAGTTATGGTAAGTGATGGTCATTATCGCGATACAATATAGCTACAAACAGGACAATTTTTACTAGTCATAAATTATAATTGGTTATGGTACGATAAGTCATTTGGTTAGCTTACTTGAAATTCAATTATCAACGTACAGGAAAATTTATAAATCCAGAGTCAGAGTTAACGATATCAAAGGAAAGGGATATTAGTTACTAGACTGAATTTTTCACACATAACCAATGTAAGTAAAACAGAATTCAGATGCACAGTGAAACAGGATCATTAATATCATACAAGGAACAATCAAAAGAAATCAAACGGCAAAATTTTTCGAATGAGAGTTAACAATAAAAAACACTGTATATCTAATCCTTCTTGAGCTTATAAAAAAGTAATGTGATGCAACAATCAGAATTTCGCTATGTTTTACTAAGGAGACACTTTATTCACTTTACTATCAATTTGTGTCATTACCTAAGACTGAATTATAAAACAATATATGTTTCTAGAAGTGAAGAGTAATTATTGAACTCAAGTCAATCAGTAAAAGGTTTTTAACCCTACAAATTAAACTGACTTGAAGAGAATGCAAGAGAACAACTATCCAATAAACAATGATTATCATAAAGCTTGTACTCGTTGACATTGACCATCAAAATAGCTAATAACAATCACTAATCTACAGTAAATCAATTCGAACATGTGACTTAATTCTTCTTATTATTATTACTATTATGTAATCAAAGGACGTCACTGAATGTGTTGATTATTCTTTAGATTGGAATAGAATCTAAATATTACACTGGCAAAAATTAAATTACCATATAATATCATACAAATAGTTCCCTTTATCATTTTGAAAAGAGCAAGAACAAAGATTCTAGCAGAATAGCATGAATTCATTTTTATTTCGTAGGTTCTCGCTAGCTGCTTACAACCTGTGATATTTAAAATTATAATTACACAATGGGTTTAAATTACTTACATGATAAGAACCTACGAAATAAAAATGAATTCATGCTATTCTGCTAGAATCTTTGTTCTTGCTCTTTTCAATACCATGTCATAGTTGATTGTTATCTGAAGCTAAATACTTTTAACAATCTACCTAAAATTTGTAAAAAATTTCCTAAATTAATTGTAGCCTCATTTAAATGATAAACTTTTTTTCATTGGCTGATATCAATTAGGAAATTAATGAAGATCAAAAAAAGAAAAAAAACGGTTGATACCTCAAGTTGAAAACATTATTATTATTATTATGAGAAAACTATGATAATTTTAGATTAGATCACATATAGCGCTCTCCCTAATGATTTGAAGTAGTTTAGTTCAATCCCATGTGTTGTCGTGTACATACAGAATATAAAAAAAAGTAGTCAAATTTGTCATTGGTAATTGAGTTACAGTAAAATAAGTTGCATGACTTGTGCAACTAATAATCTAGTTTATAAATATTTTATCATCAATACAAAATCTAGCATAACTTCTCATCAGTCGAAGTTCCCGCACATCCTATCACCGTAGACAGAGAGATGAAGTTAGTAATATGACAAGTGAAGGAAATTAATTAATTTCACCTGTAATGACAAACTAAATAAGAGAAACATAATTTAAAAAGAGCAAATGAGATTGAAGAAGAAAATATAAAGAACAATATCTAACTTGAGATTTAGACTATAATAAATAAATCTAACTGTTACTGCCACATACTTCACGTTCTATCACTGAAAGTTCGAAATGAACACGTGCGACAAATAAGAGTTGATATTCGTAAGAAAGAAGTTGTATGATGAAGAACTTTTAAAAAGGGGTATGGTTATGTTTATGATCAAATTCTGTTTCATATAAATTGTAATCATTTTAGTAAAAGATATTAATGCATCGGTCATCATTGTAACCGATACAAAACACAAAACACTACATTTTGTACTTATTAATGTTATTCTGTGAGAAACGATTACAGATTCAAACAGTAAATTAAACCGAAACAAACTAGAGGTTTGTAGGATTCTGGTATTTCCGATTTCACAACAATAACAACGAAACAAGATAAAACCAATAGTAAAATAAAATTAATCATACAAGTAAAATAGCAGTGGAGAAAAACTTATTAAAAATGCAGTGATTACGACAAATTTCTTGTTCTTTCAAGATTATGATTGCCTTACATAGTTCAATTACTATAGTCTGACTTAGTCAATATGATTTACAGTACATTCAATTTACTGATGATGTGAGGTGATTAATTTCAATCTCACCTTATACATAGCTTTAAATGAATACCTATTCCATATAGTTAAATTGTAATTTAATCAAGTACATTGTTCAATATATTCAGTGCATTTATATTATCATGTAATTAAAAGATTATTAATTTTCAACAACAATACTTATTTTTAATAGATGAGATCATGAGTCAATTGAAGCTAGACCACCTTGGAAAACATGGGAGCACTGGATGTATCGCTCAATTTCGTGGATTAGTTGAAGTCAGACATTAACACAGTTGGATCCTGACAGGCTCAGTGGTCTAAAGGTTAAGCGCTCGTCCTGGGTTCGAGTCTCACGAGGCGGGATCGTGAATGCGCACTGCTGAGAAGCACCACATTGGGACGAAACGGCCATCCAGTGCTTCCAGGTATTCCATGGTGGTTTGGCTTCAACTGACTCATGATCTCAACTATTAAAATGACTATAATATCCACAAAACCCCTTTTGATAACAATACTTATAACAAATACAGAGTATTAATTATTATTAACACTATATATTGAACAGTATCTATAACAATATTTTACTAAGATTGTTGTGATAAAGTCAATGTATTGCTCAAAATCTGCACTCTGATTTGTAATGGTTCTACATTATAAGTTTTCTGTACAGTTTAGTTTGATTTATGTATATATATACAACTAATTGTTTCTACCAAATTTCATGGGATATAATTCAACATCAAATTGTATTTGACACATTCATCATGAATTAAGTACTTCATTAAGTAGTAAACACTAAACTACAGTTCTAAAGGATAATGATACCTGTACATACAATATACAAGCTCATACAGTTACATGTCGAAATAGATTTTTTTTAATTTTAAAAAAAAAATTCATAAAGCAAAAAATGATATACTCACTGGATAAACTGTTCACAGATTGTCCATTAATCCATATTGATATGAATGAAGTTTCAATAGATAACAATAATAATAGTGGTAATAGTAATGAATAAATTAATCCAAATACACAATAATGAATTATAGATGAATATAATTTGTGTAACATTGTAAAATTGAATAAATATGTTGAAAATTGAATCGTTTATACTTCATACGCTGAATAATAATAATAATAATAATAATAGTGATGAATGATGATAAGTGTTTGTTTGTTTGTTTGTTTGATTTAATTTTTGTTAGTAAAATAAAAAAACTGTTTGTTGTTAATTGTGTTTCTCGTTGACCAACTCAATTAAAATTAATGATGTTCAAGAGTGAATTAATTAACAGTTAAATCCATTGGAAATATTTGAATGGTGCTGAAAATCAAAGTTAAAAAAACATTAATTTTGTAATGAAACAAGAAACACTATGAAACTGTACAATCATTTGTACAACAATACATATGTAACATGTACGTATGAAAAAGTGATGTATTGAATATATAAAAATAATTAAAATAGCAAATGCTCCATATTTCCGCGTTGGTTTTTCTACCTTCTGTTCTCAGACAATTTCGGTACACTCATTTTTACTGTTTGTCTCTTTGGTTCTGTTTCTGTGTGCTAATATGAAGCATGGCAACGATATAGTTCTTGTCAGGTCCTGAATTACTTTCGTTTACTTGTCCACTCGTGATTCTTTACTATCTCTACTCTGCATAGCAATCTTCCCTGTAGGGGTGTTATTTACTTGAATTTCAGACCAAACATCCACCAAGTTACTATATCTTCCGTTTAATACATACGTTTTACGTAAATTCCTTATATTCATTCATGTGTGATATTACTCGAAAAGATTCCCACATAGTACATCTCGTTGGCGTAACCCGACCGTTGTTGCTACCTTGACGTGGTGGTCGGGCTTGCCTATCGTGATGAAGCAACCGAGCTATACTGGCTGGTACAACTGTTCCTCAAGGTCCTACCATGTCAGACAGGTCGGTTGAAGAGCGGTAAGACTAAAAGCAACAAACCCAAGGTCCGAAGGCGAAGTCGTACTGCTGACTGTACAGAGGTGTGACAGCAGTAAGGTGTTTCCTTCAGACAACCAGCATGACAGCGATGCTGCCTTCCCACAAAAAGGGTGGGGTTAGAAAAGGTCGACCCTAAAAATGCACACCTCGCCTTATCCCACGGATATCCGTCTCCGGCGGTAAGGTCTCAATAAGTACGGAGCTAACACAAAAATTACCCATAACAAGGTCGTGTGTGACCGACCTCAAGCAGTTGTCCCTTGGGCACTGCGGTCACGCTCTCAGGTCACTAAGACCACCTTTAATCCAAATTCCTTTTCAGGTACCTCCAGAACAACCCTTCCACGGTGTGGGCAACCGGGAAGTGAAAACCGCCCTCATACCTCTAACAGCACTCAAGACCACTGTATTCATAATGTATTAGTTGAAGTTAGACATTAACACCGTGGGATCCCGGCTGGCTCAGTGGTCTAGTGGTTAAGCGCTCGCAGGCGAAACTGATAGGTCCTGGGTTCGAGCCTCGCGGGGAGGGATCGTGGATGCGCATTGCCGAGGAGTCCCACATTGGGACGAAACGGCCGTCCAGTGCTTCCAGGTTTTCCGTGTTGATCTAGCTTCAACCGACTCATGATCTCAATTAATGTCCACAAAACCCTTCTCTGATTAAAATGTATTAATGATCTAATGGATTAACAGATTGTGATGGGCTAAAAGATACATCTATTGTTCAATCATTCTAATCTCAGTAGACAGAATAGTGTTTGAATCTACAAACCAATGCTTCAAATGTTCAGTATTCAAAATAACTGAGTTATAATTTCACAAATGAACAAACAAAGAATAATATACAAGAATATTCATTGCTGTGTGTAACTTTTTAAATTTAGACGCTAATACAAATATCAGTGAGGTGTTCTTTTAGTTGCCTAGAAAAATTAAAACGTTGAAATCAACAATTCGAAAAAGTTATTGGAATTTGTCAGTCACAGTTTTACAAACAAAAGCTTCATCAGGTTAAAAAAATTTCACATGGCTCAGTAAAATACGAAATGATAGTTGTCTATTATTGTAAACATGTGACCCACTGAGGAATTATACCAGATTAAGATATCAGCAGAATTAATTTAAAATATACCCCAACATTTATTTGTTCAGTTGTTGGTTCAAATGTCCCTATATATATATATGCTCCTCACATGATACTGCTGGAGATCTAGTCCATGAACGCCAGACTTAATAACAACAGAATTTGGATTTGTTATACATAGAATCATATTCCCAACTTCGTCACTTTGGAATATTGCATGACCATCATCGTTTCTTATTGGTAATGTTTTTTTCACTCCTGATATGGTTTGAACATTAAAGTTCAATGAAGCAATATGATTCAATAACCAAATGAAGATATGTGTACCCAGACATGAGATCCGAAGCACACAAAGAAGTATTCTTAAACAGATTAGAAAACAAACTAAAGTCTGTTTTTCAAGTTCATATGAAAGGTTTAAGCGTTAATTAAATGATTACCAGACAATAAGAATATATATATATATATAAATGATGACGAATGACGAACGGATGATCGATACATTTTATTGAACAGCAACTTTAATATTTTGCAAATGAGAGTAGTTCAGAAAAGTATGTTTGTATAATTATGTGAATGTAGTATGTGTGTGGATGAATGAGTGAGTGGGAAGATGTTTACAAATTCTTGTAGATATACACAATCAGTCTATTTTTAACTCAAAACTGTCAATCTTTAAAAAGCATAAAAGAATGTAGAAAATAAAGAAAAATGACAAAAATGTGTGTCGTATTTTATTAACTTAATGGTTACCATTTCTCATTGAGTATAATTGACTAGTGACATGTACACGTCATCAAATTAATTTTTATCTAAGCCATAATGAGAGATGAAAATCACACTATAGTGATAATGATAATACGTAAATTGATTGATTTGATTTATGAATTAAAAAACATCGTCCTCATTGACAGAGTTCGATCTTCAGTGAATACAAATGAGAAGTTCCAGGTCATCATAGTTTAACAAAAATATCATTAAAATATTTAAATTCTTTAGCATAGTCTATTACATAGTTACATTGAGTTTGACAAGAAAAAAAAGATACTGGTATTTTTCCTAATTAAATTATTGAAAATCAAGCACATCATAAATGATGAATCACTACTCTTTCGTCAGTTATCTTACATTTATTGACTGGTTATAGCCAGTCAAGTCGAAGACCTCTGTTTAGCAATCATTAAAATGTTTGTTTTTTAATCTCAGGATCTAGAAGGTTCTTCATGGAGCTTCGAAACGAGAAACATTTACTATCAAATACTTCTACTCCCATTAAATAGAAATTGTTAATTCGTACCATAATAATACAATGCTAGCTGAACTACAAAAATTAATAAAAAAAACATCTATTTACTACAACCAATCGCAATAAACAATATGTGTTCTGTATTAGTACCAGAGAGTTGAAACAGATTTAGGAAATGGATATCAATACTAAAGTCCTCCCTAAACAAGCCTGATTATGATATACAATAATTAGAGTGCTATGATTTGATAGGTTGTTTTTTTCTTTATAATGGAATTAATATCTTTAGATTATTGATGAATAATTAAACGTTATTTGTTGTGAACAGTACATAAAGTTTTAGATAAATTCTTGGTATGTCAGAGTTGATCAAACAATTGACACGTGAATAATAATATAATAAATCCTCAGTAGCCCCCAAATGCCCTGGTACGGCCGAGAGTGGGGAGAGTCCGCTCTCCCTCTCGAAACGCTCTCACATGACCACGTGCATACAGCCACTAACAGGGAATCCCTACTCACTGCCTGCTTGTGGCGGGGTGTTGTTCACGAAATTGAGAGGACAAAAAGCGAATTTCCACTACTTTCACCGGGTTGGTGGACACAGAGTTCACCTAGGAGAGTCGGAAAACACTGATTCCAAACTAAGGGTCCACATGGGCTCCAGGATCCTGAGGGAACAATTAGCGTATGGACCAATCGTTGGTCACCGACTGCTATGGCACTGCATCTCCTTACGATGTTGCACTACCTTGTTGATCAGACCTTTAGGTCGAAGGCTCCGTGTGTGGCCCCCTAAGAAAACCACCTGTTTCGGTTTGGGAACCCGGACAGTATCCCGGCCCTCACACGAATCGAATGAGATTTGTGTGGCACACATGTATCTGGTGCCCCCTTGTACCAATATCTATGTGTTCAAATAAATAAATAAAACAATCCTCAATAAGTGTAATGATAAACTCAATATTTATGATGTTCGTTATCACTACACTATTGTTGATTTTCATTTGAATTTGGGATGAAAAATATAGTGTGAAATGACATTCAGTATGTTTTTGTCTTATTGAAAAAAATATGATGGAATAGTTCATTTGACGTGGTTACTTTTCAACACACCATATAAATAAATAACCCATAGTGTCACACTGAGTAAGAAAAAGTTAATTCAGCGAAGAAAATTTTCTTTTCGACGAAATTATTTACATAAGCTGTACATTCACCTGAGCTACAAATCTTCACGATCTCAAGCTGTACATTTCTATTTAAATAGTTATATATGGAAAATATGTCTGTAGAAGGATAGAAAAGATTACATCATAAATTGATTCGAGATTAAATATCAAATGGGGTTATATTTCTTCCTTACTCCTTGATTCGTAAGTAACCTCATTTGATAATAAGAGTTTCGAATCAATTTATGATGTAATCTATTCTATCCTTCTATAGATTTATATTTCCCATATACAAATGTACAACTTAAGTAAATGATTTCATCAAAAAGAAATTTTTCTGCTCTGGATTCTTTTTCTTATTCAATAAATAATTTTAATTTAGAATTTCAGATTTAAAACAAATTGCTGAGGAGTTCCATACAAGGACAAAACGGTAGTCCAATGCTTCCAGATTTTCCATAGTGGTCTAGTTTCAATAGACTGAACTCATATTATGTAAATAATAATTCATGTAAATGTTATCGTTTAAAAAGAAATTCATAATGAAATTAATGAGTCATCGAATATTTATAACTCAATTCTATATAGAAATAAATAAGTAGTAAGGTCATCATTGTAATATATTCAGTTCATTCATTGTTCAAGTAGATAAAGCTAAATCTTAAAAGAAATTCATTGAAACTCTGACCTTATATAGTGAGAAAGACTGATAGGACCATTCCGATGTATATAATGAATGAGCGTACATGAGTGTAAATGACCAAGGTCAACACAGTTTATTTTTTTCTAGCATTAATTGTTCAGACCAATTTATTGATTTATTCTGGAAATGAATGAAACCTTTATATGATGTACAAATGAATAATTACATGTGGGCTAAACTTGCCACTCAAAAATAAATTAGGCTGAGAGAAAAAAGATTTATAGAAGTCTAATTGTGATTCATTGCTATGTCTAACAACAAAGCAACCGGAAGTTGTAAAAAAAACATTTATGGGCATTGAAACAATAAACTATCTATTTATATTAGCCTTGAATTATCTATATGCTTAAATCTTACAAGACCATACAGTATGTAATTTAAATTAAATTGTATTTCTAATGCGGAATGATCAGGACTATTCGCTAGACAAATAGGTGTCACATAAATACACACACAAAAGCACACAATAGAATGAACAAATTCAAACACATCATTAGGAATTGGACAAATATTTGAAAATTAAATATATTGGAAAACCATTCCCACCTTTCCAGAGTTTTTTTTTAGCAATATATCCTTATGATGAAGAGCCTCACATCAGTGAAACTATATAGAAGCCTTGACAAGTGAATAGAGAATTCGGTATTTCAAGCTAATGATTGGAACTATCATACTACATGATTAAACTTACAAGGGATTTTTTTTAAAAAGGAATGGATTCATTAGAAGAAATACATCGATCTTTAGTTTATTAGTGAAAAGTATGTGCATATATGATCTACAGTTCTGACAACGCCCAAACTGAGAAAAATCCCTTGATTTACAGTATTTCACGGTAGAATAGCTCTACATGTAGTTTCAATAATCAAGTTGATTAGTCAAATATAGAACAATAGATCTCATCATAAACTAACTCCCTGTATCATACAGTATATGATAATAACATCTTATTTATAAATAGTAAGTAAATTTTCATCACTAACGCTTTATTTCAAGGAAAAAAAGAATTATGAGAGATACTGATCACATCTTACTTTACAGATCTCTCGATAATTCGCGCCATTCTCTTTTTTTGTTTCACAATAATACTGTACATATAATAATCCGTATTATCAGTGATAGGCGTGTTTGGATTACTCTTTTTCTTGTTAATTTAAACAAATGAATTTAATAATGTCAATAATTGAGAAGAAATAATACACTCGCTCTATGATTAATTTTTTTTATCTCCTAACTTGCAAAAAAAGGATTTAAAACACTGTTCAAGACTATATATATGTATCTATATGCACGTACATACAAAAAGAGGGTAAAAGTGGAAAACTTTACTTAAATAGAATTCTTGAAAAATCTTTAAGTTAGACACACTTATCGACACTACTTCAAGTAATATGTAACAACAAACCTTTACACGTATACGAGAGTATGCACACACACACACACACACTCAGATAGAAACAACAAGAAATTGAAAAATAGAAAGAGACAAATTATTATTATTATTATTATTATTATTGTTATTATTATCATTGAACATAAACAACCTCCCAGTCACGAGGGCTAGTAATAAACGAAATAACAATAACAACAAATGTAATTGACAATTGGAACATTTATCACTGTCAAATCATCGTATACATATACATTTGTAAGGATAAATAATATTGTATTACTAATAATATCGAGTGAGAGGAAAGAAAAAAGGGGAAATATACCAATATAATATTGTCTATGACAAGCGACAAACAGCATTTAGTCTCATCATATATTCAATTTGAAGTAAATAACAATAACAACAGCAACAGTCCTTAGTTTGTTTGTTTGTCGTTTCGAAAATCATATTTTAAGATAAAACAAAAGAGAGAAAATGGACAGCAACAAGGACAGACGAAAGAAGCACAAAGATGGATGAATAAATAGTTATCGATTTCACATAAGCATGATAATTGAAGTCCTTATTGTTTGTGAAGCTAGGCAGTGCAAATTCATACTATTTATAACTTCGTATATTTCATTCGTCAAACTCTGACCACGCCTGATGTACCATTGAAAACCAGGAAGTAGTAAACAGTTACTCAACCTAACACGAAACATCTTAGGAATGGAAAAGTCATCACCAATGGTGTTGGATGATTGTCACGGCATATCATGAATCTATTGTAGTTCGAAATGTATATCATTTGACCCCAATCCAAAAGTTCAGTGGTTGAACACTCACTTCTGGATCTCAAGATTCTGGCTTCTATCCCTGATAGTGTCGTGGGTGCACTACATAAAATTCGACTATTTAATCAGATGTAAGGGGATTAGGATTTGAATTTGCAACACTCAAAAAATTTCCTGCTGATCATCCATAACCGATTGAGCTACAATCACATGGTCACAACTTTTTCTTAGTTCAATATGACCCTCTACAACGGCTTTGCAATTGATTTTTATTGAAACATATTTAGAGTTTAAACTTGTGTGGCTCTGTAGTGAAACAGTTATGTTTCGTACTTCTGTATCCTACCATATTGGTAGATATTTCCAAGTACGTCAAACTAATCTATTGAGGAAAAAAGTAGTAACGGGCAATTTTCGTGACTAATGCACCGGTTTATCTGGTTTGTATCAGTTAAATATGACAACTTATCCTTTGGTGTATTCCTTACAGAAGTTTGATGATATTACAGTGTGTGTTCACACATATACAGTTTTATAAATGGAAACACGTGTGTTTATGTACGAGCGTGGTTGTCTGTTATTCACTCATGTGATAAACATCAAATTTTCATGCTTATTTAATTAGAATTCTGGAAATTATCATCATTGTAAAATCTGGAAGGATGAAAAAATGTTTAGTTTATGCATATAAACATCTAATTTTTCCGTCCTCGTTTCTGTCCACCTACTACAACCAATTTAGAGGTTAGAATATATTATTCTTTTTACACTTGACTTCATTAACCATCTACATCACTATGATGCCAGGGGTTAATAGTACTCAGTTTGTTTACCAATTCCCAGCATCACCAACACATAATATACCATACGAAGATAAACGCATCAAGCATGATTGCATCTAAGCTACAGGTAAACACAAATAGGAATAGTTAGAATTCCATCTAATCATAGTAAGGTAAATAATTGTTTACTTTATGACTCAGTAAATAAATGATGTTTGTACATAGGTTATGTGGAGGTGAATAGGCAAACATTTACAGTGTTGATGATGTACTCACACAGTCAATTTTTCGTGCACCAATAATATATTACTTCAATTATAAGGTCAATACGATATCCAACCGTGTGTGTGTGTGTATGAGTATGGCATTCAAACAATTTTGCTCTGACAGTAAATTATTTATTAAAAAATACAACAGAATAGAGAGGCAGACAGTTTGTATAAATAAATAAATATCAAACTAATACGACTATTTTTATCGCTCTTTTTTGAAACAAACATCTATTTTTCTCTATCGCATGTTAAAAGAAGATAAAAAAAATTTCCAAGAAAGGCAAGTAAACACTTTCTTACTGAAACAAATAACAATAATTTGCTTCTAGACTAGTTCCTGAAGCCCTATTAAGAGGTTGTAGTGCGTAAAATGTAGACGTAAACTAACAATCACCAATGGTGTTGGATGATTGTTACGGTATATCATGAATTTATTGTAGTTCGAAATGTATATCATTTGACCCCAGTCCAAAAGTTCAGTGGTTGAACACTCATTGCCGGAACTCAAGATTCTAACTTCTACCCCCGGTAGTGTCGTCAGTCAGCTGCAACGTAGGACCAGGCACATATATGCATCGGTCCAAGTTGCCATACCTCATTAGCGCAACAAGATGAACACCAAATTCATAGAATTAGTTACTCCGATGGCAGTAATGTGTAAAGAAAAATTGCGTATAAGGATATAATACAGGAAGAAAGAATTAGTTGGTAGAAAGGAAGATATAAAGTAATTTTAATCTCATGGTTTAAAGGAAAACAACGAATGTATAAACCTACGCCAGTTTGATCGATCCTGAGCAATGTCACCCAGAGTCTCCAACCAGTGGTTACGATAGTCACGCCGACTCCAACCAAGTAGTCCGCATCTACCAACATGGCTCAGACTAGAAGTTAGTGACTTCAAGCACTGATGTCACGTTCTGGTTTGGCCGCCCCTAACTTTCTTCCAACCATCCCCAACACTAGTCAGCATTGCGCGTCGTGTCGATGCGTTCAACGAATTCACTCTCCATCTCTAGTTCAGGTGTTGATGCAGGCCAGTTCTGGAGCAACAACTTACATTTAGAGAGGGAGAAACACATCCCAAACATCAGCATCTTCACTAAACACGACTATATCATCCGCGCATTCTAAGTCGATAAGTAGGCCTCCCGGTAGATCGGTTCCTGACAATCCAACCGGTAAGAACGTCATTTCTATCAGTATGCCTATGATGAAGTTGAACAAAAGTGTAGATAGTGGACAGCCTTGACGGATACCACTTGAGGTTGTGAGGTCAGATGACAGTTCGCCATAAGCTGTGACTCGACTGGTAGTGTTCGAGTAAAGAGCCTTCACAAGGTTTATGTACTTCAATGACAGACACTGCCACAGAACCTCCCACTCTATAGTGTAAAATGCTGCTTCTAAGTCAATAAAGACCACCATTATCGGATACCGGCAAGTGTGCCTATGTTCTGAAACCTGACGAATGGCGAATATGTGGTCGATGTAGCCACGATCAGCTTTGAAGCCAGCCCGTTTTTCTCGTGTTTGCAGTTCATTAGCCTTCTCTAGGTGCCCGATAATTATTGATGCTAATATTTCAGGTGCTATGTTAGTCAAACTAATGCCTCTATGGTTATCACAGGATGATTTTGACCCCTTCTTATTTATTGAGACAATCAGTGATTGTGACCAGTTAGATGAAATTACGTCCAACTCCCAAATTTTAGCTAAAAATTATTTAGCCTAATCGCTAAAACTAGACAACCATGCATAGTGTCATGGGTGCACATTTCTAAGGAATTTCATATCAAGACGAAATAGTTGTACATTGCTCTGTATTTTTGACTAGTATCCCAACTGATGTCAACC
Source organism: Schistosoma haematobium (assembly GCF_000699445.3). NCBI lineage: Eukaryota > Metazoa > Platyhelminthes > Trematoda > Strigeidida > Schistosomatidae > Schistosoma > Schistosoma haematobium. Next base: position 40,979,346 of record NC_067199.1, read on the forward strand.
TGTGACGAATGCTACATACAAGTACTAATACATCAAAAAAACGGTAGTAACTCATAAAAACTGATTATTATGGCACAATTACCATGATTGATAATTGGATCTGTCTGTCTGATATTTTATAAAACCAGCAATAAGAATTTCCAAACAAAGACTACCCCACCTTTATTAAAGTCTTTGTGTCCAGTGTTCTTCACTAACCAAATACTGCATTATGTACTCGGAATTCAGTAAGTAAGTGGAGTGGAAGTCGAACGCGTGACTCACCGTTTGAATATCAAGTGTCTGAACTTTTAAGTTATTCAATTGGTGATTATTTATCTATAAGATCTTTGAAAATAGGTGAATAATGTCCAAGATACTTAAATAGCATTGTAATAGTGCGAATATTTGTAATTGGCCTGTTTGAAAAAAACCATTAACCTTAGAATATTTATGAGTTTCTTCTCTGTAAAAGGTTATTCATAGTATTTGTCACAAGTACCGTTCAGTCATATCCAGTTCATCCGGACTGAGGCAAGTGAAGGGGTTGGGGAGGTAAATAAATTATCATTTAAATAATCTTCGAACAAGAGTTTAAGTTCACTCGTCCCATGGGGGGTTGATTAGAATTCGGGAAAAAGTCCACATTCCATTGAATCTCATATTACTAATTCATAAATAAAGAACAAATGTAGTCAGGGTCTATAGTTTATAACATGTCCATACATGTTTCCGGAAACATTGTTGTTGTTGTTTCTTTATCAATCAGTAAACATAGGTATTACTCATTCAATAAGTAAATTTTATTTTTTGTGTACAAACTATTTTCACATTAACAGTTGATTATATTCAGATCAAATTCAGTTGATCATACAGTATTTATGACCTAATTGTATAAACACTTGGATGAATAAACTAGTATTAAAAAAATATTATTTCAATAATATATATTGTGTCAAACATAACGTCTTATTGATTATTTTTGGAAGTGCTATTAGTATTTTACTAAATTACAGAGGGACAAATAATTAAATTGGTTAAGATTATATGTATATCTCAGTCAGTCAGTAACAACGTAGAACTTCGTACGTACGTACATCAGTTCGAGTTGCCACACCACATTAGCACAGAGATGCAGTTGTCGATTCAAATCCCGTAGTGCTAGATGTAGTAGAATTATATGTATATATCATTCAGGATCACAGTTTTTGTATGAGGTCTGGTAATACTAGCTAGGTAATTGTTCAAACCGGAGTTTCTAGTCACTCACGTGATGAATGCAAGTCGACTACTTTCAATATTGATGCACAGTCAAAGAATTCAATCAAAATTGTAATTACATATATTGTTAAAAATCAATGATTTGTAGTGATACTTTTCAAAATTGAATAACTAGATCATATAACAGACCAAGTCTAAGACTTTGATATAACTGCTAATTCACTGATGTACATTGTTGAAATTTAATCAGTTTACTCTTTAATGTGAAATTATAAGTAATCACCGATTTTAAATAAGGTAAAATGTGGTGAACACCATATTCGTAATAAATACAACAATTCTTTATGTAATTCATTTATAAATCATCATGAGACCATTTATGTATAATCACTTATATTGGCATCAGAAGGGGTTTTGTGAATACAATAGTAATTTTAATAGTTGAGATTATGAAACTAGACCATCATAGGAAACCTGGAAGCACTGGACTGCCGTTTCGTCCTATCGTAGGACTCCTCAGAAGTGCGCATCCGCGATCCCTTATATTGGTTTAATCCGACTATGAACACATGATTCAAAAGTTTAAAAATTTGAACTAAACGATCAATTCTCGAATAAAAATACAGTAGAATCGTGAACTTATACACAATAAATATGGTTCTGAATCCGAGTATAATTGATTGGTAATTAAATTTATAACCATTATATCTGTCTAGACTCTTGTTAATCAATATTTGTAGTCTGTACAAACTCAGTAGATTAAAGCATGAAAGGGGCTGTTGTCAAGAACTGGAATCGACTGAAGAATCATTGTAAAACAAACAGAAATAGACTGTTGTTTCACAAAAATTTGGAAATGATCAGGAGTGTACACTAATAAGTTCATACAGGTTAGGACCTTCAAGTCACGGGACTCAGTAGTTAACAATCTGAACTTCAGTGAGTTTGCGAAGTACTCTTGTTTTATTTGCTTAAATAAATAACTTAATGTTTATTAATTACTATCTGCGACATGGATATCCTCGGGTTCTGTTTAGAAATACATGACTTATAGAATGAAACATTAACGTACCAATCATTATAGACAATATAAATACATAACAAAGTAACCGAAATGAAAATACATGCAACTCCACTTTCATTCTAATAGTATAAATATATATTGTCCACAACAAGACTTCAATTTCTTGAGTTTCATCTTATATATATCTTAATGTTAAAGATTTCTAAACTAATTCAAAACATCTTAATAATAGTATTCCTTAATTTTTATTGCTTTGTCAATTAACTTCAATATCCATAATGAAAATTACTCTTAAATTATACAAAAGTTTTCTAATTAAAACTATTTCATTTCATTAAGTCAATATTATTTTCGATGAAGTAATTACCGTTAATTATTTCCAAAAAGAAAACAAAACAAAAAAACAGTCCAATATTTAAAGTATTATTGATTACTCTTATGAAATATTCTTCTTTTTATCTACCTCAGACAATGGAAGAAGGTCGCTCAATTTCTTGGGTTGGTTGAGGTTAGACACTAACACCATTGGATGCCGGTTCATTGGTCCAGTAGGTTAGGCGTTCGCCCGCGAGACTGAAGGCCCTGGGTTAGAATCCCATGGACGGGATCGTGGATGCGCACTGTTGAGGAGTTCTATACTGAGATCAAACAGCCCTTCAGTGCTTCCAGGTTTTCAACGGTAGTCTAACATTCTAACTGATCTATCAATACTGAATAGTCACTAAAGAATATTTTTATTTAATTACATTACATTACAATCAATAATTTTATGCAATAATACTTGAAGTGTCATGGTAATTGTCATTTTATTTTGTCCGCTACATTATCACGTATAGTGTAGCTGCATTATGTAGATATGAGACGGAATAAATAACATTAACTGTTCAGCTAAATTTCTCAAATTATTGATACTTTTATCAATCCTATTGAAAAAAAATCAGATTAAAAAGCAGTTATACTTCAAAACTCCATAATAAGTGCGCATACATAAATGGCATCGAATTCCTATCCGCAAAAGATGGTATAGTTGCAAAATCGATTATAAACATACTATGAATGATCAACACCAAGTTACATAATTCAGTTGATGAAATATAAGTTTGTGTGCTAGGTTTCAAGCCAGACCTTTATTGTATGCGGACAATGAGACTAGCAGACTGTTGAGTAAGTGTGATGAAGTTCAAATCTGGAACTTGTTGAAAGTTGTGCTTTAACTAAATAACACTCTATCATTGTTGAACAGCAAAGAATTATGTTCAATCAGTTTCAAACTATCGAATTTTTGATTTTACACTAGGATTGAAGGAAACACTTCTCTCTTTACCTTACACACTTACATTGTTCTAAATAGATTCAAGTGTACAAATCTCTTATCGTAGAGTATTCATACTATCATCATTGTATATCTTGTTTTGTCAGATGCTTATTTGTGTGCGTATTCGTGTATACATCTATTTCTCGCGTTATAGTCCTGGTATCACATGAACAGATAAATGCATAAACATACATTTATACTTATGTACAAACAAATAAATAGATAAGACATACAGTAAATAACAATTGAATCGTCAAAATAAATGACTGACTATCCAGTTAGTTGGCTAACAGCTGGTTCAATGTATAAAAGTGAGTAGTGAATAAAGAAAAATAAGTGAGTGAGTAAGTGAATGCATGACTGACTGAATAAATAAATGAACGAATTAAAAGTCAATCTATCAGTATTTCAGATGCCAATATTTTATGCTAATCTAAATCTGTCTAGTAAGTATTCTTTTTCTTTGAAATTACCTATCTATCTGCTAGATAAAGTTTGTTTGTTTGTTGTATTTTAATAAATAGAGAGATCTGACAATGATAGAGACAGAGAGGAGAAACTAGAAAATCGGGTATTTATAGAACTCTTTTTTTGCCCCTTATAAATTCAATTACATATCTATCTTTGTTTATATAAGTAGAAATATTTCAAATGAGTTAGAAAGAGTCTCGAATATGTAAAGTGTGTAGACCAAGAGAAATGGGGGAAAAAAAGCAAAAACAACAGCAACAAAGCAAAAAAATTTCGACTGGATTTTAAATATTCAGTGTTATTATTTTCAATGCTCAAGTGTTTTGTTTTTCTCTTCTATTAAATAACTATAAATACATATTTCTATTTTATGAAAATGAAGAGGGTATCAAAAAGAGATTTATGTGTTCTAGGGGGATGGTGGACAAATAAATAAATTATGTAATGATAAATAGATTATGTGATCTCCGTTTATTCTATATGATAATATAGACTCATTCTCACTCTATCTTACACAGACAACCCAAGATACATACTGAAGATTGTCGAATGTTAATCAATTATTTTCTAAAAATTATTATTATTGTTTCGAGTTAATTGTGAATTTTCCAGTCTGCTAAGTCTTTTTTTTCTAGAAAATATTTAGTAATAATTAAATGATAAATATGATAATTTTGTAGTCGTCATGTTAGATCTATAAATTTAGTCAAATAATCTTTAGTGATTATTCAGTTTCACACTATGGACTGACTTCACTTAGCATTGAACAACTACTACTATTTTGTCATAGATTGAGTTCACCTAAAATCATTGTGAAAAACAATGACTAGGAAAATAGAAACTTGTTGAACATGGGACATCGATGGGGGTGGAATGAAGTCAGTAATACAAACCATTGAGTTTCTTACTCAGTGATATACAAAAAACATATTTGCAAGAAGATTTGAAGATCCTTATTTGGATACTTGATTATGTGAGTGTGTACTCCAGAAAATATTCCTGTACTAAAATGAAACAATAACCTAATGTCAGTGTTTTATTGGTCTAGGTAACTGTAGTCAATCGGTGATGAAGATTCCTTTTACAGTTAGATAGTGCTTTCACTTGTCAAATATATGGTTTATGAAAATGTTGAAAGAATGAAAGAGCCTTTTCAACTTAATAAATCAACTATATCTGTGATGTTTATTTCAGTGTGCTTAGTCGCTTGACTATACTAATAACAATAATAATACAACTCAATAATGATCGATACAGTAGTTCTATTAGGATGAACAATACTGTCTAAACACATAGGAAAAGCAGAGAAGGACTGTAATAAATAAAAAACATAAAGCAGTATAGTTTAACTAAAACTTATTTCCATAAAAATTCGAAATTATGATCTTTTTAACTACACTGTAGGTACATACAAAACACAGATACACTAACATCAGAGACTTCGACTTAAAAGAAAGCGTATCTGTCTTAAATAAAGGAATTATTCAATAAACATTATCGGTATATGATATCGAGAAAATTGTAAAACTTCAAAAGTTCAAATCATGAACTGATATTACTATTACCATTACTGAAAAACTGGAAGGCCGTTTCGTTCAAGTATGACACTCTTAAGCAATGTGAATTCACGGCCATACATCGGACGATAGAACCCAGGACCTTCAGTCTCGCACATAAACGCTCAACTTCTAAAACTTATGAATATTCTATGATAGTCGAATAACCCTAAACCAATAGTAATAATAATAATGTACTCACTACTGACTGTCATCTAGACATACTTTCTGCAGTCCTAGTGAGAAGCCACGACCAATGGAGTTCAACCGCGTCGAGTGCGAGATAGTTATCCACTTCAGGCAACCGATTAGGGTTATAAAATATTATGAATTGGTTGGAGTTAGACATTGACGCTGCTGAATGCCGTTTCAGGGGTTTAGAGGTTGAGTGCTTGCTCGTGAGACAGAAGGTTCTGAGTCAGAATGTCAGCTACAGGGTCGTGGTTGTACACTGCTAGAGAGCGTCATACTCGGCCTCCAAGTGCCTCCAGTTTTCCTATAGTGGTCTAAATAAGATCAGTCCGTGATTTGAACTATGAAAATAAATCTTAAACAAAATGACCTTTCACACAAAATGGTAGTCTATTTTAGACCATAACCAATAGTCGATGAATATAATTGGGGCTTGTTCAATTTTTCTCCCAACATCAATATATATACATATATATATATGTAATCATTTGAAGACAATCAACAGTTATAAGTGGACAGTCAGATATAGGACTTCTATTCAATATTAAGTAACCGAGATACCCGAGCGAAAGAAAAAAAAAGAATAAACGACTGGACACAACTGTCAGAATCCATTAAAAAGTAACATTTATCTTAGTTGAACGAGGTTTATAACAAAATATGCCAAATGAAATAATAACATAGATACACATACACACATACTAGACAAAAATTATAAGTTAGCAAAAAGGTCAAATTATGCGAGTTGACAGATAACTGTAGTAGTTGAAAGGATAGATAGATAAATGGATAAGCTTAAAATGAAAGTAATCCTTTGCAAGTTAAATTAGCAACACGAAGTGGGTTTTGCATTGGTTTCGGGGTAGTGAAAAATGGATTTTAAAGATGAAAACAGGCATAGATTTCTAACTTCTAACCATACTTCTTAACGTACTTTTAATTGAATATTATAGAACCACCAAGTGTAATACTGCTTATAAAACTAGGAGGATACTAATAAGATATAGTAAATACACTAATCCAACTACGGAACCTATGCCGAACCTATGTCAAAAAAGTTCTTTATTCTAAATAATTCTGTCAATTGAATAGATTCATGCACGATGAGTTTAGAATGAAAGAAACCATAGACCAAAGCTATTGAAAGAGCCTCGAAATTACCGATCTTTTGTTAGTTTATTGTGGTTATAACAAATAAGCAAGTCTTCAATAACTTTAATATTACAATGCTAATAACTATCACTCTTTGACTAGTTGTTTCCTATTTTAGTTTACTCATTAGTTGTCTGTTCTATCTAGCTTTTTTAGATCACATTTCGTACTAGAAAAATCTTTCAATCGGAATAATCAAGTGATTTTCTAAGCTAAACAAGTGTTTGAATCATATTAACTTGATTGTAAGACCGGGATAAATAATGTCAAATTACGTAGATTATTGGTTTTTTATTTTTATTTATTTTAACACATAGATATTGGTACAAGGAAGCACCAAATACATATGCGCCACACAAATCTCATTATTGGTTGATTGGTATGTAAACCGAAAGTCACTTTGTCGAGAGAAAAAACCCAGTTGAATATTCATTTTCAATTATTCAGATATTAACATTTAATATTTACCATTATTACTATTGCATATTGCGAAACAAACCATTTGTTGACATTCTAAAATATAAATAAAGGCTTTGGATTATTAAATATTTCACTGTTTTATGAGATGGAAATCGTAAACAAAAACGTAATAGAAATTGGATAACATTTTATTACAACTCAGAATGATTGAATTAGTTGAAGTGACTTGATTTATTTCAAGTAGCAAACTACTGATTATTGCCAACTAGTCAAAAAACAGTGCATGAGTGATACTCATACTGTATTTGCCCATACATATGCGTGTGTCCGTGTATGATTGAATCAGGAAATGAGATGATAATGAAGAGAATATTGAATTTATTTCAAAAAAGACCCTTTTTCAGTGATAAAAATAGTTGAGGAAAATACTCTCTTTTTATTATTATGTAAAATTTGAGAAGTAAAACACAAAAATCCTTTTCATCTGGTAACTGCACGGATCATGATTACTTGACCGGTCTGTTTTGATCAGCTAGTGACATATTGAAGCTGACAGCCTGAAGAATCAGCGACTTTGGGTGTCAGATGGTAACATATCGATAACTATCAGTGTCCGTCATTCTAATACCAAAAATTGACTGAAATATGTTTTCAGCGATTATATTTAACAGGCATATTTCAAATATAACTAATGGAGTAATACCATATCGGTGAAGGCAATAATTATTTTCCATGTCCTATCAACATCAGTCTAAACAGTCAGACAGTAGTACACAAACGCACAAACCGTAGTTGAAAGTCGGACGCATCAATTCGTATTAATATCAGAGAAGGGTTTTGTGGATTATATGGTAATTTAGTAGTTGAATTCATGAGTCAATTGAAGCTAGACCACCATGTAAAACCTAAAAGCACTGGACGGCCGATTCGTTCTAGTATGGGTCTCCTTAGCAGTGTTCATCCACGATCTCGCCTCGTGAGACTCCAACTCAGGACCTATCAGTCTCGTGTGCGGGCGCTTAACCTCAGCAGTGGTTTAGGTTAAGAAATTACATTGGCATGAGTGGGTATTCATTTTACCACCGCTTTGGTTGGAAAAGACTAGTTCAAAGGTAATTATTATCATGGATTGAGTCCATCACACCTTTTGTATCTATATGAAATTCAACCAATACTATTTATGCATGCATACAGTTTGACTGTTCAAATGGGAGCAGGTTATGGAACCTGTGACCTAATTTACAATGCGTTAAAAATAATTATATGCCTAGACAGCTGACCCATTAGGATTAAAGAAGTAATCAAAAATATAGAAAAAAAGCCTTAGGAAACATGTCCCATATTTAAATGATAAACTTGAATTAATTTCTCTAATTGTGTTTATCTTTTTTTGCTCGTTCTAAAGAAAAATTATTAAATAACTATGGAAAAACCAAACTTTATTGACACCTTTATGTTACATCCCCTTTTTATTAATCTTTACACTTATTGATATTGATGTATCTTCGGTGTTAAAAGTGAATTAATGGATTAGTAAATTTAATTAATGCAACATGATTCATTATAATCAGAGAAAAGATGGATTATTTTAATGTTTAAATAGGATGGTGAATGTGTGTCATGTTGATTGATGAGAACAGTTGTGCGTGCATGTGTAGTGCCAAGGCGATTTTCATAATAAACTCTTACATCAAGTAGAAAAGTAGCGAAAATAATGACAGGTGTCTCCATTTATGACTACACAAATGATAAAAGGTCAAAATCTTTGTGGTTTCACAATTCCGGTGAAATACAAGTGAGATATTTTCAACATCAACCACTTTTTTTTTAAAATATAGATTTGCAATCTGCATGGTGAATAGACTAAGAATAATACCAATGGCATCTACTATGAAATTTATGATTATGATTGAGCTACAACATAAATCGACAAGATGTTCAAAAAAAAAAGAGTTCAAGGTATGTTTACTTCTATTAAAGCAATTTCAATGACTCCTCATCCCATTATCACTGTTCATAATGAACGTTACTTACAAAATTATTGTCGTTGTACAACCAAGCTATTAATTTATATCGATAAGAAGTAGATATAAATATCTGAAAGATACATCTGCAACATTGAACTTTTAATATTCTAATAGTTGAAATCATGAGTCGATTGAAGCTAGACCACCATGGAAAACCTGAAAGCACTGGACGGCCGTCTCGTCCTATTGTGAGACTCCTCAGTAGTGCGCGTCCACGATCCCGCCCCCAGCGAGATCCGAACCCAGGACCTATCAGTCTCGAGCCAAGCGCTTAACCAACTATACCACTGAGCTGACTGGCATCCAACGGTGTTAGTGTCTGACTTCAACCAATCCGCAAAGTTGAGCCACCGTACACCATTGTCTTCAGTGAGTTGATATCTCACAACAGACCTGGTTGAACTCCACTGGTCACGGCTTCCAGATTTTTCATGGTGGTCTAGCTTCAAATGACTCATGGTTTCAACTATTGGAATTACTAAAATCTCCACAAAACTCCTCTTGATTTTAATATTTCAGTGAGTATTTTTTAGATAAATCAAAGTCAATAGTTATTGTAACAGATTTTTGTCGTTTCGATTATTATCAATGACGTCGGGGTCATAAAACAAACAAATACAGGTGAATAATATTTTAGTTTGTTTTTTTAAAAATAGAAAATCTAAGATAATAGTTGTTAATGTTCAATGTATTGTAAAGTCGATATAATGTGTGTACAAATTACTATCTGTAATCATTGAATGAAAAAATTCAAGATTGTTACTTACATTAAATTACTTAAGAAAATTTAATCTTACAAGCAAAAATAAAATCCGAATCGATTTTTTCTAAAAGACTCGCCGAATGCTCAAGATTTTTAGGAAGAGTGAATAATGAACGCAACTGTGTCATTCTTTTGGAACTAAGCTATTCAAAAGCAGTATAGCTAAATGATTTATAATTTAATGTTCATTGACTAAAAGCAAATATCTATACTCAACTTGGTTAATGATGCCATCCGGACACCTAAACTAAAATGGGAAGAATGTGATACATGATTTCATGTGATTGTGTATACCATGACTAATTATCCCTCCTGAGTGCACTCATGTTCCTATTGCAGTCAAATCTTAAATATATCATACGAGAAATATCAGAAATATATGAATAACGGGAATAACTAAATCTAAAAAATATTACATAATGAAACTGATATATATATATAATCACTTACATATATGAGAATATACAAGTGTCGCATGAAAGTATAAGCTTTGTAGGTGTAACTCAGTAGAATTGTTTCGTAGACTATTAAAAATTCATTTTCAATAACATGTTAAATATCCACGTTAAACAGTCAAATAATTTCGCCTTCTCACTCCGTGTACATATTTATCAATTATGAAAGTGATTAACTAGTATTCTGTTGATTTTAAACAACAAAGATGGAAATGAATAAATCTATTCAGGTGTAAATCCTGTATTGCCAGCGTCGTTTGTACACACACGTATCCACATAAACAAAACTATGATATGTTATTTTCAACTAGTCAGTAGACATATAAAATTTAAAATCAAAAAGGGTTTAATTTTTCAGCCAATCAAAACCAGAAGCTTTATTTAAAGTGTTCTAATGTTTAGTTGACCTTTGAAACGAAGATGTGGGAATAAGGTGGTGGTATAAGAAATCTACTAAATGGAATGTCAATCACAATGACATTTTATCGTATGCATCACTAACATCACAATCTCCACCCTATAGCAGGTTTTGTTTTTTGATTGGTTAGATTGGTGCAGAGAATTCGAAACTTACTAACCAATCAACGTTGAGTGAAAATTTTAAAACAAAAATGATGGAAGGAAAACAACTCGAAATTTCAAGAAAGAAGTTGCAATATTGCAGTCAATTTCTTGGTCATACAGTTCCATCTATACACTCGAGTTTTGTAAGTAACCACAACCCTCAAGTAAACTCTTCTACACTTATCACCTTCGGATTTCTTTTATGGTTCAAGTGATATTTCAACTAAGAAGCTGTTAAGAAGTTAGTCTCCAAACGTTTAAACCGAACTCTTACTGTAACGAATAATATTCACCGGATATCGTGTTGTACAACTCCTCAACTAAAAAGAATGTAAACAAAATTTGCATTACATAAATAAGATATAGATTGTCTAATTAAGTAAAACAAGCAAACGGACAGGAGGTAACTGGTTGCAAATGACCAAGTCCATTGGATCGATTTAAGTATAACTAAAAGTTGACCAATAAAATATATTACGTCATTGAATGAAAAGTCGTTAGTATTCGCCTAATTACTACTTGATAAATTAATATTATAAATCCGAAATTAACTGAAGAGGTTGTAAAAAAACAACGTTCTATTAAGATAATGATTTTTTTCTCAGTTCAATGCTGTTTTAAGGAACACCAAAATTGTGAATGTTTTTACCAATGGTTCGCACCATTTGTATTTGTATTTGTAGACATAACAGCTTTGCTCTAGCTTGAGAGATTCTAAACATTTCTGCACAAACAACTGTTTCAGGAATCATAATCAAGAACCTTCGACTCTTACAACAATTGACATTACCCTTAGACTATTGAGTTATAATTCAATGATCTATATTTCCAAAAGTCGATTGACAGATATTCGTTCAGTGTTTCTTACTTTCTGAAACTTCTTCAGTTGATGTTAATCCACTACGAGAATTAATTCCGAATATTGATGTTATCCCCATAAACCATTAAAAATTTCAATGTAAACAAGAAAAGCTGCATTATAGGTTCGCTGAAGTAATCCCAACTTGTATTTAAAATAAACTTTAAAATATTATTGGATCATACTTTCAGGAAAAGAAAAGTTTCACGTTGAAATTTTACAAAATTTATACAGTTGTTTCATTATAACTACATGCATATGTCAACTGCAAAATAAAACTGTAGCAATGATTAAAGTACTTGATTTTCGACAAATATATCGTTTGTTCAAATCATGGTCTAATTTGGTTTCTGAACAGTTAAATAGTATAACCCACTTATATAGATAGCGTGAATCGAAACCAAATCTTTTAATCTATAACACCATAAGGAAGTTACATTACAAAAAAAGACGCCAATAAGATTTAACAATCATAAATACTATACTCCTATTAGTACAATATTACTCAGTAACACAATATATCCTTTTGGACAAGGGTAATTTTAAATTGGTTTTTATGAGGCATAGACGCTATCCGGGCCTTAACGTTAGAACTCAAATACCACAGCTCAATCATGTGGCACAACCACACAAGTACCCAGCACCCTGATGGATCTATTTATGTAATAGAATCAGCAAATATTGTTAGCTTTTATTACAATACTGTGGTTATTTTAAGTGCATTTAAATTTACAATTCTGAACATTCAAACCAGAAGTGAATATTGATATAGAAAAAACTGAAAAAACAAACAGAGGAGCTAACGTACACAAACAAACACATTGATCAACTCAATTTCCCACATCTCATATAAGAACAATAAGAGAAGAAACTAACCATTTGCAAATAAAAGAAAAAATTAAAAAAAAATAATAAATCGGTTGATGATTGTAAGACTTTGTAAGTAATGAATGAATTTAATGTGACTGACTGAATAGCTGCGAGTACCATAAAGTTTGTTACAGCGTTAAGATAAATTGTGATAAGCCTGACATACATTTAATCTAAGATAAAAATTACTTGAAAAGTTAAATTCTCGTTGTATATTATTACGACAAAATGCAGTATAAAGATTATTTATGCAAATAAACAAGTTTACATAATCATGTACTTAATTGTATGCAGACTGTAAGTAATTTTTAAGTTTAATTTCAGTATACTAATTTCATTTTGAGTAAAATTCCCACATACCGTCAAGATAAACACAGTCCATTGAATCTCGTATATACCTTACTAATATATTAGATGAAATTGGTTATGTGGTTGGATTAGATGTCTCACTTAACAGAGTAGTCAGTTCGAACATGAATTGATTTATTTTGAAGATGCTAGATTCCCAGAAATCACTTGGCATACGTCTTATTCTTGTAGTTTTATTTCGGAAATTTGAATTTCCCGTTTACGCGGTGAAAACCCCCATTTTTACCTCCAGATTGTATTTCCCACTTGAAAGGACCATAAATGTCGTTGGTTCGTTCTCTCTTTTAATAAGCTATTTAGTGACGTTTTCTAAAGACATTTTTATGTTGTATATATACGCTTGTGTTGTGTGCTTGTGGTTGTTCGTGCTTCTGGCTGCTTGTGGAATATACCTTTCCCTCATTTGAACCAGGTCTTCTCCCTCTAGTTAGCTGGGCTGGGACACATCGGGAACAGTTAAGCTTATCTTGTCGCTGTGTCTCCGCTTTTTCGTTTTGTTCGCCGACTTTAGGTGGTCTCCTAATTTCTTCAAACATAGCAATTTAGCGAGTAAGACATTATGTAGATTGAACCACGGATTAATTTTGTTGAGACAACCAATGAAAACCATGAAAGATCAGTAAAACTTTGGTACAGGATACTCAATCAAATCTGTTGACTCAAGTAAAATTTGAAAAATAGGGATCTCATTTTGTTATACTGAATCTTATAGTAAATGAACCCTGTTAACGAGATTTACCTGTATCCTAGCAAGCATAGATGTACTCGTTGTGTTAAACGCTGAAATATTATATCCTACCTTATGCTATTTACATCAAATATTCATGTATAGTGTATTGTACTGTTTTGTTACTGTCTTTGAACTTTTGAATATGTATATATATTCACTGTAAGCGAATTGCACGATCAGCTACAATATTGATTAGAAATAAGCTTAGAAATAAGATAGTGAAAAGTTAACGATTGGTCATGCCAAAAACAAATAGATTCAAGGAGATTTATTTCTTATCGTTTATTATTATTTACATAATTATAAATATATTTCCTTGAAGGCGATTTTCTTCATGAACTCTGATATTATAAATGAAAAACTATTGAATATCAAAGAGTGCACAACAATTGTTTCATTCTAATTTGATAGCATTAAAAAAATGCGTATTCATAATAACAGATAAGTGTAAACCTAAGTTTCACATCAAACATATTCATTTCAAGTAGTTGCTAAGTTGGTGAAAGATCGAAAAATTTACATTTTCAACTGTATTCAAATTTTTGACATATCATTACACTTACTCAATATTCAGTTGATCTCAGTTAATTATTAAAATTGTCTATCAATTATACAAAGTCTTCACAATTTTATCCACCTTATTGATATTAATCTGAAATATGCAGTGACTTTTTAATTGAGGATTTAAGTAGTATTTATTCAGTAAGTGGATCAGTCAGTCACTCAGACAAATATATACTGGTAGTCATTTTTTTTCATGGATAAAGTATTTTTTTAAAAACACTTTTCATTACAGATTTTGATAAATGTGAAGAATTGACTAATTAATTATGCTTGTTCTATTCGAAGAGGAATAATTTATGCATTATAATAAGTACCAACATACTATACACATTTATCATTGAATAAACTGACTGAATAACTAATCAGTGATATAGATAATCTGACATCTTATATACTTGCTTATCTATGATAGTATGAATGTTGTGCAAAAACGCTCGATACTTTTGTTATTATTATCACTGGTGACTATGGTAAGTGCTGTGTTTGAACATTTAGACATTAATTTGTTAATCACTGTCTAATCTCTAAAAGTCATCATATCTTAAAATCCAAATATCTATCAGAATTCAGGAAGTAGCAAAAAGATTTTAACTCAGGGGTTTGGTTACTGACAAAATGTAAGTGTATAGATAGGATCATTAGTGACCCTGAGATCCAAGAATCTTCTAGAAAATATGGTAAAATTGGCAACGAATTAGATTAAGGAAAGCACAGTCAGTCATTTTCTAGATTTCTTTTAGAGGTTTAGTAAGAGTGCTGATTATCTGAAGTAATTTCAGAATTTACACAAGATTCTACTTTTTTTAGGGAAACAATTAAGGGGTTCCAATAATTAATAATGGTGACAATTTTTCAATCATGAACAATTTAGAACAGCACGAATGTGTACAAGTCAACATAATTCATATCGGTAAAGTATGTGAAGTTAATCAAACGAGATGTGAATGGATGAAAGACTAAAAGCAGAAAACACATAGTTTAAAAAAGATTGGATAATGAAGGGTACGCAACAGAATTACGACCAAACATCGATTCCGAGTCATATTTTATCAAGTGTGCATTACCCGATATGGTCAAATGCATTAGTATATGAGTTCATAAATTGATATCAGATCTTCATTTACTACCTTTAACCTTCTTCCAACCCACTTCAATGCTACTAGCCATTAACGCATATCAACGTAGGTAATAACTGATAATTGATAAAGTACATCCTAATCTATTAAGCTAATAATATTCCTTAGTATCATGAAGCGATTCACCGTTATTACCTACTACTTTAATCGTAATTTCAAAATTAAGCAATGAGTGATTTCATCATATATAATCAATGTTTAGAAGGTATCTATGATTCATCTATAATAAACAAACAAGTATAATGTTTAATTATAAATTAATACTATTTATAAACACTAATAATATATAATAGACAGTAATTCAACTCAGGACAAAGCAATCTGATATTCATGTTTATTTAGAGTATATCTTAATATATATAACTAGCACTAGCCGAACATATTAACAAGCTTATTCATGTTAACGAATACCATAATATCGACAGCAACAATAGTACATGCAATTACTAATTGTTAAATAAATATTTAAAAAATCGTATAATTTACACATCCTTGAGATTAGGGGATAATTCAGAGTTATTCATAAATGCGTACCCACTAGTATTCGTGACCAAACAATCGACAGGGGGAAATTGATGTGACCAGTTTACAAAATTTATCAGTGTAGTGTGTGCTTGAACTATTTCTTTTTTAATTTTTGATAGGAGAGAATAATTATGAATTCTAATAAATTTATCTCATACTTTTCATGCATTTTAATGACAAACTAATCTTTAAAAAGGATAACAGAAGTTTACATTCGTACTAATATTAAGTAAAGAAGTATATTTACACGCAATCTCTAATTTATACACATACTTAACATGAATTAGACTTTGAATGCCCAACATTCTGATTCTGATATTCATCTAATAATTAATTTACATAACATTCAAAATGGTAGATACAAGATCCTCCTTTTCATAAATCCATATCATAATACATAAAGGAAGGCATTGTATTTCGTAACAGATTTATAAATTGTCTTATGATGAAATTGTTGTTTTGTTCAACAAATCTTATTGGTTCCTATTAAGAAGTTTGACCTTGGCACTGTAATTTAATAAAACAATAAAGTTAGAGATATTCTAAATTATAATTCGATCATAAATGATCAACCAATAATGATTACAAATTTGAATAATTCTGGATAAATCAACGACCTAATTCATGTGATTATTGTCATGAATGGTCTACACACATTTATTGAATGAATATTCATTTATTTTAATATAATTATAATTATAAAAATTAATTCATAATAATTTTATTAAAACAATAACATTTTGACATATTAGGCATATGATGTACACATGTATTTGTGTGCATGTGTACGCGAGTATATTATAGACAGAATATAAAATTATAATAATAAAACTATAAACCTACATTTATCCATTAGTATTTAAATAATGAAGGGCTAATTGTGAAATATGTCATTAACTTATGTATGAAAAATATTTTCAGCTTAAATGTATACTATTAAATGAAAACGCTTTCATAATGTGATATTAACTATATTAGACTGATAGGTCCTGGGTTCTAATCTCACGAGGCGAGATCATAGGTGCGCACTGCTGAGGGGTCCCACAGTAGGACGAAACGGCCGTCCAGTGCTTCCAGGTTTTCTATGGTGGTTTAGCTTTAGTTGACTCACGATCTCAACTATTAAATTTACTATAATATCCATAAAACCCCTTCTGAAATTATATTAGAGTTAGGATGGATTAGAGTTATAAAAACACACAAATGTGATACCAGTCAACAAGGTCAACGACTATTGAGTTGAATTATATGAGTACACATAGATCACATTGGTAAAATTATCAGGGAAATAAAAATCGATGGTTGTAGATCTTGACAGCTAAAATAGTATAGACGAGTTCAATTCATACTTATCCTCATATGACATTTATGTAAACAGTAATTGCTCTCTGAGCTGGATGGTTTGGTCGTGGAGCTTTCATCGTTCTTCTGAACGACATCATCAGCACAAACTTCAGATAGAAGTAATTGCTCACATATTTATTTATCAAATTATGAATTACACTTATTGTCCTGACTCCTGTTATTAAAGGTGTGGGACTTGAATAATGCTAAAAATCACCCAACTATAATAAAGCAACTAACGATTATGAATAATTTAAATAGAAATCATTTGTGCACTACAAAATATCATCACATTCATTTGAATAGAAATACATTATTAAATTCATGTAAGATAGTACCAAGAGATATGAACTTACAGAGGGAACACAATGAAACTAACTTTTAATTTAGTATAATCAAGAAAAAAACTAATTTATTTCTTACTGGGCTATCATTATGTGTTAGACTCAAAGTAAAACAACAAGGTACAATCAGTAAGCCATCTTATTTAATTTAAATGTATATTTGATTTGGAAACATTATCACAAATAATTTGGGACAAAAATGAAATATATGGTGAGATGGTGGAGAAGATTTGTAGCTCAGATGGATGATTTTGATGGAGTTTTGTCCTCTGAGCTGGATGTTTTGGTCGTGTAATAGAGTATTAGGGTGAAATATGCTACAAATTAATATCTGTATCTTAAACTAATCAATTACATTAACTTACCAAATTACAAATAAATAACTATTTCAAAGATCACGAGACCATTAAAAAGGTCGAGAAAAAAGTGACCACAAAATTAAAGATTCACTTTGAATGTAACTACAGAATAATGTTTGTTGTGTTGATCTATTCGGCGCAGATTAATGGAAAGCATTTAAATAAATCAATCCTTAGCTGAATAATAGTAGTAGGTTTCTTGAACGCTCTAGTGTACACATATGATTTGTGATTTAGCCAAGTAGAGAATAATCTTAAATATAATGGGTGGGTGTACACTACTTAAGAGTGTCATACTCGACCTTCTAGTGTCTCCAGTTTTCCAATCGTAGTCTAACTAAGATCATTTGGTATTTAAAATACATGAACAGTTTTTGATCTCCGCAAAAGCATACAGTGATCATAATTTCATGAGAAACTATTCCTGACAAGTTTTAATTAGCGTAGATGAGTCGAAATAATGAACTGATGTTTAGATTTTGTGCCAAACACTGTGGTCGAGTTCATTTACTGCCTGATGCTGTTATTCAACGCCTATGGGTTTTCAAAATCTCAAAACAATGGCTATGTCTTGAAGCGATAGCTTATAGATATCAGAGGTTAAATAGAACTTCCAAAGCTCATTAATTTGTAGATACATTCCAAACTATACTACCAGCTTCCATTAAATAGAACCTTAAATCTAATGATTCAATCCTGAATAACTAGTTTAAATTGCTAATGTGATCACTTTTTCATACGTATGAGTCTTACGGGTTATATTCCAACATAAAAATATAGAATTATCAAATCTAGTAGGTGCCATAGATAGACAAAACATAGCTGTTACTCCTCTTTAGAATTCATTAAGCTGGATTTTTGCGATTTCAATCAAAATGAATAATGAAAAGATTGCTCATTAGTTTATATATATATATATATATATGAGTGTATTGTCCTTTTATTCCTTCTTTAAAAGAAGACAAAGAATCAATTAGCTAATATCAAACTAGGTCAAGAAGAATATATATCTTTGGAGGTATTTAATAGATTACTTAGCATTTGTTTATCCTTCTTTCCTTTATACTTCATTTTGATATGATTCTGACGAACTCTTTAATACTTAATCTATGGGTTGTACCCAGTTTGCATTATATATATTCATCGTCACTAGAAACGTACTTAATACGTGTTACTGAACTGTGAACATTTTGAATACATACAACGTATGTTATCCTAGTTACTATATAAATCAATAAAAACTGAAGGAGAGTAAATGAAAATTACATCATTATGCAAGAATAATAATACCCCTTATTCGTATACGATTAAAACATAATTAAATGATGCAATATTTATATAAAAACAAAAAAAGGAATTATAGAAATACAGTGAATCTATTGAGAAAAATTATATTTTTACTGAAAATGACAAATTTGGAAAATTGTTAAATTAAATTAATTGCACTGTAACTAAATTATCAGGAAATATGTCTTATTCTATATTACTTACTTACTTACTTACACCTGTTACTCCTCGTGAAGGAGCATAGGTCGCTCACCAGCATTCTCCATCCAACCCTGTCCTGGGCAATCCTTTCCAGCTCCTTCCAGTTGTAATTCATCCTTTTCATATCTCCTTCTATTATCCGACGTAATGTGTTCTTTGGCCTTCCTCTTTTCCGCTTCCCTTCAGGATTCCAAGTTAGAGCTTGCCTCGTGATGCAGTTTGACGATTTGCGTAATGTATGTCCTATCCATTTCCATCGTCTTTTCCTAATTTCCTCTTCAGCTAGAAGTTGGTTTGTTCTCTCCCACACAAGGCTATTGCTGATGGTATCCGGCCAATGGATGTTGAGTATCTTGCGTAGACAGCTATTTATAAATACTTGTACTTTCTTGATTGTGGTTGTTGTAGTTCTCCAAGTTTCAGCTCCATACAGTAGAATTGCCTTGACGTTCGTATTGAAGATTCTCACTTTGATATTGGTTGAAAGTTGTTTTGAGTTCCATATGTTCTTCAACTGAAGGAATGCGGCCCTTGCTTTGCCAATCCTCGCCTTTACGTCTGCATCTGAACCTCCATTTCTATCGACGATGCTTCCCAGATATGTGAAGGATTCTACAGCTTCCAGAGTTTCGCCATCAAGGGTGATTGGATTGCTGTTCTCCGCTTTGAATTTGAGGACCTTGGTTTTCCCTTTGTGTATGCTGAGGCCTACTGATGCAGAGACTGCTGCTACATTGGCTGTCTTTATCTGAATCTGTTCACGTGTACGTGATAGGAGGGCTAGGTCATCTGCGAAGTCCAGATCGTCTAATTGGTTCTGAGCTGTCCATTGTATTCCGTGTTTTCCTTCAGATGTCGAGGTCTTCATAATCCAGTCGACCACCAGAAGAAAGAGGAAGGGAGAGAGTAAACAGCCTTGTCTGAATCCGGTCCTTACTTGGAATGCATCTGTCAGCTGTCCTCCATGCACTACTTTGCACTGTAGTCCGTCGTATGAGTTCCGGATAATATTGACAATCTTCTCAGGAACTCCGTAGTGTCGAAGAAGTTTCCATAATGTCCTCCTATCTACACTGTCGAATGCCTTTTCATAATCAATGAAGTTGATGTATAGTGACGAGTTCCACTCAACTGATTGTTCGACGATGATCCGTAGTGTTGCAATTTGGTCTGTGCACGACCGATCCTTTCGGAATCCAGCTTGTTGATCTCGAAGTTGGGCATCTACTGCATCCTTCATCCGGTTCAGCAACACCCTGTTGAAGACTTTCCCTGGTATTGACAGTAGTGTAATGCCTCTGTAGTTTTCACATTTGCTCAGATCTCCTTTCTTTGGAATCTTGATGAGGTGTCCTTCTTTCCAGTCCATCGGCACTTGTTCCTCCTCCCAAATCTTTTTGAATAGAGGGTAAAGCATGCTTGTGGTTACTTCGACGTCTGATTTCAGTGCTTCAGCTGGTATGTTGTCGGGTCCTGCTGCTTTCCCGTTCTTGATTTGTCTGACGGCCATTCTAATTTCTTCCGTCGTTGGTGGGTTGACATCTATAGGAAGATCTGTGTGCGCTGCTTTGATGTCCGGTGGATTCATTGGAGCCTGCCTACTCAGGAGTTCCTCCAAGTACTCTACCCATCTGTTTCGCTGTTGTTGAATTTCAGTCATTAGCTTGCCTTCTTTGTCTTTGACCGGCCTCTCTGGTTTACTGTATTTCCCTGATAGTTTCTTCGTTGTATCGTAGAGCTGTTTCATATTTCCTTCTCTAGCAGCTTTTTCTGCCGTCGTTGCTAATTCTTCCACGTATTTCTTCCTGTCGGCTCTAATGCTCCTCTTCACTTGCTTGTTTGCTTCTATGTATTCAGCTTGTGCTTGGACTTTCTCTGCTCGTGTTCGGCTGTTGTTAATTGCTGTCTTCTTGTTCTTCCTTTCTTTGATCTTGTCCAGTGTTTCTGTAGAGATCCATTCCTTATGATGGTGTTTCTTTAGGCCCAGAACCTCTTGACACGTTGAAGTCAATGTTTCTTTGATACTTTTCCAGTTGTCCTCCATGGTGGTTTCTTCTTCCTTCAGTAGATCTTGAAAGGCTTGGAATCTGTTGTTGAGAGCTATCTTGAATTCATTGAGTTTGTCAGTATCTCGAAGGAAGGCTGTATTGAACCTTTGTATTGCTGTTTGTCCACTTGTCCAGTTCTTTTTTAGCTTCAGTTTTAAATTGGCTACAACTAGGTGGTGATCTGAAGCTACGTCAGCTCCTCTCCTGGTTCTCACATCTTCCATTGTCCTTCGGAATTTTTTTTTGATGCAAATATGATCTATCTGGTTCTCTGTGGTGTGGTCCGGTGAGATCCATGTAGCTTTGTGTATACGCTTGTGTGGAAATATTGTGCCTCCTATGACCAATTTGTTGAATGCACACAGATTTGCAAATCTTTCTCCATTTTCGTTTCTCTCTCCCAGTCCATGTCGTCCCATAATATCTTCATATCCGGTGTTGTCTATTCCGACCTTGGCATTTAGATCTCCCATCAGAATGGTGAGGTCCTTTCTTGAGCATTTCTCTATGATTGACTGCAGCCGCTCGTAGAATTGATCTTTAATGTCGTCGTTACTATCATTGGTGGGTGCATAACATTGGATAATATTCATTAAGATCCCCTCCTTCTTTGTTTTGAATGATGCTTTGATGATTCTGGATCCGTGGGATTCCCATCCTACAAGTGCATTTCGTGCTACTTTGGACAGCATTAGAGCAACTCCCTGTGTGTGTGGAGCATTTTCCTCTTCGTGACCGGAGTATAGCAGCATCTCTCCCGTAGCTAGCCTTTTCTGTCCAGCTTGAGTCCAGTGGGTTTCGCTGATTCCCAGTACTGCCAAGTTGTATCTCCTCATTTCCGTTGCTATTTGGCTGGTCTTCCCGGTTTCCCACATTGTTCTAACGTTCCATGTACCTATAAAAATTTTTGCTCTGGTTGTTAGAAGGGGCATCGGCCTCGTGGCTTCCGAAGGAATTCGGCTTTCACCATGAAGCGTCATAATTCTTCTAAATGAAGACCTTCTAACTCTCAGGGCAGAGTTAAAATGGTTTGAATTATTTTTTCTGGTAAGCGTTTTTTAGCGAGTTAGTTTTCTACGGGATGGGGACGCTAACCCCATGCCCAACCCTCCTCCTTTACCCGGGCTTGGGACCGGCAGTAACTCTAGAAGAGCTACAGGCGGAGTTTATTCTATATTAACTTGGTTTTAATTGATAAGATGTTTGCTTAGGAAAGTGGGTTATTGAAAAAAACTTCTTAAAACCCATGATCAATCATTTATTATACAAAATGATTAAAAAGTACTATTGTGAGTGTTAATTTCAGTATTTCAGTCCTTATATTTAATCCCTACGCCCATATTTTGAAGTAAGAAATGATTTTGTGAAGTATTGCTAGATGAAATCAGTATAATGATAAGCTGTATCGTTTAACTTTTCCAACTTAAGAAAAGTTCACGTAGTTCATTCGTCTAAACTTCATAAGCTATTATCAATTATGGTTTGAACTTTGCCACTTATGTATAGGCTTTTACCAGACTTTCAGAATTCGCAATAATCCAAGTTAATTTACTGACAAGCTCGGGTGTTTTTGTGTCATTCGATACATTCAAAGTAAAGATGAAGATGTCATCAATTGTAAAAATCCTATTTAAAGACAGTTTAGATCATTGAATAACTTTGGCTAGACAATAACTGAATACTAGGCTGGACTAAATGGCCATTCGTTCAAGTAGGATAATCTATAACAACACAAACTCATAACATTGTCAAAAATGAGATGTCGGACGTTTATGCCTGATGGAAAGCGGGATACCTTGAGGCAAGTAGTTCAGCTTTCTCCTCTCCGAATTTAAAACTGTAGTCACCTCAATATACTGTGCAACTGACATCTGTGGTTGTCCATCTAAAGCCAGTTTGTAATGTAAACTACTTATAAGTCAAGTAATTACCACAAAATTCTCATTCAAATGATTTTGTTATAATGAAGTAAAATAATTTAAGCGAAGTTGTTCCCATTTGTTTATCCTGGGTGTAAAAATGGAAGTGGAAACATCACTCATTAACTATTCTATCACAAGTTTCATTTTGCCTGACTATTGTTTAAAAACCAGCATAGCATCTCAAGGCTTTGCACTTTATGCGAGGTAATCAATTCGTTCATTAGCAGGCAACATAAGTAAACAACTGAAGCGAGTTTTCGCTTACAAGATGAATAGTGAATGACTCACTGAATAACCATTCCAAATGTGGTTACAACTTTCAACTTACAGACAAAACATAAGAGTATTTATAATTATCATAAGGGTGTTTTGTGGAGATTTTAGTAATTTAGTAGTTGAATTCACTACTCAATAAAAGCTAGACAACCATGAAAAACCTGGAATCACCGGATGGACATTTCGTCCTAGTACGGAACTCTTCAGCAGCGTACATTCACGATCCCACTCGAATCCAGAACCTATCGGTCCCGGTAATTTTTGTATGATAAAGCTTGTGAAGTAGAAATAGTAAAATATATTTCGAGTAATAAAGCTACTTCATGATAACAACGATAAAAATAATTAAATTGAGTTGACTACCGCAAGTATGATATTTAAGTATTTTATTTTATACAAAGTTGTTGAATATTCAGAAAGAGAATGCAACAAAAAACTTAGCTTAGAGCAGTTTTCAGCTGCAATTGGTGATGAATAAGTTGGACTTAACCCTAAGCATTTCTTTCTTCAAACAAAGCAAAAGCGCATACGTGACATTTTAAAATCTAGAGTTTAATACTAAACCTGCTTAAAGGCTAATATATTTATAGGGAGAGGTGTTGAAACTGTGCAACTGGAAACGAAAAGCTTTGGTTTTAAATAACTTTGACCGACGAGTGACAAGGTTGATAACTCAGAGTAGACATCATACTTGCTTAATGTTTTTTACAGAGTCAGAGTTCGTACGATCAAGAATTCTGGTGATTAAACCCAGACTATCAAGAACCAAGGCCGAGAAAACAATAAACAAATGACAAAATTGAGTACAGTGTGAGAGATCTGAACGAAAACAATCCTTTTAAATATTATTCCCTTAAAAAACGGTAACTTCACTCATTGCTACTTTTAAGGACACTGTCAGCAAGATACTCAGGCCATATCTGTTCATTTTGTTCACAGTTCAATCAAGTGTTCTTGAACATCGAACAAAGTACACGGTGTACAAAATGCAAACTTGGAGAGTGTAATTCAATTTACATTGAAGATTAAGCATAATATTAGTATATTTATATACTTATTTATATGACAGAAGACTGATATATTTCCTTCATTACACTTAAGACATTTGTTAACGTAACATTCACGAAAAGGTTTAAATGAAGACTGGATAACTTACTTACGGGTCCCAGAGAAATGTTACCACGATAAGCGATGAGACTAAAATTTATGGACGGCTTTTGAGAGACTTCAAAGTGACCTTGAGAGTGTCTACCTACTTACCGGGGCTAAGTGAGGGCTACAAAGCAGTTTGAAGAATAAGGATTATGATTTACAGTTGATGGTTAGGAATCAGACTTACGGTCTCTCATCACGAACTGACATAAGCTAAAATGTCAAGACGCTATTTGGCCAAATGAGTGAGTGATTTTCTCGCCAAAATCCAAGATTTGTTATCCTAACTCTGATTGGTTCGTCCATAAATTATAGTCTTGCACAAGAAACATTTATTTATAATTTTCAAATAGTGTTTAGTGTACTAGATGACATATAAGTGTGTTGATAAACCGAACTGTCACAAGTAATAGTATAAATTGACCTAAATATGTAATAATTAGGGGCATTAAAGTATAATGGGTAATAAGATAAACGGCAAAAATGGTGGAGTTATTGTAACATAAGTTAATGGATTCTTGATCATATTTTTGTACACTCTTACAAACGGAATATCGAGAGTCGTTGCCAAAACTAAATAAGTACCTCCCCTGTTGCTATCAGTGAGCCAAAATGAACCACACGTGCATACATATATTTCTGAATGTTAAATTCGAAAGCTAGTAATTGTATTCTATTTCTGCATACTTTTCTTCATATCAATGATAAGAGTTTAATGATGAATCTTACTATATTATTAACAGACCAGACCCTTTTTAGTGCAACAGAAGTGGATCAACTTAGTCAGTAATAAAAGCAACAATTTTTCTTAGAGAGGAAAGGTGAATGTATTCAAAAATCAAAGATTAATACAACAGTTACTGATTATGTGTAAGAACTGCGGGCTAAGGACCATGTATTAAGTGAAGTAAACACGTTCGACAAAAAGAAAGAAAGCAGTAATAAACACATACAGCAGGAGAGAAAGATCTGCAAAAAGGAATACTCGGACATTAGTTCAAGTTAAATGAGGTTTGTTGAGTGACAAACAAATTCATCTTATGATCAGCCCAACAAAACAACACATTATGAGCATGACTATGTGTAAAAGTATTTTTAAATCAATAAGTATTCGTAAAAAGGCATACCATAAATGCTTAGAATGTTATACACAATATCGACTAATAAATTGAAAACACAAAAAATCTAAAGCCTAAAACACGGGCCAAAATTATACTACGACGTGAAGACAGGCTCAGCTGAGTTTTTGTGCATAGTGAGATTGGTTGTCGACAGACTGTCTTAAAAATATACAAAACTTGGTTTTAAAAAATCGAGTAGTACACTAACAGATGAAATGAAAAAGCAGCACTTCTAAAAGATGAAACCTACCGGATCTAAAGGCTGAAATAGACGCAAAATTAAACACATTTATAAATGCGAAGTGATACGCGTTTCCGAAATATATAAATATATAAATCTTTGAAAATTCATGTGTCAAGTTACATATGTTGTTTAGCCGCTCTCAAGTCGTCCTACAGACCGAGATGACTGGATGATTTAAACAACCAGACCCAGATTTGCGTAGTAACGACAGAAAGCCTACGGCCTATGTTATTCTTTTTTTTAATAAGCTTCCATGAGTGTCTTGTCTTCTCTAGAAAGAATATATTGATGGAAAGACACCACTGCTTCGGGTTACAACTTCCAAGATCTGATGACTCGGTGTTCAAAAGCTGTATGCCACAGAAGTTTTGTTAGTCCTTTACTTTTCTACTCTCCTGCTGTGTCCTCTGAGAAGTCCCGATCTAGTGGGAAGAAAAAGAGAGGATATGTTGGGTCCCAAATCAGTTCTTAGTATTGTATGCATCAAAATTAGATCACCTCATAATCCGCGACAGGACAGAGAAAAGAGGTCTAGCTTTTCAAGCCGCTCATTGTATGGTAAACCTCGGAGTTCTGGAATTGCACGGATACTTACTCCCTGTACGTTTTACAGGATATTCGCGTCACCTTTCAAACAGGGGCTTGCAGCCTTGACGCAATTCTCAAGCTTAGTTCTCACTAGGATTGTGTATACTGTAGTGGATATGATAGTAGCTAAATTAGTGGATGTCCTTCTTGAGGCTCAGAGGGTTCTAAGCCCATTGTCTGCGACTCGCCGGCAACGGGCCTTGGTCTTAAGATCATGACTCACTGTCACCCAAAGATCCTTATGAGACAGAACCACGGGTACATGCACTTCCCCTATGCCGTACCTATTACCCTTTGTAGTACCAAAGTGCATGTAGACACATTAACGGAAAGAGTACGATGAAAATCCCTCCGCAGCTTTTCTGTTGGACAGTACTGTCATTTATTTGTTTCTTCTCCCCGTCGTGTATCTTAACTTTCGTTCAGATCTCGTTTATCCACACCTTTTGTTCTTCAGTCTTCCTAAGATATACTGAAACGGTTGTTTGGTAGAACAAACGAAGTGAGCCGGGCTTTGCTAAATGACTTGACTGAAGGTTTCAGTATAGAGCACAACGATGGAGAAAGTCTGTCTTGGTTAACGATAAAGATGGAAAATTTTTCTATAGCCTTAGAACAAATGGATCATTCAGCGGATCTCGACTCTGTAGTAACTATAGAAAGTTGCCCACGGCTTTACAGATGAAATGGGCTGAAACAGTCGGAAAGGCAACAGCAAATGGAAGAGAGTCTACTTTTGCCAAATTAACGGAATTTGTATCATCTAGAGCAGAAATGTTACCCAGCAGATTCGGGCAGATTGTAACAGCTAGTAAACGGGTTGTAAGCAAGGTGGCCTGTTAGAAAGTCACCTTGTGTGATATGCGGGAAAATCATAGGATTGATAAATGTTCCCAGTTCTCCATATTAGCAGTGATCGATAAGTGGACGAAAGCGAAAGAAAAAGGTTTGTGTTTTTGTTATCTTAGAAGGGGCCACAGATCAGTGGATTGTAAAGATCGTGTTGTGTGTACTATCGAAGGTTGCCGAGATCGAAATCACCTACTGATGCGTGAACTCATTCAAGTTCAGGGTGGTTCAAGCCAGCGGTTAAAAGAAAGTCATTGTGAGTACACAGAGTCACTTGGTTTAATCCCTGTACGCCTTAGAGCTGGGGATAAGGAAGTTTGTGGATATGCGTTTCTAGACAATGGCTCAGATACAACCCTAATCATGTCAAGTACCGTACGACTTCTACGTTTATCGTCAGACAGTGAGTCGATTACCATCAAAACAGTTAACGGAAATAAGTTAAGCAGATCGACAACCAAAGCCTTTAAAGCTTACTCATTAAACCGAGACTAATGTATATGTATGGAACAGACTGTTGGAGCAGATGATTTGCCTGTGCATAGACCAAGAATACCTGTGAAGGACAGTGCCAAGAAATGGTCCCACTTTATGGAGTTTCCTTGAACAGAATTAGTGGGTGGTGAAATTATGTTGCTCGTTGGTTGTGACGTGCCTGAAGCACATCGGGCCCTGGACCAAAGGTTAGGTATAAGAAAGAGTCCTTATGCTGCTAGAACACTAATGGGATGGGTTCTTTTGGGACCAGCAGGTCACAACAAGCATGGGGAAAGGATTGTAAATTATATTTCTCAGATTGATGTCCCTGTGGAGCATAACTATGAGTTTGCTGACGACTATTCCTCTGATGAATCATTATCTCTGAATTATTCAAACGTAAGTAGCATAGTAGAGGGTGGCGCTTACTTTGATCAAAGTTGCAAAAATTATTCCTTTAACTAGAGGAGTGGCTGAGGAAGACGTTACTGCCTCTGTAATCAAAAATGGGTCTGGTATTTTCAAAGCTGGCTTCGCCGGAGATGATGCTTCCAGAGCCGCATCCCCTCTATCGTTGGAGGAACTAGACATCAAGGAGTGATTGTGGGAATGGATAGAAAGGACAGCTATGTGGGAGACGATGCTCGATCGAAACGTGGTGTCCTGACACTGAAGTACCGAATCGAGCATGGTATCGTGACTAAGTGGGGTGATATGGAGAAGATATAGTACCATGCACTCTATAACGAGTTGCGAGTGGCAACAGAGGAATATCCAGTGTTGTTGACAGAAGTTTCATTGAACCAGAAAGCAAACCGTGAGATGACACAGATCATGTTTGAGACTTTTGGTACACCGGCTATGTTTGTTGCTGTTCAAGCGGTATCGTCAATGTATGCATCTGGTCGTACAACTGGTATAGTGTTGGACTTAAGTGAGGGTGTGACCCACACATCTCCGATTTATGAAGGTTATGCGTTGACTTGTGCTATTTTGCGTCTGGACCTTGCTGGTAGAGATCTTACTGACTTTATGATGAAGATCCTGACGGAGACAGGTTGCAGTTCCTCTGTCTATTCGTGGAACATTCTCAGGCGTAAACCTCCGGACAGCGTTTTGCTTTATAGTAAGTTACTAGTCTTAGTGAGAAGGGGAACATATAGGGAGGCTGAGAATACTTTGATTTCTGGAGGGAACCGAATAGCAGTGGACTGTATGTTAGGTTTATGGATGTACAGGCTTACTTTTGTAAGTCCTGTGCTTCCCACTGATATATAGCTGTTAGTAAGGGAGCCATGACAGGAATGTATCCTAAGGTGTCTTTGTGTAGCTGGGTGGATTTCGGGGCCCGGTGTAACGGAAAGCAAACGATGAAAATCCCTCCGCGGCTTTTCTGTTTGACAGTACTGTCATTTATTTGTTTCTTCTCCCTGTCGTGTATCTTAACTTTTGTTCAGATCTCGTTTATCCACACCTTTTGTTCATCAGTCTTTCTCGTCTGAGCCTTTATTATTTGATTTTGACTAAAGACTTATCTTTTATTACCCAATTTTCTGTTGCGTGTTGTCGGACTATTGACAGTGAGGTTGTGTTTGACTAAGCTCAAGGTCACGGCGTGGTTCAGTTTGTGACTGTTAACCTTTTGACTGTCTGCTTGGGAGGATTTCTGGAATCCTTGCCGGTAGATATTTGATCTCTTCTTGTTGGAAATATTTTATTGACTCTCAGGTATCAAACTCTTTAGTATTAACTGTTTCTTTTATTGTTTAGCGCGCTACTTTGCGTTAGAGAAACCTTTGACTGTATAGCACAGGCTGTACCGTTTGAGGTATTTTGTATTTTTGATATAATTTGTTCTATTTCCTTAGATTAGAGCCGTTTAAACCGGGTACAGAGTTTGTGTTTTGATATAATATAATACGAGTGTCTCAAAAACGCTCTGTAAGCTAGATAGAAGAAAGTAGTCTGGCCTATTCGAATAAATTATGGCTCGTCAATCCTACGTTCAAACCGAATACTGGCAGTTCGGTCGTCACAACATACTTGTTCGCGTCGATAGGAATCAACCACTGTTTAGACCAGTTAATCACAATATTCAAGTCTACCTCACTGCATTTCTATACAGTATTAAAAGTGTAGGACCTAGAATGGAACCTTCCGGTACTCCACCAAGTACTGGTCTCCAGGTAGAGAACTTAGGATTCTTTCTTACGTTATGTCTACAACCTACCAGGAAATTCTTAAAACATTTTAGTATAGGTCCAGCAATACCTAGGTTTTTCAGCTTCAACATTATTCTATTTGTTGGTGCCTTATCAAATGCTTTCATATGTCTATGAAGACAACATCCACTGATTTTCCAATGTCTAGGGCATCTATTCATTGCCCCCTCGCTATAAGGAAATTTGTTACGCGAGATAAGCCTTTTCTGAAACAATATTGTTCTCTGTTTAACAAATTGTTGATTTCCGCAAATATCATTATGGTCTTTTTGGCTGTTATTTTCACTATTTTCACTACGACGCTGGTGTGGCCGATAGGTCTGTAATTTGATGGTAATTGTCTTGATCCTTTTTATGTATTGGTGTGATAGTTGAATCTCTCCAGTTCATGAGTAACTCACCTAGGCCAAATGACATATTGAATGTCACAGCCAGTGTGGCTCTATCATTTCAGATCCACTTGCTCTCTTAATTAAGTTTGGAATTCCGTGCTGCATCCTTATTTTCTATTTCATGTTCGAGAATATTCTCTTCGGCTGCTTGACTACAGATTGGGCAAACTGCATTTCGTGATTTTGCCGGATTGCATTCCATTGCACGTGCTGTATCAAGCCTGATAGCAATGTTCTAACGTTTCTTCTTTTGTCTTGGTGAACACCAAATATCCCGGTCTATCTAGGGTTGAAGATTATGTCCAAGATGGCCAGGGAGCTCCGCAAGTCATAACTTATGGAATCTCTAATGTGCTAGAATAGAGCTAGTGCTACTAAGGTTTCTAAAAATTTGTAATCAAATGATGTTGTTGATGACCCAACTTCTAAGTTTACCCAGTTTATATAGAACGCATTAAAGTTATAAGGTTTTCACTCCTATTACACCAGGACATAAATTTGCTTAGAAGGAAGTCATCTACTACTTTTTCTGAACTGCGGTATACTACAACTAATTCAATATCCTGCCGTCTACATTTCAGTCTACAACACACCATTTCACATGTTGCTGATTCATGTGCCACTGTCTAAACAAATAGTATGGCTAAGGTACTTTGAGTGTACAAGATAACACCGCCCCCCTACTGGCTGCAAGCGTTCGTGCAGCACAACGTTAATTCTATGAAGGACTTTTCCTTACTACCCAAAATGGTTCGGGGATCATTTTGCTCCGAGCGTTTACAATTTGAAGACTTAAGTATAGGGATTTTCACGTTTCTTCGGCCTTCATTTATGACTACTTCTGCCGATGGTCTCTTAATACGATCAGCCAGACTGAGATCTTCACGGACGTACATTCCGGATGCACTCAGTTTGAGTGATAGATAGACCGGGATATTTGGTGTTCACCAAGACAAAAGAAGAAACGTTAGAACATTGCCATCAGGCTTGATACAGCACGTACAATGGAATGCTACAGGTCGGTACGAAATGAGTGTATATTTGCAATCCGGCAAAATCACGAAATGCAGTTTGCCCAATCTGTAGTCAAGCAGCCGAAGAGAATATTCTCGAACATGAATTAGAAAATAAGGATGCAGCACTGAATTCCAAACCTAATTAAGGGAGCAAGTGGATCTGAAATGATAGAGCCACACTGGCTGTGACATTCAATATGTCATTTGGCCTAGGTGAGTTACTCATGTGGTGTGATAGATTCGACTATCACACCAATACATAAAAAGGATCAAGACAATTACCATCAAATTACAGACCTATCGGCCACACCAGCGTCGTAGTGAAAATAGTGAAAATAACAGCCAAAAAGACCATAATGATATTTGCGGAAATCAACAATTTTTTAAACAGAGAACAATATTGTTTCAGAAAAGGCTTATCTCGCGTAACAAATCTCCTTATAGCAAGGGGGCAATGAATAGATGCCCTAGACATTGGAAAATCAGTGGATGTTGTCTACATAGACATATGAAAGCATTTGATAAGGCACCAACAAATAGAATAATGTTGAAGCTGAAAACCTAGGTATTACTGGACCTATACTAAAATGTTTTAAGGATTTCCTGGTAGGTTGTAGACATAACGTAAGAATAAATCCTAAGTTCTCTACCTGGAGACCAGTACTTGGTGGAGTACCGGAAGGTTCCATTCTAGGTCCTTCACTTTTAATACTGTATAGAAATGCAGTTGAGGTAGACTTGAATATTGTGATTAACTGGTCTAAACAGTGGTTGATTCCTATCGACGCGAACAAGTATGTTGTGACGACCGAACTGCCAGTATTCGGTTTGAACGTAGGATTGACGAGCCATAATTTATTCGAATAGGCCAGACTACTTTCTTCTATCTAGCTTACAGAGCGTTTTTGAGACACTCGTATTATATTATATCAAAACACAAACTCTGTACCCGATTTAAACGGCTCTAATTTAAGGAAATAGAACAAATTATATCAAAAATACAAAATACCTCAAACGGTACAGCCTGTGCTATACAGTCAAAGGTTTCTCTAACGCAAAGTAGCGCGCTAAACAATAAAAGAAACAGTTAATACTAAAGAGTTCAATACCTGAGAGTCAATAAAATATTTCCAACAAGATGAGATCAAATATCTACCGGCAAGGATTCCAGAAATCCTCCCAAGCAGACAGTCAAAAGGTTAACAGTCACAAACTGAACCACGCCGTGACCTTGAGCTTAGTCAAACACAACCTCACTGTCAATAGTCCGACAACACGCAACAGAAAATTGGGTAATAAAAGATAAGTCTTTAGTCAAAATCAAATAATAAAGGCTCAGACGAGAAAGACTGATGAACAAAAGGTGTGGATAAACGAGATCTGAACAAAAGTTAAGATACACGACAGGGAGAAGAAACAAATAAATGACATTACTGTCAAACAGAAAAGCTGCGGAGGGATTTTCATCGTTTGCTTTCCGTTACACCGGGCTCCCGAAATCCCCCCAGCTACACAAAGACACCTTAGGATACATTCCTGTCATGGCTCCCTTACTAACAGCTATATATCAGTGGGAAGCACAGGACTTACAAAAGTAAGCCTGTACATCCATAAACCTAACATACAGTCCACTGCTATTCGGTTCCCTCCAGAAATCAAAGTATTCTCAGCCTCCCTATATGTTCCCCTTCTCACTAAGACTAGTAACTTACTATAAAGCAAAACGCTGTCCGGAGGTTTACGCCTGAGAATGTTCCACGAATAGACAGAGGAACTGCAACCTGTCTCCGTCAGGATCTTCAGCATAAACTCGGTAAGATCTCTACCAGCAAGGTCCAGATGCAAAATAGCACAAGTCAACGGATACCTTCATAAATCGGAGATGTGTGGGTCACACCCTCCCTTAAGTCCAACTCTATACCAGTTGTACGACTAGATGCATACATTAACGATACCGCCTGAACAGCAACAAACATAGCCAGTGTACCAAAAGTCTCAAACATGATCTGTGTCATCTCACGGTTTGCTTTCTGGTTCAATGAAACTTCTGTCAACAACACTGGATATTCCTCTGTTGCCACTCACAACTCGTTATAGAATGCATGGTACCATATCTTCTCCATATCACCCCACTTAGTCACAATACCATGTTCGACTTGGTACTTCGATCGAGCATCGTCTCCCACATAACTGTCCTTTCTATCCATTCCCACAATCACTCCTTGATGTCTAGTTCCTCCAACGATAGAAGGGGATGCGGCTCTGGAAGCATCATCTCCGGCGAAGCCAGCTTTGAAAATACCAGACCCATTTTTGATTACAGAGGCAGTAACGTCTTCCTCAGCCACTCCTCTAGTTAAAGGAACAATTTTTGCAACTTTGATCAAAGTAAGCGCCACCCTCTACTATGCTACTTACGTTTGAATCATTCAGAGATAATGGTTCATCAGAGGAATAGTTGTCAGCAAACTCATAGTTATGCTCTACGGGGACATCAATCTGAGAAATATAATTTACAATCCTTTCCCCATGCTTGTTGTGACCTGCTGGTCCCAAAAGAACCCATCCCATCAGTGTTCTATCAGCATAAGGACTCTTTCTTATACCTAACCTTTGTTCCAGGGCCCAATGTGCTTCAGGCACGTCACAACCAATAAGCAACATAACTTCACCACCCACTAATTCTGTTCAAGGAAACTCCATAAAGTGGGACCATTTCTTGGCACTGTCCTTCACAGGTATTCTTGGTCTATGCACAGGCAAATCATCTGCTCCAACAGTCTGTTCAATACATATACATTCGTCTCGGTTTAATGAGTAAGCTTTAAAGGCTTTGGTTGGCGATCTGCTTAACTTATTTCCGTTAACTGTTTTGATGGTAATCGACTCACTGTCTGACGATAAACGTAGAAGTCGTACGGTACTTGACTTGATTAGGGTTGTATCTGAGCCATTGTCTAGAAACGCAGATTCATAAACTTCCTTATCCCCAGCTCTAAGGCGTACAGGGATTAAACCAAGTGACTCTGTGTACTCACAATGACTTTCTTTTAACCGCTGGCTTGAACCACCCTGAACTTGAATGAGTTCACGCATCAGTAGGTGATTTCGATCTCGGCAACCTTCGATAGTACACACAACACGATCTTTACAATCCACTGATCTGTGGCCCCTTCTAAGACAACAAAAACACAAACCTTTTTCTTTCGCTTTCGTCCACTTATCAATGACTGCTAATATGGAGAACTGGGAACATTTATCAATCCTATGATTTTCCCGCATATCACACAAGGTGACTTTCTAACAGGCCACCTTGCTTACAACCCGTTTACTAGCTGTTACAATCTGCCCGAATCTGCTGGGTAACATTTCTGCTCTAGATGATACAAATTCCGTTAACTTGGCAAAATTAGGCTCTCTTCCATTTGCTGTTGCCTTTCCGACTGTTTCAGTCCATTTCATCTGTAAAGCCGTGGGCAACTTTCTATAGTTACTACAGAGTTGAGATCCGCTGAATAATCCATTTGTTCTAAGGCTATAGAAAAGTTTTCCATCTTTATCGTTAACCTAGACAGACTTTCTCCATCGTTGTGCTCTATACTGAAACCTTCAGTCAAGTCATTTAGCAAAGCCCGGCTCACTTCGTTTGTTCTACCAAACAACCGTTTCAGTATATCGTAGGAAGACTGAAGAACAAAAGGTGTGGATAAACGATATCTGAACAAAGGTTAAAATACACGACGGGGAGAAGAAACAAATAAATGACAGTACTGTCCAACAGAAAAGCTGCGGAGGGATTTTCATCGTACTCTTTCCGTTAATGTGTCTACATGCACTTTGGTACTACAAAGGGTAATAGGTACGGCATAGGGGAAGTGCATGTACCCGTGGTTCTGTCTCATAAGGATCTTTGGGTGACAGTGAGTTATGATCTTAAGACCAAGGCCCGTTGCCGGCGAGTCGCAGACAATGGGCTTAGAACCCTCTGAGCCTCAAGAAGGACATCCACTAATTTAGCTGCTACCATATCCACCACAGTATACACAATCCTAGTGAGAACTAAGCTTGAGAATTGCGTTAAGGCTGCAAGCCCCTGTTTGAAAGGTGACGCGAATATCCTGTAAAACGTACAGGGAGTAAGTATCCGTGCAATTCCAGAACTCCGAGGTTTACCATACAATGAGCGGCTTGAAAAGCTAGACCTCTTTTCTCTGTCCTGTCGCGGATTATGAGGTGATCTAATTTTGATGCATACAATACTAAGAACTGATTTGGGACCCAACATATCCTCTCTTTTTCTTCCCACTAGATCGGGACTTCTCAGAGGACACAGCAGGAGAGTAGAAAAGTAAAGGACTAACAAAACTTCTGTGGCATACAGCTTTTGAACACCGAGTCATCAGATCTTGAAAGTTGTAACCCGAAGCAGTGGTGTATTTCCATCAATATATTCTTTCTAGAGAAGACAAGACACTCATGGAAGCTTATTAAAAAAAAGAATAACATAGGCCGTAGGCTTTCTGTCGTTACTACGCAAATCTGAGTCTGGTTGTTTAAATCATCCAGTCATCTAGGTCTGTAGGACGACTTGAGAGCGGCTAAACAACATATGTAAATTGACACATGAATTTTCAAAGATTTATGAATTATATATTTCAGAAACGCGTATCACTCCGCATTTATAAATGTGCTTAATTTTGCGTCTATTTCAGCCTTTGGCTCCGGTAGGTTTCATCTTTTAGAAGTGCTGCTTTTTCATTTCATCTGTTAGTGTACTACTCGATTTTTTAAAACCAAGTTTTGTATATTTTTAAGACAGTCTGTCGACAACCAATCTCACTATACACAAGAAACTCGGTTGGGCCTGTCTTCACGTTGTAGTATAATTCTGGCCCGTGTTTTAGGCTTTAGATTTTTGTGCTTTCAATTTATTAGTCGATATTGTGTATAACATTCTAAGCATTTATGGTATGCCTTTTTACGAATACTTATTGATTTAGAAATACTTTTACACATAATCATGCTCATAATGTGTTGTTTTGTTGGGCTGATCATAAGATGAACAGAAAACTGATGTCAATTTTTGTTTCATATCTCATTGTTAATGAAACTTTTTCAATAAATGTGAAGCTATTTGGTTTTATAACGTTAACCGTCGTCAGAAATTCGCGAAACACGAGCTCCTTAGCACGCATTTCATATGTAATATGTTTAAGTGATATAGTACATATGTCTATTATCTTGGAAAACCCCTGAGCCTGAGCTTTCGTATAACCTATTCCAGACACCATGATGTGTTGCAGTAGTCCATTGATGGTTACGCGTCTAAGCCATAGCTACTTACTGGGATGTCCTATGATTTGGAAGCAATGACTTAACCACACTTACGGAACACCAGTAACGTGAGGGTACGCGCTC
This sequence comes from Schistosoma haematobium, assembly GCF_000699445.3. Classification (NCBI taxonomy): domain Eukaryota; kingdom Metazoa; phylum Platyhelminthes; class Trematoda; order Strigeidida; family Schistosomatidae; genus Schistosoma; species Schistosoma haematobium. The sequence continues at coordinate 41,016,798 of NC_067199.1, forward strand.
GCGAAATTACAACTACAGCCGCACTCAATGTTTTAACCTCCTTATCGCAGCAACGCTTGTTTTAGCTAAAGAAGAAACGAACTTCGGCTCTCGATATCTGAAAAAAAGTACTCAAAACAAAACGGATAAACATTTTATAATATAAGACTAGCCAGCTTGCCTGAAGAAATACATCGACTTGAGTAGCAGCAGCAAAAACCCAGAAAACAAGGCTGAATCTAAGAAAATTTGCGCGAACATTTAGAATATAACAATAACTGCGGTATTTTAGCATACTGCAACATCAAATTATGTAGCTACACAAAAAATAGCTGAAAAAACACAGATCGAGGAAAGCCGACCGCCATTGCTTACAAAGATGGCGGATGTAACAATTCCCGCCTCATTCTGATTGGTCACTAAGCAGACGGCAACGTTCACGGAGTTGAGTTGCGTTTAATTGCAGCCCTCGCCTGTAAACCTTGGCACGATCTCGGCATTATTTCGATACCACGAGATCACCAACAAGTATATCCTGACTGCAATCTACAACTGCCCTTCTAATATTCATCCTACGGAGGGATTTAACCTGGTAGTTGGCACATAATCTATCTGTAATGGTGATCACAGTCAACTGCGACTAGACACCACCACAGATTATATATCTTAGAATTAGCCAGATAAATTACATATCGTTAGTAAATTATCAGCTTTTGCTACTTACTGTTATCACCAACACAATGGTTCTCGGGTGTTATTTTCAAAAACAAAAATTTTTTCAAACTGATGTTCAATTTTCCGCATATGGGTTTGTGGTGTCGAATACTGTCGCAAACTCCGTCTGTAGCTCTTCTAGAGTTACTGCCGGTCCCAAGCCCGGGTAAAAGAGGAGGGTTGGGCATAGGGTTGGCGACCTCATCCCGTAAAAAAATAACTCGCTAAAAGCACGCTTACCAGAAAAATAATTCAAACCATTCATTTAGAAGAACTATGACGCCTCAAGCTGAAAGCCAAATTTCTTTGGAAGCCACGAGGCCGATGCCCTTTCTAACAACCAGAGCAACAATTTCTGTAGGTACATAGAACGTCCGAACAATGTGGGAGACCGGGAAGACTAGTCAAATAGCAACGGAAATGAGGAGATACAAATTGGCGGTACTGGAAATCAGCGAATCCCATTGGATCCGGGCTGGACAACAAAGGTTAAATACGGGAGAGATGCTACTATACTCCGGTCATGAAGAGGAAAATGCTCCGCACACTCAGGGAGTTGCTCTAATGCTGTCCAAAGTAGCACGAAATGCACTTGTAGGATGGGAATCTCACGGATCCAGAATGATCAAAGCATCATTCAAAACAAAGAAGGAGGGGATCACAATGAATATTATCCAATGTTATGCACCCATCAATGATAGCAACGACGACATTAAAGATCAATTCTACGAGCAGCTGCGGTCAATCATAGAGAAGTGCCCAAGAAAGAACCTCACCATTCTGATGGGAGATCTAAATGCCAAAGTTGGAATAGACAACACCGGATATGAAGATATCATGGGACGACATGGACTGGGAGAAAGAAACGAAAATGGAGAAAGATTTGCAAATCTGTGTGCATTCAACAAATTGGTCATAGGAGGCACAATATTTCCACACAAGCGTATACACAAAGCTACATGGATCTCACCGGACCACACCACAGAGAACCAGATAGATCATATGTGCATCAATAAAAAATTCCGAAGGACAATGGAAGATGTGAGAACCAGGAGAGGTGCTGATGTAGCTTCAGATCACCACCTAGTTGTGGCCAATCTAAAACTGAAGCTAAAAAAGAACTGGGCAAGTGGACAAACAGCACTACAAAAGTTCAATACAGCCTTCCTTCGAGATACTAACAAACTCAATGAATTCAAGATAGCTCTCAACAACAGGTTTCAAGCCTTACAGGATATAATGACAGAAGAAGAAACTACTATGGAGGATAACTGGAAAAGTATCAAAGAAGCATTAACTTCAACGTGTCAAGAGTTTATGGGTCTAAAGAAGCACCATCATAAGGAACGGATCTCTATAGAAGCACTGGACAAGATCAAAGAAAGGAAGAACAAGAAGACAGCAATTAACAACAGCCGAACACGAACAGAGAAAGTTCAAGCACGAGCTGAATGAATAGAAGCAAACAAGCAAGTGAAGAAAAGCATTAGAGCCGATAAGAAGAAATACGTGGAAGAACTAGAAACGACGGCGGAAAAAGCTGCAAGGGAAGGAAATATGAAACAACTTTACGATACAACGAAGAAACTATTGGGGAAATATAGTAAACCAGAGAGACCGGTCAAGGACAAAGAAGGTAGGCCAATGACTGAAATTCAACAACAGCGGAACAGATGGGTAGAGTACTTGGAGGAACTCCTGAGTAGGCAGGCTCCAATGAATCCACCGGACATCGAAGCAGCGCACACAAATCTTCCTATAGATGTCAATCCACCAACGACGGAAGAGATCAGAATGGCCATCAGACAAATCAAGAGAGGGAAAGCAGCAGGACCCGACAATATACGAGCTGAAGCACTGAAGTTAGACATTGAAGCAAATACAAACATGCTTCACCGTCTATTCAAAAAGATTTGGGAGGAGGAACAAGTGCCGATGGACTGGAAAGAAGAACACCTCATCAAGATTCCAAAGAAAGGAGACCTGAGCAAACGTGAAAACTACAGAGGCATTACACTACTGTCAGTACCAGGAAAAGTCTTTAACAGAGTTTTGCTGAGCCGGATGAAGGATGCAGTAGATGCCCAACTTCGAGATCAACAAGCTGGATTCTGTAAAGATCGGTCGTGCACAGACCAAATTGCAACACTACGGATCATCGTCGAACAATCAATTGAGTGGAACTCGTCACTGTACATCAACTTCATTGATTATGAAAAGGCATTTGACAGTGTGGATAGGAGAACGTTGTAGAAACTTCTTCGACACTACGGAGTTCCTGAGAAGATTGTCAATATTATCCGGAAGTCATATGACGGACTACAGTGCAAGGTCGTGCATGGAGGACAGTTGACAGATGTATTCCAAATAAGGACCGGAGTCAGACAAGGCTGTCTACTCTCTCCCTTCCTCTTTCTTCTGGTGGTCGACTGGATTATGAAGACCTCGACACCTGAGGGAAAACACGGAATACAATGGACAGCTCAGATTCAATTAGAGGATTTGGAATTTGCAGATGACCTAGCCCTCCTATCGTATACACATGAACAAATGCAGACAAAGACAGACAGTGAAGCAGCAGTCTCTGCATCAGTAGGCCTCAACATACACAAGGGGAAAACCAAGGTCCTCAAATTCAACACGGAGAACAGCAATCCAATCACTCTTGATGGCGAAACTCTGGAAGCTGTAGAATCCTTCACATACCTGGGAAGCATAATCGATGAACAAGGAGGTTCAGATGCAGACGTAAATGCGAGGATTGGCAAGGCGAGGGCCGCATTCCTTCAGTTGAAGAACATATGGAACTCAAAACAACTTTCAGCCAATATCAAAGTGAGAATCTTCAATACGAATGTCAAGGCAGTTCTACTGTACGGAGCTGAAACTTGGAGAACTACAACAACCATCATCAAGAAGGTGCAAGTATTTATAAATAGCTGTCTACGCAAGATACTCAACATCCATTGGCCGGATACCATCAGCAACAGCCTTTTGTGAGAGAGAACAAACCAGCTTGCAAAAGAGAAAATTAGGAAGAGACGATTAAAATGGATAGGACATACATTAGGGAAACCACCAAACTGCATCACGAGACAAGCCCTAACTTGGAATCCCGAAGGAAGGCGGAAAAGAGCAAGGCCAAAGAAAACATTACGTCGGGAAATAAAAGCAGATATGGAAAGGATGAATAACAACTGGAAGGAGCTCGAAAGGATTGCCCGGGACGAGGTTGGATCGATTACTCTGGTGAGCGGCTTATGCTCCTTTACGAGGAGTAACAGGCGTAATAAGTGTTCATGTCAAAAATGCAAACCAGTAACTCTGAAGATAAACGATTAGGTGTATCTTATTCACAAATAACTGTAAGCGTTTTGAATATTCAAGAAGAGTTACTTTTGGTGATATTTCGGGACTCATTTCGAGCTGAAATCCAACTTTTATGATCTCATGCAGTAATTTATATTAATCCAGATATTTGCCAAGCTAATCTGTAACTAAGCGATTCCATATATTATTTTTGTCCATCAGCTAGTCGAACAAATCCTCTATTGCATCTAAAAAGACAGTGGTACCCTTCCTCTGAGTATGTCTCATAGTATTGACCATTTTATTACGTATCATGACTACTGGTTCATTTTGACTGAAATCATTTCAGTTAAAGTAATAGCCAATTATATTGCCTGTTTCCAGAGAAATTTACAATCTGTACTTTTTGAATAAAGATTCAAAAACAAGCACTAGTATTTTTTTCCTCGTTGAGTATACACTTTAGTACTGATTGTATCCAAAGGTTTTAAGGTCTTTTGTGTCTGATTTTGTGTTTATTGTTGTCAATTACAGTAACATACAAACCTCTGTTTTTTGTGTTCAGTGTCTATTACTTATAAAGCCTTAAAAGAAACCTATTCTAAATATCCGTTTTTGTCATCGTTCTCTGCTAGATCACTGAACATTTTTATGGCCCAAGTAAAACATCGCTTAGACATACCTGCGTACTACTTCCCTGTCGATGATGGAATGCAATGTGACAACTGCAATGTGTTGTATTATCTTACTGCGATAATAATTTGTTTTTTTCCTTATTATTTTTTACTTTATTTTTGTTACTAATTTGGCGATATATACATAGTCGTTTATTCTTATTCTATATTCATAAACACGCTTGTTAAACTATCGGCGTATTTCACGTCTCTCTTATTTCTATTCCATTTTTATCCCTTTCCTTTTTTAAAGTTAATTCAATATTCCTTCCAATTACACAGAACCTGATTTATTATTGTTCTATTATCATTATCTTTTTTCTCTTTTTCAAATATGGCAAATAAAATGCTAACATTATTGAAACTTGTGTATCATTGCATTTTTGAAGAAACCCGAAATTGTTTCTTCCCAACACTTATCTACCCACGGGATGTTTGTGAATAATAATAGTAATGTGTGCACCGGTCTCACACAGGCTGGATATGAAAGGTCCTGCAAGCCACTATCACGTTAGCTGTGCAAAGCATGATGTCCTACAAATTCTCTGCTGATTCTTGAGGCGACTGTGCTACTGAACAAAGCCAGAAAGTTTACCTCACATAAACAGGCAGGATTAGATGAGTGGACTTCATTTTTCGAAAGAACAGCGTGAGTTATCGTAAGCCCAGCTTTGGATTTGAATTGATCTTCAAAGTGGACCCAATTTGAGAAACGGACAACAAGCATGCAGATAAAAGCATGGTTATAAAAAAAGTAAAGGTACGCTGTGAAGAAACGCATTATAGACAGAACTAAGGTATGTAAATCTACGGTTTCAGCTTCGGATTCACACATCAACACAAAACATACTATGGCGTAGCAAAGTGCGAACGGTGTATATGATGTGATCAATAATACGGTTAAATGGTTGGCTTACAGTTACATCTAGAAAAATGAAAGTGAGAAAACACACTGAAACCTCCACGTCTGACACCGAATCGGACTAGGGGGAAGATGTTTTTAGGAAACAAAACTCCACAGCGTGTTATTACGGACGTCGCTAACAGGTCAGTCGTTTTTCATGAGCTCAGCGAATCTTCCGAAAAAAGATCAAAGACTAAATTTGAGCACGTCCTCAGCCACACTAAGTCTTTAATAGGCAAACTACTCCCAGAAACAGTTTCAGGAGTTAGCGTCTGTACGCTTGTAGAATTACGGTCTACTTCGTTATTAGTACTGCTCTAATAATAGACCCGATCCTAAAATTTTAGATTTGTCATGATTTATCTGCCTAATTTATAAAATCTTACGTGGAAGTCACATCATTGTCTACACTGGCTCATCGTACCGTACAATTATCTATGTATGATGGCGAACAAGCTTATGCTAGAGATAGAACAATGTATTTGATATAAATAAAAGATACAAGATAACATTTAACACTGACCACGCCTGCAAGGCCATGCCATTCGACCAATTCGAATCAATCTAATTCGTTGTTCCCGCCTTATCCATCGTCGGGTTTTTCTCCGCGTTGAATGTTGAACATCTATTCTCCCAAGTGTCTCGTGTTCATCATTGATTATTGTGTTATTAAGGCCCACTGCCAATACAAGCTTTATAGAATACGACAGAAGGTGGATTCTGAAAGTACTTAGAAAAGCCGCCTCTTGAAGGTTACCTTAACTTTTGCTGAAGAAAAAACATAATACTGAGGACCATAATTCGACAAGCGTACATATGCTAACTCCTGATACTGTTTCTGGGAGTAGTTTGCCTATTAAAGACTTAGTGTGGCTGAGGACGTGCTCAAATTTAGTCTTTGATCTTTTTCGGAAGGTTCGCTGAACTCATGAAAAACGACTGACCTGTTGGCGACGTCCGTAATAACACGCTGTGGAGTTTTGTTTCCTAAAAACATCTTCCCCTAGTCCGATTTGGCGTCAGACGTGAAGGTTTCAGTGTGTTTTCTCACTTTCATTTTTCTGGATGTAACTGTAAGTCAACCATTTAACCGTATTATTGATCACATCATATACACCGTTCGCACTTTGCTACGCCATAGTATGTTTTGTGTTGATGTGTGAATCCGAAGCTGAAACCGTAGATTTACATACCTTAGTTCTGTCTATAATGTGTTTCTTCACAGCGTACTTTTACTTTTTTATAACCATGCTTTTATCTGCATGGTTGTTGTCCGTTTCTCAAATTGGGTCCACTTTGAAGATCAATTCAAATCCAAAGCTGGGCTCACGATAACGCACGCTGTTCTTTCGAAAAATGAAATCCACTCATCTAATCCTGCCTGTTTATGTGAGGTAAACTTTCTGGCTTTGTTCAGTAGCACAGTCGCCTCAAGAATCAGCAGAGAATTTGTAGGACATCATGCTTTGCACAGCTAACGTGATAGTGGCTTGCAGGACCTTTCATATGCAGCCTGTGTGAGGCCGGTGCACACATTACTATTATTATTCATAAACATCCCGTGGGTAGATAAGTGTTGTGAAGAAACAATTTCGGGTTTCTTCAAAAATGCAATGATACACAAGTTTCAATAATGTAAGCATTTTATTTGCCATATTTGAAAGAGAGAAAAAGATAATGATAATAGAACAATAATAAATCAGGTTCTGTGTAATTGGAAGGAATATTGAATTAACTTTAAAAAGGAAAGGGATAAAAATGGAATAGAAATAAGGAGACGTGAAATACGCTGATAGTTTAACAAGCGTGTTTATGAATATAGAATAAGAATAAACGACTATGTATATATCGCCAAATTAGTAACAAAAATAAAGTAAAAAATAATTAGGAAAAAATAAATTATTATCGCAGTAAGATATGACAACACATTGCAGTTGTCACATTGCATTCCACCATCGACAGGGAAATAGTACGCAGGTATGTCACAGCGATGTTTTACTTGGGCCATAAAAATGTTTAGTGATCTAGCAGAGAACGATGACAAAAACGGATATTTAGAATAGGTTTCTTTTAAGGCTTTATAAGTAATAGACACTGAACACAAAAAACAGAGGTTTGTATGTTACTGTAATTGACAACAATAAACACAAAATCAGACACAAAAGACCTTAAAACCTTTGGATACAATCAGTACTAAAGTGTATACTCAACGAGGAAAAAAATACCAGTGCTTGTTTTTGAATCTTTACTCAAAAAGTACAAATTGTAAATTTCTCTGGAAACAGGCAATATAATTGGCTATTACTTTAACTGAAATGATTTCAGTCAAAATGAACCAGTAGTCATGATACGTAATAAAATGGTCAATACTATGAGACATACTCAGAGGAAGGGTACCACTGTCTTTTTAGATGCAATAGAGGATTTGTTCGACTAGCTGATGGACAAAAAAATAATATATGGAATCGCTTAGTTACAGATTAGCTTGACAAATATCTGGATTAATATAAATTACTGCATGAGATCATAAAAGTTGGATTTCAGCTCGAAATGAGTCCCGAAATATCACCAAAAGCAACTCTTCTTGAATATTCAAAACGCTTACAGTTATGTGTGAATAAGATACACCTAATCGTTTATCTTCAGAGTTACTGGTTTGCATTTTTGACATGAACACTTACTTACGCCTGTTACTTCTTGTGAAGGAGCATAAGCCGCTCACCAGAATAATCGATCCAACCTCGTCCCGGGCAATCCTTTCGAGCTCCTTCCAGTTGTTATTCATCCTTTCCATATCTGCTTTTATTTCCCGACGTAATGTTTTCTTTGGCCTTGCTCTTTTCCGCCTTCCTTCGGGATTCCAAGTTAGGGCTTGTCTCGTGATACAGTTTGGTGGTTTCCCTAATGTATGTCCTATCCATTTTCATCGTCTCTTCCTAATTTTCTCTTTTGCAAGCTGGTTTGTTCTCTCTCACAAAAGGCTGTTGCTGATGGTATCCGGCCAATGGATGTTGAGTATCTTGCGTAGACAGCTATTTATAAATACTTGCACCTTCTTGATGATGGTTGTTGTAGTTCTCCAAGTTTCAGCTCCGTACAGTAGAACTGCCTTGACATTCGTATTGAAGATTCTCACTTTGATATTGGCTGAAAGTTGTTTTGAGTTCCATATGTTCTTCAACTGAAGGAATGCGGCCCTCGCCTTGCCAATCCTCGCATTTACGTCTGCATCTGAACCTCCTTGTTCATCGATTATGCTTCCCAGGTATGTGAAGGATTCTACAGCTTCCAGAGTTTCGCCATCAAGAGTGATTGGATTGCTGTTCTCCGTGTTGAATTTGAGGACCTTGGTTTTCCCTTGTGTATGTTGAGGCCTACTGATGCAGAGACTGCTGCTACACTGACTGTCTTTGTCTGCATTTGTTCATGTGTATGCGATAGGAGGGCTAGGTCTACTGCAAACTCCAAATTCTCTAATTGAATCTGAGCTGTCCATTGTATTCCGTATTTTCCCTCAGGTGTCGAGGTCTTCATAATCCAGTCGACCACCAGAAGAAAGAGGAAGGGAGAGAGTAGACAGCCTTGTCTGACTCCGGTCCTTACTTGGAATGCATCTGTCAACTGTCCTCCATGCACGACCTTGCACTGTAGTCCGTCATATGAGTTCCGGATAATATTGACAATCTTCTCAGGAACTCCGTAGTGTCGAAGAAGTTTCTACAACGTTCTCCTATCCACACTGTCAAATGCCTTTTCATAATCAATGAAGTTGATGTACAGTGACGAGTTCCACTCAATTGATTGTTCGACGATGATCCGTAGTGTTGCAATTTGGTCTGTGCACGACTGATCTTTACAGAATCCAGCTTGTTGATCTCGAAGTTGGGCATCTACTGCATCTTTCATCCGGCTCAGCAAAACTCTGTTAAAGACTTTTCCTGGTACTGACAGTAGTGTAATGCCTCTGTAGTTTTCACGTTTGCTCAGGTCTCCTTTCTTTGGAATCTTGATGAGGTGTTCTTCTTTCCAGTCCATCGGCACTTGTTCCTCCTCCCAAATCTTTTTGAATAGACGGTGAAGCATGTTTGTATTTGCTTCAATGTCTAACTTCAGTGCTTCAGCTCGTATATTGTCGGGTCCTGCTGCTTTCCCTCTCTTGATTTGTCTGATGGCCATTCTGATCTCTTCCGTCGTTGGTGGACTGACATCTATAGGAAGATCTGTGTGCGCTGCTTTGATGTCCGGTGGATTCATTGGAGCCTGCCTACTCAGGAGTTCCTCCAAGTACTCTACCCATCTGTTCCGCTGTTGTTGAATTTCAGTCATTGGTCTACCTTCTTTGTCCTTGACCGGTCTCCCTGGTTTACTGTATTTCCGTGGTAGTTTCTTCGTTGTATCGTAAAGTTGTTTCATATTTCCTTTTGTTGCAGCTTTTTCCGCCGTCATTTCTAGTTCTTCCACGTATTTCTTCTTATCGGCTCTAATGCTTTTCTTCACTTGCTTGTTTGCTTCTATTCATTCAGCTCGTGCTTGAACTTTCTCTGTTCGTGTTCGGCTGTTGTTAATTGCTGTCTTCTTGTTCTTCCTTTCTTTGATCTTGTCCAGTGCTTCTATAGAGATCCGTTCCTTATGATGGTGCTTCTTTAGACCCAGAACCTCTTGACACGTTGAAGTTAATGTTTCTTTGATACTTTTCCAGTTATCCTCCATAGTAGTTTCTTCTTCCGTCATTATATCCTGTAAGGCTTGAAACCTGTTGTTGAGAGCTATCTTGAATTCATTGAGTTTGTTAGTATCTCGAAGGAAGGCTGTATTGAACTTTTGTAGTGCTGTTTGTCCACTTGCCCAGTTCTTTTTTAGCTTCAGTTTTAAGTTGGCTGCAACTAGGTGGTGATCTGAAGCTACATCAGCACCTCTCCTGGTTCTCACATTTTCCATTGTCCTTCGGAATTTTTCATTGATGCAGATATAATCTATCTGGTTCTCTGTGGTGTGGTCCGGTGAGATCCATGTAGCTTTGTGTATACGTTTGTGTGGAAATATTGTGCCTCCTATGACCAATTTGTTGAATGCACACAGATTTGCAAATCTTTCTCCATTTTCGTTTCTTTCTCCCAGTCCATGTCGTCCCATGATATCTTCATATCCGGTGTTGTCTATTCCAACTTTGGCATTTAGATCTCCCATCAGAATGGTGAGGTTCTTTCTTGGGCACTTCTCTATGATTGACCGCAGCTGCTCGTAGAATTGATCTTTAATTTCGTCGTTGCTATCATTGATGGGTGCATAACATTGGATAATATTCATTGTGATCCCCTCCTTCTTTGTTTTGAATGATGCTTTGATCATTCTGGATCCGTGAGATTCCCATCCTACAAGTGCATTTCGTGCTACTTTGGACAGCATTAGAGCAACTCTCTGAATGTGCGGAGCATTTTCTTCTTCATGACCGGAGTATAGTAGCATCTCTCCCGTATTTAACCTTTGTTGTCCAGCCCGGATCCAATGGATTTCGCTGAGTCACGGTGTTGCCAATTTGTATCTCCTCATTCCCGTTGCTATTTGACTAGTCCTCCCGGTCTCCCACATTCTCCGGACGTTCCATGTACCTACAGAAATTGTTGCTCTGGTTGTTAGAAGGGGCGTCGGCCTCGTGGCTTCCAAAGAAATTTGGCTTTCAGCTTGAGGCGTCATAGTTCTTCTAAATGAATGGTTTGAATTATTTTTCTGGTAAGCGTGCTTTTAGCGAGTTATTTTTTACGGGATGAGGTCGCCAACCCTATGCCCAACCCTCCTCTTTTACCCGGGCTTGGGACCGGCAGTAACTCTGGGGGAGCTACAGACGGAGTTTGCGACAGTATTCGACACCACAAACCCATATGCGGAAAATTGAACATCAGTTTGAAAAAATTTTTGTTTTTGAAAATAACACCCGAGAACCATTGTGTTGGTGATAACAGTAAGTAGCAAAAGCTGATAATTTACTAACGATATGTAATTTATCTGGCTAATTCTAAGATATATAATCTGTTGTGGTGTCTAGTCGCAGTTGACTGTGATCACCATTACAGATAGATTATGTGCCAACTACCAGGTTAAATCCCTCCGTAGGATGAATATTAGAAGGGCAGTTGTAGATTGCAGTTAGGATATACTTGTTGGTGATCTCGTGATATCGAAATAATGCCGAGATCGTGACAAGGTTTACAGACGAGGGCTGTAATTAAACGCAACTCAACTCCATGAACGTTGCCGTCTGCTTAGTGACCAATCAGAATGAGGCGGGAATTATTACATCCGCCATCTTTGTAAGCAATGGCGGTTGGCTTTCCTCGATTTGTGTTTTTCAGCTATTTTTTGTGTAGCTACATAATTTGATGTTGCAGTGTGCTAAAATACCGCAGTTATTGTAATATTCTAAATGTTCGCGCAAATTTTCTTAGATTCAGCCTTGTTTTCTGGTTTTTTGCTGCTGCTACTCAAGTCGATGTATTTCTTCAGGCAAGCTGGCTAGTCTTATATTCTAAAATGTTTATTATTTTTGCTTTGAGTACTTCTTTTCAGATATCGAGAGCCGAAGTTCGTTTCTTCTTTAGCTAAAACAAGCGTTGCTGCGATAAGGAGGTTAAAACATTGAGTGGGGCTATAGTTGTAATTTCGCGAGCGCGTACCCTCACGCTCCTGGTGTTCCGTGAGTGTAGTTAAGTCATTGCTTCCAAATCATAGGACATACCAGTAAGTAGCTATGGCTTAGACGCGTAACCATCAATGGACTACTGCAACACATCATGGTGGCTGGAATAGGTTATACGAAAGCTCAGGCTCAGGGGTTTTCCAAAATAATAAACATATGTACTATATCACTTAAACATATTACATATGAAATGCGTGCTAAGGAGCTCGTGTTTCGCGAATTTCTGACGACGTTTAACGTTATAAAACCAAATAGCTTCACATTTATTGAAAAAGTTTTATTAACAATGAGATATGAAACAAACATTGACATCAGTTTTCTGTTTACAACTCGTTTTGGTAATGCTAAGCTACAGTCTTTTTAGAGTAAAAGTTAGAGAAGTAACTCATAAATACTGTAAGTGGTTGTGAGACAAAAGCGGACGTCCAGCGTACTTCTAATAACCTTTTGGGGAAGATGTTGTTAGTTGAGCCTTCTGTAAACAGCTGCATTCGGTCATAGTTATAACGACGAAACAGTAATACCTGTGAAGGCTCACTACTGTTGCATTCTAAATGAAAAAAATAATAGCTTTAGTCAACACAGTGGAATAGGTAAATAAACAAACCACATGTTTTCAAGCAAAGAATTTACGCAACTGTGATTTACTCTGAGTTCATGAATATTAATTCATGATGAAATCATCGACTACAACTTGTGCAAAGCATAGCATGTAGTTATTACTGTATTGTACAGCTATTATTATTTTGCTCCCATTTAAGTATTCAAGCCAAGAGTCCCAGATGTCAACAATATTTTTAACACTTGTCCACAGCCAGCTGCACTTAATTAATACAGAACACTCCTCTTCTAGGGCTGTATACTGAAATTTTACAGGCAAGTAAAAGCACAGACACTTGCTATCCTGTTACCGATGTTAACGCTGGGGAAATTGTTTAATGACAGTGATATTGAAACATTTTCTGTGCTAGATGTACAGTCTACAAATAATCACCAAACACACTTAAAGCTATCTTACAGTGTATGACAGCAGCATCATCAAAGGCACCTCTTTTCATGTTTTCAAGCAGATTAATTTGAGTGAGTATAATCATTAGAAACAGTCAGCTCTACTTACAAAAGTGATCTCTTTCATTACATGCTTCAAGCACTATACTTACGTATACTATAATTCTATCAACTAAACAGAATGATATGACGTCTTGGTTGTACAACCAAGAATAATAAACTAAGCAAGTGTCGTAATTATTGTTAAATCTGCACAGACATGTTACTCAAATTAGTTAAATGTATATAACTAAGCCTATAAACCCGAAACACGAACTGTAGGCAAGTCGAACTTACCTAACAGGAGACAAAGGATATTGCTTTGAGATCAAACGCAATAGTCAGTTGTTCATAAAAACATAGTTTACAGCACAACAAACCTTCCTTCAGTAACACTATACACTGACCGTCTATTTCGAAACAACCAACGATGTGATTAAACTTACCATAACTTGGTATATCATCCCAGCATGCAACGCAGTCGGACGTGGTGAATAAAAATTACGACCAGAGCAAACTTCAAAGCATAATCTACTTATTTAATAAAGATACATCATAAAGTGACAAGTTTTATGATTACATGAACGCAGACATAACCGTTATTACACTGAACGGTACATTAGGTTTACATGGAAGCGTTGCGGACAAATCCACCCCAGGCGAGACTACCGTGCTCACTTCAGTGAGTTCAAGGCCATAACCAACGGGAAAAGTGTTTTTTGGTACAGTCAAACAAAAAAGTACAGTGAAACAATCATTGGTACAGTTGGTTATAATAATAAATGATTCCATTACACCAATCGCGTTTTCTTCTTAAAAGTAGATCACTACAAATTTTTAATTTTGATTGTGATCAACAGGAATAAAAGTTCAAAAAGCAAATGAAAAATGATATAATTAACCACATATCATTAACTGAAAACACTTTCCTTTTCATAGAATAGTGACAGGACTTGGGTTGTACGTGTGAATGGTCGTACAGTGAATGAGTGGGTGAATAAATGAGTCACATGTATTACAGTTTATTGAAGCAGCTAGCATAAAATGGCTTAAACTAATTTTATTTATCCAGAAAGATTTAGTCGTCGATGTTACACTGAAGCAATGAACTCGTTCATTAGTGTTTGTTTAGTAATTCTTCTTTTGACGACTCTAATCATGAAACTATGATGGATAGACTCATCTCTACCCGATGTTCTGAAAAGATACAACTTACTGCCGACTAAATGTATGTTTTGATTGAACATTGATTAAGGTTGATCATAATAATCGGGTGAAGTAAAGCAAATTGTTTAGTAAATGAAATGGCTTTTTTGATTTATCTGTCATTTTATATTGGAATTCATTCTCGTAAATTAACATGGGTGAAACATTTCTTACCATTCAACATATATATATTCAACCTTTCGAATATGCTCTAAAATCCTTCCACCATCATCATTACCGCCAATTCAATTGTTAAATCAGGATTCCTACTACTATCCTGAGTTTGTTTTTCTTGACCACTCAACTTTGAAGTATATTGTCTTTGTGTTTGTGTTTATTCTCGTCGAGCTTGAAGTGACCTACTTTTATCAAGAAAACGCGATTGGTTTAATGGAAACAATTATTATAATAACCAATTGTACCAGTGATTGTTTTACTGTACTTGTCTGTTTAACTATACTAAAGACATACTTTCTTCCGTCGATTGTGACCTTGCACGAATCGGGTTGCTCTCAGTAGCCACACTTGTACTCTTTTGGCACGATCTCGGTATTCTTTCGATACCACGAGATCGCCAATAAATACATCTCGACTACAGCCATCAACTGCCTTCTTATATTTGGCCTACGGGGGATCTTATCGGTTAACTGGCACGTAGTCTCCATGTAGTGGTGATGATAGTCAACCGCGACTCGACGCCACACTACAAGCTATTGGAGAATAAGTAGTGATCTGACACTGGGATACAACATATTGAGTGTGTCAATTACTTCCAACATGAACTGCTAACTAGAACATCACCATCAAGTTCTGTGAGGCACCCCTCGAAAAACTACGCATCGAGGAGAAAAAACCCAAGTGTTTTCTCAGTTTTACTCACCAAAGGTTGGCCCCATTCAGAGGCTAAGCGGCCACGGCCTTATCATGGGGTAGCTTTTAAAAGGAACTTGACAAATACCTACTAATTCATGGAGTGTGTTGGATACTGGTCTAAAAATCGAATGTTGAATGATTATCAGGAAGATCAAAAGTCTTTAGAGAGGAGTGGATTATCAGGCCCACGTCTCATACAGTTTCGAAACATTTTCGGTATTGCTGTAGATGTGATAATGTTCCCTCCATTCTGCAGTAGGTCAGTTCCATTAATTAAATTGGTGATTTACGGGAATAGTCATTTACGTGATCAGACCTCCAGATTGAATGGCGATGTTATAAGTTGATTACTCTTTAAGGAACTGATATTTAGGTCAACAGAATTTATAATCGCTAACAAAGGCAAATAGTTACCTGTACCACATTTATTGAAGTCATATAGTCCACATTATTGGTGGTGTTTATGTTAACGATTTCATTAGTTCTACCAATTATATTCCATGTCTCCTGAGTCGCGAAGAGTTTTATGATAATGTTGAAACCCAATATGGATTGACGAATGTAATGTTAGTAAGTCATTAGTAATCCGAAGACAGGCTGAATTGTTTTAAATGGTTGAGGCATTAGGACTGACCATGTGTAATAATTATGATGTGCCAGCACCTTGAAACGGGCTTCGCAAGTTTAAGACACATTTGGGTTTCACTGGTTATTCTCATGTCATGACAGGAAATCTTCATTAATATATTGCCAAATTTATTGCTTGGTCACACAGCATAAATTTTGATCAAACACTGTGACTTATGGTTCTACCAGATTTACACCTGAATACCATTGGTGTTTTGGACAGAAAGTAATAGGATCAGAAGTGTCATGCTAGCCATTATTAATTGGACGTGAGGTTAACGTATACGTTTAAAGATTATCGATTTACCTGAAGTTGGTTTCATACTCAAGCTGAGCAAGCGTACAGTTTATACCGTTCTTGACGGTGGAATTATGCTTAAAAACATCAAATGCAAGTACTTGCTTCAGCTAGCTTTTTATTTGTCACTATACCCACCAAACAAGTGATAAATTCACCAAGACTAGTACGGTCGACTGGAGGGACTGTCTACATTGGACGAAACTTAAAAACGGGAGCTACACCTTGACGCAAAGGAAAGATGACGAAGAAAACAACCTGTTTCTACAGGCCCATCTTAAATATATTGGGAATTGGACAGCGGAAGTTTTGTCGTGAAGGCCGTCGGGCGAAAGCATGTTATATGTTGCAGCACTTCATAACCACTATTGGGATTGAATTTTCTGACCTCTCAAGGAACACTTTAGCGTCACTTTTTCATAAGATCACTAGAAATAGTCTTCTTATCGTTACTCTACAACTCATAGTGAAGGGCGATGGCAGAAGTAGTAGAACGCAATTTGGAAGATTCCGTTGGCGAGATTCTGTATATTCGAAAGGCGAAACTATTTAACAGATTGGAGACCAAGTAAGTCTGTGTATATTTTCGTCATTACCTAAGTATGTTTCGTATCTATCTTAATGTGCAGCCAATATGCAATATTACATGTCATGACATTAGTATTACATCTTATATCCATGTTTCAAACGCAAAGTTAGCGGACTATATTTAGGCCATCAATTTAGGCATATTTAAATATAATCCATCGATAGGTTTTTGTGCATCTTGAAGTAATATTGAAAGAGTGTACAGCGATGTGTGACGTAATACACTTCATATTGTTTTGTACTTGCATTGTATGGAATATGAGATTAACAGATTCTAAGTGATTTCACATTGTCCCTAAGATACAGTGAGCGCTTCTTCTCAGATCTTATATTTTTCAATGTGCATTCCTAGTTAAAAGATGGCAGTAATGTGGTAGGCAGGTGTTCATGTTCAGCATATGGCAAAACCAATATATATGAATATCTCTATAATTGTGGTTAGCTTAGCTGCAAAATATCCCTACGATGCTTGAGTATTTTTACGTTTGGGGACAGTATTTCTGAGCTTACTGAAGACAGTTATCTCGACATGCGTAATCTTACAAATTTACGTTGTTTAACCGATACCCAACGTATATCCCTTTAATGATTAGTACTGACTAAGAGTAGCCAGTTAGCTCATATTGCACCACCAAGTCGAGGATGGTTACACCAAATCAACATGTTTCTTTTTCTGACGTCGCACAGATCATGTCTTGTTTAACTATCGGGTCAATTTCTATAACGAAAATCAGGAACCAGTTTATCATAAAAAACAATTGTTTTAAGGCGATTAAATAAAGCCCAAGTTGTTTTAGGCTGTTTCATGGAGACATTCTGTCCCAAAATTATAGAATCGTAATCACTTTATTGTCTTATCCCTCATTTTTGACGTAACTACATGTAGAAATACTACGTTAGGTAATCTCGTATTTACTAACTTTTCTAGTATGTCGAGAAGACTTCGTTTTATTATTATTAGGCTTCATAATAGTCCCACTAAACGGGTGTGGAAGTATTAAACACGCATGAAGTCGCATCATGCAATATATTTGCTCACTTATTCCTGAGCGCATAATTATGCTTATTTTACACCTAGTACTTGCAATTAATTAATAATTAGAACTGATTCTTCAAGTATTCTGTGAGATTTTTCGATGTTACTTTTTCTTTTATTGCTCAATTAATTTATTCCTCTTCTCGTTTCCGTAGTGAAATAGTTCGTAAACGAAGACACCATGAATACAGCCTTCAGAAGCGTAACAAACGGATTTTAGACTATGACGCCTACATTAGCACTGAAATAACGATAATGAAATTGTTACGCTTTCGTCGCCAGGTTGAATTCATTTTCATAAGACTTATGTTCTAGATTACAAACGATAGCAGATATCTCGACAAGATTGAGAAGTCAATTATTAGTCGTCTAGTACGCTTGCATCGGGTAATTTTTTTCTATGACAACTTGATGTGCTCTATAGCAATTGTGTTACAGGTTCCAGTCTCATCTTGACCTTTGGATGAGATTTATTCATTTTTGTAAAATTATTAACCGGCATTTGTCTGTTGTACGTATATGGAATAATGTACTTCAGATACATGGTCGCACAGAACCAAGGCTTTGGATTGCTGCAGCCGCATACCATTTACATCATGGTGTTAGATCGAAAGCTCGTGAAAATCTACGACATTTTGACAGACAAAAAAGTGATTTGGTAAAGGCGCGGAAAAGATTACTGAGTGAATATATGATATTGGATCGTCACGCATCAGAAGCACAGAAGAAAGAAATAAACGAGCTTATGAAAGAGTTAAGTAAGTCGCCAAATAAAATAACATCTCATCTTTACGTGTCCGCTCTCTATTCTGAATGATGTTTCGACCAGGTTTAGATAAACAGAAAAACTTGAATGTAAGGCGTTTTGTTTGGAAATTTTAGTTGGTTGACCGTTCCTATGTACATAATAAATGTTCTTAATATATTAACATACTAAAACACATTATGTGGTCAGTAAATATGTTCGCCTTATTACGTTCCCTATTGACCTACGTTTGCGTGTTTCAAGTTTTTAAATGAACTTATCGACTATCTAACTCTAAGATGCCGTCCAAAACATCTGAATAAATACAAATATATTTGTGTTACCAACATATACGTGACTCCAGACTGCACATCATCTGCGTTATCTGTTTTCGCTGATGAATTCACTGAGTTCGCTGTCACTACCTTCAGTGGTTCACTTTGAGTTGTATGCGGTGATTTCAATTCATGTGACTGTAGTTTCCTTACATCACTAGGTCACCAAAATGTAGTAGATTTTCCTACTCATTTGGATGCTCATTTAGACTTCGTTTTCATTAATGATGTGGATATAGATGTGACTCGTAAACGTGCTCCATTGTCTAGCTCGGATCACCGTATAATTCATGTTCTACCTAAAGTATATGGAAAGCATGGGAAGAGTACACTCTCACATCAAACCAAGAAAGTCAAATATAGGAATTACTCAGAAGAAAATATTCGAAATCTGAAAAAAATGTTTCATACGACTAACGGAATTATTTACAGACGACTCACTGGGAATCACTACTGATGTTATCACTTGTTACCTTAAATTCTGTTTTGATATTTGTTGTCCCACTGAGACCATTTTTGTAAGTTTTGATCGACTTACATCTTCACAACTAAAACGACTACGGAGGGTGAAAGGAAAAATGTACAAGGAGAAAAACTCTAATGAAGTCCGTAAGCTAAATGGTCTGATAAACCTAGAGGTTAGACGTCTCAACTCTATGTTTACTCAAAAACTTGTCTTGGTCTTGTAAAAACTCTCCAAGTATGTGGAAACTCTTAAAAGAGCTTACAGGTGACAGACACATTAGGAGCGATAACCAGCTGAATGTTTGTGACTTAAATAAGTCTTTTGTACGTCAGTCATCTGATGTAATGCTCCCTATATCCACAGGTCTAAAGAATAGTTGTGTTCCTAGTTTCACTGAAACTGATATCCTAAGATATCTCCAATCATTTAATTTATCCCGATGTTTAGGACCTGATTTTATCCCAAACATTTTTTAGGAAATGTGCTGACGTTCTTTGTTATCTATTCACGACTATCTTTAACAGATCCTTCCCATCTAATCTCATACCAAAAATGTGGAGAAAGATTAAGATAATCCCTGTACCCAAGAAAGTATCTGGTGATAAGAATGTGAAATTTAGACCTATTACAATAACTTCACCCTTCCTTGTGCTGAGAATTCTATATTGTACCAAAATATAATATTAGATAAAGCCATTAATAATAATAAAACCTTTTAATGTTGTCGACTTGGCATCATTCACCAATTTTTTTATTTTTACCTTTGGTACCTTAATTTTTAAATGCTCTAGTATTCTTTTTTTTTCAACACAAAAATTTTAGAAGAAAATCAAGCTTCCTTAGATAAAGCAGCTAAAGAAATGGTCAGAGAACGTCGTCTTACTTGGGACAGAGCTCATCTGAATGCCATTCGGGAAGCTCGTCATTTGATAACTGAAGGAATCTCTCTAAATCCTGAGTGTGATCTATTACATTTGGAATTAGCCAAGTTAGAGATCAATGCTTTTGATTTTTTCCGCACTCGTGTCCTCCCACGATATGAAAACTGTGGTGTTGATTCGGCCAACACATCTGCAGATATCAACCTGAATGGATGTAATAAAAAGAAGAAACTAAAAACATTAGAAAGAGAGGCAGCGGAAAACAAAAAATTCGTACGTTGTACTTTTTGTAAAGTCGTAATTCAGAAACTTCACTTAATAATCACAATTGATAATATGCACAAATGGTTTACGATGGGTTGAATACTGTTGTATGATTTATTATCCTCATGCTGTTGTCAGCTTATTATTTGCAGTCTCTCCTGCCCAACCACTTATTGACTCGATCATGTATAATTGTTAGTTTTCGTTCTATGGTGTGGTGTGGTAGGGTATGTCTGAATATAAACTAAGTATGTTTGCGATATGATATTCCTATAGTGGAGGCTAATTATTGTGTTTTGAACTCAACGGGGAGCGTAGGGAGGGAAGTCGCTTTATCGGGAATCAACAAGGACTTAGCAGTGATTCAAGGCTACTCTTGTTGCTTGACCTGTCACTGGTTGGCTCAGGGACGGAGTAATGGCAATCGGTGTTCTGATTGTTGGTCTTTTCATGTGATATTAGTTAGTGGCCCTAAATAATAATACTTTTTAAGTAGGAAGCTTATGGAAATAATCCAATTCACATTTATTATCCGTCTTTTTCTGGCATCAACTGGAAAATTATTGAGACGAGTGTGCTGTGGACGGATATTTTGCTGTGGTTTTAGGATTCTCATCAACGTCTACCCATGATTATTAGATCTGTAGTACAAGGCTATCTCATATTGACCAAAGTTACAAATGTAGTCTCTTAGATTAAATCAACTGTCCAGTTTCTCCTTCGTTATAATTCTCCAATTAATGTTAGTATGTCATTAAAGCTAGCTTCGAACAGACGTTTATGTGTTAAAAGAGTCAATGTAAGTATAATTAGGCTATTCCCAACAAAAATGTGAATATATTAACTGGTAGATTTTCTGTTAACGTATTCAAAATACCTAATATATTAGTCATTTTGATCCTTTCGAAGTATTACTCAAGTATGTTGGGACAATTCACATGATTATATATTGAGTGAACAATGTTGAGGTTAGACTCAGGCTGTCAGATAAAGGTGGCAAGTCGGTTGGTGAGGTAGTGAATCTTCATTGACTAAGGTTGTTGCGATATGTACTACATTTGCCTGACCACCGCACACGACGCGCGATAATAGCTGGTGTAGGAGTAGCTTAGAATTGGTCTCGAGGCGGCCAAACCGAAACGTGGGATTAGTTCATGATAGATTAAGTCTTGTAGGTAGATGGGGACTATATGGTTAGGGTTCGCGTGACTATAAAAACTAATGTTTAGAGACTCCTGAGTGGCGGTTCTGAATCTGTTGCAATGGTGCAGGTGGATTCACTCTTTGTATTCCTTTACATTATCAATATCTTAATAATCTTAATTTTTTTTATTCCACAAATCCACATTTTTTCGAATTGTATCCCCTGTGCCTAATTTTTCTGCTACCACCAATGCTTATACTAATGATATCTCACTGTGTTGATGTGATGGGTTAACTTGAACAGATGCGGATATATACCAGGTTCTGCATATGACTGAGTATTTCGTTACTTACTATTTTCACTGGTTAAAATCATGAGTCAATTGAAGCTAGACCACCATGGAAAACCTGAAAGCACTGGACGGCCGTCTCGTCCTATTGTGAGACTCCTCAGTAGTGCGCATCCACGATTCCGCCCCCGCGAGATCCGAACCCAGGACCTACCAGTCTCGCGCCAAGCGTTTAACCAACTAGACCACTGAGCTGACTGGCATCCAACGGTGTTAATGTCTAACTTCAACCAATCCACAAAGTTGAGTCACCGTACACCATTGTTTTCAGTAAGTTGATATATCACAACAGACCTGGTTGAACTCTACTGGTCACGGCTTCCAGGATTTCCATGGTGGTCTAGCTTCAATCGACTCATGATTTCAACCAGTGAAATTTCTAAAATCTTCACAAAACCCCTTCTGATAATAGTCATCTGCTCACTAGTGACTGGCTTCAAGAGATACTCCTGGAGTTCTAGTGAGAAGCCGTTACCAGTGGAGTTCAACCAGGTCTGTTGTGATATATCAACTCACTGAAAACAATGGTGTACGGTGACTCAACTTTGTGGATTGGTTGAAGTTAGACATTAACACCGTTGGATGCCAGTCAGCTCAGTGGTCTAGTTGGTTAAACGCTTGGCGCGAGACTGGTAGGTCCTGGGTTCGAATCCCGCGGGGAGCGGGATCGTGGATGCGCACTGCTGAGGAGTTTCATACTAAGACGAGACGGCCGTCCAGTGCTTTCAGGTTTTCCATGACTTACTATTTTGTTGGTTTTTTCTCCTTGAATTTGTAGATGAATTTAGTAACTGAAAATGCAGAATTTATTGCTAACGGAGGAGCTGTCAATTTAGTGATAGAATCGCTACTATCTCGTTGGGTTAATAATAGTAAAATGCTTGAACTACTTCATCAAATCTTGTTAACTGTTCCACAAATAATCGACTCACATTTAATTGAGAAAGTGGCTAACTTGTAAGTTCTTTAGAAGTTGGTTTTCCCCATTTGATTCATATTTAAAATGTATGTTGTCTAAGATGGTTTTATCTAAAAATAGGAACTTTTCGTCCTTACAAAAAGTCTATTATATATTATATGATCACTACAATTGTGTTTGAATTACCATGTTTTCGAAAAATAACACTCAGGAATAAACTTCGTTCAATGAGATTAGTATTGCTTTATACTATCCAATGTTCAGTAATGCCAACACTGGTAGATAATTACTTGTCAGATTTTACCTCCAGCTGTATACATCAATTTACGTGTACTTAGAAATTAAGTACAACCGAGGGGTAGGAATCAGGGTATTCCCATTGTCTTCTGAATATTTCCAGAAGAGCTTAGGTTTTGTAGGCCAGGATAATATTTCATTGTGCACCTCACATGTTGAACAAAAGACACGATGTGGATAAGTGCATTCAAAGTAAAAAGCAAACAAATGGTATTATCTTACCTTACTGTGATTTACAAAGGTCGGAGTAGTTAGAAGGTCAAACATCAATCTTCATTATTTATTTGAACACATATATTGGCACAAGGAGGCCCCGACTGTTGTTGCTACCTTGACGTGGTGGTCGGGCTTACTTATCGTGATGAAGCAACCGAGCTATACTGACTGGAACATCCGTTCCTCAAGGTCCTACCATGTCAGACAGGTCGGCTGAAGAGTGGTAAGACTAAAAGCAACAAACCCAAGGTCCGAAGGCGAAGTCGTACTGCTCCCAAATGCCCTGGTACGGCCGAGAGTAGGGAGAGTCCGCTCTCTCTCTCGAAATGCTCTCACATGGCCACGCGTATGTAGCCTCTGCCAGGGCAGTCCTACTCACTGCCTTCTCGTGGCGGGGGTGTTGTTTACAAAAATGAGAGGACGAAAAGCGAATGTCCGGCGCTTTAACCGGATTCCAAATCAATGGTGCACATGGACTCCAGTATCCTGAAGGAACAAATGGCGTATGAACCAATTGTTGGTCACCGGCTTCCATGGAACTGCATCTCCTTACGATGCTCTACTGCCTTGTGGATCAGACTTTTAGGTCGAATGGCTCCGGATGTGACTCCCTAAGAAAACCACCTGCTTCGGTTTGGGCACCCGGGCAGTATCACAGCCTTCACACATTGAATGAGATTTTTGTGGCGCATATGTATTTGGTGCCTCCTTGTACCAATAAATAAATAAATACAGAGGTGTGACAGCAGTAAGATGTTTCCTTCAGACAACCAGCATGACAGCGATGCTGCCTTCCCACAAGGAGGGGTGGGGTTAGAAAAGGTCAACCCTAAAAATGCACGCCTCGTCTTATCCCACGTATATCCGTCTCCGCTCCCGGGTCACTAAGACCACCTGTAATCCAATTTCCTTTTCAGGTACCTCCAGAAAAACCCTTCCACACTGTGGGCAACCGGGAAGTGATAACCGCCCTTATGCCTCTAGCAGGACCACTGTATTCATAATCAACCTCCCTCTTCAATTCCTGTTATTTCTCCTACATCGACTTACAACGCTAAACTTCCTCTTTCGGTTTCCTCCTCAAGTGTCACCATAGCCAACGATTCTAATGCGCAAACCACTGTCCCAAGTATATTGCAACCTCGCTCCAAACTACACATTGAAGCCTTTAACGTACGCACCCTATGTCAAATCGGTCAGCAGGCTTCCTTGGCTAGAACCCTGTATTCCCGTACCATTGATGTGTGCTATGACTCTGAAACATGCAAACAGGATCCCAGTGTGGTGATAGTGTGTGGGGATAGCACTAAGCATGAGGGAGGAACAAGCACTATTAGACTGGATCCCAGCTAACAGTTGTTTATATGCTCTTCAGCTAAACAGTTTCGTAAGAATTTGGAAGGATAGGGACACACGTCGTTGCCTTTTTGTCGTTTCTGCCCACGCTCCCACCGACTGCAGCTCGGATGAAGTGAAAGAGGAATTTTACAGAAAGCTATCTGAACTTCTTCAGAAAGCTAAACACTCAGATATAGTACTCGTAGCAGGTGACTTTAATGCCCAGATAGGTAGTTTAAACCAAACAGAAAGGCATTTAGGTGGGCATTTCAGTATTCCGGCACAACGAACAGATAATGGTGGTCGTCTGCTGCAACTGTGCTCAGACAATCGTTTATTCTTAGCAAACACAAATTTTAAGCATAAAGAGAGACATCGTCTAACATGGCGACCCCCTACACCAAACCAACGATGGACTCAAATAGACCATATTGCCATCAGTCATCGTTGGAGAGAGTTGATCAAAGATTGCCGCTCATTCTGGTGTACCTGCTTGGACTCCGACCATGCCCTAATACGGGCACGCATCTGCCTGCGCCTCACTGGACGCAAAAAAGCCACACTAAAAAGAACCCTTTAGAACTGGATTGAGTAGCGAGAAAACCAAAAGTAGGTTCCAGGAACAACTGAGGTCACAATTAGATAGTTCTGAAAACAAGGTTGACCCAGATGTTGCTTGGAAAGATATACAAACAACTGTGAAAACAGCGGTGACATCTATCAGTGATTTAAACCACAGGGTTACAAAGAACCAATAGATTTCTTCAAGGTCTATTGCACTGATGGATTCTCGTAAACTCATCCCATCAGGCTCTGAACACGATGAAGAGCAAAAACAAATCAGATCTAGGTTAGCCAAAAGTTTAAGGAACGACCGTGAGCAGTGATGGTCAACGAAAACAAAAGAGATGGAAAAGGCAGCGGCTGTAGGTAACACTAGACAGCTCTACAGACTAATAAAAGAAACTGGAATTAATAAGTCAAGTGTAAGTCAAACTATTTCGGAAAAAGACGACACTCATCTGCTTCCAGTCCAGACGTTTAGAACGATGGACGGAACATTTCAGAGAACAGTTCAGCTGGCCTTCAGCTACTCTACAACTACCCTCCATTCCCAGACAGTGTGAATGGAACATTGAAGTAGGTCCCCCAACTCTAGCAGAAGTTCAAAAGGCTATAGTTAATCTGAAACGAGGAAGGGTAGCTGGTCCAGATGGATTGGCTCCAGAAGTCTTTAAGGATGGTGGTCCAATTTTAGCGATTAGGTTGACTAATATTTTAGCTAAGATCTGGGAGTTAGACGTTATTCCATCTGACTGGTCACAATCACTTATCGTCCAAATATATAAGAGAGGGTTAAAATCATCCTGTGACAACCATAGAGGGATTAGTTTAACTAATATAGTATCTAAAATACTAGCCTCGATAATTATCAGACGCCTAACTAAGACTCGTGAACTGCAAACACGAGAGAATCAAACTGGCTTCAGACCTGGTCGTGGCTGCATCGACCACATATTCACCATTCGTCAGGTTCTAGAACATAGGCATACTTATCGGTGTCCGACAATGGTGGTCTTTCTTGACTTAAAAGCAGCATTTGACTCCGTAGATCGCGAGATTCTGTGACAGTGTTGTCATTGAAAGGCGTACCTCAGAAGTACATAAACCTTGTGAAGGCTCTTTACTCGAACACTTATAGTCGAGTCAGAGCTTATGGCGAACTGTCATCTGATTTTGCAACCTCAAGTGGTGTCCGTCAAGGCTGTCCACTTTCTCCATTTTTGTTTAACTTCATCATAGACCTACTGATGGAAATAACATTCTCGTCTACTGAATTCCCGGGCATTGATCTCCTTCCAGGAGGTCCACTTATCGACTTAGAATACACAAATAACATAGTCCTGTTTGGTTAAGACGCTGATAAAATGCAGAGTCTTTTGGTAGCACTAAGCAACAATGCCAGAATGTTTGGAATGCGCTTCTCTCCCTCTAAATGCAAGCTGCTGCTTCAGGACTGGTCTGCGTCAACACCTGAACTAAGGATAGGGAGTGAAGTAGTCGAACGCGTTGACAACCTCACATATCTTGGAAGTCTGATCAGCCCTAATGGGTTGGTGTCTGACGAAATCTCAGCACGGATTCGAAAAGCCCGTTTGACTTTTGCCAACTTACGTCACCCATGGCAAAGGCAAGATATCCGTTTATCAATAAAAGGACGAGTATACTGCGCGACAGTCCGTTCTGTTTTAATTTACGGCAGCGAAACATGGCCATTAAGAGTAGAAGACACTCATAAGCTACTAGTATTTGACCACAGGTGCCTCAGAAATATTGCTGGCGTCTGCTGGGATCACCGGGTAAGTAATAGTGAGGTTAGACTCAGGGTATTAGGGAATGATGGTAAATCAATTGATGAGGTTGTGAATCTTCATCGACTGAGATGGTTGGGCCACGTGTTACGTATGCCCGAACACCGATTACCACGACGTGCAATGCTAATCGGTGTTCGGGATGGTTGGAAGGAAGTTAGGGGTGGCCAAACCAAAACGTGGCATTAGTGCTTGAAGTCACTAACTTCTAGTCTGAGCCATGTTGGTAGATGCAGACTACTTGGTTGGAGTCGGCGTGACTATCGTAACCAATGGTTGGAGACTCTTGGTGACATGGCTCAGAATCGATCACAATGGCGTCGGTGTATACACTCTCTGTCTTCCCTTAAACTAAGAGATTAAAATTGCTTCATATATTTCTTTCTACGAACTAATTCTTTCTTCCTGTACTATATCCTTATCACAGTCTTCCTTTTATATATTACCACCTCTGAATTAACTACTTTTATGAATCCGGTGTCCATCTTGTTGTGTTGATAAGGTATGGCAACTTGGACCGATGCATATATGTGCCTGGTCCGAAATAGTTTGACTTACACTTGACTTATTAATTCCAGTTTCTTTTATTAGTCTGTAGAGCTGTCTGGTGTTACCTACAGCCGCTGCCTTTTCCATCTCTTTTGTTTTCGTTGACCATCACTGCTCACGGTCGTTCCTTAAACTTTTGGCTAACCTAGATCTGATTTGTTTTTGCTCTTCATCGTGTTCAGAGCCTGATGGGATGAGTTTACGAGAATCCATCAGTGCAATAGACCTTGAAGAAATCTATTGGTTCTTTGTAACCCTGTGGTTTAAATCACTGATAGATGTCACCGCTGTTTTCACAGTTGTTTGTATATCTTTCCAAGCAACATCTGGGTCAACCTTGTTTTCAGAACTATCTAATTGTGACCTCAGTTGTTCCTGGAACCTACTTTTGGTTTTCTCGCTACTCAATCCAGTTCTAAAGGGTTCTTTTAGTGTGGCTTTTTTGCGTCCAGTGAGGCGCAGGCAGATGCGTGCCCGTATTAGGGCATGGTCGGAGTCCAAGCAGGTACACCAGAATGAGCGGCAATCTTCGATCAACTCTCTCCAACGATGACTGATGGCAATATGGTCTATTTGAGTCCATCGTTGGTTTGGTGTAGGGGATCGCCATGTTAGACGATGTCTCTCTTTATGCTTAAAATTTGTGTTTGCTAAAAATAAACGATTGTCCGAGCACAGTTGCAGCAGACGACTACCATTATCTGTTCGTTGTGCCGGAATACTGAAATCCCCACCTAAATGCCTTTCTGTTTGGTTTAAACTATCTATCTGGGCATTAAAGTCACCTGCTACGAGTACTATGTCTGAGTGTTTAGCTTTCTGAAGAAGTTCAGATAGCTTTCTGTAAAATTCATCTTTCACTTCAAACCGGCTGCAGTTAGTAGGAGCATAGGTAAGAACAATGAAAATGCATTTAGGAGAAGAGTTTGGCTACTCTCCAATTGCTTACTTTTACCAAGAAATCTGAATGAGATGTCAGCATAAGCTTCTGGAGTATTAAAGAAGTTTATTTATTTATTTGAACACATATATGTTGGCACAAGGAGGCACCAAATACATATGCGCCACATAAATCATTCGATTTATGTGGGGGCTGTGATACTGCCCAGGTGCCCAAACCGAAGCAGGTGGTTTTCTCAAGGGGCCACGCCGGTAGCCTTCTACCTGAAGGTTTGATCCACAAAGCAGTGGAGCAACATCAGAATATTCAGTCCCATGGTAGCCGGTGACCAATAGTTGGTTCGTACGCCATTTGTTCCTTCAGGATACTGGAACCCATGTACACCATTGGTTTGAAATCAGGGTTTTCCAACTCTTAGGTGGACTCTCCATGTCCACCAACCCGGTGAAAGCGCCTGACATTCGCTTTTCGTCCTCTCATTTTCGTAAACAATAGTAATGCCGTGAGAAGACAATGTGTAGAACTTCCCTGGCAGAGGCTATATACGCGTGGCCATGTGAGAGCATCTCGAGAGAGAGCTGACTTTCCCCACTCTCGTTCGTACCCAGACATTTGGGGGAATGGAATCATTAGTTGACTTTCAACTGTTTTAGTGTCAGAACTGATCATTATCAACAACTTTGTTCCTCCTTTTAATTCTAAATATCAGTTATTTGAACTAAGAGCATTTTTATAGTCACATATCCTTAGAATTTTCCCTGATGATATAACGCCATAAAGTTATGGTTTCAAAAACTCATAAAACTATCGTTCCAATTACAAATGTAAACCTCCATTAAAAGCGTACTTAATTATACTACTCTACAAGTTTACTTTCGAGACAGTATACTGCTCTTCATGTTCATTAAAATTCCAAGTTTAATGAACTGATTAGCTTATAAGGAGCTATGAGATGACATCAAATTACCTATTGAATTCATTGTATTCTGCAAAACGTGTTATTCTCACTTTATTTATAACTTTTGATAATAGGAAATTACTTAAAATGACATTGTATTATATAGTTGCAGACGTATATTGAAGATCACTTAAGCTTTTATGATTATCGTCATTGACTTCAGTAGCCATTATTTCCTCCTCTACCACTTTTCTTCTTATTTTTACAAAAGTTCATTTGAATACTAATAAAGGTTTCTTTCTGTCGTTTTTTTTTAATCCCCAGTGTAAACAATGCCAAGGAAGTAGATATTTCTAAGTCTTTGGAAAAAATTGAGGTAATAAACTAGTTTATCATCTTTTTTATTATTATTATTGTCGCTTGTCGCTTTAATTGATTCGTTTAGTATTGATCAACATAGGGTGAGACATAAATAAAACCAATTGCATAATTTTACACTTGACTTTAAACCAGACTTGTTTTGTGTGGGTTGACAATTTTATATGGTTTTTGGAAAATTAATTTTCAGAAGAGGTCAGCTACAGTTTGTTGACGTAGTTGGATGTGATGGAGATGTATAGCTTGAATGGATGTTTTTTGATGGTGTTACTTTCTTCAAGCTGTATGATTTATTTGTCGAACTCTCGTTGCTGTTTTAAACATAGTCATCAGTAGAAGTGAGCTTTTTAAAAATTATTCGATAAGTACTAGATCAGTTTGTTCTGTTGACCTTATTTGTAGCCAGTCATCATCTCAGATTTTAATGATAAACATATTTTTTGCTATATCCCAATGAGTAGAAAATTGTGCTTCTGACATTGTATCCTCTGTACTATTTAAACTTGTGTTGATTTAACTCAGTTATTTATTTATTCTGAAGACGTGGCTCACTTCAAGTCACGAAACGTCAGAAATATAATTTTCTACTTATTAGTATATAAAAAATACATTTGTCATTAACTTTCTATTCAATGCTCAATTTATTTGAAACTATCAAGTTCAACATTCGCAAGTTTTGTTACCACTCCTGTGTTGACTGTTTTATTTGGTTGACATTTTCCGTGTCGAATTATAAGTTTAATCAATATTGATATGTCTATTGATTGTAGATTGTTCTGAACGTATTGCTTCTGAAGGTTATTCGGTACTTTTTCCTCTATCCGAAATTGTGATATTTTCTAATTCAAATTCATATCCGTAGTTATCTGGGCAGACGGATATAAGTAATAATAAAATATATCCTTTCTCAGAAAGTCTATGTCTGTTAATACGGATGTAGTATTTGGAAGAAACAATAAAATTTCCATGTCAATTGATGACTGAATTACACATGATATGTTAAGACTAGTGATACTACAATATTGTCCCTCAAGTGCAGATGGATGAAGCTAGATTTCAGCTCATAATGATACCTATATTATTATAAATTGAGAATTTAAGCATTAAATGTGTTTTACCAAATATAACATTATCCTTTCATTGTCAAAGTTTATGTCATAAACGAGTAACAAATATTGGTCACTTTTATTCCAGGCCCCATTAGAATGTAGAACTCATGGAATTCGATCAACACTTTCTGATCAGTTGGTCGAAATTCACCAAACCATGCTGGATAAAGGTGTGGAAGCTGTTATACACTTATGGAATTCCTGGTATTTACCTTCGACGGGTCATTCTTTACAAACCTCGCCTTTCAGATTAATCAATCCGTCATCTCCTGAAGCTGTTGGTTTACTACGATCTCGTTTAACTGCACTTTCTCTTTACTCTGTGTATGAATTAAACGGTCAGTCATTGCCAAAATCAACTATAACATCAAACGAAATGGGCACAAATGAACAGGAAACTAAATTACACAATGTTTATCACCAGAAACGCCAATTTTTGTCCTCTGAAGTTAATAAAACTCGAGGCTTGTTTGATTTACTGAGTACTTCACAGTGGGGTAGTCACTGTCCAGGTGAATCCAACACACTTTCTGTCTTTTATTTTCCGGTTAGATGTATTTTTATAAATGAGGTATACGTAAGCGGTGTCCATTTGTTTTGCGTGAAATATTGACTAGTAGTAGAATTCATAACGCCATTTTCATCCTATTTATAAATCATCATCTAGAAGCACCTATATCCAGATCGTAGCTGCTATCTTGAGGTGGAGATCGGATTTGCCTCTTGTAGTGATCCGATCGGGCTATGTTGACCGAAACAAATATTCCTTTAAGTCCTACCATGCCAAGTAGGTCGGCCATAAACCTGTCAGACTAATAGAAGTATACTCATAGTCCGAGGGCAAAGTAGTGCTGGTGGTGGTCTTACTGAAGTGTGACAGCGGTAATGTGTTTCTCTCAGCCTGACAACACTTTCAGTGATGCTGGCTTCTTACAACTGAAGAGGTTAGGAAAGCTCGATCCTAACAGAGTTCCACCTCACCTTACCCCACGGATCTCCCTCTCCGGCAGTGGGGGCCTCTAAAGCACGGAGCTAACACATTGCAAACTTCTGACAGGAAGGGCGTGTGTGTCTCCTCTCAAGCAGTTGTCTCTTGGACTCTGCGGTGATGCTCACAAGTCTCCACGACAACTACCAACTCAATTTCCTTTTCAGGTCTCCCGAGCAGATATATTTTTCCACGATATGGACAACTGGGAAGTGATAGCCTTTGTCATACCCTTAGTGGCATCCGAGATGCTCGTGCTCACGATTAAATTCCTCCATCAATTCTTAATGTTCCATCTATCCCTGTGGACGACTAATGCTAACTATTCAAGTCGATGATATGTTATCCCTGGTCTCTTAAAAACGCTCTCTAAACTACACGTTGGAGCTTGCAATATTCTGACATAGTGTCAAGCAGACCAACAGATTTCTGTAACTAGGACTCTAGTCTTCGAAACACAGATACAGAATTCAATTGTGGTCCGTTGACTTGACGTTACCTGGTTTTTACAGAGACCCATGATGATTTACCCTCCATGCATCTGGGACATGACTGCCAACTCTCGCGACCTTTGATGGTATGGGTATTGCACTAATTCAACAGTAGATCAGGCCCTCTGAGACTGCATTGCAATGGATAGTTGCTTGTGGGACGTAAGAGCACTGAAAGATAGGTGAATACGCTTTTTTCTCTTAGTTATCTCTGTCTACGCTCCTACTAACTTGGAACTCGAATGAATTGGAAGACGGATGTTATGGAAAACACTCCAAGTTCTTTCGAAAAGCCTAACTCTCAGACGTAGCAGGTGATTTTAGTGCTTAAGTAGTTAACTTAACGAGAGTGAAAGACATTTGTGTGGTTCTTACAGTGTCGCAACTCGGCTAACAATTAATACCAACCGGATGATGGAACTATGTTCAGACAGCCGTTTATTCTTAAGAATCACCAACTGCAAGCGTAAGAAAAGACATCATCTAACATAGTGATGCGCGAAATTGACTTAAAGATGAGCACAAACAGAATACATCATTGGAGTGGTCGACAGAAGACTGCCGATCACTATGGAGCACATTTCTTGACTGTAATCATGCTTGTTGCGAACACGTTTATTTGCGTCCTGCTAGGCTCAGAAAAGCTGCAATAAAAGGACCCTGCAGAGTACAAAATAAGTACGAACATGTCGAGAATGTTTCAAGAACAATTAGAAGAGCAGTTAATCAACTATGAGAATGATGTCCACCCCGATTTGGGCTGGCATATCATCTAGGTAGTCGTGAAAACAGCAGTAATATCTACCGGTAACTTCAACCAAAAGGTTAAGAAACATTAATCGATTTCCTTATCATTTAATAAACCGAAAGTTGCTCTGAAACTCATCCTGTTTTGCTTTGATTGTGGTGAAGAACAAAGCCAACTTAAGCATAGACTGACAATGAGTCTGCACAATGACCATGGGGAGTGTTTGGCAGACACTTACTTACGCCTGTTACTCCTCGTAAAGGAGCATAAGCCGCTCACCAGAGTAATCGATCCAACCTCGTCCCGGGCAATCATTTCGAGCTCCTTCCAGTTGTTATTCATCCTTTCCATATCTGCTTTTATTTCCCGACGTAATGTTTTCTTTGGCCTTCCTCTTTTCCGCCTTCCTTCGGGATTCAAAGTTAGGGCTTGTCTCGTGATACAGTTTGGTGGTTTCCCTAATGTATGTCCTATCCATTTTCATCGTCTCTTCCTAATTTTCTCTTTTGCAAGCTGGTTTGTTCTCTCTCACAAAAGGCTGTTGCTGATGGTATCCGGCCAATGGATGTTGAGTATCTTGCGTAGACAGCTATTTATAAATACTTGCACCTTCTTGATGATGGTTGTTGTAATTCTCCAAGTTTCAGCTCCGTACAGTAGAACTGCCTTGACATTCGTATTGAAGACTCTCACTTTGATATTGGCTGAAAGTTGTTTTGAGTTCCATATGTTCTTCAATTGTAGGAATGCGGCCCTCGCCTTGCCAATCCTCGCATTTACGTCTGCATCTGAACCTCCTTGTTCATCGATTATGCTTCCCAGGTATGTGAAGGATTCTACAGCTTCCAGAGTTTCGCCATCAAGAGTGATTGGATTGCTGTTCTCCGTGTTGAATTTGAGGACCTTGGTTTTCCCCTTGTGTATGTTGAGGCCTACTGATGCAGAGACTGCTGCTACACTGACTGTCTTTGTCTGCATTTGTTCATGTGTATGCGATAGGAGGGCTAGGTCATCTGCAAATTCCAAATCCTCTAATTGAATCTGAGCTGTCCATTGTATTCCGTGTTTTCCCTCAGGTGTCGAGGTCTTCATAATCCAGTCGACCACCAGAAGAAAGAGGAAGGGAGAGAGTAGACAGCCTTGTCTGACTCCGGTCCTTACTTGGAATGCATCTGTCAACTGTCCTCCATGCACGACCTTGCACTGTAGTCCGTCATATGAGTTCCGGATAATATTGACAATCTTCTCAGGAACTCCGTAGTGTCGAAGAAGTTTCTACAACGTTCTCCTATCCACACTGTCAAATGCCTTTTCATAATCAATGAAGTTGATGTACAGTGACGAGTTCCACTCAATTGATTGTTCGACGATGATCCGTAGTGTTGCAATTTGGTCTGTGCACGACTGATCTTTACAGAATCCAGCTTGTTGATCTCGAAGTTGGGCATCTACTGCATCTTTCATCCGGCTCAGCAAAACTCTGTTAAAGACTTTTCCTGGTACTGACAGTAGTGTAATGCCTCTGTAGTTTTTACGTTTGCTCAGGTCTCCTTTCTTTGGAATCTTGATGAGGTGTTCTTCTTTCCAGTCCATCGGCACTTGTTCCTCCTCCCAAATCTTTTTGAATAGACGGTGAAGCATGTTTGTAGTTGCTTCAATGTCTAACTTCAGTGTTTCAGCTCGTATATTGTCGGGTCCTGCTGCTTTCCCTCTCTTGATTTGTCTGACGGCCATTCTGATCTCTTCCGTCGTTGGTGGATTGACATCTATGGGAAGATCTGTGTGCGCTGCTTTGATGTCCGGTGGATTCATTGGAGCCTGCCTACTCAGGAGTTCCTCCAAGTACTCTACCCATCTGTTCCGCTGTTGTTGAATTTCAGTCATTGGTCTACCTTCTTTGTCCTTGACCGGTCTCCCTGGTTTACTGTATTTCCCTGGTAGTTTCTTCGTTGTATCGTAAAGTTGTTTCATATTTCCTTTTGTTGCAGCTTTTTCCGCCGTCATTTCTAGTTCTTCCACGTATTTCTTCTTATCGGCTCTAATGCTTTTCTTCACTTGCTTGTTTGCTTCTATTCATTCAGCTCGTGCTTGAACTTTCTCTGTTCGTGTTCGGCTGTTGTTAATTGCTGTCTTCTTGTTCTTCCTTTCTTTGATCTTGTCCAGTGCTTCTATAGAGATCCGTTCCTTATGATGGTGCTTCTTTAGACCCAGAACCTCTTGACACGTTGAAGTTAATGTTTCTTTGATACTTTTCCAGTTATCCTCCATAGTAGTTTCTTCTTCCGTCATTATATCCTGTAAGGCTTGGAACCTGTTGTTGAGAGCTATCTTGAATTCATTGAGTTTGTTAGTATCTCGAAGGAAGGCTGTATTGAACTTTTGTATTGCTGTTTGTCCACTTGTCCAGTTCTTTTTTAGCTTCAGTTTTAAGTTGGCTGCAACTAGGTGGTGATCTGAAGCTGCATCAGCACCTCTCCTGGTTCTCACATCTTCCATTGTCCTTCGGAATTTTTATTGATGCACATATGATCTATCTGGTTCTCTGTGGTGTGGTCCGGTGAGATCCATGTAGCTTTGTGTATACGTTTGTGTGGAAATATTGTGCCTCCTATGACCAATTTGTTGAATGCACACAGATTTGCAAATCTTTCTCCATTTTCGTTTCTCTCACCCAGTCCATGTCGTCCCATAATATCTTCATATCCGGTGTTGTCTATTCCAACTTTGGCATTTAGATCTCCCATCAGAATGGTGAGGTTCTTTCTTGGGCACTTCTCTATGATTGACCGCAGCCGCTCGTAGAATTGATCTTTAATCTCGTCGTTGCTATCATTGATGGGTGCATAACATTGGATAATATTCATTGTGATCCCCTCCTTCTTTGTTTTGAATGATGCTTTGATCATTCTGGATCCGTGAGATTCCCATCCTACAAGTGCATTTCGTGCTACTTTGGACAGCATTAGAGCAACTCCCTGAGTGTGCGGAGCATTTTCCTCTTCATGACCGGAGTATAGTAGCATCTCCCCCGTATTTAACCTTTGTTGTCCAGCCCGGATCCAATGGGATTCGCTGATTTCCAGTACCGCCAATTTGTATCTCCTCATTTCCGTTGCTATTTGACTAGTCTTCCCGGTCTCCCACATTGTTCGGACGTTCTATGTACCTACAGAAATTGTTGCTCTGGTTGTTAGAAAGGGCATCGGCCTCGTGGCTTCCAAAGAAATTTGGCTTTCACCATGATGCGTCCTAATTCTTCTAAATGAAGACCTTCTAACTTTCAGGGCAGAGTTTAAATGGTTTGAATTATTTTTTCTGGTAAGCGTTTTTTTAGCGAGTTAGTTTTCTACGGGATGGGGACGCTAACCCCATCCCAACCCTTCTCCTTTACCCGGGCTTGGGACCGGCAGTAACTCTGGGACAGCTACAGACGGAGTTGTTTGGCAGCTAAGGCAACAGCAATGGAAAAGGTGGCTGTGGCGACGGTGGTGATAAGCAACTGTAGACAACTTCTAAGAAACATAAGACAGGTGTAAAATATTCATGTTAGTGAGACTGTTTCTGAGAAGGATGTCACAATGATCCACTATCAATTTAGATGACTAGAACGATAAACAGAGCATTTAGGGGAAGAGTTTGGTTACTCTCCAGTTGCTTGCCTTTATCAAGTAATCTGAATTAGATGTCAGTAGACGCCACTGGACTCATAAAGAAGTATGCGATAGCATGAAGTAGAACAGAACGAACTGCTGCGCAGTATACTCGTCCCTTAATTGATGGACGGATATCTCGCCTTCGCCATAGGTGACGTAAGTTGGCAAAAGCCAAACGAGCTTTCTGAATCCGTGCTGAGATCCCGTCAGACACCAACCCATTAGAGCTCATCAGACTTCCAAGATATGTGAGGTTGTCGACGCGTTCGACTACTTCACTCCTTAACCCTAGTTCAGGTGTTGGCGCAGACCAGTCCTGAAGCAACAACTTACATTTAGAGAGGTAGAAACACATCCCAAACATCAGCATCTTCACTTCTTCTAAGTCGATAAGTGGACCTCCTGGAAGGAGATCAATGCCCGGGAATTCAGTAGACGAGAATGTTATTTCCATCAGTAGGTCTATAATGAAGTTAAACAAAAATGGAGAAAGTGGACAGCCTTGACGGACACCACTTGAGGTTGCAAAATCAGATGACAGTTCGCCATAAGCTCTGACTCGACTGGCAGTGTTCGAGTAAAGAGCCTTCACAAGGTTTATGTACTTCTGAGATACACCTTTCAATGACAGACACTGCCACAGAATCTCGCGATCTACCGAGTCAAATGCTGCTTTTAAGTCAAGAAAGACCACCATTGTCGGACGCCGATAAGTATGCCTATGTTCTAGAACCTGACGAATGGTGAATATGTGGTCGATGCAGCCACGACCAGGTCTGAAGCCAGTTTGATTCTCTCGTGTTTGCAGTTCACGAGTCTTAGTTAGGCGTCTGATAATTACCGAGGCTAGTATTTTAGATACTATATTAGTTAAACTAATCCCTCTATGGTTGTCACAGGATGATTTTAACCCTCTCTTATATATTTGGACGATAAGTGATTGTGACCAGTCAGATGGAATAACGTCTAACTCCCAGATCTTAGCTAAAATATTAGTCAACCTAATCGCTAAAATTGAACCACCATCCTTAAAGACTTCTGGAGCCAATCCATCTGGACCAGCTACCCTTCCTCGTTTCAGATTAACTATAGCCTTTTGAACTTCTGCTAGAGTTGGGGGACCTACTTCAATGTTCCATTCACACTGTCTGGGAATGGAGGGTAGTTGTAGAGTAGCTGAAGGCCAGCTGAACTGTTCTCTGAAATGTTCCGTCCATCGTTCTAAACGTCTGGACTGGAAGCAGATGAGTGTCGTCTTTTTCCGAAATAGTTTGACTTACACTTGACTTATTAATTCCAGTTTCTTTTATTAGTCTGTAGAGCTGTCTGGTGTTACCTACAGCCGCTGCCTTTTCCATCTCTTTTGTTTTCGTTGACCATCACTGCTCACGGTCGTTCCTTAAACTTTTGGTTAACCTAGATCTGATTTGTTTTTGCTCTTCATCGTGTTCAGAGCCTGATGGAATGAGTTTACGAGAATCCATCAGTGCAATAGACCTTGAAGAAATCTATTGGTTCTTTGTAACCCTGTGGTTTAAATCACTGATAGATGTCACGGCTGTTTTCACAGTTGTTTGTATATCTTTCCAAGCAACATCTGGGTCAACCTTGTTTTCAGAACTATCTAATTGTGACCTCAGTTGTTCCTGGAACCTACTTTTGGTTTTCTCGCTACTCAATCCAGTTCTAAAGGGTTCTTTTTAGTGTGGCTTTTTTGCGTCCAGTGAG
This sequence comes from Schistosoma haematobium, assembly GCF_000699445.3. Classification (NCBI taxonomy): domain Eukaryota; kingdom Metazoa; phylum Platyhelminthes; class Trematoda; order Strigeidida; family Schistosomatidae; genus Schistosoma; species Schistosoma haematobium. The sequence continues at coordinate 41,055,516 of NC_067199.1, forward strand.
GCGCAAGCAGGTGCGTGCCCGTATTAGGGCATGGTCGGAGTCCAAGCAGGTACACCAGAATGAGCGGCAATCTTTGATCAACTCTCTCCAACGATGACTGATGGCAATATGGTCTATTTGAGTCCATCGTTGGTTTGGTGTAGGGGGTCGCCATGTTAGACGATGTCTCTCTTTATGCTTAAAATTTGTGTTTGCTAAGAATAAACGATTGTCTGAGCACAGTTGCAGCAGACGACCACCATTATCTGTTCGTTGTGCCGGAATACTGAAATGCCCACCTAAATGCCTTTCTGTTTGGTTTAAACTACCTATCTGGGCATTAAAGTCACCTGCTACGAGTACTATATCTGAGTGTTTAGCTTTCTGAAGAAGTTCAGATAGCTTTCTGTAAAATTCATCTTTCACTTCAAACCGGCTGCGGTTACTAGGAGCATAGGTAAAAACAATGAAAATGCATGTAGGAGAAAAGTTTGGCTACTTTCCAATTGCTTAATTTAACAAGAAATCTGAATGAGATGTCAGCATAAGCCTCTGGAGTATTAAAGAAGTTTATTTATTTATTTGAACACATATATGTTGGCACAAGGAGGCACCAAATACATATGAGCCACATAAATCATTCAATTTATGTGGGGGCTGTGATACTGCCCAGGTGCCCAAACCGAAGCAGGTGGTTTTCTCAGGGGGCCACGCCGGTAGCCTTCTACCTGAAGGTCTGATCCACAAAGCAGTGGAGCAACATCAAGATATTCAGTCCCATGGTAGCCGGTGACCAATAGTTGGTTCGTACGCCATTTGTTCCTTCAGGATACTGGAGCCCATGTACACCATTGGTTTGGAATCAGGGTTTTCCAACTCTTAGGTGGACTCTCCATGTCCACCAACCCGGTGAAAGCGCCTGACATTCGCTTTTCGTCCTCTCATTTTCGTAAACAATAGTAATGCCGTGAGAAGACAATGGGTAGAACTTCCCTGGCAGAGGCTATATACGCGTGGCCATGTGAGAGCATCTCGAGAGAGAGCTGACTTTCCCCACTCTTGTTCGTACCAGGCTATTTGGGGGATATTAAGGATTTACTTTTTTTAACCTTGTTACAGACATTTTTTAGAGATGATACTTTCATCGTCTGAATTATCAGGAATCAATCTTTTTCCAAGAGATATACTTACTGATTTAGAATACGCAGTTGATGTGGTTTGTTTGGTTAAGGTGCTCTAAAAATAACAGTCTTCTAACCACCTTATGGAACAGTGCAAGGATGTTTGGGCTTCTTTTCTCTCCATCCAAATGAAAAATGTTACTTCAAGGCCGGTTTGGGTCAACGCCTGGACTAGGGGTAGGGAGTGAAATAATTGAGTGTGTTGACCACTCCATTTATTTTGGTAGTCTCATGATCTTTGATAGATTGATGTCAGACGAAATCTCGGTAGGAATTAAGAAAGGTCAGTTGACTTTTCTCATTTGACGTCACTTGTGGTGTACATGAGATATCCATTTGTCAACAGAAGGACGAGTATACTGCATAGAAATTTGTTCTGTTCTACTTTACGGGTGTGAAATATGACCTTTAAAAATAGAGAATGTTAGTAGGTTTCTAGTATTCGATCGATGGTGTCTTTGAACGATTGCTCGTATACTTTGGGACAACTGAACTAACAGTTCTAAGGTTCGACGCAGAATACTAGATGGGTATGGTAAATTGACTGACGAGGTAGTGAAACCTTTTCGGGTGAGAAGGTTGGAATATATATTACGTTTGTCCATCGACCGACTACCTCGACACATGATTCTGGATGATGTAGGAGTATGTTGGAAGGAAGCTGGGAGTGGAAAACCAAGTACACGGTATCGGTCCATGAAAATATTGACTATTGAACTGAACCATATAGAGATGGATGCAGACGACCTGGATGGAGTATACGTGATTATCTTAACCAGTGGTTAGAGACTTTGAATGACATATCTTGATGGCACAGGTGCATTCACTCTTTATCTTCCCTTAGATCCTGAGTTTCTAAATCCCTAATAGTTTTCTTATTTTAGTAATTTATGTTTTCCTTTCTTGTTGTACCTTCGATGCATCATCTTTTCTGTTACTCTTAATCCTGTTACTATTTTTACTACACCGCGACTTAGCCTGAAACTTTCATTTTACTGTGCTGGTAGGGTGTGACGCCTTGAACCGATATTCACATGTACTAGGTTCTACGTTGTGTACGACTAACCGACTGACGAAGCACCTATTATCTCAGTTTTGAATATCAATAACAAACAAAATTATAACTTCTACAACCAACACTATAAATATTCGACAAAGTTATTTAGCATTCGGGTTGTTTTGCTATTTATCCGGTTGAATCAAAAACTTACTGGTTAAGTGCAAAAATATGCAGTGGGTACATTATATGCGAGAACTTTTAACATTGGGAATGAAGATGATAATAATTTACTGTTTACCTTTAAAACTATGAAAATGTTATGTTTATATTAAAACATTAAAATTTTACTGGGATAATGGAGTTTCTGTAATCTCAGTATTATAGTTAGCTCTAATGCCATGTTTGTTATTGTAGTTTTCCATTCAGTACCCTATCAAATGAGTCGTTTAAACGACTGTCTGTAAACATCCACTGATTATATAATCAGAAAAGGTTAACATGTTTGCTTTATTTTTCTTAAGTGAACGTTTTAATTCAACTGAGAAAATGTTTTCTGTAGATTCCTTCGAGTCATCGAACATGCAAATATGATAAACCGCATGTTGGTTAACCTTAATGAGAGGTTCGCACGTCAGTCTGGATGACAGAATTTGGTCAAGTTTTAGGATTAAAAACAATGATGTTGATTAAAACTAAAGAGGCGTACTGCGATATGCATATGTCAGTCCTACAAATGGTTATTCTCTGTCCAAATAGCTCTGTGGCAACATTTTTAACTGTGACATACGTTTGAGTTTTAGAGGGGACATCTCTCTCAAGATTGCAAACATGCCTATTTAGTACGAGTGCCTGTCTATGGTTTATAGTGATTGCTTTCAAACATCTGACATCAAAATGCTAATAAAGATCTTTTCTCTGTTCTATTGTTACTGTACAGGTAAATGAGTTAATTTATTGTCATCTATCTAATCTGTAATTCAAAACCAGTCGACTTAGTTTCTCAAATTACTTTTAATAACATGAATTATGTAATTCAAACAATTAATAAAAATTGCTTCAATTACAAATAATATTTCTCATAGCACTACATATTTACTTTAAATTGATTATCGTTTTTATTCTCAAAATTCACAGAATTCTGGTTATTATATTTACACTTTGAAAAGACAATTGGAGATATCACACAAATGCCAGCTGTGCAATGGAGAGCTCAAAAGACTCTGCTCACTGAATACTTTGATAAATTCATATTAATGTTAAATAAAGAACAATAATAAACATTGCTGACATGATATGTATCACATATATTTTGTTTAATAATTAAAATATATTTAAGGAAGCCTTTTGTAATTTAACTTATGTATTTATATTTGTAAAGAATTTTAATTTTGTTGGACTATAGATTGGTTTGTTTAACTTTGCCTATATTATTCCTTTCGAAAGTGTTTTGTGATCTTTCGATAAGTGATTAGTTCACAAATACGTAAGTAACGACACTAGAGATTGTCTTGGATGAGAAGGTGGCATCAATAATTTTACAGTTCTTTAATTATACAGAAACGTTTGGTTTATTATAGGACTGACGGTTAAATGATTGAAGCATTTAGCTTTCAAGTGTAAGGTTCAAATACCACCATGTTTACTTCGATTTCGAGTACATAAACCATTTAATTGATAAATAGTTTGCGTTAAATTTTAATTAGAATTGTAGCCTTCGTACATTCTGCAAACTAAATTTACGAGTTTCTCAAGAATCATTTATGTAAGTTATCCAAGCTTAATCATTACATTTTATTGAGAATGATTATTAAATAATCACATGCTTAACTAGTAGAATGCGAATAAACGCCTACGATTATCATATTCGAATGTGTATGACCCATTCGTACTATTCAGATCGATGATTACTATTCTCTAAGCCTGAATATCCTGCTTCATAGTGCATAATATTAATGTCCCTGGAAAATTTGAATATCCGATAGTTCATCTTTGAGTTCAGTACATAATTACGCCTGTTACTCCTAATGGAGCATAGGCTGCCGACCAGCATTCTACATCCCACTCTGTCCTGGGCCTTCCTTTCTAGTTCGATCCAATTGTTGTTCATTCTTCTCATGTCTGTCTCCATTTCTCGGCGTAATGTGTTCTTTGGTCTTCCACTTTTCCTTCGACCTTGAGGACTCCAATTGAGGGCTTGACTTGTGACGCAGTTGGGTGCTTTCCTCAATGTGTGTCCTATCCACTTCCAGCTCTTCTTCCTGATGTCTTCGTCTGCTGAAATCTGGTTTGTTCTCTCCCACAGTAGGTTGTTGCTGATAGCGTCTGGCCAACGGACCCGAAGTATTTCGCGTAGACAACTGTTAATAAACACTTGTATCTTTTGGATGATGGCTTTCGTAGTTCTCCAAGTTTCCGCCCCATACAGTAGAACTGTCTTGACATTTGTATTGAAAATCCCGACCTTGGTGTTGGTTGGAAGACAGTTGTTTTGAGTTCCAGATGTTCTTCAGTTGTAAATATGCTGCTCTTGCTTTGCCGATCCGCGTCTTCACATCTTCATCGGATCCGCTGTGTTTATCTATGATACTGCCCAGATATGTAAAGGATTTTACATCATTCAAAGCTTCTCCATCAAGTGTGATTCGATTGGTGCATGCTGTGTTGTATCGGACAATCTTGCTTTTCTCTTTGTGTATGTTGAGACCTATTGCTGCTGCTACCCTGGTCGTCTTCTCCTGCATTTGTTGTTGCATGTGCGATAGGAGAGTCAGATCATCTGCGAAGTTGAGATCTCCCAGCTGCATCCTAGCTGTCCACTGTATCCCATGCTTCTCCCCAGATGTTGACGTCTTCATGTTCCAGTCAATCACTAGGAGAAAGAGAAAGGGTGAGAGTAAGCAACTTTGCCTGACACCGGTCTGTACTTCGAACGAGTTTGTCAACTGTCTTCTATGCACGATTTTGCAGTTTAATCCATTATAGGAATTCCGTATGATATTGACTATCTTCTCAGGTACGCCGTAGTGTCGAAGAATCTTCCATTGTGTTGTTTGAGTACAGTACAGTATATTGATGAAAATGAGAATCTCTTACCGTATAATGGCAGTACGTAGCTCTTTCATTAGTTCTTATGGCGCTTTTTATCGCTTCAAGTGGTTGGAACGCCGCAAGATACAATGTATTCAAGAATACATTATCTGTTTCTGTGACAATGTGAGAAACTATAGATCTTGTACTCTGTGCGTTACTATCGTCCATGATTTTAATAAAAGGTGCTCTGTCTACAAGTACTGACATATTATATCAATTTAAAAAATAAACAACCAATTATAACGAATTTAAAACTAGCCATTTAATTGGACGAAACGAACTGAAAAATTTTTTTTTAAGGGATGAAAAGAAATACAAAAACTGCCGTGCGTTCAATGCTATTCAAAATTCACCGTTAACATCAAAATATGCAATAACATGTAATTGTGATTGCGAATTTCAAAGATGTTTACGTGTTTACGGATAGATGGTATACAAAGTTGGGTTTTTTTAACTATGATAATGAAACAAACGGGATATCATTCATACTACTTCGTCCTAATCATTTATGAAATTCAAGAAATTGTTGTGTATGTCTACACATCTTAATACTATTGTGTATCACATGGTGGCTACTGTGGCAAGCCCATTTGGCCACTGTATCATTTGTCTACTCATTGTAACTCAAACAATTCATCATGTTAATTTCTGTGTGCATTTCAAACTCTTAATTCACTATGTTAATTTTAGTGTGTATGATCGAATGCATGTCTGTACATTAACCCTTAAGCTATCCTCCTATTGGTTGCAATGTGCAGATAATCGATAATTTATCCAAACCCGATTAATTCTCAAAATTATATATGGATTTTAGACCCACACATTCACTTTGTTTCATCGTGTGCTTGCTCGCCGTACGCTTGCGGATTTTTATAAATCATTAATAATAAATTATATCTACAACTGGTGTTCAGGCTTTTGAATAATCTCGCGTAAAATCCATAATTCTACCAGGAGATTTAGCCTATATTAAATACTCAGTTAACGGGATATTATTTATTGGAGTCAGATATAGAGGACATTAGCCTCAACACTACTTTAAATTCTACCGATTGACCAACTCTAGATATCCCAATACGACCCCAATACTGTTCCCCAATCTCCAATATATCAGAACACGAACCGTTAGAAGAAATTTGTTTATGGGATCAGGAGAAGAGGAATAATACTTTACAGACAAATGCAAATTTACACAGTTAGGACTACCGTGAATATTGGCCAATAGGAAAATGACACATGAAATAAATATTGACCAGTAGTGAAACGACACGTAAAATAAATATTGGCCAATAGGAAAATGACACCATTTCACGTTCAAGGATAGCATTGGACTTAACAGAATCATTTTTGGGATATTTTTATGAATATCTCAACAAATACATCATAAATTTCCGATCAGTCGAAGTAGCGGATGACGCCTAATCTCATCATCAATAATGAAGACCAACTGAAGTAATAAATAAAATGATGCCCATATTACGAAGAAGTGAAGATGAGACTTTGGATTTTGTAGACTTTCAAAACAGTTCTTGCAGATATTTTAACTCATTTCAGAACTCTCCAATAGTGCACACTCAGGTGCGTGAGATTGAATTAGGGAAAGCTAAGTGTTGAGATATATATCAAAACATTTAAATCTCTTAACCAGAGTTCCGGTGATCCACATTTACAACTTCAGTCAATGCTCAATGTAACAGGAATATTATCCATTAATGTTGATAAGTAATTGTTTTATTTTCGGAATCGATTGACTCTGAGTCACAATGTTTTACCAGAAGTTTGAGAAACTTATTTGCATGCTAATTATTAACTAGCATAGGATTATTGTTTAATTAATTCGTTTATGAAAACCTGTCTTTCAGCTGATATCAGTTTGTAATGAGAGTCAATAAATTGAACTAACTTCCACTATCACTTAACAAGCCATGTTTATTTGATATAGTTGTTATTGTGTGAACACATTCATGTCATAGGTGACTTATTCGAACATTGAAAACTGTTATATCAGCTTGAGTTTTCTTTACACCAGGTTTTATTGATTGTCAATGAACTTTCTCAAATTATGCTTATTTACAGTTAACTTCTATCGTACACGCAACAACAAATGCAGGAGAAGACGACCAGGGTAGCAGCAGCAATAGGTCTCAACATACACAAAGAGAAAAGCAAGATTGTCCGATACAACACAGCATGCACCAATCGAATCACACTTGATGGAGAAGCTTTGAATGATGTAAAATCCTTTACACATCTGGGCAGTATCATAGATGAACACAGTGGATCCGATGAAGATGTGAAGACGCGGATCGGCAAAGCAAGAGCAGCATATTTACAACTGAAGAACATCTGGAACTCAAAACAACTGTCTTCCAACCAACACCAAGGTCGGGATTTTCAATACAAATGTCAAGACAGTTCTACTGTATGGGGCGGAAACTTGGAGAACTACGAAAGCCATCATCCAAAAGATACAAGTGTTTATTAACAGTTGTCTACGCGAAATACTTCGGGTCCGTTGGCCAGACGCTATCAGCAACAACCTACTGTGGGAGAGAACAAACCAGATTTCAGCAGACGAAGACATCAGGAAGAAGAGCTGGAAGTGGATAGGACACACATTGAGGAAAGCACCCAACTGCGTCACAAGTCAAGCCCTCAATTGGAGTCCTCAAGGTCGAAGGAAAAGTGGAAGACCAAAGAACATATTACGCCGAGAAATGGAGACAGACATGAGAAGAATGAATAACAATTGGGTCGAACTAGAAAGGAAGGCCCAGGACAGAGTGGGATGGAGAATGCTGGTCGGCAGCCTATGCTCCATTAGGAGTAACAGGCGTAAGTAGTATCACATCGCACCATTTAAATTGAGCTAGTAGTGTGAAATGTAGAAAAGGAAGCCGATAAGTATATATATATATATATATATATATATATATAGATATATGGAAACAAACACAAAATTGAAGCATGCGGCAAAATAACTTTAGACGATAACAACAACACTTTCATGATAAATCTGTAAAAAACATTGAAGGAAAATAATATTATGTTTGTAAGTAGCATTTTCATACAATCTTTTCTTTTTTTTGTGAATGTGAGTAAAGCCAGAACAACAATTAACATTAATCAATTCATAAAGAGAACTTGTTGTCATGTATATAGTTTGTTTAAATATGTATCGGTCAATAGGGTTTATTTTTCAAATAGCATATGATTAGATTTTACATGATAAAAATAAGGAAATCACTGAATAAACTTGTTTACCCACTTGTTTAGTTACTTTTTTAAAAATTTTATTTAAAAAGCTGATTTATCTGTCTTTCTGAAATGCTTCATTATCATATTCCTTTGTTTGATAATTATCAGATTGTTCGGTCTTTCTTGATGTGGTTATTAATTGTGCTGTTTCTTTGTTCAGCTGTTCATTATTTTTATCATTATGTGTTATGATTGTAGATGATTCTTTTTGTTTTACAAGTTGATTAAATAATTGTTGATTAATATTGTTTAAATGATTTTCATCACCATCATTATCATCATTGTGTGCTATATTGTTTTTCAAACCAATACAAGTACAAATATAATGAACTTTGGCGATAATTTCATCTTTCATTAAATTTAAACACATTGATAATAAAGCTAATCCAAATAGTAAATATAAACCACCGACAAGTAGTTCAGTTGCAGTTTTAGGCTACAATGAAATGTGTCATTGTTTTTGTATCGTTTGTTTGTTTTGTTTTCAGATAAATAAATGGGGTTTTATTAGTAAATATATGATAACAGTCAATCTTTATATATATATATATAACTACAGAAAATAAATAATAGTTTGTTTTCAATTAAACTAGACAATATGATTTAGTATAAAGTTTTATGTTGATTTTTGTCAATGATTGACTCTAACTGTGGAGAGGGGTACCATTAAAAATCAAGTGGGATTAAATAGGTATTGCATCCTAGTTAATTTCGATTCCAGTAACCATGACAAAATTGTTGGATTAACACGCATTTGGTGAAGTATATAAACTGACCGGTTTTATAGATTGGATGGAGTTTTCGAAAATTGTTCCACCAGGCGACTTCAAATCTAATACATTTTATATAGCCTCGATACAAATGGCCTAAGCTACCAAGTTACTGGTACACAAGCATGAGCTATCGTGACTGACCAAGTCTATGTGAATATATATTTGTTCATCGGATTTCGGAGAGCTTGGTACATGATGTATTTTTAAGTGTTTCTCGATGCTTAGGAAAGCACCTCCTAACATCGTTCAATAAAGGACATTACAGAATTATAAAATTGTTTGTTCTGTAACATGTTGTTAACTGTAACCATATAAACATCCAATAATTATCGGTCTGCTGATATATTCATCATTCCATTTTATCCATTAATATAAACTGTACTCTATAAATTCCAACCATTATACATATGTATACACTAACATATCCAATTCACTCATAACAGCAACTGTTTTATATAAATGAAATTGTTAAAAATAGGAATTTTCCCTAGCTAAACTATTTATTTTATTGATATAAACAGTCGGATTACGAATACATTTAGTTGATTAGTTCAGAGGAAGAGATATCTTGATTCCTTACTACTAACTACCATTGATAAAAATATAAATATTCAAGTAGATGTAACACGTAAAACGATGTAATTCATCATTGCTTTACAGAAGTGAAATGTATACGACAAAATTACTGTAAATATAGTTGAGTTTACACCAATTATAAAGATTTATGTACATTTGCTATTTCTTAAAAATCATGTTTACCGAGTTAGCTTTGTGAAGATTTGATTACAAACTGATTTCATTTAGGGAATTATTAAAGATACGGAAAGAAAACTAGATAGCTGTTTCAACTTATCTGCAAACATTTATAAAACTACATAGAACCCAATAGAGAAACCATGATAGTTGTTGTACTAACATTATCTGGTACTAATGCATCACTATTTGAGTAGATGGTGTGATCAACGTCAAGGTCTCAATAAATTATAGACAGTAATCAATCAACCTATATCGCTAGTCGCTTTCTTGATAATGGTCTGAATACACATCAGACACTGCACCTTTTAAAAAATTAGGTTATCATCAGTATGACTAAGAGAATATTTTACAACGTAAAAATATTCAAAAATTCTTTATATAATGATTTAGCCATGGATTTACATTAAAATGCAACACAGGTTATACGATGTATTTTGTTTCTCTTTTTTAACAAAAAAGGTCGTATGATGTATAAATGAATTTACCTCAGTAAATCTTCCATTCCCTGGAACTAAATCACCGAATCCAATTGTTGATATTGTAATAAATGAGAAGTAAGCAGCATTAGCTGTTGACCAATCTTCCCATGCTGGAAATATCACAGCACCAATTAATGTATATATAGATAGGACAATAACACTGACTGTCAATGGAACATGTAGTTTATCCTCTTCAGCGTTCTCATCTTCGTCGTCACTTTCATAATCGTCATCATAATCATCTTGGGTATTCGACTGAACCTTAGTTTTATATAAGAAAATAACACAATATTTAGATTTGCTGGGGCGACATGAGAACGTCAGTCACAAAAATAGTCAAGGTTAAATAGCCATAAGAATACTGAAATGATGGAAAAAGGTCAAGAAAAAAATTCACATTTCTCTTGTATGTTAAACAGGAATGAAAGGGATAATAGTATCATTGAGTGAAATCAACAAGTTTTCTAAGTGGACTAACCTGAACAACTGAGATGTGTAATGCCTATCGTTAATTTGTTTATCTCAATCAACTTTAGATTTACATATCACTTTCTGTTTTGACATATAACTGTTTGATTGATATCTAACACAGAAAAAATGCTTTATATTGGTTATAATTTCTTCAATAATGTTTAAACTTGAAATTGAAGTGTGCTACAGTTGTACTATCTGAGTGAAATATTTTAACTTCAATCAGTTTATAATATCGACTCCATTCTTACTTAGAACTTATTCGTACTGTCAAATTGTAGCATATATCAGTTTACATTTTTATTCATAACTAATGCTAATGACAAATTACCAACTGGTGTAAATTATTTATATAATGTCAGTTATGTAGTGTTGGATGTTTGAAATCAGTTATCACTTTCAAGTCTTTTTTTTCTCATTGGTCATCTTATAAGTTGTGTTTTTTTTTCTTTCAAAATTCAACAAAACTTGGTAATAAGTAGTAAAACGTATATTTTTCTAGATGATTTCTACAAACAGTAAACATAAAGCATATTTATTCACGGGAATTCTCACGTTGTTGGATCTTGGGCTTGCTTCTACTTTTTGACAGAATGAGAGCAGAACCACCATTGGTCATACACTGAAATTCCTAAATATAATAAACTAGGAGACATCAGAGCAGGACCGTCCTCATTATGATGTACACTGGATAATTTCCTATACTAACTGATGTTGTGACGGTTTAAAAACCGTAGAAACTTAGTTTGAGAGACGCTGGCCTTCACTATATATAAATCAGTTTCATTTTAGGCACAAAAACTCATATGAATATTGAGATAAGTAAAACTTCTAATCGTATGCTGATAGTCAATAAAGTTTAGTGTAGGTTAGTGCTAATCTTGCAGAAGTGGTGAACATCTTGATAGTTCAGAATACATACTATACTTGTGAATGGCGATCATCAACGGACTGAAAATGGATTTGGTAACATGTTGATCACCACACATGAAGACGATATCATCCGGATCCTCTAGATCAAAAAGTCTTTCCCAAAAAGTAATGTTAAGATGTTTTATTTCCAAGTTGTTTGGATTCTACTGATCAAGTATGCCGTTTATTGATCTAGCTTAATCACTTTATTAGTATTTAAGAAACTTTGGCTGTTCTTCAGTAGTCGACCAACATAAATGATTCAGTCCTAAATGGATCCATTCATTATATGAACAGGGTATTGACCAATAGAATTCGATCAATATAAAGACTAAACGACATGAAATTTACCAAAGATTATACTTCTCGTTGTTGACATCTGCATTCTGAATGTATTGCCCTCGTGTTGTACAAATTAGTGGCTATCTGAACTCAGTAGCATAGTTGAAATTTGTAGCGATACATTCTGAGTTTGAGCAGCACTGTATGATCATCAATACAGGAAATGCGGAAATATCTAGCTGATAAGTATCAGATCGAATAAAGCGTATATCCTGAATACCTCTTTTAGCTACAATTCAATTCCATTAAAACACAGCTTTTAATACAATTACGTGGTTAGTATATGTGCCAACGATTTGGTCGTATGGGAGACCGTTAACAGCAAGGATAACTCAATAGTAAAATCTTTGACTGTGGTACTGGGTGATTTACGTTCAAATGTCAAAGAGAACACCATCTCATTCAGTATTTCAGATCTGTCAACCAAGATGCCTACAATAACTTAATATCCTCATATATTTCAACATTAAAACTTTGTTCTCATTTATCATGATTATTTTACAAAAAAAACTCTTCATCTATTTGTATATCACAACTTTTATTAATTCTAAACTTTTCTTACTATCGTTCATGGCTTCCTAGTGATTTGGACAAACATCTCTTGGATTATTGTTTGATAAAGATCTCAAGAGAAATAAACTTTTTCACCAGTCATTAGTATATATGAGACAAACTATGTTAAAATTCATTCGTTCACTTAAAAGACAAGAGAAGCTAACAATCCATTGAAAATGCACAATAGCGAATACAAAAACCAAAGGAAAACACGAACCAAAGGACGTCTAATAAACCAAAGAAAAAACAATCATAATGTTCTAAAGTTATGTTAATTATTATAGGCAGCAAGAAGAATAATTAGAAATCAACACTACTACTACTATCACTGATGCAGTGAACGAAAACACTAGTTGGGACAACCAAATGACTCAGAACACGCAGTTACAGAATCTCTTAGTGAAATCTAAGAACCATGCAGTAAATATTTCATTTGCAAAATATCAATCAATTGTCTTACACTTGATTGTTCCTTCGTTTCCATACCAGTCACTCTCTGTTCTCGTCCTCTTCTATTCGATCTTCTTAACTTTCTGCCTTCAGGCATTTCACTTTCGATTGGTGACACATACTACTTATATCTGTGGGCATCAGTAGCACACACCACATTATTAATGGGCGGCCTGCTTGAGCATCTGGGCTACCTGTTCCTGCCATCTAGATATTTCAACAAGTTATCTATTTTTGTTTGTTTTAATATATCATTATGTCTTTTAATCGTATAACCTATTCTGCTGCGTTTCTGAGAAGTGTACAACCTTTCGTTGTCAAAGTTACAAAAAAATCAATAAGAGACAATGTGGTTGCTGGCAATATACAACGAAAAGAATGCACATTATTCAGATGTTCATTTACTGAACTGCTAACATCTAATTGGCGATCACTCGATATTTATCGCCAGGACCAACCAAGAAGAAAGAAACGGAAACTTGTTGAAATACTTTGCACTGAGAATTCTATATTGTACCAAAATTATAATATTGAATAAAGCTGTTGATAATAATAATAAATAATAAAATTCCCATTTATGAATATCATTACTATTTAAACTTGTAGACGTTACTATTTTATAGTGAGAATATCCTATATCCTCTAAATTACTTTTTTCTCAATAATGCTATTTATGTTCATTACCTACTTTATTTCAAATGATATTTTGAAATTTTTCATTTCCTTCTAATTAACTCTATTACACACATACTCTTTCTCTGTGTTTATGTGTAGAAGTTAAGACACATCAAGCTCATTCCTAAGATATGATATTTTGCTATTGCTTTCCTAATTCTTACAACAACACTGTCATTTCTTTTTTCTTCTACATAAATTTATTCCCGTCTTTTAGAGAAATTATTAGTTGTATTGTCAGGGAAGTGGGTTGACATAGATGGCCACCTACAGAAATAAAAGGAATAGAATTAAATAACTTTTTTATAACTGTCTAATATCTAGAGAAAGTTTTCATTGTGGACTAAAGTTATAAAACGTCATCAAGAGGAAGAGAGCTTTCTCAACAGAGAGTGAGAGGACAGTAAAAAGTTATTGAGATAAGAGTTCTGCTAAGATTGTTTCATTTTAAAGATGATTTTCCACACAAACTGACAATAGACAGCTTCATAGTTTTTAATAGTTCTCCAAATGTTGTTAATAATAAAATTTGATTTTATAATGAAATTTTATTTTGTCATATTTAAGCAGAGATGGATGTTGGTTAGTAGTAGAATCCAGGAGGTGCGTTTCGTCCTATTGAGGACTCTTCGGCTGAATATACATGCATCCCACAATTGATGCTTATTCCAGGACTAAAATCGAATATCGTTGACCTTAACCGCCATGGCGTTATCCACTTAGCTACTGAGTCTGAATATTGACTGAGTTGTGCAATGGGACAAATTTTAATTCATATGTATCAGGCGTTTGAACCGTGTTATTTCCTGATAAGCATAATGAATGGTAACTTTGGGATCCAATTATGGACCAATACTAAACGTATATTTTTATCGTATAATTGTTAAATAACTAACCTGTTCAGATTCATGTCCCTCTTATTATGCACTTTATTTTGACCTATGAGCTATTATGATACGTTTCACCATTCTTGAATTATGCCCTGTCTATTAATCACTACCTCTCACGTTCACAGCCCCATTTGGCCAAATATTGTACAAATGTTATTTTCTATTTTATGGTACGTTGTGATCTATTTGATTGGTATATATACTCAGTATGTTTGAAACATTTAATATAACACATGAATGATTGATGGTCCACCAGGGTGCATGGTACTTGTGTGGTTGCACCACAGGATTGAGCTGTACTATTCAGATTGTACCGTTAAAGCCTATATGGTATCTGGCTCTCCTGTGAAGCGATATTGAGCTGTACTGCTCGGGTTATAAAGTTTGAGCCTGGATGTTGTCTGGTTCTCCTGAAAACCAATGTAAAATTACTCAGGCCTACAACGGTATATATGTATATATATATATATATATGATTGAGAAAACAACTACAACCAACTCTAACAAGCAAAAAGAATAATTTTCAAGCACAATGCACAAATTGACTTTTAGTGAGCTAATAAATTATTTTCATTTTCTGAAGTTCATTTATTCATGTTAAATTGTTTTAGTTGTTATGGTTGTCATAGTAACATAAATTTACCTTGTGTTAATTTAATCACATTCTTATAGAAAATATATTGTTAAAAAAGAGTAAAAAGGAAAACGGTTACTTCAACGTTTCTATATATTTAAACAATCAAGTTAGTTATTTTCTTCTGTTTTTACTAATACAATAAATAATAGAACAATCAGTATTACGTTTAAAATGTTATTTACTTGTGCACTAACACGGGTGCACACGTATGAGAGAGTGGAGAATAACCTACAAATCTTAAATTCTATTGGTTAATTTAGCGGATCTTTCTTTTCGAGAGATAGTAACAAACCTATGGAATAAAGAAAACCCTCTCTTATTAGTGAACAATAGATCTAAGAGTATAAAGTATTGTTTATTATGATCTTTCATTATTTCTAGGTCAGAATCAAATAACAATTAAAATAATTCCATATAATTTTAATGAATTTTTAACTAATAATTTCTAAATAAGATGAGTAAAGATTCATTATGGCTGGTTAACTAAGTGCTTAAAGATAGAAGATTACAAAGTAATCCAATAGTATAAAAATCTTTAGAAAAAGTGGTTTTATTGTAAAATGACGCCGTTGGATGCCGATCAGCTCAGTGGTCTAGTGGTTAGGCGTTCGCGCACGAGACTGATACATCCTAGGTTGGAATCTCATAAGGCGGGATCGTGGATACGCACTGCTGAGGATTCGCACAACAGGACGAAACGGCCGCCCAGTACTTCCAGGTTTTCCATGGGTGTATAGCTTCAGTTGACTCATGATCTCAACTATAAAATTACTAACTAATTAACCAATAAAGGGATAACTTATAACTTGATTACGTGTTTTAGTATAGTTTCATTGCACCAAAATTTAAATATTATAACACAGATCAAATTTATATTAGGCTGTGTGACACTAGTTGCTAAAAAAACGAAAAAAATAGACTGTTTAAACATAAAAGTCTTACAGGTCCGCAGATGCGACCCGAATAACTCAGTTGTACAGTTTGTAACTGTGACAAAGGTTGGAATAAGGAAAAATCCCAAGTGGAGCATTAGTTCTTTCAACATTGTAGCGATGACTTTTTTGACGAATGTCAACTAACATAGAACGTAGGTCAGTCAGGAATTCCTGATAATGGTTTTCAATTATTTTACATCAACGTTCGAGCACAATATTGTCGAATCACTTAGATTGGTCGTTTGCAAGAAACACCTTAAAGAAAAAACTAATCAAGATCTCAAAACCACCCATGGAAGAAAACACAAACAACTGCGTGATCAATCTGTCAAAACAACCACTAACAAATACGGAAGAACACCTGCTCCAAAAAGAATTAAACTACAATACAAGCGACGCCTCAAAGCTACAGTTCTTCTCAGCACTAGAGTCATCACTCAAAACTTCCGGAATCAGTGAAGAAACACAACAGGAAATAAGGCAAACTATAGTACCGATAACTCAACAGGTGAAAGAAAACAACCAACTGACTCCACAAGAACAAAAGGCATTGAAAGAACTCAGAAATAGAAAAGATATTATCATAATACCAGCGGACAAGGGACGCACCACAGTAATCATGGACAAAGAAGAATACATCAACAAAGCCGAAGAACTACTCGAAGATAAGAGCACATACAAACTGATGGACACAAATCCTGTCAAAAAATTAGACAATCAAATCTCAAAGACTTTAAACAAGCTAGTCAAAGCAGGAGAAATAACAAAACAAGACCAATGGAGAATGAAATCCAGTGGACCAGTACTCCCTCGATTCTACGGTAGACCCAAAATACACAAACCAAACATCCCACTACGTCCAATAGTAGCACTCCCCGGAACGCCAACATACAATTTGTCAAAAGAAATTTCACGAATACTGAGACATCTAGTAGATTCAGCCAAACACTCCATCAAATCCCCAACACAATTCCTGGACCAAATTAAGGATATTCAAATCAACAACGACGAACTCATGATATCCTTCGACGTAACAGCACTGTTCACCTCAATTGAACCACAGCTAGCAAAAGAAACTATATCCCTGCTACTCAACAACGACACAAATCTCACCAAATACACGACGCTTCAAATTAAAAGTATACTGGAACTCATCGACTTATGCCTAACAACATATTTTCAATTCAACAACAAAATCTACGAACAAACAAAAGGGACACCAATGGGATCACCAATATCAGGACTGATCGCAGAAGCAGTGATGCAAAGACTAGAAGCCACGATATTACCAGTGATCAAGCCAAAAATTTGGATTCGCTACGTAGACGACACCTTTGTCATCGTCAAAAAGGATGAACTGGAAAACACATACAAACTGATCAACAACGTTTTCAACGACATCAAGTTTACAATGGAACAAGAGTCAAACAACCAAATAGCATTCTTGGATATATTGATCACTAGAACCGATACAGGAAAACTGGAAACTCAAGTATATAGGAAACCGACCCATACAGATCAAATCCTCAATTACAACAGCAACAACCCAAGAGCTCACAAAATCAACTGCGTACACACATTGTTCAAGAGGGCGAGGACACACTGCAACACACTGGCAGCACGAAAAAATGAAGAGAAATACCTGAGGGACATATTTCAAAAGAACGGCTACCCAATCAACTTCATCAAAAAGCATCAACGGCACACAGCATCAGAACCCAAATCAAGCACAAAAATCAACAAAAGGATCACCCTACCGTACATACAAGGAATATCAGAAACCACGAGACTGCTGAAAACCTTCGGAATAGGTGTGGCACACAAACCAACAAAATCATTACAATCAATCCTATGCAAACCAAAAGATGAAATAACAAAGGAAAACAAATCAAACATCATCTACAAAATAAATTGTACCAACTGCGACAAACACTACATCGGACAAAGCGGACGCCCCCTCCACCTACGCCTACATGAACATCAATTAGCAGTCAAACGCCATGATATCTCTTCACTTATATCAATACACGTGGATAACTACGGACATTCATTCGATTGGAAAAATGTAGAAATCTTAGACAGAGGAAACTCCAAAAACACCAGAGAATTTTTAGAAGCTTGGCACTCAGGTCAATCAGCAATCAACAAACATATTGAAATCAATCCAATTTATCAACCAATCAGGAAAATCATGCATAAATATAGGAACAAAAATCAAACCAATGGGAGACACAACCAAAACAAAGAAGTAAACAATGATAAATTTAAGGTCAACAAGAACCAATCAACATCGAGGTGCACAGAACAAGCTGTGAAACACATATGGAGAAATTCGAACACTTCACTTCTATCTGAAGTTTGTGCTGATGATGTCGTTCAGATGAACGATGAAAGCTCCACGACCAAACCATCCAGCTCAGAGAACAAAACACCACCAAAATCATCCACCTGAGCTACAAATCTTCTCCACTATGAGTTTTAGTACGTTTTTGAACTGTGGCTAACAGTGAGACCAAGGAGAATGTTGATGAATAACTTATTAAGGTTTGAAATGGTAAACTCAAATATGAAAATCAATATTGGAATAATGGTGTATTTAGTTGATAGTCCCATAAAGGACGAAACGTGTATCCTGAGCTTCACTGCTAGAAGCAACTCAGAATTGTGCTAGAACATGTAACTTGACGGAGTATCGAAGGTCCCACTGAGAATGTACATTTGCCAATAGCGACTGATCAAATGTAGTACTGAATATCGAACATATAATAATACAATCCCTTACAAGCAAACAATACAAGTCAGGGAGAATTTTCAAGACGCAGTCAGATCATAATTCAATATTTTAAAAAATCCATCAGTGGTTTTCCTTTCAGAATTTAAACTCATGATCTCAGGTTAATGGTAAGCTACTATTATTTAAATTACGAATTGGAATCTTATATGTAATGAGATACTCGTAGGCTGTATCTGTATCTCGCATTATAATAAAGAAAGAATTATGGTAATGTTAGCAATTTTTGAATAAAGCCTTTGATTATATTACCACACTGTTGCTTGAAAACAGCTTTAGGGCCTCTTATAAACTATTAGCTTAAAAGATAGACAAAGTTCCATAAGAAGAAAAACAGGCGGTAACTGATTGTACGTTCCTGGTATTAACTTAAGAATTCTGTCTTCTACCTTTTATGACTATAACTGGAGTTAATTATTCCGGGCGTCCCTATCATAATTTAATATAATATGCCAAACCACACATTTATGTACGGTAGTCCAGTGGACACACATCAGTCATTTTGTATTTATATTGATCAAATTGTGTGTTTCCAAGTTCCTTAATCAGATTGTGAGACTGGTACATATATACGTAGTTGGTAATAAGATGTGTTTTATTATATTAATACCAGTATGCTCACATTCATGCGCAATCAAGTTCTTATTATTTCTTAAATGAAACAAACTTTTATTAACTACACAAGCAAACACATTTTTAAAATCACAACTTACAATCACGTAAAATTATCAGATTATGTTAGGAATGTATCAAACTTTTAGCTAGACTGGGCTTATTCAGTTTAAGATCTTGCTATGAGTGATTTATCATTCCATAAAGTAATGCTATCAACCTGCTTTTAGAGTTATTTAACAGAAAGAGTAACGATAACGTAAGGCTATATCAAATTAAAACAACTTAT
Source organism: Schistosoma haematobium (assembly GCF_000699445.3). Classification (NCBI taxonomy): domain Eukaryota; kingdom Metazoa; phylum Platyhelminthes; class Trematoda; order Strigeidida; family Schistosomatidae; genus Schistosoma; species Schistosoma haematobium. The sequence goes on from NC_067199.1 coordinate 41,075,591, forward strand.
GAAGTAAACTCTTTATGCAAACATAAATAGAAATTATATTAACTCGTTTACCATTTCCTTCTAAATTTACTTCTTTCACATTCCTCTTTATCGCGTGCGCCCTTATTGAAGTAAACCCTCTCGTTTTTGCTTAGGTTTTTGGACCATTTCTCTTTTCTGTAGATCTTAATCGCGCCTTACTTTACTCCGTTATTTATCTCTTACTTATTATCATACTCTTATTTATTGATATTGCTTGTTCAATGTCGAATAAGGTATTAATTTCATCTAGACTCTAATGTAGCATCTCTAAGTTCTTGTGGTAAACAAGTTACTTAGTTTATTCTCTTTTAAGTTCATCGTATTCATATGTACACAACAAAAGAGAAAGGACTTTTAAAAAATCTATTCACTTCCTTTAAAATTAGGCATATCACAAAATATCAGATGAATCCCGTTGGTATTCAAAAAAATAAAAATACACAAATAGAGCTGAGTAGTAAAACTGCGACTGAAAATGTAATTTATACTAAGGAGTAACGTTGATCGGAAAACCACTGGAAACTAGGAAGCATTAGACAAATGTTTTATTTAATTATGGAATACCTATAGTGTGTATACTGAACACCGCATCGAGTCGAAATCCATATCGCCAGGCTTCGTGCCGAACACCTAACCTTCAGACATATTAAATTGGCATTCAATTACTGGCGAATGTGGAAGCCGAAAATCTACTCACGTGTTAACATACACAATGTCATATAACAACAATGATAATCTACCAATCAATAAGTTATCTTGATATAAGGGATTTGTGGAGATTCTAGAATTTTCGCAGTTTAGATCACGAACTGATTTCAGATATCCCACTATTGAAAAACTAGAAACAGTGAACGGTCATTTCGTTTTATTATGGGACTATTCAGTAGTGTGCACCCATAACCCTGCGTGCGGGAATCAAACCCCCGGTTTTCGGTCTCGTGTGTAAACATTTAACCTCTAAACCACTGAGCTGGGATTCGACGGTGTTAATGTCTAACTTTAATCAACTCATGATTTTTGGAAATTCCACTCCACAAATCCATTACACTACTTATATTTCTATCCTCAATGTTGACTAGCTTCAAGATGTAACTCCTGAAGTTTAGTGAAAATCTGTGACCAGTGAAGTTCTATCCGTGTTGGGTATAAGACAATTATTCAACACAGAACGTGGATGAGTGTTTCACAATATCTTGCATTGATCAAAGGTAGACATTAAAACCACTGGATCCCATCAGCAATCTACCACTTCAAAATAATTGAGCAGATCGCACGTGGTTGAGTCCGGTTTCATGAAACTCGGATTCGTAATTTTTGACTCTCAAGGAAAACATAAAGCATTTTATAAACCCTCACTCACTGTGCTTTGATTAAAACAAATTTTTGTTTGTTAAAATTGATGAATAGAGTGCTAATCGATAGATGAACGCCATGATTTAATGTAACCGATTGATAGTTACTTACCAGATCTTATTGTTAGCTTAGGCCCCCGAGTGACTAGAAATTAAAGACAAGACTACTAGCCAGATGAATAGTTTCCATCTAATAAAATAACATGCTTTTATACAGAATATGCACACAAAGGATCGAGGGAGAAATTAGCTTGCAGGTCACTCATTTTCCAATCAATTAAGATACGGCTGTTAGGCCGAGTCTTTGGGAATCATATCATTTGTGTACATTTTAGTTATCCATAAACTAAAGATATTGATATGACCATTATTCTACTAGGTGGTGACAACTTTATATATGGTAACATTTCCTTCTCAAATTTGTTGAAAAGATTATCACCAATATAAAGCACACTATAGTATTAACTAAATCTATTAATAAAACTATTGTAAATATGCACTCCTGTTGACAGCGTTATCCTTTCCTGGGTAAATCGCTTGATTATTATAATTCTATTGTCACCCTAAACAACAACGTCAACAACAAATATCACCAAAAATTATCCTATTGAGTTAACAGTTTCACTGATCATCTCAAAATTACATTATTCAAGATATCATAAAGTCATTCAAGGGATATATTTCATTTTATCAAAATTGTTACCTTTTTCGGAGGTAATGGTAATCCTCTTCGTCTAGCCTCTTCTTCTTCATGTTCACGAAGACTTTCTTCCCACTGACGCATACGTTTTCTACGTCGTTCACGTTTACGTCTTATTATGTCATAGAAACATCGACAACAAACCAAATTTAAGAAGATCAAACGAAACCCTCGTGCAAGTAAATTACCAATAATAGCTAGATAGATCAGCATTAATGGTATACCAATGATAGCATAAATAATGCAGGTTATTCGGCCCCAAAATGTAACTGGTGCAATATGTCCATAGCCTTAAGAGAGGGAGAGAAAAAAAGATTAAATCTAGCAATCCTGTTTACGGTTAAAAAAATCAACTTACTATGACCAATTTTCTCAAATACTATTGGTTAGAAGGTAAGTTATCTACAGACAAGGTGAGCATAAAATGTCTAGGTAGTAGGTCTTACATAAGTGATATTTTGGATTGTGATCCTTTTGTAATCAGATTCGAATGTCGAAGGTGAATACACAATTATCGTAAGCCTATTAGGTCGACAGACAATAACAAAAAGTTTCAGCAATGACAGGATCAGCAATAACGTCTTTGACTACAAAATTGACTGATGTAGACTTTAATTTCACGAACAGACTCAGTTCTCTCAAGGTGCAGATACTTCTTGTTGATGAGTTTTAACTAACACAAAACTTAGGTCTGACATCCAATGAAGGACTATTGTGGAAAATAGAGAGAACTAGAGAGAACATCATGCTAGTTTTAGGATATTCAATGGTAAGCATCAACCAGCCCACACAAAACAGAACATTTAAATCACTTAGTCAAAATACAATGGTCCATATCTCTAAATATCGGTCAGCTTATGAATGAATTCCAGCTCAGCCGCGATAAGACAGTGAGTATAACTTCCCTTACATTGGTTGTATGCACGTGGCCATGTGAGAGCATTTCGAGAGGAAGAGCGAACTCTCCCCACTCTCGGCCGTACCGGGGCATTTGGGGGCTGGTTCATATCATTAAGATGTTCAGAATTTGAAAAAAAACAAATATTCAGTACATTATCATTTAACAATTTTTCAACTGAGGTTAATTCTCTATAAAAATTCCTTACATGCTATAAAAAATCCCTAGTTTTCATTTATTTTCGAAGTGACATGATACGATTCTAGAATATGCTAGAAATTCCCAAGTAAACAACTTGAATGTTTAGTAGTGACTAGGTGTGAAATGTAATTCTTTAAAGTTCTTCTTCAGGTATATTCTGGAAAAAATGATTTATATGTATGGTATTTTGTTGAAGATTAATTGAAGAAAAATTACCACCAGACTAAACAAAATTGATTAACTTTGATCAGTTACTTTATTTTCATTTGATTTTCTAAAACAAAAATGAGACTAAGCACCAGTTAAACTGGTATAACTTTGAAAATTCTGTGCATATTTCTTTTGTATTTATGATTCCTCTTTCATCGTTTATATTAGTTGACGGACACTGTAATGATGTTTCCGGTGATTACAATATGCAATCTAATATTGAAAAAGGTTTGTAAAAGAATTTATTTATATCAGGTTTTTGTGAATATTATAGCAATTTTATTAGTTATGGTCATAAGTCAATTGAAGCTATACACCCATGGAAAACCTGGAAGTACTGTGCGGCCGTTTCGTCCTGTTGTGCGAATCCTCAGCAGTGCGTATCCACGATCCCGCCTTATGAGATTCCAACCTAGGATGTATCAGTCTCGTGCGCGAACGCCTAACCACTAGACCACTGAGCTGACCGTCATCTAACGGTGTTAATGTCCAACTTCATCCAATCCACGAAATTGAGCGACCCATCCACCATTGTCATCAGTGAGTTACTATCTCACAACCGACCTGGTTGGACTGCATTAGTCACTGCTTCTCACCAGAACTCCAAGAAATACCTCTTGAAGCCAGTCACTAGTGAGTATATGTTGATTAGTATCAGAAGGGGATTTGTTGATATTATACTGCGCGGTAGTGGTGGTCTAACTTCAATTGACTCATGACCACAACTAATAAAATTACTATAATGTCCACAAAATCACTTCTGATACTAAACGGTTACTTGTATTTTTGTTAAAAGTGACAATAATAAACTTTAAAAAAAATTAAACTGATATTATAAAAATAGGGGTCAAATAAATGTTTCAAAAACAATGAATCTCACATGTATATATACATGAATTTATGAAGAAAGTTAAGTGAATATTTGGCAGAATTTGAAAGTAATTTCTTGTCAGAAACTGATGGCTCATAAGTTGAATGCATCTATTTCACAGTGTCAACGTTTACACTGTGATCCGAATCCAGTAACTATTGCTTCATACACTAACACATTATCTACTGAGCTACCAGGTTTCGATTAGTAACATTTGAACGCAAGTAACAAAGGTGAAAAAACACAGATACTGAATTCTGCTACAACATCTCCATTTGAGTATAACAATATTTAAAATTAAAATAAGTTTTAAGCATTTAATAATAGTACATCAGTGAACAGGAAGGTTATTAAATTTCATCAGTTAGTCGAAACAGATCACTGATAGGAAAACAAATATAATACTTGCATAATTCGAAAAACTAGCAACCCAGATAATTATGTGAGTAGAAGAAGTGTTAACTCAGATAAATATTTTGGACTGATTTGATGAGTGAATATAAAGACTCAGTGAATTCATTTGTTGAATATCAGGACAATAGTCAATTAATAAATGGATTCATTTAAATTAGAAAATCATAACTTTTTATTTTGATTAACAGCCCTCAATCAAATATAAGAAGTTGGTGCAGGACCACACATTTTGGTGGGGATTTTTTCAATTATACTTAACAAAAAACAATGTTCAGATTGAAAATAAAGACTTAAAAAAAGTTATATATCTGTGGGTAGGCTACTTTTTGCATTTCCTGACCCAATATGAGTCCTTAAACTTATGATGAGAATGTAGACTCTCAAAACAGAGTAAGCAAACAGTTAAAATATTTCATTAGGATTCGAATGACTAATACCATAAAACCTAAGAATATATTGACACTATATGAAATACTGAAAATTTCTTTTGAAAAACCGATAGAATAGTCAGTATGGAGTTGCGGAGATTGCTGAGCTTTCGATTGAGATCATGGATTGACCAGTGTTAGACCACGATTAAAAGCCTGGGAGCACTGGACGGCCGTTTCGTCCTAGCACGGGACTCAGTAGTAAGCATTCGCGACCCCGCACGCGGGATTTGAACCCAGGATCTTCGTTCTCGCGCTGGAACGCTTAACTTCTAGACCGCCGAGTCGGCATACAGCGCTTTAATGTCTAACCTCAACCAGTCCGCGAAATCGCGCGAATACCTTCTATTGTACTGAAGTAGAAACCTGTCTCTATCTGACATGGATTAGCTCTACTAGTCACGGCTTCTCACTAAAACTTCGAGAATTACCTCTCGAAGCTAGTCACTAGTGAGCATATGGCAATTATGAGTATGGGGTTATGGAGATTGTTGAGTTTTTGATTGACATCATAGATCAACCAGTGTTAGACCACCATTGAAAACCTAGAAGCACTGGTCTTGGAATTTTCTGCTTAAAAAGTCGATTTTCTTAAACACAAATCCTGTTATTTTCAATTTGTTGAATTATTTATAAAGGTAAAAAGCAAAAATAACGGTCAATTTCTTTTCAGTAAAACAAATATTTTGATTCAGTGATTTGAAGAGTTAATGTCCATTACGATAGAACCCGAATACCATCAGTTATATTTTGGATAATTCTCTACAGTAGAGTCCAAATACATATATTCTTCTGTTTGTGACTTATCATTTGGTTGCATCTGGAACGTACTATTGATGTTCTTAATAAGACTGAAAACTAATATCTATTACTTCAGACATCCAAACACTCTCTGCCGAACTTATGTGTTATCATATCCATTAGATAGTCTTGAAATCAGTTGGAATTATTCGATATTAGAAAGTTTTAAAACAATACAACAGTAATCTGCTAGTTTTCTTTCAAGAGAAATATTCTTCATTGTTTTAACTTACCTATAGTTGTTATTACCGTTACACAGAAAAAAATTGAATTAACTAAATTCCATTTTGAACCATCTGATGTATCCAATATAGCTGTACAATTTGTTGATGGTTTCACGTCTAACGCAAATAAATCATTTGCATAATCATTCAGCATACTCAGAATAACTTCATCTAATGTCTGTGTATTATCCACATTACCAGAATCAATTGATTTTATCGTGCCAATGACCCTGAGTGTAGTTGAATTGAGTTTCTTCAAATAACTACTCTGACGTTGAAAACAATCTTGCGCTTCATTGTATATTTCAAGTGATCGAAATATAAAACCTCCAGCACATAGGTATGCAATTAATAATAGAGTTAAGCCAATATTTTTGAGGATTATTTTTAAATAATGTAAACAATATTTTCCAGAACGACGTTTTTTTGTTTTAATAGTTGAAACGATGGAACTGCCATATTCATCAACAACTTCAGTTGTGATAGTTTTCGATGTAAAATTAAAGTCATTAGATAGTTGTGTTTCTTCCATGGAGTAAAAGAACCACTTCACAATTGACTGGTATTTACCAGTCCACTAATGCTTTAATCATCATATATATACTCAGATAATAAAGTGAATAATTATGATTGGTTAAATAAGCATGTTAATTGGTAACCTTTTTCGATTGATAGAGGGATAGACATGTAAATGATATAAATTTTCACATCATTATTTCAAATTAGTTGAACAAACAAAATGAGTTTACAAGAATTCATTTTAATCAAATAAGGGTATCAACATGCATTATCATATCTAGCTGCTTAATCCACATTTAATGTAGGATCAACATTATATACTTATTAAGATATTGGAATAATGGTAAATGTTATTTATTATTATGATTTACCGTTTGCGGGTTAGTTGTAATAAACTATTTACCCTTCTAGAATTTAATTTCATTAGTGGGTACCGTAGTAATTTCATCTGAAGATTAATTTATCATTGTTAATACTTTAAGAATTATTCGTTCTTTTCAAGAATCGTTGTTTGACAATGAATACTTCGATGTTAGTATTTAGGCCAGGTTTGCCACCGATTATACATATTTACAAGATTCTGTATTTCGATATTCGATTATATACAAAATACAAAGGTATTTATAGGACCTCACATGATAGTAAGATCTTAGAAGCTGTCCGAAAGTATGCTAAAATAGGTAGTTGTCTGATCGGGGTAAGAAAAGAACAATAAAACATCGTAAAGATTTCTATTAACAGTTTCCTAAGAGCATTAACTGGTCGAAGTAATTTCAGAATTTTTTCTGACTCTTCCAAGGAATTATTGAAGACTTCTGACAACACTGAATTTCAGTGATTCTACAGATGTAAATCAGCCACGGAAAATTTTCTTATTCCCGTGTCCAAATAGCCACTTCTGTTTTAACACCACCTTATTATCAAATACCTAAACAATTATTAGGAATTAACGAGCAAACCAGATAAATCATGTCACTAGATCTATAAAAATGTTGTACGTTCTATGGTGTTGATAACTGACAGAAAACAACACAATCCTGATAGACTTTATAACATGACTTTTTTTGTTTTATCTTAAGGTTTAGTTCGATTTGGTCTATCGTAACTAAGAATACAAACGGTGAAGAAAGTTCTAACGAGGATAGACTATTGGGAACTCGAAAAGGCAGTAACTGATACGCACCTCTTCAGCGATAATCCCCAAAGATGTAACCGAATAAGATATTAGAAGTGCAGAAGGCAATTTGATGTTTACAAAGACAGAATCAAAGTGAAACAAGTCTCTGTGAAATCAATAAACATGACCGTGATTCAGAAAAGTTAACAAACATCATGCAGAGAAAATTGTACCTATAATTATCGTTGCAAGAAAGAAATAACGCATATTCACAAGGAACCAGACAACCTGGATTTCTTCTAGCAAATGGTACCAAAGTCAAGCTGTATGATTCAATCTGCAAAATTCAGTTACTGAACAGATTTTAATTATTACATCAGTCACTGTATATATCTAAGTGTTGAATGAAACAATATAGGACAGTTTGAAAAAGATCCTGAACATAATTTTATTTAAAAAAATACTTTCTCGTTGTTTCTATTAGAGACTAATTAATTTATCTTCGTTGTTATATGTTGTGCCATCAGTGGATTATTTTTTATCTTATCCTTTGATCAGTTTTCATTATATTTGAACTATGACTGGTAGTAAAATCCAAAACCCTTGATTTGATGCGAATAGTGTGGCTTACTGATGACATACTTGTTTACAGCATAATTAAGATAAACATGATTTAAATTCGCTTAAGACGTAAATGATTATTGGATTGTAAAGTTGACGGAACCTTTTTCACAATTCATATAAATTTTCTTGTTACGCTAAAGTAATTTTAGTTAGTACTACTTTGGTGCACCTTTCAATAGCACAATATTTACAGAAAGCTATTCATTCATCTAGCTCAACCTCTGAAAGTAACGACTTAAATCTTAATGATTTACTGATGACAGCCAGCGAAAAAGCTTTGATTTTTTTTCCTAATACTGTGGAGTGGATGATTGGGGATGAATATGTTTAGATGTAATGCTAATGGGTAACAATTTGTTTGCGACTTTGTATTTTATCCATACTGTTCTAGTTTCACAAATCATCTGTTGACTACATCTTACTAATTATAACTTACCATGTATTTATTGCGCAAATAAACTAACTACAATACCTAGCGAATACTTGCAGTTAAGTTTAGCACGATGGAACAATTGAAATGAGAAATTTATGGTCGACTTGAATTGACTCAGAAACGAATGTCAGGCTTAACATTTATAAGAATCTTCTCTAATCTTTCTGTATTCCCCACTAAACCTAGATCATTTTATAGATACCCTCTTTTAAAATTCTTCTCGATCCCCATTACATTCTAATGCTTTCATTTTCTTAAGGCATTAACTTAATCTAAATCTTAAGAAACTCGACAATATTCACTATCCATATTTACCAATAAATACTCCATACTCATTTATCGACAATCAAAACCTATCACCTGGCCTTATCATAATCCAAGCTCTAATATTAATCATATTGAAGCCTATATTCAATGACTATTTGAATGATTGTGTTATAACTGTGAAAAATAATGCTGCTGATTAAGGGGTAGCGAATTATTGATCGGACCAAAGACGCACAAACACGTAGAACGGCCTAGGGTTCTGATTGGTCCCGCTTCCCTGTCTAACCCAGCCAGTTAAGTCCAGAACATAAGTCACAGCCTCGGATATATGAATCATTATATTTCAAACATACTTTGTTTATATACCAGTCAAGCAGACCACAACGTACCATAAAATAGAAAATAACATTGTACAATAATGGCCAGTAGGAAAATGACACGTTAAATAAATATTGACCAATAAGATGATACCATTTCATGTCCAAGGATAGCATCAGGCTTAACAGGATAATTTTCGGGATATTTTCCTGAATATCCCAACAGATTGTAATTCATATTTATTTACAAATGAATTTATGTTCCGATTTCATTGAGATTATAATTGACTCCAGTTTAAGGTTAGATAGAATCACGATATCGATCAGATCGACTAGTTCTCCATATTCATAGCATGAAGAATTACCCCGAATTGTTCAGTTAAGCAGATTTAGCTATCTTGATTATTCTAAAACTAGTACCATTGAGAATCATGATAGTATGGGACATTTTTGTCCAAGATTTGAATATATCTTTTTAGTGGTGTAAGAATTTCTTGAGTCTTGAGAGAAGCATTTTATACTTCAAAGTTCATTATCAGAATCTGCTGTATCATACATTCGCGACAAGATTCTTTACATCAGTTTCCATCGTAATAAATGATCTTTTTTTCAAAGTAATAACTTTAGGATAATTAAAGAACCAGGAAAAACCTATATGATCTGAAAGTGAATGGGCAGCCAAATCAGAATAATGAGCAGTTACAAACTTTCTGGAACGAATTCGGATTTGTGTAAACAGTATGACTTTGACTATTTATCAGTCATAAACACCAGAGAACCTGGTATTCGGATGTGAATACAAATATATCCCTTAAGAATTAATCAGCTTTGGATTCCCTTTTACTTATGCTATTAGTCCACTTTATTGGTTTAGAAAAAGGATCAATTAACTTTCTGAAAATAACAGATTGTTTTCAACAAGTTTATTCAACAATTTATCGAAAATTGGTCGTGTGAAAGGTTTAAAATATTGAAACATAGCCGACTGAGATCCTGATAAAACTACAAATAAATGTACGAGTAATTCCGTACTGGTATCAACTATACGAGTCAAATCTTCATTCTTTTAGACAAACCGATTGGTACGATTAACTGTGTTAGATTCCATTCGAGAATAAATTCCAATTCCTCCGCGTAATTCGTCGGGATGAAACTCATATATAAGATTGTGTACTCAGATTTAAGCCTTACTTTAAATGTGAGGGTTGTCAGCTGTCCAAATTGACATAAGTGGAGAAGAGTCCGAACCAGCGAATTATAGGTTGAAAGAAGGCTTTAATCATTAAGCCACTGTTTCTAACAGCTTACAAAATACCCTAGTAAAAGGTTATGGTTTCTTTATAAGTTAAAAGGGGTAATTATTGGAACCGGAACTTTACTAATATTCCTGTAGCGCAGAACAAAGGTTATTAGTCACCAGCGCCAACATTTTTACATTAACATTCATTTGATCGAAATGCAACGAATTAGGTTATCAGTTCTCTACATTTTCTCCACACATTTGGTGGTTTTGGAATTAGTCAGTTAACTTTTTGGTACAATGTACTTCAATGTGATCATATTGCAAAACACGATCATTTGATGTCAATGTAACTTAAATTTGTATCGGTCAATACAGTAAAAAAAAAGAATGGGAATTATCGAAACGGAAAAGTATACACTGAAATCGACGTACGCCTTCCGTTCATTCGCCATACATAAAAAATTAGAAGTAACTTCTAAAGCAACTGCTTTATAACTGTGTAAATACTGTAACAAATCTTCATCTTTCAAAACTATTTAAACCCAATTATTACGTACGTTAAGTTCGTACATGTACTCAATCATTTCTATAAAGAGCTTGAAACCTATAACAGAGCTAACTATTGCATAATAAAGAAAGATTCACCAACACCATCACAGCGATTGACATATTCTGTACCTTTTGTCCTTTGAATAAACGACTACAATCGGATTCATACATCAAGTATAACATAAGATGAGAAAAAAATGTCAAAAACGCCAAATTGCTTGAAAGCACTTGTGAATGAAGATAAATAACAGCTAGTTAGTGTTTAAGATTTTTTAATACAAATTTTTTTATTTACAAGTTGAATGAATATAATACGGGAAGTTGTAGAGATATTGCAGATCTTGTGCTTGTAATTACTTGTTATAATCAAACATATGGTATCGAACACAGATATTATTATGAAACTTCATTTCAAATACTATTGAAACATCACGCATAGGTTAGAGACAAAAGCGGTTTATTCTACTAAGATTTCCAGGATAATCTTTCTTATTGGGAATATGAAAGACTATTACGCTTCAACATTGAAAAGAAATTGATAATACACACGCAGGGACAGAGAGCAATGATCATAGTCTAAACTATTACAAGGAGCAGCATCGCTGATCGCTAATATTGCGATGAAATGACGCGATATTCTCACAAATCAGAAAACTTTTATGGTAAGACGTTGTATTAGTTAAACAAAGATGAAGTGTAATATTCGCTTTATAACGTTCAGTTATTGCTTAACTAATACAACGTCTTGTTATAAAATCTGTCTGATTTGGTGGTGGCAAGGTTGAAGGTTGTGATGATGGAGTAGCTTCCTGATTCTGTAGCACGGAGAAAGATGTGGCCTGCTGTTGATGTTGAAGGATATGTTGTGGGTGAGGTTGGGCAGCGCAATTTCCAGGATTGTTTGTTGGAAATCCAGATATTATACACTGGTTGCTACCAGGAGTGGGGATTGAGGGATCAATACAAGTTGAAGGCGGGGGAGTAGCAATATTTAGTGGGACACCGACAGGACCAGGGAGTGTAGATGTATCGAGATAATGTCTGAAAAATGGAGATGAAGTAGGTCAAGACAAAAAATCTTACTGTGAGATGGTTTATAATGCACAAGAGATGTAAAACTGACGTGTTTCTGATGAACACAAACATCTGAAAAAAGCAACGCTAGTCGCTACATCAACTTAACAGAACCACTTGAGCTCTTTATACTCGAAACGATAATCAGTATATTTAAATTGTTTCAGCCAAATTAGATAATGATAACATCCTCCTAGATAGTAATATTTTAGTGTTCAAGGACATTATTGACTGCACGGTAATAGAATTCTTACACAGAAAATTAGTGAAGACAAAGCTGAGTATTAATAAAGAAAAGATTATTATTATTATGTATGTACTATTTAAACTTATGTTAATTTAATGCGGTTATTTATTCACTCTGAAGAAGTGGCATACATTGAGTCACGAAACGTCAGAAATACAAATTTTTTGCTCATTAGGATTATAACAATGATCAGTTTATTCAAAGCTATCAAGTCCAGCATTGACATTGATACATACTATATCCTTCATATTAAAGCAAATTAACGAATATTTACGAATTGATATATTAAGCTAAGTAGTTGTATGAAAGATAATGATCTCATTCAACTTGCTGAAACCGTTCGGAAAGAACAGGTTAATTGAAATTTATGTAATCCTGCTGAAGACTGTCAAAATAAATCACGATAATCATGATAGCCAAATAGGTGGAAGGAATTGGTTGTATTCAATAAAATATATGACTGGGGAAAATACGAATAGAACAAATGAGCAATTTTAAACTATAGGTGTTATACACATTACACATATGAATGAAGTTCTATATAGTGTTGAACATAATCAATAAAAATGATTGAGAATACAATTGTAATATTATATGTGTACATTAAAGGTATTCAAGGGAATACTTACTTGAGTTGAGCTTTAGGCTTAAGATAATCATCGTTGCTAAGTTGAAAGACATCCGGTCGGAGATCTTTTCTATACGTACAACACTTTCGAATAAATTCCTAAAACAATAAAAAATGAAATCAATGAACTAACAAAAAAGGAAAAAAACTTGTAAGAATATTTTAAACACAATTTATTAATGAGAAAATGTATCATGAGACAACTTCAAGTACTGGGTGTAAACTTTGGTAAGACATGAGGCAAATTTTAAATCGGTCATTTGTGATAATATTGCTTGCCTAAGCACAGAATTATTTGGCGAAGTTGTACATCACTAGTGTACAAAACGCCAGATTAATGAGATAAAAAATTGTCTCGAACAATATTGTTACTCAGTCTATCTATTACCAATAAAATATCAGTGGATTTAGAAAAATAACCAAATCATAATCACTAAACTATAGGCTGTGCTTTGACTGTATTCCTGATGAAAAAAAGATGAATTGTTTTTTGTGTCCTGTATATGTTGGTCCACAGATTTAAGTTAAATCCTATGGATTGATAAATTTAACTTTGTTAACACTGACTTGAGAGATAAGAAACTCTGGTTAGTGGAGAATGATTGGTCATAGTATTTTTCCGATGGTCGCGAACAGCAGATATTGCACGGAAATTTAAGCAGATCTATCCTAATGAATGGTAATAGGTCATAATCGGAAACATCTTGTAAGTTACCAACCGCATCAAGATTTGGTTATCTAATACACAGAAAACAAACAATGAAGTAAAAGACAAGGATGAATGACTTATGTGACGTACTACTAACTGAAACGAAAGTGAGCTAAGCATGTGAATCCAACACGAGAAATTCTACAGTAAGTGAGCAAAACAGGCTTACTTTTGCGCCGTCGCTAACTTTTGTAGTGGAAGGGAATACAATGGATCGTGCATGGAGAATTGTATTTTCGTGCAAAATATCAGCTTGGGACATATTATGACCGAATGGCTATATATTGGAAAAAAATAAACGAAAAATGTATCTATTGTTTATATACCAGTGATACTACTTCAATATCAGAATTAAAAAGAAAAGTGGTTTTCTCATCATGGAATGGCGTGAAATGAATAAACCAGAAATCACCTGACAATTGATCCATTTTGGTTTGGGACTTCTCAGCAATGCATCATATGGGAAACAAACCTGAGGAACTTCAATTTTCGTGACAAATACGACACATTAGACGATTATCAGAACTCAACTTCGATCGACTAGCGACTTAGAGATTATTATTCAATGATATCGCTGCTATAACTGTGTTATATCGATATGATTGGTCACTAATTAAACAGCAGAACTGCAAGGATTTATTTCAAGGCTTATCATTACTAGTAAATAAATGGCTACACTTAAATACGTGGTTTATGGGGTTTTAACTCAATTTTAAAACTTTTCTGTCTAGCTATCTAGTCTTTCTTGGCCTTCAACTGTTTGGCAACTGATCATTTCTTCAAGCTAGGTTATCCGATGGAAAGATAATGCTGTCAATAAAATGTAGTAGTTAGAGAAAAGGTAGGCAGTATAAATGTAAAATAACTAATTAGTTTTTAAGAACAATAATAACTTGTTGAAAATAAGTGGGAAATTACAGAAAACTAACTTTTTTTCCAAACAAACACTGAAAGAAAATTACACCAACAGACCATATATCCACTTTTGAAGATATTTTTGGAGGTTCCCGCCCTGTCTCAAAACATTCCGGTGGTAAGTACCAATAAGTGCCTGCTCCTTGGGAGGTTAAATCCATTCCAGTCTCTGGATTGTATTTATCTTCTGTCATAAGTTTACTTAAACCAAAATCCGTGATTTTGATTTCACCAGCAACTTGGCCGGAACCCAGTAAAATATTACCTGTAATGAGTTAGTAAAGTAGTAAGTAAAGTCACGCACAATATAACCATTACGGAAATTCATCACAATGTTTCGTTTTGCCTGAAAACATTTTGATGAAAAAGATACAAATAATCATAAGCGTAGAAGGAAGCACTGTGACTTATTATGTATTTGCGTCTCATATAAATGAAGATGTATTAGTTTGAATACGTGTAACAAACACATAAATCTCACTTGTTTATGGAAACAATGCTACACCGTCAACTCGGTGCTTAATACTTTATACATAAAAATGTTATTCTGATGGAAGAAATACTTATTTTATTGGCTAGTTGACCTGCCTTTCGATAATAATTCATCCAGAATTAATCTGTATTGCTTTTTCTAATCTTCCCATTGACGTTTAAAGACTGTAATTGATTAGTCTCTTTTGATAGATTTAGATCCTGTTTGGACTGCCTCGACATTGACGTTTAGTCACGAGGATTTCAGAGATAGATAATAGCTAGCAGTGGAATCCATATGTAAGAGAAGATGGCAGTGAAACTAACTGCGCAATTATTTAGGAAATTAAAGTGCATTTCAAGTCATAGCGTTTTAATATACATTACAGAACGGAAAAAATAATCATAAGGTAAGCGCAGATTTACAACTGTACATACCTGGTTTCAAGTCATAATGAATTACTGGAGGTTTACGTTCATTTAAATATTTCAAAGCAGAAACCACTTGGCATATAATCGACTTGGCTTCACGTTCCGGAATACTTTTGTTTTGTTTAAGAAAGAAATCCAAGTCATTACCTTCGCTGTATTCAAGTACAGTACAAAATCTACAGAACCAAAAATATACGAAAGAGAGTCTAAGAATATGTGATGATTTCAGGAATAAGCAAACTGAATGACATATTTGTATACTGAACGCGAGATGAATGAAAATCATAAGGTAATGGTCAGAGTTAGTCAACAAGAAACCCTGAGCGTAAGTTTTGTGACATATGGCACTCGTTAGCAAAGTGTATCTAATGCTACCTGTAAGATTTGACCCCGTGTCACCCAGCTTTACAGTCAGAGACGTTACCACCTAGCTGTTTGGGCCACGACTGACCTGTAGGACTGAGATGCAATAACCATTTGATAGATTATTGAGTAGTGACCAAGTTCATGTATCTCAAGTCCATCTTGGTGATCGGATTCTATCAACCAATTTGTAGTGTACCACTAGTCTGCGTGACTCGAGATCGTGTACATTATGTTGAGATGTAGCACGAAACCTATGTTCAGAGTTTCTTGAAGACTACTTCTAACCATCATCTTGCATCTTAATATATTGCACAAGAAGTCGTCACTTAGACTAGTGGCTATATCGCAACTTGATCGATAGGATCCGATCAACACTAAGAATTTGAGGTATATGAAATCGGTCACTACTCAGTGATCAATCAATGGAGAATGGAAATTATGTACATGACCCGAACTCTGAGACTACTAGTATTAATATTTTTTATAGAACCTCAGTTCTTAAGTAAAATACAGAGAGTGGATAATAGTTAGAACCACAGTTAAAAGTTGATCATTTAAATAAACCAGTGTGAAATTCTTATTTTATGACTATATTACTTATTAGTAATCATGGTTCATCCCCTTTACTGGTATATCATTGGTTAAATTAATTATTGACAAAATGACTATGCTCTTTTGGTTGTAAAGTGTTTTACATGGACAGCCGTATTTAGTTAGTCAGTCAGCTACAACGTAGGACCAGGCACATATGTGCATCGGCCCAAGTTGCCATACCTCATCAGCACAACAAGATGAACACCTATCATTTTTACGTTTGACTGGTTTACAATTGACTTTTGTTTTTGTCCTATGATCTTGAATGTAAGATAAAGTCGAGCTAATTATGATTAATTATAGAACAACATATATGCTTGATAAATACTTATAAATATTTCTGAGTAACCACGACAATCTTCTGACTTAAATAGACCTCGGATGTGTTATTCAAGTGAATCTGACACAGGATATATTTACACGAAAACATAACAAGACCTTCATGAAGCAGCAGTTGTGATGTATTAAAGGTGAATAAAGTGAGTATGTGGAGATGAACGTTTGCATAGAGCATATTACGTTTAAAAATTGGCTAGAATACAATACAAAGACAGTTACCATCAACTTAGGTGTAGGATGCTGGTCAGAACAAAAGCAAGTTGGAATATGAATAAAGTGCAAATCAGAAGACACCGCGGATCTATACTATCAATAACTGGAGGTATGAATTATTTAAGTCTAGCACAAGCTACTTGAGGTCTGATGAAGAATCCCAACAGATTATTTTAGTTGATGTAAGCCAAAATTTTCAAAGTAATATCATTCCATAATTCTCTACATTTGGTTTTTTCAACGTTTTTAAATATCTTGTATACATCAGTAATTACTATCCCACAGTCTCCATTCCATTTTCGAAATTATTTTTATATTTTTATGATCACTTATTTTGTTGCCGATTTTTTGTGTTGTAGACGCTGGCTTTGGGTAGTTGTACGAGAACTTTATTTAATTTTTTTGGAAAAGCTTTTGATCCCCTTAACCGTGAAATCACAGTGATTTCAGTTGAACTGCTTTCAGCTAATATGTTCAATTTCAAATGCTTATACAAAGTAAATATTATTTTATGAAGAATATTTCAAATAGGATAATCTACACATTTATTTGAACTTTAAAATTTCATATTATATTTCCCACACCAAATATTATTTACCGACTTCATTATGAAGTCAAGCTGACTTAAGCCTTATATTGGACAAGATTCATGGTTTAGTAGGTGGTATTAATTGACAAGGTTTTCTCTGTAGAAT
Organism: Schistosoma haematobium; assembly: GCF_000699445.3. NCBI lineage: Eukaryota > Metazoa > Platyhelminthes > Trematoda > Strigeidida > Schistosomatidae > Schistosoma > Schistosoma haematobium. The sequence goes on from NC_067199.1 coordinate 41,093,463, forward strand.
AGTGCCCATGCCAAATGTGATTGTAATCCAGTATGAGTTAATGTACACTAAACAAATTTTTTTATCAAATTATGTGCTTTGTTTTGAATTTATTACCAACCGAGACCCAGCATCGCAATTTAGATTGTGTGAAATAGTGACTATCAATCGAATGTAGGATACATGTTCCTCTTAGTATAAAAACGGGAAACGATAATGAATAAGCTTTCGTGTATGCAATGTTAAGATATGAAAGTTGACAATTAAACTTACGCATCATGATCGATATCAAACACATCGAATACTTTTACTATCCTCGGATGGTGTAACGTTTTGTGAATCTCAATCTCTCTTAACGCATGTCTATAAAAAATATTCGATTATTTTCAGAAAAAGAAATTAGTTAACATCATATTACTCAAATAAAATTAAGTAACCACTGACTCTAAAATAGCTTGCGAACACTAAACGGCATAGAGAAAACCTTTAGGAATAAGCAGATAAAAAACAAGCTTGTCTATTGATAAATAGATGCGTTTGGTGTTAACGTCAAATTTCATCACTTAAAAAATGGTATAAACAATAAAAAATACTAGATATGAAACTAAAGGTACCCCTACCTCAATAACGGCTGACTTATTAGAATTAACTAAAATAAAATTATAACATCGATCAGTTCATGATTTCAAAAAAATTTAACAATCTTCACGACCCCATATGGACAAAAAGTGTTCTAGTTCAAGCAAAATAATATTAAAGGAGACAGAAATGTAAAATACGGAATACTTGGACTATATTGACGATCGTTAGAAAGATCACGCGATAAACCGGAGCCAAGAAAGACATGAAAATTCACATTATATATATATATATATATATATATATATATATATATATATATATATATATATATATATATATATATATATATAAAGACGGTCAAGCTTCGAGCCACAGTGTTTTTCACAACTCTGGTAAAAACGATTGATTCAAAAATCGAAAATGTTTCGGAAAAGGAAAAACACAACATTTTGTTGAAATACTCGAGGTTATTAGCTAACAGCGATCAGAATATTACTTACTTACGCCTGTTACTCCCAATAGAGCATAGGCCGCCGATCAGCATTCTCCAACCCACTCTGTCCTGGGTCTTCTTTCCTAGTTACATCCAATTATTGGTCATTTTCCTCATGTCTATTTCCATTTCTCGGCGTAATGTGTTCTTTGGTCTTCCACTTTTCCTTTCGCCTTGAGGATTCCATGTGAGGGTTTGTCTTGTGACGCAGTTGGGTGCTTTCCTCAATGTGTGTCCTATCCACTTCCAGCGCCTCTTCCTGATTTCTTCCTCCGCTGGGATCTGGTTTGTTCTCTCCCACAGTAGGTTGTTGCTGATAGCGTCTGGCCAACGGATCCGAAGTATTTTCTGTAAACAACTGTTAATAAACACTTGTATCTTCTGAATGATGGCTTTCGTAGTTCTCCAGGTTTACGCCCCATACAGTAGAACCGTATTGACATTTCTGATCTTGATGCTGGTTAACAGTTGTTTTGAGTTCCAGATGTTTCTCAGTTGTAAATATGTTGCTCTTGCTTTGCCGATCCGCGCCCTCACATCTGCATCAGATCCACCACGTTCATGAATGATTCTGCCCAAATATGTAAATGTTTTTACATCTTCCAAATCTTCTCCGTCAATTGTGACTGGATTGGTGCATGCTGTGTTGTATCGGAGAATCCTGCTTTTCCCTTTGTGTATGTTGAGACCTACTGCTGCTGAGGATGCTGCCACACTGTTCGTCTTCTTCTGCATTTGTTGTTGCGTTTGGGATAGAAGGGCCAGATCATCTGCGAAGTCTAGATCGTCCAACTGCATCCTAGATGTCCATTGTACCCCGTGCTTCCCCTCAGATGTTGATGTCTTCATGATCCAGTCGATCACCAGAAGAATGAGAAAGGGTGAGAGTAAGCAACCTTGCCTAACACCGGTCTTCACTTCGAACGACTTTGTCAACTGTCCTCCATGCACGATTTTGTAGTGTAATTCATCATACGAACTCTGTATGATATTGACTATCTTCTGAGGTACTCCATAGTGTCGAAGGAGATTCCATAGTGTTGTTCTGTTCACGCTATCAAATGCTTTTTCGTAGTCAATGAAGTTGATGTAGAGAGATGAATTCCATTCAATTGATTGTTCCACAATGATCCGTAGAGTTGCGATTTGGTCTGTACACGATCTATCCTCACGGAATCCTGCCTGTTGGTCACGAAGTTGGGCGTCTACGCAGTCCTTCATCCTGTTTAACAATACCCTTTTGAAGACTTTTCCCGGTATTGAGAGAAGAGTGATGCCCCTGTAGTTATCACAGTTGCTGAGATCGCCTTTCTTCGGTATTTTTATCAGAACTCCTTCTTTCTAGTCTTTTGGTACTTGTTCTTCATCCCAAATCTTATTGAAGAGAATGTGGAGTATCCTTGCAGTTACTGCTACGTCTGCTTTTAGTGCCTCTGCTGGTATGTTGTCTGGTCCTGTTGCTTTTCCACTCTTGATTTGCCTGATGGCCATGCTTATCTCCAATTGTTGGTGGGCCAACATTGATTGGGAGGTCCGTGGGTGCTGCTTCGATATTGGGTGGGTTCAGTGGGGCTGGTCGATTCAAGAGTTCTTTGATGTGTTCTACCCACCTGTTTTGTTGTTCTTCGATATTGGTGATTACCTCGCCTTCTTTGCTTTTCACTGGTCGTTCTGGTTTGCGGCGATTTCCAGAGAGTTTCTTTGTCGTGTCATACAGTTGTTTCATGTTTCCTTCTCTTGCAGCCTTTTCCGCCGTCGTTGCTAAATCTTCCACATATATACGTTTGTCGGTTCTGATGCTCCTCTTCACTTGTTTGTTCACTTCTGTGTATTCAGCTTCTGCTTTGGCTTTTTCTGCTCTTGTTCGGCTGGTATTGATTGCCGCTTTCTTGTTCCTCCTTTCTTGAATCTTACCAAGTATATCAACAATGATCCATTCCTTATGATGGTGCTTCTTGTGACCCAGAACCTCATGGCATATTGAAGTGATTGCCTCTTTGATCCCATTCCAGTTGCTCTCTATAGTAGTTCCTTCTACATTGAGTAGATCATGAAAGGCCTGGAATCTATTGCTGAGGACTATCTTGAATTTGTTGAGTTTGTCAGTATCTTGAAGAAAGGCTGTATTGAACTTTTGTGATATTGTCCGCCCCGTTGTCCAGTGCTTCTTGAGCTTCAATTTCATCTTGGCAACCAGCAAGTGATGATCTGATGCTATATCAACTCCTCTCTTGGTTCGCACGTCCTCCATCATCCTCCTGAACTTTTTGTTGATGCAGATGTGGTCGATTTGGTTCTGTGTAGTGTGATCCGGTGAAGTCCATGTGGTTTTGTGTATGCGTTTATGTGGGAATATGGTGCCGCCTATGACCAGTTTATTGAAGACACATAGGTTTGCAAATCTCTCACCATTTTCGTTCCTTTCTCCCAGTCCGTGTCGTCCCATGATGTCTTCATATCCAGTGTTGTCCGTTCCAACCTTGGCATTGAAATCTCTCATCAGAATGGTCAGGTCCTTTGTTGGGCACTTCTCGATGATTGACTGCAGCCTATTGTAGAATTGATCTTAAGCGTCTTCATTGTGGTCGTTGGTAGGCGCATAGCATTGGATGATGTTCATTGAAATGCCCTTTTTCTTTGTTTTGAAGGAGGCTTTGATGATCCTTGGTCCATGAGATTCCCATCCTATAAGTGCGTTTTGTGCTTGTTTGGACAGCATCATTGCAACTCCTTATGTATGTGGAGCATTTTCTTCTTCATGACCCGAGTATAACAAACCAGAATATTACTATTTTAATATTAAAATGTCCATGTTGACGATGTGAGAAATTCTGTTTACAATAATCGAGATACATAGATATACTATAATACCATACTAAGCCTTCAGTTAAATTTTTACATGAAAACGATTAACTAGAACTTAAAACGTTCTTGGATCACGATTTGTGCGTTGGATTTTTCACAATTATTTCTACCATAAACTATTTTGGTGTCATGAGCAGCAATGAAAAATGGAGAGTAAAAAGACCACTACCACTGAGAATCTTAGCACTAGTCAAAGGAACTGGAGGTAGATTTAATGATATACAAAATATTGTGAACGATACAATGAGAAACCAGATAAACAACCTAACTAGTACTGTTACCAAGGTGTGAAATACTTTTCCCACTGACAAGAGTAGATCCATTTGAAATGACATAAACTGTCGTCAAATATCTATATGAACACCATTTCTAACGCATTTTGGGAATACAAAAATCATAGTCATTATTAATTCACTTGGTACTGTTTTACTTGAATCTTCGCATTGTTGTTTAGGACTGCAATTGATCAGTCTCCTATTGGCATGTGTGCATACTGTGCATATTGCCTCGATATTGCCTTAATTTGCAAGTATTATAAGCAAAGATGGCTAGCAGTGGAATCCAGGACGCGCGTGTCGTCCTACTTGGTATTCGTCAGCTGGATGTACCTGCATCTCAGAGTCGATGTTCACTCTGGGACTCGGAACCAGTAACGTTCGCTTCAAACGCCATCGCGTTATCCACTTAGCTACTGAGTTCTGATAGTCATTATTGTTGAGAAACACGTTTGTGATTATTGCAGAAAATGAGTTCGAATTATTATTGTTTGTTCGTATTCATCAGGAAATTCTTACTTAACTTTGAAACATGTGAATGTTCGAGTTCAATGATACTTTAGTCCCAAAAAGAATAATGATTGATTTAATTTCCATAACATGCTATGTCAACTAGCTTGATCGATCTTTTAAAATGGATTTCAGCTGAACTGGATCAACTGTATGATTAAATCAATTCCATGATTCATTATTTCAAACAGATTCATTAGTTCAAATCTAAACGACAGGGTACTAAACGTTTCTACAGGATTTTTAAATTTCTTACAAGACTCATAAGCCTGGTAATAAATAAAAGTCATAATATTGTCTATCTACCAAGTACTAATTCATGTGAACGACTTTGTGGGAGTTTAGGTGCGAAAGTAAACAATAATATTCATCTGTATAAACTGATGTGGGCGAGGTGGAGTCGAAGTACTCAGTTCACTAGTTAAAACTTGAGTGCTTTATACATTAAGCAACCGTACTCTAATAGGATTGGGAAAATTACGGGGCAGTGTGTAGATAAATATAATTACACAACTTTTTCTAATGAACTCGGCACACAACAAGCCAACATAGATACACGGACACTATATATATATATATATATATATATATATATATATATATATATATATATATATATATATATATATTCACTTACTTAATGTAGTTATCTTTTTTATCTTTAGGCCAAGAAGGATTAAGCTGATGAATTTTACAAGCAACATATCGATTAGCTACGAGATCAAAACCCTGAGCAAACAAAAAGAAACGAGAAAACAAAACATTTGAGAATATTTAAAGAAATATTATATGAAATAAATTGATAGAAATTATTTTATCATCATAATTAGTATGACACTGAAGCGCTCCAGATAACAAATACTTATCAGCCGAATTTATTTCGGTGTATATAGTAGTATTAGTTAAATGCTGCTACAACGAAATGGTGTGAATGGGTTACACCTTGATAATTAATGGTAACTTTACTAGTGCTTCCAATGGGTTGAAGAATATGCATTGAGATGTAGCCTATGTTTAATCAACTTATTTATTAAGTATAGGTTTAATGTACTTTATTGTGAATAGTATTGTACGTAATAGTGCCAGTGAATGACGTTGGAGAAGCGGTTTTCGCCTCAAAATATTTTAGATAAAAATTTGTTGGATCGGTATCTTTTTATAGCTACTAGATAGTCTTCAAGACTCAGTCAAACACTGGTACTGTAATCACCATTGGTTATGGTAATTAGTACATTTATACGAAATGTATCCATTTTGATTTATCTTGTAGTGGTTGGATACAGGATCAAATTAGAACAAATTAAATACGGTAAGCGAAAAAACAGTACCTAATAAATAATTTACTTACTATGTTTCAGTTATCTAGCTTGTAAGATGGACAAGTGGAGAACAAATAAATTTATTACACTCATTACTTTTATTAGTCTACTGAATACTATTTTATATAAACACACTGAAAATGAAAAACCGGTTGGATAGACATTATACAGAAGGTAAGATTTAGACACAGGCTGCTATAATTCACATCAGCAGAGGAGAGTGAGAAACAACTAAATAGGCCACAATCCATTGAGATAACATTAAAATGAGCTTTAACGACATACATGACGCGCACTTCGAAATTATGCATTATACGTTTCCATCAGGATTGGATGCAGTTTCAATTTTAAGACTTATACAAAGGGATAGCCAACTCAATCGGTATTAATCAACGTATAGACCAATTTATCATGTGACATTAGCATGAAAGATGAAATAAACAAAACGAATGGCGAAGGAGTTGAAATAATGCAATGGCAATAGGAATTGAAATTACCACGCATTGAGATGGTTAGATTTTAGTTATTTGAACAAATAAATATTGGTACAAAGGGGCACTGAATACATATGGGCAATACAAGTCACATGGTTTGTGCGTGGGCTATGATGCTGTTCGGGCGCCCAAACCGAAGCAGGTGGTTTTCTTAGGGAGTCACATCCGGAGCCATTCGACCTAAAAGTCTGATCCACAAGGCAGTGGAGCAAAATCAGGAGATGCAGTCCCATGGTAGCCGGTGACCAACAATAGGTTCATATGCCGTTTGCTCCTTCAGAATCCTGGAGCCCATGTGCATCATTGGTTTGGAATCAGGGTTTTACAATTCTCTTAGGTGGACTCTTCGTGTCCACCGAGCCGGTGAAAGCACCGGACATTCGCTTTTCGTCCTCTCAACTTCGTAAACAACACCCCCGTCACGAGAAGGCATTGAGTAGGACTTCCCTGGCAGTGGCTGTATATGAGGGCCATGTGAGAGCGTTTCGAGAGGGAGTTGACTTTCCCCACTCTCCGCCGTACCAGGGCATTTGGGGGCCTGGTTGGAGAAGACGGAGTGAAAATGTATATACAGGGAAATTTTGGGACTCAAGACCTAACGGAAGATAGAGTGAATGTAACTATGATTGATTCGGAGTCATACCACCAAACATCAATGCTGAGGTTAAGTATAGAGTACTAGCTAAAGGGGATAAACCGGTTGACGAGGTTATAAATATTCATTGGCTCTAGATCTTGATTTCCACTATTCCTCCAAAAATACCTTTTCACTCTGCCTTTTTGAACAATATTCCAAATGTTCAGTCTTTTTCACCATCATCATCATCATCATCGGATTATTTAGACCCCTTTTGTTGTTTTTATGTTGTCGTGTTAATGTGATGTGGCAAGTTGGCAAATGCACATATCACGTATCTACGTTGATGATGACTGACGCTCACTGTCTCCAACTACTACCGGTTATCGCGCGGACCCTAACCAAGTAGTCTGCATCTAACAACATGAATCATTTCGACAGCCAACGATTTCATAGATAGGTGATGGCTAATCATAGGTAACACATAGTTTTCTCTTCCACAACTGAATTGCCTGGGACGTACGTCACATAAACTTAGCCACCACACTCCTCGACACAATTCTGGCTGGTCAGTCGGTCAGCTACAACGTATGACCAGGCACATATATGCATCGTTCCAAGTTGCCATACCTCACATCAACAAAACAAGATAGACACCGGATTCATAAAAGTAGTTAATTCAGAGGTGGTAATATATAAAAGGAAGACTGCGATAAGGATATAGTACAGGAAGAAAGAATTAGTTCGTAGAAAGAAAGATATGAAGCGATTTTAATCTCTTAGTTTAAGGGAAGACAGAGAGTGTATACACCGACGCCATTGTGATCGATTCTGAGCCATGTCACCAAGAGTCTCCAACCATTGGTTACGATAGTCACGCCGACTCAAACCAAGTAGTCTGCATCAACCAACATGGCTCAGACTAGAAGTTAGTGACTTCAAGCACTAATGCCACGTTTTGGTTTGGCCATCCCTAACTTCCTTCCAACCATACCCAACATTAGTCACAGCATTGCGCGTGAGGTAGTCGGTGTTCGGAGATACGTGGCACGTGACTCAACCATCTCAATTGATAAAGATTTGCAACCCCATCAACGTAAGTTGACAAAAGTCAAACGAGCTTTTCGAATCCGTGCTGAGATTTCGTCAGACACCAACCCATTAGGGCTGATCAGACTTCCAAGATATGTGAGGTTGTCAACGCGTTCGACTACTTCACTCCCTATCCTTAGTTCAGGTGTTGACGCAGACCAGTCCTGAAGCAGCAGCTTGCATTTAGAGGGAGAGAAGCGCATTCCAAACATTCTGGCATTGTTGCTTAGTGCTACCAAAAGACTCTGCATTTTATCAGCGTCTTAACCAAACAGGACTATGTTATTTGTGTATTCTAAGTCGATAAGTGGACCTCCTGGAAGGAGATCAATGCCCGGGAATTCAGTAGACGAGAATGTTATTTCCATCAGTAGGTCTATGATGAAGTTAAACAAAAATGGAGAAAGTGGACAGCCTTGACGGACACCACTTGAGGTTGCAAAATCAGATGACAGTTCGCCATAAGCTCTGACTCGACTGGCAGTGTTCGAGTAAAGAGCCTTCACAAGGTTTATGTACTTCTGAGGTACGCCTTTCAATGACAACACTGTCACAGAATCTCGCGATCTACGGAGTCAAATGCTGCTTTTAAGTCAAGAAAGACCACCATTGTCGGACGCCGATAAGTATGCCTATGTTCTAGAACCTGACGAATGGTGAATATGTGGTCGATGCAGCCACGACCAGGTCTGAAGCCAGTTTGATTCTCTCGTGTTTGCAGTTCACGAGTCTTAGTTAGGCGTCTGATAATTACCGAGGCTAGTATTTTAGATACTATATTAGTTAAACTAATCCCTCTATGGTTGTCACAGGATGATTTTAACCCTCTCTTATATATTTGGACGATAAGTGATTGTGACCAGTCAGATGGAATAACGTCTAACTCCCAGATCTTAGCTAAAATATTAGTCAACCTAATCGCTAAAATTGGACCACCATCCTTAAAGACTTCTGGAGCCAATCCATCTGGACCAGCTACCCTTCCTCGTTTCAGATTAACTATAGCCTTTTGAACTTCTGCTAGAGTTGGGGGACCTACTTCAATGTTCCATTCACACTGTCTGGGAATGGAGGGTAGTTGTAGAGTAGCTGAAGGCCAGCTGAACTGTTCTCTGAAATGTTCCGTCCATCGTTCTAAACGTCTGGACTGGAAGCAGATGAGTGTCGTCTTTTTCCGAAATAATTTGACTTACACTTGACTTATTAATTCCAGTTTCTTTTATTAGTCTATAGAGCTGTCTGGTGTTACCTACAGCCGCTGCCTTTTCCATCTCTTTTGTTTTCGTTGACTATCACTGCTCACGGTCGTTCCTTAAACTTTTGGTTAACCTAGATCTGATTTGTTTTTGCTCTTCATCGTGTTCAGAGCCCGATGGGATGAGTTTACGAGAATCCATCAGTGTAATAGACCTTGAGGAAATCCATTGGTTCATTCTGGCTGGTGCAGGAGTATGTTAGAAAAAGGTGACCATGAACTAGAAGTAAACAATGTCTATGTCTAGTTTTTTATTGATCATATTACGTTTATGATGAAAACGGACTACTTTATTGAAGCAAGAAAAAGTGAAGTCTAAGAATGAACAACCGACCTTGTGAACTTCCGAGAATCCACCTTTGCCCAGTAAATTAAGCAAAAGATATCGTTCATTCAGTAATGGATGATCTTTAAAACGAGATGCATCTTCATTAGAAATTCGTTTAATTTCTCGAATATGCAAATTTCTTTCTCGATCTAATCGCTCTAATTCCATTTGAATTTCTTTATCTTCTTTAACAAGCATCTGTTTACGTAAATCATAAATTTCTAATTGTTCATAAAATTCATCCACGGAGACTCTAGAGAGAAAGAAAACAGTAATAACAATTATTATCCAATCATTTTTTATTCATAATTTGGAAATTCTCAATATACAAGATATAGGATAAAAATTAGAGTATGACAACAGTACAAACTGATTGATTTATAAGCATGAAGAGGTACCAATTTTGAGGATCAAAGTTCAAAAATAGGAACACGCTTGAGCGGCAACTTAAGCTAATCCATGAAAATGTCTACGAATGATTCACAACTAAGAAAGTGTGAATTATGCCCTTCCAAAACAACTGACTTCCAACCAATAGATCCCAGGTTCAAACACATCCTTATCTACGTACGCTATGGCAGCCTGGTAATATCACTAAATGTATTAAAACTAAAGTGAGGTTCAAAGCCAATTACATAAACCAGTACATAGTAGATGAGTTACGTGATAAAAACGTATGGCTGAAATAAAAACACATAGTACCTATGTGATGAACCTGACAAATGTTTATTATGCTTAACCACTGCCTATTTAATATTAAGCAGAAGTACAATGAACGATTCAAAAGTGTTAAACCCCAGAATTCACTTCTGCAATTTTATTTTGGAAATTTGAATTTCTTGTTTCCGCTTCAAAAACGCCCATTTTCACCTTCATGTCGTATTTCCTACTTGGGAGAACTTTAAATGTCATTGGTCAGTTGTTTCTCTTAATATGTGATTTTGTAACGTATATACTCTTGAATTGTCCTTGTGGTTGTTGTTCGTGCTTCTGGCTGCTTGTGGAATACATTTCCTTCTCTCAACATGAACGTATCATTCTAGTTAGCGGGGCTGGGATGCATCGTTCAGTTCGCAGATTAGGTGAACTCGTAATCTCTCGAAACATAGCAACGGGAGAACAATTTCTGAAGACTTTCGACTGACAGTTTGAAAATAAACCATGAATTGTAAGCATTCTGAATGGTGTTAGTTGGACAATAGAAATCGGTAATAGGAGAAACAAAGTAGGATTATTCGCCCATAATTGATTACAGTATTTTGATGCATCTTTTCTTTAAGCTTTTGCGAAACGTATATATCATATTGTTTCATTGATTTTTCCTACTATTCAAAAATGTTTTTGACATCTAGTGCTTAAGATTTGGTGATATTATTACGGACCATCTTGAGTCAATAATTTTATATAGCATTATCTAACTTATTACTGAAATATCAAGGGTTACAAACACCGGAAGTCCATTTCCACCAGTTAAGACGTTTTTGGTAAGGATAGTATAATTAGTACACATAAAACTTTACACAAGAAAAAATAAACTTTAACTTACTCATCGTATTTAGATTTAGTACTCTTTTTAGCATCCCCAACATTTGGTTTACGCTTGTTCCATTGTTTCTTTTTACGTTCAATCTCTTCACGAACAAGTTCAATATTCTTACGGCGCCTGAAGAAATAAACAGGAAAATAGAAAAGTTTGAAATTAGCAGAATGACATTATTGTGTGAGCCCACAAATACCGAGGGTGGGAGAGTTAACTCTCTCTCGAAACGCTCTCACATGGCCCTCATATACAGCCACTGCCAGGGAAGTCCTACTCAATGCCTTCTCGTGACGGGGGTGTTGTTTACGAAGTTGAGAGGACGAAAAGCGAATGTCCGGTGCTTTCACCGGCTCGGTGGACACGAAGAGTCCACCTAAGAGAATTGTAAAACCCTGATTCCAAACCAATGATGCACATGGGCTCCAGGATTCTGAAGGAGCAAACGGCATATGAACCTATTGTTGGTCACCGGCTACCATGGGACTGCATCTCCTGATTTTGCTCCACTGCCTTGTGGATCAGACTTTTAGGTCGAATGGCTCCGGATGTGACTCCCTAAGAAAACCACCTGCTTCGGTTTGGATGCCCGGGTAGTGTCACTGCCCTCACCCAAATCAATGATAACTGCTACTGGCCTCATCATTGTGTGGCGTATCTGTATTCGGTGCCCCCTTGTACCAATGTTTATATGTTCAAATAAATAAAATGTTATCATTGTTATTATTATAAGCGTTACAAACCATACCAATTTTACAATAAGTATTCTTAAAACGATACTTATCAAACAGATTTCGTGGTCAAAATTTAATCTTAAAACAAGGACGAAATAAATAAACGAGACAACTTATTTATATGGTAAAATCTTATGTGCTCAAGTTTGAGTCACACTATTTATGTATAAAGACCATTGATGCTAATATAGTTGCCTAATTCGAAGTAGGGACAGATGAGTTACCCTACCTAATAAAAAATACTCGTCTATAATCCGTACTTATGCTTCACTTCCCAATGATTTTGAGTTTTTAACAAAAGATTAGTCAGATATCCAAAAATTTCGTTGCAATCAATTGCGATAACAATGAACAGCTAAAAAACAACGGAACTAGGCAAACATAAGTATTGACAACTAATTTCTGAATTTTATACATGATAGTAAGTAAAGGGGACTTACTGATCTAATTCCTTAAATCTCGAACCTTCGATCCATTTCTCTTCAAAATGAGCACCCTGTCTTTGGGTGATAAATTGACCTAACCGTAAACGGTTTTCCATAACTTTTTGACGTGTAGTCTTTCTTTCGAGTAAACTCTGAAAGCACGTTATACAATCAGAAATTCATTAGAATAAAGAAAATACATTGGTAAATAAATGACCAACGATAGCATTATTTGACGTAATACTGAGCAGGTTAATAATCAAATATTGTTATGCGCATTGCAGTCAGACAGAATATTTAAGAAAATAATTAAATAACTTACTTTTTCAATCAGCAATTCGCGTATCATTTCGCGGGAACGAATGGCATTATCTTGTAATTTTGTAATGGTCTCTCGTTGAACAACAGTTTCGTGTTCTAAATCAGCTATTCGACGCTGAAGACTCTCAACTGAAGTTAGTGGAACAGATGAAGCAGGTCCACCGGTTGTAACTAAGGGAGGATTATTATGCAAAGTTGTGATGTTTGTGCATTGTGAACCTTCCACACATTCGGCAGTTGGCGGTGGAGTGACAGTTTCATCTGTTTGCACCCCGACATGAGATCTGAAGTTGTTTGTGGGTGACCCAGAAACGGCTGGAACATTTGATGTCATGGGATTATTAGGACAGGATCCAGAGCTTAGATAACCAACACTAGGTTGTCCAACTTGAGGATATGATGAATTAAGATTAGCAGGTAGCTGAAGGTTAGAATAAGTAGGCAATGGATTAGCATTGCAGGGTATTGTACAAGAAGTTGGATTCGCGTTTACATTCGCAACCATACTTAACCCAACCATCGATACAGGATTGTCACCGGAGCTATCACTTAAACTTGCTGTACTGCTGGCACGGACAGGTGACAACTGGAAAGTAGCTGCATTATTTGCATACTGAATTCCTGTTACTGACGTAATAATCATTTGATCGTTGCTTGCGCAGCTCGTAGTCACAGCTTCATTCAGCGACGGGATGTAATTATGGTTTACTCCAACCATTTGATTATCAAGAGAATGGGCACCTGTAGGGGACTAAAAAGGGGAAACGGTACACAATTAAAACAAAAGCTGTAAGGATAAACTCCTATTCCTACTCACGAAAAAATTCTCCCATAGTTTCTAGTACGAAATAGCCCTAAATAAGATTATCGTTAGCAGTATTAGTCTTTTATATGGTGCTAGTCACGTATTCCTCGTACATGAATGTATTATCCTGGTTACCTGTTAATTATTTGTAAATCTCATTAGTTATCGTTTCTACAGAATAGTTATCTTTGTAACGTAACCAGATATTGTTTCACCCATTATCTGCAACCTACCAACCGCGTTATTGGTTTAGGTACTGAAACTACTGTATGACATGAAAACTAGCAGTCCCATTGGACCTACCACGCCAAGGTAGGTAGAGTTGAACTTGGGATCGTTTAATTGATTAATAACAATGTATCTTTTAATGTCAGTGAACTTGATGGGGATTGCGGAGATTGTTGGGTTTTATTGAAATCACGAACCGATCTAAGTTAGACAACCATCGGAAACCTGGAAGCCCTGGATTGATTATTTGACAAATTGTCACATGAATGATTAATGAAGTTCATCTCAAAATTTTCAGATTCCCGGAACTTGACCTATCTAAACGTAGTAAGAAAAAAAGTGCTATTTGTTTTGCTTATGGACAGTAAGCTTGTTAGCCGAGTAGTATTCACTAGCTCACACACAAATTTTAACTCAAAGCCTAGCATACGAATATATACCGAGTTAGATCCAAGGATTTATTTACCTTGTGTTCCAACAGAGTAAACATACATGTATTATTTTGGCTATCGAATCCAGAGATTACAAAAACATTTAATTAGCGAGACCTGTTGCGGTATAATAATATCGGAAACATGGACATTTGAGTTGTTATATCACTTATTCTGAAACTATCTATATCATATGATTCGACAATTTTTAGTAGAAACAATCCAAGACAAGTATTTACGTGATAAATCTAGATGAAAATTGTTCATTTTAGCATTGTTAGTAAGAGATGAAACAGATAATTCCAAAACCTAGCTGATCCAATACTGCTACATATTAGTTAGAGATCTGGACACAGTGAATATAAGATGTAGACTTACAGGACTCTGTAGACGAGGATTTTGTGTCGGACTGGTTGAACCACAGGATGAATATAATGGCCCAGGCATGAACTGAATGAGAAAAGATGAGTGAAGATAAGCTATGATTAAACTCGAATTCTCGAGATACATATATTTAAGAAAAATGGATTCTGGTGGGACAATTATAGCATACAACATTTAGACCAAAACAACAGCCTACAATAACAAAATCAGTGAGTCGAGCGACAGATACGATGCACACATTATGAGTAGGTCAAAATCTTTGACATGTTATCTGTTCATTGATTAAAACAAATTCGATCCAGGACTTCCAATAAACCTATAAAATTACCTGGCAGATATTGATGTTAATTCACCTGTAATTTCCTGAATCTACGATTTTTAGGGTTCTTCTAATGACCTAATTATTAAAAAACTGATTTGATGAAAGTCTAGAGAGTGAACGGCATATTTTAGGAGGAGGAAAATGCACAACTCACTTTAAAGATTTCATCGATACGCTTTGAACCACGTTCTTGGCAAACCATTTTTTTAGGTTTCGGTGTATGACCTTCATCAGAACTCACTAATTTTCGCCGTTTCTTTGTGCCATTTCGGGATGGCAACGAATCACCTTGTCCACCAGGAGTTGGAGTATGTGGTCCTATCGAAGGAGATAAGTGGTATGTAGGATTGTTTGTTTCGATAAATGCTGCAGATGGTTGGACGGAAATTTGGAATGTGGGATACGGAGCATTTTTTTCCTCTACAAATGTATAGGGTTGTTTCACAGGACTGTTGCCCGCAACAGTGGTTGGGGTGTGAATAGAGTTCGACCTTGAAACATACTGCAGACCTTGGGGCGAACCAAGAGGATTTGCTGGGATACCAGGAGCCAAAGCTTCTATCAACTTATCGTCCGATTTTACGAGGGAAGTAATAAGACCGTCATTTGATGTGTTGTCAGACTCTCCTACAGAACTTGAAGGGATTCTCTTTTTTTTTGGAGTCGTAGGTGAAGTCACATAATCTTCTTGCGTCTGAACGTAGATCTGAGAATCTTGAACATTAAGACCCGGACTAGTGACCTCCAGTCGATGAATGTTATGGCAATTCGGGTTATGCAACCTTTTGCCTGGATCTGTTGCACTCGGAATTCTTTCATTGATTTCAACTGATATCGAAGGAACTACTGTGGAAACCGGCTTAATCTCACTGCTACTAGTACTTAGGTCATGTTCACCGACTGAACTGAATGGACTGGAAGAACCACGTAAAACTGAGTGTTCTGGAGTGCCGGAAGGTTCTTCTGTTATTGGAAACATATATCCAGAAGCATACGAATTAGACTTTGTGGAGCGAGGCACATTATTGGTTGACCTTATATGGTTAGTTCCCTGAATTCTAGCTTCCAGAAGTTCGTGTTTACGTGGATCTACATGAAGAGGCATAGCAAAGGTACCTTAAAGTGTAAAATAAAACGAAGTTGCTTCGTTAGTCTACATAAGTGGGACAGGATTTAGAAAAAGAAAAATATCCATTACGGTGAAGAAAATCTCATTCTTAACCAACATTTATAATATCTCTTCCCAGATAAAGAAATAGTAAAAAATGCCATTATAACAAACAAAATTAAGCTATTGATGTATGTAGTAACTAGTCTCAGCTGTATTTTATAGGTTCAGACAGGGTAATGGATATGGGTAATAGTTCACTTACCAAAGTTCGGAAAGATTTACAGCATTATAAACCCTCAAATTAAAATTGAATACAACTGAGTTATAATAATTAACATCACGTGTTAAGAATTGTATGACAATTTCGATGACTCCCAAAGTGTGGAATATCTGTAGCTAAAGACGAATCCTAGATATATAAAACTAGATACCAATGAGATAAATAGATTCTTAGAAATCAATCTTATTCGTTTAGTACTTAATATATCTTGATTTTGGTAAATTATTAATCTCTTTATTTAATATTATATTTTCGGTAAAATATGGAGTTCATACTACTTTATCTGCGTTTTCAACATTGCTGATGAGCATAGCAAATAAAATGAATGGATTAACAACAGTGACTTCATTTTTACCTACCTGAAGTACAAAATGCCAGTGCAATTAATATGGAACATATTTATTAGATTAAGAATATATAGGCATTAGATTCAGTAGTATTTCATCGGACGAATTACCTATTATTCAGAAAGGATCTTGATACTTGGAGAGAACAAGGGCCAAACTTTATATTACATGGGCTTAAAAACACTAATGTATTAAGCAATCGTAAAGTAATTAATATCATTAATTTACTATGTGCAAATTTGTATAAGCAGCTTTGAGTCATACTTTATAAGGCTCGTGATACCGCCCGGCTTCCCAAACTGTAGTAGGTAGGGTAGGGTTCAAGGCTGATTAGAAACGTTACTTCAGTAAGGGAGTGAGAGAAATTACATTCCAAATCGAACTATCTTCGAAAACGATGATAATACTAGTACGATCTGGTTAATTGTATTAGATTCCTTAACTTTGCGAAGCATGAACTTCGTTCAGGTCATTTTTAATACTAAGGTAAACTACTTTGGGAATTTTGAAGGGAAACGACACGATTCTGAGCAAGTACGCAAAGAATGGAGTTTACGAATACCCTAGTCGAATTTTTCCCGAAGGAAACGCTTCTTAGAAGCGATTTGGCAGAAAATCTCACCGTATTAAACTAGATCTACCGAGTGGTACTGTGAAATCCTAGACTCTAATAACACTAAGCTAACTTCGCCTGAAGCCCCTTCAGGATTACTGACAGTCCCAAGTCAGGATAAAGGAAGTTGGGAGTAGGGTTAGAAACCCCATATCGTAAAAAGAACTTTGATGCAAAAAAGCTAACCACAGAAAACCAATTAAGCCAATTAGACTACTGAGTACGTCACGCCACGGAAATCGACGTGCATCACAAAGTAAGCTCTGATTTGTAATTAAGACAAAAGGAAAAGAGGCAGACCAAAAAACATATCACTGAAAAGTGAGAGCGGTCATCAAAAGAATGGGATGAACTTCGAAACTCCATGTAAGTATGGTCTTCTCATTACACTGTTCTTTCTACTATGAATACATGTAATTTTTCAGTTAACACTTTAGAGATTGTAACTTCTACGTATTTTGAAGCTATTCAATATCAACTAGTCAGGGGCTTTCTACGGCCAACTATATACTGAATTTTTTATAAATCTAGGTAATATTTAACCAGATTCAGACTAATGGTGTTATAATCACTGGACGACTCAAGAAGTGGAGCTTCACAATAGTTAGGGTGTGACAAGAAACGATGTCGTATGCAGCTTGAAACCTGTACAAATTGACCAACGAGGTACTAGGTAATGAGACTTTTCAGACTATTGTGGTCAATAACATCCTTGAGGCAACTTTGATAAGAGTATATAGTGGTGGTGAGGATGTTAACCGGAGAAACAGTTCGATCTTGAGTATCTGGATGATATTGTCTTGCAGTGCGGTGATATTTGAGCCATGCAAGTGACAATTAATCAGTGTCCTAAATACGGAATTTAGTTTGAACATTCTAAATGCAAAGTGGCTCCATAGGACTGGCAAGAGCTTGTACCGGCACTCATTCTTTATGAGTTGTGAGAAATAATCTAAAGGTCAGCGTATCTGTGTGAGTGCTGCTGGAAGTGTGACTGATGGGGTCAGTCTACGTATGGTGAAAGCTAGAGCGATTTATGCTAATTCAAACTATCTTTGGTACTTGTGATGTTAGTTTGGATGTAGAAGGTTGGATTTACGATGTGTTTGTAAGAACAGCACTGCTCTGTGTTTGTGAAACCTGGCCTTTACTAGTTGAGTATGTTAGATGACCGCGTTTGGTTATCGCTGTCTTTGTAGGGCTGTTGATAACACTGTTAGCAATTCAAATGTTTAGTAATGTGTTCGGACAGTGGTGATAACTCGATTAGTGTCGCTATCTTGTGGGTGTAATCTCTAAATACAACTTATGAGAGAGAAAATCGATACCGATTAAGATTATTTCCCGTTACACTAAGAAAGTCTGAAATCTGCTTAAGGCCTTTTAATACATTTTTACTATGATTTTTATTTGATGACAAATACTTAGTTCATAAATTCTAATCATTATAATTCGCACATAATCAACTGACTCAAATGTACTTTTCATTGATATACTAATCATCATTAAAAAGCTTATTACTAAAATGATCTTTCTACTCTAATTAACGACGAAGACAAGTCAGCAGGACGCAAGGTAAAACCTGGCACATATATACATTGATTGAGGTCCTAGATACGCTCCTGCTTCTATTTGGGCACCCGGACAGTATCACAGCCCTCGCACAAATCAAATGAGATTTGTGTGGCACATATGTATTTGGTGCCTCCTTGTACCAATATCTATATGTTCAAATAATAAATAAATCCTAGATAATCTGCAACTTAGTGCATGAGAAGTCATAAGGAATGACTCTGAAGAGAAGCTAATGGAAGTCCTTTCGAAGATAATTTTTACATCCTCCACGAGTCAGAGGAACTCCAAGTGAAAGAATTGTTTTCGGCCATAGTTTTTAAAACGAAATGTCACTTTGGTGAAACTATAATTTACGGACGACATTTGAGTTACGCTAAAGTGGCCTTGAGTGTGTCCTCCTACTTTGTAGGGCTAAATGAGAGTTATAAACCTGTGTGAAGAATAAGGATTATGATTTACAGTTGATGGTCAGGGTTATGGATTCGTTTTAAAATCTTCACGAACTGACATCATACCGAAACGCTCTTTAACCAAATAGATGAAGGAATTTTGCGCCAAGATCCAAGACATGTTATCTTATTTCTTATTGGTTCGTTCATAAACTATAGTTTTGCCTCATTTTCTTATTTGAGTGCAGCATATTTATCTGGTGCTCATTTGTACCAGATTTTAGATAAAATAAGAAGATGGAGGCAAGATCATTGGGAACTTTAAAGTGAATTACTATGTTAAGCTATAACCTGTATGAACATTGTACTCTGGTGATGGTGATAACCGCCTTAAAAGCAGAAATTTGCAGTTTTAGGTTCCAAGAGATCTCGGCAATAGGATTCCAAAAACCCACTGTTTCGCGCACACCTAAGTAACTGCACATGAGTGGCAATTCCTAAAGATGGGTATCTACATTATTTTTTTCTGCATATGTGTCAACAGTTAGATACTTTAGCCTTCGAAAACAAATTCGCAGATAGCTCTAGTCCCCACTTAGAGTGTATAAATTATTCATGTAATATTTGGCCCTAATTTCTCACACTCAAAACGTGGAGGTAGCTAAGATGGATCAACGATATCACGTAGGGACTTAAGTTGAGTATTTGTGACATCACGCATATAAATACGCATATGCGTGAAATCAAACAACTAATAAGGTACATACGGAATTGGAAAACCGTTTGCTTCCTTTGACCAAATAGTTCTAAAGATAACTTGGTGATAGGACAAATCAAAATTAGAAAAACTAGGTTTTTTAACAATATGAATCCACTTTCTAAACGAGCGTACCTGAAGAAGTCAAGTGGTAATGACAAGCTAGAATGTAAACTGGGGAAAATTAGAACTGAGAGCACCACCATTTTAAAACTATGAAGTCATTGACTTACATATCCATAGGAACAAAACAGTAACTAGATAATCGCATACACAACATCCACAGCCATCTGAAGATTCCGAACGCAGAATTTTCGAAAACAGATAAACAAACAAGCAACAGCTGACTGTAACGATTTGGAGTCGTGGTGATCAAGTGCTGAGACTATTTAATGTCAGTAAATAATTAGGTTCATCGTAATAGTTCAAGCTGGTTCATAGACTTTATTTTTGTGGCAAAATAACGGCGCTTTTTAAAAATGCTGGTGGAACGCAATATCTGTCAGAATGTTAATCTCACCATACTGGAGTGCAGTCAGCAAGCCGCAGAGTTTAGGACGTTTCTTGGCAATAGTGCTGACACGTCCTTTGGTAGTATCCCAAGGCTTTTATTACAAGCCGCGGATCGAGATTTGCCTTCCAGGTTTATACGTATTTTGTATACATTTGACCGGCATGTGATGCTCGGTCTATATCATGTGAATCGTAACAAACAACTTATAAAGGTTGTTTTTATGTATTTTGAAATTCCTATTGATTTCTATTTCAGAGAGCTTGAGGCATAAGTTAAGCGAATCCGTAGTGACAAGTTTACAATGTTCCTGTATCTGACTCGAGTTAGAGGTTGTACCAGTCTTTTTTGCACACACAATTCTGGTTTTTCCAGATCTATGGCTATTGCCTCGGCAATGCAAAAAGATGCAGTCTAATTGTCCTAGGAAGACTTCTACTTACCTTGTAAATGACTTTGAATTCAGAGTCTGTCTTGATTGAATGACCTGTGTTCACAAGGTGTCCGATTATAGAACTTCTTATTGAGCCGTTGCCTCCTCTTTTTAGCCACGCCGGCATGGAAAACTAGAATTGTGTGTGCAAAAGAGACTGGTACAACCTCTTCTTCTACCATGGTCTTGATGTATTAAAATTTTTCTCTCTTTTTCATACTCTTGTTCCTTTACAGCTATATGCTTCACCTTCCATCTTCCCTTTAAATCTTCTACCCACAACTGGTTTGCTTTTTATTTCCACGATCATTCCGATTACATTTCGTCTCTGTTTCAACATGTTATTTTATCGTGCTCAGCCATCTTTTCCCAATGTTAACTTCCCTATCTATCTTTTATTGAATACTTAAGCTATTAACAATCAAACGATTGTTAAACTTTCCTTGTTTAATACCTTTGTTTATTTAACCTGTCACCATATATAACAGGTTTATTATCAGTATTATCATCCTGTAAAAATAAGCATATATATTTGCGATTGTACAGCTTTGAAAATGAATTCACCGGAAAGAGAACCCTTCGCTGAACTAATCTTTCTTAGTTATTGTCTTAATGGGTGTATTCCGTTTATTAAAACAAAGTGATGCGGAGCGGAGGCGAGTTAGCCAATGCAATTTAATGAAGCATGGCCCGATATTCATGGTCAAACAAAAATACGTTACGGACACAAAATGAATAGGGTACGTAGTTAACACACATGTACTCATATAAAAACAGTCAGATCTAATAAGCGAATAAGTGACAAGGTCAAAATATGACTCCGGAAGAATGAATAGATTAGTCCGTCCAGAAGCTAGAATAACCGATGTGTACTTGACATGGCAACAGTACAAACTATGATAATTAATGAAAAAACACAAATTGTAACAGAAACTCATTACAAAATGACTCTATGTTAACTATCTCCATAGCTTTTTCATAATATATGAGAAGAATATTCGTTGCCTAAGAAATTTCATATTTGTCAGTAATGAGCAAAGTGACTTATTTTTCAGAGGGAGGTTTAAACAATTGGCTTAAATACCTTTGGTTTCATAATTTATCTATAGTTTCACGGAATTTTCAGTCGAGGTGTTTAGCACATTACTTTCAATGAATATTTAAATGTACCGAACTATTAGTAAAAATGAATGATGTATTGAATATTTCCCACTTCAACAGAGTGATCCAGGACATTCATGGAGGCACAAAAGTTTGTTTGAACCTCGTAAGAACACGATACTTCAAGCTCATTACATGAATTTAATTTTGTCAGATATACACTACCATCAAGGTAATAAAGGACAACCCAAGGATCCTTTATCTATGTGTGTGCAAAATTCCCTCTACTTATGAATTCCAGGAGACCATAAGCTTTTATTACATCCTTAACTCAAATTTACTATTACCAAATCTCTTATTTCTGTATATTATGTGTTACTCTGATTCAATATCAAATTATCATCATACATTTTTACAGACAATTTTAGTTTGTGTCCATTTCATTCCTATCTTATTGTAGTTCACTATTCTGATATGTTTTACTTATCCACATATTTTTGGTAGGTTACATATGAACTCATCGTTTGACTGTTACCACTTAATCCGGTCGATTTTTCCCACCGTTTGTAATAGAATCGGACTACCTGTTTGTTAGAATTTGTAATGGTGGCATTAGTTGAAACCAAAGTTTATCAAGATTCGGTACCAACTGGTCGCAAAGGTGTTGGTTCTCAAAGCTGAAAAGAAAATAACTTAGAAATTTCACACGCGGCATTCGACATGGAGAGTAGGTCAGAGATGGTGAACGCAGAAAAGATTGTTCAGCGGGTTGTGGCTCAGTCTTGCAGGCGTAGTCATTCTGTGTAAACTATATCTTTCCACGTTATATACACTATTTTATCCTCCGGTAAATGTGTTCTACAAAAATGCTAGATGTCCTATTGGGGATTGTCACGGTAGGACGAGTCAGTGTAGACCATGACGTGGCTTCTACGTCAGATTTTATAGATTGGATAGTCAGGCCGTAACAAATGTTTAAAGGTAAATGTACTAATATCAAACTATCCCATAATTCTACATGTTCCACCCTTTTAATGTTTTATTATTGGTATTATTGTTCATAATCAGCCACTAGTTTCGATCACTAGCTCAGTGTATCAGAGAGGATTTTCGCCCCCTGTAGTTGCTAGCAAAAAACGAACTATGTACTAAAGACAAGGTTTTTGACGTTGCGCTTACATAAATAACATGACTTCACATGAACCCAACAGCTTGGCTGAAATATAATCTCCTACTTATTTTTAGGGGAGAGAGACTAGGAAGTTATTTGACAGAAAATATTTTTGCATTCTTGTTCTTCAATCTGTTTGCTATGAACTTGTAGTGATATTACATCTAATCACAATCTTTAAAGGTGAACATGCCAAATAATTTGATATCCGTGCTCTCAAGAACCATGGAAAAAATCATCCACAAACAGCTACTATCATTTTTACTTTCGGCTAGTCTGATCAGCCTATCCCAACACGGGTTTATGACTAAACGCTCATGTTTCACATCACACCGGGAGTTTTTTGATCAAATTACCCAGAAAAGAGATGTTGGTCAGTCAGTGATAATTCTTTACTTCGATTTTAGTAAGGCTTTTGACAGTGTCTCACACAAACTTCTTCTTTTAAAACTCTCTTCATTTGACATACAGAATCCCCTTTTATCTTGGTTCAAATCTTTTTTAGAAGAACGCAGAAAATCGCTCGCTTTGGATCTTGCTACTCTAAGCCTGTGAATGTAACCAGTGGGGTTATACAAGGAAGTGTGATTGGTCCATTACTCTTTCTCCTTTTTATCAATGATGTGTGTTCCCTCTTTCAGTATGGTAAGCCTTTCCTTTTTGCTGATGACCTGAAAGTAGTTTATTCATTCTCTTCTCCCACGAAAGAAAGCTATATTTCAGCAGTAATCCAAGAGGAAATAAACAAGTTGTACGAATGGACTGTTTCTTGGAATATGCCACTTAATGTTGACAAAAGTGGATTTTTTCACATTGGTCGCTGTCTTAACTTAAATCTGACTGTACACACACATACACTCAAACCTCTCACCACTGTTCGTGACCTGCGTTTAAGATATAGCAACAGTCTGAACTTTTCTGAACACATTATATATCAAGTATCCAAAGCTCATCGGATTGATAATGATAAAATTCAATAATATCGAATCGAGATTGTTACTATACAGAAAATGTGTCTTACTCATTCTTGAATATGGTATTTTAGTTTACAGTAATTGTAGACATAATGACCTGATTAGAACTGAAGGTGTTCAAAGAAAGTTCACCAAAGCTGTTCTGGGGTATTCCGATAACAAAGACTATTACCAAAGATGTCAACAACTCAACTTAGAACCTCTTTGGATCAGACGTATCAAAATAAATCTTGTCTTTATCTACCGGCTTATTAACGGTATTTCCTACTCTTCCCTATCCATCCCTTCATATCTTATGATATCATCCCACAATCTACGCAATAAGGAGAATATTCTAGCGATTCCAAGAACCCGCACAAACTTACGTCAGAATTTTTCCCTTATTCTCTACTCAACCATGTGGAACAGACTGCCAGTGAACCTCCGTTGCAGTGAAATTACAACCCGGTTCAGAAGTGTCCTTGACGATTTTCTTTCCGAAAGTGGATTATGTCACCTATTGAATATCAATGTATTCAATAATGATTTATACAAACAAGGTCCATCATCCATTTAATTGCTTGAAAAGCAAAATAAAACCTTTAAATCTTTCCACGTCTATTTTATTTTATTTCTATTCATCTTAATATATGAAATCTGCTTATGTTCGTGTTTATCATTATTTCCGTTATTAATATCATTATTAGTTCCCCGAAACATTAGATACTCTTTTTATATCTTCTTATCCTTCTAAACATATTTAACTCCAGATTGTTTTTTGAAATCGATTTTGACTTTCATAGCATCAATCTTAATTATTATTGCACAAATATTTATACTAATACTCGGTTTCACTCTGTATACTATTACATAAATCTAAATGTATTCATCCGAGTGCTTTAACGGATTTTTATTTTATTTTTTCAATTGCTGGTTTCCTTCTGAGGTTGATATTCACTACACAATTATTATTCTTATCATGGATCAAAACTTTTCACTAAGTGTTCACTTCTTTTCTCTCTTCTTTCCCTCTAAATAAATATTATTCTTAAGATTACGAAGTTTGTGATTAAGACAATAACTTGTGTTACACTTAAATCGAATTCTCAGACCCGTTTTATCTTCACTATGCATATATGACTCATACATGTTGATATTTTATTATCCTCTTCATTTAACTGTAACTTTCATAGCATCACTCGAAACTATAACTGCACAAACATTTATTCTAGCGTCATATCTTACTGCAATTATAAGTTATTTTTTCTTAATTATTTTTGTTACTAATTTAACGATACACACATAGTCGTTTATTCTTGTTCTGTGTTCGTAAACACGCCCATTACACTGTTTGCGTATTTCACGTCTCCTTTATTTCTATTCCCTTATTTTCTCCATTTTCTTCTTTAAACTCAATTCAATATTCTTCTCAATTGCACCGACCCGATTTATAATTATTAATATTCTACTATTATCGCTCTAAATTATTTTAATGGCAAGTATAATGCTGACATTATTGAAAATTGTGTGTGATTGCATTTTTTGAAGAAACCCGAAATGGTTTCTTCACAACACTTATGTACCCATAAGATGTTTGTGAATAATAATAATAATAACTGGGAAAACAGATATTCGACATTTAAAACGGAGAAAAGGCCAATAATGGGGGACGCGGGCACATCCAATCAATCGGTAATGTGGCTCAGCCTTGCAGACGTGATCATTTTGTGTGACGTGTCTTTATTCACACTAAATATACTATTCTATACTTAGCCCAAACGTGTTCGTCAAAAGCGCTAGATGTTATATTGCCTAATCTTACTATATGGCGAGTCGGCGCAGAAGATAATGGGACTTCCACGCAAGCTCTCATAAATTAGGTAGTCACATCACGAAAAATCTACAAATTTGGGATGAGGTCTATTACTAGAGTGATACTAATAACGAACTAGATCAGAGTTCTGCAAACACACTAGTTCTGTGTTTAAAGTAACTGTACTCTATCCCTTTACTACTTTACACTTGACCAGGAAAACACCAATGAACCAAAAGACAAAATCTGATTTAAAATGTAGTACTATAAAGGTATGAAAATTCATATAAAATAGTACTTGTTATGCAAACACCTGAATAGTTTCGCAATGGATATAGTCTAATTTTTATTTAACAAAGTCAATGCAATTACGAGCTGAAAAACAAAAGTCTCCTGCCCAACAAAAATCGACATTCTGCACCTCGAGGACTTAGTACAGTCAAACCACAAGGTATCAGTGAAATTAATTTTATTGGATTAAAGGGGTAATAATAATTTTGTTGATGTATAATTAAGCTCCAAATTATCCGTCAGTGATTATTTCAGGCCACTTGAACTTACCCCAAGAATAGTTTCAACTGAAAGTAATACTTAAAAGAAAAGTATCGTCAAAGTAGAATTAACTCTTTCAACTAACGACGAGTCTCGTGTATATTAGGTAACTACAGAGGGAATAAGTGATTTAAAAATTTCCACTTTAGACGTAGAGATTAGTCAAAATCACCTAACTATGTCCTAAGTGAAAATGGGTCACAAATTAGCATTTGAAACTGACTTCTTCATCTTTTCAAGAGTTGATTTCGCCAGGATGCAGTTATTTTCTACCACTAGGGATCTCGATAGTGGTATGGGCAAAACTTACCTTGAGGTTGGGGTTACGTTGAACTTCAGCCAAGTGTTTTCTGGACGTCTGGTGGTGAACGAAAAAGAGATCAAAGTCAGTGTACGTTAATATGGGGACATTATTGAGAGCCCACGGTGGAGCCATGCAAGCGTGGTCACGCTACGTACCCCATTCGCTTATGCATTAAGCATATTATTTCGTCGTTAAGACTGCACTCGTTTTTTGAAGGTTTCTAGGGAGAAGAAAATTTCAACCACAAGGTAAGTCTGCTTAGATTGAATAGTGAAGTTATTTCAACGTAAGATCATATTGATTAGAGAGTCCACATACGTCCAGCTAAACACATTAGAGTATGATTATTGGTCTGGTGATATAATTAAGTTCAATAATAGTGGTCCCTTACTGATGCTATTTTAATTTTGACGTTTGATGCCCCATTCGTAGAGCAGTCATTGTTTATCACAAAGACTGTCGGTATGTGGGAATTAGTGTGAACATAACTGTATAATGTACTTATTATATAGTTGTGACTATATAATCTAACTCGGAATTTTACACTATAACTGTGTGGCTGGCATCGGATGAAAAAGAAACTAAACAAATAAGACAATGAAAGATATAGTTATTAATTTTCTTAACACTTTACTCTCTTGATGCCTTCCTTATTCTAAATTTGACTTCCGTTCCATCATTTGAACCTACCCCAACTTCTTAAATATCATAACTTATTGTTCTTTATTATTGAATTCTCTCATCTGGAGCCTCTAATCACATTTCACTCTAGTAACTAGAGCTAGAATGAAGTTAATCTACTAATTTATCATACCTGTCTGTTCCACTACAAAATGTTAAATATTGTTCACCGTTTATATCCAAGTGCCTTGTTGCTCCTCTGTTTCTCTTTTTTCAAAATATTCAACTAAGGACGCAGCTACGGAACTTCTGACGTCTGAAACAAACTCGATGTACGTGATTTCTCAAGATCATAGTTCACACCAATCGCTCTACAAATTTACTTTATAACAACCATAAACTTAAAAAGTATTGCATAAATACTTGACATGACCAGAATTCTAACACAGTTGTGCAAGGATTGGGTCTGGTGTGTAAGGTAGACCCAATTCCACTTTGGAAAATATATTATAGACCGTACTTAGTGTAATACTGAAGCATAAACCTAATCAATAAGGCTTAACGAAGAGGAAGTTTAGTCCTAACGTGATTTGTATTTCTCACGATTTTGCTGTGTCCTTACGCAACAAAAGCACCATTTCTGATCTGAAGAATCTATCCTGAACTTAACGCTCGGCAGATTACTCAGGTAATACCAAGATACTGGAGACTAAACACAGCAGAATGAATTGTAGACACACTGTTTACTCCTTGAGAGTAGTCAAATGCTGGGATTCGCTGCCGGCTGAACTAGTGTAAGCGACTTTGCGGGAGTCCTTTAGAAAGAAACTTGACATATTCTTAAGGACTAAGGATAGTATTTTACTGTGATTTACCAATTTCTTTTTTCTTCTTTTATCGTTAATATACCTGGGTTCCTGCCTGGAGGTACTGGTGATCAACTGCCACTAGACACGGAAGCTCGTTAAGCGAAAGCTTTTTCTATTCCGAATGTACTATTATTCACTTCTATTAATTTTATCAACTTAACAACCCTACCTGGGAAGCACACTTTGGACCGAAAAGGTTGTGGTTTGTAGATCATGCCTGTAAATATGGCGTGTACCTACCCTTTCAGAAATATGTTATTTATATTAACAAATATATTTATTTATCAGCCTAGACCAGAATAACTTTGTGGCCAAGCTATACGTTTCCTGTAAGGAAGATCAAACAAGCACTTTTACTGTAAAGAATTGCGTTTTGGTTGGAGTGAAAGAACTGGCAGGTTACATCCAAGCTACCGTAAAAACCTACTTGACTCAACCACTAAATTAATCAGCATGGGATATCGTCACCCTGAAGGGTTATTTTAAACAATTCAACGCCTAATGACCAGTGTCCTGAAACAGAGGTAAGCCCAGTGTGTTGGGAAAACTAGATGGAGTTTGGCATCCATTCACTAGCATCAACGTGTACCAGATTCTGAGTCAGTTATCAACCCTGAATTTATGTGGTTGATGATGAGCTATAAAGTAAGAAATCTAAAATTGCTCAACCCAATGAATTTGATCAGAAAACTGAAGTGAAAGCCAAAGTATATTTATTTAACAATCCAAATAAATTGGATATATTGTCGTAAAATCGTAAAGTTGTAAAAATCCTGAATAATTAAATTTCGCAATAAAGGTTAAATTCGGGAAATTCGAGTTTACTGTCATTTATGTGTCTCCTCGATATGCATGGTGATCCCCACAACCCTTTGGGACTAAAAACGTTTTCAGAAATGTAGAGTACCTTCTATGTAGACGGTGAACAATGGAAAACTACTTGCATGTAAGTGTAAATATTTTCATGAAGATTGTTCATGCACACCAGAAAGCGCAATTATCAACAACATTAACTGAATAATCATCAGTATCATTATCGATATCACCATTCACAAACGTTCATTAGTTCAGCAAAAGCTAGATGGATTATTGTGGTGTACGCATGAACCAAGGATTTTTTTGTACTCGATGTCTGCCTGCTTCGAATTCCAAATGCAGTACGTTCGTTTGTGATCATCTAGTTCTCTTTGACCTGAAATGCGTTATTTATGTATTACTAGTTCGTATAATAATTCAAATACTTCTAATTATTACATTGGCGTCTCTATGGAGTTTCAGATGGGACAGTTGGACATACATTCAACTTCTGATGCTTTTGAAGACTATATGGGAAGGTTCAAAATCGGGACTATGATCAAGAAAGATGTTGAGGATGTTAATACTGTGGCCCATTTCCTTACATTCACTAGAAAAGAAGCCTACAGCTTACTGAAACCCTTGGTAGTTCTAGAAACGTCTAATTCACTTCCGTATGCAACTCTCAAGGGAATAACATTAAGCCATGTAAAGTATACAAATCCGGAATTTAGTAGAGGAGAAAATTTTTACAAAATGATTCGTCAGGACATCAAGAATTTGACAACATTACTACGCCATCCCAATCCGATGCGTACTCAAGGTTAGGCAGATGAGAATTCATTGGAGAGTTGCGAAGGAAGTCACGGAGATGAGCACATGCCTGACATATGTTTGTCCTGTAGCAAATTTCACTCATGTGTATTTCGCAATGCCGAACGCTTTAAATGTGGCAAAATTTGATGTATACAGGCAGTCTGTAATCCTGCCGTTCATTTCGCAGCAGGTATTGCTAAACTTTGTAATTCCGATTCTATTAAGTTTAATGTCTCAAATAAATAATGCTCTGATTAGATTCATGATATTATCTTACGAGATATGCGTCATTCCCATGATTTGTGTATTTCTAATGAAATTTACAAATATGTGGAAGATATATCAAGAGCACGAAACTCTGATGTTATTTTATGAGATGGGGTTTGTCCTAATGATTCATTTATTTCTAGTGAAACTTTAGCTAAATGTCAGTAACAAGTTCCAAATAAATTAAAATCTGATTACAGTCCTTATGGTGTCGCATCAGATGTTACTTGTCCTCACGATGGGTTTATCTTTGGTGCTATCCCTAATGAATGTGACAAATATGTTCCCAATGTGTCGAATCGTAGTCATATTTCTGATGTTGTTGTATCAGATGTTGGACATCAAAACCAGTGTGTGCTGAATAGAATCCTTGGTCAGTGGTATGATGAATCAGAAAGAATGGCAATTTTTCCGAAGCAGTCGGAAAACCCCTTTGCCTAGATATGAAGTCTGAACAAACAGAAAATTCTAATCGAGTCCACGATTATCTTAATAAGTATGACTCAGATAGATATTTTCCATTTGGTTTTTTCGCAGTTTAATCAAGCCTAGATGAATCACATGTTTTAACTACGCATATCAATGCATATTTATCTAATAACTGGAAAAATGGCTTTGTGTATTCTGACGTAAAATGGAAAGGGAATATGTATCATATTTTTGTGCAAGTCAGGGTCACATGGTTGAATACCTCAAAGTGTATGTCAGTATTTACCTCAAATACTCGCATATAACAATCAAACTGCGAGACATGAGAAGGTAATTCGAATCAGGAACGTCGAACTGATCATGTTGTAACAGCTCAGGTTGGTTGGTTAAGAGTTGAACCCAAACAACCAAGCATATGCCAAAACAGTATTGTTCAAGTATTCATTCACTTCCTTATTTTTTATAAGCGTTATATTCCCTATTATCTTATATTGAATGTTGAGAGCCTTTGTTTGTCTGAACAGATACTCCCACACTCCACTGTGACTGCGCGAAGATCGAAATAAAGACCTATTCACTACTTCGCTGGTTTCTTCTATCAATAGCACGAGGGTTACCTTAAGGCACGAAAATGTAACTGCGACGTAAGGACCCTACATTATTTCGTGAGGGAGGGCAGTATTAAAAAATGGTTCAAATGGTAGATACCGGCAACTTCAGTACACAACCGACATGTCGATCATATACAATTCCAGGAATCAGGCGAGTCCGTTCCAATTTTAGTTGTTAATTCTAATACTAATGAGTGTATTCTAGATCATACGGAGTTGGTATCCGATACACAACCTGACGGACATCCAATGAATATAGGGGGAAGACATACATGTGATTACATAAACTTACACTTCAGTTTAAGCTTTGGAGGTTGAGGTATTTGTATGAATTAATGATCCTTTTGTATTTGATGCCTGCCTGATTTCGAATTCCAAATACAGTACGTTTGACCGTGATCATCTTGTTCTCTTTGATCTGAATTGCGTTATTTTTGGGATTCCTAGTTCGTATAATAGTTGAATATAATATATATCAGAAAAGTAAGGCAAAGTGGCCCTGCACTTCATCAACAATTTCTTTTTTTTAAGTAAGTGGTTTCAACTTTTCAGTCACCTGACGCATTTTATTCTGAATACACAACATCGTAAAAGTTGCTGAATAGCTGAAGTGATTGATCGTTAGCCAAATGAATTAGGTTATCTGTTTGACAAGGTTTGTGTCTTTCTCGACAAATAACTAATTTTGTGTCGGTTATTGTAAGATCCATTTTGGATGTTTTGTGTGTTGATGAAAATCCCTCCATGTATATACTTGTACTTTGTTCCTATTGATCCCCTTAGTTGCACATTGTTGCCTTTTGATTACATTTGAATTGTTAATATTTGTCTTTTATTGCAGTTTTTATTTTTAATACGCCCTCACTAAGTTTCCGTGTTTCATCCCGAACTGCATCAGTGTTGTTTTACTTGACACTTGTTCTTGGCGGTAGCCATATTGATTTGCTCCTCCTTTTGTGTGTGTTCTATCCAGTCAGGATAGAATAACGTTCATTTGTTGTGACTGGTAATTTTCCCTCATCTTTATCAACTTTATTTATTGTAATTTAGATTTGATTGATTGAACAATTATTGGCTGAATAGCCGGGTGGTAATATTTGTTTAGGTAACGATTTACATTTAAATTTATGATGAATTATAGAACCGCTATTTACCCGATTACTTGTTTTGATTTTGACAGGCAAGGGCGCGTGTCCAACGTACCTGGACGGCTATTCATCTATCCAAACCGTGGTTTGGATCTTACAGTTATCTTGGTGTATCTTGGTGTACTTTAGATTACATCGTACAATTCTGCTGGAAGACTTTGTGAGCTGTAGAGCCTAAAGGCCATGGTGGTTTGGAAACTTTTGTTAAGTTCATGTCCACAACTTTTACGATTAGGACTGTACCGAACCCATCATCTATTTTTTGATTTACCGATCGAGAAGCATTCGTACCTAGCTTTTCACTAGGAGTTATCAAAGATTCAAATCCCACCAGCATGGACGTCCCCGCCCAATTGATATTACTGAATATCTTTTACGTTTTACTAAATTTGATTCTGTTTGCACTGCAGCAATTCTTCTTTTGCAAAAAGGCTATCCGTATCGAATATTTATTGTAAATTCTCGTCTAGGGCATGGAAATATATATTCTAGGACCAGAATGAATCCCTCCCCATTGGCTTTTGTAGACTTTAGATGCTTTGTGTTGTTAAGCATGGCTGCTTTGGTGACATCTTTAGTGACAGGTTAAACGTGAGCAGTATAGAGTCACAAAATGATTTCTTTTTACGTTCACGCTTCGTTGATGTTATCATTGTTCCTGAACATTTGGTTACATTTGATTCCTTTGTTGTGACAGTCACTGGTCGTTTTCAAGGATATTGGTTTACAAGGAGTGAAAAATGATTTTACACACTTTATTCATTTAATTCACGATCGAATTCTTCTTGACAAGTATCTATCCAGTTCTGTATTGTTGTTAAGTAAATTTGGTTTGGGTTAGAATTAGTTTTGATGTAAACTGTTTACGCTGGGGTTAGACGAACTGTGGTGATCTAATTCTAATACTCGTGCTCAGTCGCATTAATAGCCTCAAATGTAGACTTGATGATTTCTATAACTCTTACGGCACCTTCCGATACAGAAACAAGTGAGTTGCATGATACTAGATTTATTACAAAAACTTTGAGTTAGAACACTACAGTAAAGTTTGCTGAAGTAGGGCAGAATCCATGAAGTAGTCTAACTTTTTCAAAAGTCTGATTACAGTCCTTATGGTGTCGCATTAGATGTTACTTGTCCTTACGATGGGGTTATCTTTGGTGCTATCCCTAATGAATGTGACAAATATGTCACATTCTGTGGCTCCATTCGTGGAACAGGGAATGGTAATGAATCAGATTAGCTAAAATCGATGACTGAAAGTCTAAAAAATTTTTTGATGCATTCAAGCAGGCCATGACGACGATATGGAAGCTACACTTATAAGAACACTGTTCAAAATCATAATTTTGTGATAATCATAAAAATTACACGCGCGCTTTTCGAACGGGTAGTTTAGTCCAAAATGATTTGCATTTATCAAATTTTGGCTGTGTTCTTACGAAACAAAAGTACCACTTCAGTTCTAAAGAATCTATCCTGAGCTATACGTTCGGTAGATTACTTTTTTTTAGTTTCACCATATTTAATAGTTACCTGTGGTTTTGCCTCAGCTTACAATTAGGTTTTTTTTGTTTTTCACGCAAAGACTAGTTTCAGTTTATATCACTCGTTTTACCCATTTTTGTCCGTTTTCAGTGTGCTTTTTAGTGTTTTTAAAGGTCTTAGGCTTTTGCAAACATCCATAACATAGTCGTGAAAAACTCATGCAAACGTCCGAGATGCCGTTTCGCTGTTACAACTGGCATGCAGTGCGACAACTGCAAAGGTTGGTTCCACGAAGCATGCACAGATCTGACAGCAATTGCTTACAACAGACTCAACAAGTCAGACCAAAAGCGGGTATGTGTCATGTGCAGCACGGACGCTGTAGTCTTGCTGAGTAACATCATCGTCCTACTGACAGGTCTGCGGAACAAGTTGTCAGCAAACTTGGATAACTACGGTAAAAAAAATGGGTAGACAAACAAGAGTGCGCAATGAACACAAGATTAGGGATGTCGATAGGTATACCATCGATGGAGCATCCATTAACTCTAATGATGACGTGTTGAAGCTCAGCACCATCATTACGTCGACGGTATTAGACTCCCTAAGTAAACTCGGGTCTCCCGGCTCAGGGTCCCTGAACACAACAGTGGTTCCCGAAAACCCTGTACGTTATTCGACCCACGTTAAGAGAGCCCAAAAGAACCAACTGATAACGACGGAGCGTATAGGCAATATAAACATATAAGGAACATATGAGCGAAGGCAATAAGAGAAGACAGGCTTCAGTACCAGAAAAAGCTTATGGACAAATTTGCCTCTAACCCTAGAAGCTCATTCCGTTATGCAGCCTCTCTTCGTCAAGCCAAAACTGGAGTTTCCCAACTGGTAGGTCTTAACGGCCCGACTAACAACGATGGCGATGCTGCTAACCTTCTGGCTGAACATTACTCTCAGACATTTCAACCGACCCACATCAACTTTGCTGATGACAGTTTCATATGCAATTCTACAGGACTTACCGAAGTGAACCCAAGCTCTGACTTGGTGTTCCGGAAATTGCAGCACTTAGGATTAGACACTTCTCCTGGCCCGATTATGGTCCATTCTGCCATACTGAGGGAAGCAGCCTCAATCCTGGCAATTCCGCTTAGCATCATGTTCTCACACTCGCTAAGCCGAGACAAATTACCGGAAAATTGGAAGTTGGCTCACATCACACCAATTTACAAAGGTTGTCGACGCAATGAATCTTCAAGCTATCGGCCGGTGGCTCTTCTTTCATTACCTTCAAAACTCATGGAGTCCCTGATATGCGATGGTTTAAACGACTATCTACTGTCCTTGAATTTCTTCTCACCCCAACAGCATGTTTTCAGGAAGGGCTACACTTGTATAACCAACCTGCTGACTGCGGTGGACAGATGGGCGAGCATCCTTGATCGCAAGGGAAAGGTCGACATAATCTACCTAGATTTCTCAAAAGCTTTTGATAAGGTTAGCCACTTGTGTCTTATCAATAAGCTCAAACGACTAGGTA
This sequence comes from Schistosoma haematobium, assembly GCF_000699445.3. Classification (NCBI taxonomy): domain Eukaryota; kingdom Metazoa; phylum Platyhelminthes; class Trematoda; order Strigeidida; family Schistosomatidae; genus Schistosoma; species Schistosoma haematobium. Next base: position 41,128,913 of record NC_067199.1, read on the forward strand.
TCAAACCACCTCTAATCGATTGGCTTACTTCATACCTAAAAAATCGACACGTTAAGGTTAGGGTTAATTTCACTTTATCTCAGGCTATGGAATGTCCTAGTGGGGTCCCCCAGGGCTCAGTACTAGGACCTCTTCTCTTCTTGATCTACATAGATGATCTTCCTCAACAGGTAACGTCAGACTTATTACTTTTTGCCGACGACGTGAAACTGGAGAGAGATACGCAACCAAGGCGATACACAGGCACTTCAGGAGGATCTGACTCGACTCCAAAGTTGGGCGGACGATAACGGACTTATCTTTAACACTTCAAAGAAAAAAGTAGTCCGTCTGCGACATGTCGCAAACTACAGTTACAACTTAGGAAACTCCCCTCTAGTAGTATCCCAAGTCGAAAAAGAATTGGGATTCCTGGTGCCCCATGTTTTTAAGTCTTACACTAACTGTGACAAAAATGCCTTCCGAGCAAACCTTGCACTGGTAACGTTGAGGCGCATGTTTGGACAGTTTGACGGACGAACTTTCCATACAATCTTCAATAGTTTCATCCGTCCCTATTTAGAGTACGGAGACATAGTATTTCCTACCTCACTCCAAAAGGACAAGGTCACTTTGGAGCGTATCCAACGGCGAGCCACGAAATCAGTTCGAAGACTCAAATCTAAACCTCGCGAAGAACGCCTCCATTCACTAGACCTTTACCCATTAGAGTATAGGCGTCTTAGAGGTGATTTATTAATGGCTTATAGTATTCTTAACACTTCTGGACATCCTCTTAAACACCTACTTAAGCTTAGTTCGAATAATAACCTAAGGGGTAACACCCAGAAACTGGAAACACAACATAGCAAGACGGAATGTAGACATAACTTCTACTCCTTAAGAGTTGTCAAAAGCTGGAATTCGCTGCCGGCCGAGCTAGTCCAAGCGACTTATCAGGAGTAGTTCAAGAGGCAACTTGACCTATTCTTAAGGACCAAGGACAGCATCACACTATGATTTACCAATTTCTTTTCCTCTTTTATTGTTAACATACCCAGGTTCCTGCCTGGAGGATTTGGTGATCCCCTGCTACTAGACGCGGAAGCCTGTTAAGCGAAAGCTTCTTCTATTCCGTCCACAACCATTTGAACCATTTGAACCATTTCTGATCGTTAGCATTGGTTACATGGATCCACGTGAGGTTGGTTAAGGTAAAAACCGTATGATAAGAATGGACAATTTCTGTAATCCTGTAGTCATCCACTGTTGCAAGTAAAGTGTATTGCCTCTGGTTCCTAACTACACAATTTGTGGGGTTGAATATATAATTACTAAGACGATTTACGTTAAAGATTCAATGCCTTCGGATGGTCAAATATGATGAACGCGGTGACAGTTAATCTTTTCATATTAAACATGTCACTTTATCTCCGGCTAAAATGTGTTCTTGGGTAGTGCAAAATATCATATTGTTGATTGTTACGATATAACGAGTCAGTATAAACAATGACGTGACTTCCACGTAAGATCTTACAGACTGAGAAGTCACGTCATGAAAAGCCGAAAATTTCGGGATCGGGTCTATCATTATGGTAGCATATCCGTGTGATAATACCGACTTGGACCATTATTATACATGAGAAGCCGTGGAGACCTTGTAGAATTATGGTCTACTATGATATTTGTACTGCTCTGATGATGGACTTATTCCTAAAATTGTACATTTGTCATGATGTGTCTGCCTTATCTATAAGATCTTACGTGGATGTCACATCACTGTCCACACTGACCTATCGAATCGTAACAAATACCAATATATGATGGAGAACACATTTAGGCTAGAGATAGATCAATATATTCAATACGAATAAAAGGTATATAACAATACCAAACGATGAATACGTCTGGAAGGCCGAGCCATGCCATCCAATCAATTCGAATTGATTCAGTTCCTTGTTCCCGCTTTTTCCATCGTTGGGCTTTTCTCCGCGTTAAATATTAAATATCCAGTTTTCCAGTTTTCTCGTGTTTAGCTTTGAGGATTGTATAGTTATGGCCCAATGCCACAACAAACTTACAATGTCTCGTTGCTTTTACTACTCTAATGTCTGACACAGCCTAAGTGGACACTTTGGGAGCCGAACAAATAAGGCTATCAGGTTCGTGTATATGACTATGTAACCTCAAATAATTCGATTGGTTAATATACTTAATGTACATGTGACGTTGATTTCCAAGGTTTGCGGTTTGCTTCAGCTCCTCTTCAATATGAGAAGTGTCGATGGTTATTATGCATGGTTCTGTTGGCTCGCAAGGTTCGAATATATTTAGCCCTAGCACACATTCGGTTATATACTTTTTGCACTATGTTGGACGCCCACTGTTTCACCGTTATAACGACTGGGTGTTACAATGACGGAAATTTAATTATGCTGTCTGAGCCATTGTCAGCACAAATGTTTGTATTTTAATATCGTTTATGTAGGGTTACTTTTTGTGAATTTCTGAATTTCAAGAGTTGAGGGGGAGTTTATCGGTAGTGGCATATTTGTAATATCAGAAATTCAGACCTCTTAATTTTATGATCCTCAGGATTCCGATACGTTTGGCGACTTCATAGGAGCGGCCTTTGTGTAGTTTTCCTTTTGTTGGCACGGTGTAATATGTGAAAGTATCTTAACATCATGAAAATCTGTTTTTGTCTGATGTTATTTGAGGAAGTCGTCAAATTACTCGCATCTACAGATGTGTTGAATTAAAACAATATCAGTGAGTGCGTACAAAGGTGATTTGCTTAGCCTTGTATACACACATGTTACGTGTGTCATGATGTTGACTTCAACAGCTAGACATGATATCTTTTGATGCATGTGTGTCCGGTATATTAAACATGATTTCATTTATGGATCGTCGTACTCTTCAAAGCACCCTTGAAGCAACATAAACCAGGTAACTATTTGCGCTATTCATCTGGTCTCGAATTTTTGCTAGGTTAGGACTGATAAGATACTGAAGCGGATTAAAAGTGATCACTTCAACCCGCAACTTTCTTATATCATCCACTTGACTGCAGTAACCAAATAATTTGGAAATCACGACATATGTTAGAAGGAGATGTGAGAATATGGTGAGTAATCATCAAAACGACAAGCATAAGTGAGATAACGGACGAAAAACCGTTATACAGTTCTAATATTTGAATATATTTAGAATAGAATAAAAATTGACATGTTGAAGGAATCTTGGTTCGGAAAAATCTTGCTTATTTAGGTATTCTAAAACTGTCTATAACTGGGATCTAAAAATGAAAATGTGTAAGGCATATGTGGTATATAAACAAACTGAATGCCTGAGACGATTAAAATTGAGGAATGTAGAGGCACGTCGTGTTAACGGGAACTAGTGCTCACCATAATTGATGTGATGCTATATAATCAAAGCGTATAAGGCGGTATTCTAGGTAAACGTACCGACTAAGAACTGTGATATACTCAAACTGTACAGGCAGTTCTAGAAAGTGCAAAAAGTATGGCATTTAGGGTACAGTTACTCATCACATATGATTATGTATGTTTTGGAATTGCAAGATTGAAGTCCTGTCATATGGTCAAAATAGGTACATAGCCACGATTGATTGATCACTGGGTGGCGATCACTGTCATGCGTGTCTAGTCCTTATTAGTGCATATCGAATGCTATCGACCATGTTGCAGTGTGGCCACTAGTCTGGGTGACTCGACACTACAGGCACTATATATTGAGATTAGATGGTGGTTGGAGGTAGTCGACAGGAAACCCTAGACCCGGGTTTCGTGCTGCTCAGCACTCGTCAGCAAGGTGTACCTGTAATCTTAAGGGAACTAGTGCTTCCTGGAGGATTCGATCTCGTGTTACCCAGCTTCACAGTCAGAGACGTTACCATTGAGCTATCCGAGACGCGACCGACCTCCTGTAGGACTGAGATGTAATCACAACTGATTGATCACTGGGTGAGTACACAGTAATATATATATAGCCGTATATGATTCGAATTCGCTGAACTGAGACCAAGACTATACCTTGTATAGTTATATGTTTCTAGGAAGGTTTACCTTCGAAAACTTAAGTACAGAATAATCCGTTCAACTGTGAATGAAGCCTGAAAAGGAAATCAGTCGCCTCAGTCAGCAAGTAACGTCATTACTGTCGCATGCCCCCTGCTTTATGTATATTTATCCGATGTTTTGGCTTGTTGGTGATTATCATTGTAATGTTAAAAATTTCTTAGTTTTGGCCAAATGCTTTGTGTATCTGAGGGTGTAGATTACGGCTTCGATTTTGTGTTACTTAACCTTTTCGACTTCTGTATTCGTCTTTTAGAATGACTATTCTTGGGCATCATTACCAAATTCACTGAATTAATTCGTCATAGGATAGACCCTACCTCTTTGTTTGTTGAGAACTTGTATTGATGTTATAAAAGTTGGTCACGGATCTTCTGATTGCATTGATAAACAATATTTCATTTGATTTTTGAATTTCCATAAAGCAACTATAATACATTCTCAAACAAACATAAATTGCTTGAAGCATGCCAATTTACTGACAGTACCACGTTTCTACGGATTTTAGAGGAATTGTTGTCGTGAATTATATCCACCGGTTTGGTTATCGTGCTACGATATATGTTTTCCTGCAGAAAAATATAACCAAATCTCCACATTATAAGCGGGAGCAAAATTGGATCAAAGAGTGTAGAAGCTAACGTTATGTGGATGCTGCGTTGCGACGAAGAGCTGTGGTTGAGGAGCGAAAACATGTAATGCTAATTTAATGGTGAATAACAATTTATGCAGCATCGCTCTTTCTCAAATAAGATAAACATCCAAAATAAGAATTCTAAATGAATGGACAATAAGCACTAAAACAGAAGCGGTAAGCAAAATTCTTCGAGTACGGTGCACCAATGTTCTTCACGTTTCTCCGTGACGACAGAGTAATGCAGGTGGGTTGAAGAATCAATGTACTCCTTTTTGGTTGTATCACTTATACCATTTTTTATTTCATACACCAATATTATTTTGCAAACCGTAACCCAGTCCGATAATAATAATAATTTATTCTCAAATAACAGTTTGTTACATGAAGCATGCCAGTTTACAGGCAAGATCAAATTGTTACAAATGATACGATATCCACTGTAGTAAATTACTCAGCTGGGTTGATAATTTAAAAGATATGAATGTAGATAGTTTTAATCAGTATCACAGTTGGCGCGCTTCATGAAAGTTGCGTTGCGAATGTTCAACTGATGGTCAAGGATAGGTCCATTGAAGGTGGGAGCTTCTAAATGTCGCAACCTTATGTCCCTTTGGGATGTCTAAGGCTTTGAGGATGGTGCAGGATGAAATCATCCGTTCTGTTCAAACTATGGGGCATGTTGTTTTTCAAAAATATTGTGTTCTATAAGGAACTTTCTTCAACTAATAACGATAACGTATTATTTTGCGCTTCTTGACAGTGACACTAGAGTTATTAGTGATGGCGCAGGACGAAGTTATATGTTCCATATATCTTTTCGGTAGTATTCTACAATGGTGCTGTGAAAGTAAGAAGCGAAAAAGGAGGAGCAGGACGTAAAGTGTTCATGAATAGTGAGGTTTAGTCATTTGTGATGGGATAATTGATGTATGAACACTTTACGTTATTCTCTTTTTTCAGGCCGATTTCTAAGCAAGCAAATTTCATCAGGTTTAAGAAAAAAAGCCACAGTATGGCACTGAATGAATAAAGTAATGTACAAATGGAAGGGATTTAAAAGATGAGAAAGTTTAGAATTACATGTGTTTCTAGAACTTAGTGAGGGACACACAGTGGTTGGATATTTCATTGCAGTTTTTGTTTTTATGCACCTTCACTGAACTTTCTTCATTTTCTCTAACTATATTTATATTGTTTTAATTGACATTTGTTTATGGCGGCTGTGCTATGTGTTTTCTCGCTTTTTTATTGTGTTACTTGGATTGACTGAAATTGCTACCACTTGATTATGAATTAAAGCACTCTTCCAGAGTCTGAAAACACCCCGTGTTGTAACGTAGTAAAATACCTTTCGAGCAGTCTATACGTGACATATCCAGAAACGGTAGGATAACACTTTTACTAATAGGAACATCTGTTTGCTGCACTTGATAATTCTCTTATGTGCTTTGTCTACTTAATGTAATTTATATTTTATTTCTGAGTGAACAAATATTTTTTGAGCAACTAGGTGGCAATATTTGTTTAGGTAACAATTTACATCTAAGCTTATAACGAAATTTGAGACTTTCACTTGCCAAATAACCTTGTTTTAATTTCGATTGTACGATATCACGTACCTAAACAATTGTTCAATGGTGAACGAACAATGAGATGGGAAAGACCAATTTATAGTTCAATGCAAAATTACAGAGTGCTTTCGCAGAATATGAAAACCAAACATCATATAGATAATTTGTGCATCTTTCACCACTCGTCCTTTACATGCCTATTGATTCCTTCAATCCCGTTGACACCACAAATAGTTTCCTTTTTCTCTTCTCTTTGATTGAACCTTTACAGTCTTCAACAGGCGTGCATTCCACTTCTGACTGATGCTACATACTACTCATATCAGTCAACTTGAGTTGTAAGATCCATTTTGAATGTTTTGTGTGTTGATGAAAATCCCTCCATGTATATACTTGTACTTTGTTCCTATTGATCCCCTTAGTTGCACATTGTTGCCTTTTGATTACATTTGAATTGTTAATATTTGTCTTTTATTACAGTTTTTATTTTTAATACGCCCTCACTAAGTTTCCGTGTTTCGTCTCGAACTGCATCAGTGTTGTTTTACTTGACACTTGTTCTTGGCGGAAGCCATATTGATTTGCTCCTCCTTTTGTGTGTGTTCTATCCAGTCAGGATAGAATAACGTTCATTTGTTGTGACTGGTAATTTTCCCTTATCTTTATCAACTTTATTTATTGTAATTTAGATTTGATTGATTGAACAATTATTGGCTGAATAGCCGGGTGGTAATATTTGTTTAGGTAACGATTTACATTTAAATTTATGATGAATTATAGAACCGCTATTTACCCGATTACTTGTTTTGATTTTGACGGGCAAGGGCGCGTGTCTAACGTACCTGGACGGCTATTCATCTATCCAAACCGTAGTTTGGATCTTACAGTTCTAAACAAATATTTTGTTCAAATTCGTTTGGCTTTCGTTTCGTTGATTTCAATCATTGTCTATGGGAATATTTAGTCGTTCGCTTGCGATGCCAAACAATCGTCGAAGGAAATTAAGTCAAAGCCTCGTGGATGTTAAAAGGGATGAACAAAAGAATGGATCCCCTCAATCAAGGCAAGTGCCTTCTGATGCCTCTATGTGTCATGGTTCATATTCTAATAGGGACGATTGTAATTATAGTGAATCTAGTTGCGATATAATGGCAGATGGCATAGAAAACCTTAGTTTAGTCGTGAAGCAAGCGAAAAGCGTGATGCCTACGGCGTCTTTCGTAGGTCCAGAGTTACCAAAGGTTGAGTTAAGTTATTTCGACGGTCAATCAAGAGGTTATTGGAAGTTTTTAAGGGAGTTTGAGACCTATGTATAATCAAGGGTCAAGGATGATGGTCAACGCTTGCTTTATTTGATACATTATTGTAGGAGTAATGCGAAAACAGCCATTGAGGGTTGTGTTATGTTGGAAGCCTCTTCTGGTTACAAGTGGGCCAAAGAAATTCTAAAACGGTTTTTCGGACAGGCGCATATATATATAAATATATATAGTATTTAAGATTTGTCCGTGTGCTTCCTCTCCAAAATGTGACTTTGTCCGAGGCACGAAAAATTATAAACTTCATTTTTCTACTCATTATGACGTCACAAATACATTACTTCTAATAGTAACTCAGTGTATTCAAAATCATCAAGGCATAACTTGGTAACGATACCTAAGTTACTCGGTTTTGAAAAGATGTTCGAAACAGCATGGAACAAACTCCCTATAATGTGGATCGAGAAGGAAGGTTCATTCTGTCCATTTTACATAGGCCACGAATTTATGTAGAGAACGCGTTTTCTACTTAGTTGAAAAAGTGTGAGAAAGCTGCCGTCTTAAACCAGAAAGAACCGTATTCGGGCCACAAAATTTTTGATATTTATTATTGAAATTCTGAAAAAAACTAGCTCGCCAGTAGTAATATATGCAGGATATGAGGAGATTTACATGTCCATATGGAAAGAAAAGTATTCACTTGAGCTTCAAAAATTTCTCACAACATTAGAGGGGTGGTCAGTAGACAGTTAGTTAAAACTTAACCTACCAATATGTCATAACATGGGCGTTCCCATCCTATGAGACACAAACAACCTACGTCCTTTGTGAAAATTCCCTCCCAATAATCTCCTCGGAGCACGATCTAGAAGCGTCAACTGTGGACAGCTTGAAAGCCAGATCAAACCACATTATGGATACAGTCAAGGCAAACGCAACTCTCCACTTTATACGAGGATGGATTGCCACCACTACTCTGGAACGGTTTCTAACACGTTAAAATGCACCCACGACACCTCGAAACATGCGACTTTGCTGCACTGTCTCTCTTCAAAATCGACACAAACCCCTTGGACAGAGCACAGAGACGCGAAATGGGCGAGTGATGAAACTGAGAAACAAATCTTACGAAGATAGATCCGGATACTTGAGATTATTATCTCCGAGTCATCGGAGAACAAGAGGTGACCTGATAATAACAGAAAGCATACTAAGCGCATCAAGTCACCGTAGCACAAAATTCTTACCAGAACATCACCACCGGGCTCTGAGAAATAACTCCCGTAAAATTACATATCTAAGAGCCCAAACGAGTGCTTTTAAACGCAACTCAATTTCGTAAATGCGGCATTCAGCTTAGCAACCAATCAGCATGAGGCGGGAATTATTATATCTGCCATCTTTGTAAGCAATGGTGGTCGGGTTTCTTCGTTTTGTGCTTTTTTCAGCTATTTCTTTTGTGTAGCTACAGAATTTAATGTTTCAGTGTGCTAAAATGCAGAAGTTAATGTAATACTCTGAATGTTTTTGCAAGATTTTTCCTCATTTTGCTTCGTTTTCTCGATTTTGGCTGTTTCTACTCAAGTCAAAGTATTTCTTCAGCCAAGCTGGCTAGTCTTATGTTTTAAAATGGTCATGGGTTTTCTTTTGACTTGTTTTCTAGATATCCAAAGCCGAAGTTCGTTTCTTTAGCTAAAATAATTGTTGCTGCCACCCGTGACTAACTGTCCTCATGTTCTATCTTAACTGTCCTTTATGATGTTATCGGCTAAATGAAAGGAAACAGTCTCCGGTATTTAATTTTCTTCAGTTTTATGGACAACACTATCCCACCAACGAGTCAAACTAATACAGACTGCCCAGCAGTAGGGTATATCGGTAGTGATTTCGAAAGGACCCAGACTTCCGACAACTATAGGTGAAGTCACAGATGCTACCAATCTATTGCAGAGGGTTTGTTATAAAAAAATATGCCATATAGCAGTAATGGAGGGGTTGTACCCATTACTCAGTGCGTTAAAGCAAGCTTAACATTGAAAAGCCGGAAATCTGCTACCAGTGTGTAGTGTACGTTTGCTGTTTTGGCCATAAAAGGAAGCCGAAGGGTCATGATCAGGGAGTAAGTAGGTAATTAACTGTTATTAAGCTCACTTTTTTATAGATCATATTTCACCACTCGCAAATTTGTGTTTTCTTACGGTATGATGTCAACCGGTACTGAATATGTTCACCCATACGATGAAAAGTACCTGCAAATTCGCACCTTCATATTCGAATCATTTTTGGACAACTGTCTTACAGTCTGAGTGCTTCGTACGCCCCAAGAAACTCTATTTCTACAACATTCGTAGTTCCAGTATAACTTTCTCACGCAGTAGGTTCAAATTAGACACTAGTCTTTCTAAATAAGCCTGTTAAGCTAATATCCGTATTCTCTATTTCAGTTAATCGATGAAGACATGTACCACGTGCATCTGCTGTATACTGGCATTTTACTCCAATTCTAGCTGTTATATCTTACTTTTGAATAATAAAATTGCTATATGCTGCAAATACAGACTTATTTGTTTTGATGGAGGTAGGGGGGTTCATGGGATTTTCAGCAGGACCGTATTAATATTCTCAGTAAAGAGCTAAGCGAGTGCGTAAACCAGTGTAAGGTACCATACGGGGTGCATTTGAGTTACTAGTGTTGCATTAGTGCGGGTAGGGGCATAGCTTGCTTGTCATATGGTATTTGGATTAGAAGCTATAAGATAAGAAGCAGGTACGGTTAGGATGTTTAACGCGTGTCCATCCATCAGCTGGCGTGACAACCCGTGGTGGTTAGAATAAGTTATGAGAGGAACCGAGTCTGAAGGTTTCCCAAGGAAATGACGAAGATATGTACTAAATCGCTTAAATTTACCACATATGAATTAGGTGCTGCAAGGCTCGTATATCGCAAGTTTCTTGCGACGATTAAGGAGGTAAAACAAAGTAGCATTAAATTTAAAAATTTATTCAGGAACTGTCACCAAGAATCGAATATTAAACAAATGTTTAAACGAAGTTCTCGTCTAAAAGTTGCATTGGTAATGTTAAGCTGCAGTCTTTGTTGTTTTTTGCAAAACGAAAGGGTAAAAGAAGTAATTCAAAAAGTACTGGAAGTTGTTGTGGGACGTCCAGCGTATTTTTATAATCTGCCGTTAGTTGGGTTTTCCGTAAAGTTTCATAGGGCCATAGTTCTAGTGGCGAAACAGTTCTTAGGATCTGTGAAGGCTCACTCCTGATGCATTCTAAATGAAAAAATAGTAATGAATTTAGTCAGAAATGTGGAATAGATAAATAACCAAATTACATGTTTTTTAGCAAAGAATTTATGCAGTTGTGATTTACCTTGAGTTCATGAGTATTAGATCAGGTCAGCTACTATTACTTGTGCAAAGCATAATATGGACTTAGTACCGTATCGCAATACTTTTATTATTTTGCTCTCATTTAAGTATGCCCATGCATCGGCGTCTAGTTTAACAGGAAGACATACAAGAAGAGTTAGTGCCTGATAAACGAAAAGTCCCAGTTGTCAAAAAGAGTCTTAACATTTATCCCAGCGTGCAATGAACGTACAGTGTAACGCAGTCGTATGTGGCGAACAAAAATTAAAAAATGAGCAATATTAACGACATAATCTAGTTATTTAATTAAAAATACATTATGAAATGACAAAATCTGTGGTTACTTGAATGCACAGATGACCCTAGGCGATACATTAAGTTTACAAGGTTGCGTTGAGGGTAAATTCACCCGCCTAAACTCATGACCGGTCCCAGTCTCTTTGACGATATAGGATACTGAAATTTAATGAGCGCGTTACGGCATTGACGACACTATTGTGTGTTTTTGTATGTATTTATTTATTACCATTGAGTTTTGTTTTGCTTTGTCACACACAATAGTTAGAGGGAATAACAATAAACAGAGGTCGCAACGGTTACGGACAGATTGAGGACTATGGGCAATTCCTACGGCCTATGTTATTGCTTTTCTAGTATGCTTCTATGAGTGTCCTGTCTTTTCTTGAATGTGCAAACACCGCTTCACCGGTAAACAGCTTCCAAGAATTGATGACTCAGTGTAAAAACATGTATGTGACGGGTATTTTGTTCGTTCTTGGCTTCCCTACCCTCCTGCAATGTTCTCTAAGATGTCCCGGTCTAGTGAAAATAAAGAGTATACTGGGTCCAAAATTATTTTTAGTATTCTACACACCAAAATTAGATCATATTTTAGTCTGAGACACGACAGAGCAAAGAGGTCTAGCTTTTCAAGCCTTTCTTTGTATAGTAAGTCCCGGAGTTCTGGAATTGCACGGGTAGCTACCCTCTGTACTTTTACCAAGATATCCGAGTCATCTTCTAAACAGAAGCTTTCAGCCTTGACACAGTTCTCAAGCTTAGTCCTCACTAAGGTTGTGTATACTGTAGTGAACATGGTCGTAGCTAAATTAGTGAATGTCCGTATTAAGACCCAGAGGATTCTAAACCCCTTAGCTGCGACCTCCGGCAATGGGCATTGGTCTTAAGATTATGACTCACTCTCACCCCAAGATCCTTATGAGATGGAACGACGGGTACAGGCACTTCCCTATGCCGTACGTATTAGGCTCTGCATCTCAAAAGTGTATGTAGACACACTTTTCCGCATTGATAGGCGTCAGCCACTCTCCAGACCAGTTAGTCATATTATTTAAGTCTGCCCTAAGTGCGCTTGCATCTGCGTCTCCCGTTGCTTCTCGCCAGACTTTTACATCGTCAGCGTATAATAACATTGGGGACTGTACTATACTTAAAAGATCATTTAAATACGGTATAAAAAGTAAAGGAACTGGGACAGAACTTTGAGTTACTCCACCAAGTACTGGTCTCCAGGTAGAGAACTTGGGATTTATTCTTACTTTCTATCTGCGACCTACTAGGAAATCCTCAAGCCATTATAAGAGAGGTCAGGCAATACCAAGATTAAATGTTACAGTTAGAAAGGGTCAGAAAATGGTTTGAGACTTAACATCCTTTCCATCTCCAAAACAGACTGGATGACGCTACTGGAAGTCTTAAAGCAAACCTTCATCATGTGGATAATGATTGTTTGCATCAAATGACATTCTAGGATCAATTAGCTCGTAGTGCCCATCGGTCAACTCACTTAAAAATACACCTAAACACCTTTCGGAGGGTTTTTAATCGCTTCACAACAAAACACAAAAATGTAGTGCACCAACAATATATAGTATCGTTAGTTTGGTCATTCTTTCCACGTGTTGGTTACCAGTGTATTTATGTCAAGATTTTGTGGGCAGAAATAGTGAACTGTGTTTTCTTGGGATTAGTGTCTGGGTATTAAGAGAGTGGTCGTAGTTACCAATAAAAGTAAGGTCATCAAGGTATGTGGCATAAATAGTTGCCTACACCCAATAGTTTACTGACCTAAGCAGGTTGTAACGCGCATCAAAGTATCTTAGATCTACGTATGCATTACCATACGTCTTGTAACTTAGCGCTAATTGTAGTATGAGAACCTGGAAATTAGTTGTCACCTTAAATAGTTACATGAATTTCTGTTCCTCAGGAATGAGTACTGATCACCAAAAGATATATCGAAAATGCATTTTGCAGCGCTACGGTGGTGTATAAACAGATCAACAGAAAGAACTGTTGAGTTTTCAAATGGTAAATAAACCGTATTCCATAGGCTGACTATGCAGTAGTAGCATACAACAAAGCTGAAGCAGACCCGCACTCTCGTTATATTAACTTAACCATTGACAGTACAGATTGTTTTCCCTGCGGTACAAAAGTAAGCTTAACATTTAGCCAGTTTTCTCTGGATGAACTGAACAGTTGCTGATGAATAAATTATCCGTTTCTAGAGTGAATCATTTTGCTTGTCAAAACGAGCAATCTATTTTATACGAAATTTTTTGTTCTTAAATGCAACTTTAATATTATGGTTGTTTCTTATGCTTTTTCGTATTAAAGGAACAGTACTTTGTGAAAGAAAACTCCCAGTATTTTAGCATCGCACAAGTAATAATTGATGACTCGTAACAGTATATTGCATGAAGTGATGCTTTTTTTGTTTGACCTTGTTTGGCGTGTGAGAACACATTTGATATTTCATTCGTATGAAGCATTTTTCCTCCTAAGAATTAATCGGAATTGACAAAAAAACATGTAAGATATATATGTATGAATATATAAAGCATCAGATTGCGAAATGTACATAGAAAACATAAGCTTTAAGAAAAATATATTGTACACATAGTTATCTTTTTACTCTTGTTTATTATCAGCTAAATATTTATGAGGACTTATTTAAAAAAGATTGAACGTATTCAGTTAATTGAATACATTTTATAAATTTAGAATTGTTTGACGTGGATAGTACAAGAGATGGTGTAGATTTTTGAAGTGGCAACTCAAGCGGGTTAAAATATTTTAGCTCGTCGTCATTTCCAGGCAACGCTTTGTAGATATTAGTGAAGTAGTGTGGTAATTGTTTTGTTGTTAATTCAGATGTTGGTTTAGTTTCTGTTTTACCGGGCGAGTGTTTCTTGCCACCAGGCTTTTCTAAAGGTGAATCTAAGCTCTGAATGCTTGATGCCGATATTCTGCGTTTGTTTGAAAATTTCAGTTCAGACACATAACCAACAAGTTTATTGGTAGTAGAATTGGCATCACTAATTGGGATTATGTTGTCTGTCGTTAAAGACTTCTGGCCATCTCCGTCTACTTGATTAACTGCTCTTAACCAACGCATTGGACTTACAAACGTCAAACGCTTCAGAAGTTGTACAATGGGACTGACAACAACAGATTTGTCTAATAAGTCTCTTTCACCGGACATTTCCCTATAGAGAAAAGAGAAAACACATTCTGTTAAACCTGGTGAATTTCAACATCCATATTACAGGCTATTTTCATTCGCATGAAAGCATAGGTATTATCTCGTTCTTTTAGTGAACAGTGTTGTCCATCTAAGTCTTGTTCAAAAAATACTAAACAATCCCAGTATGACTCAATCTGCTGATAATCACTGGATGGCTGGTCGCAAAACGCCAGCCAGTAAGTTAGTGACATGTCATATTTGTAAACGGTCACTACCTAACAGATAATTAATGAAATTTTTCCAGGCACTTAGACCAAACTGGGTAAAGTGAAGTTTGAATACGAAACCTAATAGTTTAAATTTAAGTGTCCTAATCACTAAGCTATTGCTCTTCAGGATACATTGTTATCTTACTTGGTATTCGTTGGTAGGTGTTTCCGGTAACACGAATCTAAGGCCTATCACATTTATCACAAGAGCTATCAATTTATAACGGTTACATACTACGAAGCAAACACTCAGTTTTGACTAGGATTTTTCTGTTTTTCGCTTAGGAATCTTTCAGTCTCCGTAAATTAATATGCAACCGAATATCCACCGACTCGATGTTTTCATCTATCACTTGTTTAATATTAGTGAAAACCATATAAGTTCAAAGAATAAACTTACTCATGAGAATGAACATTTGAGTTTGTTTGCTCTGAGCTATTTTCCAAACTATCATTTAATCCATGAATACAACCTTTATCTTGACGATAAGATAGCCAACGTTGAGGGTTAGATGACGCAAATAATTCTCTGTTAATTGTTGAGTTGCTTTTAGGAACTAATTTTCCACGGATAATAGGTGTTGCAGGAGCGAATACATCGTTATTGTTATCATTGAAAAGTGAAAATGTTGAAGAGAGCGTACAGCCGGTCTGACTGACATCTTGCAAAACATTTGCTAGAGTACTACCTTCAATATTACTGTTGTCTAAGCAATCCCCATTACTGGTAGTTTCTTTTAATGGATGATCAATGTTCAGTGATGAACAATTAGACAGATAATCTTCTAAAGCTAGCAAACCATCTTCAGAGCTTAAGTCAATGTAATCATCCAAAAATTCCCAATATTCATACCAACTTGTCCCGAAAACACGTGATAAATACCTGGAGTAAAAAGTGTATTTACTAAGAATTTTTGGATACATAGGATATGTACATCAAAAAACACGTCTATTTAATAGGCTTTAAATTGCACTTTTCACGTGTAGGCTGATTCCACTACTCGACTTCACAAAGTTAAGCATGTCGAGAGTCGAATGCTTTTCAAAGTACTCCTATTGAGAATCGTATGTGTCGAGTTGTTTGGTGGTTTAAAGTATACGAGGTCACTACAGTCGTCTATAATTCCTAAAATAAACCATTGCCAGAACTAGAAGTCAGATTAATATCCATTCAGACGTATAAACAAAGTTGGTTTCTTTTATAAGGCGTTCTATGAGTTCTCATAAACAAACCAACTTACCGTCCTTGGCGTTCATATCCTTTTTCCGAATCAATTAGACGAAGATGTGAAAAAGATTTGTAGTCAACAGCATTTGGTGCATTGTATTGAAGCCATTTTTTTCGAAATTCAACAGCCTATAACAACATGAAAATTGGGACGGATTAGGCATCATATATAGTTTCCTATTTTGGGAAGTTTTACAAGTTGATGTTAAACATTTAACAAATAATTAGATGAAATTCGACTCGTATAGACTAAATCACTTTTTTAGGTCGCATTACTTCCATCAAAAAGACTAGGTTGAATGACATGTAACAAAGTGATTAGTGCCGGCCCTTATGCTTGAATTCGAGTCACATAAATCCATTCACAACTAGAAGTATCAGTTAAGGGCTCTGACATCAGTTCGGTTAAGATTAGATCTGTGGTTAAAAAGTTGGTAATCTGACTGCAGAACTGGGTTGACCAGGTTTGGATCTGATGGGAAGTATTAGTTTCTTCAGGTTGGCAGATACACCCTACCGATGAAAACCAAGCACTTGTTCTAGGTCCACGGATTGTTGCTGACTGTCGTTAGCTATTTAAAACAAAACGAATTACAGCACTACGCGGATTTAACATAATCGATGAAATATGACACCGTTATATTGTTCTATTTGTGTGTTTTGATTAGTTGGGGTAAAAAACGCATGAGAATCAAATGAATGTTTGTAAATCGAGAAGCATTTTCATGAATTAGATTAAATCTCAAATAATTCTTACGACTAAGAAATATCAACTAATAGAATATGAATAAGGGCTCTCTACATTGCAGTCCACAGGTTTGAATAGTCGACTTTTTACCCCATTTTATTAAATTTGGTGTACAGTAATTGGAACTTTCAAATACTTTAAACTGTACTGAGTTATACTCTATTTTCTTTTGAGCACACAGTTATCTCTATCTACAATTAAGTTTTAGGAACCAAGGTGAACATCAATGAGTCTGAACAAACATATTGTGAATAGTTTCTAATAAAAAATTGGGTAGTTGCTTTTAGATGAACTAAAAAGATTTTATCAGATAAATGGGAGACTTACTCCTACAGTACTAAAAGTTAAATCAGAAGTATTTGTTAGGGCTTGTGGAGCTTTTGTTAAGCGGTAGCTCAGTAGTTAGAGCAATCGACTTATAATCATAATTCCCAGGTCTGAACTCTGAGCCACCTGCTTCGGTATGTGCGGCCAGGTAATATCATTAGTACTAACACTTAGTGTGGTCCATAGCCAAGCACCTGGTGAGTGAGTTGGTTCATAAAGAATGGCCTGGACATTACCATTTAGTAACAAGATTGACCATTTGCAGAAATACCAACAAAGAAAAAATGCAAACGCTTACAGATAAAATTCATACCCATCGCGCAAACTAGTGTTCATCTTAACTAAGTAGCTAGGCGGATAGCCAGTTGGTATTTGAAATGAAAGGTACTGGGCTACAATCTCAGTACGAAAATCAACACTGAAGTACAAGTGAGTTCAACTGACGAGTCCTGGATGAAACAAAACACCCCCCCTGGATTCCACTGCTAGCCACTACCCAAATCTACTGTAAATTGCGAATACTGCTATTGGACAATGTATGGATTATCTAAATATCCTCATAGTATGGTTAGACTTTGTACAGAATTTTTTATAGGATTTAACGAAAGAGAAATTCAACCAAAAGTCACAAGTTCTATGCATAAAGTCTAATCTTTTAGTAAGTGATCAGCGAATAATCTGTCGCTCCTGGATGGCTTTTGAGAGATAAATTGCAGTAATACACAAAATAAACAACTCTCTGACTAAGGCTGTGAAATTGATGCTTATTGTATAAAGACATATGCCGAAAAAACTGGAGTAATTTGTTAGGATTGCTTACCCAATAATGGTTGAGTGTTGAGCACATACATAAAAATGATGACGAAACAAACTGGCCATAAAATAAATTGTGTTTAGGGATTGGATAATATTTGTACTGTTTGCAATAACTGGTACAATCTAATAATCGAAATTGGACGTCGAGAGTATAGGATACGCATTAACAGTGACAACTAATGATCTACACACCCTAATAGGAGGTTAGTGCAATAAACAACCTGTACATAAAGTATGGATGTGAGTTCATGTTTATTTATTTAAGTATAAAGGCACGACTGTTTACTGTCAAATATTTATCTAGCATCATGATAAGTACGAGCTCTCAAATTCGTTGAGAGATGTTAAAAGCATCAAGTAATAAGAAGTTATGATATGGTATAGATTTGAAGTGCTATACATTAGGATTGTACCGAAGCGAACTGAAAGTGTGTTTAGTCCCGAACAGGATGGGATATGCGTCCTATAGTATGGTGAAGTAATTTCAACTTTGAAAGCAACTGTGCAACATAACACTGAGAGACGGAATCAAAGCCTTTCTGAATTTCCACTCGCGGTATCCTGAAAATTGCAACTAATTATCGTCCTAATCAGGGGAACTTCATTTACAGAAATTAGGTCAATAAGAGATTCAGAAAAGCTACAGTCTAACCGACAAAAACAGTAGCCGAAGTCTTTAAGATATAACAAATTTCGATACAGTAGGAATGATTATCGGTACTACACATAAGGATAGAGAGTTTTACTACTTTGACCAGCGCTTCGATAACCAAACAAATAGGTTAGATACTTTAGTTTCAAAAAGGGATTGGTCTGGAACCGCTCTTGAGTCCGAATTTTTCGAATGACAAGTAATTCGATCACTAGGTGACATATATGCATTCCAATGATAAAATAACAAGCACAACATGTGAGTATAGATTTATCACAAGACTGCTGGTAAATAATAAAAACTTTAGAACTGGGACAATACTTCTGACATTAAAACTTTCAAACTTTAAAATATCGTGACTGTACATCAGTAATTCTAATTGATTAAATCAGACAAGGAATATGTCTAAAATAAGAAACATTTAGGAAGATATTACTCAACACAAAAAGTTTTCTCAACAAGCTTGGCTCACTGCATCACTCGGCATTGGTCCTGAGAAGCCTCGTAACCGGTGAACATTGCCATTAATCTTAACTTTGAGACAATCCCCATTCTCCACCGAACTCCTGAAGAAATAATATTGATTGTTTTGTGTAGGAAATGGTTTCACATGGGTTGCATTTTTAAATGTTTTACACGAATTCCGTGCATACAACCCTAACATCGTTTGAAATTCACGCGTGTTCAAGGGTGCTAATATCCTAGTCTTTATTATAGCTGGTTCTGAAATCTCCACATCTGCTAATACAATGTAACTACAAAACAAAATAAGAAAAATGAAAATTACACTTGGTCAGACGCATTATAATATCAGCAATAATTAGAGACTCACGATCTCGAGGAAATAGAATGTTGATTTACTGGTATGTCTAAAAAGCACGGAGAAAAAGTGATCGACGGTCAACGTTCTCCAGAACAGTAACGTAAACAAAGTAACTGGATCGTATGTTCGGCTACTTATAGAAGTGAAATAAAAAAAAACCACTTCTAGAAATCTTTATGACGATTGCACTGCACATCTACATACTTGAAGTAGATTATGTAACATAGTACGTGTACCCCACTATTAAAAACAGAGTGATGAGCTTGAAGCTATACTTTTTGAATTCGATTTACACACTTCTTTAATGTACTTGGACTTCATGCAGTAAGTATGATCAAATTAGTTTTTACAGATAGTGAAAAAAAAGAAAGTTATTTGATGCCACAGTTGAAAGGTCAGGTTATTTAATGAAAACCTGATAAATCTTCAGAACATATTAATTCATTATTTCTGTATGTATGATACTAAAATCAGTTAATAAAATGTGACAGTAAGACAAGTATGTTATAGTGAAAAGCCAAATATACAACCTCATCCAATGAGCCATGTACGTTAAGATAATGTACATTTCGCTCGGATACATTTTTAATTGATTGTTTTAGGCATACAATATTCAACTTTTGGGTCACAAATGGAAAACACACTTTGTCATGATAAATCTAATAGTCATGATTTCTTATGAATCATTTTAAGGTCTAAACAATAAATGATCAACATGCTTCATTACAAGACTGTCGAATTTGAATCCGTTTTCATTTACTAGTAGATAAGTACAAGTTTATCTACTCGGTGTTGAGTGTACTCTTGGTGTAAGGTTTTATGATAACACTCAGCTGCTCAAACCCAGTGGTCGAAATATGGATGTGATAGTTGTCTATTAGAATTAAAATCATACTTTTCAAAAGAGAAGCGGGATATTTTTGATTACGCACCGACATAAGCAGGGAAACCAATTATGATCAAAGAACAGTGTTTCATCTTCACTCGGTGGGACTTATTACTATTGCAAACAATTTGTAACCAAAACTGGATTGATCTTAAGTGGTGCTAAAAGTCTAATAGTGAACACGGTATAGTTAAGCCATTAAGTCGTAATACAATGGTCCGTATTATTGAATTTCGTCGATTCGCTGTTTATTTGATTGGATTTTATCGAATCGCATCACTTGTGGCGTAGGCGAAATATCTATCTTACAAACACAGGGCAAGTTTGTTGCACAGTAGTTCGCTCCGTCCTACTTTATGGGTATGAAAAATAGCCAATAAGAATAGACGATATTCGTAGGTTACTGGTATTCGATCATATGTCTTCGAAGCATTGTTCGTGTACTTCGGGACCACGGAGTAAACAATGTCTGGGTTAGAAATAGAGTACTAGGTGAAGATGGGAAACCGAATGATGAGGTAGTAAATCTTCGTCAATTGAGGTGGTTGGGACATGTGTTACATATGCCCGACTACTGCCTACCTCGACGAACAATGTTTTCCGGAGCGGGAGCATGCTGGAGAAAATCTAGAGGCAACCAAATTAAAACATGGCATAAGTCCGTGGAGACATTGACTATTGGAATGAACCGCGTAGATAGGTACAGACCACCCGTTTAGGGTACGTGTGATCATCGTAACCAAATATTAAAAACTTTGAATCATATGGCTGAAAATCATTTGCAATGACGCAGGTGTATTTACTCTTTGTCATCATTTGGATCCCAAATTCTTAAATTCCTGATAACTTTTTTTTCATTTCGAGTTAAAATTCACTCACTGAGATTTTACAAATATATTTTGACTCCTTAATGTTTTACATTAACTCCGTACCCAATCACTGTGAAACTGTTCGTTCAAATTTAGACGAAAGTTCTGATATAGGAATTTTGGCAGTTATAAAAAATCAGGAAATTACGATATTAATATTAAACGTGCCAGTATTGAAAAATAAAATCAATAAAGACCCAACAACATTTGAATAATAAGAACTAATTGTACCTCTCATCAAAAATCTGTAGAATTCTATTAACAATGTTAGTGGGACAATCGAAATCCGAATGGGGGATTTTCTCTTGACTGGTCAAACGAGTAGCAGCCAAATCTACAGGCGTATGACCTGCAAAGTTACGAGGGTCGAGCTTTGTTAATGGATGACGTGCAAGCATGGAAACACATTCAATATGTCCATATTTACTAGCGAAATGTAGGGGAGTTTCAAAGTTCTGTAAAACATAAACATTATATTTTAACTGAGTTGGTACGTTTGGTTGGGCACTGTAAGAAATTTGAAATGTAGTTGTACAGAAGTGAACATAAAACTGAGGAAACCGTGAATGACCGTTTACGAATAAATAAAAACTTAACACAGATCAAGAAATTCAACTACCATATTACGTGAGTTTTATCCCGATTTATTCTGTGACTGTAAACTGAGGATTTACTCTGCAACAAAATTTGTTTTTAAACTGTTCCAACACTTTCAAGAATAGTAAAAACCAAAACGACTTGGTCGAACGCTTTATCCTTGACTTTATTTAAGAATAAATGTAAAGGCTATTAGTGTTTTAGGTCCAGTACACTAATTTGGGTGCAGTTCTTGAGCTACATGTATTGTGGCATTGGAATTAATGTGGTAAATGCAAATATACAACTAAAATATTTTCTATAAAACATTGCCGTTAGATTTCATTCTCTTATTTTTCTAGAAACGTTCTAGGTATTAAGATACGTTCTATACGGAAAATATATTAAGAAAAACAATGAACAACTCGTTACTGATATGAGATAACTCAGACATTTGAAGTGGAAAATTTTTACAGAATATATATATATATAATTCAGAGACAAGTCTTAGTGAATCTAATCGGATTTATGTGTTGGCCTTCTGAGGGGAGATTCAGGTCTTTCATGAACCTGATCTCGGAAAAACTTAGTACAATATGACAACTATGCGTTTTTGTGCGACATATAAATTACCAGATTTATTCCATCCCTCATGAATGCGTCTAATTCTAGTATTTTCAGCAACACATACAATACGCATACATGACAATTTCCGTATTTAAGATATTTTAAGTCCATCGTCAGTTTTGTTTTTACTTACCTCGAACTATTTTTAATCGCAGATATTTATACGTGACAACACAAAAACACTATGAAACCGAAAAATTATTGTCCACGATGTCTTGTGGTGAAAATTATTAAATATCGACAGTTAACTCACTCCAAGCTCAGGACTATTCAAATACAGGTCTAGAACATACTGTTGACGCCAATAAGACGCTTCTTTAGATGCACCTGGATACAGACGTTCCCAAAATTTATCAGAATCAATACAATTTAGAAGAAACTGAAGTAGGTTGACGTTGCCTTTCGAAGCAACCACATGTAATGCATTATATCGAAAGCGTATCTTCAGTTTGGCGTTCGTTGTAAAAATAATCGGAAAACATGTAAAACAACTATGTAAAAATATCGTTTCTCATGTAAGACCAACGAAAATTGAAATATAACAAAAAGATGGCGGGCATAAAGGAGGAGAACTAAGTATATAATGAAAGAATGGCCACATTAAAAAAATTAACCAATATGATTAATTTGATCCCTTATTACTCAAATCCTTAAACCACCAAGTTATCTTTGGTAACGATGTCAGCATTCCCTATACTTGACTTGAACATGAGCTTTTATTAGCGCTAAAAGTGAATGTAAACGGAAGTGATTTATAATTAGAACCTAATAGTTGAATATTGATACGAAATAACTATTTCGTGTTAATATTCAGAGCTTATGACAAACTTTCATCGGAACCGATAAATTCAAGTGTTCCTCAAGGTTGTCCTTCTCCCTTACTTTTATTTAACCTTGTTGCAGACATTTTTTAGAGATGACACTTTCACCGTCCGAATTATCAAGAATCGATCTTTTACCAAGTGATATACTTGTTGACTTAAAATACGCAGATGGTATGGTTCTGTTTGATGTTGGGAAATACAGTATTCTGAACACCTTATGGAACAGTGCAATGATGTTGGGAATGCATGTTACTTCAGGATCGGTCCGGGTCAACGCTTGAACTAATGATAGAGAGTAAATTAGTTGGATGTGCTGAGCAGTCCACTCATCTTGGAAGTCTCAGATGAAATCTCGGCAGGAATGCAGAAATACCAATTGGCTTTTGCCAGTTTACGTCACTTATGGTGTATATGCGATATCTGTTTGTCAACTAGAGGATGTGAAATTTTCTATTTTCAGTAAGCGCCTGGTGCGCGTTTAGATATGGAGAATGCGAAGTCACCAGCATGAACAACCCAACGTTAAAAAGCCTACCAATGATCGGCCTGATGATTTTTCGCCTTAGATGAACCGTAATTAGTTTGATATTGGCTTAATGTTTAATCTACCTTATGTTGACTGAGTTTTAAAAGTTTATATACACTACCCCGAGTAAGGTTTCACTGCCAAAAAACACCTTTTGACTTTTTAACACATGCGGTACTAACTTTATTGCCTACTGCTCACAGAAAATTCCTCTTGAGCTTCACTTACATGGGGTAGAAATATGTCATCCTTAGTTTTGCAAACTAGTACACAAGAGGTTTTATAATCCCCACGATTAGAAGATACCAAACTTCGTCTATTAGACTTTTGACCAAAATCGGTTTGAACTCCCAGTATTACTTTAGGCATTTTAATATCCTAGTACGTCTTGGGGAGCTATAAGTTGTGGTTTATGGTGAGTAGTCCATTAGAACAGCCAGATGACTTACAGGTTATGCGTAAGTATATATACATATATATACATGTAAGCAAAGTAAACAAAAGATCTACGCAACACGTCAACTTTCAAATGAAACTAGAGGATTGTAAATGTTCAAAAACTGAACTAACTTGCAATATTGTGGGTGTGTCACTAGTCGTTACTAAAATCATCGGGTTCTCGTCTACCATTTGTTTAACGACATCAACGTTCCCACTATCTAACATTGATCGAAAACGAATTAGGGTTTGTTGACTAGCACTGGGGTATGGACTGCTTTCAACATCAGCTTTGGGTGACTTAATTTTTGTATACAAAATATCCCAACTTACTGGAGGGTAGGGGTTGGAGAGGTTTTCTTCGTCAACTGGAGTATTCGCAAACTTGTTGGCATCCACATGGTTAGCAAATAACTTAAGCCTAGCACCCGTGATACCACGTAACTTTAAATAAGCCCTCTTAGGATCCACAAAAACTTCACCTTGACCTTTACTCAAAGGAGAAGCCACAGCATAAAAACAAGCTGAAAAAAACTTCGCTGATCAAATGAAACTATTACCCTCTGACTGGCAATCGAAGAATTCGTCATCTGAATCATAGCCTGGTTTACTATCCATACCAGACACATGACTAGGACTAACCTTGACATTGAAATTTCGGTAGTTCATTTTCAGTCCAACATTCAATATTTTCAGTCTTCAGTTATAAGGATAGTAGGTTGGTGAACCAGTATTAATCCTGACACATTTCTTTCCAGTGAAGTTTCAGCTTCTCCTTGAAAGTATTCACTGATGAGGCTGATACCACTTGTTCGGATAAGGCATTCCAATCATTGACTACTCGATGAGAAAAACGGGACCCCTACTTTAAGTTCATTAGATCGTGGTTTACTAACCTTCTTGCTATGACCTTGGAGATTATTAGTGCCGGAGGGAGTGAAAAAATAAGACATATCAACACACAAATCATAATTAAAGATACGAAATGTCAGTATAAGGTCACCTCGTGTCCTACGATAAGACAAGGGGAAAAAATTAGGCGTTTTAAACGCTCATCGTAAGGGAGTTTAGAAAGACCCTTCACTAATTTCGTTCCGACGCGCTGGACACGCTCAAGCGAGTTAGTATCCTTTACCAGACATGTGCTAGCTGTTTGGATACAGTACTCTAAATATGGTCTAACATATATTGGATATAAAATTCGAAACGTTTCCTCGTCGAAAGATTCGAACACTCAGCGAAGTGACCATAACGCACAAAAACCTTTGACAGCGGCTGCTTTGCAATGCGTAGTTGTTTTTAAATCATGACTTAATACTACTCCTAAGTCTTTATGCTCTTGAACGCATGGAAGAGGTTTGCCCTCAATAGTATAATGGTAACTATTACCGTGACCGATGTGCATTAGCACACTCTTCCTAGCATTGATTTCTAAGCCCCATTCTCGAGCCCATCTAACTAAATCGTCTAAGTCAGCTTGAAGATCCAGATGATCAGCCGCCATTTTTATTGTTTTTCAGATTTTTACATCATCCGCAAATAATAATGTCGACGACCTAAGTAACAGCGGTAACTCACTAACGTAGAG
The DNA here is from genome assembly GCF_000699445.3 of Schistosoma haematobium. Taxonomy (NCBI): domain Eukaryota; kingdom Metazoa; phylum Platyhelminthes; class Trematoda; order Strigeidida; family Schistosomatidae; genus Schistosoma; species Schistosoma haematobium. The sequence continues at coordinate 41,154,529 of NC_067199.1, forward strand.
AAGGAAGAGCAAAGGGCCTAAAATGGTGCCTTGAGGTACACCACTTTTGACCGGCTTTCAATCGGATAGCGTTCCGTTGATCCTCACTCTCTGTCTGCGATCACATAGGAAGTTGCCTATCCACTCATGTACAGTAACTATTATTTCGAAGCTCGTGAGCTTCTGCATAAGACCTACGTGTGAAACCTTGTCAAATACTTTGCTAAAATCTATGAATATCACATCGACAGGCAGACCGTTATCTAGGGCTGCTCTCCAATCCTATCTCGCAATAAGCAAGTTAGTCCAGCATGATCGCTTGTTACGAAATCCATGTTGCTCAGGACCTAACAGGTTGTGTAAGTCTATGTGGCTTAGCAACCTAACCCGAATTATCTTTTCAAGTAACTTAACGACTGTGCTAGTTAGACTGACAGGCCGGTAGTTAGATACTAGCTGTCTCTGACCATCCTTAAATATAGGACTGACTATAGCGTCCTTCCAATCTCTAGGGAGTTGAGCGAGTGAAAGGGACATGTTGAAGAGTGTCGCGAGCAGTTTTGAAATAATGTCCGCAAGAGATGACAGCAACCGTGGATGTAACCCGCCAGGGCCCGGTGTCTTACCAGGTTTGAGGTTAGTTATCAACGGAAGGACAGTTTCCTCAGTCACCTGTGCAGATTCCATGGTTGGTATCTCGGTGTGAGTGGGACAAGTATTTGTTACAATAAGCGTAGAGTAGACTTCGCTAAAATAGTTTGAAAAGTTTCAGCTTTTGCTCGATCTGATTCAGCTAGTAAATCTGAATTTTCGTGTAACAGTAACGGGGGAATACCATCACTACGTTTCATTCGCCGTTTAACATACGAAAACAATCGTTTTGGACAAGTACGACTATCACATACTAACTGTCGTTCGTAAGTGGTACGGGATTTTGCTATGGTTTTCCTACAGATATTACGGAATTTTGGGTACTCACGCTCAAATAGTGCATGATTTGTCAACAAGAATAAGTCCCAGAAATGTTTCCTACGCTTTAACAGCTTTCGGGTTTCCTTATTAATCCATGGAGGGCAATGTGATAGCTTACGTGCTGACCATGGGATAAACGGTGACGTTACGGACTCGAATGTATCCTTAAACTTATCCCATTCATCTTCGATCAGTCCATCCGCGTCGACTGACCAATCAGTCGAGATAGCACAGTTTCTGATTGCCGGAATATTGGCTAGCCAGTTATTGGGACGGGGTGGAGCAGATACGAATTGTATATCATGTGTCCTAAACCTAAAGTGAATTGCAATGTGATCGCTGTTCACTAGTGGGAGAAGGTGCTGAATATCAAATACATCCACACAGTGGTGGGTGAGGGTGAGGTCCAGCAGTGATACATTGTACAAGTGCACACCGAATAACGGTTGGTAAAAGGTCGCTATCGAAACTCCACCTGGAGTTTTAGGTTCTATCCAGTCGATATGCAGTGCGTTGAAGCCCCCTTCATGAGACAACATTCTGCCATACTTCAAGAACAGATGTGTCTTAAGATAAAGTCGTCAGCAAGACAAAACGGACCACGGTATATTCCCCCTATAGTCACTAACCCATTTCTAGATTTAATCTTACAACATGCTACCTCACATGTACCACTAACATGAGCCTCCGATATGATTGATTGTATGCGAAAGTGATCCGTAACGTATAACATTATCCCTCTCCCTTGCGACTTAAAACTCTATCACTTCTATTACAGATATAGCCTACAATGATGGGAGAACATTCTATATCTATTGTGAACCAAGGTTCTGTAACAACAATTATATCGGGACATAATTCTTCCACCATCAGATTTGGCTGGGACGTTTTATTTTTAAGACTACGAGCGTTCGTGTAGCACACACTTAAGGTGTTTTAGCAATCAATCGTCCTACCCATACAGGCTTCGGAAGCATTGGCTTCCAAGACCTGACTACCCAAAAACCCTTAATGGTAAGGTTATTTTCGCCATTTAATTTGCGAGTCCTCGACTCCGTAAGAGCGTTCTTCCACTTGATTCGATCCTCAAGCGACCAATCTGGTCAGGTACGGATATTTGAGTCACGCGTTTTTAGTGCGTTTTTCAATAATATGTCTCCTTCTTCAAAACTCCCGAGAACCAGCTTCAGGATTCTTCTTGGTTGGGTCTCGCCTCCAACCCATTTACCAAGTCGTATTACTTTTGTAGTATGTACCCCTGAAACCTCTTCAGGTAGTACATTTCTTACCACAGACTCCACTAACTGCAGGTCATGTGAATGTCTTCTAGCAGGGTCGTTGTCTTTCGACTCCTCTAGATTCCAAATAATTAAACTAGGGAGGGGTTTAGCTTCCCTTGAAATTGTGTTCACAGCTTTCGACCGTGACGTTAGATCCTGTATTTTAACTACTGGTATCTTACGATTAGTTTTTATTGTAACAGAGTCTTGGGAGTTGAGCGAGTGACTCACAACAGTGTTAGATGATGATTTACTTTGAGACTTTGGTGGATTGGTCTGAGAGTCCACCAAGGACTTATCAATTAAACAGTCATTAGTTTTAGCTGTCTTTCCTACTCTTCTGCGTTTTCGCGTCATCCCTTTTCCACCAGTGAAAACGTCTACATTAGAACAACTCGGGACAGTAATTGTCTTATCTGGATCACTAGCCGCGGCTGTAGCAATACGGCCACCAACGTCTAATGAGGTGTCACTCATTGATCGTTTCGGGAGAGAACGTTTAACTGCGGGTTGCACAGGTAGATGTCTGGCTTGCGCCATGACAGCACTTACTACACTAATGCAATCTTCGCCATCAGTACCCATGTTACCAGTACGGCCCTCATCAACCTTCTTATTAGCCAACATCAGGAGGCTAACTGCTTCCTGGATGAGTAATGTTTTGCTCGAGCAACAAAAACTACAAAATCAGTTAGAGTTGGGCTTTGAGCGCCTTTTATATGCAGTGGGGCTTAGTCGGGTGCACATCTTATGGAACCACCTATTACACTCATCACATTGCATCCCTTCCTCAACGGGAAATAAGCAATATGATTGTCCACATTTATGAGCAGATCCAGTCATCTTGAAAATCAACTACAACGGTGACAAAAACAGGATATGTAAAAGGATTCTCAAACCTTAACTAAATAAATCAAGTAAAAGTCGACCAAGTATGCTTCCATGCAATAAATACACAAAAATTAAAATCGAAACACTCAATACAATATCGCTTTAACTGGGGTAGATGCAATTAAAGTGTAAACTGTAGTTTTGATGCGTAATTTACGACCAAAATGTTGATTAACCCAACGAGAAACAACACCACTGTCCTTCTAAATATAAATCGCTTCTCGTTATTTCAGACGGTTCCACGTCTTTAGCGATATCGAGAAACTGGAAGCCGGGCCGTTCGTCTGTACTGAACCTAGGTATATTAACGATAAAAGAAGAAAAAAGAAATTGGTAAATCACAGTATAATACTATCCTTAGTCCTGAAGAGTATATCAAGTTTCCTCCTAAAGGACTCCTGAGAGGTCGCTTGGGCTAGCTCAGCCGGTCGCGAATCCCGGCTTTTGACTACTCCTAAGGAGTAAAAGTTGTGTTTACGATCCCTTCTGCTGTGTTATGTCTCCAGTTTCTAGGTGTTACCCCTTAGGTTTGTTTTGGAGCTAAACTTAAGTAGGCGTTTAACGGGGTGTCCAGGAGTGTTTAGGATGCTGGAAGCCGTTAGAAGGTCACCTCTAAGGTGCCTATACCCCAGTGGGTTAAGATTTAGTGCTCAGAGGTGCCCTTCATAAGGCTTGAATTTGAGTCTCCGAAATGATTTCGTGGCTCGCCGTTGGATACGCTCCAGAGTATCCTTACCCTTTGAAGCAGCAAACGAATTGTCAAATGTAATAGTGCTGCGAATCTACAACATTGATGCCGGCGTCATCCGTTTCACTGGACACATCCCATCTGAAAGTGCTCGATCACGCATCCATACCAGTCATGAGTAGGCAAGCCGTGCTATTCATCTCTTGCGACTACTGGCCAGCCTAGATAAAACACTACTTAACATATTGGTGACCCAACAAATGTATCTCCTAACTTCTTCCTTCCAGACTTTTGATTTGACTTGATCGATACACAAGCAACCAACAAACGGGAAATAAAGGGAGCGACACCACAAACGAAGGGGTAAAGTCCATTTTTCCCCCTACGTCGATTCTTTACGGGAAACATTTGGACATTTATGTTCGAAAAAACCCTGTAGTCTGGATTCGAGTCGTGATTGACTATGAACACCACTACAAGAAGACTACGCGCCAGTTAATAATAATAATAATAATTTATTCTCAAATAACAGTTTGTTACATGAAGCATGCCAGTTTACAGGCAAGATCAAATTGTTACAAATGATACAATATCCACTGTAGTAAATTACTCAGCTGGGTTGATAATTTAAAAGATATGAATGTAGATAGTTTTAATCAGTATCACAGTTGGCGCGCTTCATGAAAGTTGCGTTGCGAATGTTCAACTGATGGTCAAGGATAGGTCCATTGAAGGTGGGAGCTTCTAAATGTCGCAACCTTATGTCCCTTTGGGATGTCTAAGGCTTTGAGGATGGTGCAGGATGAAATCTTTCGTTCCATATCACAAGGGGGCTGAAAGAAGGAGCAAGTACAAGAAACGACGAGAGGCAGAGTAGCCAATATTCATGAAGGAATGTTTAAGGTATGATCACTCAGTCTAATTTTCTTTTATTAAGGTATTTGTTAAGAAAGAGCATTTTAATAGGTTGAAGAAAATAAGTGTTAACAAGGTGTGGGTGGACATACAACTGACAAGTGGAGGCGATTCGGAAAGGAGCTGAGATTATGGGATTATGTGTGGTTATGAAATAAAATATAGTGCTAGAAACAGTATTGTGACATACAATTGGCTATCTTCCTTTTTTTCGAAGCTATTAGAGCCCCTTACGTTTTTTTGTATTATTATTTTTTTAGGTACCTCTCATTGCCTTCTCGTAGCGGGGGTGTTGTTTACGAAAATGACAGGACGAAAAGCGAATGTCTGGCGCTTCAACCGGATCCCAAACCAATGGTGCACATGGGCTCCAGTATTCTGAGGGAACAAATGGCGTATGAACCAATCGTTGGTCACCGGCTACCATGAGACTGCATCTCCTCACGATGCTCCACTGCCTTGTGAGTTGGACCTTTAGGTCAAAGGCTTGCGGTGTGGCCCCCTAAGATAACCACCTGCTTCGGTTTGGGCACCCGGGCAGTATCACAGCCCACACGCAAATGAACTCTCTGTGTCTATGGAAACTATTTTTCTCGCTTGGAAAATCAATCAAATGATTCAAATTATTATCATTACTATTATTGTCATTATTGTTACTATTATTATTAGTATTATCACCATTACTATTACTATTATTATTATTATTTACCACATTATTCACCCTCTTTTATACTTATACAGTGGCTCGTCTTTGGTGGAAATTCGACTGTATCTAAACGTTCTCGAGTTACTGTCCGGTTGAAAATTGCATGTTTCTACTGAATATGAGTACTGAAGCAGTTTTCCTGAAACAGCGTGCGACATTCAAACTGGATGCCTTCAACCTTCGCACACTTATGCAGGTCGGACAACAGATAGGGCTGGCTATGTCTTTGGAAAGTCTTCATATCGTTTTCTGCTGTATATCCGAGACCCGTATTCAAGACTCTGGTGAAATACTACAAATTCGCTCTCCATCTGTCACTTCAAAAAGCTTGTTTTACATGCGCTTATCCGGGGACCCTGTGGCATCTTCGTCTGGTCTTGCTGGCTTTGGTGTCGCACTAAGCGCTAGAGCTGAGGCAGCACTAATCGATTGGATCCCCAATAACAGTCGGTTATGTGCTGTTAGATTGGAGAGTTCCATCAAAGCGAGAAGAAATCGGCGTGAGAAACCATGTCTTTTCGTCATCTCCGCCTATGCCTCGACAGATTACAGCCCGGATGCAATCAAGGATGAATTTTACCGCCAGTTATCTGTTCTTCTCCAGAAAGTGCGTTCGACAGATATAGTAGTACTAGCCTGAGACTTGAATGCATAGGTCGGGTGTCTAGGCGAAGAAGAGAGTCGTTTAGGTGGTCGATGGGGACTCGTTGGTAGCAGGTCAGATAACGTGGACCGTCTACTGCAACTATGCACAGACCACAACCTGTTTCTGGCTAGCACTAACTTTCGGCACAGTCATCGCCGATGTGCCACCTGGCGTCCTCCCTCTGCATCTCAAGCCTGGACTCAGATTGATCACATCGCGATCAGCTACCGCTGGCGTGGTTGTGTACAAGATTGCCACTCCTTTTGGAGTACCTATCTGGACTCTGACCATGCCTCGGTCTGCGCCAATCTTACCTTACTTTTCAGTGGACAACGAAGTGACCGCCACCAACGGATTGATGTTAGCAAGCTGGTTGCAACTTCTGTTGCTAGTAAGTATCGAACCGAGCTAGCTTTTAGGCTAGCTACAATTCCACCAAAAGTATAGATGAGCATTGGTTGCAATTGCATGACGCCATGAAAATGGCAAGTACAGTCAGTTGTGGGATCGCGAAACGCCCCGCTTATAAGCACTGGGTTTTTTCAGGTTTCTTATAACTCATTGAAGCCCGTCGGTCTACTCCGGGTGACCGTGAGTTTGACCATAAACGAAGGATGTTACGTAAGGAAATTGGGCAAAGCTTGCGTAAGGACCGAGAAGCCTGGTGGTCGAAACGTGCTAATGAGCTGGAAGCAGCAGCTGTATCTGGTAATTACCGGATGCTTTTCCAACTCATCCGAGCCACTGGCAGCAAGAAGTCTGGCGTGAGCTAAACAATCTGTGAGGATGACGGGATGCCAATCACTAACATCCATCGACGTCTTGGACGATGGGCAGAATTCTTCGGAGGGCAGTTCAACTGGCCTGCTGCTCCGGCAACATCGGTCGGACTGTCCTGTCCTCCATAGCCGTTGACGACTGATCCACCAAACGAGGAGGAAGTCCGCAAGGAACTCCAACTCTTCAAACGCTACAAATCACCTGGCTCAGATGACTTATCTCCAGCTCTTTTTAAAGATGGTGACTTTCTGACTAAGGAACTGACGACGTTGTTTACAAGGGTTTGGGTGTTAGAGAGTGTACCAACATCATGGAATGAGTCGATAGTTGTCCTTATCTTTAAAAAGGATTCATGTCGTCCCTGTAACAACGATCGGGGATAAGTCTACTTCCGATTGCGTCCAAGCTATTGGCTTCCGTCATACTTCGTAGGTTGTTTAAAACCCAAAGAAGATTGACTCGCGAGGAGCAGGCTGGGTTTCGTTCTGGTCGAGGATGTATTGATCATATCTTCACCCTCCGCCAAATGTTAGAACACCGTCATACTTATCAAAGGCCAACAATCGTAGTGTTTCATGACATCAGGGCTGCTTTCGATTCGTTGGACGGGATTGTTTTCTGGGATTGTCTATTGAAGAAGGGTGTGTCTGAGAAGTTTAGTAACATCCTAAAAGCCCTATATACAAACACCTCAGGTAGAGTGAGGGCATACAACCACCTTCCTCCATTGTTCCATTCAAGCAGTGGGGTTAGACAGGGTTGCCCAATCTCACCATTCCTCTTCAACTTTGCCATCGACGACATTCTGGAAACAGCTCTGATGGATGTAAGTAATGGTGGTGTGGATCTGTTGCCTGGAGAAAGACTTCTCGACCTTGAGTATGCGGATGATATTGTCTTACTGTGCGATAATGCCCAAGGCATGCAATCCGCACTTAATCAGTTGGCAATCAGTGTCCGTAGGTATGGTATGTGCTTTGCACCTTCGAAGTGCAAAGTACTTCTACAAGACTGTCAGGATTTCAATCCTGTACTCACCCTGGATGGTGAGCAGATAGAAACAGTCGAGAAGTTCGTGTATCCAGGTAGCTGCATAAGTGCTGGTGGGGTGTGAGTGATGAGATCAATGCACGTATAGTGAAAGCCAGAGCGGCTTATGCTGATCTGGGCCATCCTTGGCGCCTTTGTGATGTTAGTCTGGTTGTAAAAGGTCGGATCTACAGCGCATCGGTGAGAGCAGTTTCGCTCTATGCTTGTGAAACCTGGCCTCTCCGAGTTGAGGACGTTAGACGACTCTCTGTGTTCGATCGTCTCTGTCTCCGAATGATCGCTGACATCCAGTGGCAACACCATGTTGGTAATGCAGAGGTTCGGCATCGTGTGTTCGGGCACAGAGATGATAATTCAATTGGTGTCACCATCTTGAAACACCGACTTCGGTGGCTTGGACATGTTCTACGAATTTCGTCCCTGAGATTTCCACGTCGTGCATTATTTGCCGACTCTGGGACTGGTTGGAAGAAGCGGAGAGGTGTTCAGTGCATGACATGGTGTCGTGGCATGAAAGAAAGATGCAAAGGACTGGCTTCTGTCGGTCCTTCACGACTTCTTGGCTGAGTTCCGAGAGATGGTGCAACACAGTGGCTAGAGACGTTATCAGATATGGCTCAGAATAGAAGCCAGTGGCGATCCTGCTGTAACCTTCTTTTACCTTCTTCATAAAAAGTGGTTGTCTCCCTTACCTGAGAGATTTCATCCGATTGTACCTTTCCGTTCCCTCATTACTACCACACTACCTTACACCAATCTCTTCGTCATTGTTCTCTATTTTTTTACGCTCCTTACTTTTTTCTTTTTCCGAATTCTCATTGTTTTGTGTGGCGCATATATATTGGCGCTCTCTTATACCAATATTTATGTGTTCAAATAAATAAATAAATAATAGGGTCTTGAGTAGCAAGAAACAAAAGTGGACCTAATACACTTCCCTGGATGACTCCACTGGTGATTGGTCTACGTGACGAGAGACAGTCGTTGTACTTTACCATCTGTTTACGTCCTGTTAAGAACAAAGCAAATCATGAGTATAGTGGGTTGTTTATTCCGAAGGACTTAAGTTTGACAATGAGCCTTTTGTGTAAGACCTTATCAATGGCTTTCTTCAAGTCTAAGAATAGAACTGATACAAGGAGTCCGCTGCCTCGTTTCAGAGTTATATCATTCAGGTAGTCTACTAGGTATGTATCGCATGATCTGGACCTGAGAAATCCGTGCTGGGAGGTCGAGATGTGATTATTAGTTAGTAGATGTTGGATTACAGCCGCCTTAACTACTTTTTCCATCACTCTGGATACCGCTGAAGCTATGTTTATGGGCCGGTAATTTTCAATGTTTGCTTCAGGTCCTGTTTTTATTTTGGGAATGATATGTGTAGTTTTCCAGACAGCAGGGTAACACGCTGAAGAGAGTGATATCGTGAATAGTTTGAGAAACAAAACACACGTATCATCACCTCCACGTTTTAGCATGCTAGATGGAATACCATCTGGTTCATCAGTGTAGGAGCTTCGATGTACTGGTTGCCTTAGAGATATTTTGCACATTGAATTCTACATTAGTAATTTCGCAAGGAGTTACTGGGGTTGGTTCTGAATCATTAAATGGTTTTTCGTTAGTTAGTGAGAAACAAAAATGTTCACTAAATAATTCTGTGACAAGTTTGGGATCTTCGTATACTTGTTTGCCTTTAATGAATATACTCCCTCTCGATTTAGAGCGTTTAAGTTTATGTTGGAGTAGTATGGTGAGTGCAGAGGAGTTATTATTAAGTTCGACTGCACGTTTTTCCTGTGCTACTGCTTTTTGTTTACTTATTGCCTCTGTTCGGACAAGTATTTCTGTCATCGTTACTAAAGAGGAAAAGTGATTTAAGTTGTGGAGTCGAGTACAATGTCTTTGAAGACGTCTTCTTGTACTGACCGGTATATAGAGATCTTTGGAGAACGTAGGTTTACAGTATTCTAAAGGTGCGATGTTGTTGATGATACTTTTGATGTTGTGATAAAAGATATTGGTAAATGTGTCGGTATTGTTTGAGGTAAAGAAAGTTCTCCAATCAGATCTTCTTAGGTAATTGTGGAAGTTATTCCAATCAACCTTGCGATAGTTTCTACAAAGTGTTACGGTTTTACTTCTACCGGTTGTGGTTTTTACATTAAGGCTGCGTATGACAATGTTATGATCACTACCTGGGAACGTTTTTCCAATATACGAAGTATTGGGGATGAGGCCACTGGTAAAGACTAAGTCTAAGATGTTTTGATGTCTGGTAGGGCTATCGACATACTGAGTCCATTGTCCAAGCTCTAGACATTCAATAAATGATTCATAACGTCTCGGCGCTTTGACTGGCAGCCAAGAAATTTCGGGCATATTGAAGTCACCACAAATGAGCTTGCCTGTGAATGAGAGGGATGGTGCTAGTGTGAATACCTCCGATAATACTGCTATTTCATCTATTGATGCGTTAGGTTGACGATAAACACAACCAAGCAGTAAGGTAACGGAATTCGACAGCTTTAATACAATCCACACCGAATCCTTCAGATTGTTTAGTTTAGGCATATCACATAGTAGTGAGTTTAGGCCAAAGTGAGCGTAAATAAGGCATCCTCCGCCTCGTCCATTCAATCTATCGCTTCTATACAGGAAATAGCTATCAAGAGATATACTTCGGTCGGAAATGTTACTGTTTGTCCATGCTTCAGTTATCATAATAAGTGATGGTTGATATATGGATACAAACAGGGCTAAATCCGTCTTTTTGTTACAGATCGATCGAGCGTTGATAAGACACATATGAAGCAAGTGGCCTACTTAGTTAAAATGGGTGAGGGTATCTCGGATGAAGTCGTCGTAACCCTCGCGGCTGTGAAATGAGTTTGAAGTGAGGGATTGAATGTTCTTCATTAGCTTGGTATTTCGATAGCTAGACTTAGTAGGAGATGTACCAAATGAGCTAGTGAAGTTGATTGGAGAGTTTACCCAGGAGGAAAGGGTGGGAGTACTCTCTGATGGAAACTGTACGGAGGAAATAAATTTATGGTTTGCGTGTGGTTTGAAATAACCTGGACTATGTGCTTCAACAGAGGTGTCACTAGGGGTCTTATTCCAAAAAAATCTTGTACAGGCCTACTGTGAAGTGTACGGTTATTTGCAAAATAGTCTTAATGGTTAGACTCGTAGCCTCTGTTATGGCTATTTACGTTAGCGTGAGAGGGGTCTGCTGCGCGAAACTGGGAGGAGTTGCGACTGTTGGTATACATGGGAGCCGTTGTTATGTGATGGGTCGGTACTAAAGGGTGTGAAAAGTTTTCTTTCTAGGAGTAGTTACAGTTGCGATCCTGGGGAATGTAGGTAGAGTGTGGAGTGAGAAACCTGTTATTACCATTCTTATTTATTTTTAGGCTTCAAAGGGTGACTTGGGTGACCAGTTCTCTGGTACTGTAGGAGTAAGTTTCCCACTTATCTGATAAAATCTTTTTAGTTCATCTAAAAGCAACTACCCAATTTTTTATTAGAAACTATTCACAATATGTTTGTTCAGACTCATTGATGTTCACCTTGGTTCCTAAAACTTAATTGTAGATAGAGATAACTGTGTGCTCAAAAGAAAATAGAGTATAACTCAGTACAGTTTAAAGTATTTGAAAGTTCCAATTGCTGTACACCAAATTTAATAAAATGGGGTAAAAAGTCGACTATTCAAACCTGTGGACTGCAATGTAGAGAGCCCTTATTCATATTCTATTAGTTGATATTTCTTAGTCGTAAGAATTATTTGAAATTTAATCTAATTCATGAAAATGCTTCTCGATTTACAAACATTTGATTCTCATGCGTGTTTTACCCCAACTAATCAAAACACACAAATAGAACAATATAACGGTGTCATATTTCATCGATTATGCTAAATCGGCGTAGTGCTGTAATTCGTTTTGTTTTAAATAGCTAACGACAGTCAGCAACAATCCGTGGACCTAGAACAAGTGCTTGGTTTTCATCGGTAGGGTGTATCTGCCAACCTGAAGAAACTAATACTTCCCATCAGATCCAAACCTGGTCAACCCAGTTCTGCAGTCAGATTACCAACTTTTTAACCACAGATCCAATTTTAACCGAACTGATGTCAGAGCCCTTAACTGATACTTCTAGTTGTGAATGGATTTATGTGACTCGAATTCAAGCATAAGGGCCGGCACTAATCACTTTGTTACATGTCATTCAACCTAGTCTTTTGGATGGAAGTAATGCGACCTAAAAAAGTGATTTAGTCTATACGAGTCGAATTTCACCTAATTATTTGTTAAATGTTTAACATCAACTTGTAAAACTTCCCAAAATAGGAAACTATATATGATGCCTAATCCGTCCCAATTTTCATGTTATAGGCTGTTGAATTTCGAAAAAAATGGCTTCAATACAATGCACCAAATGCTGTTGACTACAAATCTTTTTCACATCTTCGTCTAATTGATTCGGAAAAAGGATATGAACGCCAAGGACGGTAAGTTGGTTTGTTTATGAGAACTCATAGAACGCCTTATAAAAGAAACCAACTTTGTTTATACGTCTGAATGGATATTAATCTGGCTTCTAGTTCTGGCAATGGTTTATTTTAGGAATTATAGACGACTGTAGTGACCTCGTATACTTTAAACCACCAAACAACTCGACACATACGATTCTCAATAGGAGTACTTTGAAAAGCATTCGACTCTCGACATGCTTAACTTTGTGAAGTCGAGTAGTGGAATCAGCCTACACGTGAAAAGTGCAATTTAAAGCCTATTAAATAGACGTGTTTTTTGATGTACATATCCTATGTATCCAAAAATTCTTAGTAAATACACTTTTTACTCCAGGTATTTATCACGTGTTTTCGGGACAAGTTGGTATGAATATTGGGAATTTTTGGATGATTACATTGACTTAAGCTCTGAAGATGGTTTGCTAGCTTTAGAAGATTATCTGTCTAATTGTTCATCACTGAACACTGATCATCCATTAAAAGAAACTACCAGTAATGGGGATTGCTTAGACAACAGTAATATTGAAGGTAGTACTCTAGCAAATGTTTTGCAAGATGTCAGTCAGACTGGCTGTACGCTCTCTTCAACATTTTCACTTTTCGATGATAACAATAACGATGTATTCGCTCCTGCAACACCTATTATCCGTGGAAAATTAGTTCCTAAAAGCAACTCAACAATTAACAGAGAATTATTTGCGTCATCTAACCCTCAACGTTGGCTATCTTATCGTCAAGATAAAGGTTGTATTCATGGATTAAACGATAGTTTGGAAAATAGCTCCGAGCAAACAAACTCAAATATTCATTCTCATGAGTAAGTTTATTCTTTGAACTTATATGGTTTTCACTAATATTAAACAAGTGATAGATGAAAACATCGAGTCGATGGATATTCGGTTGCATATTAATTTACGGAGACTGAAAGATTCCTAAGCGAAAAACAGAAAAATCCTAGTCAAAACTGAGTGTTTGCTTCGTAGTATGTAACCGTTATAAATTGATAGCTCTTGTGATAAATGTGATAGGCCTTAGATTCGTGTTACCGGAAACACCTACCAACGAATACCAAGTAAGATAACAATGTATCCTGAAGAGCAATAGCTTAGTGATTAGGACACTTAAATTTAAACTATTAGGTTTCGTATTCAAACTTCACTTTACCCAGTTTGGTCTAAGTGCCTGGAAAAATTTCATTAATTATCTATTAGGTAGTGACCGTTTACAAATATGACATGTCATTAACTTACTGGCTGGCGTTTTGCGACCAGCCATCCAGTGATTATCAGCAGATTGAGTCATACTAGGATTTCTCATTACTTGTTTTGCTAAACCCAGCGCGGCCAACGGTTATTGATTGGGCACTGGTTAATATTGCTTCTATAGCAATGAACCCTGAAGTCAACTTTAATGGAGATGTATCATCTATCATAGCATCCGTTAATTACAAAAATTAAACGCCTCTAACTCCTGTTGTGACTGGGTTGATAGTGATCGGTTTATTACGTGTCATGAGCAAAAGTGTTGCCAAAATCCGAATATTTGTGATATCTTTAGTAAGCATCACTTGTGTGCACACATCTCTAAGTGCATCACATCATGAACGGATGATTTTCATTGTTTAAGGTTTGATAAGCATGTGCAATGAGTGGTAGTCATTGGTGAACTCCTCGAGCAGAACTTCGCTCTTTGTGGTACTTGACATGTTTACATAGCACGAAGATCACAGTGCATCGCGCAGTTTTTTAATATATGCTGTGTGGAAACAAATCCATGGTGGTTATTATCGCCAGGAAACGCACATACCTCAACAAATTAGATAATAATATCTTATTCCCAAATAACAGTCTGTTGTATGAGACCTGCTAGTTTACAGTCAAGATCAAATTGTTATGGAGGGTACAGTCTTCACTGTGGTTGATGTTTTATAGGTTACATTGTTCATAGAATTATGGGAAACAACTCTTCTCACACACGAACATAAACAACATTAGTAAGACTCATATAGTAAATGCGACATTTGGCGCCCTTTATAGGTATTGCGTTGCGACGTGCAACCGATGGTCGAGAATAAATTCACGTAAAGTCGAGAGCTTCTTCGGACCACAACCTTATATTCCTCTGGAACACCTGAGACATTATTGGTGGCGCAGGACGAAGTCACCCGTTTCATATGTGTTTTCGGTGACATATCTCGAGGGGGCTGAGAAGCAGGGTAAAAAAAGAAAGGACGAGAATGAGAGCAGACAATGTTCGTCGATATTGAAGTTGAGTCATTTATAGATGGATAGTTAGGGTGTGACTATTTAGTCTGTCTCTCTTTTATTAAGATACGGTTTAAGCAGGAGCATTCTGTTGTGTCTTTATGGCCCGCTAGTTGTCCCGTAATTCATTCGCAAATCAAAATACGACTTATTCGCCCTTGTACTGTACTAAAACAATGACGTTCGTTCGGTCTGATCTGCCTAGCGTCCTATTGGTCCTTGCTCGTCCAGTCCGTCCACTTGAGTCCAGAATGCCAGTAACAGCCTCCACAATGCGGATAATTTATTTCAGACATTCTGGGTTTATATATCAACCAAACAGACCGCAACGCACCGTAAAATAGGGGATAACATTTATACACAATAAAGCCAAAATGTGGCTGTGAACGTGGGAGACTGTAACTAATAAACCGAACATAACTTATGAACAGTAAATCTTATCATAATAGTCTATAGGTCAAAATGAAGCTCATAATAAGAATACAAATATACACAATCTAAACGCCGAATAGTTATACCATAAGAATATATAGAGAATATTAGTCCATTAATAGATTTCAGAAGTTACTCGTAATTTAATCTTCGCTAAGATATGACGCCTCCCCTTTTTCGGAGATCAGAATTTTCAAAATTATGGGCAACTTTAAATTTCCCGACATTATCCTCCTCCACGAAATAATGTCGAGTCCTCACATCTTCAAGTTGCAATTAATATGACTTTATTTAATTCTCGTTTCTCGCATTGCATGGAGAAGCCAGTAGAAATGGCTAGATAGTCATTTGATTTGGGGTAACCAGGATTTGATTCTTCTGAAACGCTTTCTTTAAATTAATTACCGATCTCGTTAGTGGATACTAGATCGCTAGAAAAATCAACATCTAGCAAAATTGGTTTAGATTTTTGGTCATAACTTGGTTCAGCCGATATATCTTTCTCATTTTTATAAGAAATTTCACCAAACCTATGTGCATTATCATGAGAACCCATATCTGGTACATTGTCATGAGAAATCAGATAAGTTGGTTCAATATAAATTCCTGTCTCCCAATGATTCTGAGTATCATCTGGCACAACTGGGTTCGTATCAGAATGGGTTACGTTGAGATTGTAGTAACTTCAATAGTTAAGATCATGAATCAATCGAAGCTAGACCACCATGGAAAACCTGGAAGCACTGGACGGTCGTTTCGTCCTATTTAAGGACTCCTCAGCAGTGCGCATCCACGACCTCGCCTCGCGGGATTCGGACCTGGGACCTATCAGTCTCGCTCCATGCGCTGAACCATTAGATCACTGGGCCGGCATGGTGTTAATGTCTAGCTTCAACTAACCCACCAAGATGAGCGACACACCCACCATTGTCATCAGTGAGGTACTATCTCACTACAGACCCGGCTGAACTCCACTGGTCAGTGCTTCTCACTAGAACTCCAGGAAATACCTCTTGAAGCCAGTCACTAGTGAGCATAAGTTGATTAGTATCAGAAGGGGTTTTGTAGATGTGCAATGCTGAGGAGTCCCATTGTTCTATTGTGGTCTAGCTTCAATTGAATCATGATCTCAACTATCGAAACAACTGAGCTCATCGTATTGCTATAGTTATTTTCTGGATATGAGTCCACACAGATTTCTCGATTGATATCACATGAAACATAATTTTGTTCTAGCTGAAGTTTATTTTCAGAGTTAGACAAGGCCAGCAGGATATAGCACATTCTAATAGGTTAAAATAATATGTTCAAATAATGTATGAGTGGATGAAGTACTGTATGAATGGAGGCGGGAAAAAATAACTGAAAGTATAGGATTATGTGTAGTTTTAAAATATAGTACTGAAAACAGTATTCTGACACAAATGGCTGTCTCCTTTTTTTGTCGAATCCATTTCAGCTCATTTTTTTATTTTTATAGATTTTATAAAATCGTGAGCAGGCTTCGTTTTTAGCGAATTGTCTAGCTCAGCTTGTGATGGGATTACTCAGTAGGAAGTGAGACCAATTCAGTGTTAAAAACACGATTTAAGGAGGAATTTAGCATAATAAATTAGCATCAATACCATTCCACCGAACCGTGAGGAGCCGTAATTAAACGAAATATTTTGCTCTACAGACATTGGTGTATTGAAGTTATCTCTCCACCATCATTTTTGCCGGTCAGTAACGTCACCCACTCCTTTTGTGATGTTAGGCTCTCTTACGTTTGTGATAAAAATTATTATTGCTTTCACCTTTTCCCCCTTTTAGAATACACTGTCTCTACTAGTTCCATATTGCAAACAAATCAGATGGCTCAAGCTTCTGTATTGTATCACACTACTATGAAGATAACTAATGGTATGTGTTATAAGATTCTGATTATTGAGGTCGCTTTGGATCTGAGATACACCTTCACTTAGAGCCTCAGGCTTAAAGCTGCATACTATTTTGAAATCATCAACGTATAAGTATGGTTTCCCAAATCTTGTGATATTATATTTATGGTTTATATACATAAGAAAAACGAGTGAACCTATTACACTCCCCTGGTTGACTGCACTAGTTCTTGATCTCAGTGATGGAAGAGAAAGGTAGTACTTTACCATTTGTTTACGTTCCAACTTAGATATGAGAAATTTATCTATAAATTTCAAGTAGTCAGCTTTAATATATTATTCCCATAATAATTGTGGCAAACTTCATAATAAACATTTGAATTTTAGGTTTCCAGATTAAAATTTCTCAAATATCAGGCCAAAGCGGTGCAAAGCCAAAAGTGTCTAGGGTCGAAATTATAAAAAACGAGTCAAAATTCAGATAAAAACGTATATCTAAAACCCAACGGAAACAACGATATCAAAGGAAATAATAAACAGTCAGTTAAATGTTTAAGATTCCCTCAGTGACAGTAATTCTGGTATTGACCTAGTGACTGAAAATTTCTAATCCACCATAAAGCCAATAGACCCGAACCGAAGAATGTCTCAGCAACTCTTTCATCTTCAAGTACGTTTGGATTTGAAAGCGCATAAATTTTGCATAGTATAGATGAGCAAAGAACTGGAAAATTAGGAATATTCAGTAGTTGACTGACAGTCAGTAAAAGAATTCTGGCATCTCCAAATAGCTGCAAGCTGAGCATTTAACTATCCAAGACAGCAAATTTTCTTAGCATTCTGAAAATCAGACAACCAACCCACTAAGCGTAGGTCTAGTTAGTTGAAGCAACAGGACCAATCAAAAATACATTCACCCACTACGCCAGCCACTACAAATTAAAATGTCAAGTAAAGCAAGAACGAAACCCGGTAAAAACTCATCAGTGTCAAAATGGTAGTCGATTTCAGAAATCTTAAGCATTGTAGAGTTATGAAAACTGCGAAAACTTAAAATATATGGACACAGTATACGTCAGTCCAAAGGATGACAGAAGCATTAGATATTCAGAGAAATATAGGTTCCTTACTTCATGAAGTGAATCCATGGAAAATTTCCATGCATATCAAAAAACATACGCGAAAAGTTTCTTTTCAGTGACATTAGAGATGCCGAAGAAGAAAATTGTCTCCGTAAACAATAGAAACTTTATGAGAAGCCTAGACTACTATGTTGACACTGAGGGTACCAAACACAAAAATGACTGACTTTCTAATGTAATAAAGAAATAAAGGTGACCACTTTCCTTTGTACCCGATTAAAACCGCATATAGGTTGTTGTTAGGCTCTCAAGCTTTTGGAGGACATTTCAGCAAATTTGGACGGTGTGACAAGCAAACTAATCAGTTACCCGCTGAATGTTTTTGGCACAAAAGGAAACCTCTGTATGGAGGTTTATTGTTGTATAACAACAACTACAACCTGGTATAGCTAGTACTTAATATGGATAGTTTTTAGGCGGAATTATTAGCAATGATGGTAAACATTCAAGTGTTAGTGCTGAATACTGTACAGGAAGGATATCTTATGCAAGTACTGGTGACGGTAATATCGCCTTACATGATGTACCTGATTACCTTCTCTCGGGCACAATTTAAACATAACTCTGTCTGTGGCTCTTCCAGATTTAGAGCTACATGGAACGTTCGGACAATCTGGCAGACCGGGAAGACCAATCAAATAGCAATAGAAATGAGGAGATCCAATTTGGCAATACTGGGAATCAGCGAAACTCATTGGACCCAAGCCGGACAACAAAGGCTAGATGCGAGAGAGACGCTGTTATACCCCGATCACGAAAAGAAAAATGCCCAACATACTAAGAGAGTTGGTCTAATACTATCCAAAGTAGCACGAAATTCACTTGTAGAATGGGGATCTTGTGGAGATAGGCATGACAAGCTTATTTTGTAAATAGTTTTTAATATTATTTGTATTTATTTTGTCAATCTTTCACTGACTTCACATTTTATGATTATAATCAGTTGCAGTACAACAGCGAATATCACCCGTCGATGCAGTTTCCATTTCACGACTTGACTATTATTATCCTACGAACGGGAACTACGCATTGAAATTCGAATTCACTCACCGCTAGTCGATGCCATTTATTCTGCTGCGGCTCAACACAACATATATTTAACATATCCCACTACTTTGTCAGCACCACAGACCCATTTCTGTCATATTCTACTTTACTTATTTTCACAAATTGTTTCGCTGTTATACCCACAAACAATTTATTACCATTTTCACGATATACTGAAACACTCATACAAACTTGTTATTATAACCACTGTTACCTCCGGACACTCTGGGGGGAGCTATGTGAAGATAGACATGACAAACTTTTTTTGTAAATGATTTCTAATATTATTTGTATTTATTTTGTCAATCTTTCACTGTCTGTATATTTTATCATTAAATGATTGTACCTGTTGTTTTAGTTAGTGACCTTGAACACACTTTCCGTTGTGATTCTGACATAGCGTGACATACGCTTGCTGGCTAACAAATACACTACTACACACACACTCCTTGTTCTATTCTCACGCATTATCGAGCCATTTGCATTCTAAATCGAATTTTATCCACATTTTAGACTATTGTGCCACTTCTATTACACCCTACGTCAAGGAAACTTACTGGAGTCACATTTACCCCATCGGAGTTATTACTCATTTATAATTGAGGATTTTGGTACCAAAACTCCACGGAATACGCGACAACTAGCTGATTTAAGTAACGTCCTTGAACTTTTATTTCGTGTTACTAATTTATAAATTGTTATTGTTACATTAACTTTTGGACGTAATAACTTTATTGCTAATTTTTGTTTATTATACTTTTTGGTCCACTACGATCTCACGGATCTAGAATCGTCAAAGCATCATTCAAAACAAAGAAGAAGGGAATCACAATGAATGTTATCCAGTGTTATGCACCCACCAATGATAGCAACGACGAAATTAAAGATCAATTCTACGAGCGGCTGCGGTCAATCATAGAGAAGTGCCCAAGAAAGAACCTCACCATTCTGATGGGAGATCTAAATGCCAAAGTTGGAATAGACAACACCGGATATGAAGATATCATGGGACGACATGGACTGGGTGAGAGAAACGAAAATGGAGAAAGATTTGCAAATCTGTGTGCATTTTTCGTGCCTTAAGGTAACCCTCGTGCTATTGATAGAAGAAACCAGAGAAGTAGTGAATATGTCTTTATTTCGATCTTCGCGCAGTCACAGTGGAGCGTGGGATTATCTGTTCAGACAAACAAAGGCTCTCAACATTCAAGATAATAGGGAATATAACGCTTATAAAAAATAAGGAAGTGAATGAATACTTGAACAATACTGTTTCGGCATAAGCTTGGTTGTTTGGGGTCAACTCTTAACCAACCAACCTGAGCTGTTACATTAGCTTCCCCCTAGAATCGACTTCAGTAGGAACGTCGGTTCGATTAACCTATCTATCGAAAACACCTTAGTTCTATTTCTCATCCCAAGGGAAAATTATCAACTCGCTCACTATTTGACTTACAATCAGTGACGACTAACGCTGTCAACGATAGTCCATGGATGTCTCCTCATTTACTAGCTTGTCATCTTATTTTGTAGCATGTGATCTATTCTACAACTATCGCTGACGGTTTACTGCGTGCTTTCAAGAGAAAGAGTGTGAGAATGTGGAATAAGAATATCTGAGGAAGTGCCGCGAGCGGGCTACCCAACACCATGTTGGTGAGGTACGATTTTTCCATGCTCAGACCGGCTATCAGGTGTTTACTCACCTGCCTCTTTAGTCGCCCTCAAGTAAAAAGTAAAGAAGAATCTACTTCAAAGGTAATGGTGAAAACCAATCACACCTGAAGAACTGCTCCACTGCCTGCATAAAAATAATAAGATACAAAATGGAAATACAAAAATATAATTTATAATTGTTCGGTTCCACGTAAGTGATTGGTCTCCAGAAAGGATTGGTATTCTGGAAGAAAATAGACATAGTGTAGCCATCTTATGTACGAAAAGGTATGAACACAAAAAAATTTTTTATAATGCATATATGTAAAAGTGTAAACTTGCTAGAAGTTGGACTCATTGTCAAACCCGATCAAATGTATGACCTTGGGCCTATGACGACCGCCTTTTATAACCAGGTACGTAACCAAGGGTGCATAGTTGTACTCCACAAAACGGAAAAGAATATACGGTTAAGGAGGAGAAAAAACTGTGTAGATTATGAGGATTAAGTACAATTGTGTCAAATACTCTTTTCTGGTTTGATCTAAGTATGTATGATATATTGAAGCAATATTTCGTCAATTCATCCAAGTAACGAATTTGTCTGCACCTTAGAAATGTGTAAGTCCTATTACTCGTTAGTATTATATATGATTAATCGGTAAAAGGAAAGATTGCAGTCATTCGCCCGTGGTTTGATGTGGTCTAATGGCTAGGCACACGGTCTAGCATCCAGGAGGGCAGAGGTTCGAGTGCGTGTGGGGCTAGTGTTTTCGTTCACCAAAACCCCTTCAATACGATGTTTGTTGGCCATATGTTGCTCAGATATGAGAGAAAGATAACAGGAGGACGGATTGATATGTCAAAGTGCCATATTGGAATAGTACAAGTCCTTTGTTTTTATTAATAATAATGCTATAGAAAAAAAACTACAAGTGTGGTAGATTTCCATTTTACGTTATAATTAAACCAACGAGAAAAAAAAGGTATATATATATATATATAAGTTATTGACATAACATGTTTTTTTATAACGCTAGTGTTAAGTTCCAGGATTTTGTATGGACCACTAATAATAATTGGTTTAACGTTAGCATAGCTGTGATATTCATATTAGTTCAATGTTGTGATTACTTAACAGTTCCCTTATAAGTTGTGTTTAAAATTAGGTATGTGGAATCAATGCGGCTAACATAGTAACCTTACAATAACGCACTGTACTATATCTTCACGGTTATTGATTCTTAAATGTCAGAAATTTAAAAAAAAATTTGAATATTGCCAATAATGATGGGTTATATGATCACACTAAAAAGCATGCTGTAGGAAAACTGGTTAAGTCATTATGTAAGTTTCCTAAACATGAAAAAAAAAATGATGAGAACTTTAATAAGTATTTGACCATGGTTTAATCCAAAATGTTTTGTCTAGAAAACCACTTAATAATAGTAGTATTAAGCGTATCAAGCTACTGAACACATCTTCGACCGAAAACTTTTAGAATTAGTTCATATGGTATATATGTATAGCCAGTCTACGTGAAAAATGTATATAGATATATAAGAAGTACAGCCAACATAGTTAATTAACCAGAAAAAGAAATTATAAAACTCGCCTGGGTTGCTTTTTGAATTCGTTGTATTTGCCAGTGTTAGTTGTATGAATTTGATTAAAATCCGCAGCCATCGTTTCGGAATACCTAGCTTGTGTCCAGTATTTAAAAAAAATTTAACATAACACTTATATATCAAAGGCAAAAGGTCTGGGGAGTTGTAGGTGAGGCGGAATGAGGAGAAAAGTTATTTTTAAGTAGATGCAGGGTCTGATTAGCTACGTGGTTAGATTTTATCCTGCAGCTGAAACTGTCAACATCCTTGATTGGCTAATCGGATGTGCCCAGCGAACCGTTTTAGTCATTTGTAAAGATTTATCGTTTTTGCATTTCGATTCTGTAATGGATTTGTCAGTTAAACGATCTAACGACACGTATGGTGGTTCATGATCTAGATAAGCCGGCTTTAGCCTATCAATACTTACTGTGTCGATGTTTCCGTGTTTTTCTATCACGAAATATTTAGATTTTCTTGAGACGACTTTGAAAGGACCTTCAAATGGAGGGCTAAGTGGTGCTTTTATTTTGTCACATCTTATCCAGACGTGCGTGCAATTGCTTAGGTCTTTAGGTACATATACGGCACGCGATTGTTCGCGAGTATTAATTGGCTTAAGTTTGGACATATGGTCCCGTAGTTGATCTACGTAGTTTCCTAAATTAAGTTTTTGACTGTTAGTATTGGGGTTAATAAATTCACCTGGTAGTCTCAGAGTTGTTCCGAAAACCAGTTCCGCAGCTGAACACTGTGCGTCAGTTTTGACAGATGTTCGTATTCCCAACATAACTAATGGTAGGAATTCTGTCCACTGATTGGGGTTTGAGTGAGATATAAGGGCGGTTTTTAGCTGACGGTGAAAACGTTCTACCATCCCATTAGCCTGAGGATGATATGCAGTGCAGCGTATCCTATTGGAGCCTAGAAGTTTAGCCAAGTTATTAAATAGTTCGGATTCGAATTGCGCTCCTCTATCCGTCGTTATTGTTATGGGTGTACCAAAAATGGTTACCCAGTTCTGCATGAAAACTTTGGCTACTGTTTCCGCTGTGATGTCCGCTATCGGGATGGCTATAGGGAATCTGGTAAATCGATCTATGCATGTAAAAAGATAATTGAAACCGTTTGAACGTGGTAAAGGACCTACCAAGTCGATATGCACATGGGCAAAACGTGCATCTGGTTGCGAGAAAACACCTATGGGTGAATTTGTGTGACGATTAATCTTTGATTGTTGACATGCTGAACACTCTCTAACCCATTTGTGTACATCCTTCTGTAAATTCGGCCATATATATCTGGCATTGATTAGTTTTGTTGAAGCTTTCGCGCCAGGATGAGACAAAGAATGAAAGTTATTATATATCAACTTTCGCATATTTTTGGGAACGAAAGGTCGCGGCATTGCCTTGGTCGTGTCACAATAAATTAGAATACCATCGATAAGTGATGGGAATTGTTTTAAATTAAGACTTGAATTGTTTGTTTTAAGTAGGTTTTGCAATTCTAGGTCCTGCTCTTGTTCGTGTCTTAACGTCTCGAAGTTTACTGTAGACTGCTGTAGCACGTTCATTTCTAGTCTGGATAAAGCATCTGCCGCCTGATTGTCCTGACCTTTGACATGTCGGATATCGCTTGTGAACTGTGATATATAGTCAAGGTGTCGGACTTCTCGAGGTGAGTATTTATCGGCTCTCGCTTTTAAAGCATTCGTCAGAGGTTTGTGATCCGTAAAGACTATAAATTCCCTACCTTCTAACATGTGTCGGAAGTGTTTAATGGTCAGGTAGATTGCAAGAAGTTCTCGCCCGAAGGTAGAATACCTTGTTTCGGCTGGAGCGAGTCTTTTCGAGAAGAAAGCAATTGGTTTCCAGGCGTTTTTAACCAGTTGGTTAAGGGTACCGCCTACTGCTTTATCTGAAGCATCCACCATCAAAGCAAGTGGGGAAAGAGAATTCGGATATATCAACGTAGTTGCTTGAGCCAGTTTATCTTTAAGCTGTTTAATAGCTTCGATGGCATCAGAAGACAGTTTGAATTCTTTTGGTTTTTCTTTAAGTGAATCTGTCAAAGGTTGCATTAATTGTGCACAACCTGGTATGAATCTGCGATAAAAGTTAATTAGGCCTAGAAAACTTCTCAGTTGTGTTAGAGAACTAGGTACGGGGTATTGTTTGATAGTATCCACTTCTTTTTTTATAGGTTTAATCCCTTCTGGGCTTATTGTGTGACCGAGAAATTCTAAAGTTTGAACACCGAAAACACACTTACTTTGATGTATGTTTATTCCATGTTCATCCAGTCTTTTCAACACTGCTTGTACATGCTGTTCGTGTGATTGCAAATCGGGGCTGGCAATTAACAAGTCGACTATATACCCCTGCGCAAATAGCATATCTCGAAGTAGGTTATCTATGAATCTTTGAAATGTCTGTGCCGCATTTCTCAGGCCGAATGGCATGCGTACAAACTCGAATAAGCCAAAGGGTGTAGTAATAGCTGTCTTGGGGATATCTTCATCAGCCACCGGGATATTGTGATATGCCCTGACTAAATCAATTTTAGTGAATATGTTCATACCCTGTAAACCGTTGGTGAAATCTTGGATATGAGGTATTGGGTACCTATCAGGTACGGTTTGACGGTTTAGGGCTCTGTAATCCCCGCACGGTCGCCAGTCACCTTCATTCTTCTTTGGGACCATATGCAAAGGGGATGCCCATTGACTATCAGAGGGACGGATAATACCCAGTTGTAGCATATAATCAAACTCGGCCCTAGCGATTTTGAGCTTATCTGGTGCTAGTCTCCTGGGTTTTGCAAAAACCGGTGCACCTTCGGTTTTGATAGTGTGACTTACTTTTAGTTTGTCTTTAGAAGGCTGTGGGTTTGGTTTAGTTAAGTTTGGAAATTCCGCGAGTATATCTTGGAATTTCGCTGTTGTTACTGGGGAGTTTGAATCAAGTTAAGAGAGCTGATGTGACTTTCTTTGCCTTTTGTGTAATACGAAGTTTCTTTTAGTGTTAATCGCCGTTTCTTGGTGTCAACTAGAAATTCGTATCTCTCTAGAAAGTCCATCCCCAGTATTGCCAGATCTAAGTCGGCTACCGTGAAAACCCAAGGGAATTGCCTCCTGAACCCCAAATCTAGGGTTAAAGTTTTCTGCCCAAATGTCGCAATTTTAGTTTTATTTGCAGCTTGAAGTGTAATTGATGATGTTTCTCGACTAATCTCAGTTTTATTTTGAGGGATGATGCTAAGAGCAGCGCCAGTATCCATCAAGAAATTCAAGCCAGAGTTTCTGTCTCTAACATAAAACAAGCGACTGTTTAGGCGCCCCTCCTCAGTCGTCGCGACCTGGGGAGGGGTTACTCGTTTCCCGCTGCCTTAGAATTATGCTTAGGCCAGGCGCATGGTTGCATGCACTTGGTTGAGTTGACACCAAACTTCCAGTGGTACCAACAAAACTGCCCAGATTGTCTGGACATTTGTGACCTGTTTTGTGACTTGGATCGTGGTCGTTGTGGTGACCTGCTCCTGTTTCTATGACCCATTTGCATTCTGGTGACAGCCTCAGTGAGACTCTTAACACTCGCAATGAGTCCTTCTATTACGGGGTCTTTTGCTGATTCTACTTTTTGTGTGTGATTTATTGTGCCTGATCCAGTTGGAGGACCTCTTTCCATTATTCTGTCGGCTATACGCGCTAAGTGAGATAATGAGGTTTCAGGATCTTGTGCATCCTAACAGTGTTGGACGTAGCATGGGAGAGCTTGTATCCATCCTTGTTTTAGGACTGCTTCACCCACTGTGTTATCACCCACTAAGACTTGGAGGTGACGTAAAAACTGTGACGGCGACCGATCACCTAGTGTTTCACCTTGAAAAAGTCTTTGGATTCTTTGACTATCTGATAATGATAAACGGTTCATTATCTCTCGTCTTAAGATGGTGTATGGTTGTGGTGATGGTGGACTTAAAATCAAGTCACGGACTTCTTTGGCGACTGAAGGAGGAAGGATAGAACACAAGTCTCTATAGCGAATCCCTTCAGATTTGATATTGTGTCTCGTAAAATAATGCTCTAGTTGAGCAAACCACAACTCAGGATCACTACGATCAAATTCTGGAAGTCGGGATTTCGTAGTCATAACAGTGTCTATCTCCACTGGTGACAAATCCTCCAGATTATGGGTTTCTATTGAGTCTGACATGAGGTATGTGACAAATATAGCAATAAAGTTAGCACAAAAAGTGGTTACTATGACACGAATAACTTAAGATAATACGGAATAAACTAGTTATATACTCAAATTAGTTTACGGATAATCAGGTCTACTTTTACGATTGAGTAAAAAAAAATGTTAATAACAGAAATGAGGTTAGATTTGTGTTCAAAAGGGCTCACCAATTTCGTACCTTAAGGTAACCCTCGTGCTATTGATAGAAGAAACCAGAGAAGTAGTGAATATGTCTTTATTTCGATCTTCGCGCAGTCACAGTGGAGCGTGGGATTATCTGTTCAGACAAACAAAGGCTCTCAACATTCAAGATAATAGGGAATATAACGCTTATAAAAAATAAGGAAGTGAATGAATACTTGAACAATACTGTTTCGGCATAAGCTTGGTTGTTTGGGGTCAACTCTTAACCAACCAACCTGAGCTGTTACACATTCAACAAATTGGTCATAGGAGGCACAATATTTCCACACAAGCGTATACACAAAGCTACATGGATCTCACCGGACCACACCACAGAGAACCAGATAGATCATATGTGCATCAATAAAAAATTCCGAAGGACAATGGAAGATGTGAGAACCAGGAGAGGTGCTGATGCAGCTTCAGATCACCACCTAGTTGCAGCCAACTTAAAACTGAAGCTAAAAAAGAACTGGACAAGTGGACAAACAGCAATACAAAAGTTCAATACAACCTTCCTTCGAGATACTAACAAACTCAATGAATTCAAGATAGCTCTCAACAACAGGTTCCAAGCCTTACAGGATATAATGACGGAAGAAGAAACTACTATGGAGGATAACTGGAAAAGTATCAAAGAAACATTAACTTCAACGTGTCAAGAGGTTCTGGGTCTAAAGAAGCACCATCATAAGGAACGGATCTCTATAGAAGCACTGGACAAGATCAAAGAAAGGAAGAACAAGAAGACAGCAATTAAAAACAGCCGAACACGAACAGAGAAAGTCCAAGCACGAGCTGAATGCATAGAAGCAAACAAGCAAGTGAAGAAAAGCATTAGAGCCGATAAGAAGAAATACGTGGAAGAACTAGAAACGACGGCGGAAAAAGCTGCAAGGGAAGGAAATATGAAACAACTTTACGATACAACGAAGAAACTACCAGGGAAATACAGTAAACCAGGGAGACCGGTCAAGGACAAAGAAGGTAGACCAATGACTGAAATTCAACAACAGCGGAACAGATGGGTAGAGTACTTGGAGGAACTCCTGAGAAGGCAGGCTCCAATGAATCCACCGGACATCGAAGCAGCGCACACAGATCTTCCTGTAGATGTCAGTCCACCAACGACGGAAGAGATCAGAATGACCATCAGAAAAATCAAGAGCGGGCAAGCAACAGGACTTGACAATATACAAGCTGAAGCACTGAAGTCAGACATCGAAGTAACCACAAACATGCTTCACTGTCTATTCAAAAAGATTTGGGAGGAGGAACAAGTGACGATAGACCGGAAAGAAGAAATCGCCATCAAAATTCAAAAGAAAGATCCGAGCAAATGTGAATACTACTGAGGCATTACACTGTAACAGCTTATGTTTACTGGTTACGATTTCACCCCAAACAACTAAGCATATGTTGGAACGGTATAGTCCAAGTATTCATTCACTTCCTTGTTTTGTATATGCGTTATATTTCCTATTATCTTATACTGAATGTTGAGACGCTTTGTTTGTCTGAACAAATAATCCCACACTCCACTGTGACTGCGCGAAGATCTAAATAAATATCTATCCACTACTTGTCTGGTTTCTTCCATCAATAGCATGAGGGTTACCTAGAGGCACGAAAGCACTACTGTCGACACCAGGGAAAGTCTTTAACAGAGTGTTGCTGAACCGGATAAAAGACGCAGTAGACACCCAACTTCGAGATCAACAAGCTGGATTCTGTAGAGATCGGTCGTGCACAGACCAAATTGCAACACTACGGATCATCGTCGAACAATCAATTGAGTGGAACTCGTCACTGTACATCAACTTCATTGATTATGAAAAGGCATTTGACAGTGTAGATAGTAGGACGTTATGGAAACTACCTCGACACTACGGAGTTCCTGAGAAGATTGTCAATATTATCCAGAACTCGTATGACGGACTACAGTGCAAGGTCGTGCATGGAGGACAGCTAACAGATGCATTCCAAATATGGATTGAAGTCACACAAGGTTGTCTACTCTCCCCCTCCCTCTTAATTCCGGCGATCGACTGGATTGTGAAGAACTCCACATCTGAGGGAAAACGGCATACAATGAACAGCTCAGAACCAATTCGCTGATGACCTAGCCCTCCTATCGCATACACACGAACAAATGCAGATAAAGACAACTCGTGTAGCATCAGTTTCTGCATCAGTAGGCCTCAACATACACAAAGCGAAAACCAAGGTCCTCGAATACAACACGGAGAACACCAAACAAACCAATCACACATGATGGCGAACGTCAAGGCAGTTCTACTGTACGGAGCTGAGACGTGGGGAACTATTACAACCATCATAAAAAAAGTACGAATATTTATAAATAGTTGTCTTCGCAAGGTACTCAAGATCCATTGACCGGATACCATCAGCACATGAGATACTAAATAACATATTTTTCGTCTCGATTTTTCGTTGTTATGTTAAAATATAAAACAAACTAACTAATTTTAATATGCTTATACATATCACAAAAAACAAATTTTTCGTCTGCTGATATGCTCGCTAAAATGTGTATATTCATTTTCAAAACACCAAAAAAACTGTATCGCTCTTACGATATTGCATGTTTACGAAACTCATGAATATTAGTTTATTTTAATTTTCTCTCTCATTCTGTGTCTTCACGCACGTACGAGTGTAATTCGATGTACACCTACATATCCAGCCGTCCTGGAAAAGAAAAAACGACGAATTTTACAATGAATCGAAATTTTCATTGTACCCGTTTCTTCATCACTATATTGTACCACATGGCAAGGAATGATAAGGAAAGTCGGCCAGACTCTGCTAAACATAACAAGCTATCAGAAGAGTGTTTACAAACGACAAGCACATTGGATTTGAACTTCTGGCTGGCCACATCTTAGGGTCATCACTACCCGGACAGAAAATCTCATCTCCAGCACCGGCGCTTCGTCTTCGAACAGCTACAAGAGCACGGCATTTCTCAAAACACTTAGGAACGTGAAGTCGAAACCAACCCACTAGATTTTCTCCCACATGCTATTGATGCTCAAGACACCCGACCAATGAAAAGCAAAGTAGCGGCCATTCTTGATTACACAGAACTGACCACAATCAAGTAGCTGCACATGTTCAACGGCTTAGTAAGTTTCTATAGACGGCTCATACGAAACTGAGCATTTTTTTATGGGACCTCTAACCAACCAACTGCGTGGAAATGCGAAGTCCATCAATTTGGATGATATTGCGAGAAAAGCATCCTCCACAATTGAGGAAATTATCGCAAATGCAAACGTACTTGCACAGCAGAACACCCAAGCATCGCTCCGAAGTACCGCAATGAACGCATCCGACTCAGCAGTCGGAAGAGTCTTACAACAATGGTTTAACCACTGCTGGCAATCGTTGGTGTACTTCTAAAGACACCGGACCAAGGTGTAGGGAATTTCTAGCTATGTATGGTGCTGTACGGCACTTCTAACACTATTGAAGGCCGAGAATTCAATCTTTTCACTTACCATAAATTTCTTACCTTCTCTTTTCCATTAGTTGAAAAGCTATAAGTCCAATCATCAGGGTTAGTTAAGTTAAATTCGGGTAATGTTAAAGTGTTTGTGGGCTGCTTATATGTGAAGCATAACTCTTTTTCTGTTGCGTAGGTCGAAGGTACAAGTTTATGGTAGAACGTGTTTTCACCAAAACATATATATTTCCAAATTCTCCCTAATGAATTAAGGACGTTTTTGCGATTGATTGATCGCTGGGTGATCAATGTCGTGTATGCAGATCGAATGTTGCAAAGTAGCCACCAGTCTAGGTGACTCGACATTGCATGCACTATGTTGTGATAAGATTGTGGTTATAGTTAGTCAATAGGAAACCTGGAACTAGGTTTCGTGCTACTCGGCGCTCATCAGCAAAGTGTACCTGTAATCTAATGCTCATTGACGGATTCGACTTCCTGTCACCCAGCTTCACAGTCAGAGACGTTCCCAATGAGCTCAGTGGTGGTGCCAAGTAGCACGAAACCTATGTCCAGGGTTTGCTAACGACTGCCTACAACCACCATCTTAAATTAAAGGTGCTTACTTCGCTTCACGAAAGTTTAAAGGGACTTAGTAATAAGAAAAGTGTAAGAACTAAGAATAGGGTCACTCGTATTTTATCGAAAATATTATAATGTTACAGTTCAGTCTTGCGGATGCTTAGTCTCAATGACCTCCATGGGCTGAACAATTCAAACATTCACCTCACATTACAGCAAACTGCTAATCTAAAGGTTACTTGGTGGAATATTTTCTTAGTAACTTCAGGACTGACAAGCACGCGAAGCATTTGCTCATGTGGTTTGCCACAGAGCCAATTCTATTGGCTCCCATTTTTTAATCAGATATTTTGATTTGTCAACCAAGACTGACCGAGGATGATGAAACTCTAGGTCAGTACTAATCGAATTTGACTACGATCGATATTATGAAGTTTACCCATGTTATTTACGTATCATTTTTGACTCACTGGAGTCAGCCTGAATGGTTTAACTGAGTAATCCACATAATAATACGTTGACGATAAAACTTCATGCCAGTAAGTATCCCTCGTTCTTCCGACATCAGACATCAGACTAATGGTGAATAGGTTGTGGCACAAAACAGCTGAAAAGCGAAGTTCCTTTTCAAACACACAAAGTTTCCAACATCCAATATAAAATAATAGCAAATATAATACATGTATGAAATACGGAAATGAATGAGTACTTGAGCTGTAATGTTTGAAGTAATGCCATGAATAAGTGTATTCAAGTGAAAAGAAGAATAAATGAAAACGGAAAGATTGTGGTTGAACTGCCACATGTGTCGATCCTATTGTATAACTTGATTAATTGGCATCAGCTGTTCCTAACTCTTATCATGAACTCTCCATTAACAAGTTTCACGATGTTGGAATGCACGCAGTGTGACAAAGGGATTTCGCTTAGGTTCACTCACTCTGTAACCTTTATGAATTACAAAAGCTCTGCCCTACAATCTACCCATGACCTTTTTATGACAAAACAAACAGCTAGAATATTGTTTTCAGAAATAAAAACTTTTTTATGGATGAACAGGATTTCATGAGAAGAATGACGTTATTTATCACTAGTTTTTGTTGAGGCCGTACTCAACAGTTGCCATTTTCATCAGACAGATAGGGACTTTAGACAAAACTATTTCGAATTAAGCATTTGCACTAAATTTTTCATTAAATTATTAACATCCGTATATTTGGGAATGTAAGTAAACTTTTTCTATCAGTGATATTATTCACTGCTACTTAAAACAAAAACAAAATCGACTGTTGACTGTTGAATTTTTCGTTTCTGCGAGGTTTTTCATGCAATGCTTTCAGTACAAACATATAGTCCGCTGGGACAAACTATACCAACTTTCAGCAAGTCATTTAGATTTAAAGCACTAGATACCCTGAATACGATCAGTGATATTCGCAAACCAAATTCTTTGGAATTAAGCATAAATGAGGAAGTTAATTCAGACACTCGCTGTCCCCTCCAGTCGAAATTCAAAATAAAGTTGATGTTAAGGAATGGTCCCATATGTACTTGTAGATTTACGTACACATCATTACCTAAACAAATGTTACAACCCAGTAAGTCGACCACAAACTGTTCAGCAGTTATTCACATCTAAGAGCTATTAAGTATAGAGACTATGCAAACGCTGACTGGGAAAACTTTCGATTTCTAATAAAGCACTCTGACTAGGGCAGTTCCTTTACCAGTAATAACCTCTTACAAACATTAGACATATTCAATATCACCACTAAATCTGCACTAGACATTACTATACCCTCTAAAATTGGTTTTAAAACAGTTACTCCCTATATAAATCAAAAGACTAGGTCTAAACTGCGAAAACTGAAAAGGATGTACTATATATCAAAAGACTTCAGTGCCCTGCACCAGATATACTCTGTACTTGACGGAGTACAAAGTCAACACAACAAGCATAAACAGGTAGAGGAACGTACTGCGCTCGCTGCTGCATCTAAAGCCGAAGCCCTATGTCGTCTTCTGACGAAACGCATAAGAAAGAACACAGACCACAACATTCACTCCTTACTGCACGATGGAGTAACGTATAATGACCAAACCGTCATATGTGAACTATTAAGTGAATGGTTTTCTCACAATTGGAATACATCTGATGCTCCAGATATCGACATAAAGTGCACCGGCAAAAACTATCTTAGTACCATAAACTTCGACATTAGGAGTATACATACCCCCATTAAAACCCTTAAGCCAAATGCGAGTTCTGGTGCCGATGACATCCCTTCAATCGTTTATTAAATGTCAGGGCCGTACATACAGAAGCTACTACTCAAAATATACACATTATCTTTAGAGACAGGTACATATCCGGAAACCTGGAAGGTAACGTATGTTCTTCCCAAACACAAATCCGGACCGAGAAACCTGGTTGAAAACTACAGACCTATAAATATCACTCCAGTCATATCACGCATAATGGAAAAAGTGATACAAAATCAACTATCTGATCACCTACTCAAGGAAGATCTAATAGACCCGTCACAACATGGCTTCATTAGAACAAGGTCGTGCAGTACATGCCTGATAGACTTCTTTAACGAGGTTACTCGTATACGTGACCAGAAGAAACTAGTTATTATACTATACTTCGATATTAAGAAAGCCTTTGATAAGGTACATCATAATCTTCTAATCAACAGACTGAAGTCAGTTGGAATTATAAATCCCTTTTTGCAATGGATCAAGTCTTTTCTTACGAATAGATATCAAATAACCAAGATTAACTCTATTACATCTACACCTCGACCAATAACCAGTGGTGTTGTGCAAGGTAGTGTTTTGGGTCCATTGCTCTTTATAATCTACATCAACATTATATGCAAGTGTTTTAGCACAGGTAAGACCTACCTCTATGTCGATGACTTAAAAGTCATCTATAAAACTGATATTTGCGATTTACGTAGTACTATGCAAACAGTTCAACATGAACTCACCATGGTAGATGACTGGTGCAAACGCTGGAGGTTAGAGCTCAACATAGAGAAATGCGGCTGGTTATGTATAGGAGACACGTCTCTTAAAATGAAACACTTAGCAATCACACACTGCCCAGACTGGCATCAGTAACTGACCTAGGGGTACATTACTCACACAGTCTTAATATCTCTGAACACATCTCAGCCAAAGCATCCAAAATGCGGAAATTGCTTGGCTTCGTTCTCCGTAATTTCTATCAAAATGAATCTAAAATCCTTCTTTACAAAGTTTGTGTAAGACCTATCGTTGAATACTGCTCGTTCTTATTTTCCAACCTACGTCTATCTGATATACTAAAGGTGGAAGGAATACAACGAGGCTTCACCCACAAAGTACTTAAGACTGACTCGGTCATTGACTACAGTTCTCGATGCCAAATCTTAGGAATAGCACCCCTTTGGGAGAGAAGGCTTAGGTCTAATTTGATTCTCTACTTCAAACTACTCAAAAATCTTACTTACTCAACATGTCAGATAATTCTTGCCCGAGATTCACATGAATACGGACTTCGAAACAAAGTATCTACGGTCAAAGTTGAGAAATACAGATCAAAAACTCGGGAAAACTTCTTCCTCACCAAGTATGCAATAAGATGGAACAGTCTTCCCTCCGAGACTCGCATGGCAGGTGAACTACATACGTTTGTGAAACTGCTTGATCAAGCCCTCAATCGCACTGATCTTGCACGTAGGAACACATCTGCGCCCCACTCAGACATCATAGGCTCTCTCCATGTCTAGACCAAAATGGACTTCAAGTTCAGTTTGTCTTATTTTTCCTACTTTGCAGTTGTATTAATTACTTTTTCCACCCTATTTCTTCACTTGAAGTAGACAGGTAACTCACTGGACCTATCAATACTGTTAAACTAAACTCGGTCGATAAGGGACACTCACTACCACCCTAAAAAGTCAAGAGGGCCGCACAATCGGCTGCTTACAACCAGTGGTCTTGCATCTATGGAACCTGTTACCAATCAACTGGTTAAGACAACAGAAAATAACATCAGCACCAAGTTACTGTGAGTTCCTTCCTGTTTATCCTGTATTAACTTTTTACTCTCCTGTACACTATGTTGACTAGCAATTAATACTATTTCTCCACTCGTCCCCTTATCCACAACTCATATACTTCTATACTTTTTCCGCCTGCTAAATAAACAACTATCCTACAATATACCCTTCTTAACGCTTATACTCTGATTGGCAAACTATACTTTATACTATAGTCAACAGAGGCACTGCATCGATGCTTTACCCACAGTCCATAGCTTGTAACTGCCTGATAAGCTTGTAAAATGGTACTTATAGAAATAGTGCTTTCCAACATGTTGTTAAACAGAGGATTGTGTGAGGTATGACGTATATACAAAAATAAGCCTAAATGAGCCTAACATCACAAAAGGAGGGAGGGTGGAGTTACTGACCAGCAAGCATTGATGGTGAGGGCGATAACTTCAATCCACCCGTGTTTGTGGGGACAGAACATCTTGTATGTATCAGGCTCTTTATAATTGAGAGTAAGACAGTCAATCTGAGATATAGATTGTCTTCCTACGCTCACCACTCAGACTCATGTTTCCAATATTATACTGGATTAGCTATTCTACTAAGACAACCTATAATATACTAACTCGGACTTGTACACTAGGATTGCGTGGCTGACATCGGATGGACAAAAAAAGAAAAGAAAAAAGAAAAGAAAAGATATACTCACTAGTATTCTTAACACTTCACCCTCTATATACACACCCTTCTAATAAACCGCTTCCCTTGTACCAACCTTGACTTCCCTTCCTTCATGTGAGCTTACTCCAACTTGTTAAACATCACAACTCATTGTTCTTCATTAGTACATTCTCTACTATGGAGCCTCTGACTTCACTTCACTCTAACAAGACATAATATGAATTTATTCTAATTTATTATACCTCTGTCCGTTCTACTACACAATGTTAAGCAACCTTTGGCGTTCATATCCAAGTGCCTTGCTGCTCCTCTGTTTCTTTTTTTTCTCCTTCAGAATCTTGCTCTGAGAGCACAGCTATGAAACTTCTGACGTTTGGAGCAAACTTGACGTACGCGTCCTCTCAAGGTCATAGTTTACAGCAAGCGCTCTACGATTTCACTTTATAACAACTATAAACTTAATAAGTTGGGAAGCATTTTGCGAACCAACAAATGTTGTAATTTATAGATCATGCCTGTAAAAACGGTGTGTACCTGCACATGCAGAAATATGTTATTATTATTAAATAAGTTAATAAAGGAAACAAATTAATTACCGATATCAATGAAAAAACATCATTCTATCCTTTCTGGATAGTTCACAAATTGATTGTCCTAAATGCAGTTTATGCTCAGTAAAATTATTAATAACAAAGGTATCAAGAGTTACTTGTAGCAACACTGGACGTTTCCAAATCTGGAAGTATACTTAGATTTATAATTTTAAAAAATCCACAGAGTCAATAAAAATTCAGGCAACCAACTCGAAAGAAGAAACGAATCACTGTAGTGGCCGCAAAAACAAATATTTTAAGTGGATCAACATAAATGAAATCCATTAGAATGATAAAAATTGAGTAAAAACGTCAGAAAACAAAAAGTAAATAAAGAACTCAATGGAATTCACAGCAGTAGCGATCCAGAAGTATATGCTGCAAAAGTATGTACGTGGAAAGATTCACAATCACAGTCAGAAGCAATATTCTATAACGATGATAAGACCTACAGGTTCATATGGAAAGAAAAGTATTCACTTGAGCTTCAAAAATTTCTCACAACATTAGAGGGGTGGTCAGTAGACAGTTAGTTAAAACTTAACCTACCAATATGTCATAACATGGGCGTTCCCATCCTATGAGACACAAACAACCTACGTCCTTTGTGAAAATTCCCTCCCAATAATCTCCTCGGAGCACGATCTAGAAGCGTCAACTGTGGACAGCTTGAACGCCAGATCAAACCACATTATGGATACAGTCAAGGCAAACGCAACTCTCCACTTTATACGAGGATGGATTGCCACCACTACTCTGGAACGGTTTCTAACACGTTAAAATGCACCCACGACACCTCGAAACATGCGACTTTGCTGCACTGTCTCTCTTCAAAATCGACACAAGCCCCTTGGACAGAGCACAGGGACGCGAAATATGCGAGTGATGAAACTGAGAAACAAATCTTACGAAGATAGATCCGGACACTTGAGATTATTATCTCCGAGTCATCGGAGAACAAGAGGTGACCTGTTAATAACAGAAAGCATACTAAGCGCATCAAGTCACCGTAGCACAAAATTCTTACCAGAACATCACCACCAGGCTCTGAGAAATAACTCCCGTAAAATTACACATCTAAGGGCGTAGACTCATGAGCGTTCTCACTTTTTTCGGATTAAGTGTTATATGTTTTAAGAGTATCCTTCCATCTGAAGTGGCCAAAGCCTCCTCAGTAGATAGACTTGACAAACATAATCTTACTCATGGGTTGCCATCACCCTCTTCAACCACCTATGTCTGGTGCATCTGATAAAACGCCTGTTGTAATCATCGTAGGTAGTAACTATTTTCTGTCATGCTTATTACGATCGTGTCCTTTTTTATTTTAATATCCGGCTTTTCACAGTCTGCATTTTCAATTAGTTAACTTATTTATTTGTTTATTGAAGCAGTCGTCTATAATTTTAAATTTATTAATTTGCTGATTGCAACCAACCAACTTTCTATCTGATAATGTGATTACAGAGGATTTCAGAAATCCTGTTGCACTGACATAAACACACTTAGACTGCATGATATACAAACCAACAAGTCTCTACAAACTGTTAACCAAGTGGCTGGACCACCAATGGTCGGGAATCGCCAAATATCTGGAACCGTAATGAAGCAACAAGTAGCAAGTACAATGAAATCAGACTTAACAAGCTCATTTTCGACCAGTTCGACGGAAGAACTTTCATCCTCTTTGATCGTTAAATATACCGAGGTTCTTACCTGGAGACCTTGGCGATCCACTGCTACTAGATACGGAAGCCTGTTAATCAAAATATTTTTCTATTCCATCCAGAACCATTTGAAACCATTTTGAGCTCATGACGAAAATATTGGATATTGGATGCTTGTATAGGCTTCGAAATTGCTGAAGGTCGTTGGTTTCTTTAAGAGGTCCCTCATTAGTTGGGGATAATGGTTTCCAGCTAGCGTCTTTTACTATGGGGAATGCTCATGCCTTACAGAAACATCAGCTTTCAAATGTTGGGAGTGGAATGACGAGTTTCGTAGGCATGAAAGATTTTGAAAGTCGTTGGAAATCCTTCATGAACTCACTTGATTTGTCAGCCGAACATATAAAACAAATTGAATTGTTAGATGAAGAAAAGAAGGCAGAGCTACTGTCAAACTATGTACTGAAGAAGTTATTTGCATATTTTTTCCCAGGAATTAAAAAACCCTAGGTGTTCTGCTTTTCACTATGTTGCGCTTTTAAAAGCTAGTCGGATTGAATTCATTTGGGTTCGTTCAGTGCTTCCCCAACTAACTTTTGTAGAAAAAGAAAGTCGACGGTTCAGCATTTCGTTCTCTACTATCGTCAGTAGAGATTTCTCTTCGTACCAACAATGTTGAGTAATTTAGTTCAATATATTCGAATTCTAGATGGGTTTATGACTTTTTAGATCTCGAGGGCCTTGAGGCACTAGCCGATCTAATGTTACAATGTATGCATTTTCTACCAGGGTTAGTCGTCCGGTATGATGGGTTATTTCCTTCAGACAGGACACGACATTCGGCCCACGAATATTTTGTGGGAGTAAATCCTCAGACGAAACTTACCGGGATCGTTACGAAATATCTTGCTATGCAGAAGTTCCTAACTTCATCCGTAATAGTAGCATAAAGTCAACCCAGTTTTCACCAAGTAATAAGAATTTACTCGTTTTCACAATTCATGTGGTGATTTAGACAATGCATTTTTACCCAAATCCATTATTCACAGTAGCTGTTCACCAAAAGGTTCTCTACTCACTGCATCGTTCTTAGACTTTCTCGAGGATTGCTTACATCTGTCTCTCCGTTCACTTAAGGCCATATTGAATAATCAGGTTGGTTCTTCTGCTACTCATTATTATTAGTC
This sequence comes from Schistosoma haematobium, assembly GCF_000699445.3. Lineage (NCBI taxonomy): Eukaryota > Metazoa > Platyhelminthes > Trematoda > Strigeidida > Schistosomatidae > Schistosoma > Schistosoma haematobium. Next base: position 41,193,656 of record NC_067199.1, read on the forward strand.
TTTTTAGAGAGGGTGTAGAAGAGCTATGGAGCATGCACTTGTCATTAATCTAGTAACATTTTGTCTTCTGCATCCTAATTATTCGTAAGTACCACAATTAAATGTCGACTTGTAACTTAGTTTTACATATTTTCGCCCCAATGTAACGTTATATCGCGTTAGTGACGTAGGTCAAAGTATAAAATAAAATTCGGCCCACTCTCTTTAACAGTACTAATATTTCAGGAAGCTGTATCCAGTGCGATTTGGTGTCTGTTTCCCCTCATAGGTTGAGTATGTACACTTTTCTGGCTCAAAATAGCCGAGGCAAACTTAGTGCAGTCATGCATATGTTAGCTCAGATATTCTAGGTTCTGGTTGAACGTTATTGTTGTCAGTGTAGTAGTGTATTTTGGATCATTCATTTTTACGTGAAGTTCCTTTTCATGATTTGATCATTACGATGACAGAATAATGGAACTGCATTCGCTCTGACTATGGACTAAGAAAAGTGTGATCCCTATTACGCCTCACATTAGCTCCAGATGGATGTTATCGTTTTATGATCAAGTTATAGTACCTCGATTGTGTTGTTGAAGCCGACTAGCATAACTTAAAACATCATGTGAATCCTCCGATGCTTTTTTCTACTCACTAAGTAAAAAGTGGAATTGCGCGGAGAAAAATCCGTTTAGAATTTGTATCGTAATATACACTACTATTAAACCTTACAGCCAAGTTGTGCACACTTCCATTATTGGTGTCGACTTTAAGCCTTACTTCTTATGGTTTCCAGCCTTTTATTTAACAGCCTACAAATTAGTTACACAGCTTGTGGTGATAGTTGGTGACTGTAAGAATTATTACTTATCCTGGTTTTCTGCTTTGTACTCTGACAAGCGCTGCTTGTCTTAGGGGATGACTTAGCGTAAATAACACATGTCGGGATCTCTACGGACAATATTGACGTATGATTTCATCGATTGTTTTACTTCTTATTAACACTACTCCTAACTTTGTTTGGTGCTTAGTGATTCTCACATCTAGTAGGTGTGCTGTAAATGAGGTCTTTAAAACATGTCATATTGCTTCCTACACTGCTATGCTGTGTTAAATAAAAATTTCTCTGGCGCTAATAAAGGTATGTGATCGCAAATCGTAACTGGGTCTCATTCATTAAAATCAAGATTGTTATCATCTTAATAGTCCATTTTTCGCTTAATGGATGCGAGATTTCGAGCACAATTTATTCCATATAAGTTAGCGTAGACATGGGTTCTAAAGTATTTTAAAAGTTGAAGGTGTAGTTCATTGTATTCAGAGTATCAAGGAAACAGTATTTTGGTAGATTATGATGTTTATGTATTCTGGGAATCACAAGATTTTTATGTGTTGTATGCATTTTCCATTTACACGCTATCCAGAATACTGTTTCTGGTGAATCAGCAAAATGCTAAATATTGATCGTAGATTTTTAATCAAACGCATTTTAATTGATAGTTTGTCGTTTCGAGATTATTCATCTAGATTGCTGTAATTAGTCTATCATCCTAGGACCAATACTCGAATCTCCCTAAAATTCATTTCTGATAGTTAATTTACTACGTGATAAAGTAAATGAATTAGTAACCTCTTATCGAGTCATTTATACGCGTTCGCCTAAATTCTAATGAACTCAATAAATTGGAACCAGCTGTAACTTTATTCTTGGAAATATTTTTCTGTAGAACAAAAACGCTAGCACTAGATATGCTTACTGCATTGTGTCTGATTGAAGGTGGTCACGTGAAAGTCTTGCAATCCTTCGATAGGTTGCGCGTTGTGATGGGTGAAGGATTGAGATTTGAGCTTCTTTTAGCGGCATTCAGATACCACGAGTCGCTTGATGAAGAAAGCTACAATCTAGATTTTGCAGTGAGTTTTCCTATTTTATTTCTCATGATCTTTGAGTAATTAATTGTTAATGTATTGTCACAAAAACAGCTGGATAAGATTTACTCCTCAAGAAGCATCTATAAATGTTGAATGCATGTCTGGGTAGGTGTAGTTCAGTAGCTTCAAGACTCAAATCTTCAAGTCAACATTCCGAATCCTCTTCAACTACAGGAGGCGGTTGGGTTGACATTCTTAGGCAAACACGTGTATTCTGTGTCACCACATAGTCGGAAGATTTATTTAGTTGGGACACATTAAGTTTTACATTCACATTAACTAATTTCATTATTTGAACTAATTAGTCATATTAGAATAAGTTTGGTATACTTGTAAAAGCTAGAAATTTCCTCAGAACAGAACCAACTAGTTCCTATTGGAATATTATAGATTCATCGATGATGCGACTGACTACAGTTGATAATCGGCACTAATCAGTAAAATGATCCAAGGTGTTTCTATGGATTTAAAGCTTTGATTCTAGTAATTTATGGCCCTATCAAGTATCGCGTGACAAAATTATCAGTTAGACTTCTGTGACATTGTCTTTGTGCTAAACCAATGACACGCCAACCAGTACTATCGGTCTTGAGTCAATTCTGAATCTTTATTAGTCATCAACATAGTAGCTTCTCGCCTACCATTGCCCGTTGAGTCCGGGACACAATATCCTCCTCCACTGTGTGGATAATATATTTCAGACATACGTAGTCTATATACAACCAGACCAGACAGCATCACATCATAAAGTGAAAAATAAGTTATACAAGATCAAGCCAAATGTGGCTGTGAATATAGGAGACTGTAACTAATAGCTCGGGAATAAATTAAGAATAGTAAGTCGTTTCATGTTACTTTATGGGTCAAATGAAAGCTTGTGATAAACGGAATATGAATGTATATATAACCTGGTTATTTGATAGTTATATGATAAGAATATACATATAATAATCCATAAATAATTCCCGAAGTTACCATTCATTTAATCTTTGGATACAATACTGATAATCACCAATAACTGGTGAATAACATGTAGTTACTTTGATTTACTGGCGCAGTGCATTATATTAATATGTAGAGTGATGAACACTTAGATCACAATTCAGAGAGAACACTAATACTTACTGTTAATAAAAATATCTAGTTGATGATTATTTATTGAAAACGTCTGCCTTATGTTCATATAATAACTACTGAATACTACTGGCTTTATCTTATATCTATACTTTAGAAAAATATCTTCTAATTAAGCTCTTGAAACTGTTGGTTAAAAGGAGTGGCTTTTGTGCTTTAAAAATATAACATCTTGTTGACCATAAATGAGGGTTCCCTATCATGTCCATTTCTTAAACAAATTATCATCTTAACGCATTTATTCGAAACTGTGAGATATGAGGACCGGTTAAAAACTTTCGTTACGACTTATTAACTGGATTTATTTTTATTTATTTATTTGAGCACAAACATTAGTACAAAATGGCACCAATTACATATGCGCCACATAATAACAATGAGGCCCGTAGGAGTTATCATTGTTTAGAATAAGGGCTGTGGTACTACTCGGGCGCCCAAACCAAAGCAGATGGTTTTCTTAGGGGACCACATCCGGAGCCATTCGACCTGAAAGTCTGATCCACAAGGCAGTGGGACAACGTCAGCAGATGCGGTCACGTGGTAACCAGTGGCCAACAATAGGTTCATACGCCGTTTGCTCCTTTAAAATCCTGGAGCCCATGTGCACCATTGATTTGGAATTAGGGTTTTCCGACTCCCATGGGTGGATCCTCCATATCGACCGACCCGATGAAACCACCGGACATTCGCTTTTCTTTCTCAATTTCGTAAACAACACCAGTGCCGCGAAAAGGCAGTGAGTAAGACTTTCTTGTTAATGGTTAAATACGCGTGGCCATGTAAGAGTATTTCGAGAGGGAAAGCAGACTCTCTTTGCCCTCGATCGTACCAGGGCATTTGGGGGCCCTGAATAGTTCATACGGGCTTATGGTTTATTTGGAATTTTTTCCCAGGACAGTATGTAGCTTTTGAATGTTTCATTGGCTTTCTCATGTTGACTGTTAAAACTTTAATACTTTGGAAGTATGAATTCATGAGCTTATATTTTAAATATTCAATTTTTGAAGGTAACATGCGTGCAATTTCTCAATATTATTGTTCATTCACCAGAGAATATAAATTTACGAGTATATTTACAATATGAACTCCACTTACTTGGATTTGATGATTTGTTAAAAGTAAGTTATATGTTTACTCAACAAATAAATTCTCTCCATTACATTTCCCATAATAAAGAAGATTTTAACTTAGTTTTAAGACTTGGTTCTATAACATTTAAAAAACCGTTCTCACATACATTATTAAAAGTTAATAATCAGTCACTTGCGTGACTTACAACAAATTCATACTATGTTAAGTCCCTCTTCTAGTGAATATTTCAAAGACCCTAATAATATTCACTCAACCTTTGGTAATAGTGACTATAGTAATATTCATGGGGCTTAATTTCTATAAGTGATGAATTAATAGATCTACTATTTATACTACAGTGTCCTCTCATAAAGGTTAATAAATCCAATATTCCCACAAATATAGTTGATTGGCATCCCTCAACTTACAGTATTGATGGTGTTTGTGTCTAATAATAATAATAATAATAATAATAATAATAATAATAATAATAATAATAATAATAATAATAATAATAATAATAATAATAATAATAATAATAATAATAATAATAATAATAATAATAATAATAATAATAATAATAATAATAATAATAATAATAATAATAATAATAATAATAATAATAATAATAATAATAATAATAATAATAATAATAATAATAATAATAATAATAATAATAATAATAATAATAATAATAATAATAATAATAATAATAATAATAATAATAATAATAATAATAATAATAATAATAATAATAATAATAATAATAATAATAATAATAATAATAATAATAATAATAATAATAATAATAATAATAATAATAATAATAATAATAATAATAATAATAATAATAATAATAATAATAATAATAATAATAATAATAATAATAATAATAATAATAATAATAATAATAATAATAATAATAATAATAATAATAATAATAATAATAATAATAATAATAATAATAATAATAATAATAATTATATTATTATTATTATTATTATTATTATTATTATTATTATTATTATTATTATTATTATTATTATTATTATTATTATAATATAAAAGAATTGTATTCTGAATGCAAGTAATGAACAATGTAATTAATTTCATATAAAGTATTATATAATACTTTACCTCAATGTTATTAAATCTATAACATTTTGGTCATTTTTCGTAATTTATTCACCTTTTTTTATAGCAAATTCGTGATCGTTCTGGGTCACGATTAAAAGTTCAAATTGAAGCCTATTTAGATAATCGTGTAGATTGTTCATTACTACTGGAAGATGCTGAAGCTAAGGAGGCAGCTATTCTGGAACAAGAACGTTTGGAAAAGCGATTGGAATCAGAAATGGCTATAGCTAGAATATCTGAAGAGAATTTTAAGGTATGATTGTTTCTCGTTTATTCTTCCTAAGTTATTGGTCTTGTTTTATGTGATCAATTAAAATGTCCGTTTAAAACGTCACATATTTACCTCGATCCCGATAAATCTGACTGAACGCTTGAATCGGTTTCCTAAGCTCTTCTAATAACCCCAGGCCAAATCTATACGACAACTTGAACACAGGAGAAAAGGAGCAAAATATGGAAAGAACGTTTTACTACAAGGTTCTGGAACGCTACTAAACATAGTAGCAGAACAGGCAATCATCCATTCCGAAGTGTGACACGTGACTCTTTACTTTCTAGATGATTCTAAGAAACTTCTATTCAGTGCTGATTGGACAAGGATTTTCCTAACGTTTTCAGGGCCGCTGTGGACTTTTTTTGAGGAATATTCTGTCTCTTCCCAACAGATCCATTGTTGTATTTGAGCATCGTGTTTGACTTTTGCGTATTTTTAAAGTTAATTCCACAAACTTGATACAATAAGTGGTATGACAAGTGTATCATAAAAAACACTACATATTCACCACATATGCTCAATCTGTGTTAAGGTGCTTGAAAGAAAGTATCACAAGCCTTGTATTTCGCTTTGTACTAGTTGATGCTCATCAATAAAGGGGATCTGCCTGCTGCTATGCTAGGTAATATGAAGTAGGTCAGAGAAAAGTTGGTAGGGATCGTGTTACAGTCCATAAACTCACTAACTGTCAAACTTTAATCTTGTTAAGAGATGCGGTCATCCTGGCTGATTTCTCTGTGATCCTTTGGTGCACAGTTTAGGTATTATGGGTTTAAACCAGCCAAAAACATGCAAAAATACCTATTCCTTATCTTCCTCCAGGTTTTAAGTTTTAATTTTGTTTTATAATTCATTCCATGATTTCACTCACTTATATTTAGCTAATATTCCAAATTATGACGTACTTTCACCGACATTAATATTATCATTTAAACTCATTTGGTTTTCGTTTGGCTAATTTCCTGTCCTCATTTAATTGAATTGAAATTAACTTGAGCTAATTAGTACTTTCGCCAAGTTTCATATTGTCTATTACTAACCGAAAAAATTGTTGCTTCATTTGATATCTATTGGAATGCTATCTTATGACCGTACGAGCACTCCATGTACCTAAATAGTTGCTCTGGTTGTCAGAAGGGTCATCAGCCTCGTGAATTCCGAAGGAACTTGGCTTTCATCATGAGGCGTCATAACTCTTCTAAATGAAGACATTCTGACTCCCAGGGCAGGGTTTAAATGGTTTGAATAATTTTTTTCCGGTTAGCGTTTTATAGCGAATTAGTTTTCTACGAGATGGGTTCGCTAACCCCATGCCAAACCCTCCTCCTTTATTCGGGCCTAGGACTGGCAGTAGCCCCAGAGGGGCTTCAGTTGGAGTTATATTATGGCTGAGCTCAAACTATATTTTATTAAAGATGTCTTCTCCGCGGTCTTGTTTCTGACAGGATAGAATGACAAAGTGGATATTCTTCTACTGTAACCAAGTTAAAAACATAGATTCATCTAGAAAAGTAGCAAACTCTAATTTTCAGTTGTTAAGTGTACATAAAGTTTAATATTCTTCAGGTACAAATAAAATATCACTGTTTTCTGTTTAGCTGATTGTCATGAACAACTAAACCTTAACATTATCTTACTGTCTAGGGAATTAGAATTTTTACATTAATAACTTACATAACAGGTTTCTTAATCTGAATACCTGTAAAAGCTGACTTTATTGAAGTCTTCACATAAATCTGCTTCTTTAACACAATAGATGCAAAACTTGTTGTGATTATTAAGATAATGTAAACATTTCTTCTTTTGTTAAGTGATATCGTTTGGATTAAGCAATTGTAAAATTTCATGACACTTGAATGCCACTATATACATATATGTTATAAGTTAACCAAAATAATGTAATTGCCTAAAATTGACTTGATGATATATTAGTGTAGATAATATCTTAGTACTGTGTGAAGACAAACTACTTCACTGATTCTTAATTGAATACAATGATTAATGTACTTAATTTGTAACTCTAAAAACAAGATTTATGGAGTCTCATTTTGGGTGTAAATACGTACAAGAACAATTTATAATTTGTTTCTTCCCGTATAATTTAACATAATATTATACACCTATAATTGTGTGAACCATATCGGTAGTGTTTTCATGGACAGGTTTTAAGCTTCAAGGCAAAATTTACATTTATTAGTGATTGATTGTGTGCACATACTTGTATTAGCCTTCATATGCCAATTACAATTGTTAAGCCATAATTGTAAATATTTGGCTTTGTCCATCATACAGTTGTTGTCTCTGATTTAATGTCCTCATAGTATAGTTTTTTATTTCGGCAAAGTAACATAATCTCTATACTTTCATTAAGTATCTCATGTACATTGATTAGTTCTAATGATTATTTTTCTGTGTGCCATACCACTGGGTTTTTTTGTTAATTAGCTTTAATTTCGTTGGTTCTAATTATTCTCTTTTGTAGTTGATAGGTTATAATTTTGATAGGTTCTGAATTTAAGTTCTATTGGGACAATACAGCTACTCAATTAGATAGATATAACGAAATTCAGACTTGATTGGAAAAACGTTTATCTTAAATCTCAATGTTAACAACAGATAATTAGTATTAAGTTATTAATAAAAATAGAAAACCGATCATGAAATATCTATTCAATCTTTGTACACGCCTTCACGGTACTGATTTGTTTATACGATTCTCATCAACAATAAAAAAGTCAATTTGTTTTACTTATCATGGTCAGAGATCTGACTACAAAATCATCGGACGATGATGATCGTATGATGGCAATAACGAAACAAATATCCCAACTTCCCCTGTGTAAATTTATCGACTTAATTCTCGTTAGTGAATAACGAAATAAGTCAAATACGAGATTTTATTTTGGATGCATTTATTTCATACACCCGTTACCACAGACGGATAATAACAGAAATGAAGCAATGAAGACAAGCGTGCCAACTCGGTTTGATAAAGCGTGACCCACTGTTTATAATCAGGCAGGAAAATAGGTTAAAGACATGTAATGAATAGAGTGTATGATACGCACACATACGCTCATATAGAAATAGTCAAGCTTATAAGGGTATAACTGACAAGTTCAAAATAGGTGTGGACACCGACTCAGAAGGAATAAATTAGTTGCTGTGTCCAAAAGCTAGAATCAGCGACGTAGGTGTGACACAGAACTGTATACTACACGCCCCCTAACGATCAGTTCGTGAGTTTTACCGCATAAATTAATATCATGTAAATCAAATCATTGGCAACAAGTGAAAACTGAACAGTTATCAGTTTGTAATTTAGATCCTTTCAGTATTGTAAGTTTACAGAATTAAACCCATTACCTAAGCAAACAATATTTATTCCCTCGTTAATGACTGGTTTCAAAATGAATTCTTGAAGAATTTTCATGATAAATCGCGATTAATTGATTGCTATCTTGTTGCAAAGGAATTAAATATCACCGATAAGATTTGGATGATGATCTAATATTGCTAATCGACTAAAGTTGGAAACTAAATTAAAATAATCTTTGTGAATCGTTCGTAATTTCGATTAACGATCACAAATAACCTTATCGATACTGATGAATATTGTATATTAAATACATGGAGAGAGATATTTATCTACCCATTAATGTGTGTTTCGATATGGTAGAATATATGATATATGATATGACTTAATTAAGGACAATATTTTCACATGTTTTTAAATAATTTATCTTATTTTTTTAAAATCACTATTCACGATAAACAAAGCGTTGTTTAATTTAATAAATGTACGAAGATTATAGAGAATTGGATGTGAATATATGTTTTCTGATAGGTTTACAGTGTTGTTTAGTGTAGATGATATTAATGAAATTCCAGGGCAAAGTCTAAATGAGAAAAAGGCCATCTAGGACACGTAGGTTACAAGTAATGGATTAGTGTTCATAGAATCTGACTTCCAATCTACCGCATATGTTATGGCCTACCAAAGATTCACAAACATGATGTCCCACTCAGGCTTATTTTGTCAACGATTAATTCATATAACCACAAAGTTGCACGCTGGCCAGCAGAAAAGTTAGATTCCCTTCATAACTGCTTAGCTACTTGTACGCTAAAAAACTTTCTACTTTGCTGAGTTTCAATCACATGAATGTTGGCGGTAAGTCAGTGGTTTATTTTGACTTAACATTCCTGTTTAACAAATACCGTGTTTTGAAACAGACACAATTTGAAAGCATTCTGACCCCCTACCTCTACCAGTATCAGAACTCAAACGACTGCTAATTGTATATACCAAAGATGTTCAGTTTCAGCTAAATAACATCATATACCATTAAACTTATGGTTTAACAATGAGAAGCCCACTTAGTTCCTGCCCTGGCAGATATATTCATGGCTAATCTCGAAAAGATCAAGATTGAAGGGATGAATGACAAAATTGGTGTATTATGCGAGGTATTTTGACGATACTTGCTGCATGTAAGGATCAACAACCAGCAAACCACCTGCTAAACCTTTCAACGGCGCCCATAAAAACATTCAGTTTACTATGGAACATGAAAAGGATGATAAGTTTCACTTCCTCAATATCGTCATACAACTCAGGGAGGATGGTGGTACGATTCAACATTCAGTTTACGGAAAAGATAGATGGAATTGTGTTTATCAGAATTTTAATAGTTTTTTTCCAGTTATTTGCAAATAGGCACTTATCATAATTCCATTTCACAGGACTGAAATATGTACTACCAATAGACTAGAGGCAAGTTTAATTAACTATAAAAAATGACTGCGGAACAACGAGTATCCGGAGAAATTTGTTGAGAAATATGGGAAAAGTAAAAAAATCGCTTAAACGTGCTACATTGGATAGGAAACCTATTATCATTCAACTTGGATTCAGAGTTAACGAAAATAAACAGTACAACATGTAAAAAAGTTCAAGTTATCAAAATCTCCCAAGATGGTAGCGCCTTTTAATCTTTATCACCATTATCAACACATGGTGACAGACACCTGCCTTACATAATGTTCCTTCTGGGTGCTAGCTTTTCTTTTATCCCAATGATGGTTAAACGTAGATAGTCGATGAACCTTTTTTCAGTCGGATAGTGTAGGATTCACAGGGCGAAACTGATCATAAGGAATGAATTAATGAAGCGCATCGAAACTTCATTTACCCTGGAAGTATCACCAGTCGTTTTGGATTGACATTTAATGAAGTCTCAGCACACATTCAGTAGCTAGCCTAACTTTTGTTAACTTGCATCATTTGTCGCATATAGGGAGATGTCCATCGACGAACGAAGGGGAAATACAGTGCGCATAAATTTCGTCTGTTTTATTCTGTAGGTGTAAAATGTGGTCTATAAAAGAAGACATACTTTAGCTCCAAATATTTCATCATAGATGTCTCGGAAACATTGTTCGCGTTTAGTAGATTGACCAAGTAAACAATGGTGAGGTTAGGGGGACGGTGTTCTGGTAAAGGTGAACAATTGATTGATAAGACTGTGAATCTTCACTGATTAAAGTATCATAGAAATGTATTAAGTATGTTCAACTACCCCCTACTCCGACAGGAATTGTTAACATGAGTACGAATAATTTGAAAGAAACAGTTAGTAGGCTATACCAAAGCATTCCACTAGTCTATCATTTCACTGACATTTAGTGTTAATCATGTTCGTAGATATATATATATATATTTATACCTAAACCTCTGTGCTAATTATTACGAAAAAAGATGGATTAAATATGTATACATTACTCCTCATCTCTAGAGCTCTAGTAATACGTATATGATAACCATGCTCTCTGGATTTCTTTTCATCTAACAGTGAAAAATCATATTTAGTTATCAATTCTACATGTTTTTGAGTAAAATAGCAGGAAAAATGCTGTTTTGTTGTTGTTGACCCAAGCACTCTTTCCACTGCTGTATGTTCATGGTTTTTTATACATTTAAATCATATTCTGTGAGAAACTTTGCTCTAGAAACGGGTCACACTGCTCTCACTTTTCCAAAGGAATCGTTAGAATAAAATATGTATAATATTGGTGAAACAGTTCCTGATTCGACTCGTTCATGCAGCTCTGATTTACGATTCCGGTCTGCGTAACTTTAACACTTTTCATGTGTTTGACCAAATGTTGTGGAATCTACCCATCATTTAGTGTATGAAAAAAAGATGGTTTTCGTTATCCAGTAATAAAAATAAATCTCTGTCATTGGTATGAAAAATCCCAGGTACTGAATAAAAATCACCTGTACATAATTTATTTTCCCAATTTTCCAATCAAAAAGCAATGTCGATTCTTATTGATTATATATATATAATGTACAACCACCGAGTGGTTGCATTGTGTACTGATCATATAATGATACTCAGTTTTTGGAGAAAAACTAATGTGATTGTTCGAAAAATTAAACAGTTGCTACATTGCATAATATACAAAGGAATTAATAAAATATTTTGATGAAAAATCAGTATTGTATTAATTATGTAAGAATAAAGAGACGGTTGTTAAGACTATGTAAACATACAAAAGCGAAAGAAATTAGAAAATTGTTTGAACATTTTCTAAACAAAGGGGGTAAAACTCACTCCTATGTAGATGGTCAATTTAAGAGGAATGGTTGTAAAATCTTCTTTTGGATTCAAAGGTTAGGTTTGTGAATATGCAGAAGACGAATCTGTAAACCATACAGTAAATTTGATGGGATATTTTTCATAACCTCAAAACATGTATTCAAGTCAACTCAGTTTTCCATGTCCACTAAGTGAGCGAGAAAAGAGCACTTGATCAATCTTACCTGTCCTTCGCTCAACCAAGATGGATGGTGTTCCGCTATGTGATAACAGACTTGCCGAATTGTACGCCTTATATAATTCTTTCCCCAAGAGCAGTTGAATTGATAAATATACATGAATGTGGCGAATTCAGGCAGACCGTCTTGATTGGTGGTTTTCACAATCGGGCTATCGTAGAAAATTCCATTCAGTTCGGCTGCAGCAAATGTTTTCATTAGTTTATTTTAATTCAGTAAAATCCGAAATCTTAAATGCTAATAACTTTCTGTTGTTGAATTTTTCATTTTGAGATTGTGATCCTGTCTGATATTGTTTCACTCTTATCATGGAGAGTCATCGGTCTTCTAAGGCAACAGATCTTGCGAAACTGAGGGTCACGGTTTCCTGTAGACTCCATCTAATTACTTACTTACGGTTGTTAGCCCTCGTGGAAGAGCCCTCTCGTCAGTATTCTTCATCGATCTCTTTCCTGGGCAATCTTTTCCAGTTCTTTCTGGTTGCTATTCATCCTTTTGATGTATGCTTCCGATTCCCGACCCAGTGTGTTCTTTGTCTTCATCTTTCCGGTTACCCTTCAGGATTCCAAGTTAGCGCTTGCTTCATGATACAGTTTCCTCAGTGTATTTCATATCCACTTGCAGCATCTTTTCTTAATTTCCTCTTCAGTTCAAAGCTACTTTATTCTCTCCCACAGTACGTAGTTGCTGATGTTATCCGACCAACGGATGTATCTTGCTTGAACAATTGTTTGTAAATACTTGTACTTTTTTGCTGATGGTTGCAGTAGTTCTCGAAGTTTCAGCTCCGTACAGTAGGACTGTCTTGACGTTCGTATTAAAGATTCTGAATGCCTCCAACCGAATAACATTTGATTTAACGTTGATCATTGGTCAAAGTCTGTCTAGAAGTTCATCATGTGAACAAGTATTTTGACCATGCGGTTTGATGATAAAATCGAATGGATAATATTCGGGAGCTAGAAAGTTAATGCACATAAGGCATATGAATCTATTTTATTGTGAGTAACCATAGTTGTGTAACGAATTTAGATTGATGTCGAACATAATGTAGACAAATAGAAAAGCCTCATATTTGACTTGTTTCAATAGAAACCCGTTACTTATTTTTAGCATTGACAGTTCATCTGACCTACATTCTTTTAAAATCTTTAGCTCAAAGAAACTGAACTTCTTCGTGTTGCTGAATCACTACGTATAAAAAACCGAGAATTCGAAATAGCTGCTGCTGATCGTGAATCTGCATTGTACAAACAAATCAATGAATTATCTCGTAATATTCAGTTAGCTCAACGAGAAATATCTGATTTGAAACAAAATTTACATCTTGCGCAAACGTGTATAACGAAGTCATTCACTACAATGTCCACTTCAACACATTTTGAAAATTCAAAGAGGAATTCATCAATAACAAACAATAGCATTGATCAAAATTCCTCATCTGATCCACCCACATTAGTAACACGAGCTGTGTCTATCGAAGATACTTTTTCTTCTTCGCACCATTGTAACGGTAATAATGGGCAAAAACATCATTATCATCCTAGTCCTTCTGGTTCCGAAGCCTCATTAAGCAATAACACTAGTGACATCAATTGCAATAAACAAGGCTCTTCAAGTGTTTATACCGATGCGAATTCATCATTGATTTATCGGTCTAAATTGGATGTTCAGTATAATACTGAAGAGCAACAACAGGCACCCGTAAAACCCCAAAGAAAAGTAACAGATCAAAAAGTAAATAATCTATGTAAGTGATATTTAATTATATACTACTAGTTAACAATAGGATGTCTAAACTATTGAGTATTTTTAAAATTGATCAGAAACCTTCATGTCCTGGGTCATTAAGTTAGAATCTAGTGGGTATACAACGAAGCAGTTCGCTCCTTTATAGACACGACTTTTCAACGATGATTTTGAAAACTTCCACTTCAACACACGGATTGCAAATAATTCTTTTTTAGTGTCATTCGACAGTCGTGAGAAAAATACACCAAAATAATGCGGCAGGTATACACACAACCAACACTTTTTTCTAACTTTCTTACACCATAAAATGTTTATTTCAATTTTATTAATTGTGAAGGCGGAAAACTTATCAATGTTAGTTTTTTCGATCTATGAGGATTCGTACGTATGATAAGAATATATCTGTATACCACTAGTCAAATGCGAGAATTTTCTTAACCATTTATTTTCGATTTAATAGTTCCAGCTGCATTTTTAAAATTCTTTTCACTGATACCGAGAAAAATTTATATGTTAAGTGTTGGGGACGTTAGATCCCCAGAAAAGGACTCAATTTTGTAATTTTATTTTAGAAAATTTGAACTTTTTTGTTTTCGCACCAAAAGCGCTCTTGTCACCTTCATGTCGTATTTCCCATTTGGGAAATATCTTAAATGCTATTGGTCCGTTGTGTCTTTTAGTATGCTATTTCGTAACACTCCCTAAGGACGGTTTTATGTTTCTTGTTATCGCTCGTTTCTAGCTGTTTGCAGAATATACCTCCCCATCCCAAGCTTGGACTTCTTTCTCTAGATAGCGGAGCTGGGACGCATCAGAATATCTAGCTTATTGGTCTTTGTTATCGTTCGCGTATTAAGTGGACTCGTGATAACTTCAAACCTAGCAGTAAATTGGACTATTTCAAAATCTTCATCTTGATTATAAAAATTCAACGTCCCCGAATATACTCATTATCTTTAAGAAACAACTCACCACTATCGCATACCTCAATATAGTTGACAGAATAACGTCGCCTTTGAATCCAATCTTTATCGGTTTTTACCATACTAATTTCTTCAGTATGCCTTTATAGTTCAGTTATAACCCATTCAACAGCTATCTTAGTGTATATTACTGGAATAAATTATTAAGTTAGGGGGATTAGAAACCATTTCAAGGTGGTTGACAAACATCATCAGAATGTCTTATAGTGCATTTTATATCCTTTTTTCCGTCTTCTTCATATTTGTTTGTTTGTTTTAGTTAAATCCTGTGCCCTACAAAATTTTACTACATGCAAACAGTTAGCTAACCAAGCAGCTAATTATTTAGCCGAACTAGTCAAATTAGTTTCTAGTTTATCAGCAGCAGAACTGTTCAGTGCTGAAAATGATTCATCCAATGATCGTTTAATTATGGTTTATCCAATTGGTTGGGAATTTTCATATTCTTCTTCGTGTCCTTCTCCTCTTTCTTCTCACAATGATGATAGTGTGATCACACAGTTAACAGCAACATCACTGGATACTATATTCAATGATCGAGTATTCAGGACATGTTATTTAGCGAATATATCTATGAAAGCTGAAGGAATCTGTACTAACTCGGAAGATTTCTTTCATATTTATTCTAATCAACTACCAGATTTATGGTTTAATGCATATAAAAAATTACCACAGAATTCATTAAACAAACAACAAACTTTAACATCAATTAATTCATTGCATAAGACTGATGATTCAGTCGATACAAGGTGAGAATAACCTTTCTATTCAAAGTAAAAGTTGTTTTTGGAATTGCCTAACATTTCCATTCAAATAGTGGATATCTATTATAAAAAAACACTGATAAACATTGTTTATCGTAACGTGATTAACAGTTATTTCATTTTATCATGCAGAGTATTTTAACTGACATACATCCATGATTTTATTTTACCTGAATTATATTTGGATCTAGATAGAACTTGTGCAGAAAAAATTATTGAAATCTGAAAATTAAAGTTTTACTGAACGATTTCTTAGTGGAGGTTGAAACTCCTCTTGTACACATACTTTGTTTTAGAATACCATGTAGTATTACCAACTTTCAAATTAATTGTGTCTCAAATCTGAGTACATGAAGTCTTCATATGATCAATATTTTTAGTTATTTATGATAACTTCTTAAAAGTTCGTAAACATCACTATTAAAATTGGAATTTAGTGGTGGTATGGATTTGCTGTATGGGGAATGACTTCTCGACCTTCAGTATGCGGATGATATTGTCTTACTGGGTGATGATACCAAAGACATGCAATCTGCACTCATTCAGTTGGCAATTAGTGTCCGTAGGTTCGGTATGTGTTTTGCACCTTCTAAGTTCACGAAGTGTATGGAGACAATTTTGGCACCCGAGAACTGATAGAAAGACTTTACGACTAAAGATAAGCGGCAGATACTAACTATTGAAAAAGTCATTTATACAACATAATTCTCCGAATAATTTAAACTTAAATGTATGTTAATGAGAAATTTATTGCGATGTTGGACAACCGATGTTGATTGTTATTGAAATTGGCATGTAAGCGTACAATTTTTTCTAGGTAATGTAATTCTCAGGATCATTGTTATGACAATATAATATTGGTCAGATAGTTATTTTAAAACTGAGAGCAAAAGCAAATTGTTTGCGACTCCTCAATCGTGTTCATTCATAATATTTTACGGAATCGATATTATACCTTTGTTAGTATTACTAGTATTGTAGGTAACACTAACTGAGGTGTTCGTTTTCTTCGGCTATTCTTTGATGCGTAAACTTATTCTGTTTTTAAAGTATTAACACCGATCGATACGTGATTACTTAATTTTATTAGTTAATTATGATATTGTTGTTGTCCTCGCCGTTAAACAACTTCATTTCTTAATAATTTTACATGTCATGTTCTTCATGAATTCTTCTTTTTCCTTAGACATTCAAAGGTTTTTGATGATCTTCATAGAGTCGGACTTTTAGAAACCTCCTCTAATAATCGGTCACTGGAAAATATTGAAGCAGTCAACATCGTTTATAATGAATATGATAGGGAGATCAAATGTAATTTTTCTAGATCAAAACTAACTGAATATTTATTACATTTGAAATTGAATCCTATTATTACACAACGTTTATTAAATGAAATTCATTGTTTAGCAGAGAATCTTAGAAGTAATAATAATAATAGTTTTATGATAATGAATTCATCAACTATTGAATTGTTCGAACAACTGGAAAACGTATTTCAAAAGTATTTTAGTCAATTCAATATCGACGAGTTATTCCTTTGTATTACTGGTACTGATAAAAATCAACAACGTTGGCCTTGTCTACTCACTTTACTGCATGGTAATCTTATTAAATTTACTCTGATTGAAGAATTGAAACTTATTAACGAGGTGAGATTTTATCTGAAGAAAAATGAGTGCATCGTTTTTTATGAATGTAACTGTATGTATGGATCTTTTGAAAAATGCTTTTAAATTCCTCTGGAAATTCAACTTAATCTAGCTAATAGACGGTTTTTTGCATTCTCATTTCGGATTTATTTGAGCGCATTCGAAAGCACGTGAAATCAACCTCCTTATTAATTAATCATCAAAGATAGTCGACTTTCTCCTGTTTATTTACTAGTATCATAATTAGGCGGAGAAATGAATAGATTTTCTGGATTTTATTCGTTTTCTTTGATGTTAAGTGCTGCTGGTTAGGAATAACCAGTTATAGCACCAATTTGTTTTGTAGATTTTGAAGTGACCTACTTGTGACATCGTCCGCAACAGAACGATTTTCATTCACAAATCAGATAAAAATAATGTACAAAGTGTGATTGAAGTCCCTAGAAAATGGATCTCTGAAGCTTTCTGTTATAAAACAAAATACTTTATTTTCTATTGGTTCTTTTAGGAAAACGATTGTTCAGTCTGAATATTTTGATGACTGACACCGCAACAACAATTAACTGGTCATTTATGTGAATCTTATATTCCTCATTAACATACATTTCAATTTATATCCAATTGAAACCTTTATCGGTTAGAATAAATACTTATTCTGTCTGATTAGACAATCTAATTTGTAAATAAGAACTTTCGTCTAAATTTGAACGAATAGTTTCACAATATTTGGGCGCCGAGTTAATGTGAGTCATTAAAGAGGAATAATATATATTTGTAAAACCTCAGCCAAAGAATTTGAAGTAATTCCAACGTTTCGCCTGGAAATCTGGTCCAAGCTTTTTCAAGGAAAATATAATCAAACATCAAAATTATTGAATATCAGTATACAGTAAACCGAAGAACCATGTACCTATTTATATTTCCTTGAAAAAGCTTGGACCAGATTTCCAGGCGAAACGTTGGAATTACTTCAAATTCTTTGGCTGAGATTTTACAGATGTATACTATTCCTCTTTAATGAATCTAATTTGTGTTTGAATATTAAAACTAAACAAAAGTATTGTCGTTGGGTTCATACAGTCGTATGAATCCTATGGTGATATCCTGTCTTTCTTTATTGAGATAATATTTGATAAGTTTGTTCAGGTTAGAAATAATTTTCATCACGAATTCAAATTATCTGGAAGAGTTATTAAAAGTCAAATGAACACTACAACTTTTGCCTTGTCTTAGATATATACTCCTTTTCTTAAAATGTTTACTGTTCGTTTGTTTGTTTGTTATTCCTCCCCACAGAATGTATCATTAGTTCTTGAATGCTGTACAAGTATACTAGCCAGTACTAAATTACCATTAATTATACAATTAGTTTGGAGATGTACAAATGTGTTATTGAATGATCACAAATCAACTGGTTTTCAATTGAAAAGTTTAGATTCTGTAAGTTTTGTTTCGCCGTTGTCATGTTAACATTCGTAAAAATATGCATTGGAAACAATCTCATTGTTTACTATGTTTTAATTGAAAAAGTGGCTATTAACTGCCGCTGCACTGGCAGTTTTTTCCTGCTTTTGTTACTTTGTATGCTCTAGGAGGGCTATGTGATCTGCATAGTCTATTTCATCCAACTATGTACTAAGTGCTCATTCTATTCTGTGCGTCTTCTGAGATGTAGAATTCTTCATAGTCCAGTCAACACCTAACAAGAAGAGAAAAAGCGAGAGTAGACAGCCTTGTCTAACTTCAGTCTTAAATTTGAAGCACCTGTGAGTTACCCTGTATACGTGGGTTTGCAATGCAGATTTTCTTCGTAGTTCCGTATAATGGTGACGTCTTCTTAGGTACTGTATATCGTCATAGATTTCACAAGGTTTCACTATCCATTCCGTTGAATGCTTTCTCATAATCAAGGTATTCGATGCATATCAGCGAGTTCCATTCTAGTGATTGTTCAACAATGATCCGCAATATCGTGATTCGGCAGAATAAGGCGAACCCCGATATGAAATATATTTCAAAGTAATGTGTTTATGTGAAAATTATATTGGATACGTGTATCATGTTCTAGAACCGTCCGCTATCACTGATTGGATTCCAAAGAAAATTATCAGCACTTCCGTATCATTTGCATACAGAACATTTAACTTGAATCATGCCTCAAAGATGTTTGCCTAATCAGGTATATCTGTTCTAATATCTAATGAACAGGGTAGGCTCAATAAACATACTTTTAATCGAGTTTAAAACTCACGTCATTCTTTCTGGGTGTATTGATTGGTATAATTCATTCGTATTAGATTACCATCAATCTTAGAATTTTGGGTACAGTTACGTCAATTTTTAGTTTTTTAATTGTCTTCAACGCTTTTGATTTCAAGTATTCTGTATGATGATGAGTTATTTCTAAGTGTAACGGTGTCCTTTTATATTTAATATTTTTACCTATGTATTTTGAAAGCAATTTAACCCGTGATACATGATTGTTGAAAATGTCGTGGAAATTTCACTTTTATTTCTTTACTTATAACAGCAATGTGTGTAAAGTAATTAAACCTATTAAGTTATCCATATTTATGTCGTGTAATATGCGTTTATGGAGTTCCAATTAGCGTAAATCATCTTCCAAACGTATGTTTTTTTCGTACTTGACTTCTGATCACACTTTTGGTGTAAGGTTACGACACTATCCGGCTTAACAAAGTAAAGTAGATGTAGTGGAGTTAGAACCCGCAAAATGTTAGCTAGAAATTAATTCTTTAATCCTCCTTTTATAACTTGTGACCGCTAATTATGGAGCAGTGACTTATCGATCGGATCAATGACGCGTAAACACGTGCGAGCAGTCTAGAGCCCTGGTTGACCCTGCTTCTCGCCTAGCCCAGCCAGATAAGTCCAGAACACAAGTCTCAACCTCTGCGATATGAATCATTATATTTCAAACATACTCTGTTTATATACCAATCAAACAGACCACATCGTACCATAAAGTAGGAAATAACATTTGCACAAGATTTGGCCAACAGGAAAATGACACGTGAAATAAATATTGACCAGTAGGGAAACGACACGTGAAATAAAAATTGACCAATGGGAAAATGATGCTATTTCAAGTTTAAGGATAGCATTAGACTTAACAAGATAATTTTTGGGATAATTTTCTGAATATCCCAACACCTCCAAGCCACTGAAATTCTAACAACTCATTGACCTTTTATTAATGGTACTACTCATAATATGAAGTTTGTGTTAAATGAATGGTTTTAAAATATTAGTTATTATTTTGAATCCTCTGTTCGACAAACAAATGAAATCGAGATAGCAAGTTTTCTTTAATCGTCTACTCTAGGGTGATAAAAAAGTGTTCATTTCAATCTGATCCGTTCATACTTTGTGCTTATAATTTCGCTACTCCAATTTCAATACTATGAACGAAAATACTTATCTTCTCTTCTTTTTGTTACCTAACTGACTAGAGTAAAAACAGCAGTTTAGTAAATTAAACTTTTTGATATTGATACAAATAAATTTTTTATCAATTCTATATCAATGAAAAATGATTAGAATATTTAGAATGAGTATTTGTTATTTAAACAAATCATTGCAGGAATATCTTGAAATTACATAAACACTGTTTACAATGAACAATTTACTGTGGCAGAATTTCAACCTAACTGATATTGACTGTGATCTAAAGTAGCGAATCCCCAACACAACCATGTAGATCAGCGTTGAAGTTAATGAAAGGAAACCATTACAGTAAAAAAAACAAGGCTTTGTGAATTTCCTGTGTTTATCGAAAGTTAAATATAATATATATCATCAGAATGGCTCTTCTCGCCGTCTCACCTTTGTGAATACATTATTACTACAAGACCGGAAGGCCCCGGCTTCAATCTTCTATGCAGTCGCTTAATTGATTGACAAGACTTATGATTCAGTTAGATGCTTTTACTGATGATTTAGTCGAAGATGTCACTTCATTCATACATAAACATGGACTAACAGTTCAGCGATATGATATATTATTTACTTACATCAATGTAGACAAATGACAATAGACACACATCTCATTCGGAAAACGTCAAAGTTTTGGTTCACGGAAATCCTAAAGTACCAGAAAATTTCCATAAACATGGCATCTAGATCGCCCTTAAATGTCCTGGTACGGTCGAGGGCGAGGAGAGTTTGCTTTCCCTCTCGAAAAACTCACAAGGCCACGCGTATACAACTACTAACAAGGAAGTCTTACTCACTACCTTCTCGCGGCACTGGTGTTGTTTACGAAATTGAGAGGACGAAAAGCGAATGTCCGGCGCTTTAACGAGGTTGATGGATATGGAGGGTCCACCTAGGGGGTTCGGGAAATCCAGATTCCAAGTCAACGGTGCACATGAACTCCAGGATTCTGAAGGAAAAATGGCGTATGAACCAATCGTTGGTCACCGGCTACCACGGGACTGCATCTCCTGACGTTGTTGATCAAACCTTTAGGTCAAATGGCTCCGGATGTGGTCCCCTAAGAAAACCGCCTGCTTCGGTCTGGGCACCCGGGTAGTATCACAACGCACACACAGATCAAGTGACTTGTGTGGCGCATATGTATTCGGTGCCCCTTTGTACCCATGTTTATGTGTTCAAATAAGCAAATAAACAACTGGTAATCGATGGATATGTGCCTAATCTGTGAATCTATACGGAAAAATTCAATCGAACAGAACGAAGTAAAGAAAACATACCAGCCAATCTGACTTCATTAAAAAGCTCACAGATCTTGTCGCCGTTGAAATGTAGGGAGTACTAGAGGTTTTAAATTCAGTGAAGTATTCAGACCGTAATGTATGTCTCACTAAATTGTACGTGGATCATTTATTTGATATTTATTGTTGATTACATATATCTTTTTATAAAAAGTCTGCATTCAATGGTGTAACGCAAACTTCTGTACACTTATCTTCGCTTATTTGGGTGCACGTATGTCGAATGAGATTGAACAATTTCATTCCATAACATCAATCGAAACATTCAAACATCCTTTACAAACGAATCCAAATCCATCCCTTTGCACAAATCCATGGCTATATGGACTAAGTAGTTAATTGGATAACGCGTTGGATCTTTTAAACAAAAAGTAACAAATAAATAATATATTTATAATATCCCAATGAGTAGAAAATTAGATTTTCTGACGTTTCGTGAGTTAGTGTAAGTCACTTCTTCAGAGAATAAATAACCAAATTAAAATTAATCCAAGTTTAAATAGTACGACGGAACAATAAGAATAATATTTGATCAATCAAAAAAGTAACAAGTTCAAATCCCGATTTAAACATAAACATGGGTACAGATTCATCTGGTTGATTAGTCCCTGATAGATTCCACTGCTAACCACTATCCAACTCTGCTTAAAATAGTGAACTACTTCCAATTTGTTATAAGAAAAGAAAGTATAGCTAGTGATGATTCACTTGTTTTAGTTAGTGTTTTTTTCCTCGTTCTATTTGAAAACGTCATAATTCAGCTGAGTCATCTTTATTTTTGTTTTTCTCTCGTTCAGTTATTTGTTTGCTTAAATAGTTGTGTTTTCGTTAAAGACAAATTAGTTTTGATAGTCTTCGTGAATGTTGTGTGTTCATGTATGTGTCTATATATAGGAATAGTATCAATTTGACAGTCTTGTTGTCTTTCAGCTCATATTAACTTGGTTAGTAGTCCCGTTTGTTTGTTTATTCTACTACTATTCGTTCGGATTATTTTATGTATGGTAGATATTTTAAACTGTTAAAAGCATATATTAATAGTAACACGCAGTGAAAATCGTCTTTATTTAATCTACATTGATCCTTCAGTAGTTTTTTTGCTTGTTTTAAAATTTTTAGTTGATATTCGTTATGGATTAGTCTCAATTACGGTGCCAATGAACATCTATTCAGTACTATTTGGTTTCAATAGTACTCATACTGACATCAACCTGTGATGAATACACCCTCTCTCTCTTTCTCAAAATTAATTAAAATTTGTACAAAACCATTTCATTTAAATTATGTAAATTTTGTCAATTCTTTTCATTAGAAGTACAGTGTATTTACATAGTAATTAATGTAGTAAGGTACTCATAATAATGTCTAACTTATGTAACATGCTACAGATTAATATCCTAGAAATCAACCGTCTACATTATTATATAACTTGTCCAGTAACTGGAAAACTTGTTTGCCTAAAACTCTGACTCAATTTTCTGTTTGTGAACTATTGTGTATCTTGAATATTGAGTTATTGATTCTAAATGTCATAAAAAAGATTGGTATCTCCACAACTTGTGTTCATTGATGTGTACACTTTCTTTGGGTGTATGTACCTACATCCTAGTATTGATTACTCATATTGAAAATTGAACACTACACTTATCGTTCCAAACTGCAGACGGTTATTCGCTAGGTTATTAAATCTATAATGGTCAACAATATAATCAACTTGGTTTTACATTCATTACCAGTTGTAAATATTTGTGTGAAATAGTACTCTCCTGTTTAGTGCATATCGATAATATTTATTTCAAACGTTCTCTTGCATTCAGGTTTCAAGTACGTATCCAGTCACAGCTTTCTGTGTGAAAGTATTCATACTTGTGATGCGAAGGAATGTGAATTTAATATTTTCGTTCCTTTTAAGTCATTTCTTATCCGATAAGTCATAATGTCTTGTTTAGAAAATTTGCAACAATACATTCAGGTATCTGTCTGATAGTTTCACATGCTTTTTATTCAGTCGAAGTCTGGAAATAAATTCCGAGAGTTTATGATTACATGTAGTAGGTTCCATTTATGAATTTAAATAAATTGTTATTCGCTAAATTGATTATTCATACCCTCCCCGGTGTTTAGATGTAACCAACTGAAATGTTTCTGACATGAGGTTTCATAGATGAACATTGGAATGTTTTAAAATTTAACCTTGTCGTTCCACCATGTGCTGTTTAAAATAAACACTCTTTATTGTCTGCCATCACCATTTTCTCTAATCATTGTTTATGAACGAATAAAGACGATTTGTTGTTTTAAAAGCTTTGGAATTGTCTAAAAAATTTCACGTTGTTTCTTTGTTTGTAACTCTTAATATTTATGTAACGATTAATTTGTGATATAGTTATTTCACACACCTTGATATATATATATATGCCTTCTCAACTTTTCTATGCGTTTAAAATTCTAGCTGATAGATTGGCAGTTCACATTACCACGAATATCTAATACTAAAAGTCAAATAGTCCAACACGATCAACAATCCTCTACAACAGCAATTCAAGTTAATGAGATGAAATTTTTGAAAACAGATTTCATGTTAATGTTTGTCAAATATATCATGAAAATTTCACCAAATTTATTAAACTGGACATCGGAGTTAAATCAATTGGATGTTGTGTCAAGAAGTAAATTTTTATAAGGTTTTATAAATGTTTTAAATATTTTTTGTTTATAATTTGCTATATTGGCGTAGATTCAAATAGCCAAATTACCGTTTTTTAACTTACATCATTTGTGACATAGAAATGTCGATCTACCAACGGGTGGGAAGTATGATATGCTCGTGACATACCTGAACTCTAAATACTTTATCATGAATGTTTTGGAAACACTTTTCGCGTTTAGTAGAATGACCGAGTAAACAATGGTAAGGTTCGGGGTATGTTGTTCGGGTAAAGTTGACTGTGAATCTTCATTGATTGTTGGAAGAAAACTTGGGGCGACTAAATCAAAACGTATTATCACTCAGTGACACCATTGACTTTCAATCTGGACCATGTTGATAGTTTCAGACTATCCGGTTAGGAGCTCGTATGATAACCTCGATCAGTGCTTTTAGAAGTTGAATGACGTAGCTTTTAAGTTCCAGTATATCTTCGTACATGCCTTTCCAATCTATCTTTTGGAACAATATCCCCATTGCTTAGTTATTCTCATCCCCACTACCACTACATTGTTTTGAATTCTTCGATGCTTGTCTTACCAATTTCATCCAATTGTGCTGATATGGCATAAAAACGAAGGTTAACACATATTTGTACTTGGCTCTAAGTTGATTATCACAAATGGTTGAAGCCAATCGATAAAATAACCTAAATCTCAGTTTTATCGTAGTTACCAGCCTGTATATAAATACAGATCCATGTAATTACATACTGATCAGTAACTTCACATGTTCTTGTTCTCTAACCAGCATGTTACACTTTTGTGGCCCTAGATCTGATTCCAGTTAAATCGGACGAATGATTGGTGTCGAAATACACATATAGTCTATCCTCGTATAAAATCATCGACTTAAATCGCGTTAGTGAATAACGGAATTAAATAAGTCAAATACGAGAATGAATTTCGAATACGTACACATTGATCTGGACAGACGATCAGAGAGACGAAGCAAAGCCAAATGATGCACAGTGGAGAAGGCGTGTAAGCCAACTCCCTCTAATCAAGTGTTAATCAATATTTATAGCCAGACGGACATGTGGTGAATGAGATAAGGAGTGCACATACACACATATATAAAAACAGTCGAGGTTGATAAGCGAATAATCAACATGGTAAAAATATGACTCAAGTATAATGGATAAATTGGTTTGTTCAGAAGCTAGACAAGGTATATAGGCTTAACATAGCAACCGACACTACAGCACTTCTGGGATGTCAAGCCTAATAACACTAGTTAAGCTGTATTGTTGTTATGGTAGTTAAATAATAAAGCTATAGTGTAGTGGTTAAAATGCTGTGGTTTGCAAATACTGGGTTGCTAGTGCGGATCTCCATTTGGGTACCCGAATAGTAATCATTGCCACTCTTCAAACAACTAAATTGTGGCTCAAATTTAGTTAAATTAAAAATCCTGTGCTTCATCCGTTTTCCTTCCGCATATAAGAATCATTTGGTTGTTAAATATAATAGATTGCAATAGGTTTTACAAAGTTAAGCAAAGTTAACCGCTCTCGTTGATAACAATTAACTGTCTAATAAAATGCAGTACATTTCCTCAATTCATCATAGTGATCAACTACTGCTTAATTGGTATTATTAAATTCTAATTAAGTTCATGTTACACTAATTATTTTCTATTGTTTGATTTTTCCTCTAGTTTCAATATCTGATTTATTCAAACGTATCGAATATGTCAAATCAAATTTAACATTTTTAATTCATTATTCTAAAACTACTGAATTTGCGAATAGTAATAATTATACTAATAACAATCATAATGATAATAATAAGGATAACAAAATGACAAGCCAAGGTAATTTGTCATTAGAAAATGTAGCATTGATTATTCGTTTACTTGAATTGTTAACAAAAACATCAGAAACAGTAAGTTGCATTTTACATTCAACTGCTTATTGGATCAAGAGATTTCAACCGTCATTATCTACATCACCAAGTTGTAATATGATGTTATCGGATGATTGGTTAAATCCACTTGTCAGATTTGCATTTTCATTCAAGGTGTGTGTATATATGTATTTTAATTGTAAAGTAGTTCCCTTTTTTAGAATTAGGACAAGACTGATTTTAACCTAGTTTACAATATGAATTGATATCTATTAGACAACTTTAAAGACTTAGGTGGCAATATATTACTTACGCCTGTTACTCCTCGTGGAGGAGCATAGACCGCCCACCAGCAGTTTCCATCCAACCCTGTCCTGGGCAATCCTTTTTATATCTGCTTCTATTTCCCGATGTAATGTGTTCTTTGGCCTTCCTCGTTTCCGCTTCCCATCAGGATTCCAAGTTGGGGTTTGCCTCGTGATGCAGTTTAGTGATTGCCTCAATGTATGTCCTATCCACTTCCAACGTATTTTCCTGATTTCCTCTTCAGCTGGAAGCTGGTTTGTCCTTCCACAGAAGGTTGTTGCTGATGGTATCCGGCCAATAGATGTCGAGTATCTTGCGTGGACAACTATTTGTAAATACTTGTACCTTCTTGATGATGGTTGTAGTAGTTCTTCACGTTTCAGCTCCGTACAATAGGACTGTCTTGACGTTCGTACTGAAGATTCTGACTTCGATATTGGTTGGCAGTTGTTCTAAGTTCCATATGTAGCGGTTAGCACTCTGAGCTTTGAATCCAGCGACCCGAGTTCGAGTCTCGGCGAGGCCTCCAAACTCCTCCTGTAGCCCTTCTAGTGTTACTGCCGGTACCATGCCCAGATAATTGAGGAGGGTTAGGTATTGGGTCGACAACCCCATCCTGTAGAAAAGAGAACCTTGCTAAAAAAACGCCAACCAGGTTAAACATATTAAACCATTTAAACTCTGCCCTGGAAGTTGAAGGAAGAATTATGACGCCTCAGGACGGAAGCCGACATTCTTCGGAAGTCACGAGGCCGATGACCTCTCTAACAACCGACGCAACAATTTTTATAGGTACATAGAATTTTTATACTCTATTTTGAGGTTACTTAATAATACTTGTCCCACGGATTAAACCTAATACTTCTAGGTTCCATCTCACTTTTCTAGTTGTTGAAATTGTTGTCTTGTAAAGAGCGCAATTAGAAATATGTTTTTATGGTAATTTAGTCATCAGATATATTATGGTCTTGTGTACTGCATTTAAGTAGATTGCAGTTGTGTATCTTTTTTCATCATTTTATGGACGGTTAACTAATCATATTTTGTAAAGCTAATCGACTTCTAACTAATTAATTAACTGCATGTTTTTTTGTGAATAACTTGATATAAACATGTTATGTTATCCGTTCATAACTAATCAGTGCCTGTAAAAGTTTTCATCAATTTATGTAATTGTGACACCTACTAACTTTCAAGATACTGTAACTAAATAACTGATAGTACACATTAAATTCCTTGAAAGAAATTGCGATGAAAGTGAAAGAAAAAACTGGCCAGGCATCTCTGGCTCTAGACTTCGTACCAGTTAAAACTAGATAACCGTAACTGTTTTTAAATATTTGAAGAAAATAACGCTCCATGTGTTCGAATTTATCACCATTCAGTATCTCGTACAGAGAGACATTGACAATGAACTATTTGATCGACACGATCCTATAAGTTTGAGGCGTCATTTTTATCTTTGGGCTAATTGAATTCTGTTGACTAAGTTACGATTTGGTCAGTGGTGTAAATGACTCGTCATCACGTCCACTATATTTAAATGTTACTGCTAATCGACAGGATTAAGTCCACACCATTGTCTAAATAAATATGATCGATCGGTATAAAGATAAAATGTTTTGTAAAAACAATTGTTTCTTTATTTTTATGACTTGTTACCCGTTTATCAATTTGTAACGTTACACGAATCAATACAGAAAACTGTTAATCTCATAAATTATCCCCTTATTTATTGAATATCACAATCATATATGTAAGATTATTTCTTTTAGTGCTAATAATAAAGGGATCCACTTTGAAATTAGTCATTTGTTATGTTCTATTGCTTAGGTTAGAAGATAGCTGATTTGATATTATTTCTGGTAATTTGTAATTTGTACAACAAATTCCTTAATTTGTAGATTGGAAATAATTTCCACTTGTCTTTAATCAATAATTCCCTTACTTTAGTACTGAAAAATTAATCATTCTGATAGTGATTAAATACTTATTTAAGTATATATTTTCTGCGATTGACTCTGAATACTTTTCTATCCTTAAAAAAAAATAAAAAAGTTACAAGTAATAGTCGAATAACTAAATGCAGCTACTGTATCAATCCATGAATTCGTCTACAATCGTATTATATGTACATAATCAGTCAGTTATGATCAACACAGAGCCTGGGAAAAATACACGTTGGTCCAAATCGCCATGTCATATTAGCACAACAAGATGAATAAAAAAGAAGTCAAAACAACTGTAGTGTTAGTGATAGCGGGAAAGATTAAATACTACAGAGTGCAGTTCTAAAAGATAGAATGAATTCGAGAAATAAAAAGTTCGAAGATTGAAACTCATTAAAAAGAATTAAGACAATTCAGCAAAGAAAATTTTCTATTCGATAATATCATTTGCAATGGTCGTTTTGAGTTGAGTAAATTATTTGTTTGATATTTCTCGAAAACAGTTATCCATCCAGGCTTATTCAGTGTAACATAAAACCAAAATTATAATCTGTAAAACTTCATAGTTCTTAGGAAAACCCTCTTCATGAACATTAGGTTCAAGGCAGATACTGCTGCAAAACGTTTGGAGAATTATCTGACGAAATTCTTGAGCAAAATTTTGTATACCCCTAAGTTTTACAAACAGCATTGAGTTAAACGTAAAACATATTTCAAAGAAATACCGGGGTAAAAAATGTACAGAAATTAGTAAATACACTTCTGCTTATTAATTATCCTCTGAAGTCCTAGTATCATTTGTCAACAGTGATTAGGTGAAAATCAGTTAGTCTGCTAAATAATTAGGAATTTGTTCGAAGCCATCAATAATTCCCCAAAAATATCTTTAAAAGTCGGAAAAATGGTGGGCTTCAAACAATCAGGATTCTTGGGGAACTTTTGAATGAATTCTGTAAAAGGACGAATTATATTATCATGATCCGATCGAACGATTGCCCAATTCGTTTAACATGTTCTTCACAACCTTTTATATTCTTAAGGTCACATTTGATACTATAAAATACCCTTTTTGTCTGTAAACGAATTAACTTTTCGTTGAAGCTTCTCTTATCCTTCCTCCTTTTGTTTTCTGTTTGGAGCTTAAAAGTAGATTTATGTGGACTAGGAAGCGGTTAGGAATCCGATATCAAAACTTACAAGTACAAGACATACCAGAGATTTACTCTTCTAACAATTTTTCCATTGGTGTCATTTTTTAGTCACTTCAGTTCTCAAAATTATTAGAGATAGCTACTGTGTGCAAGTGTAATTGCAGAAACTGCACACCGACAAACTATGAGGTGCAAAATTAGATTTTCATAGTTTGCTTCAAATCTAAGAAGTAAATCAGTAATATCAAACAACTGATGCACACATCAAATTAATGTTATTAAAAACAATTTAAGAAGTCTTAATTGTATTCCGTAAGTTTATTTCATACACAGTCTAAGACATGTCACACTCTGTTTTTCCCTAATTTATAATCGACATCGTAAACCATAAAAATTCTGTGAGTTATTTAGAATTTAAAATCCCATTAGTTGCAATCGATTTGTCGAGACATATGGAAATATTTCTTTGAAGCAATTTTATGTTTTTATGCTTGTAATAGAAAGATTCATAGTTCATAAACAAATAAATAATATTGATACTGCTACTGATTTATTTTTAGAATTGTGTCAATGATCTCGATAAAAAGTCACCTCATTCACAAAATTCCTCATTAAATATACACGATACTCAATCTTCTAGTCATTCACATCATCGTCACAGTCAAAAACACTTGAAAGAACAAGAAAAGGTATTAAATTTAATTCTGTTTTCATTTTCCATTGGAAAAAGAATTCCACCTTTTTGTTGTTGTTTTTCTTTTACAAAAAGGTTACTATGGCACAATCAACTTCTGATATAATTGACAAATTTTATTTAAATACTTTTACTGACACTGAATGAATCGGTTGTTTCGTACAACCAATTTACAAGTTCTCCAACTGTGAATAAACTATGTAAAATAGGATTACTAGTTAATTAAATGAATTTACTATTAGAGCAGTGGAGAGATGATTTAGTGGTTCGACTTTTGGTCACTGAGTCGAAGGTTCGATCCCCGCCCTCCCCTACCTCCGGCACCCAAGCAGTATCAGTAACCTTCACTGTTAGACCGTGACTCGAGGCCATATTAAATAAGTTATTATCAGAATTAAACTGTCATAGATAGAAAAAAGTTTCAACCAAGATAATAAGACTCATCATGTAACCATTGAAACCAATCGAGAATGGAAATATGTAGGCTACAGAACAACCAATCAGGCCTCACTCCTAACATTTTTACTAATACTTTCATATAATATTCATTTACTCAGTGAAGGATTCTCGGCACGAAACACGCAATATTGCAGTAAATTCATTTTTAGTATACATTGTAGTTGTAAAGATTTAAAAATTATATTCTAGAGAAAATATTTACAATCATTATCAACCAGTTCTGTCTCTTTGACATGCTTTCATTGTCCAATATATTTGATAATAATTAATCAAGTCGATATTAAAAATATCAAATTAATACAATAAGGTTATCATAACTACAGAGAAACGTGAGTAGCTGAAGCTCTCCATACATTGCTAGATCTTACTGCCCTCAATATAAAAGTCCTTACAATCCATCCGACTTGGACCATCTGTCCGAGCTAACATATCTGATTCTATTCACATCTCACACTGTTATCATACATACTGATTCAACTCTATCCTTTTACATTACGAATTTCATGTTTTTCTTCCATTAACACATAAAAATACAATATATCTCACATGAATCACATTAACCGGAATGACATGTCATCGATTGAGAACTGCTTTTTTGATTGATCCTACTAAGTAATTTTGCTTGATACCTTTGTACTATTTAAAATTAGGTTAATTTAATTTGTTTACTTATTCTCTGAAGAGGTGGCTGACATGTAGTCAAGAAACGTCGGAAAATGTTATTTTTCTACTCATTCAGATGGAACAAATATATTATTTTTAATAATAATAGTAGTACTCGTTTTATTCATTACTATGATCCATGTTACAGTAAGGAGTTTTCAACATCGGTTGTCCAACGTCGCAATAAATTTCTCATTAACATACATTTAAGTTGAAATTATTCGGAGAATTATGTTGTATAAATGACTTTTTCAATAGTTAGTATCTGCCGCTTATCTTTAGTCGTAAAGTCTTTCTATCAGTTCTCGGGTGCCAAAATTGTCTTCATACACTTCGTGAACTTAGAAGGTGCAAAACACATACCGAACCTACGGACACTAATTGCCAACTGAATGAGTGCAGATTGCATGTCTTTGGTATCATCACCCAGTAAGACAATATCATCCGCATACTGAAGGTCGAGAAGTCATTCTCCAGGCATTCGTTTAAGCGTTGCGGAATTCTAGAGATTGATTCTATTATGGCTTGCAGTATTCAAGATTGATACTGATACACAAATTTATGTGCGAGACCCGAGCGTCTACTGAGTGAGAAGACTAAGAGCGAAGGAGGAAGCTTATAGATCAAACTGAATCAAATGAATAAAAACTCATTTATGTGTGTACGTGTATATGTACTCCTTAGAATGTAAAACTATTTCTTGACCAATGACTTGCACTTATCAATAGGAGAACTTCAATTGGCTCAATATGAACTCCTCATTCTGTGGATTGCGATTGGTCCATTTTCTCAGGTTTAGTAGTGTCAATATTATTAACGCTTGGTAACATCTAAATGATTTTTGATATAAAAGCGTTTTATAAGGGAAAATGTGTAGCAACATCTCTGGCCAATAGAAGTTTAGAAAGGTTTTGTAAAAAGTCGATATCATACTTTATCATTTTTCATTCATTCCCTGTTGAACAAAGATCCCATCCTCGTCAAAACGTGAAAATCGTCATCGTAAGCCACGTACTCGTCAACTGGATACAGACGGTCTAATGGATGATATATTACACAGTAAGTTCCAAAGAGCATTTTAGATTGCATTTAAAGTTTTTACTGTAAACAATACAAAACGAATTTGTGATTGTTTTGATCATGCACTATACATCACAAAGTGATAATGGGTGGGACATACAATTTATCTTTCCTTATAAATATATTATTAGAGTGCTATACGTAATAATAATTGACCCAGCAGTCTATGCTGAGCTATAATCTAAGCAGCTACAATTTAGTCTTCGGTAATTTATCTATTTCGAATACTGTTGGGGGTTACAACAAAATGAATAAGTGGTGAGTAACAGTCAAAATGATAAAATATAACAGTGTTCATCAATTAAATAGTCAAATAACGATATATTACACCAAAATCATAGTAACTGTTAAAAGTAATACATGATTTAGCAGTAAACATGCCCATTAGGAATGTAATTATAACACAGTCCGGCCACTGAATAAGAATGTATGATTCAGTCTTCGACCCTCGTCGTTAATGAATTACTGTCCCACTTCTGAATTGGTTTTGTCCCATAGTTCATTGCTTTCCATCAAACTCCAACAAAACCACCTCGAAACCAATCACTACCGGTCATACGATTATCATTTACCAAAGTATCTTGTATAGAGATTCATATAATTTTAGGATATCCTTTTGTTATGATTAAGTTGGATTGAAATCTTGATTCACTAATCAGAATTCAAATCATTACTTCTCACTGACTAACGTTCTGTGCTTTGAATGACAGCGAATTATCTTGAGCTGTGGCCGAGATAGTCGTCGATGTGGCTTTCTCTCCTTACCCCCTCATATTTATTCCGATAAGAGAACACAACAAATCGATAAGATCTCTATTGTATGATTATCATTACGACTCAGACCTCACAATAATATAAAGTAAATTCCTGACAGTGTAAACATAAATGGAGAAAATATAATGTGTTCATGACCACGCCATAAGTGAAATATACACTGAGTGAGGTGTCCGTTATTAACTAAAAACAACTTAGGAAAAGTAAAACACAACAATAGTTTATGAACCAGATGAAAAGGTTACAAACAGGAGGATATAAGAATGCTATAATCCGTGTCAAATAGTTATATAATGGAAATATTATCAATAGTTGCACGTAAGGTAATCACAAAAGTTACTATCGGATTCAAGTTCAACACAAGATCTGAATCTTCTCAGCTCAATCTCATGTATTATTATAAGTGTGCACTAGTGAGGGGTCCGAAAATGGGACCAAGTAACTCTGCGGTGCTCCAGTTGATATACCAGTTTGTGACGATGATCATCGTGCAAATCTCATAAAACATTTTTTAAACTTGATTATTGTTAGCATGGAAAAGACGATACGACCATACTTTTCCAAAAAAATAGGTAATCATTCGGAATGATGTACATATATGCCTCCAGTATTAGATTACACAGTAATAGCTAGTATATATTCTTTATTCCTTATGAAACCACTACACTTGACAAAACAGTTACTACCGAATACCAGAAATTTGAGTGTGAAAGTTCTATATTTTCATAAAAACGATTGAATGGAATGAACAGCAAGACGAATATGAAATCACGAAAAGGCATATACCTACTTCGAGATTCAGACCGGCCTCATTCTGTAACGTATTCAGAGATACCACTTACTGGGTAATATAAAATATCACTCTCTTTATTCCTTAGTTCTAACTAAACTCTGTCGTCGAGTTAGCAGCAACGTCCCTAATTCTATTGCTTTGAAAAACGAGTCACAGGCAGTAAGTCTGAACTGTGGAATAGACCAAATAGTGTTGACTCCTGTTCAGAAAAATAAAGATGAACTACGTCCATATCTAAGTATCGCTGTGGCTAAGTCGCTAAAGCAGTAAGCTTTTAATTATCCGATCAAATGATTAAACCTCGTCACGCCTTCTTTGGTTTCGAAAGCCGAGTAGTCGTGTTACGCGATAAACGTGTGATCCAGAGATGATTGCAAAAGACTGTACTTAGTCACATGAGTTATTAGTTTAATAATACATTGTTTGAAGTGCAGTGGTATATCATGTTCCATAATTAAGTAATCACTACCTTACCGAGAAATAGTTTTATGGAATTTAGTTGACACTGAGGTTTATATATCAGGAAATTCAGTCAGCTACAACGCAGGACCAGGCACATATATACATCGGTCCAAGATGCCACACCTCATTAGTACAAGATGAACACCGAATTCATAGTAGTTAATTCAATGGTGGTAATATATTAAAGAAAAACATTAATTATTCTAAAATCAACCTACTTAGCATTTCTAGTTTTTATGTCATAACTCTGTCTTTCTCTTCCTTAGATCTCACTTTGAATCCTCTAAGAGCAGATATACATGTGAAACGATCAGACAAGATTGATTAGATCAATGCTACTTCTTTCCCCTTCAATGACACCATATAGTTTTCATGATAATAATACACGAACTAGTGCTGTTTTGCAAGTCTTCCTACAAATATACATTCCTGTGAATGGAAACCTTTATCCCTTCGTTTTCCTTTCATTTAAGGCGTTTCATCTTACCGTTTATCTAATCTGCTTTGTTTTCCTTGATATTTGTACAAATTATTTTAATGCTACGTATTACCACTTAGTTATATATATGCCTTTTAGCAGATAGTTATTTTATAAAGTACCTTGACCTCTGTGGTGCGTTGTCCTTTTGAACGTAATTATTTAAACTTATGAAAATTTATATCTCAATTTTTATTCTTGCAGCATTTCTTTCGATTTATTCGCGAAAACTTCATGTCTGTCCCGATTGTACTGTTTTAAGCTATTGAATGCTCCTCCTGAATATGTGTGTATACAGGTACTTAACCCTCTATATATCGAGTGCATAATATCGTATAAATATGCCTCATCAGTGTCATTATTGTTTGCTTGTTGAATACTGTAAACAGATTAATTTACTTTTCATTTTATCACCTTAACCTTTATTCCTTTTACATCAATAAATAAAGCATCGTATCCTTGTCAGCAGTTATGTTGCAAATTTCCTTTTTATTGTGGTTGGTTAGTTTGCATTGACATAGATATTTGAGACTAGTTTGAATTACCAACTTCTTTTGCAACCAGGTTGATAGATAAGTTTGAACAATTAGAAATGATTTGGGATATTATTCAGTTTTTGAATAAAAATCAGACACTAGACGTAATTACCAGTTATTTCGTATAGACGGAGTGAACCTTAGTGAGCGTGGAGTTTTGGTAGAACCACCCAGAACTAGAAGTCAGTAAAAAACACTGGATTTTACACTAATTATTCTTCTCTACAACTAAGCAATTATTTGACATAAAAATCTTAAGTTTATCTCCAGTCTTATCGTTAAGGATAGAAGGTCACTAATTAACTTCGGGAATTCAGCGAGGTACGCACTAGTCAGTACATAGTTCAATCGTGAAATGTTTGTTGCAACTCCAATAGTTGGACTTATTGTTGGTCCTCGGGAGATAAGTATACTACTCAAACATGCGAAAATATGACACCTTAGCAGCACCATGAGGCTCTTGTTAAGAATCCATTGGAATATTCTGAATTATGGCACTTTCAGAGCCCTAATTGCTTCACCACTCAAAAGCAGATCCGCAAGGTTTTTACATAATACAAATCATCCCAAATGAATCGAAATGTCATAAAACAAGTTATCCTTGTAAGCAAAAATGCTACTGAAAGTCAAACAGAAAAGGACCTAGATGTGTAAGTAGACAAAATAAGGATGTGTAGTGGTTTTCTTCACGGATTGATATTAGCAGAGACACAATTGAGAAACGGCGGGACAAGTGTTTCTTACTTGTGTGGGTTCTTAGTGAAGGGGACACATGACTATCGAAGGACTGAACTCAAATTTTTCAGGCCCCGAAGGGAGCGCTTAAACTTCAGAAAACTGGCTATTTCCAACTTGGATTAATTCTTAATATTACGTGTTAGATAGGTTTTGTTGGTGTTCTAAGGAGTGAGATACTAGGAATAGAGGTTCTGGGGGATTGAAATCAACTTACTGTGTGCGGTCTAGAAATTCGAAATGGCGATGCAATGAAAAGCCTTTTCTGACTAATACTAATCGAATTACTGGAGAATACTTCATTTCCCAATATTTGATATAGTGTGATGGTCATCCGACATTGTAATAACCGTACAAAGATGTTTTTTATGAGGTCTAATGATGGTGTTTGATCTTCGGTCGCGGAGTTTTGCCGTGCATCTTACTTTCAAATCGAGATATCATTTCATTGAAAGAAACAGTAATTCAACATATGAGGCACACCCATCATCCGTTAATAAAATGTATTTCGATAGCAGTATCATATGTCTGTCTACTGAACTTAAATACCATATCCATCGGCAAATAAGAGGTGTACAGTAATAACTGGAATTAATCTAGAGCGGGGAATATTCAAATAAAAGTTAGAACGATACGTTTAACTAAAACCACATAAATAACTGGCCAAAATATAAAAAGAAATCAGTATCATGATTCACAATTGATTGATCACTGGGTAGTGATCAATGTAATGCTTGTCTAGTCCTTATTAGTGCAGATCGAATGCTATCGATCATGTTGCAATGTGGCCACCAGTCTAGGTGACTCGACACTGCGGGCACTATGTATTGAGATTAAGATGGTAGTTGGAGGTAGTCAACAGGAAACCCTGGACCCGGGTTTCGATAGCATTCGATCTGCACTAATAAGGACTAGACAAGCATGACATTGATCACCACCCAGTGATCAATCAATTGTGATTACATCTCAGTCCTACAGGAGGTTAGTCACGGCTCGGATAGCTCAGTGGTAACGTCTCTGACTGTGAATCTGGGTGACACGAGATCGAATCCGCCAGGGAGCACCAGTTCCCTCAATATTACAGGTACACCTTGCTGACGAGTGCCAAGTAGCACGAAACCCGGGTCCAGGGTTTCCTGTTGACTACCTCCAACTACCATCTGTATCATGATTCATTCATATTCTCTTATCAATTATTTATATATTCCAGTTTGAATGAAACTGTACATTTCAGTTATGGTGTACATACATGTATAATCATATGAACAAATAGAAATCAGGTTAGCGAAAAACAAAGATATTAGTTTGACAAAACGAATTGTCCAATTCTTTTTCTTAATGTGTATCACAAAACTCATTCTTGATGATTTTATCTCAATTAGAAATCAAATGGAAAACAGAAGAATATAACACAAGTGCACATAAATTAAAGTTGAGTAAAGGAACTACAGTAGATTTTCATATCATTGATTGTTTTGATGTTTATGACTGTAGGGCGCTCAGATCTGCTCGATAAAAATGATAATTACTGGTGCTGCTATTATCACCACCACTGCTACTACCATTATTGTTGCTTCCGGATGGATGATAAGAGGTACAATCATAATACGGCCTAAAACATTCATCAGGATCAAAAATTGCTGATCGACAAGAGTTTATGTCAGATCCTACCGACGGATAAGTAGATACTAGAATAGGATTAATATGGTTTTTTGACGACCCGGTTAGCTCGTAACTAGAATTCGATGTACAAAACTCAGCTGAATAATTGGTCATTTGATTAGTCAGTAAAGAATTACTATTCCTACAACTGACGTTCAGATTATGAGAGAATGGATTTTGTGCAGTACTCAACGGCTCATTACGATACAAATTATCATGCTTATTGACAAGAAGTAAGTGCTTGGGTTCGCCATAGGAAGTGGATTGTTTCAACCAGTAAGAATCTCTTGGTTGTGCAGCTGGTATGTTATAACCAGGAATGCGACTTAATGTCTGCTGCTTAATATCGAGTGACACGTCATCACGACTCCAATATTGTTTCTCTTGAGCACCGTTATAGATAGAAGATGGGGTATCACCTGAATATATTTTATCACACGAGGTATAACTTGTTTGTGTTCTCATTTGGTGCTTGCTTTGAAGAACATTATTATCTCCATTCCATATTTCCCACAAGCAATCATCAAGTATGCGTGGTTCACAATTTAAACTTGGTTCTGTATATGTCGGTGGTGGAAATATCGGTTCTTTGGAATTACACACAGAAGGATCATCATTAGTCGCCGGTGTACCGAAATTATTCCATGTTTCTTCAGGCAAACATTGGTTCACAAAGTTTTTTTGCCTGTATAATGAATGGTGATGTATGGCGTTTAATTGCTCGACAGTTGACTGCATAGCATATGACTTGGCAGAAAAACGTGCAGATTTCGCTAACTGAAAAATGAACAAAAAATTTTGAGATGATTTACCTGTGGATGTGTTGTCCGAGGTTTTGTAATCCTTTTAGTTCTTTTCACACTTTTATCTGGACCCTTTAAATGAGCCATCAAAGATTTCATCAATTCATTGTTTTGACTGATATAGTTACTAACAGCCTCACAATGTCGAATCGATGCAAGTTTATGGTGAGATTGAAGATTTGATATACGTTGTTGGAAACGATAAACCTGTGCTGAAGCCATGTAAGCTTTGGAATATTCAAAATAGATTAACCAAATTAACAGTTTTAGAAGTCTGGAAATTCAGAGAATAAAAATTTCAGACAAGTCATTATGTTATAAAGAACATGAGATTTAATATGTGAAACTTACTGCTGTAGTAATGAATATACACTTCAAGTTACATGAACCAAATCTACACAGATCCGTATAATATTTAATAATTGATTACAGAATTGTTTTTAATGCTGAAAACTCTGAGCTCAACTACAACACATTCAAAACATTGGTTAATTCATTGAAATGTCGAACAAGAAAAAAGCCTAATTGGGAGGTCTGAAGTTTTTGGACCAGTAAGATTCATACTTTGAATCGCTTATAATTCCACTGACTTTTAACTGTCTTTTTTTTTTCATGTATAGTGTATTGTATACATGCACGTTAGTTTACCTAAAACAAAAAAATTATTGGAATGGCTAGTGACTACGTCTTCGATGTTGATTCATTCAATAGTTTGTGTTAATCTGGTCATGTGAGTAGTAATCCTTCTGCCATATTTACCGCATCTTGTCTGTCGATTAATATTTCATCCATTTATTTTAAGTCAAATTATAACCCAAATCAATCACTTAATTTATCAATAATTAATTAATGGTATCAGTATCATGATCAGTCAAGTGTGAGTATATTTATAAGCATTTCTCTGAAAGTTGTTGCTCCAGGACTGGGCTGCGTCAACACTTGAACTAAGGACATGTAGTACAGTAGTCGAACGCGTCGACAACTTCACTTATCTTGGAAGTCTGATCAACCCTAATGGGTTGGTGTCTGACGAAATCCCTGCACGGATTCAAAAAGCTCGTTTGGCTTTCGCCACCTTGTGTCACATAGCGTACGCGAGACATCCGTCTATCAATGAGGGGACGAGTAAACTACGCAGTATTTCGTTCTGTCCTAATTTACGGCTGCGAAACATGGCCATTAAGAGTTTAAGATATTCGTAAGCTACTAGTATTTAACCACAGATGCCTTAGAAATACTGCTCGCATCTGCTGGGATCATTGGGTAAGTGTTATAGTCTCTCTTTCTTCTTACGGTTAATGACCCAGCTATTCCTATTGCTTAGTATTCTCGGACACCGATCCACTCGACAAGTCCCCAAATCAGAACACGGTTGAACAGGAAAAAGATTATATTCCAAATAGCAAGTCAGAAGCACAATAGGGGAAAACGTCGGTATATTTATAGTTTTTACATAAGAAGATTCCAGAGTATTCTCCGACTATCGACTAGTGCTGATTGGATAAGAATCAGCCAATCAGCGTGCACCAAAACAATCATGCATTGAGCATGCTTTAATCTAGTCTATGTCCCGCTAACAGTAAGTAAAAGTGAGATTAGACGCAGGGTATTAGGGAATGATGGTGAGTCAGTTGATGGGGTTGCAAATCTTTATCAATTGAGATGGTTGAGTCACGTGCCACGTATCTCCGAACACCGACTACCTCACGCGCAATGCTGTGACTAATGCTGGGTATGGTTGGAAGAAAGTTAGGGGTGGCCAAACCAAAACGTTTTATCAGTCCTTGTAGTTGCTAACTTCTAGTCTTAGCCATATTGGTGAATGCAGACTACTTGGTTGGGGTCCGCTTAACTATCGTAATCAATGGTTGGAGACTCTGGGTGACATGGCTCAGGATCGATCACAATGGCGTCGGTGTATACACTCTCTGTCTTCCCTTAAACTAAGAGATTAAAATCGCTTCATATCTTTCTTTCTACGAACTAATTCTTTCTTCCTGTACCATATCCTTATCGCAGTCTTCCTTTTATATATTACCACCTCTGAATTAACTACTTTTATGAATCCGGTGTCTATCTTGTTGTGTTGATGAGGTATGGTAACTTGGAACGATGCATATATGTGCCTGGTCATACGTTGTAGCTGACTGACTGACCAGCCAGAATTGTGTCGAGGAGTGTGGTGGCTAAGTTTATGTGGTATATCTATTTAACGCGTTCTTGTACCAATGTATTTAAATAAAATTAAATATGTGCCTGGTCCTACGTTGTAGCTGACTGAATTGGTCACTGATAGTATACAGTCAAATGAATGTACAGTCGATAATAATTTATGGTACTTTGATTTGACCATTACTATCAGTGACTATTTCAATGACCTAGTTAATGGACCAGTCGAACCCTATCACTTTTCTTTGAGTACTTTATAGTAGTGAGTGAGAATGTGAATCAATCTTTAGAACAAAGTTTACAGCAGACCTCATCAGGTAGATTTTTTCATATTCAAAGTTGATGAACAACCAAGCAAAAAGCAATATCCCTCCAGATATAGCAACACACGCTAATGATTCCGCTAGAAACCTGAATTCGAAACACTAATTAATATAAAAATCAGGAGTGTAAAGTGCGAAGTGATTTTCATTTACTCAGGATATAAATACTAAGGAACATATGAAGCCGTAAGTTGGAGGCAGGCGTCAGGAGCGCGAACGGCATTTGATAACAACAGGAAAGAATGGTCCGGGACATAGTTGGGCGGAGATCCTTGGTAGGAGGCTTTTGGCCCGTGAGGTGTAGCATGAAATAGTAAAGATTAACAATCACACCACAATCATGGTAAGGGAATGGATATCTAACTGTTATCCTACAGGAGCTACAACTGATGAAATGTCTAACAGAAAAAAACCCAATCCTACATGTTTTGAAAGGTGGATTTATTATTCAGTTTTTAACAGGTTAAAAAATAAACTACAGAGAGCAAGACATAAGTTACATAAAAGCGAGTCAAAGAACTATACAATTGCATGCGTGATGCTTTTTCATACGTTTCTTAGTACATACCCTGGATTTGATTCTACTTGGTCATTTTATTTAAATATTCCTAACAGGTAACTGTATTCAGCATAACATGACTTCCATATGAGTTGCAAGTTTAAAAAAGATATTTTTACTGTTATATTCATTTTCCTGCCAATATTTAGACGTGACTAACAAGCTTATTTACGTCCACCTGAGTACAAATAAACTTGGGCCACTCATGATACACTCTAAACCATTTTGTAGGAGCAGATGCAAGACTTAAAATAACATAGAATGTTCCACAACTTTGTGGTTTTTATGAGTTAAAGTCTATTCGAACTAGACTGCTTCCGCTTACCTATCATATAATTGGTCCCCTGAAACTACTGACCGAGTAAAACAAGCCGGACTTCTCAGTATGAATCTAATACCACCGAGAACCGATACATAGACATTGTTAGCGAGTAGTCTGTCGGTCTAAAAAACTTGGCAGTTCGTACACTGTCTAGCCTGAAAGCACTTTAGATGTTAAGGAAGTGTTATTGATGAGAGCTGGAAAAGCTATTAGATATGAACCGGCAGCTTAGTAAGCACATTGGATGCACTTACGTTTAATAATAAAGGCAGTCGAAAACAAACAGTGATAGTTACCAACTAAGAGAACTGCATATCCGCAATGACAAAACCCAACATGAGATCTCGAATCCGTTACACATTATAACTCAAAAAGACCGCGTTTCCTTATCCAACATCTTTGTCACAAGTTTGTATAAATCGA
The DNA here is from genome assembly GCF_000699445.3 of Schistosoma haematobium. Classification (NCBI taxonomy): domain Eukaryota; kingdom Metazoa; phylum Platyhelminthes; class Trematoda; order Strigeidida; family Schistosomatidae; genus Schistosoma; species Schistosoma haematobium. The sequence goes on from NC_067199.1 coordinate 41,236,830, forward strand.
TTGCTCTCTTTGTCTTCCCTTCTTGATTCTACAGTACGGTCACATTTTTTGGAGTCGTCTAATGTGGTTAGTGTAGTCATTCTGTTGTACTAATGCAAACTGATTTGATAGCAAAATACTAGTGGCATACAGGTGTACAATTGGTGATCCCAAAGTTTGGAACACGCCTCAACCTCGGGTCAAATCTTCCAAAAAAGCCAATTTGGTGAGTCTATTATTTATCTATCCACGTCTGTCGTATATTTTCATATTAATTTTTAATATATAATATACACGACATGACGGATAGCGAGAAGAATACTATTAATGTTATAGACTCAGACGTACAGGCCATTCATTTTCGACCTGTATCATTTATCCCCCACGACCCTGACGTCTGGTTTGCTGCAATAGAGTCTCAGTTCGAGACTCGTCGCATCACGAGCCAAAGGCAAAAATACGCCTACGCTCTCGAATCGTTACCCGGGGACCATTTAGTAGCTGTTCGTGAGGTCGTCCTCAATTCTAACGTGCCTAATGTTTATGACCGCCTCAAGGAGGCAATTCTCCGACATTTCCTCCCATCGAGGGAGGAACGATTGAGGACCCTGTTAGCACGTCACCCCCTGGGTGATGCTAAACCAAGCCGTCACCTCACGCGCCTGCAATCTCTTGCAGGACCAACAGCACCTAACTCGGAGATAGTTAAGGAATTATGGCTCGAGTCACTACCAGCCCATATCCAACCTACTGTGACGGCCTTGCTCGAGGACTCACCGCTTAACCAGGTAGCCCTCATAGCAGACAAAATTTTGGCGAGGACTAGTAATAGAGACACCTATGTAGTTGCTTCGACGGCACGTCCTAAAGTAGACATGGACGCCGGTCATTCCTCGGCTCATGGTGACAGGGACGGGTGTATTCACACACGTCTTAGTTTTCGAGACCGTTGTAACGTACCCCAACCCTACGTCCCCGAGCCCGCTCAAGTTCTCGCAAACCCGTCACCACTCGCCCAAAAGGGCATCTTCCAGGCCACGCCGAAAGGCGGCTACGGAAGCGAGTGACAGTTGGTGCTGGTTCCATAGGTCCTTCGGGTCTGGCGCCCGCCGTTGTCGAGCACCATGCTCATACAAGGCGGGAAACGCCAGCGCCGGCGAGTAAAAGCGGCTGTACTCGCCGGCCCTTCTCCCCAGGTTGGTCGCCTATTCTATGTGCACGATTATCGCACAAACGCTAGGTTCCTAGTAGACACTGGGGCCCAAGTTTCTGTCGTACCACGAGGTAGCAGCAAGTCACAAGCCACAGTGCTTCGACTACGCGCTGCGAATGGCTCAGTCATTCCTACCTACGGTACACGACAACTCGCGGTCAACCTGGGCAACCGACGACGGTATCTGTGGACGTTCATCATTGCTGATGTTCCCACAGCCATACTAGGTATCGATTTTCTACAGCACTATGAATTGCTTGTCGATTCACGTAGGCTGCAGCTAATCGATACTTCGTCGAACAGCAAATTCATGGGCTGTAAAGCCCACATGGACGCGTACCGAATCCTCGGCACTTTTTACTCGCGTGACGATAAATTCCACGCTTTATTCGAGAAATTCCCCGTACTCACTAAACCACTCGAGGAGCTTCCATCGGTGACCAATCGTGTGGTACACCACATAGTCACCCGCGGACCGCCAGTCACGGCACGACCTCGCCGACTGGCACCGGACAAATTAGCTTTTGCTGAGCGTGAGTTTGACAATTTACTAGCTACTGGTATTATTCGTCCTTCTCACAGTCCATGGGCCTCTCCTCTACACATGGTGCGCAAAAAAGATGGGGTTAGTTGGAGACCATGAGGCGACTACCGAGCTCTAAACGTAGTTACGCGCTTTGATAGCTACCCCATCCCCCACATACACAACATCACGGCATCGCTCAAGGGCACGACTATCTTTTCTAAGATCGATCTGGTACGAGCGTATCATCAGATCCCAGTCGCTCTTGAAGATATCGAAAAGACCGCTATCACGACTCCTTTCGGTTTGTTTGAGTTTCTACGAATGCCATTTGGATTACGGAATGCTGCTCAAACTTTTCAAAGGTTTATCGATAGCATTGTACGAGACCTCGATTTTGTTCACGTCTATATTGATGACCTGTTAATCGCATCATCAAACGTAGATGAACATTATCAACATCTTACGCTATTATTCCAACGCCTTTCGGATAATGGAATAGTAGTTAACCCAGACAAATAATAATAATAATTTATTCTCAAATAACAGTTTGTTACATGAGGCATGCCAGTCTACAGGCAAGATCAAATGCGAGTTAGGTAAACGAGAAATAATATTTCTGGGTCATGTTATCAAGCAAGGGGTATTTTACCTTGTGAGGACAAAGTGCAAGCAATAAAGGAGTACAACGTGCCGTCCTCACTCAAGGAACTGAAGGCTTTTCTCGGTTTGGTTAACTTCTACCGTCGTTTCATCCCACACGCGGCAGAACGGTTACGACCACTAACCGACTTACTACGCGGCAACCCACGCAGATTGGAAATGAACGATTCTGCACGTACTGCATTCACTGAAATCAAAACGGCTCTTGTGCAAGCCACTCTTCTCGCCCATCCCGATCCATCAGCCACGCTTAGTATAGCGGTTGATGCATCCGATGTTGCTATAGGAGCAGTCATGCAACAAAACATCTCCGGTAGTTGGCAACCTCTCGAGTTTTTCTCACGACGCCTTACTACCACGGAGACGAGATATAGCGCTTTTGGTCGCGAGCTGCTAGCAGCCTACTGCGCCATCAAACATTTTCGGCACGCAGTAGAAGGACGTCGATTCATTTTATTCACCGACCATAAGCCCTTAACGTATGCTTTGCATACCAAGTCTGACCGCTACTCACCACGAGAGTACAGACATTTGGACTATATCTCCCAGTTCACGACAGACCTTCGTCACATCCAAGGCAAGTCGAACTGTGTTGCCGATGCTCTATCACGAATCCAAATGAATGCAGTTACCCTGCCGGTGCTCGATCTTCCTGCTATGGCCGCTGCCCAAGCAAACGATCCCAGCTGTACAAAAGCACCACACTCTACGTCCCTTCAGTATCAGGAAGTACCTCTAGCCACGACTTCTGGCACCATTCTATGTGATACTTCTACCGGTTTTCCTCGACCCATCGTACCCTCTGCTTATCGCCGTCTCGTTTTCGATACCCTGCATGGATTATCTCACCCAGGTATCGCAGCTACATTACGCCTCATCGCTGCACGATACGTCTGGCCGTCCATGAATAAAGATGTTCGTATGTGGGCTAAGCAATGCTTACAATGTCAACGATCAAAAGTGCACAGGCACGTAGCCGCCCCCCTCGGTACATTCGCTACGCCTGATGCTCGCTTCGATCACGTTCACTTAGACACTGTAGGACCACTGCCACCATCGCACGGGTATGATCACATACTCACGTGCATCGACCGCTTCACCAGATGGCCCGAAGCTATACCCATCGCGTCTATCACGGCGGAGACAGTTGCTCACCGCTTCGTAGAACGATGGATAGCTCTATATGGTTGTCCCTCGACTGTCACGACTGACCGAGGACAACAATTTGAGTCCGCACTATTCTCCTCACTCACTCGGCTGCTTGGTACGGAACGAATACGCACTACCGCCTACCATCCAGCTTCAAACGGTTTAGTTGAAAGGTTTCACCGGCAACTTAAAAGTGCTCTTCGAGCACACGAAAACGACGACTGGTACGGAACCTTACCGCTCGTTCTTTTAGGTATCAGAACGAGTTTGAAGGCAGATATCCAATGTTCCGCCGCTGAACTGGTATACGGCACGACATTGCGTCTGCCCGGGAATTCTTCACACCACGGAGCAGACCTAATTTCGCTAAATCAGACTACGTCCAACGACTGTCTGCATTTGTGCAAACGCTGTCTCCGGTGTCAAGTCGAATACAAAATCGACAGGTCGCTCTCCCTCGAGAGTTATCTACCTGTTCACATGTTTTCATACGAGTAGATTCGGTACGCAAACCTTTGCAACAACCTTACGAAGGCCCTTTTCGCGTGATCGCTCGTCACGAAAAGACCTTCAAGGTTGATCGACACGGCCGCGTCGAGATCGTCAGCATTGATCGTCTCAAACCAGCACACGTCGATGACAGTGCCCTATCTGACAACCTGAGATTCAATGCTAGACCTAGCAAACCTAGCGGGATCCTCAAATCATCTTCAGGTCCCACGCTAGATACATCTGAGACCTCATTCTCACGTCCCAGTCAACAGCACGCGTCATCTGCACCGTCTACGGACGAGACGACAGTCTCACGTCTAGATCAGCAGACCACGCCGCCCTTGACTTCGGATGAGATTGCAGGCTCACGCGACGCGAACGAGACTGCCGTCTCACGTTCCGGTCGCCGAGTACGGTTACCCGTACGCTTCCGCGAATAGTCGCACAGTCAACAACCGATACGGTGTAGGATTATTCCTATACTACACGTATGCTACACTCTTCTTTTTTTATTTTCTTTTGTTTCCTGAGCCCACGCCTTCGACCATCTCCATTTGGTTCCGTCGACTTCAGTCAACTTTGGCGAAAGCTGGCCTGATCACCCACGCTCTTGTCAACGTACTCAGTCGATATATTGGTTTCGAATGTTTGGCATACGCTTGGTCTCGAACTTGGTCGTTACGGTCGCTTCTGGTCTTTTGGCTCAACGTGCTTTCGTCCTACGTCTGCAGCGTTTCTGGTGCGCACCTCTACGAACGCCCTCTTCAGATCCTGGATACAAACCACTCTGGTGTAGCATGCCAACTCGAGCAATAAATACAACACATCGCTCCTGGTACTGTTCTCCGAAAACGACCTTCGTTGGCAACTCGACGATCAACGATCGCTTTCCTGTTCGCCAATTCTTCCGTCCTACAATCGCTCGTCAGCCGATCAGTCCCACGATTCAAACCGCTATTTATCGAAAGTGTAAACCCTTTCTAGCGGGGGCTCCTGTAGTGACTCACGTTTATCACGAGAACACGACTGGTTCAATAAAAATGCTTATTATTATAACCAACTTTACCAGTGTTTGTTTTAATGTGCTTTTGTTTAACTGTGCTAATTATAGCCATTTTGTGCTTCCATTACCTTCCATCATTGTTCCGCGGTTTTTGGTACTGTTCGCACGTACTCCTGTCTTCTGCTTTCGCTTGTACCTTTTCTTGGCACGATCTCGGTATTCGTTCAATACCACGAGATCGCCAACGAAATAAATCTGGTTACGTTCAATCCTCGCCTTCTGGTTTATCTGGCACGTGTTTCTTGGTAGCGGTGTTCACAGTTAATCTCAACTCGACGCCACGCTACACAGGTTTTTCACACCGAGTCATCAATTCTCGGAACCTGTTACCCGAAGCAGTGGTGTCCGCACCTTCGATTAACTCATGCAATAGAAGACTAGACACTTACAGAAGCATACTAGAAACGGAATAACATAAGCCGTGAGACTTCTACCTTTACTACACAAATCTGAATCTTAATTGAGGTTTAATTTTTTGTCTAAATTAGTGCCTTTGTTTTAGGGTGACGTAGTTGTTAAGACCAGTAGCCATCACATTATGGAACGAAGTATTGGTCGGTTGCATTATGAGAAATTATAAAACTAAATTTTAGGATCCAGTGGAGCAAAGATAAGCTAACAGACGGAATGAGTAAATGAATAGTTCAAACAAATAGTGAGAACAGGAAAACGTCTAGTGGTAACAAAAATATTGGATGATGTTAGTAGGGATGGGTTAGTAATAATAACAGAAGCTACGGCGATGTTACGAGATATGCATCAGATACAGTAGTTCCATACTGCTATCAATCAACCAGTCATTTACAACGAAGAACCTGGGACGTATGAACATTCGTTCATATTCCCATACCCTATTAGCACAGAAAGGTAAAATTCTCAAACCAAATCTTAGAATAGTAGAGGAAGTGACAGTATGAGTGGTTAGAGAATAAACTAGAGACCGTAGATACATTTCGAGAAAATACCAATTGGGGAAATAAGAAAATTACAGGAAATAAGCAGTTCATAATTTGGGAGAAGAAAAGGTTAGATTCGTGTTAGGATAGTCGGAAAAACATACCAGTAATTATCGTGTTAAGTCTATGGTGGCCTTGGACCTTAAATGTACATTTCTTATTGGTGGATGTTTATTTCACTTGTTAAATATTTTGTAAATGTTGTTTCCTATTTTATGATACGATGTGGTTTGTTTGTTTGGTATATAAATAGAGTATGTCTGAAATACAGTGATTCATAACTCAGAGGCTGTGACTTGTGTTCTTGACTCAACTGGCTAAGACAGACAGCGAAGCAGGGCCAATCAGGGCACTAGGTCGTCCACTACTTGTTTGCGTGTCCACTGTTACAGAAGCGATCGATAAATACGCTGTTTATCAAAACCTGCAGTCTCACACGTCACAACAATTCGCCTGCACCAGTGCAAACGATTTTGATCCATGTCATTCGAAGTCTCTAACCACTGGTTACGATAATCATTCAAACCCAACCAGGTAGTTTGCACTTATTAATATAGTTCATTTCAGTTGTCATTGACTTCATGGACTGTTAACATGTTTTGGGTTGGCTACCCCTAGCTTTCCTTCGGCCCGCTCCTGCACTAGAAAATATCGCTCTCTGGGGTAGGTAGTGGATGGACATACGTAACGCATGTCCTAATCACCTCATTTGATGAATTTTTTCCATCCTTACATCGTACTCCGCTTCTTATTCGGACACTGGTTACTCCCAAAACACACAAAAGATGCGTCGAAGAAACTTTTGATCGAATACTAGTAATCTACGAATATCCTCTATTCTTAATGACTGTGTTTTACATTCACAAGGTAGAAAGAAGCGAACTGCTGGGCAGCAAACTTGAAGAATTATGTTCTAATATGGTATTATTACTGCTCTAATAATAGACCTAATCCTAAAATTATAGACTTATCATGATATAACTTCCTAATCTATAAGATCTTACGTGGAAGTCACATAGTCGCCTACACCAACTCACTGCATCGTAACAATTACCAATTCGTGATAGAGAACAATCTTAGGCTAGGGATGGAACAATATATTTAATATGAATACAAGATATAAGGCAACGATATATTTAATATGAATAAAAGATATAAGGTGACCACGCCTGCATAGCCGAGCCATGCCATACGATCAACTCCAATTAATTCAATTCCTTCTTCCCGCCCTCGTTATCGTTGAGTTTTTCTCCGTGTTAAATGTTGAATGTCCATTTCCCATATTGTCTCGTGTTAGGGCCCACTACCACTACAAACTCTCTCATTGGTCGGTAGACGGATAATTCACCTACGTCACAAGTGACGCAAGCTGTCAAACACTAATCAAACCTTGTGAATCCTTGCTGAGATCTTGTCAGACACAAGGCATCAGGACGAGTGAGACTCCCAATATAGGTGAAGCGGTCAGTACGTTCAACCACTTTACTCCGTATCATTAATTCAGGGATGAAGTTAACCAATTTTGGAGCGATATTTTGCATTCGAAGTTAGAGAATCGCATCTTGAACATGTATGCGTTGTTACCTTAGATGGTCAGAAGACCAAATTTTGTCGGCATCAACTCTTGAAAGTCTTATCAGTAGAGGCATGTTTATGACAAAAATGAATAAAAATGGGAAAGCCGATAACGTTGACGAACACTACATGAAGTAACCAATTTTGATGACAGTTAATCATAAGTTGTGACACCATCATTAATGTTGGAGTAGAGAGCCTGTACAAGGTTAATGTACTTAGTTATTCCCTTCAATGGCAGACATTGCTATAGAACCTCACGATCAACAGAGTCGAACACTGCCTTCATTTCAAGTAATAAAACTATAATTGCACATCGGGAAGTATTTCAATGTTCCAGAACCTGTCAAAGGGTGAATATTTAGTCCCTTAACTTAATGCTGTTCATTAAGGCTGCTGTAGTAATATTGTATGTGAGAGCGTCTCATGTAGCGCTCACTCGCAGCAAAAACGAATGTGACCATATTTAGATATTAGCTTTTTGATGTGGAATTTATCGATAGGCGTAATGTAGAGGTACAGACAAGATATTTTTGTGTGAGTGACCAGGAGAGATAAGTGTGTTGCACACCGTTATCAAGTACCCTTATATAACAAGAACTGGAGCAGGTCGTCTTGCGTTTTATCCTCTAATTCTCTGACCGATTTTATGAGTTATCAGTGTGGTGCTCTCCACGATTTACGTTGTCAAGGCGCGCGCTTTGCTAATGGGAAGGTAAGCTCTAACGTGATTTGCATTTCTCAAACTTACGCAACAAAGGTGCCATTTTTAATCCAAAGAATCCGCCCTGAGTTTTACGTTTGGTCGATTACTTTTCTTTTTGAGTTTTACCTAAGTTAATAGTTAACTGTGGTTTTGCCTCGGCTTACTTATCAATACGAAATAGGAACAATGTTGATGGTAAGTACCATTAGTTTAGTAAACCACACACAGTTATTTGAACTTTGGTCTCCTGATAACGACAGTGCATAGTTATGATCAAGATATTGCACGTATTTCTAGGAAAAATTACATGGACTATGTCTACAAAGTTTACGGTACTCCATTATTCGTTTATCTTTCTCAAATGGCTCTTATTTTTGTTGTTTCAGAAGTTTTGAATGGATGTTGCTTGAAGATAGCAGAATACCTTAAGCAGTATGACGACATACATTTTCATTGGCGTAACAAAAACAACGTAGTCCCAAATTATCAAACATGGCTTTAGGAATAGTTGGCGGTAGAAATGTTTATCTACGAGATGTTGCTGTTATAAGGTGCTTCACTAATACAAAATTTAAAAGCCAGCACCGTGTAAATAAGTGGTTTATTTAGGTATTCACAGTAATGAAATAAAATTCGCATCGCAAGAAATCGTAATTCGCAGACTTCAATTACAGAAATTAGCAAATGTCACCAAATAAAGTTGCGCTATTTTGTTGTATGACTTCTTCGTCGTGCATTTCCTCGAATTTCGTGCGAAATTTTTCAGCATCTCTTAGATGTCGGCAAAGTAACTGGATACTTCTCTTTCTATTTCTGTTTAATACGTGTGCGGTGGCATTTATACTTACAACGTAACTGGCGCACAACATGCAGCTGTCTGTTAATAATATTATGTTTTTGTCAACGTTCACCATTAAGTGAAATGTCTTAGAATTAAAAGTATAGCAGAGTAACTTTCGTGCATGCAGTGATGAGGATAAAAAACGCACTATTTACATTCTTGGAAGCTGTAATCACAGTATGACTGGGATGTACAAGTAATACAGTGATAATCAACAAAAATGTGTGATGATGATGTAAATTGTCGGTCCCAGTTTTCTCAGTAATTACTAATACAAACACCCACATTCATATTCTTGTCCTAATATTTACGATGACTCCTTGCACCACAGCAGCTTTAATCTCGTCGTTTGCTAAATTTATGACTGTCATGATGTTGTTATTATGTTTGATTCAAGGTTGGAAGGCTCTAGTTTGAAGATCAGGTAACCTTCTCCTGGAGATATCGGTCGCCATGAATTTGGTTATGCAAGTGCATTTGTGTACGGTGTCGAAAGATGATATGCTGTGTTCTCAGTGATAAGACTGAGTTTGGAACAACAACATAAATATTAACACCTAAAGTATAATGGGGATTTTAATAACTAAACTTACACCTTGTTACGAATCCCAGCATACGAGTAAGAAGTGAGATCTTGAAAGTACGTTGGTGCACTACATAATGACAATTTAGTTCACCAAAACTATCAAGGTAGCAGGTTGAATTAACCATATGGCTGACATTGGATTCCATGAATGTTGATTATTTGGTCTTTATATCAATTATATAGGTTCATTAAACATCTATAAAAACTGCAGAGTGTAGCGTGGTGTCGATTTGGGATTGACTATGAACACCGCTACGAAGGATAGCGTGCCAAGTAAATCAGAAGGCGAAGGTTGAACGTAACAAAATAAATCCATAAAATCTCCGAGAAGCCAAATATCAGAAGGCAATTAATGGACCAAGTCGAGATATATATTTGCTGGCGATCTCGTGGTATCGAAAGGATACCGAGATCGTGCCAGGATACAAGCTTGGTTACAGAACGTAACCGAATTCACGCGAAGTTATAATCAAAGTGCGAGAATAAGAATAGAAATACAATATAGCTGTCATTAGCACAGTCAAACAAAAGCATATTAAAACAAACACTGGTACAGTTGGTCATAATAATAATTGTTTTTATTAAACCAGTCGTGTTCTCATGATAATTGTGAGTCACTACACTGTTGCTGTCATACATTATAAGATAGCGATATGTGTGTTTGGTTTTTGTTTCCAATCTGTACATCTATCACTGACCACATTTCATGATCACTGTCATTAAACGATTTCCCCAGCAATAACATCGGTAGCAAGATAGCTAAGCGTCTGAGCTTTTAGTTGCCCGCAAAACAGCAGTATACAGTCTTAGAAGATAAGTATTCTGTGTCTCAATGAAATGCAGCTGGCTGTGGACAAATGTTATGAATCTTTTTGACAACTGGGACTTTTAGTTTATCAGTCACTTACTCTGCTTGTATGTTTTCCTGTTAAACTAGACGCAGAAGCATGGGAACATTTAAATGGGAGCAAAATAATAACAGCATTGCAATACGGTACTAAGCCCATGTTATGCTTTGCGCAAGTAATAGTAGCTGACCTTATCTAATATTGATGAACTCAAGTTAAATCACAACTGCATAAATTCTTTGCTAAAAAACATGTGATTTAATTATTTATATATTCCACATTTCTGACTAAATTCATCAATATTTTTTCATTTAGAATGCAACAGTAGTGAGCCTTCACAGACCCTAAAAACTGTTTCGCCCATGGAACTATGGCCCTATGGAACTGTTTACGGGAGATCCAACGAACAGCAAATTTTAAAAAGGATGCTGGACTTCCATTTTAGTCTCACAACCACTTCCAGTACTTTTTTGACTTCTTTCACTCTTTCGTTTGGAAAAAAACAACAAAAACTGCAGCTTAACATTACCAATACAACTTTTAGACGGGAACTTGGTTTAAACCTTTGTTTGATATTAGATTCTTAGTGAAATTTCTTGAATAAATTTTTGAATCTAATGCTACTTTGTTTTATCTACTTAATCGTTGCAAGAAACTTGTGATAAGCGAGCCTCTCAGCACCTAGTTCATGTGTTCAAATGGTTGTGGACTGAATAGAAAAAGCTTTCGCTTAACAGGCTTCCGTGTCTAGTAGCAGGGGATCACCAATACCTCAAGGCAGGAAACTAGGTATGTTAACAATAAAAGAGGAAAAAGAAATCGGTAAATCACAGTGTGATACTATACTTAGTCCTTAAAAATAAATCCAGTTGCCTCTTCAAGGACTCCTGGGAAGTCGCTTGGACTAGCTCGGCCGGCAGCGAGTTCCAGCATTTGACAACTCTTAAGGAGGAGAAGTTGTGCCTACAGTCCGTTCTGCTATGTTGTGTCTCTAGTTTCTATGTGTTACCCCTTAGGTTAGTGTTGGAACTAAGCTTAATTAGGTGTTTTAGGGGATGTGCAGAAGTGTTAATGTTATTGTAAGCCATTAGGTCACCTCTAAGACGTCTATACTCTAATGAGTGGACGTTAAGTGATTGGAGGCGCTCTTCATAAGGTGATTTGGTGGATATCTTCTCCATTTCCTTGGGAGACCTACAGACTCGGGTCCTCCCATAGCTTATTCTAACCACCACGGGTTGTCACGCCAGCTGATGGATGGACACGCGTTAAACATCCTAACCGTACCTGCTTCTTATCTTATAGCTTCTAATCCAAATACCATATGACAAGCAAGCTATGCCCCTACCCGCACTAATGCAACACTAGTAACTCAAATGCACCCCGTATGGCACCTTACACTGGTTTACGCACTCGCTTAGCTCTTTAGTGAGAATATTAATACGGTCCTGCTGAAAATCCCATGAACCCCCCTACCTCCATCAAAACAAATAAGTCTGTATTTGCAGCATATAGCAATTTTATTATTCAAAAGTAAGATATAACAGCTAGAATTGGAGTAAAATGCCAGTATACAGCAGATGCACGTGGTACATGTCTTCATCGATTAACTGAAATAGAGAATACGGATATTAGCTTAACAGGCTTATTTAGAAAGACTAGTGTCTAATTTGAACTTACTGCGTGAGAAAGTTATACTGGAACTACGAATGTTGTAGAAATAGAGTTTCTTGGGGCGTACGAAGCACTCAGACTGTAAGACAGTTGTCCATAAATGATTCGAATATGAAGGTGAGAATTTGCAGGTTATTTTCATCGTAAGGGTGAACATATTAAGTACCGGTTGACATCATACCGTAAGAAAACACAAATTTGCGAGTGGTGAAATATGATCTATAAAAAAGTGAGCTTAATAACAGTTAATTACCTACTTACTCCCTGATCATGACCCTTCGGCTTCCTTTTATGGCCAAAACAGCAAACATACACTACACACTGGTAGCAGATTTCCGGCTTTTCAATGTTAAGCTTGCTTTTAACGCACTGAGTAATGGGTACAACCCCTCCATTACTGCTATATGGCATATTTTTTTATAACAAACCCTCTGCAATAGATTGGTAGCATCTGTGACTTCACCTATAGTTGTCGGAAGTCTGGGTCCTTTCGAAATCAGTACCGATATACCCTACTGCTGGGCAGTCTGTATTAGTTTGACTCGTTGGTGGGATAGTGTTGTCCATAATACTGAAGAAAATTAAAAACCGGAGATTGTTTCCTTTCATTTAGCCGATAACATCACAAAGGACAGTTAGGATAGAACATGAGGACAGTTAGTCACGGAGGGCAGCAACAATTATTTTAGCTAAAGAAACGAACTTCGGCTTTGGATATCTAGAAAACAAGTCAAAACAAAACCCATGACCATTTTAAAACATAAGACTAGCCAGCTTGGCTGAAGAAATACATTGACTTGAGTAGAAACAGCCAAAATCCAGAAAACAAAGCAAAATGAGGAAAAGTCTTGCAAAAACATTCAGAGTATTACATTAACTTCTGCATTTTAGCACACTGAAACATTAAATTCTGTAGCTACACAAAAGAAATAGCTGAAAAAAGCACAGAACGAAGAAAGCCGACCGACATTTTATAACACAAGACTAGTCAGATTGCCCGAAGAAATACATTGACTTGAGTAGAAGCAGCAAAAACCCAGAAAACATCGCTGATTCGAAATAAACTTCACACCGACATATAGAACATTACACTAACTGCGGCATTTTATCACACTGAGACATTAAATTACATGGGTACACAAAAGAATTAGCTGAAAGAAGCACAGAACGAATAAAGCCGACCGCCATTGCTTACAAAGATGGCGGATGTAACAATTCCCGCCTCATTCTGATTGGTTGCTAGGCTGAAGGGCACATTTAAGAAATTGAGTTGCGTTTAATTGCAGCCGTGAAAGTACAATTAATTGCATATTCCATCGTACAAGCTTTGCCGTTGTCTCAGTAGGTTGTAGATCACCAACGTAGATGATCTATGTCGAAATGATTGGAGGCCTACCCGAGTTAGACGTGAATGGTGTGACGAACCACCTAACGTCGAAGTCACACCTCGTGGTCAGCACCTTACGTGGACTACCTCCATTGACGTATTAAGGTACTATATATGCTTTGAAGATTGTACAACACAAAGGTCGTTATTACAGAAATATATTAGTTAAAGTAGATACAAGCGAAAGTAAGACCACTGCCGTATAGGCCAGTCCATTGTATACGATTAACTAATGCACGTTGGTTGTACATGACCTCGGCAGGGAGCAATGATCTGTTCGACATTCAGTGATCCAACTGCCGGGTGATTTGTTCAGGGCTCAGTGACATTTCACTGGCCCTACAAGGTCATATATGCACGAGACAACGAAACATCCGTTCCACACCGCTTTTTCAAAACACGTACGTCATCCCGGTGGACATGAAAAAAAAGTAATCGGCTTTCAAATGTAACTGCGCTTTCTTTTCCACGGCCTTGTACAGTCCGAAACACAGTGGATATTCCAGATTTAAACTTCTTGAGGTCAGTTGTGTGTGTGCATGCTAGCATGGTTCTCAGGTGCTTGAGTAAGTTTGTTGTACATTCTATCATAGCCAGGTAAGCTAATAATCTGGCCGAAAATCACCACACATTATTCTACAGATCTACGATCTCTGTAAACCATCGTCCTGTTCAAAGTTAAAGAGATGACTGACAATCAGTTAATTTGGACCTGTTGTTGTTCTCCGTTAATGTTAATGATACCTTCTGCACTATGGTTAATAAACTTGCTTTTTAATTATAATTTTTTATTTTCTAGTAACGCAGTACCATTCTTCGTGCTTCTTGTCCAAGAAATATTTCAGTTGACTCGACTGATGCGTTAAGGCCTAGTATGTTGGGCAGAAGGTTTATGATTTGGGTGGAATTCGGAACAACTTGGAATGAATTCCGGTACGTAGGAGAAATATGTTGTATGCACGTTAGATCTAAAACATGAACCCTAAAGCCTACGAATAATTGATAAACCATGGAGACCGTTAATATGAAGTGGAATTTTGGGTCTAAATTTGTGGATTGTCAGTCAATGCTTGGCGTGATTCTACAATAGAATGAGTATGTGAAAACGTCACTCCGGATTGCAAATAATCATCGTTGTGAAGGTTCGTGGATGATTTATGCTCCGCAGGAGAGGTGAATGGCTTCAGATGATAAGGACAATGTCAAGCCGTTGCTAATCTAACGATCGTCCTTAGACCAGGTGGTCACGTGTGTTAGAAAGCAGAGGTGCCTTGAAGTTGCTGCAACTGATTTGAAGACAGTGAAAGCACAAATGTTCATAGCTAAGTGTGTACACTTCTATTTTTTAAGCTGTAGCACCAGATTGAAGTCTTTAGTTTGCTAAGACGAAGAGGTGAACTGAGGAAATTTTCTTTAGAAGACGGACTCGTAACTAGACTTTGTTTTAGCAGCTACGATCACGCCGCTTTTGGCAAACGATATCTTGAAGTTGTTAGTATGGATTGGATCACCGACAGATTTGATGGTATTTGTTCGTTGACTATTGAACGGAGAGTCACCAGTTGTTATTAGCTAGTCAAAAAACCTAATTAAGAAATCTACTTCACATTCTCAGTACTGTAAATTGACCTTAGTAACTTCCTCAGCTAGCCGTTTGTCCTCTTTAATATCACGTTATATTTTATTCACAATTATGAGCTTATTGTTTATACGGAATGGTTTAGTTGTATAACATAAGAGCAAGTAAGAACAATGAGAATAAATAATTGTTTCAAATGTCATCGCAACTGCAGCAATACAGAAAAGTAGACCAGTACTTCTGCCCGCACGTAGGCACAGGCGGTCCGTGTACAGTAGACTACTGAAAGGGCTTTGTTAGTTGATGGGTACCATGGCAATAAAAGTATGTGTATCCAAGGTCTTCGTTGATTTCATGGTGGTTGTAGAAACAAGTGAATGATAACAATGGACATAGTCATATTAAAATATTGGGATCACGAAACGTACATACAGTAAATATTAAATTTATTTGTCCTCCATTTGTACATGGCTATCCAATAAACCCTCCTACTCACAGTACTTATCGACTATGCTTATTAGTCAAAATTAATGACTAAAAATATCTCAGCTGAACATAAAGTTGATATAGGGCATCTTAGCCACAGCAAATAATTTGTACAGTTAGCGCTGATATCCCTAAAAAATTTCTTGTAACATAAACCAAACGCAAAGTTGCGTCGGTATGACTGTGTGTAGACTGTACTGAGTGAATTTCAGTCAATGCAGAATTCATAACATGAATGCGTGTACCAAATGTATCACGCGTTATGTCTTTGAAATACTCCTGTAATCCTACAACGTCTTTGAATCGTTCTTGCCTGCAAAGAGCATATATAGAGGTGAGTCCTTGCCCAGCAACTAGCTAGATTAACAAAAAAATCAAAATAAGGTTGTTTTTATCCGTAACTTACCCAATTTTATCGGTCTGATAAGTTGAATCAATTCATACGACCGCTGGAAACGCGTAGTATATAGCTTTTTGCTCCCAGCGACTGAAACAAATAATTGAGATATTCTTATTTTTTCTGATACTTTTACTTCTGTGTTTGACTGGACTTACTGTAAAACACTGTTGATGTGTTTGGTGTCTGAAATCAATTAGTTAAAATGTACATTTGGCGACATGGATATGATTATGACTACATTTTGACAACATCGTTCTTGATAAGCTGCTTGTGGAACTTACTGGCGACCATTTATCAGATGATACATCTTAACATATCACTGAACAAAAATTGTCTCAAATATGATCCTTTGCTTGACATCCACTGTCATCTTGAAGGATCTGTGGAAATGTATCCTTCTGTGCAAGGATCGTTGTGCATGGTTTTAATAGACGTGACAATTAGCTCACCATTTACCGAACGGACCTGAAATCCAGACTGGTAGCGGAAATATTTAGACATGAAAGATAAATTCATTCGGAATGAAGGATAGCGATGTTTTCCTTGCTGAGTATAATATATAGTGTTGATCGTTTAGTTACTGATTAAGGCTACTGTTCCTGCGTTAACTGAATTTACTTCGGTTAAGGTAGTCGCCAAGAGTGTCATTTTTGTTTGAAGTAATTTATTACATGTGATTTTTGAGTACAGATACAAAAAGGTAGTGGTATTTTCCCTCGTTGAGTATATCTGTTAGTACTGTTTGTATCCAAAGATGTTAAGGTATTTGTATATCTATTTGTCTGACTTTTTGTTTATTGTTGTCAGTCACAGTAACATGCAAACCTCTATTTTTTGTGCTCAGTGTTTGCCATCTATAAAGCCTTAAGAGAACCTTATTCTGGAAATATGTTTTGTCCTTTATCTCTTTGCGAGATTTTATGACAGCAGAATATGGTTGTGGCAGATCTTCATGCTATTTCCCGGTCGATTATGGATTGCAGTGTGAAAACTCCTATAAGTGGCATTACATTGTGTGCACCGGGCAGACACCGGTTGTGTATAAAAGGTACTGCAGGCCATTTTCACGTTAGCCATGCAAAACATGTTGCTCTTCAAAGTCTCTGCTAATTCTTGAGGCTATTGGGCTGCTGAGTAAAGCTAAAAAAATTGCCCTCAGATAAAAACGCAAGAGCAGACGTGGAGAATTTAACTTTTAAGAAAACATTGAGAATTATCATGAGCACAGCACTGGGTTTGAATGAGACCATAAAGATAGAACCGATTAGAGAAATGGAAAGCAAGCATACAGATGTAAGCATGGTTACAAGATAAAAGAAGAAACGCGCTGAAAAGAAACTAATTGTAGGAAGCACTATGGTATGCAAATCTACCGTTTCAGTTCAGAATTCACATATCAACGCAAAACGAAATATGGTGAAGCAAAGACCGATCGGCGTCGATGATGCGATCAAGAGAAATAATGTGGTTAAAAGATTGGCATACAGTTATACCCAAAAACGAAAAGTAAGAAAACAAAGTGAGACCTCTACGTCTGACGAAAAATAGAGCTGCAAGGAAGGAGTGTTTTTAGGGAAGTAAATTTCAAAATGTATTGAGTCAGACCTCGTTGATAGGTCAGTCATTTTTCATAAATTGAGAAAACTCTTCCGAATAGATAATTGCGACCATTTACCTCTATAATGCTCGGACAACCGTCTGTTTCTAACAGACACCAACTTTGAACGTAAGGGGAAATATCATCTGACGTAGCGACCTTCACAACCGACTCATCGATGGACCTTAATTGATCACATCGTCGTTAGCCATCGTAGTAGGCGCTCAACAGAACACTGTAGCTCATTCTGAAACACACGTCTAGACTCGGATCACGCTCTACTTTCAGCGTGAATTTGTCTGCGTCTTACCAGATATAGAAAAGTCGCAGCACGGAAACTTGATGGTGAATAGGTTAAAAATATTTTTTAGGAACGCCTAGTGAAGTAGTTACTCAACCACTAAAGTGATATCCAATCCTAGGTATCTTTCCATGACATCCAGAAAGCTGTGGAAACAGCAGTGACATCTACCAATTACTTAGACAAAGGGGTTAGGATGAACTAGTGGATTCCAGAGGTGTCTACTGAACCGATAGATGGTCGGGAACTCATCCTATCTGGCTCCGAATACGATGACTGAATGGAGGCAGCTTAAACGTAGGCCAATAAAAAAGTCCTCTTATTGTGGTCTGCGTGATAATCATAACCGGTTGCTAAAGACTGAATGACATGGCTCAAAATTGTTTACATTGATACAGTTGCATTAATTTTTTGTGTTCCTCCAAATACCGAACTTCTGATTTAGTGATAATTTTTTTCTTTCACTGATTTATATTTTCTCGAATTGTATCTTTGATACCTGATGTTTTCTATCACCACTCGAACTGTTAATACTCCTACTATTCCGGGATTTGACCTGACAATTTGCGATAATTAAAAGCCTTCAGACTATTCTATGAACTAGGAATCCACGAGATAATGCAGTTTAATTCAGGTCGAACTATGTGGGCACAAACGAACGTATTGTATTTGGACCTCCAAACCAGGTGCACATCGAGTACAAAAGAATCACTAGTTCATATGAACACCATAAAATTTCACCTCTCTGTGCTAGTGGGGTATGGTGATGTGAACCGGTGGATATACGTACAAGGTTCTACGTTGCGACTTACTGACTGACATTACAGTTTGTTCCTCAATTGTCTGATATGCATATTGTCGGAGACGATTTATAATGACTTAGTTATAAGTAAAGTGACTAAGTGGGTTACCAAATGGATCGATAGTTTTCCACAGCCAGTGATACATGAGATTTAAGGTTTTCACACAAGTGGTGGACAGGAAAGCTTCTTCCGAAAATACGTATATATTTATTTTCAATTTCAACAAACTTTGGTTTGGAAAAGATCAGCCGAAAAAATATTGTGAATGTATGTTCATAAGTAATTTAATTTTACGAAATCAGTTCTCGCTGTACATTGGTCAACATTTCATTTACAGGTGAAAAAGTCTATCGCGTTCATTCAAATCCAGAAGCTATCATGCGAGAGCTAATGCAAAATGGACCAGTTGAAGTAGATTTTGAAGTGTATGCCGATTTCCCAAATTACAAATCAGGTGTTTACCAACACGTTAGTGGAGCCCTACTTGGTGGACATGCAGTGCGTTTACTTGGTTGGGGTGAAGAGAATAATGTACCCTACTGGTTAATTGCTAATTCATGGAATAGTGATTGGGGGGATAATGGTTATTTTAAAATAGTTCGTGGTAAAAATGAATGTGGGATTGAAAATGATGTCAATGCTGGAATACCGAAAACAAAATACTAGAGATTTTGGTAAAATATTTTTATTTGTATATCTGCATGTCTGCAAGTAAATTGGCTTCTGTAATTCATCATTATCATCATCATGAATACAATATTTACTTGGACACTGAGGAAAACATGAATAGTAATTAAAACTGGACAATCTCCCCAGTATTTTATTTAAAAATGTAGTAGCCATTTCGAATATTAAGTATTTTTTCTCAATATTTCAAATATTATTTATAAATATACCCCTAAACACATAGAAGACTTTTAGTCGTTGCATTTAATATATAAATCTAAATAAAATAGCAATTATATATATATATATATATATGCGTATATATCGGGGTCGTATTTTATATGTTTGATAACAGCCTAAGCCGTAGAATTCTGAATGGTTTAATGTTGTTGAAGATGGCTAGATTCTCTTGAAGCGAGCTCTTCTATACATTCAACCAATTAGATCCAGTCTAAAGAGTGAATCGATATTCTCGTAAATATCCTTTCTAAAATGCTGTTGCTAATGGTTCTTTCTATATTTTGCTGCAGAACAAAGTTTCACTGACAGGTGCTTCTACCAACCATAGTCTTTTTAAACCAATAACAATTTAATTAGAGTGAGAGCCCCTAAGGTACCATAGTCGTTTGTGATTTTTACGGACTTTTGATTATTTAGTATTCTGTCTCGGCCAAAAATGGTTGCATGGTCTCATTAGTGATTATTTTTTGAGACAGAAGTGATTTCAGAACATTTCTGGCTAACATTATGACATATTTCCATATTTTACCTCAGTGACTCGTTCCAGGTGGGTTAAAGTGCCATCCTCATCCTCTACCGTTAAGATCACTCTATACCTCATTTTGGTTCCGATATCTAATAATGTTTCAGACAATCTTCCGCTCCTCTATTATTCAAGCCGTTATTGCGAAATATTTGTCTTTGGTTTCCCGTTTCTGTGAAAAACCATGATAGTTCACATCAAAATGAGTCCGTACTAAAAGCATGAGTCATTTTTGTATAAATGCCTTTGATGTGAAAAAAAAATTAACAATTACTCTAAGGTAGTTTAAAGTAATATATACCAACCAGGCAAAAAGGCAGTACATGATTTTCTTGACAGCATTTCTGTTATGACTCCCTTATTCAGGAACATCGCGCAAAGTATAGTTTTTGATATAGATAGCTTTATTTTAAAACCATATGAATAGCAGAATGGCCCTTAATAATTCAGAACACCTCGCAAAGACCATTAGACTATTGTGTTATTCTGACATGCCCATCCCGTAGGTGATGTTGCATCACAATTAACTGTGCACCAAAGTGTTTATAGAGGAGTACAAATAACCGTTGGTTTCCGAAGGACAGATATTATAAATGCTGATGCTCATCTATGTGACTGACCTAGTTTAAAACTAAGTGATTAAGATTCCTCATCGAAGCATGGCATACCAGATTTTACATAACAGTTTTCCAACTATTTTTTCTGTGTCTTACTGCTACTTATGACCACCTTCACCGAGTCTTGACTGTACAGTATTCTAACGCTTATTTCAGGATAGCAACGAAGAACTTTGAACTAATCTAATCATTTCTCCCATGGCATTATTAGTACTTTCACTTTACAAAATGCCTGAGATCGATTACTTTCTATTCTGCTTACTTATGAAATTATCAATGAGCCATCTGTACAATAAAAGTGCTTTTACGAATTTGGAACATGATTTACATGTAATACTTGAAAAATTCCTATATTGTAGTTTTGAACAACATATATAAGTGAACAATATGGTTTTCGATTAGATCTTCATCAGGCTTTACTTGAATATACATGAATATGTAGATGCAGATCTGAAATCATTAAACGGATCAAGACAGTTTATAAGACAATGATAACAGTGGAATAGGTAACATAAATAAGCATAAAAAGTAAAAAGTAAAAATTGATAGTGTGATGTCTGGTGTACTAGTTGTGGTAAAAATAATAAAGGCTTGTATCAATGTTTCATAACAGGGAGTAGGTCGATGACTTGGAAAATAGACACTGAAATAACATTCATTAAAAGTTATAACATTATGCAATGAGGGATGTTCAGGTAAATGGACATTGAGGTTTACATTTGAGAAAAGGAAAGGGCAGGAGGAATGAAGAAAAATAATCGAAGAATGTGGAAAATAATAATAGATAAAATCTCTTAATAAGACCATGAGAGAGATAAAGGTGTTGCAAATTTCTTATGAACACAAAAACTTGGAATGTTAGCCCGAATTCCTGTAGATTCTGTTTTGTGTAAGAGACGAGATCGAACCCCGTAAAGAAAACTAATGGGGATACGATAAATAACATCAACTGATCTGTTTCTGTCTATTACATAACCGCTGTCGATCACTTGTGATAGAACCGAGATGCATATTTTCTTGGTAGTACCTTTTCTTAACTACAAAGGGAGGTGTTCACTGACTCATTGGTTCAGTTGTTTGGTGGACCCCATCAGGGAAATAGATAACAAGCATACCGATGTAGGCATTGTCACAAGGAAAAAGAAAAAGCAGGATGAGAATAAACTAGTTATGAATAGTACCAAGGTATGTGAATCTACGGTCTCAGTTCCGGATTCCCATATCAACGCAAAACAGACTATGGTGGGGCATACTCTGAGGGGTATATAGGATAATGATTGGCCTACAGTCACATCCAAAAAGTTGACCTCTTCTTTTGAGGCCAAACCGGAATTGGATTGAAAGGAGGAGAAGATTTCAAAAATTAAAATTCTGTAGACTGTTAAAACGGACCTCGCTGATAGGTCAGTCATTTTTCATAAACTGAGAAAAATCTTCCGAAAATGAACCAAAAGTTAGATTTGAACACAATCTCAGCCACATTAAATTTTTAATATACAAGCTACTTCCAGAAACAGTTTCAGGAGTTAGCATCTGTAAGCTTTATAGAATAGGACAATTGGTGGATTCTGAAAGTACTCAGAAAAACAGTCTCTTGAAGGTTACCTTTAGTTTGGCTGAAGAAAGAAACCTGATATTCAGAAACTCATGCAAACTGATTAGATCCGGAATGTACGTCCATGAGAATGTCGGCCTGGTTGATCGTATTGAGAGACGGTCGGAAGAAGTATGCTATACAAATGCTCGTAGCCTACCAAATAAAATGGCGAAGCTCAAGACAGTGGTGGATATAAAAAAACCCGGATCTGATTGCTATCTCAGAAACATGGTTACCGTCAGAAGTGGTTGGTGACTGTTTTTTATCCAGTAGGGCTGATAGATTGAACCGTAGGGGAGGCGTGGTTATCCTTTACACTCAAAGTAACTTAACCATACGACCTGTTGAAACAGTGGCACATGATTCAGGGAAATGTGAGCTGGTGTGTTGCAGGCTGAAATGTAGACGGCGAGATATTGAATTAGTTGCAGTATATCACAGTCCAGAATGTGTAGAGGACGATCAGAAAAAAGCAGGGGCTATGGCAAACTATTTTGGAGCAATTTTCACTCAGGAACATCTCATAGATGAAGAACTAGATCCTAATACAAAGTCAACAAACCATCTGCTCACCATGATCACTTAAGTCTCTTAGCACCGTAGGCAAGCGAAAGTCAACAGGACCGGATGAACCACATCCCAAAATCCTAAGACATATTGCAGCTCCACTGACTGTGATATTCTATATGTCACCTGACCAAAGTGTGTTACCTATGGACTGAAAGGATGCAATCGTCACTCCCACACATAAAACAAGACCAAGGCGACTTTCATCGAACTACAGACCTGTCAGCCTCACCAATGTTGTAGTTAAAATATTGGAAAGAATAGTCAGAAAGACAGTTTGACGGACGAACTTTCCATACAATCTTCAATAGTTTCATCCGTCCCCATTTAGAGTACGGAAACATAGTACTCCCCCTCACTCCATAAGGACAAGGTCACTTTGGAGCGTATCCAACGGCGAGCCACGAAATCAGTTCGAGGACTCAAATCTAAGCCTTACGAAGAACGCCTCCGTTCACTAGACCTTTACCCACTAGAATATAGGCGTCTTAGAGGTGATTTACTAATGGCTTATAGTATTCTTAACACTTCTGGACATCCTCTTAAACACCTACTTAAGCTTAGTTCGAATAATAATCTAAGGGGTAACACCCAGAAACTGGAAACACAACATAGCAAGACGGAATGTAGACACAACTTCTACTCCTTAAGAGTTGTCAAAAGCTGGAATTCGCTGCCGGCCGAGCTAGTCCAAGCGACTTCTCAGGAGTCCTTCAAGAGGCAACTTGACCTATTCTTAAGGACCAAGGACAGCATCACATTATGATTTACCAATTTCTTTTCCTTTTTATTGTTAACATACCTAGGTTCCTGCCTGGAGGATTTGGTGATCCCCTGCTACTAGACACGGAAGCCTGTTAAGCGAAAGCTTCTTCTATTCCGTCCACAACCATTTGAACCATTTGAACCATTTAGACTATAACGACATTTGTGGAAGTCAACAACATGTTAAACAGCGAATAACATGGTTTCAGAAAACGTTTATCTTGCACAACAAACCTCCTTATAGCAAGGGAGCATTGGGTGAAGGTGCTAGACAAAGGCAAATAAGCGGATGTTGTCTACATAAACTTCAGTGAGTCGTTTGACAAGGTGCCAACAAATGGACTTCTATTGATGTTAAAAAATCTTGGTATTGCCGGACCTCTCTTATAATGGCGTGAGGATTTCCTAGTAGGTCGCAGATAGAAAGTAAGAATAAATCCCAAGTTCTCTACCTGGAGACCAGTACTTGGTGGAGTAACTCAAAGTTCTGTCCTAGGTCCTAGGTATATAGACAATTTGTTAATTGCGAGTCCCGATTTAAAACCACACGAACAGCATGTGAGAGGAGTGCTAAAACGGCTGGATGAAAATTGAATGAACTCAAAGTTCTGTCCCAGGTCCTTTACTTTTTATACCGTATTTAAATGATCTCTCAAGTATAGTACAGTCTCCAATGTTATTATACGCTGACGATGTAAAAGTCTGGCGAGAAACAACGGGAGACGCAGATGCATGCGCACTTAGGGCAGACTTAAATAATATGACTAACTGGTCTGAAGAGTGGCTGACGCCTATCAATGCGGAAAAGTTTGTCTACATACACTTTGGGGATGCAGATCTCAATAGGTACGCCATAGGGAAGTGCCTGTACCCGTCGTTCTGTCTCATAAGGATTTTGGGGTGACAGTGAGTCATGATCTTAAGACCAATACCCATTGCCGGAGGTCGCAGCTAAGGGGTTTAGAATCCTCTGGGTCTTAAGACGGACATTCACTAATTTAGCTACGACCATGTTCACTACAGTATACACAACCTTAGTGAGGACTAAGCTTGAGAACTGTGTCAAGGCTGAAAGCTTCTGTTTAGAAGATGACTCGGATATCTTGGTAAAAGTACAGAGGGTAGCTACCCGTGCAATTCCAGAACTCCGGGAGTTACCATATAAAGAGCGGCTTGAAAAGCTAACCTTCCTTGCTCTGTCTTATCGTGGATCAAGTGGTGTTCTGATTTTGAATTATAAAACACTGGGAAATGATATAGGACCTAATATATCCTCCTTTTTCCTCCTACCAGACCAGGACATCTCAGAGGATTAGAAAAGCCAACAACGAAAAAACACCCGTGGCATACATAACGAGTCATCAATTCTTGGAACCTTCAATTGACTCTTTCAAGAGAAGACTAAACATTCACAAAAGCATACTAGAAAAGGGTTAACATAAACTGTAGGACTTTTGTCCTTGTATACTGTGCAAATAATTATTAATCTCAGAAGTCCTGTTACCTTATGTACTAATACAGAAGCTTCTTTCAGTCAAGCCTCAAAATTGTCTTAAGTGGCGAATCGTCATGATGACAATACCATTGAAGATTCATTCTATATTATGCATCATTACTATGACATCACTTTCATTGCTTACAGGACGGAGGGTGAAATCAAATCAAATTTTAAATTGTCTTGATTTGACCGTTTCTGGAAAAATTTACAAATTGTTGGGTTGGCGCGCCAATCGTTTTAAGACAGTTTGACCTTAAAGTGCTCAGCAATCTCCACCAATGAATGATTCGTTGCCTAGTTTTCTTGATCAGTTGACCATCTGATCCTAGTCTTGAACTCAAGATTCCATAAATCTGACGCTTGTGTTATTACTGATTATTTTATGTTGATTTGCTTAATAAATGTAAGTGCATTATGTGAATTTTCTAGGTCGTTGACTCACCTTATGTTCTCTGTTTCAGCCCTCCCCATTTACTCTTCATGCTACCCTAGTACATGAAGTACCTTCTGGCTAGACGACAACCGCTACAATCTTAACCTTATGGCTTTATCGTTTGACGACAAACTTCTTGGAGAAAAGGTCCATAATTACTGTAGCAGCAGTGAAGGCGAAGAGGACAGTGGCGAGAGTGGGAAGGAAAGTAACCCTTCTACTGTTGTTCCGAAAAGTTTAAACCCCCAAAATATATCCTATCTTGGCTCTCCACAGGTTAGGAATATTCTGAAATGTAATGTAGTTTTAGACTGGACCAAAGGGTGTAGTTGCTGATTATAAACGTTTTAAAAGACTGGAAAGTGAACGGAACGCTGAGAAAGAACGAAAACTTGTCGAATATACCAAACAGCATTCCTTTAGTTGCAGACCTTATGTATGTGGTTATAATTATTTTTTATTTTTAAGAGTAAAGATGAAAAGGAAGATGAACATACCCATTCGACCTTAAACGCTTCAGATGATAGCGACGATAACTTTTTGACTCAATATCGACAGAACAGAATAAATGAACTAAGAAAAGCCAACGAAAGTTTGTAAGCCTTTCTGTGTAAAAAACGTATAACTTTCAAGACCCACTTTCAACAAGATCTACGATCTGGTAGCGGATACATTTATTGAGGAGATAGATAACACAAACAAGAACACGACTGTTATTGTTTTTATATATGAAAATGTAAGTAACGTTTTGTATACGTTTTAAATACAAAGGGCAATAAATCATGTGCAAAAGTCAACACTTGTCTCGAAAAAATATATCACGGTTATCCTCATGTGAAGTTTTGTAGAATCCGAGCTTCTGAGGCTCATCTCAGTTACCGATTCGTAAGTTCTGTCTGTGGAGTTTATTTTCATATCTCATAACTGCATGTAATATATTTCGTATTTTCCCAGTTTTCTCCATATGGTTTGATCTACATACAGTTCGTTTTGTAAAGTGATCTCGTCTTTTGATTTCTTTTTCGCGGATTATGTGGCCATCTAACCACTCTTTTAACTGGAACGTTTGACCCTTAGTTTCGAAACACCGAACATCGTTCTATTCTTGAAAATGAAAGCCCTCTTGTCATGAGACCAAGCAGTGAAGTAGTTATGGATCCATGACTAGATAGCAGGTTATTATTGCAATTATACAAGATGATGTATAAAGCCATATCCAGAGCATTGTTATCACAAACAGCTCGATGTTTGTAGATTAATGCTTTTGGTGGAGTTTTGTTCTCTGACCTGGACTTCAGGTAGAAATTTGTGTTGATGGTTTCGTCCAGAAGAACGATGAAAGCTCCACAACCAAACTATTCAACTCAGAGGACAAAACTCCATCTGAGCTACAAATCCCCACCAGACTAATGTTTGCACAATTGTAGTGTCGCTGATTTGCCTGATGAACCGTGCATCCTACATATTGCTTCAAGGTCAGACGGATTCTGTGTTACATAAACATATAGTAAGTGGGAAATGCAAATGTGGGCACCTTGTTTCCAAATCTGGACCGCTTACCCATACATAAAGGTGATTTCTGTGGACACATTCAACTTTTCAATGGTTTCTCAAGCGTTTTGGTCTCCTGACGGATAGTGTCCTAGTCATGTATTTGATAATGTGAATTAATCATACTCCACTACATGTTATTGCATAAAGCCCTTTTCATATTTGAAAGCTAGGTTTTTACAGCATGGAAATCTAAATAATAGACAGCTCTTTTTGTCTTGAATTATGGTTACTAAGTTATGCTGACGAGTGTATCATAGAAAAGTGGCGTGATCTTAATTTTCTCAAATAATATCAAGTTTGACAAAGAGAATATCCCTGTTTGTCAAAAGGCTAGAAGTTTCTTACTCGATGGATAATGCGAATCATGTTGTAGTCGTAACTGGTTGTTATTTATACGTTGTATTTCTTAGTGTTTGACTTAATGGACGTTTCACTTGTTTAGTCCTTGTAATATGTGCATTCTTTAATAGTCTCACCGTGGTGTTCCTGCTATTGTGGTCTACAAAAATGGAGAGCTGATAGGGAATCTACTTTCCATTACTAAGGATCTTGATCTGGAGTTCTATCCAAACGATCTGGAGAATTACTTAGTTGAGTGAGTTATATGGTAGTCTTTTGTGTATTTTAATTGTACCCAAGCAATCAATAAAGGGAAAATAATGGGGTAACGCGCCTAAATGTCTGCTTCGCCTGTCAGGGGATTTTGCTCTGTTTTACATGTCGCTGAATTGTCTAATTTTCGTTTAAATACACGCCAAATTGTCTACTTTTCGCCTAAATACAATCCGGTTCATCTACTTTCGCTCCAATTTTTGGCACACCTTTGATCTAGCTTCAAATGTCTCGTATGTTCGCCTTTATTTCCATAGCAAACCACACAACTGCAATCGACGTTAAGAATGGTACATGTTTAAAGAAATTTATTGAAAAGAAAAAAACGTCATATTGTACATTATGAATAGTTGACATGCTAGAGCATCGATCGTTATGTATTTTGATTGTAATTGCCAAGTTTTGAAAAGATCTACAAAAGAAAGAACATGTTATGGGTTATTAATTAGGCACATGTACTTAATTACAAGTGCATTTAAAATCAGACAGGCTTTCTCAACACTCACTCAAAGAGCTTTACATGCAATTTGGAAAACAAGCGCATGTTTAAGAAAATGTTTCTTGAAAATGAAGTTGAATATATTACACTGGTAATGCCTTTTTTAAACTCCTGTTGAATTATTGAGAAGCGAAGTAATCTTCTTGTGAATTCTGAAATTTAATAAGCACAAAAAAATTACAACGATATCTAACTCCTATTGTTTTTTAAGCAACTACCTATGTGAAGTTCTACTTACGGTTATGTTCGTTAATACTGAACATCGCACCTACAAAACAGCGGTGAATAGTTATAAGTTTAAATTAGTACGTACATATTCTTGTTTTCTTTTATTACGCTTTTGCATTTTGTCTAATATCGTGAAAATATCCTTGCGTCGCGATGTCATGCAGTTTTGCAAGGTCTTTTCGTTCACCGATGAAGACAGGAACTGATCTGTTAATGCGCCTGGAAGTTAAAAGATTTCTTACTTCGTATGCAACCATAAAACCTGCATTTTTGACGTGCTCTTTCCGATGAAGTGCCAAGTATTGTGAAATGGCTGGCAACTTCAGGTGTCATGACGTATGACAAATTATAGCGCATAGACGTTCTAGGGTTATCATTCATTAACCACATCAGCATGGCCATCTGTAATACGAACAAATGATCCTGTTAATTTTGTTGGCTTACAAACTTGTCCCTTATAATTTCTTGCTGAAGACATGCGTCTAACATTCCCAGTCCCTCTTCAGATGACAAAGGGAACTGCTGGCTTAATAGTCCGCAATCGGATTGCCGCGGATGTTCACACCCACCAGACTTCGGCAGTAACTGCCTAATGTTGGCACTCAAGTCTGAAACGATTGACAATATGTTCTGCAGTACAGCATACAGTTTATCAAATTTTATAAACTTAACTCAGTGTGACACGTGACTTACTCGACCGCTAACGCACTGCCCACACGGACGTTAAGGGCGATGTGTCCAATTATGTCCAACTAGTTAATTAACATCTTCAAGGTAAACACGCCTACTTGGAGATTGGCGAGATAATGGTGTCCAGCAACCGATATTGGACGTGGCTGTTTCTAGCCTGCATCTGGGCCACATCCATGTCAACGGAATTGTAAAGAAACCCTTTTTCCGTTTCAATACACCTCTACGAAATGTTAATAAGGTTACTGTACTAACCTCTTCGGCTTCTCATTGGTAGTTGCAGGGTGTTTTCGTCCGTAGAAATGTTGATACGGTAAACATCTAATTTGTTGAAGGAAACCAACAACTCCTTTGCATTCTGGAGACTATCTATAGATAATGATCGTTTCTATGTTTGTAACTCACCGCATTCGTGAATGACCTTACACTTCAGGACTGATCAATTGTCCGTTGGATAGAGACAAAGTTCTTTCTCCACAAACCACTGTTTAGCTGCAATCATAAGCTGCCTCTTGCTCGGTGCATCTAAAATTATGTATTGTTTGTTGGCCGGCTAATGGGACATTAGAGGTAAGGAAATGGTTTATGGTAATATCATCAGCAAGATTGAAACAATACATTTACATAAACGTATATAGCAATGGAACAATCGTCATTTCATTTTATGGAACAATCTCTGAATAATTAACACAATTAAGGGCAATACATTTACAGTCAGTATATTCAATTGA
The DNA here is from genome assembly GCF_000699445.3 of Schistosoma haematobium. Lineage (NCBI taxonomy): Eukaryota > Metazoa > Platyhelminthes > Trematoda > Strigeidida > Schistosomatidae > Schistosoma > Schistosoma haematobium. The sequence goes on from NC_067199.1 coordinate 41,266,871, forward strand.
AACCATGTGTGCTCATGACTAACTATCAAGCACATAAATATTCCTGTCACTATAATGGAAGGGTTCTTCGAAGTAATTGCGTAGGTCTGCGAATGACCTAATTTTCATCAATCCATTCTCCCCTTCATCAGTTACCAGACCAGGCTTCCCGTGTACTAGTACCACATTATCTGGCTTAAATAAAGTTATTTTAGTATTCTTAAGCATAATTACTTGTTTCCGTGAGTCTACCCTATCGGTTATCTGTGCACTATAAGTTGAACTACTAGCTTGGAGCCTATCACAAAAAGATATCTCCGCATAACGCTGAGCTACTTGCTTGGCTACAGCATACCCGCTATGCACTGATTTCTTAATTTGCCTCATATATGACTCGAATGGGAATGCTGAAAACAATCTAAAGGTCCATATGCACGAACATCGTCGCGAAGGTGCTGCAACAAATGCACATTGTAAACTAAGTTTTTGGACTCATAACACCATTCATATTTCTTACGAAAGTTCAGTAAACCCATTCTGACGGAATTTGTAGCGCTATTACGTAATCTTGGATGTGCTAACAAATAAATCGATAAATCTAAACGCCTGAAATTAGGGTACAAGGGTTGCGGTAAACTTTGTTGAAGAATTACGGGGCCTAAATATAGAAGAAACAGTCGGTACTCCGTAGCTTTCCATACTGAGATGAAGTCTAATGTGCGGTGTTTACGCTGAAAGTCGGAGGGAGTACTTGCCACGCAACTAGTTATTAACTTATTTATATCCCTAAATCCATGTATGTTCATTTTTCTTAGTCGTTTGTGAAAAAATTCCATCCATAGATTGACTAGTTTCTTCGTCACACCTAAGTATTAGTGATAATGAACATAAAAATAGATAGCACGCCACTCACTTGCATCTCGTAAGTTATTTGTGATGACCACCAAATATGTCGGGACACTAGTTAAACAACAAAGTTTGGATATATGGATGTAAGGAAAATCCTTGTCTACAAATTTCCCCCAAATATACGATGTAAGGGGGAAAAATCTACATTTACCCTTTATTGGTTGCTTCGGTAATTAATAGTGACACGCCGAATTTACAGAAAATCCTTTTTCTCGTTCTCAAAGTTGTTACGTCCAGGCGTTGACTTTATGCAACCACTAAAATTGTCAAACTTGTAACGTGTGCATTCCCACGTGGTTTTTGTTGAGGATTTATAAATCATGGCTAGCTGTCAATATTCAGAGGTCGATTTTAATGAATACAGTATACTTGTATTGGAGATTTACTATTATATATATTTTTTAAGAGTTTAGTATTTTACCATTTCATGGTTTTCGAAAGATTATATGCCAACCGTCTGTATAATTCCAAATAAATGTTTTATATTTTAAGTGGTCAGTTTAACCTACTTTTTGTTAATATTACTAAATTACAGTTTGAAGGATTTGCTAGGGTAAGCTGTTGAAATTCATGTTCACTTTTAATCACTTGGAAAATATGAGAACGAGTAAAATGTAGTAAAGATTCATGGATATAAGAATATTTCTTCAAACACTGTTCATCGTTCTATAATTTCAGTACTGTAACATCCATATGTATCTTTTCTCTTTAATCCGAAACTTCTGTAGGTATGGATTTCTGCCTGATAAAACAGTTGTTCAGTCTACTTCAGTGATAAATTCGTGTTCTCATCTTTGTAAAAAAAATTAAATCCTTTATTTTGTGTGCATTGAATATAAATTCAAAAGTATTTTGACTCAATTATATACATCTTCCCTTCTAAGTACATAATTGTTCCTTTTATGTGACCCTACGCAATTAATGTTTTTATGTTACTTAAAAATATTAAACCTTGTAATGATTGTTATATCTTAAAATCGGTAGTTTTCTTAAGAACTGTTTCTTTTTAACGTATTAGAATATGTTGCTTATGAGAGTAGAAATATTAAGATGTGAGAGTTTTCATTTTATCTTTGATTAATTTCACTGAATTAACGCTATTAAGTTCACTTCTGTTTCACTAGTATTGATCATCTTGAATTTGGAGTTGGATTCATATATATGACGCATAAAAAGGATAATGAAACTCCATTTATGTATAAAAACAACGATATTGTACCAGATGCATAAAGATCCACGGGGATCAATCTTGATATATCAAAATAATGTCATGGCATTAGTTTTTACATCATATTGCATTTTCATTACATTAATCGTATATACTTATTTCATGTCAGCCACCTAAAATGTTGATTAGACCACTTACCAATAATAACCGACTGGTCTGAATACGTCTACCAAATAAGCAACAGCTCTAATTTATCGCATAGAAATTTATTTGTGCAACTCAGTGTGCACGGATTTATACAAGGGGTTTGTAACCAAATTAAGAATGATGGCTAGTGATGCAACCTGGTTCCCTAGACAGAAGTGAAGCAATGTTTGAACTCATGGTTCAGTGGTTAAAAACCAGTTACTGTAATCACTAAGCCATTACTACTTAAGTTTTAAGATGGTCAGAAGTTGTATACTACACTAGCCAGTTATCAAACTATTTAAACGGAGTCAACATTGACAATCCCGTACTACAGGAATCCTTGTTTTACAGAAACATACACAAAAACCAACATGCTGATTGGCACTTGGATAATTATTTTGTATGTCCCAATGACTAGAATTATTGGGAAATGGTGTTCCTGAGAGATACAGTATAATGTCATAATAGATTTTAGAAGTTACGCAATTAATAGCTCTTCGATCTGAAGACTTGTTTGTTATTAGAGTGCCGTGTAAAAATGATTCGGCTGTCGTGATATGCGAAAATCTAGACATCTAGTTATTGATATAAACTAGTCTGTACAGGTTGAGCTAAATAACCAAGAGGGGGAGGTACTAGTTATTATTATTGGTAGCTTTATTCAATATTATATTTTTGGTGCAATCAGGAATTCTCAGCACAAAGCATTCCAACAAGATCCTTTTACAAAACAAAACAAAAACCAATGACTGAATACATAGATAAAGTAAATAAGCTAATTCAAATTACTGATGACTTACAACAACGTATCACTTGAACGCGTAAACATATTTTTGATTATCTAACAGACTCAATCAAATTTTGAACGTTATAGTAGCTATGCGTAAACTTTGTGATGCAATATTAGCATGTGTTCGTACAATATAGTACCATGAAGAAAAAACAAGTTCTATAAATAATCACGGTTGAACTGCTATTTATAGACTAACAGAAAATTTCCTACTTTTTAGTTCTTAGTACTGGTGTCTCTGACTACAATACATGGGAAGTATCAGTTCCTTCAAAATTCTGAGTAAGTATTCTTGATGATTGTCAACAAGCACAGGGCTTCGTAACTCCAATCACCTAACATTAAAGTGCAACCACTTTAACTGATTTGACACGGAAACACATTTGTTTTACGAGTTAATGTTCCCCAAAGGTAGGGTTTTTATCAAGGGGATCTCAATATTAATCTGAGTGGTATCTTGAGTGAAGCTTCAAATAAAAAGTATACTGTAGTGTCAACAAAATGAACTCGTTGTATACCCGTGGTGTATTCTTAACTAGCCCAGTTGGATAAATTGATAGCATTTCATTAACCAGATGACTAGAGCATTAAAGTATGTGTGCTATCAGGTCACGACACACTCCAAGCAGGAAATCCTAGTCCACATACAATCAAGCCATAAATAGCTGGAGACGGAACACAAGGTGAATTAGCAATAATCAAGGGATAGTAAGACGTCAAACAGTAATTATTAAGTTCAACTGAAGCTTACAACGAGAAATGTAGGAAGACAATAATCCGGATGCTTAGTAATTAGGCAATAGGTGAAGTGATAATACATAAAATATTTCGTAGTTACAACTTCCCTAGTATTCTCTCCGTTATGTTAGTATACATTCTAAGGTTTATGATAATGCTCTATAAATTAATCACATTAAATATAGTAACTTAAAAGTCAGGTCATGCATATATAAGCTTATAATCTTGTCTATAAGTTGGGGAAACAAGTAGTACAGTGGGCTATTATGAGGGTGCTGCATATTTTTATTTATAAAGGCTTCAAATTTAGCAATTCACCCCCGTTTTGATCTAACTTGAATATTATTCTTGAAGTAGTGATAGGAAGTACTGTAGTTTATACACAATAATCAGTAATCAAGTAGTATTTTGTCGATATCTCCCGTAACTGTGAAAAAGCCTTAAATACAATCAATGATAGAGCCTAAACTCATTTGCGGCTACATTTGATACTTTTCTACACCAAGTAAAAAAACTTAGAATCATATAGAAGCCCTTTACTATGTCCAGAGTAGGAAAATTATCACCCATGGGACTGAAATCTCAAATATAAACCATCTTATCACGACCAAAAGTCAAAAACCATGGTACTCGACACAAGACATGGAGGTTTTAGGTGCAATTCTTCTGAAGAGTCTCATACTAGGACGAAACAGCTCCCTAGGGAACTCGTAGCTGTTAGTGGTCTTCCGGATGATATTAATCGATGACGAAGACCGTCTCCAAATTCATCAAGAAAAATATGTGGCGCTTCTCACTAATGAGGTTTGGCCATCGCATTATGTGTGCGGATGGACGAGAAAAACAGGATCGAAGATCATTCCAATAGAATAAAATCTTTTATTGTTATATGTGTTTTTGTATACCTTGTTTCCCTCTTCATCCAGTGGATAAGAAAAAACACAGAGTAATTAGAGAATGCTCATTACAAAAAAGCAGTCAATATGTTTGGAATTCGATAAATCAATAAATGGTAAGACAAAGAAAGTGACCCGAGAAAAAAAGTACAAGATAAGTCCATGGACAAAGAAATTACTAAATAAATCGATAAGTGAAAACCAAAACAAACTGTAAACAAATAGTCTAATTTATGGTGATTGAGAAATAACTATGTACATCTAAAAAAGAATTTCCTATCAGGGATCTGTCCACGAGTGATGAACAGACAAGTGCACTGACATGTACATTGTTATGAGTTAATGATCGGAAGAAAAAAGAACAGGAATACTTTGATTTCTGATTAAAATTATGAACACAATTAGTTTTTCTGTACTAAAGATTTAGCGATATTCACTCTCACATGGAAAACCAATTTTTCGATAGAAAGAATTCAGTCATTAAAATGGTTAATTGTCAAAAGGAGAAATGCCTGTATAATTTGCAGTATTCCATAAATATATGGTAAATCATATTTTCGGAATCGTTGATGAGTATTAAGCATTATGCATTGATCTTAGTTTCATTAACTCATTTGTCAAGGCCTCAATCTACAATAATAATCATTATAAAATCCATTAAGATATGTAATTTATGAAGATGTGTTTGTTAGTTGGGTTTTATCACGAATTGGCATCAATTAGATAAACAATGAAAGCGAGGGTTGACTACATAACTGCTTCCTCCAAGTAGTACGAACTCACACCCTAAATCAACATCCAGTATTATACATTCTGAATATTTGTTAATTTTCTATACAGCGAGACAATCACTCAAAGCCGCTCGTTCATGGAGGTTGTTAGATTTCAAGGAAGTTCATATCATCGACTGACTTCAACTAGAGATATATACACAAGCTTTTTAGCACATATACGTTATTAGTTTGAGCATTTTATTAACATCCTTACTGGGTGGGTACAGAATATATGTGTGTCCAATTAAATGGTATATAAAAATGTCAAATGCACTGATAAGAACAATCAAATTTCAACTATTGGGTTAGAAGTTCGTAACTTGACTTTGCTTAATTCAGCTTGGATCGAAAATTTATGGTTTGAAGCCAAATTGGTCAATACTTGGTTACTAACAAATGGTTAACTTTTGCATTTTCATGAGTAGTCTCATAGGGCAGGGGTTACGAAATTACAACAGAATTAGGTTACAGGTTAAAATGGATTTCGATTTAACCATCTGAATGATAATTGTGACCCCTGTGGCGGCGTATAGTTTCATAAATTGCTCAGTGATCAAATATTAATTCATAAGCTACTCTAAAATTTAGTTCTGCTTTCGAACTACCATAATATATTTGGGGGCTGGCAGCAACACTCATAAGATCAGGACCGTTGTGCAATGCCATTACTGATTGAAATAATTGGCATAAATGTCTTTTGATGCTTGGTATACTGGAAAAAAAATGATAGAAAACCCATGTACAACGAATAACTAATATATTTTCCAAGTGGCGAAGCAAATTCAACCAACACATATCTGTGCCGGATTCTATATGGCTTATAAGTGACTGATCTTTTGAAAGTTGGGTTTTAATAGAGGAAAAGGTGTCTAATCCCTTCAATGTACTAATGATATCGTCAAATTTGTCCGTCAGACTGCTTTAGAAACGAACTGTTTATTCTGACATCAACCTTTCTTAAAAATGGATATGTTTAATTTAAAAAATTATGCGAGTTAGTTTACAAAACCCCATAGTTTTTAAGAAAATATCATTCATAAACCTTCAAATTTGGTATAGCTCTGAAGAAGCCAATCCGGTAAAACTCCATGCACCTAGTCTTTGCATAACATACTTTAGCCATCAGCTTAAATGGGCCCCAAATGAAGTGTAAGTTGTTCTGAATAAATAATTCGATGTGCGTATGTTAGTTCACTTGTATTTACGGTCTGTTACTCATTGCGTCCTTTCCTTTACGACATTCGAGGGTAACCGTCATCATGGTTTATCAAAGGACAAAAAAGGTGAGTTTCGACTATTTTATACTTTTTTCATTTCAATGACTTTCCCACATCTATTATTCAACGTAAGAATTTAAGTCGTCTTATCGACGTTGCTATTGTTACTATCGTATTCGTCGATCAAACTTTCTTTTCAGTCAATAACTCCAGCTCCATAACGAACACTCCCACCAAAGTATCTACTTAATTTAGTTTTCCTTTTTACAAAATACAAGTTTCAGTCAAGTAAGTCAGCGAGCATTATACAAATATAAGCATGGAGCTAGATCTAAAAAATAGTCCATAAACTTAGAGTTAACTTTACCTTATCTTTCAATATTTTATTCTCGAATGCATATCGATTGATTAGGATATTATGAAAAGCACTGGGTATATTTACTGGAGAGTAGGAGGATAATAACTCATTGTCAATACTCTTTGCACGGTTGCGACAATGATTAACACATTCCTTATTATTTTGTTCCATATTCGACGTGCATTTTTCAAATCCAATTTGAAATACGCCATATTCTGTTAGTTCAATAATCAATCCCTGTTGCAGAAACAACTATTTGAATATAATGTAAAACATCAATAGGAATTACTAATACTGATATGAATTATTCTTATTTATTGACCAAAATGTTGAAGAGTTTTAAGACTTTTATAGCCAGTGGGCTTTTAATACAATTCTAACAGCAGTCATGGATTTAATAGGAAATTTTCATTGAATGTAAAACGATGTGGGTTGAAAAGCTACCAAGTTCCAGCCACTGAGCGGTAATATGCCTTTTGATAACAAGGTTCGAACCTTAAATTGACTAAGGATGTGTATGTGTGTGCAGAGTGCTAAAAATCCTCAGATTAGAGGAAAAATAACTGTAAGATATTCTATGACTTTCACTTAATATCGGTTAGCAAAATGGCTTATCACTAATAATAATTATAACTGTAATTGCCTCATTGAAGTATTACATGTTTGGTTTTGTGATACGAACAAGTTGTCCGTAGATATGTAAGGAAAATCTTTCCATTTTATTAACTTAGGTTGTTTCTTCATAACGACTGAATAGGCAACTGAATCTCCTCTGTGTACTAATTGTAAATTAATTCTTCTTTTTCAAAAAATCATATAAGGAAGGATATATACGCGTCGAAATGGGTGAGAAAATAGCAAAAGACACTATATGTATATGCCTCAATACAATTATTTTGTATATCAATTAAATTAACAATTCAAACTGTTTAATCTGCTGCGAAAAATCATTTCACTAATGTCATAAGAATGGAGATGTCATAACTTATAAAACTAACTGGCACTTTGAATCAATCATATAGATACAATTAATTGATCCCCGTTAATCTACTGGCAAAAAAGGCTAAGTAAAAAATCCTTTGCACAGAATATTGCAACATATTTCTATTAAAGTCGGGTGGTGGTCAACAGTGGAATTCAGGACGTATGTTCCGTCATATTTAGAACTCGTCAGATGGATGCACCTGGTTCCCAGTATCCATGTTATCATAACGGGTACAAACACATCCAGCTAACGAGTTCCAAATAGGACGAGTCATGAACTTTATGTCAATCATCGGAGTAATCCGCTCAAGATACAATAAGAGACTGGTTAATTCCAGTCCTTAACATCAATAATAGAAAGATACAAAACCTTTCAAATAATGAATGAAAGTATTTCTCGTTATTACATGCACTCTAGTTGTGACGATGTAGAACGATGTAATAAAGGAATTACTACAACAGGGATTATCTGCCATGTAAAAACATTTAACTCGGAAATTTTCCGATTCGTCTCCTTACTTTTAAAGCCTTTTTCCGTGTTAAATAAACTATTTGTAGTGCTTTACAATCACAAATTTCAATATGGCTGTATCTTATTTCTCCAAAAGATAGATAAGGAAGGAAATATACTGATCACTGAAGTGTTGCCACTTATGATATTCAATACCGTAACTGTTTTTAAGCATTTCACAAAAATAGTCAATGATGACTGGGAAATCTGTAAATGATACATTTTAAAGGATAACATTTACACACCTGTCTGAAGAGTTTTAATTGTTCTGGATTTTCATTGGCACCTGATTCCAGTTTCAGCGATAAATTTCCTTGTTTTAACAATAAACGAATTGAACATCTTGGAGGTGAATTAATTGGATCGTTATTATCATTATTATCCATACTAACTCCATGGATGCTACTACACAGAGAAGAATTTAATGGATTTATGTTTTCATGGCCGCCAATTTGATGCCATACGTGAATAAATAATTGTTGAATATTTGATGGAATAATGAGTCTCCAATTTTTTAATAAAGTAGCATTGGCATATAACCATGGATAAATATCACTAGTTGTAGGCTTTAGTTTTGTTAGTCCAACCGTTGGATCACCACCAAAACTTAGGAAAACTGACCATAAATAATCAGATTGTACAAATTTATTATGTTGTTTTTGGTCAGGTTCAGCACGAGATGAAGCGATGGAACAATGAAGTGATTCTTCTGGTTTCATAAATAATTGAAGTGATTTAAATACAATCCAAAAACGTGTTTCTAAATTCATAGCATCTAAAAAACATTAAAAAAGTAACTTATTTACCAAGTGTACATTTGTGTCCTTAACCCTAAGCCATATAATCTTTGTGAGGGATAGTGACACAAACTGATTATAATAGCTTGACGTCGATTAGGCAGGATTTGGATTGAGTACTTCAACTGTTGAGTCACTGATTCGCCTTTTTTATGATATAGCTTACATATTTATAGAATGATCACTTGGAAATAACTAAGGTTGCAACAGATTAAGGATTTCTGAGTTTGTAACCATTTATATTATGTACAACACGAGTTTAAGCTATCTCAATTTATATTTACTTACACACTTTAATCGAAGTCGTTAGTGAGCACTGAAAAGTAACCATATTGTTGTTGACAAATTTATCTGTGACTTGTGAAATAATGACTATATAATAAGAGATAGCTCTACATAAATCGACTGTCGAATAAAAATGCGGGAGAAAGCACTGTTAGTGATTGTCGTTCGAAACTTGACGAATTAACGAGTGCTACCAAGTAATTAGATACAAAATATTGGTTTGTGGATTAGAATACGACTACGAACTATTAAGGTTACATGTTTTAACCACACTCCATTTACTTTGGTATAGTTAGCCACGTAGTATCACAAACTCTACATATTAAAAATTGTGGCTCAAAACCGAGTGCACCAATGCATACATTAAGAAACTTTATTTGGTACTGAACGTTAATAAAAAAACAACGATAAAGTTTTGTCTAATATACTTCAAAAAGTCAATGACTGTTGAACTGAGTCATTTCAGGAGGTGTAGACTTTGTAGTTCGGGTCCTCGAGACACTTGTAATCTGTAGTGTCAGTCATTATTTTAAGCCCATATACCTTATTCTAAATTTTGGACAAACCAATCTATTCATTCTACTTGAGTCATATGTTGACCTTGTCAATTATTCGCTTGTCAGTCTTGATTGTTTTTATATGAGCGTATGTGTGTGCCCTTCTTATTCCATTAATCACATGTCTGTAGCTTTGTTCTGTCTGACTATAAATATTGAGTAACGCTTGACCAAAAGGGAGTTGGCATCTCAGCCATCTTCCCTGCGTGTCATTTTGCTCTGCTCTGTTTCATTCGCTTCATATACAAAATATGTGTATTCTCAAGTCAATTCTCGTTATTCGACTTATCTAAATTCCGTTATTGACTAACGCGATTTAAGTTGACGATGATATACGAGAATCAGCGATAGCAAACATCCATACGATTTAAACAGGAGTCAGATCCATGGGCCACCAAAATTGGTAAGCCCGCCGACGACGAACGCAACGCAGCAAGCTACGTCGATGAAGAGATTTCTGCACTTGATACATTCGACGAACACACTCAACGGGTCCAGCTCAATCTCTAATCCGATGCACTCAGCAAAGCCTGTGCAGCACGACATGGACATGCACAAATCTTATTATCTTATCCATACGATCTAAATAGGAGTCAGATCCATGGGCCACTAAAAATCTATGGTTGAAGGGTATGATTCGAAATCAGTCGTAGAAGTGCATATGAATTTGCTCTAAACCACCAGTTGTAATATTATTTCATAGTCATTAATGATTTATTTAATGTGACCACTTTGAACTATACTTCGTATATATAGTTCTTTATTACTACTAATATTATTTCGAATTTACTGATTTTGACATGGTTTCTTCGTACTGTGATAATTTGAAATGTGGTGATTAAAAATCTATGTCAAATCCTGCAATTTTTATAAGTGAATGACTTTGTTTAACTAAGATTTCATACGTAATGGTACTGACCCATAAGTTTACGCTGGCTGTGAAAACCTGAATTGATGTAAGTAATTGCAGTAGAGGAGACATTATCGTTGAACAATATAAAGTCAGATAAAAATAAGGACGATTTTTGGTTTATAGAAATCATCTTAGTGATGCATAGGATATACGTTCAACAATCCATTGCTTATAAATATTAAACATATGCTTCATCTGATAGTGATTATCATCGTTCTAAGGCAATATAATTTAATCAACAAGTATAATGATAATGTATTCACTTGTGAGCTCTACTTTATACGTGAAACCTACTGATATGACTAAACTACTTGGAACGAATCAAGAAAAGCAATCCCACTCCCACTTGAGTTGCTACAGTTGAACGCAAGAGGCTCCATCTAATGTCCTCCAGGAGGGAAAGGTGATACAGTGAGGCAATCAGATGTCCGTCAATGGGAGCTTTCTTCTCATTCAAGTAGTTGGTTGGGTTTGTAGAGGTTATTCGATAGTATCAGGATTTGAAAACCCATAATATATAAAGAATAGTTCTGTTATACCCTAGTGAAGATTAAATTACAGGTAACTTCCGAGGACTATTAATGGACTAACATTATATAAATATTCTTATGGTATAATTATTCAATAATTATATTTTGTATATTTATATTCCACTTATAAGCTTCATTTTGACCCATACTTTATTATTATACCATTTACTGTCCCTAAATTATGTTCAGCTTATTAACTACTGATTTTCACATTCACAGCCACTTTTTGGCTTTATTGTGTACAAATGCTATTTCCTATTTTATGGTGCGTTGCGGTCCGTTTGTTTGATATATAAACACGGTATGTTTGGAAAATATGATTCGCATATTGAAGCTGGTATTGGTGTTCTGGACTCAAGTGGATGGGCTAGGCGGACGTAGGACCAATAAGGACGCTAGACTGCTCATACCGGTCGAACGTCATTGGTTTCGGCACAGTGCTAAGACTGTATAAGTCGTATTTCGACTGGTGGATAAATCACGTGATAGAAAGCCGGACATAAAGTCATAACAAGTTCGGGCTCTTTATCTAGCTTCTATAAAACTTTCATTATATTGACTACAATTAAACGAAATCTTTATTAATATATCGTTCAGTTATTTTATTATTAATCAATTTTGTAGTTATGCTTACCCGCTTCAAATGAAAATCCAGCCAACTGTATGATTACACTCGATATATTTGACTTTTTCCATTGACGAAATCTATCATGATCAGTAATATTTTCCTCTGATTTTGGCTCTTGATACTGTTCCATTGCTGCTGTCAGACCAGTAGTAGTAGTAGTAGCTGCATCGGGAGTATTCAACGTATATGGTGCAAAGACATCTACGTCTAACAATTCTGAACCAATCTCATCTGGACTTAATAGAAATGATGAAGAGTTGAGCAGATGCTGATGATTAAGAGGTGGCCATAACATATCGTCAGTTTGATATGTACACGATGAATTCAAATTAGATAAAACTTCATATGGCTTAGTCCAATCATCCATCGAACTGGATGTACTTTGTAGATCAGATAAATCACTGGAAATAGAAAACTGTTGACTTATGTTATTTTTAGATGAATTGTTTGCCCAAACTCCATCCTAAAGTGAGTAGTTAAATTAAAAACAATAGCGTGTTACTACTGAAAAGAAATCTACAGTAATTATTTTTACTACTTATCCATGTTGTACGTAGTTAAAACACCATACAAGGACTTGACGGGACACTCAGATTCATCTGAGATAACCATGAGTTGATAGGTCCTCGTTTTGAATCTGTGTGAGAATGACGGAAGCTAAACAACTTGCATAAACTGTGAATTAGTATTTAACCGATGTGAAAGTAGATCAGCACAGCAAGAGCAAGGTTGATAATGCACTCTGATAACACTGTGTTATTGAAACAGAGTGATAATAATAAAGGTTTACTTCACTTATAGAAAGTCGACTGAATAAGATGTCCCAGGATAGATCAACATATATAGCTCCCCGTTCTAAAATGGCCTTGAGCGTGAAAGATTACGTCTAATGTTATTTCCTCGTCATCCGAATAATGAGCTTTGGAAAATAACTTGATCTTCTTTTTGCTACCTTCATTTAAAGTCCCAAGGTGTTCCCAGTCAAACTCATATTCCCCGTAGTGGAGATTTGACTGATCATTTTTGTCATCAACTGGCGGACATCGGTAACTGAAGTTACTGGATAGCTGTTTCGTTATGATCTGCGAATCTAAATCCAAACGCATTCATGGCTACACACAAAACTGTATTCAAAACTTTCAAGTCCATCCACGAGAACGTAGTCAAAAACCAGTGGTTCACATTGTCAACTCTATTCATTTTCAGAGACAGAACGATGATAGTTCAATGTGACTGATAAGAACGGTTTTGCTTCTGATATACTTGAAAAGAACTCCTTATCCCAATCCATAACGTCTCATTAAAAAAGATACACTTATTTAAGAGATAAGAAAGTAACTTTTTATAACAACTTACCGCAACAGGATTAAGCATAAAAAGATCTTGTTCAGAGAGAGGTTTATTTTGTGACTCTTTGTTTCGATCAACCGCATTACATTCATTTTTTTTATTGACAAACGTAACTGTTGAGTGAGTTTTACGTTTTATTAAAAACCTTTTGGGTGATGGTAAATCGGAATTTACTAACTTATTCGTACATCTATTACTGTTATTGTTAATGCTATCAGTAGTCCCAATACTACAATCACAATCATTTTGTAATAAAGATTGTGGACTATCATCTGAGGAATTAATGCGCCCACGCATTGATCTCCGAAGATTAGTTCTATTTAATTTACTACTGTCTAACACAGAACCTTCGGTTTTTAATGATAACGAATCCCATGAAGGTGTAAACATGGGATGATGATAGCGAAGTGATGTCTGCAACGACAACGGTAGCACTGTGGCAGCAGAAAGTGGAGTAGGATTATGTGAGAATTTTGTTAAAGATGATGGTGATGATGACGATGACAATAGAGCAGTTGATAAAGATTTATTCGGGAAAAAATTGACACTTGTAGCAGATACATTTGGAGTATTCGGTAGACTAGTGTCAATATTATTCTCCGTGAAACTAGGAGACGATACTTGTTTCATACGAATTTCATTTTCATGACAAACATTTACGTCCAGCTCAATTGATCGTAGTGTGGAAAAACCTACACAATATAACAATTTATAGTGATTATGATTTGATTGTGGACTGACTGATAATGTGGATCGACTTTCGGTAATTTGTGTAAATTCTTGATAGTCTAAGTACAAACGTGTTTGTACATAAGAAATTTGCTGATATATATAATACAAAAATATGATTTGATCTAATGTGTCAGGAATTCTCAGTTTTTCACTGTTCATGGTAGAAAATTTGATAAGGCGTGATAATAAAATACGATTAGTGTATAATTGATCTGTAGAACCTAAAGAGATTTTGATTGGACATTGATCTACTGATTGGTTTATCATATGTGAGGATGATGATTTTGAATCCATAGGGATTAATTTATTATCAATATCAATTATTAACGATATTGGAGAATGATTGAATGGTTGATTCTTGTTGATAACTGTTGAAGGCACCGATACATCAATTGGCATTAATGACCATATAGTCAAAGGAAGAGATTCAATTAATGATTGACGGTATATTATACAATCATTGATTCGATGATCGTTGTTAACAAGATGGACAGAATTATATGTCGTCATATCGATTATTGTAAGAAATTCACTCCATACATTTGGACAATGAATGCACCAAAATTGTTCTTCGAAATTCTGCGAGAAGTTTTCAAAAAAATATATAAGTATATAATAAATGAGATTTTTAATGCATATACGTGTTTATGTACTGAGCTTGTAGTATACTTTTAAAGTGCTATGATAATATTACTCAACTTTCAAATTAAAGCAATTGGAGTAAAAATTGCCCTTGCAATTCAGTGTTAGTGGTAGTTGAATGATTCAATCAATAAGCCGTTGTTTCACACAAAGGTCAGAAGATTAGGCTATATAAGTAAAGGACAAATGATTTTGACTAAATCTGAAAACTATGAAATAGATGAATTTTTATTGTAATGATTCTAATCTAATGGTTGGTAAATGACCTAGAAAATCCTAATGATGATTTACACTAAAAGTTTTTAATCATGTTTATTTTGTGATAAATAGCTTGTGTACATAAGTTTATCATTTTTACTACATAAAATGGTCTATACGTTACTCATGAAATATTTTATTGATATTAGTTTATAGGGACTAAATTTAAATCAGTCCGGATTTTGAAAATAGCCATCACAAGATTGAATTGTTCATTATCAATTCAAGTGGTCGATTGTAGTCAGCAAAATTGAATAATCTTTAAACCGTAATCCTACCTTAATGTGCAGAAATAGATCATTTTCGAAAAAAAAAACATTGCATCAAGACCATCACATAGTGGAGATCCTGACTCATAAATTTGCCAGATTTAATTCACCCATGAAGGAAGAATTAATTAGCTAACACTACCTTCCCATACATCTAGAGTGAGTTCATTGTGAATATATTCACTGCAAATAAATCGGACATAAGGCCGAACTTTAGTTATTCAAACCTTCATATGAAAAACACAATGTTGATTTGTGAAAATTCATTGGTCTATTTTAAAGGAGAATCAACATCAAAAAGTGGTGTTAGTGAAATCTATCAAGTTGGAAGGGCAACACAAACTTCCGGGTGACGCTGAATGTGATTAGTGTAACATAGTAAACTAACACAATTTGGAAGCGAGGACTAGTAATAATGGCGTGATAATGTAGACGCATCGTACTCATTATGAGAACTGAAGATGCTAAGTCTAACAATCGCTCGTTTTCAACGGTTATTCGATCTAATCTATTATGAAAGGGAGTTTGAACCTGAGGCCTATTCTCTCGAGAGCCAAGTACATTAGCGGCAAACTACCACTTCATAAAACACTATCTTAGAAGATGAGAGCTAGTTCTAAAAGACGATTTTCACAGCTAACTTGATGATATACGATTGTTTACTCTTTTAAAGAACATATGTGAATCATAACTGTAAGCACAAACATGTACGTCATTCACAATAAAACAAATTTACAAAGAATGAATCAAATATTGTTTCATACCTTAAAACTTACGGGACATAAACTATGTAATTCTGTAGCTGACTGAACTAGTTTTTGGAATTTTGACAAATCCGGTGATTTGTGTGGAACAGCTTGAGAAATGAATGGATTATTACTCATACAACTGGTATCATATTGACCATAACTCAATTGCAAATTGTCTAACAGCTTTTTCAAACAATCAGCGACATGTGATGATATAGGAGCTGCTAGTGACTGTACGATAATTTGATCTGACTGAAAGAACAATTTTGGGAAAAAGAGTAAACTGAATGAAAAAGAAAGGGAAATAGGAAAATTTGTTTCATACGCTCATAAGCAATCATAGAGACAGTGCAGAAGCTATTATCAATACGTATCGATTCGAGTTACCTCTTAAGACTACTTCAAATCATGTCACGTAGCGTTAAATTGTATATTCCAATTGTTCTACAGAGTTCGACTAGAAATTCTGAATACCCTGAAATGAACCAGTTCAGTAGTTAGAAAGTTTGCAAAACGATATCATGAAATGATCTGTCCGCCCATAGCTTTTGTCAAATCCACTTCCATGGTAGCCAGTATATCATCTCCAGGTAGACACCGATTTGGCAAATAACAACAAATATCCCTTCATTTGGTAGATGAACATTCACAACGTAGTTCAAAATTTACTATCTTCCTCCAGTGTTTCGAAAGCAATGGATCACTAGACACTATCACTCAAGTATTTTACGAGTAAAACAGTCAAAATGAGTGACTCTTTTGAGTAATAGATTATAAACATGACTTGTTTGTTAAAAGTATTTAAAATCGACCTCTATCGTTTGGTGGCAACTGAAGTTAAGTCATTACAAAATAATCAATACAGTTTGAAAACATACATAGTATTAGTCATAGAAGTAATTAATTACTTGTAAAATAAGAGCGTGTGGTCCAATCCAATTGGATGAATTCGTATGACGATTGGACTGTCCAAATAGTGAGAATATCAACTATATTTGAAAAACAGTAATACGAGTTCGATCATTTAAATGATACAATGAGTTCAAACGAAACTTTCAATACTGATCAACAGAGAACAATAGTAATTTGAATCAAAGACCAGAAGAGGTTTACTGTTGTGGTCGACCGAAACAATAAACGTGATCATATATTTTAGACGGAACAGACTAGCAGAGACCATTTAAAATGTTAGACAACAATTATTAGTATCCGATCCCAATTGAGGTATTATTAAAAGTCAGGAAGCACTGAACAACTCTCTCGTCATGGTAAGGGGCTCCTAGCAATTCTCACTGACGACACCACTAGGAATCGGCGTCGGAAATATATACCGTCAGATGTTAGTCTGGTGGTCTAATAATAAATTACTCGCGCAATACATTTCGAACAATCTGGTCACACATATACTTGTCAGGGCATTTTTATATGAAAGTACTAAAGGTCAAACAAATAAAAGTCCAATTAAAATAACTAAGGGGAGAGAAAGAATAAGAAATTGTCGCGTTATCCTAGGCCATAGAATGACTTAGGAATTACCAAGGTAAATTCAAGGTTACGACAAATTGTTTTTGTACACAAGGTGGGGTTTAAATTTACGAATAGCCAAGGCTTCAATAAACTTAAGAATACGAACTTGACAAGGTCTATACAACGTTCTAAATGCTGTATTAATGTCAATTTTGTGCCCCGTCTCAATTATATGTTTCGCTATCGATGAACTTGGTTTTCTACCCCCTACATTGATCGGATCATTTGACTCACATTGATTTTGAAGCCATCTAGGCACATGTTCATTGACCCTTGATTGCATTGTTCGAGTACTCCTCCCTATGTATGTGTGTCCACATAAACATGTAAATTGGTAAATACAATGGGATGTGACGTAATCATTAGTGCATTGTTTGGGTCTATTAGGAATTATGGCCTTAAACTTTTCAATCACAACCAAAAAATCTTTCCCCTTTTTCCTATTCCGTTACCATTTTTGAAAGAATTATTTTTATTATGTACAGCTAATGTTCAATTTACGTTTGATAGTGAATATTTTCGACAAGTTGATGGTGTAGCTATGGGTAGCCCTTTGGAGCCTCTCTTAGCTGATGTGTTCATGTCATATGTGGAAAATATGACGAGCGACCTTATTAGTGAGACAACTTTTTATAGAAGATATATGGACGATATCCTAATTATATGTGATAAGGATTTTGATGCTTACTGATTATTGGATAAACTCAATGGTGTTCAAAACGATATTGTGATGACACATGGATCAGAAAGTAATGGCCAATTAGCCTTTCTAGACATACTCTTAAGTTGAAGGGATGGCACTATTAGACGGTCAGTGTATAGGAAACCAACTTGGACGGGACAATACTTAAATTTCCATAGTTTCTGTCCATTGCAATACAAGAGAGGTCTGGTTAAGTGTCTCTTTAAGAGGACTCAAAGTATATGTACCTCTGACATGGTGGAAAAAGATGAAAAGTTACTGACTGACACATTAATAGCAAATGGTTATCCACTCAAGTTTATTAATAGGTGCAAAAGTCAGTGAATGCCACGACCTCTAATTTATTCAGTGTCAAAGAAAAAAGTTTATATCAACCTACCATATAGAGGCGAATCTAACAGTAGAGTTTTAAGACAGAGATTGAAAGCAGCTATCGAGAATACGCATTATGCTGCTCAGTTGGTTGTGATTGAAAAGTTTAAGGCCATAATTCCTAATAGACCCAAACAATGCACCAATGATTACGTCACATCCCATTGTATTTACCAATTTACATGTTTATGTGGACACACATACATAGGGAGGAGTACTCGAACAATGCAATCAAGGGTCAATGAACATGTGCCTAGATGGCTTCAAAATCAATGTGAGTCAAATGATCCGATCAATGTAGGGGGTAGAAAACCAAGTTCATCGATAGCGAAACATATAATTGAGACGGGGCACAAAATTGACATTAATACAGCATTTAGAACGTTGTATAGACCTTGTCAAGTTCGTATTCTTAAGTTTATTGAAGCCTTGGCTATTCGTAAATTTAAACCCCACCTTGTGTACAAAAACAATTTGTCGTAACCTTGAATTTACCTTGGTAATTCCTAAGTCATTCTATGGCCTAGGATAACGCGACAATTTCTTATTCTTTCTCTCCCCTTAGTTATTTTAATTGGACTTTTATTTGTTTGACCTTTAGTACTTTCATATAAAAATGCCCTGACAAGTATATGTGTGACCAGATTGTTCGAAATGTATAGTGCAAATACATCACATTTTTCAGATCAACTCCATCTTCTCGTTGTTCTATCGAAATTTATAAAAGGGTCTAATTGCTTTAAATCAAGTACTCGCCACAAGACCTCAAATCCCATATTCCATTCTTGACGGGGTCTTATGTAGGGACAAGTTATCTGTTTAGTATTTCCTGGTCTTTAATAATGACCCAGGCTGAAATCGATTCGTAACGAGTATTACCTACAAATAATCTCATTTCAAACTTCAATTATTATATTGTTTCAATTTCATTCTGGAATACTGTTAACTATTATCAATTACATTTGTCATTAGGTAAATAGCGTATTCCATGTAAAGCATTTCAACCTTTTTCATTTTCTCTACTCAACAGGATTGTTACAAGTATTATTTTCACCTTACTCTTGTCCAGTAATAATGGAACTCTAAACGGTTTAGTGGTTAAAGCATTTGATTTCCAATTAGTATGCAGATTAGAACACAGTTCCGTCTGTTTGGCTTGGCAGACTAGACAGCATCATTATACATTACAAAACTAAATAACGGATACACGAACCTGAGCACAGAATATGAGTTACCCTTTTTACTTCCATAATGGATACACAAACTTACCAACATCCGGATGTTACAGTAAATATTATGAAAACCAAAATCATCATATTGTATTAAATAACCAATTCACTTAGTTAACAATAATTTAAAAGGTATATATATATATATATATATATATATATATATATATATATATATATAGTGGTCTTGTACCCTACACTCACGGTGAAAAATTATGAGCACAAAGTGTGCAATGTTACAACAAGTTCAGGTCATATATCCACTTAACTTGTGAACAGCTTGTAAACTTTTTATAAAGCCACGTAGGCACGTATTTCATTTACACAATTTCTTAATATCAGAGGTTGGAAAGTTCAACTATTAATGCTTAGAAATAAACGTAGAATCTTATTAGATTATCATAAATCTAGAAATAGTAAGCAAAACACTTTGAAAAATTCTACTTACACGAGGCATCAAAGCTTCAAGTCGTACATGATATCGATTTAAATCAAATAGTCTGTTAGGTTGTTTCGACGGATGGTTTGTATCTCTGCCGGATAAGAAAGTTGACTAAATAAATATAACAAAAATGAGTTCTGATTTAGCAAAAACTAAAAATGGAAAATAATTACAAAGTAGCACTATGAAAACCGAGAAATAAGAAACTTAGATACGCTTCACATAGGTTGACAAAGTATACATGCCTAAAAAGAATTTCACTGATAGAAATCCAATCATCCCCAATCATTATACAAGATCAAGAGTCAGACCGAAGTAAGATACAATAAAAATAAAGAGGGACATAATGACGGATCAGAGGTCAACAACAACTAGTCAACATTAAGGTCGACAGGAAAAGCTGTGATTCATATGCAGAGAAACCCGAACACTTCACTTCTAACTGAAGTTTTTGCCGATGATGTTGTTCAGAAGAACAATGAAAGCCACATGACCAGACTATCCAGATCATAGAATAAAACCAAAATTATCCACCTACGCTACAAATCTTTATTATATCAAGGTGGGAAAAGGGATTTCCATCAATACTCCAATAAGGGAACATATTTAAAAAGCGATAGCTAGCATGTTTCATTCTGTTCAAAGTTTATCACTTGAGCTTACCATGACCAACTTAGTATTTCTTGCACTAAGACATGAAATCACCAGCCTGGTGCGTTACAATGACCACATACTAACAGATCATAATTAAACCAATCTTCTAAATTGAAAACTGAACGACAATTGAATACTGCTTGTTGTCTTTTATTGAAGTAAGGAAAAGTCAGAGTCAACTTCGTTGATGTATGTTCACCTATCTTGTGCAAGTTGAGGCATTTTCCTTATCTCATCATTCGAAATAGCGAAATGTAGGGTAAATGGTCACAAATCTATTATTACCTTTTTAAGTACGTAATTAAAATGAGAGATCAGTGTAGCCGAACTGAATGAGATTGGAAATATCGGTTGGTGGACGTCAAATCGCTCAACGCTGGGACCGGAGTTATAGGGTTTTATTTTTTGACGAGGTCATGCAGTGTTCAGGAGGCCCGAAAGTGGGCGAAGCAAATGATCAATGCTTTCTACGTTTCAATACTTATCTAGTTAAATTTAGTTCGCCATGTAGACCATCTTGAGATATGACAATCATTGATGAATAAAAAAAACCTAAACACCGAAATATCAAGGAAAAACTGTTGAAATGTGCAAATTAATTCACAAATAATAAACTTTTCTTTTGACTACTCTTCTCAGCATCATTCACAACAACAAATATTAAGTTTATGGGTCAATTAAAGCTAGACCACCATGAAAAACCTGAAAGCACTGGATGGCCGTTTCGTCCTAGTATAGGACTCTTCAGCAATGCGCATCCACGGTCTAGCTGTCCAGTGCTTCCAGGTTTTTCATGGTGGTTTAACTTGAATTAACTCATGAACTCAACCATAAAATTACTTAAATGTTCACAAAACCGTCTTTTGATATATGGAGGCTAATGTCCTCAATATCTGACTCCAATAAATAATATCCCGTAAATGAGTGTTTTAGGTAGGAATTGCGAATTTACTCGAGATTATTGAGAAGACTGAACACCAGTTATAGAGATAGTTTATTGTTAATGATTAATAAAAATCCACAATCGTACGGTGAGCAAGCACACGATGAAAGGAGTGAGTATGTGTGTGTTTAAAATCCATATATATTTTTCCGAGTTAATCGGGTGTGGATAAATTATCGATTATCTGCACTTGAAACCAATAGGAGGATAGCTTAAGAGTTAATGTACAGACATGCATTCGATCATACACACCGAAATTAACATAGTGAATTAAGAGTCTGAGTTACAATGAATAGACATGATACAGTGGCCAAATGGGCTTGCCACAGATAAAAAAATGTTAAGTCATTTATATACTTGAGGTGTGATTTATTTATGCATCCACGACATACGACACATGGCTTTTTTTCTATGCAAAAACTGGCAGTACAACTTAAATGATCAATAAGATGATTAAAAATGGAAACCTGAAAGTCGTGGATAGGAACCCATACGAGGTTCGAAAAGATGCACTCAACAGTACACCTCAATTTCAAATGTTTCTACAATCGACGTCAGTCTGTAAAGAAAATGAACTTCAAATGTCAATTATCCGCTAGCGTTGATTGGCTAGGGAACAACCAATCAGCGTGCTCCAACACAATCATGGCCGGAATATGGTTTAATCCAATCTGTATCCTGAGAATAAGTACGGTCTTAATTTAAGATAGTAAACGCTTACATGAAACGTTCCATCCTCTATTTTTCTAATGAAGTAAAGTTAGCCATCTTTCATCCAAATGTCTTCGTGAATTAAACTAAATTAAAGATAGATCGACTTAAGAATTAAAAGTACCTCAGATAGTCCGTATTTATAAACGTTTACATGTATAAATTACAATAAGTTGAAAGCTATTGCCTTATTCAAACAGTTTCACATTGTGTCAACAATTGCAGCCTTGAAGTTAATAGTGTAAATCAATAACAGTATGTTTTATTTATTGACGAATAATACCGAACAACAAATAAATAAATAAGAACTGTGATTAACGAACAAAACATGTACCAGTAATAAATAAATAAATCAACTATTTTATAACTAATCTAGTCAAACTATTTCTAGGTAGTAAAAATCAAAATTCATGATTTGTTTTTGTTATGCTAAAGGTCCTTCAGTGCAACGATGTGAGGAACAAAATCGATCTTACAAATGCTTGGAGCTCAGATTTTACAGATATACATTAAGAATGTATGCATTTGTTTTATGTTTACTATTGATTAGCTTGGAGAAGAATCCCAAGAAGTTCTAGTGAGAATAGCTAATATTGGTTAAAATATTAAAGATTCTCATTGTGAAAATTAGAACAACACATATAAGCGAACAATTGTTTTCAATTAGACCGTCATCAAGTTTTACTCTAATATACATAAATATTTATACGAAAATGTTAAACCAATCAAGGCAATATGGGTCAATAATCACAATGAAATAGAATAGCTCACCACGCATAATAAGTAAAAATACAAGTCTTGATTGGTTTAACATTTTCGTATAAATATTCATGTCAGTCAGTAACAACGTATAACTTCGTACGTACGTACATCAGTTCGAATTGCCACACCACATTAGCACAGAGATACAGTGGTCGATTCAAATCCCGTAGTGGTAGAGGTAATAAGAGTATAAGCAGTAATCGGAAAGATTAGGGTTTGGAGATGTTATTCAAGGAGTATGATACAGTGAAATAAATTTGGGAAGAGAAGAAAGAAAGGGACATGAAGAATTCAGAAGATTAAAATTTGGGAGAACACAAAGTGGATGCACCCGCGCACACCATTGCAAACGATTTTGAGCCATGTCATTCAGGGTATCTAACCATCGGTTTCTATCATATCGCGATCCCCAATCAGGTAGTCTACACCTGCCAACATGACTCAGTCCATTTGTCAGTGACTTCATGGACTTGTGCCATGTTTTGGTCTGGCCGCACCTAGCTTTCTTCCAATCTACTCCTATACCACTGAACATCGCACGTCGAGGAAGTCGTTCGTTGGGCATACGTAACACGTGTCCCAGCCATCTCAACTGATGAAGTTTCACTACCTCATCAATTTCTTTGTCATCCTTACCTAGTACCCGTTTCCTAACAACTGTATTACTTACTCGATGGTCCCAGGATATACAAGCAATGTTTCGAAGACATCTATGATCAAATACTAGTAACCTACGAATATCCTCTACTCTTACTGGCCATGTTTCATTGACATAAAGTAGGAAGGAACGAACTACTGCACAGTAAACACGTCCTTTGGTTGATAGACGGATATCTCTCCTACGCCATAAGTGACGCAAGTTGGAAAAAGCTAGTCGAGTTTTCTGTATCCGTGCTGAGATTTCGTCACATACCAGACCACAAGGGCTGATGAGGCTCCCAAAATAAGTGAAGCGGTCGACACGCTCAACTACTTCACTCCCTATCACTAGTTCGAGTGTCGATGCAACCCAATCCTGAAGCAACATTTTGCATTTCGAGGGGAGAATCGCATCCGGAACATGCTTGCATTGTTGCTTAGAGTGGTCAGAAGACTGCATTTTGTCAGCGTTTCCACCAAATAGAACGACGTCATCAGCATATTCTAAGTCAACAAGTGAATCTCCCGGTAGAAGTCTAACCCCTCGGAATTTAGGTGAGGAAAGTGTTATCTCTAAAAGCACGTCAACGACAAAGTTGAACAAGAATGGAGAGAGTGAACAGCCCTGGAGAACACCACTTGAGGTAATCAATTCTGATGACAGTTCGCCATAAGCTCTCACTCGACCAGTTGTGTTCGAGTAGAGAGCTTTTACAAGGTTAATGTGCTTTTTTGGTACTCCTTTCAGTGACAAACACTGCCATAGAACCTCACGATCAACAGAGTCGAATGCCTCCTTAAGGTCGAGAAATACTATGATTGTGGGGCATCTGAATGTGTGTCTATGTTCTAGGACCTGATGTAGTGTGAATATCTGGTCTATACAGCCACGTCCAGGTCGAAAACCAGCCTGGTTTCTTCTAGTCCGCTCTTCACGAGCTTTAGTTAGGCATCGAAGTATTATTGAAGCTAATATTTTAGACACTATATTAGTCAAACTGATTCCTGTGTGATTGTCACAAGAGGACTTTTGTCCTTTCTTATAGACTGGCACAATCAGTGATTGAGACCAGTCAGATGGGATTGTGTCCGGTTCCAAAATTCTACCTAAGACCTCAGTTAATCTCACTGCTAATACTGGACCACCATCCTTAAAAATCTCAGGAGTAAACCTGTCAGGGCCTGCTGCTTTCCCTCGCTTCAGATTTCCTGTAGCTTTCTCAACTTCGTAAAGAGTCGGAGGACTTATATTAACTTTCCATCCAGGTCAACTGGAGATCGTGGGAAACCGAAGTGTGGCTAAAGGCCAGTTGAACTGATCCCTAAAGTGTTCTGCCCATCGATCCAATCTCCTGGATTGAGAATGTATAATATGTCCATCTTTTTCTGAGATAGTTTCGATAACAGTCAGGTTCCTAATACCGGTTTCCTTAATAAGTCTGAACAGTTGTCTGCTATTACCTATTGCCGCTGCCTTTTCCATCTCTCTTGTTTTCGCTATCCACCACTGTTCGCGATCATTGCGTAGGCTTCTTGTCAGCTTGCGCTTAAGCTGACTCCGCTCTTCGTTATGTTCAGAGCCAGATGGAATGAGTTTTCGAGCATCTATCAGTGCGGTAGCTGCTGCTGAGATTCAGTGTTGCTCCCTAACCTTACGCTTTACCGTACTAGCAGATATCACTGCGGTTTCCACAGCTCTTCGGATATCATTCCATGCTGCCTCGGGGTGGGCATCGCCTACATGGCTGCCTGTTTTTCTAGTGGATCCTGAAATATACTCTTAGCTTGACTATCATTAAGTAGGGCCCTAAGAGGTTTCCTTGCAGCATCTTTCTTACGTCCAGTAAGACGCAAGCAAATACGCGCTCGCACTAGAGCATGATCTGAATCTAAGCATATACTCCAGAATGAGCGACAGTCTTCTATTGAGCCCCTCCATCGGTGGCTGATAGCGATGTGATCTATTTGGGTCCAACGTTGGGACGATTTAGGGGGTCGCCATGTTAAAAGATGTTTTTCCTCATGCTTAAAGTTAGTAATTGCAAGAAACAGGCGGTTATCTAAGCATAGCTGCAATAGACGGTCGCCATTGTCTGTTCTTTGAGCCACGACACCATAAGATCCACCCAGGTGTCTTTCCCTTTCGCTTAGTTTACCTACTTGAGCATTAAAGTCACCAGCCACTATTACTACATCAGAGCGCCTAGCTTTTCGGAGGTCGGAAAGCTTTCTGTAAAATTCATCTTTTACATCATCTGAGCTGCAGTCAGTGGGAGAATAGGCAGAGACGACAAAGAGGCAACGACGAGTGTGCCTACCTTTCCGAGTCCTTACTGTTCCGTCTAGTCGTACAGCGCACAAACGACTGTCTACTGGGATCCAGTCTAAGAGAGCTATTTCTGCCCTAGGACTCGATGCTATGCCTACGCCGGCGAGGCCACGGGAAGCAGCATCAGGGCTTCCAGATACACGAAGTGTGAATCGAGTTGGCTCTCTATTTTGACATGGTGATGTCAATTGAATGACGCTACTCGGATCCTGTATGAGCGTTTTGGAGGCACAGCACATATCGATGGTGAGAGATTCTAAAGTCCTAGCTAAGGAAGCTTGTTGTCCTATTTGACACAGTGTTCGGACGTTATAAGCTCTAACATGGAGTTTAGAGCGTGATTTCAGGAGACCAGGAATAACGTTCCGCGTACTCCAATCGTTTTCCCTAGCGGTACGAGATGATAAAGGGATGTGATAAAGGTTAGTCATGGAGATAAGAGTAGTATTAGGAAGTGTAGGAAGGATTTGAATGTGACCAACTTGGTCTCGTGTGCTGTTACGGGTATGAGGGCTGGTGTCACTTTCCGGCTGCCCACACCGTGGAAGGGTATTTCTTGAGGAACCTGAAAAGGAAATTAGATTAGTGTTGGTCTTAACGACCTGGGAGCATGACCGCAGAGCCCAAGGGACAACTGCTTGAGGCCGGTCGCGCACGGCCTTTACGTGGAAGGTTTTCATGTATAATAAAGTAAAGCCTGATGACGATCTAATTGAAAACAATTGTTCGCTTATGTGTTGTTCTAATATTGGTTAAGTCTGATTTTATCGTTATAACTATCGAGATAATTGATGGTATTGACTGATGGTTGTACAGTAATGCGAATT
This sequence comes from Schistosoma haematobium, assembly GCF_000699445.3. NCBI lineage: Eukaryota > Metazoa > Platyhelminthes > Trematoda > Strigeidida > Schistosomatidae > Schistosoma > Schistosoma haematobium. Next base: position 41,294,231 of record NC_067199.1, read on the forward strand.
GGTGTTTGAAAAATCGAATCTCAACGCAGTGAACTAAAAGGTAACATGCTAACTGCAAAACATCTAGGTCCTGAGTCCGAGCTCACTTAGTGTTGCAGACATGCTTTACTAAGGACCGTACAAAACTTGAAAATAATTGTCTGATGGTTTGTGGTTTTTGAACGATTCTGCAGCTAGAAAACATTTTTTCAGCGTAAGAATTCTCTTCGGCGAGTTTAATTTCAATACTGTACAATCGTATATGTATGTGACATATTACAGGTCTACGAATAATTCTGTTGGTTAGAATTTGATTAGATATTAAGTGAAATTAAACCACATGTTTTTAAACAAACAAATAAAGAGGGAATTTATGAAACATTAAAAATATTCAATTAATCGAGTGAACTGAGTAATTAGAAGCATCGTTAAGTTGAAATGAAGATATGTGGATGGTGATCCAGCAATCGATATCGAAACATTTGTGACAATAATAATGATAACTAATTCTGTAGATATAGGAGTAAAACAGTAAAAAGAAATTGAGCAACCAAACAAAACAAATCCATAAACTAACGGTATATTAACGAAAGGTTGATATCAAACAAGTCATTTTTGCACAAACAACGCGGACCATACTTTATGGATAGGTTAGGCTTCTATAAGAAAAAATTGGTTTAGATGTATATCTGTTGGTGTCTTTGACTGGATTTTATAAATGATGACAAAGGACAAGTCGGAGGTTGGATGTCCTATGTTTAATAAATATTACAAAATGGATGACATAATTGACATATGTTGTACCTTGTTAAAACATAGTGGTAGATGCTTCTGAATAGAATGAAGTCTAGAATAGAATGAGTCTAGACGAGAGACCTTTAACTAATGTTAGCCTGTGATGAAAATCTATGTTAAATAGAACAATCACCTCAATTCCTTTATTTTATTAACATATATACAAAATTTATTAACCATGTGTTTCATTCGAAGATTCAGCAGTCCTGAACGTACATGACAGCAATACAGGTAAACTCAAGATAATTTTACATTGAACGAAGTATGTGAAATAAATGGGTTTTTAATTTCAAATATAATCTTACTTATGATTATATAACCTGATAGACGCATTCTCAAAAACAGATAGATAGATAAATGAATACAATAATAAGAACAACAGCGGTAGATTAAACTTCACACAAGTAAACAAATATATTTTGGAAGATGGATAGTATTAAGAAAAACAAAATTGCTGCGTGCGTTTAGTACAAAAACGCTAGGACAACAACAACATACGACAATGGAATACTAATAATAACGACAACTTTTTTCCAAATAAGGAATTAATATTCAAATAAACAAACCTGAAATCGAAGCTAAAATTAATGAATGAAGAAAAGGGAGGGGGAAGTATGAGTAATAAAACAACAGAATACATGAAATATGTTTACTAGCTACAATTTTAATGGACTTATTTTTGAGCTACACAATTAGATGATTAGTAATATTCCTACCTAGTTATCTAAACAAAAGTAAGCCAAGTAGGATTTGAACATAGAAAATTACTGGTTAGAAATTGATTGCTTTAACCACAGCAACAGAGTAGTAACGAAAATACGATGGTGATTCATATGAATTAATTAAAATGATAAGTGGAAGTCAAAGTGATATTTATCATCATCTAAATGGGAGCAAACAAATTTGGAAACAGCAGTGAGATCTAACAGTAAATTAAACCAAAAGGTGATGATTTCTGTACCATCTATTGAACTAACAAATTCTTGGAAACTTATATCGTCAGGTTTCAAACACCATGAGGAGCGGAGTTGGCTTATCGTAGAACGGGAACAAGCTTGCGCAATGATCGTGGGCAGTGGTGGTTAACGAAAGCAAATTTGAAAAAAAAAACAGAAGCAAAAGACAGCAATATACAAATATTCAGAATTATCAGCGAAACATGCACTAAAAATCGGAAGACCATGGGACTAATGTCGACTCTCGGTCTAGAATATTGGACCGGTGGGAAGAATACCTTAGCGGACAGTTTAACTAGCCTTCAGAAACTCTTCAATTCCCTACTATCTCCAAATAATCTGTATGGCAAATTGACATAAATCCTTTAACTCTTAAAAAGGTTACAGGTGATCTAAAGGGAAGGAAAACAGCAAGTCTAGAGAGATTAATCCCAATGGCATTAGAAAGTTGTGGTCCAGTTTTAGAGGTTAGTTCGACTGAGACATTAGCTAAGATTCGGGGAGCGGAAAAATCACTTCTAATTGGTCTGGATCGTTGATTGTCTCAGTTTACAAAATAATACAAAACTCCTCTTGTAACATTCATAGAGACATCAGTTTAACTGACATAGTATCTAAAATGTTAACTTAATTAGTCGTCCAAAGATTAACTCAGTCAGCAGTCAGTCAGCTACAACGTAGGACCAGGCACATATATGCATCGATCCAGGTTGCCATACCTCATTAGCACAGCAAGATGAACACCAGATTCATAGGAGTGGTAGGTCAAAGGTGGTAATATATAGGAAAAGGATTGCATATAAGGATACAGTACAGGAAGAAAGAATTAGTTAGTAGAAGGAAAGATATGAAGTGATTTTAATCTCTTAGTTTAAGGGAAGATAAAGAGTGTATACAACTACGCCATTGTGATCGATTCAGAGCCATGTCACCCAGAGTCTCCAACCATTGGTTACGATAGATAAGCGGACCCCAACCAAGTAGTCTGCATCTACCAATATGGCTAGGACTAGAGGTTAGGGACTTCAAGCATTGATGCCACGTTTTGTTTTGGCCGTCAGTAATTCTCTTCCAACCATCTCAGTCGATGAAGATTAACAACCTCATCAACTGAATCACCATCATTCCCTAATACCCTGCGTCTAACCTCACTATTACTTACCCAATGATCCCAGCAGACGCCAGCAATATTTCTAAGGCATCTGTGGTCAAATACTAGTAGCTTACGAATATCTTAAACTCTTAATGGCCATGTTTCGCTGTCGTAAATTAAAACAGAACGGACTACCGCACAGTATACTCGTCCTTTTATTGATAAACGGATATCTCGTCTTCGCCAAAGGTGACGTAAGTTGGCAAAAGCCAAACGAGCTTTTCGAATCCGTGCTGAGATTTCGTCCGATACCAGCCCATTAGGGCTGATCAGACTTCCAAGATAAGTGAAGTTGTCGACGGGTTCGACTACTTCACTCCCTATCCTTAGTTCAGGTGTTGATGCAGACCAGTCTTGAAGCAACAACTTGCATTTAGAGGGAGAGAAGCGCATTCCAAACATTATGGCATTGTTGCTTAGTGCTACCAAAAGACTCTGCATTTTGTCAGCGTCTTCACCAAACAGGACTATATCATCTGCGTATTCTAGGCCGATAAGTGGACCTCCTGGAAGGAGACCAATGCCCGAGAATTCAGTCGACGAGAATGTTATTTCCATCAGTAGGTCTGTGATGAAGTTGAACAGAAATGGAGATATTAGACAGCCTTGACGGACACCACTTAAGGTTGCAAAATCAGATGACAGTGCTCCATAAGCTCTGACTCGACTGGCAGTGTTCGAGTAAAGAGCCTTCACAAGGTTTAATATTGTTATTTCCATAGATTGTGAAAATTATGAATAACCAATAACAAAAACAACAGATAGGAATAAGTAAACAGTGGCGTTCAATTTACACAAGAAAACTAAGAGTACCATTTGATCGTTGAAAGAGGACATTCAGTTTGCGAATCACTGACTGGAAACTAAATGTCTAAATCGATGCGCCAAAGTTTTTTGTAGTTCGTAACAAGAGTTGAGAGTATGGAACACCAAATCTCACGTGATACAGTTGACAATTTAAAAAAGTTTTACAACATTCTCAATATCATTGGACTTGGTCAGATTGTCTAAAACCAGAGTATTTTTTCTGTTGTCAACTCGCTGCTTTTTAAATATCCTTTTCCTAACAAATTTTGTAATAATTACTTAGGTATGGATATCCCACAAGAGGTCAACCACAAACCAAATAGCTCAGCAGTCAAAAGTTTAACAGCGATACTGGGTGACGACTTCGAATCGCATGAGGAGTTCCCTGAAGATTGTAGATACCTCTGGTTAAAAAGTGTCAACCAGAATAACACCTAAGTTGGTAGTTGCATACAAATTTGTATAAACCATGTTACACAAATACAGTATTGACCTCTAACAGTACACAATACAGACATTGCCAAAAGAAAACCACAGAAGGAACAACATAGAAATATGAACAAGAATAATAAAATGAACTATGCATCTAATTACCAAGTTTAACTGTAATGCCAATAGAAATATATTCAACCATATAACAGTATCTGGATCGAAATTTATATAAAATGGATTGATTTGACAAAACAATGAACATGGTAAAGCTGAAACAGAAATTGAAGATAATGAGAATAAGAACTCAATAAACAAAATCGGACGTGATGATGGATTGATAAAAATAACAGAAGTAACTGCGGTAATCTAATTGATAGTTATCTTTAAGAAACAGCCTATGAGACACGATTTTTAAACAAAGACTCCACAGAACGGTGATTGACTATATATATAATTACAGACATAAAGGGGTCATTGATGGTATTGAACAATAACTATATTTAAATTCAGAGCTCTGTGATGAAGTGAATATTTCGAAATATGTACCGTGTATTGTATTTAAAATAATTAAGTCTTGTAAATTACTCGTCAACTATCATATTAGAATCTAATATTGAGCAACTGGCATCAAGATTTGATCTCTCTGTCTCACCACTAATGTGAAATTTAATGGTACCCGGCTAATCAGCTGTAAACAATACAAGCATGGATAAGTCTTAGTTGCTACCATTTATATTAGCACAGTGATACGAAGTTAACAAAAGCGAAACAGTGATAATGGTAATAAGAGACTAAACTAAGCATACTAAACGAAACAAATGAATTCGAAATAATGAAAACGTATATAATAATATTTTATATTTAACAATTCGAGGAAGATAAAGAATGAATTAGTTAAACAGTAATGTGATAAATTTTGAGTAAGACTGCCCAGTCTACAACTATGGGTTAGAATTAGCTGGCGAAATTCAACTTGGACGTCTAAACCTCTCGATACTTCAATTAATGTATCTCATCTAACACATATGTACTCAGCTTTGAATAAGACTTTGTTTAGGGGCTAGTGGTGCTACCTAGTTACCTAAACCAAAGTAGATGGGATTTATTAAAGAGGTTAAATTCTCAAAAATATTGATACACTGCTCTTTATTCCTTGATTTTATACATCTGAGTCTCCGTTTTCTGTCATTAAATTTCCTCACACGAGTCGTCCATGACTAGAGACACTAGTTACTTATCAACCTTTTGATACGCTCACCGTTTATCGGTACTGACATGCTTAAATTGATATTCTTTAGCCTCCACTGTTAAATCTGCCCCATAAGATTTATCTTTTCGATTAGACAGAGATAGGAAGACTGAAAGAGAACTGTGGTATTCAATGTATTCTAATTAAGGCAAGGTGTTCCGACCGTGCATTTAAAGCACACCAGAGCTGAGTTCTTATTTGTGAACGATTGGTTAGCACCTGAATCCTTTGATCAATAACCCAATCCTTCTTTCACGTGATGAAATGGACCGGTTGCGAATGCATTCAGCTGTCAACCACAAAAACGATAATTCACATCCACATGCCTCGACTTAGACTTCGATAACCAACTAGCATCGCTAGCTTCTATCGAAAAATGTGGCTTGAAGCTGATTACACAAAGCTTTAATTATTTACTGAATTAAAATAAACACAGATGACATAAAACCACACAATGCAGTAAAACTGTGGCAACTTGAAATAATGCACAGATGTAATTGGTTATACGTTCTTCACATAATTAGGTGATTAACTAAACTTAGTAAAACCGTTTATTCGAATATACAATTATTCTTTAAATGATATAAATATCACAATGACAAATAAAGGGACTAGAATCATCCACAGAATTGGTTAAATTGCCTGTGAACTGTTATGTTAGGATACGATAGTAATTGTGTGTAACATAAAAGGGAAGAGCTTTCATCAGAGTGGCGCAAAAAATCGACAAAACAGATCGGAAATTCATAATAGCAAAATGTAACAAGTTCGAAATTTGAATGAAAAGAGTAATTCGTATAAATATGTAGCCATAATCAGTCTATCCACTCAACAGAAGCCGACTTTTCAAATTGAAATCAGATATAAGTTTATCAACCAACTGAATTCTCACAAGTCATAACAATTCTGATTCTACGTTTACAAGAAAAAAGGTCTCACAATGAGAACAAATTCTTTACACTACTACTAGTTTGGAATATAGCGATTCATGTTTCCAACTCCAACCAATTTGCGATATATAGTGAAGAGGAGCAAACGGGTTCGGTTTTAGGGAGCATTGTCTGAGAATACGGGAGCGATTAAAAAATCAAATGGTGGCTATTGAAAATTCTTTTCGACTAATCCAGGTCGAATTTTTGGGAATTATTACATTTTCCATCAATATCTAGTCGATAATTTGAAAGCAAAACACATCTGTACAACAATAAAATGAAAACTTACATTGATTTGATGAACTTGAGCTTGGTGTATCATCTACACAATAATGATTTTTAAATTCAATGGTAAGAAATGATGATGTATCAGGTAGATTATGTAACAATTTATCTGATCCAATGAAAATATTCTTATCAATTGGAATTTCTGCTTTTATACGTGCATTATTATTATTATCGCGAAATGTTTTATTGATCTGTGAAGATTTTGAAAACGATGTAGATGGATCACCCGGTTTCAACACGGAATTCGGATAAGATACACATGATACAGTGATGTCAACTAATCGTAGAATACCAACACTTTGTAAAATTGATGTATTCACTGTCTGCAATAAACCACAATCCAATATAACAAATTGATTATCAGTAGAAACAGTTGGAGAATTTGTACTGAATACTCTACGACCACCATAGGTAAAATGTATAGGATTAATACCTCTTAACCAATTATCACGTGCACTGTAGAATTCTCGACAACCAGGCCAAGGTAATTCTGGTGAAACTTTAAGGCATAAAACAAAGACGATTCTGAGTAAAATATTTCGAAATGGTCTAAATTGCAATAGGATACCTGTCCGTGAAATCGTAACACATTTGCTTCTCAATGTATGCAATATCTATCGGTTTACCGTTCATTTAGCGAGCGAATGCAAGAATTAAGAAAATAATTTTCATAGGAGAATTAATTTTAAGCTCCAACTTGCGCTTTATTTGCATTTTTTATCCGGCAAGTTGGGATGCACTACAATGTCCTGTTCATAGAAAGTATATGCAGATAGCTTTAGATGATTGGTATTAAATCTCCGGTTAAATTTCTTACTTTTATACCGCAGTACTGACTTACAAAATGAATGCAGAAGTGGTTTTAAACGCTAGATATTGTACTTTTATTGAATGTTGAAAAATGTGTAGTTATTGTAATATACTAGATTTTGTATAAGGAAATAAATAGTTAATAAAGTATTTACCAATCAAATGTTTGCTATTGAATTGAGATCATGAACCGATTGATGTTAGACCACCACCTTTGGAAACCTGGAAGCACTGGACGGCCGTTTCGTCCTATTGTGGGACTCCTCAGTAGTGCGCATTCACGATCCCGCTCGCGTGGTTCGAACCCAGGGCCTTCGGCCTCGCGCGCGAACACTTAACCAACTGGACCACTGAGCCGGCATCCAATGGTGATAGTGTCTAACGTCAACCAATCCACGAAATCGCGCGACCAACTTCCGTTGTACTGAGGTAGATACCTGTCTCTACCCGACATGGATTAGCTCCACTGGTCACCACTCGGTTCATGATCTCAATCAAAAACTTAATAATCTCTACAAACCCTATACTAGTTTGCTATTTAATTGGTCGAGTTAATACCTAGTTCAGTTAGTTGAAATATCTCATAGTTCAGTAAACAATTTTCAATAACCTCAATTTTATCTTCCGATTTCAAAGTTATTAATACATAGAGCCGAGTTATGATTGGATTAGGTAGTGTTAAAAGTTGAAAAGGATGGAGACGGATTTTTATTCAAATATGTAGCCAATATGTCGTTCGCAAGGTTGAAAGATTATGCTAGAACTAAGGCAGTAAATTCTTAATTTTGCATATACTTAAACCTCAACTGAAGTGAAATTGACTACGATGAATATATGACATTTGCTCTATCATGCACGCGCCTTAATACTGACCAATGTGTTGTAATAATTATGAATTCATAAGCATTGAGTTGGAAGATGGAATTATTGGAAACAATTGGAAAAATATACTTTGTTTTTAAATATTCTGTTATGTCCCGACAAGAATAATAAATGGTAACTTTTGGGATCTATTGATGGACCAATACTAAACGTATATTTTTTATCGTATAATTGTTAAATAATCAAACTATTCATATTCATATTCCTCCTATTACAAGCTTTATTTTGACCCACAAACTATTATTATACGTTTTACCATTCTTGAGTTATACCCAGTATATTAATTACTATTTCCCTCATTCATAGCCACATCTGGCTAATTCTTGTACAAATGTTGTTTCATATTTCTTTGGTACGTTGTGGTCTGTTTGATTGGTACATAAACTCAGTACGTTTGAAATATAATGATTCATATTGCAGAGGCTGAGACTGGTGTTCTGGACCCAACTGGCTGGGCTAGGCGGGAAGCAGGACCAATCAGGACTATTGGCTGCTCGCACGTGTTTTACGCGTCATGGATCCGATCAATAAGTCACTGCACATTAATCATCGGTCACAAGTCATAACATATTCTATGAGAATTTTTAAGTTACATTTATCTCTTACCGTAATTCAGGTTTGTGTACTCTCTGTTGTGATGCACTTGTGTGTGAGTACGATAGCTAATTAACTGTTAAATGAAATTTTGAGTCTAAAATCAAAAGGTTGAACATCAACTAAGATTTTGTTGGACATTAGCTAGTCTAAGAGTTGGTTGGAAGTTTATAAAATCAAGGCAATGATAATAAAATAATTTATAGCTTATAGGTGAAAGCTGGTGATATTATAAAATTGATTATTATAGTCTGAGATTATTGAGATAACAGAAGTTGTCAACTTATTCGTACATCATCCTGTGTTATCACAGTAGACAGTGATCTACCTGCATATAAATTCTATCACATTTTATTTATTGTATATTAATTACTTCCAAATTCTGTTAGCTTACTCTAATATCCTTACTACTTTAATTCTTATACTATTACTGATATTGCAATTTTTGTGACTTTTTTACATTTATTGTTAACCATTCATCAAGTACAGACTAATGTACTCGACTTCAGGTCACACTCTAGGTGTGTAAGAGAAAATTGTAATATCCGACTGCCTAAACGGAATTAAGTGAGATGGGACTCAAACATGTGACCTGTCGGTTGAAGACCAAATCTATTGACCAACAAGACATTGTTTCACACTCTCATGCTAATGTAGCGTGGTAACAGTTAGACAAACGTTTTATATTTTAAAAGTTGGGAATCATATAGTTGTAAGTGGATTTTTCCCCGAACATTCAAATCTCTCATATGTATAGCAACATCACTGCTTGGAGTACCTCAGGGGGCTACTGCCGGTCCCAAACCGGATAAAGGAGGAGAGTTGGGCAAGGGGTTAGCGACCCCACCATGTAGAAAAATAACTCGCTAAAAAACGCTAACCAGAAAAAATTATTCGAACCTTTTAAGCTCTGCCCTGGGAGTCAGAAGTCTTCATTTAAAAGAATTATGACGCCTCATGATGAAAGCCGAATCCCTTCGGAAGTTACGAGGCCGATGCCCCTTCTGACAACCAGAGCGACCATTTATTTAGGTACATGGAATGTTCGTACAATCTGGGAGACTGGGAGAGCCTTCCAAATTGCTGCAGAAATGAGGAGATACAACCTAGAGGTGCTTGGGATAAGTGAAACACATTAGACGCAAGTTGGACAACAACGACTAGCTTCAGGAGAGTTTCTGTTATACTCCGGCCATGAAGAAGAAAATGCTCCACATACACAAGGAGTTGCATTGATGCTGCCCAAACAAGCACAAAATGCACTTATAGGATGGGAATCTCATGGACCAAGGATCATCAAAGCCTCCTTCAAAACAAATAAAGGGGCTTTTCAATGAACATCACCCAATGCTGTGCGCCTACCAACGACCACAATGAAGACACTAAAGATCAATTCTACAATAGGCTGCAGTCAATCATCAAGAAGTGCCCAACAAAGAACCTGACCATTCTGATGAGAGATTTCAATGCCAAGGTTGGAACGGACAACACTGGATATGAAGACATCATGGGACGACACGGACTGGGAGAAAGGAACGAAAATGGTGAGAGATTTGCAAACCTATGTGTCTTCAATAAACTGGTCATAGGCGGCACCATATTCCCACATAAACGCATACACAAAACCACATGGACTTCACCGGATCACACTACACAGAACCAAATCGACCACATCTGCATCAACAAAAAGTTCAGGAGGATGATGGAGGACGTGCGAACCAAGAGAGGAGTTGATACAGCATCAGATCATCACTTGCTGGTTGCCAAGATGAAATTGAAGCTCAAGAAGCACTGGACAACGGGGCGGACAATATCACAAAAGTTCAATACAGCTTTTCTTCAAGATACTGATAAACTCAACAAATTCGAGATAGTCCTCAGCAATAGATTCCAGGCCTTTCATGATCTACTCAATGGAGAAGGAACTACTATAGAGAGCAACTGGAATGGGATCAAAGAGGCAATCACTTCAATATGCCATGAGGTTCTGGGTCACAAGAAGCACCATCACAAGGAATGGATCACTGTTGATACACTTGGTAAGATTCAAGAAAGGAGGAACAAGAAAGCAGCAATCAATACCAGTCGAACAAGAGCAGAAAAAGCCAAGGCACAAGCTGAATACACAGAAGTTAACAAACAAGTGAAGAGGAGCATCAGAACCGACAAACGTAAATATGTGGAAGATTTAGCAACGGCGGCGGAAAAGGCTGTAAGAGAAGGAAACATGAGACATGACACGACAAAAAAACTCTCTGGAAATCGCCGCAAACCAGAACGACCAGTGAAAAGCAAGGAAGGCAAGGTAATCACCAACATTGAAGAGCAACAAAACAGGTGGGTAGAACACTTCAAAGAACTCTTGAATCCACCAGCTCCACTGAACCCACCCAACATCGAAGCAGCACCCACGGACCTCCCAATCAATGTTGGCCCACCAACAATTGAAGAAATCAGCATGGCCATCAGGTAAATCAAGAGTGGCAAAGCAGCAGGAGCAGACAACATTCCAGCAGAGGCACTGAAAGCAGACGTAGCGGTAACTGCAAGGATACTTCACATTCTCTTCAGCAAGACTTGGAATGAGGAACAAGCACCAACAGACTGAAAAGAAGGAGTTCTGATAAAAATACCGAAGAAAGGCGATCTCAGAAAGTGTGATAACTACAGGGGCATCACTCTTCTCTCAATACCGGGAAAAGTCTTCAACAGGGTATTGTTAAACAGGATGAAGGACTGCGTAGACGTCCAACTTCGTGACCAACACGCAGGATTCCGTAAGGATAGATCGTGTACAGACCAAATCGCAACTCTACGTATCATTGTGCAACAATCAATTGAATGGAGTTCATCACTCTACATCAACTTCATTGACTACGAAAAGGCATTTGATAGCGTGGACAGAACAACACTATGGAAACTTCTTCGACACTACGGCGTGCCTCAGAAGATAGTCAATATCATACAGAACTCATATGATGGATTACACTTCAAAATCGTGCATGGAGGACAGTTGACAAAGTCGTTCGAAGTGAAGACCGGTGTTAGGCAAGGTTGCTAACTCACACCCTTTCTCTTTCTCCTGGTGATCGCCTGGATCATGAAGACGTCAACATCTGAAGGGAAGCGCGGGATACAATGGACATCTAAGAGGCAGTTGGATGATCTAGACCTCACAGATGATCTGGCCCTTCTATCCCAAACGCAACAACAAATGGAGGAAAAGACGAACAGTGTGGCAGCAGCCTCAGCAGCAATAGGTCTCAATATACACAAAGGGAAAAGCAGGATTCTCCGATACAACACAGAATGCACCAATCCAATCACAATTGACGGAGAAGATTTGGAAGATGTGAAAACCTTTACGTATTTGGGCAGCATCATTGATGAACAGGGTGGATCTGATGCAGATGTGAAGGCGCGGATCGGCAAAGCAAGAGCAGCATATTTACAACTGAAGAACATCTGGAACTCAAAGCAACTGTCAACCAACACCAAGGTCGGGATTTTCAATACAAATGTCAAGACAGTTCTACTGTATGGGGCAGAAACCTGGAGAACTACGGAAGCCATTATCCAGAAAATACAGGTGTTTATTAACAATTGTCTACGCAAAATACTTCAGATCCATTGGCCGGAAACTATTAGCAACAACGTACTGTGGGAGAGAACAAACCAGATCCCAGTGGAGGAAGAAATCAGGAAGAAGCGCTGGAAGTGGATAGGACACACATAGAGGAAAGCACCCAACTGCGTCACAAGACAAGCCCTCACATGGAATCCTCAAGGTCAAAGGAAAAGAGGAAGACCAAAGAACACATTACGCCAAGAAATGGAGATAGACATGAGAAAGATGAACAAGAATTGGATGGAACTAGAAAAGAATGCGGAGGACAGAGTGAGTTGGAGAATGCTGGCCGGCGGCCTATACTCTATTAGGAGTAACAGGTATAAGTAAGTAAGTAATCACCGGTTTTTTCCTTATTTTACAGATATTCATTCAGTAAAACATTGAGAAGTATGAAGCTACTAATAGAATATTACTAAGCCAGATTATAAATTATCCTCTCCCTTTCTCTCAATCTATCTACAAAAACAATGCATTGTTATTATGTCAACCTCATCGAAAAATCACGAAAACAAGATATAATTTTAACGAAACACAAAAATAAGTCATTTTAAGGCATAATGTAATATAAAAATAAAAAACAAAGAAAATGAACGTACAATCTAAATGATATGGATACCAATCTACAGATAATGTGGTTAAATTAACTCGCATTGATCCATTCGGCACAATGTTTGGATTGAGTCGAATTTCTAAGAAGAAAGTAAAATGAATGAAAATCTGGCTGATTTATGATAAATAAAAAAACTGAACGAATAATAACAGTTTGAAGTATTAAAAATTATGATTCTGGAGAAGCAGTATAATTAAATTTTATAGGAATGGTAAAGGATGGTTTGTTAAACTTGGGAAGACATTTGTACTTCGATGACGAGATTAACAATTTAGTGGTAGATGGTTCGCACCAATCTATAGAAAAACCTTGAATATAAGTTTCATCCTGGTTGGAGCATGTACGCAAGGCATACCTGTAATCTTGACGAGATTGACGCTTCCGTGAGATTTGGAACCTTTGTGATCTAGTGCTCACAATTGATTGATCACTGGGTGGCGATCAATGTCATGCTTGTCTAGTCCTTATTAGTGCAGATCGAATGCTATCGATCATGTTGCAATGTGGCCAACAATGTAGGTGACTCGACACTGCGGGCACTATGTATTGAGATTTAGATGGTGGTTGGAGGTAGTTAACAGGAAACCCTGGACTCGGGTTTCGTGCTACTTGGCACTCGTCAGCAAGGTGTACCTGTAATCTTCAGGGAACTGATGCTCCCTGGCGGATTCGATCTCGTGTCACCCAGCTTCACAGTCAGAGACGTTACCACTGAGCTATCCGAGCCGTGACTAACCTCCTGTAGGACTGAGATGTAATCACAATTGATTGATCAGTTCTGCATTCAACTTTGAGCTACACTGTTTGTGAAGAGGACTGCAGCTCTGTACGACTACCAAAAAAAGTAAAAACAGGTAACACTTAAAACCTTTATAAAACAGGTCACAAGTCAAATTTCTTAACCCAATTCTATACAGGTGGTACACACGCCGTATTTTTACGTAATGACAAGCGGTTAAAGGAGTAACTTACAACTCATTTACTAGAAATTAATTTACTAACTTTCTTTAGTTTCATCACAAAAGTTCAATTCTGTCCGATTAACAATCAAATGATAGGATGTTTCCAAAACATCATATTGATGAAACATATTCACAGCATTTGCATAATCCCATGTACATTTGGTATTTCGTACTACTACCGTGGGGTAAATATTACTATTAGTAGTATAGTTAGTATTACTACCATTATTATTGTTACTGTAACTATTATTCACCAAAGACTGAGTTTCTGATGATGAAACCAAAGTGACGGTTTGTCGCTAAATTAAAAGAAACAAGTAAAAAGGTCAAAAAGCTTAACGACACTACTTATTATAACAATAAGAATTTATTAGACCAATAAGTTTCTCAATAAAATACCTGTGCTGGTTAATAACACTGTGGTGTATGCTACTTATGTCGACAGACATAAGTGGTATGTAACATCAATCAGAAGTGAAATGCATGACAACAGAAAGCTAAGAAGATCGAATTAAAGAAAACAGAAAGGGAAATAGGAAGGCATTGTGAATTGGAACAATCATACAGAATGTAAAGAGCAGTTGATTGGATATTTGCAAATGAAGTATTTTATGTATGGTTCTTATATTTTACCAAGATACTTTGTAACTTTGTGTTAAAATACATTGGTTGTCCCCACCTGTATTCTCGTTCATTACTTATTTGCAAACTTTTCATCATAATAACTTGATTCGAAATCTAATTACATGACCTATCTAATTTACAAATAACTCAATTTTGAAGTACTTATTTGGTAACAGATGCAAACGTTGACCATTTTTAACATATAACATTCTCAAATTTATTGACAACTGCCTTATTTTGGCGTTTACAAAATATCATAATTATGGACTTATAACTGTAGAGTCTAATGATGAAGTTATTAAAAACAACTGTTCGCTCTAATATTCTTTATTTTTGAATACCCTATGGAGATTTTTAAACTGCTAATTATAACTATTTTACGTATTTTGTTGCTCTTTTTCAATGTAGTACTGTGATACAAAAAAAGAAAAAAACACAATATCAATCCTTATTACGTTAACATTTGTTTTAATATTTACCACTTATCTTTTGATTACTTAGCAGAAGGTTAATATCATACAATTGGTTCCCTTTATGAGTTTGAATAAAGGCAAAACAGAAACCGAGGCAAACGGTTAATAGTTACCATTATTGTTATATTTGTGCAGAAATCGATAAATGTGGAGAGAAACAACTTTAGTTGTTGGATGTATTGTTATCTTAATAGTTGAAAAAAAGTAGGTTTTCAGCTAATAGTTAGCAAGATGAAATACAGTTACAGCTTAAGTAATCATATTGTAATATTAAATGGCAAAGAAAAAAAGTTGTAGACATAAACTCTGCAAATGACACTTGAGTAGGAAGGAGATTTTTAAAGGGGATAGAACATTGATAAGATTTGTACGAGCCTGAATCGATTGAGGAGATAAACACAAGTATTAAGCATATCTCATAAACACCGCCCACCCTGATACACAATGCTGGCTGGTATAGGGGTATATATATATATATATATATATATAACTGTGATGCTGCAGATTAGAGGGTAGCGAATTATTGGTCGGACCAAAGGCGCGCAAACACGTAAGAACGACCTAGGGTTCTGATTGGTCCCACTTCCCTTTCTAGCCCAGCCAGTTGAGTCCAGAACACAAGTCTCAGCCTCGGATATATGAATCGCTATATTTCAAACATACTCTGTTTATATATCAATCAGGCAGACCACATCGTACCATAAAATAGAAAATAACATTGTACAATATTGGCCAACAGGAAAATGACACGTTAAATAAATATTGACCAATAAGATGATACCATTTCATGTCCAAGGATAGCATTAGGCTTAACAGGATAATTTTCGGGATATTTTCCTGAATATCCCAATATGTATATTCAGTATTAGTCCAATTTGGTAAGTAAACAGATAGGAGATTCGATTCATAATAATACAGTTTACATTTATATAAAATGTATTCATAATGTTATATCTCTACAAAACAATTACTGACTAATTGTTCAGTGTATTTAAATGTTCCATTAGTTAGTGATAATCCAATAATTATCACGTAGGACTTGTTTCATTAAGTTGGACGCCAAATTGGCGCTCTGAACATAGATAATCTTAGATTATTTTAATTAGTTTTATCTCGTACTTTTTTGTTCAGTTTTCTCTGTTGTAAACTTCATCTGTGCCCATAAGATCGCTCACTCTAAATGTTAATCGAATATGATTCCATCATAGAACCTGGTTTCCTAAACTCAGTAATAATAACAGTCAATTAAGGCAATCGAAATGAACTGATAGTTAAGAAAAAATTAATTTTTAAATCCACTACATTTTACATACTAACCTTAGCTTTCTCTGCTGCGAATCGTTTACTCTGTTCATTGGCTAAACGTATTGAATGTTCTAAAGAACGTGCAAATACAATGGCTGCCTCAACTTGAGATAATGTGAATACCCAAAGTATATCGTCTAGTATAAGACGAATACGTGAGCTAATCAGCGACCCATCTACGTGGGTAGGGTGAAGGAAGTAGGGAACAAAAATTAGAACAGAAATACTTAGAATTTGTGCAGAAAATAAGCTTTTTTAGTCATACACTGAAAATATATCGTTTCATCAATGTACTATAGGAGATACGCGCCATGATTAATTAAATAATCACGAAAAGTGTTGTCTAAGGCCAATAATTTACCGGTGAAGCCCACCACACACGTACAAAAGTGGAAGTAAATTCCAAAGATTGTGTTTATATTATTTCTTAATGAAGTTCATCAAACTCAGAAATAGTTACATTTATCTCAGCAATGTCTGTACGAAGTTCTTAAGCTTCAACTATGTTTATAGCCACTAGAATTACATGGTTCTTTTTACTTAACATTAGCCATCAAGTAACTTCATCTGGACCCCTCTGGGTTAAACTCGGTCCCAAGCCTCGATAGAATTAGCAAACCCCCTTGTAGGAAAGGACCTCCCTAACCAGAATGAATCAATTAATTCATCCAAACTCAGCCATGGAAATTGGAGGGTCTTCATACAGAAGAGTTATGACGTCTCATAATGAAAGCCGACATCCTTCCGAAGCTGCGAGGGCGACGACACTTCTGAAAATTAAAGTAACAATTGATATAGGCACTTGGAATATCATGGCAGTGTGGGAGACCAGGAGGGTCAGTCGAATGGGAACGGAAGGGGAAAGACACAACCAATTCTCTCAAATATACGGATGAGTTTGGAGGATTCTAGTGAACCAGCTTGACCCGAATTAACGAGATGTCCCTAGATTGAACTATTGACTAACTTATGTAGTCCTTTTGATAGCACTTAGACTTTTATTTCGTAGATGATTCACACTGAATTTTGTAACTGATATACCTCACAAGCTAGAACAGATCACACGCTGCCTGAATCCCACATGGCAGATAGGATGCAACCGTTGGATTACTCGCCTAGACTAGGTCACCGTTTACATGTTCTTGTTTGGGATCATCCATTCGGTAAATCTTCTGACAGATCTTACAAGCAACATTTTAAGTATAGTTCGAACCAAAAATCCATTGCGACAGGTTTTTTAGACTATCAGTCATCGCCTATCTATGCTAATTAATTTGAAAATAGTTTCGGAAGAGCTTAAAAAGTTACCAGATCAATATATGGTTTCAGTTCAAAAAGTTATTACCTGTTTACTTGAGACATGTATGGAAGTGAGAACTTCTTGGTTGGGTTAAACGAGATAATTCCCAGTTATGATTGGAGACTATATTATTCAAAATTGATTGTAATCAATTAAATGCATCATTTTTCATTCTTCCTTTAAACATTTACAGACATAACATTCCAATATTTAACATTCTGGAAATTCATATATTTTATGTTCTCGCTACTGACGTATTGATTTTACATGTGAAAAGATAGAATCGTATATGTTTGTGCCATCAAGAGCTGATAAACCTTAATTCACTTACAGTATTAAAACATAACATGTTACATACTTTATTTATGATCATTACTTTTTATTTGACCTTCGATTGTTTTCAAAGAAAATGTAGTGTGGCTAGTGTTCAAAATGGATTACGCAAATAAATCATACTTCCTAAATCAATTTCGTCTTATCATTATACTATGGAACATAGTACAGCCGACTAATGACAGTTTATTTTCAATTCACACATGCAACATCTTAAAAAGCAAGTGAGATGACAGTCTTAATCA
Source organism: Schistosoma haematobium (assembly GCF_000699445.3). Taxonomy (NCBI): domain Eukaryota; kingdom Metazoa; phylum Platyhelminthes; class Trematoda; order Strigeidida; family Schistosomatidae; genus Schistosoma; species Schistosoma haematobium. Next base: position 41,312,591 of record NC_067199.1, read on the forward strand.
CAGAAACGAAAACCAAAAGTCTGTTCTACCATTGTACACGTAGTTTTTAGTTATACATACAACTTACCTGACCGAGAATAAAAGGAAGAGAGATTTTAAGTAGCAACGCAACTGTTGGATCACTAATGTGGGACTTCAGTCAAACTTTTACAAAATGTCATCTGAGGAAATTTATGACAAGCCAAACATATCTAAATAGCCATGTAAGGTCACATGATATGATACGGTTGTTTGTTAAACCAGATAAATGTATGTAGGAGTTGTGAAGCTTAACTAAACTATGACCCTAATCAAGGTCACTCCTCGCAGATTCACTATTTAGTTTAGTCTGAATACCTATGAATAAACATTACTATGATGAATTCACTTGATATTGTTTTATTTGAATCTTCCCATTGATGTTTTTGGACTGAAATTGATCAGTCTCTTATTGGCATATGTGCATACTGTGCGTATGCCTCGATATTGCCTTAATTTACAAGCATTGTAAGCAGAGATGGATAGTGGCTAGTAGTGGAATCCAGGACGCGCGTTTCGTCCTGTTTTGGGACTCGTCAGCTGGATGTACCTGCATCTCAGAGTTGATGTTACTCTGGGACTCGAACTCAGTACCGTTCGCTTCAAACGCCATTACTATGATGAGTATATATATATAACATTGATTGCATGTCTAGTTAGGTGAGTTACTGTCTTAAAACAGTTTTATCATTATAACTACAAATTTCGTTTTCATTATGTTGGTGTGTGTAAGGGAATATGGTTATCGAGGTATAAATATAAATAAACTTTTCACGTCTTACACAGTTTGCCATCTTTATTTATTTAATGATCACGCAACAATTCAGTATTGAGTTGAAACACAGAAACATATTTAAACATTCAAAAATGAGCGTACTTTTAAGACAGCTATTTTAACATACCACACTCAAACAAAATTCAGAATTTCGAAAAATCTGCGTCAAAAGTGAGAGATTATAAATTACACTTTTAGGTTATCAATGTATTAACTAAAGTGAAGGTTAGTGGAAAATATCATTCAGACTTATTTGCTTAGAACTTTCAGGTGTTCAAATAATCAGATATACAATCAGATTGAATTATTAAACTGAAGGAAAACGACGACAAAATAGTTATATCTTCGGAAAAAAGAATGAGAGGTGGTATTTTCGTACAGATAAAATGATAGACACTTTAAAATCCTGGGACTGTTTCTAGTAATAAAAGATTCTCGACAATTTTGAGCGATGAACATTGTACTGTTGAAAATATACATATTAATTAGTGTAGATTTCTTAAGCATTAAAAAAATATTTCCGTGCTGTCAATAATCAATAATGTTCTACAAAAAAGACCTTGAAATTTAGCATAAATTGTTTTTTACACGATTTCATTGGCGAATAATTGCAGCTAATCAACAGAGAAATTTCGCTCGAAACCTTTGACAGATCACACTTATTTGTTATGACCTAACTTTCGTAACTGGATAAAAGCTTTTACGAAGTTGACTAGGTGACCTGATTTTTAACCTACAGATATGAGTCTAAACAAAATGAAATATAACCAAATTGTCAGTTCATACGGAAAAAGTCAACCAATTACATGGTTGGAGGTCAACAAAACAACAGGAAATGGCAACAAGAAGACAGAGAAATATAAAAACAGATGAAGACACCACGTTAAGAGTGAGGTCATCAGTATGAACTGACTTAACACATGTGAAATGGTCAAGATATTCACTTCTACTTTAAGTCAGCGCTAATGATAATGTACAGAGCCATAATGAAATCTTTGAAATTAAACCATCTTGCTCAGAAAACTCGGCATCGCCAAAAATAAGAACAATTTTACGTTGCCGCGAGAATAATGTCGGTAATTCTGAAATTCTGTATTTGTTTTAACAAATGACTATAACTAAAGTATAAGAAATATCTATAGCCAAAAATAATTAAGCTTACCAGATAACCGCTTTTTCATTGTTAAACGCACACGAGATTGGTTTGTTATAAGTCTAACTGGTGTACCATGCAGTTCAGTTAGTAGACCATCGGCCACAATACGTGCTGATTCCCAAGAGACTTCCTTGAATATCAATATGGAATCATATTGTGGCATTGTCAGAGTGCTTAAATTTAACAAACAATTTTGCCAGTTCGGTGATTTACTCAGCACACAAAACCTGGACAACTAAAGGAAACCAATTGAAAGAATGGTACAATAAACTATGCGAAGACTGTATTTATTTCACAACTAAAGAAAATAAATAAATATTTTGTGACTCTAACAGCAGCCTAAGTAGAAAGGTTATGTTGGCTGAGGTACGGGTAGGTTGGTAGAAATCTAAGAGCAGCTAAAACAAAACATGGAATTAGTTTGTAAAGACATTAACAGTTGATATGAGCTATGTTGTTAGGTGCAAGCTACCTGGTTAGGACTCATGTAATCGTCATAAAAGACAGTTAGAAACTTTGGGCTGCATTGCTTGAAATTCGTCGCAATGGTGCAGATGGACTCACTCTTTATCTCCTGTTTGATTCTGAGTTTCAAAAATTATTGAATAATTTTTACCTTTGGAATTCATTTGTTCATCTTGAATTTTATCCTCCACGTGTACTGTTTTATGTTATCACTGATACTACCACTACAACTCCTACTAACTTGGTATTCATCTTGGCAATTTCATTTCATTTTGCTGATGTGGTGTAGCAATGTGAACTGATCTATATATGCGCAAGGTTCTACGCTATTTATGGTTAAAGTTATTATTAGGGTTTGAAACAGACGACTGATATTTGTGCACAACATATCCCTTAACCGTCTTGGTTGATAGAAGCAAACTACATCATTCAATAGCCAAGATCCCCCACCTAAAAAATATTTTATTCTTAGATTTTATGTTCTTTAGGCAGTAATTTAATCTGGTGAAATCAGTTCTATAATTGTACTATTGATCATCACACATACCTCATAGCTAGGAGGTCAAACATAGCCCCTTATATCTTATACATGAGTATAAGGGAACAATAAACTCAACAGTACAGGTATTAGAAATTAGAGAATGACAAATTACAACAAAATTTCGTTCATAAAATATACACACTGGTGAATACAGCTTTTAAAAAAATGAAAGGTCATATACAGATATCAAAATAATCAGGGGACATAAATTTTTACTTCGGAAATCTTTAACTAAATCACAAAAAGAAGCTCGAAACAGGATTTAAAAATACTTAAAAACCACCTTTTTGTGCACAGCAATACGAATAACGTGGATAATAAAGTAACACAACACAATTCGGGAGCTAAATACAGGTTGGAGTGCATCAGGGAGTGACAAAACGGTTAGTAATACAACAAACAAAAGTTTATGGTGTATGTCTTGATCACTCAGCTTGGATAGAAGAAATCAATAGACTTATCATACTATGATGACACAATACAAAGCGGATTTATAAACTGAAATCGATTTTCATTATTCTACTCCTAATGTGAATCAATTCGCATAACAGATACAGGTTTGTTTACTGAGCTTCGAGTCACACTTCAGTTGTATTAGCAGTACTGACCAAAAAATTAAACAGAAGGTGAGGCCAGGCTTGAGAGTGCAGCTCAGTGGTTTAAAGTCAAGTGCTTCAACCAACAAACAACCACCCTATAATACCATGACTATGATATCACTACTTGTTTTTTGCCATATGACTATGTAACGCTATCGCGACGGATGTATGTAAAATTAGTCAATTCTTCATCAATCACACCTATGTATCGATCTATGTCTAAATAACGAATATTATTTTGAGTATACTTCGAAACACATGACATACAGAAAACCACTATGGAAAAATATAATTTGCCAATTATCAAGAGCATTTTTAAAGAAGACATACTTCAACTGAGCCCTGAAAAGCTTGAGCGAAGAACTCAATAAACACTGAGTTCACTTGAATAGTAACTCCATCAATTACTTTATCACTGAACCCATATTTGCCAGATCCGCCTCTGTGATAGGGATAGAAACGTTCATTCAGATTTTATCAAAAAACAAACCTATAATTAGCTATAGGCGATTGTGAAGCTGGACGTGGTTCATTGAGCGCTTGTAATTCAATATTTACAAGATCAATACTCTTGATCAACGAGTAATTTTTCATGATAATAAAATGTGAGATTAATATGAATGCTTACAATGAAAACAGGATGAGTTTTTAACTTTGTCCAGTGTATCTAAAAAGAACGTTTTATTTGCTATTCGTGACACAAAATGGAGAACTTACTTTAGCTACAACATTTGTACAATATGCTTTACGTAAAAGTAACCAAGTTGGCAGATCAAGAAGCTCCATTAAAGCATTTTCTTCTAATTCTAGTGTTTCCAACTCCAAAACACCTTTTAATAAACTCATATGAAGTTTATTTGAAGAAAGGTTTTTCGTAAACCTGAAGTTGAATTTTTGATCAGTAGGTATAAAGAAAGCCCATTAAAGATGAGTAATAGGACAAAAACGGATTTGTTTACTTCAAACACAAATTGACATCAATAGGAAAATATTAATAATTATGAAACTCTGAACCGTTATATAGTTATCTTCACTGTTTGTCAGCATAAATCTACCGGTCCAAGGATCTCAAAAATATTATCATTCAAGGCACCAAATCAGGATTTCGTGATTCACATTATCGAAGATACGGAGCGATTATCGTACAATAACGCTGATGAGTACATATTGTTTTTCAACTGCAATGATTATACAGATTGGTATATAATGGAATATCATTCAACGAATTGGTTCGAAGGATTTGTCTGATTTAAGCGTAGTTTTTATCTGATAACACTTAAAATGCGACCAGCCACACGAGAGAACATGAAAGCTGTTTGCTTAAAATGTGGGATAAAATAAAGCGGGTAGTGCTATCAACATCAAAGCTGAACCTTGAACAAATGGACATCAATCGAAATTGACACACTTCATATTGAGACATCGGGAAGAAATTAACCAGATGTATAGCAAGGAATCAAAATGACGGTGAATTAATTGGTAACAAGAACGTAAACAAACAATATAGTTCAAGGACTATAAGATATGAAATAATATCGACACCTGAAATTAATTAGATAGAAAATAGATACATCTACATCACCAATCATTTCTTGATGCAGTACAGTCTTATAACAATAAAGTAATCCAAAGACCTCCGAGTTTGGGTTTTTAAGTCATTTTTGGCATTTAACGTATCCATCCCTTGGAAATACCAAGATGCAACTAAGTAGCTCTCCAAGATTAATCGGTTGTCAATGGTATTTTAGATGGCAACAATCCTTTATGAAAACTATTTTCAGAATAAGGAACTACGATTTAACGATGTGAGTGGAACAATGGATCATATCTACATTACTATCTAATAGTCTGAGATTCGAAACAAGTAAATTTCACTCTAGATAACTAGGTTTGAAATCCTTAAGTACTGGTGAACGCGTAGACAATTGAATGCTTACATACACAACACCACATACAGAAATATCTACTAAATCCCATTTAGTGAGATTTTTATGAGAAACACCTACACATGAGTTACGACACGAGACATCTATATTACTAGTATATCATCTAAAAAGTGTGAAGAACAACAGGCTCTCTGTTTTTTACCTGAAAAATATTGCGGATTGTTCAAGAGACCGTAACCGAATTTATTCGAAATCCTCCAAAAATATACAAGATGTAGTCTATCTCTGAGTGTCCAAAACATCCCCCATCAACTTTTTAAATTTACTTTCGATTTGACATTTAAAACTATTACTCTGAATGATTCGCTACATTTTAAGGATTCTATATGATATAAAGCAATGATTAAGGTTATCGATCGGTAAGATGTGATCACCAATTGACTAAAATTTGGTAGTTTTGAAAAAATATGTTATTCATTACTTGAGCATGATATTCTACCATATTCTGATAGTGTTATCATGTATTTCGTCCAATTTTGAGATGAATTTATCAAAAAGTTCATTTTACGCAGTGATTATCTGATTATAATTATTGATTGTCAAGAAGATAGTCTGAAAAATATTCTGTTTTTTTGTACCAGACGTACTTCTTCCCAAACCGGTTTGTTTCCTTACCACTTGAAGGCTGAAACGATAATATTGGACACATAATGTTGACGCCAAATCGCAGCTTTCGATGACTGCCTTGATTCATTACGTTTACTACGGTGTTGATAATTTAGAATCGGGCAGCCAAGTACACTTTACAACACTTTGAACCTTTACGTCAAAATAACATTTTAAGTCTCCAGTTTACCAATAAAAGTTATAAATGGTTTTTCTAAATACGGCCCAGCTACTCTTATTGTTTAGCATTCATACATTTCATTTCACTCGATAAGTCTCCAAAACAGAACATGGTTGAACAGGAACATAATTACAGTTCAAATAAACAAAGGTGAATGGAAGTAGAAAACACAATAATAAAAACATTAGTATATTATTAATTTTACACAACAAGATTCTAGAGTCTTCTCCGAGTATCCGCTAGCTCTGGTTAACAAATGGCCGATTAGCGTGCTCCAGTCAGTAACAACGTATAACTTCGTACGTACGTACATCAGTTCGAATTGCCACACCACATTAGCACAGAGATACAGTGGTCGATTCAAATCCCGTAGTGGTAGAGGTAATAAGAGTATAAGCAGTAATCGGAAAGATTAGGGTTTGGAGATGTTATTCAAGGAATATAATACAGTGAAATAAATTTGGAAAGAGAAAAAAGAAAGGGACATGAAGAATTCGGAAGATTAAAATTTGGGAGAACACAAAGTGGATGCACCCGCGCACACCATTGCAAACGATTTTGAGCCATGTCATTCAGGGTATCTAACCATCGGTTGCTATCATATCGCGATCCCCAATCAGGTAGTCTACACCTACCAACATGACTCAGTCCATTTGTCAGTGACTTCATGGACTTGTGCCATGTTTTGGTCTGGCCGCACCTAGCTTTCTTCCAATCTACTCCTATACCACTGAACATCGCGCGTCCAGGAAGTCGTTCGTTGGGCATACGTAACACGTGTCCCAGCCATCTCAACTGATGAAGTTTCACTACCTCATCAATTTCTTTGTCATCCTTACCTAGTACCCGTTTCCTAACAACTGTATTACTTACTCGATGGTCCCAGGATATACAAGCAATGTTTCGAAGACATCTATGATCAAATACTAGTAACCTACGAATATCCTCTACTCTTACTGGCCATGTTTCATTGACATAAAGTAGGAAGGAACGAACTACTGCACAGTAAACACGTCCTTTGGTTGATAGACGGATATCTCTCCTACGCCATAAGTGACGCAAGTTGGAAAAAGCTAGTCGAGCTTTCTGTATCCGTGCTGAGATTTCGTCACATACCAGACCACAAGGGCTGATGAGGCTCCCAAAATAAGTGAAGCGGTCGACACGCTCAACTACTTCACTCCCTATCACTAGTTCGAGTGTCGATGCAACCCAATCCTGAAGCAACATTTTGCATTTCGAGGGGAGAATCGCATCCCGAACATGCTTGCATTGTTGCTTAGAGTGGTCAGAAGACTGCATTTTGTCAGCGTTTTCACCAAATAGAACGACGTCATCGGCATATTCTAAGTCAACAAGTGAATCTCCCGGTAGAAGTCTAACCCCTCGGAATTTAGGTGAGGAAAGTGTTATCTCTAAAAGCACGTCAACGACAAAGTTGAACAAGAATGGAGAGAGTGAACAGCCCTGGAGAACACCACTTGAGGTAATCAATTCTGATGACAGTTCGCCATAAGCTCTCACTCGACCAGTTGTGTTCGAGTAGAGAGCTTTTACAAGGTTAATGTGCTTTTTTGGTACTCCTTTCAGTGACAAACACTGCCATAGAACCTCACGATCAACAGAGTCGAATGCCTCCTTAAGGTCGAGAAATACTATGATTGTGGGGCATCTGAATGTGTGTCTATGTTCTAGGACCTGATGTAGTGTGAATATCTGGTCTATACAGCCACGTCCAGGTCGAAAACCAGCCTGGTTTCTTCTAGTCCGCTCTTCACGAGCTTTAGTTAGGCGTCGAAGTATTATTGAAGCTAATATTTTAGACACTATATTAGTCAAACTGATTCCTGTGTGATTGTCACAAGAGGACTTTTGTCCTTTCTTATAGACTGGCACAATCAGTGATTGAGACCAGTCAGATGGGATTGCGTCCGGTTCCAAAATTCTACCTAAGACCTCAGTTAATCTCACTGCTAATACTGGACCACCATCCTTAAAAATCTCAGGAGTAAACCTGTCAGGGCCTGCTGCTTTCCCTCGCTTCAGATTTCCTGTAGCTTTCTCAACTTCGTAAAGAGTCGGAGGACTTATATTAACTTTCCATCCAGGTCAACTGGAGATCGTGGGAAACCGAAGTGTGGCTAAAGGCCAGTTGAACTGATCCCTAAAGTGTTCTGCCCATCGATCCAATCTCCTGGATTGAGAATGTATAATATGTCCATCTTTTTCTGAGATAGTTTCGATAACAGTCAGGTTCCTAATACCGGTTTCCTTAATAAGTCTGAACAGTTGTCTGCTATTACCTATTGCCGCTGCCTTTTCCATCTCTCTTGTTTTCGCTATCCACCACTGTTCGCGATCATTGCGTAGGCTTCTTGTCAGCTTGCGCTTAAGCTGACTCCGCTCTTCGTTATGTTCAGAGCCAGATGGAATGAGTTTTCGAGCATCTATCAGTGCGGTAGCTGCTGCTGAGATTCAGTGTTGCTCCCTAACCTTACGCTTTACCGTACTAGCAGATATCACTGCGGTTTCCACAGCTCTTCGGATATCATTCCATGCTGCCTCGGGGTGGGCATCGCCTACATGGCTGCCTGTTTTTCTAGTGGATCCTGAAATATACTCTTAGCTTGACTATCATTAAGTAGGGCCCTAAGAGGTTTCCTTGCAGCATCTTTCTTACGTCCAGTAAGACGCAAGCAAATACGCGCTCGCACTAGAGCATGATCTGAATCTAAGCATATACTCCAGAATGAGCGACAGTCTTCTATTGAGCCCCTCCATCGGTGGCTGATAGCGATGTGATCTATTTGGGTCCAACGTTGGGACGATTTAGGGGTCGCCATGTTAAAAGATGCTTTTCCTCATGCTTAAAGTTAGTAATTGCAGGAAACAGGCGGTTATCTAAGCATAGCTGCAACAGACGGTCGCCATTGTCTGTTCTTTGAGCCACGACACCATAAGATCCACCCAGGTGTCTTTCCCTTTCGCTTAGTTTACCTACTTGAGCATTAAAGTCACCAGCCACTATTACTACATCAGTGCGCCTAGCTTTTCGGAGGTCGGAAAGCTTTCTGTAAAATTCATCTTTTACATCATCTGAGCTGCAGTCAGTAGGAGAATAGGCAGAGACGACAAAGAGGCAACGACGAGTGTGCCTACCTTTCCGAGTCCTTACTGTTCCGTCTAGTCGTACAGCGCACAAACGACTGTCTACTGGGATCCAGTCTAAGAGATCTATTTCTGCCCTAGGACTCGATGCTATGCCTACGCCGGCGAGACCACGGGAAGCAGCATCAGGGCTTCCAGATACACGAAGTGTGAATCGAGTTGGCTCTTTATTTTGACATGGTGATGTCAATTGAATGACGCTACTCGGATCCTGTATGAGCGTTTTGGAGGCACAGCACATATCGATGGTGAGAGATTCTAAAGTCCTAGCTAAGGAAGCTTGTTGTCCTATTTGACACAGTGTTCGGACGTTATAAGCTCTAACATGGAGTTTAGAGCTTTCTCAACTTCAGCAAGATTTGGGGGACCTACTTCAATGTTCCATTCACACTGTCTGGGAATGGAGGGTAGTTGTAGAGTAGCTGAAGGCTAGCTGAACTGTTCTCTGAAATGTTCCGCCCATCGTTCTAAATGTCTGGACTGGAAGCAGATGAGAATGTCGTCTTTTTTTACGAAATAATCTCACTTACACTTGACTTATTAGTTCCAGTTTTATTAGTCTGTAAAGCTGTCTTGTGTTCCTTATAGTCGCCGCCTTTTCCATTTCTTTTGCTTTCGTTGCCCACCACTGCTCACGGTCGTTTCTTAGACTGTTTCTTAACCTAGATCTGATTTGTTGTCGCTCTTCATCATGTTCGGAACCTGATGGGAAGAGTTTGCGAGAATCCATCAGTGTGATAGACTTTGAAGAAATCCACTGGTTCTTTGTAACTCTGTGGTTTAAGTCACTAATAGATTTCATTGCTGTTTCCACAGCTGTTTGTATATCTTTCCAAGCAACATCTGGGTCAGCCTCGTTTTCAGAACTACCTAAGTGTGACCTCAGTTGTTCCTGGAACCTACTTTTGGTTTTCTCGTTGCTCAACTCAGTTCTAATGGTTCGTTTTAGTGTGGCTTTTTTGCGTCCAGTGAGGCGCAAGCAGATGCGTGCCCGTATTAGGGCATGGTCGGAGTCCAAGCAGGTACTCCAGATTGAGCGACAACCTTTTATTGAGCCTCTCCATTGATGACTGATGGCAATATGGTCTATTTGAGTCCATTATTGGTTTGGTGTAGGGGGTCGCCATGTTATGCTTAAAATTTGTGTTTGCTAAAATCAAGCGATTGTCTGAGCATAGTTGCAGCAGACGATCACTATTATCTGTTCGTTGTGCCGGAATACTAAAATACCCACCTAAATGCCTTTCTGTTTGGTTTAAACTACCTATCTGAGCATTAAAGTCACCTGCTACGAGTAATATGTCTGAACGTTTAGCTTACTGAAGAAGTTCAGATAGCTTTCTGTAAAATTCATCTTTCATTTCATCTGAGCTGCAGTCGGTGGGAGCGTAGGCAGAAACGACAAAAAGGCAACGACGTGTGTCCCTATCCTTCCGAGTTCTCACGGAGCCGTTTAGCCGAACAGCACATAAACGACTGTTGACGGGAATCCACTCTAACAGTGCTTGTTCCGCCCTCATGCTTAGTGCTATGCCTACTCCTGCCAGTTCACGAGAGCTGGGCGTCAGGTCACCAAATACACGGAGGGTGTATCTCGTTGGCTCTCCGTTTTGCCGAGGTGAGGTCAAGTGAATGACCACACTGGGATCCTGTATGCGTGTTTCAGAGACACAGCATACATCAATGGTACGAGATTCTAGGGTTCTAATCAGGGAAGCCTGTTGACCGATTTAACTTACGTTGAAGGCTCCAATGTGTAGTTTGGAGCGAGGTTTCAGTAGACCTGGGACAGTGTTTTGAGCACTAGAATCGTTGGCTGTGGTGACACTTGGGGGGGATGCCGAAAGAGGAAGTGTAGAGGTGAAAGTCGATGTAGGAGTAATAATATGAATTGAAGAGGGAGGTTGATTATGAATACAGTGGTCTTGAGTCCTGTTTGAGGTATAAGGGCGGTTATCACTTCCCGGTTGCCCACACCGTGGAAGGGTTTTTCTGGAGGTACCTGGAGAGGAAATAGGATTAGTGGTCTTAGTGACATGAGGGCGTCATCGCAGTGCCCAAGGGACAACTGCTTGAGGTCGGTCACACACGACCTTTTTATAGGTAATTTTTGTGTTAGCTTCGTACTTGTTAAGACCGTATCGCCGGAGACGCATATCCGTGAGATAAGGCGAGGTGTGCATTTTTAGGGTCAACCTTTTCTAACCCCACCCCTCCTTGTGGGAAGGCAGCACCGCTGTCAAGCTGGTTGTCTGAAGGAAACACCTTACTACTGTCACACCCCTATACAGTCAGCAGTACAACTTCGCCTTCGGACCTTGGGTTTGTTGCTTTTAGTCTTACCGCTCTTCAACCGACCTGTCTGACATGGTAGGACCTTGAGGAACAGTTATTCCAGCCAATATAGCTCGGTTGCTTCATCACGATAGGCAGGCCCGACCACCACGTCAAGGTAGCGACAACAGTTATGCACCCACCAATGACAGCAACGAAGATGATAAAGATCAGTATTATGAGAGATTGCAGTCATCATAGAGAAGTACTCAGGAAAGCAACTGACCATCATGATGAAAGACCTAACCGGCCGTTGAAATGGACAACAAACGGTATGAAGATATCATGGGGCGATATGAAATGACTGGGAGAAAAGAACGAAAATGGTGAGAGATTTGCAAATCTATGTGCATTCTCGAAATAGTTATAGGCGGCACAATATTCCCACACAAACGCATACAACAAACTATATGGGTCTCACCGGATCACAATACATAGAACCAGATAGATCACATTTGTATTAATAAAAAATTCAGGAGGTCAATGGAAGACTTAAGAACCAGGAAAGGAGCTGACGTTGCTTCAGAACACCACTAGCTGGTGGTTGCCAAGGTGAAATCGAAGCTGAAAAAAATACTGGACAGCTGGGGAGACGGCAGTACAAAGGTTCAACACAGCCTTCCTTCGACATGTTGACAAACTCAACCAATTCAAAATAGCTCTCAACAGCAGGTCCCAGCCCTACAAAATCTCAAAAAGGAAGAAACTAAGATGGAGGACAAGTAGAAAGAAATCAAAGAAGCACTATCTTCAACTTATCAGGAGGTGCTGGACTACAGCAAGCATCATCTAAAGAAGGGATTTCAATCGAGACACAAGACAAGATTCAAGAAAGGAAGAACAAGAAGACAGCAATTAACAGCAGTCAAAAAGGAACAGAGAGAGTCAGGGCACAAGCTGAATATACAGAAACAAACAAACAAGTGAAGATCATTGGAGCTAACAAGCAGAAGTACGTGGAAGAGCTAGCAGCGACAGCGGAAAAAGCTGCAGAAGGAAATGTGAGACAACTATATGACACAACGAAGAAACTGGAAAGGAAATATGGTAAGCCAGAGTGAGCGGTCAAGGACAAAGAAGACAAGCCAATCACTGAGATTCGAGAACAGAGGAAGGATGGGTAGAACATTTCGAGGAACTCTTGAATAGTCCAGCTCCACTGGATCCAACAGACATCGAAGCAACAAACACACCTTACTATAGATGTCACTCCACCAAGGACGGAAGAAATCAGGATGGCTATCAAACAAGTCAAGAGTGGGTGACGTTTCCTAGGGTCAACCTTTTCTAACCCCTTCCTTCCTTGTGAGAAGGCAGCATCGCTGCAGATGCTGGTTGTCCGAGGAAAACATCTTACTGCTGTCACACCCCTATACAGTCAGCAGTACAACTTCGCCTTCGGACCTTGGGTTTGCTGCTTTTAGTCTTACCGCTCTTCAACCGACCTGTCTGACATGGTAGGACCTTGAGGAACAGTTGTTCCAGCCAATATAGCTCGGTTGGGCCATCACGATAGGCAAGCCCGACCACCGCGTCAAGGTAGCAGCGTGCTCTAACACAATCCTGGACGGAACAGGCTTTAATCCAATCTAAATCTCGCTAGCGAACGGGTTCCCATATGGTTTTTTTATGAAGTCAATACAAACATAAGTTCAATGTGGCTTGTGCAAAGAATGATCTGTTCCGAACATGTAAAGATTTTGGCTGTCAAGCTTTAAGCATTTCAAAAGATATGGAACAATAGTATGGTGGTAAGAAAGAGATTTCTGAAAGCCTATATGTATACCTAATTATGTTGAATAAAACGAATTTTTAGCAACTGAGCATTGGTGTTATAAGAAGAATACTGGAAGAAGCGAACACAAGAGAAAGAAATTCACTGCTAACTTGTGTTGCAAATGAAATACCTTATTGCATATGAAACAGAGATTATAAAGTAAAAATACTCTGAGTAAACTCCTAGTTTGTGACCAAAAATATTGTCAGAGCATTGCCTGTGTAAAATGGGATTAGAGTGTGTAATCGGGATGTAAGACTAGGATGTCAAACAGGGATAGTGAATCAAATCGATAAGGATGTGAAACTTAATCGACTGAGGTGGCTACGGTATGTATTACGCATTTCTATCTACCCATTACGCCAATACGCTACACTGGTAGGCACGAAATCAGGTTGAATAAAGGTTACGAAAGCCATACAACAGTGTAATATGTGAGACCGCTAAATCTTGATTAAAGTCACCAGTAAGTGCAAGGGTTCTTGAAGAAGAGGTATGAAAGGTAGTAATACTTTGTTTTTGATTGCTAAGTGTTATGCTCTAAAAAAAATTACGTAAACAGTTGAATTAGGAAGAGATATTTTATTCTGATTAACTGAACTTATATCAGTTCAGTTAATCGTAGCTGCTACCTTGACGCGGTGGTCGGGCTTGCCTACCGTGATGGCCCAACCGAGCTATATTGGCTGGAACATATGTTCCTGTAGGTTTGGCAATGCCAGGCAGGTCGATTGGAGAACGGTAAAACTAAAAGCAGCAACTCAAGGTCTGAGGGCGAAGTCGTACTGCTGACTGTATAGGGGTGTGACAGCAGTAAGATGTTTTCCTCGGACAACCAGCATCTGCAGCGATGCTGCCTTCTCACAAGGAAGGAAGGGGTTAGAAAAGGTTGACCCTAAAAATGTCACACCTCACCTTACCTCACGGATTTCCGTTTCCAGTGGTAAGGCCCTTTGAAGAACGGAGCTAACACATTGAAAACCTTCCACGAAAAGGCCGTGCGCGACCGGCCTCAAGCAGTTGTCCCTTGGGCTCTGCGGTCACGCTCCCAGGTCGTTAAGGCCGACATTAATCCGAATTCCTTTACAGGTTCCTTAAGAAATATCCTTCCACGGTGTGAGCAGCCGGAAAGTGACACCAGCCCTCATACCCGTAACAGCACACGAGACCAAGATGGTCACATTCAAATCCTTCCTACACTTCCTAATACCACTCTTATCTCCATGACTAACCTTTATCACATCCCTTTATCATCTCGTACCGCTAGGGAAAACGATTGGAGTACGCGGAACGTTATTCCTGGTCTCCTGAAATCACGCTCTAAACTCCATGTTAGAGCTTATAACGTCCGAACACTGTGTCAAATAGGACAACAAGCTTCCTTAGCTAGGACTTTAGAATCTCTCACCATCGATATGTGCTGTGCCTCCAAAACGCTCATACAGGATCCGAGTAGCGTCATTCAATTGACATCACCATGTCAAAATAAAGAGCCAACTCGATTCACACTTCGTGTATCTGGAAGCCCTGATGCTGCTTCCCGTGGTCTCGCCGGCGTAGGCATAGCATCGAGTCCTAGGGCAGAAATAGCTCTCTTAGACTGGATCCCAGTAGACAGTCGTTTGTGCGCTGTACGACTAGACGGAACAGTAAGGACTCGGAAAGGTAGGCACACTCGTCGTTGCCTCTTTGTCGTCTCTGCCTATTCTCCCACTGACTGCAGCTCAGATGATGTAAAAGATGAATTTTACAGAAAGCTTTCCGACCTCCGAAAAGCTAGGCGCACTGATGTAGTAATAGTGGCTGGTGACTTTAATGCTCAAGTAGGTAAACTAAGCGAAAGGGAAAGACACCTGGGTGGATCTTATGGTGTCGTGGCTCAAAGAACAGACAATGGCGACCGTCTGTTGCAGCTATGCTTAGATAACCGCCTGTTTCCTGCAATTACTAACTTTAAGCATGAGGAAAAGCATCTTTTAACATGGCGACCCCCTAAATCGTCCCAACGTTGGACCCAAATAGATCACATCGCTATCAGCCACCGATGGAGGGGCTCAATAGAAGACTGTCGCTCATTCTGGAGCATATGCTTAGATTCAGATCATGCTCTAGTGCGAGCGCGTATTTGCTTGCGTCTTACTGGACGTAAGAAAGATGCTGCAAGGAAACCTCTTAGGGCCCTACTTAATGATAGTCAAGCTAAGAGTATATTTCAGGATCCACTAGAAAAACAGGCAGCCATGTAGGCGATGCCCACCCCGAGGCAGCATGGAATGATATCCGAAGAGCTGTGGAAACCGCAGTGATATCTGCTAGTACGGTAAAGCGTAAGGTTAGGGAGCAACACTGAATCTCAGCAGCGGCTACCGCACTGATAGATGCTCGAAAACTCATTCCATCTGGCTCTGAACATAACGAAGAGCGGAGTCAGCTTAAGCGCAAGCTGACAAGAAGCCTACGCAATGATCGCGAACAGTGGTGGATAGCGAAAGCAAGAGAGATGGAAAAGGCAGCGGCAATAGGTAATAGCAGACAACTGTTCAGACTTATTAAGGAAACCGGTATTAGGAACCTGACTGTTATCGAAACTATCTCAGAAAAAGATGGACATATTATACATTCTCAATCCAGGAGATTGGATCGATGGGCAGAACACTTTAGGGATCAGTTCAACTGGCTTTTAGCCACACTTCGGTTTCCCACGATCTCCAGTTGACCTGGATGGAAAGTTAATATAAATCCTCCGACTCTTTACGAAGTTGAGAAAGCTACAGGAAATCTGAAGCGAGGGAAAGCAGCAGGCCCTGACAGGTTTACTCCTGAGATTTTTAAGGATGGTGGTCCAGTATTAGCAGTGAGATTAACTGAGGTCTTAGGTAGAATTTTGGAACCGGACACAATCCCATCTGACTGGTCTCAATCACTGATTGTGCCAGTCTATAAGAAAGGACAAAAGTCCTCTTGTGACAATCACACAGGAATCAGTTTGACTAATATAGTGTCTAAAATATTAGCTTCAATAATACTTCGACGCCTAACTAAAGCTCGTGAAGAGCGGACTAGAAGAAACCAGGCTGGTTTTCGACCTGGACGTGGCTGTATAGACCAGATATTCACACTACATCAGGTCCTAGAACATAGACACACATTCAGATGCCCCACAATCATAGTATTTCTCGACCTTAAGGAGGCATTCGACTCTGTTGATCGTGAGGTTCTATGGCAGTGTTTGTCACTGAAAGGAGTACCAAAAAGCACATTAACCTTGTAAAGCTCTCTACTCGAACACAACTGGTCGAGTGAGAGCTTATGGCGAACTGTCATCAGAATTGATTACCTCAAGTGGTGTTCTCCAGGGCTGTTCACTCTCTCCATTCTTGTTCAACTTTGTCGTTGACGTGCTTTTAGAGATAACACTTTCCTCACCTAAATTTCGAGGGGTTAGACTTCTACCGGGAGATTCACTTGTTGACTTAGAATATGCTGATGACGTCGTTCTATTTGGTGGAAACGCTGACAAAATGCAGTCTTCTGACCACTCTAAGCAACAATGCAAGCATGTTCCGGATGCGATTCTCCCCTCGAAATGCAAAATGTTGCTTCAGGATTGGGTTGCATCGACACTCGAACTAGTGATAGGGAGTGAAGTAGTTGAGCGTGTCGACCGCTTCACTTATTTTGGGAGCCTCATCAGCCCTTGTGGTCTGGTATGTGACGAAATCTCAGCACGGATACAGAAAACTCGACTAGCTTTTTCCAACTTGCGTCACTTATGGCGTAGGAGAGATATCCGTCTATCAACCAAAGGACGTGTTTACTGTGCAGTAGTTCGTTCCTTCCTACTTTATGTCAATGAAACATGGCCAGTAAGAGTAGAGGATATTCGTAGGTTACTAGTATTTGATCATAGATGTCTTCGAAACATTGCTTGTATATCCTGGGACCATCGAGTAAGTAATACAGTTGTTAGGAAACGGGTACTAGGTAAGGATGACAAAGTAACTGATGTCATTTCGTGATGAAAACCCTAGATCTAACTCGTAACCCTACCTATCAACTGTATATTATTCTCAATTCCTCATACTAGTTTATAACCCTCATTTAGCCGTAGTATGTAGGTGGACATTCTCAAAATCTTTCTTAGTGTCGCTCAAAATCGTCCATGAATTAAAGTGTCACTAACTCGAATTTATGGACGGGCCAATCAGAATCGTTGGAAGGATTTGAAGGTTATGGCGCCAACTTCAGTGCGTAATGCTAACGTACGATGGGTTCACAATGGATTTTGTACAAAACCTGATAAGGGAGCGCTATAACAAAGAAAACGGCGAGAATATAATTCTGTGGACGAACCAATCAGGTATAGGACAACAGAACTCAGATTTTAACGCGGAAGCTTTTCATCCATTTGGCTAAAAAAATTCGTTCTAAGGTCGATCACCCATTCTCTAAAATCTGCTGTAAAACGATCGAATGTGAGCATCTGGCATTGAACTTAGCGCCGCGACCTTGAAACTCCTTAGACGCTTCTGATTGGCTCGTCCATAAATTAGAGTCCTACCCTTTCTTGTGACACTTTTGAGATCCACAGGAAGGACCGTATCCCCAAGTAGATATTAGCATGAATGTACAAGACACAGCCATCTAAAGAAAATATGGTTTCAAGTTGAGAAAACAGCACATATCATGTCAGGAGTCGTTGCGCAGCAACATATATAAGGGGTTGAAGTCACTATGACATTAAATCAGATTCAGCAGGTCAGGTAAGGGAGCGAAAACGAAAAGACACTCACTCAATTCATCATATAAACCGGATCTACTGATCTAGCCGTAAAAATAAAGATATAAGCTGAAATGTGGCTTACTGCTATACTTCACACAGAAGCGCTTACGCAAACACAAGAACCTCTACCTACGTTGAAGTAAAAAGATTTATTTAGAATTTCACATGAAACGCTCGATAACAAAACAACAAAACCTATAGCAGAAAACATAGACAGGAATTTGATGGAAAAAGTCATACATTTCATCGTTAATTATAAATCCATGTATATGTCTATTGATCATATTATGATCAAGAAGTCGTTTATCTTTTAATATGTTTTGGCAGATGAACCAAAGTGAGCATTAAATACATACAATGCTTACTTAAGAAATGGTTTCAAAATCTTGTTCTTTAGAACCGATGACATCACGAGTAAGAGTGTAACGCGCCGTCTAATTAAACCGCCTTTCTTCAAATGTTTGTGGACGGAATAGAAGAAGCTTTCGCTTAACACGCTTCCGTGTCTAGTAGCAGGAGATCACCAAATCCTCCAGGCAGAAACCTGGATATGTTAACAATAAAAGAGGAAAAAGAAATTGGTAAATCATTGTATGATGCTGTCCTTGGTCCTTAAGAACAGGTCAAGTTGCCTCTTAAAGGACTCCTTAGAAGTCGCTTGGACTAGCTCGGCCGGCAGCGAGTTCCAGCTTTTGACAACTCTTAAAGAAAAGAATTTATGTCTACATTCCGTTTTGCTATGTTTAGTCTCCAGTTTCTAAGTGTTACCCCTAAGGTTAGTGTTCGAACTAAGCTTAAGTAGGTGCTTAAGAGGATGTCCAGAAGTGTTGAGAATATTATAGGCCATTAATAGATCACCTCTAATGGGTAAAGGTCTATTGAATGGAGGCGCCCTTCGTAAGGCTTAGATTTGAGTCCTCGAACTGATTTCGTGGCTCGCCGTTGGATACGCTCCAAAATATCGTTATCCTTTTGGAGTGAGGGACGAAATACTATGTTTCCGTACTCTAAATGGGGACGGATAAAACTGTTGAAGATTATATGGAAAGTTCTTTCGTCGAACTTTCCAAAAATGCGCTTCAACGTTACCAGTGCAGGGTTTGCTCGGAAGGCATTTTTGTCACAGTTAGCGTAAGACTTTAAATCATGGGGCACCAGGAATCCTAAATCTTTTTCGACTTGGGATACTACTAGAGACGAGTTTCCTAAGTTATAACTGCAGTCTGCGACATGTCACAGATGAACTACTTTACACTTTGAAGTGTTAAAAGTAAGTCCAATATTATCTGCCCAACTTTGGAGTCGAGTCAGATCCTCCCGAAGTGCATGTATATCGTTTTAATTGCGTATCTCTCTCCAAAGTTTAACATCATAGTCGTTTAAACAATCGCATATCAGGGACTCTGGAGTTTTGGAGGTGATGAAAGAAGAGCCTCCGGCCGATAACTTGAAGGTTCATTGCGTCGACCACCTTTGTAAATTGGTGTGATGTGAGCCAACTTCCAAGTTTCCGGTAGTTTGCCTCGGCTTAGCGAGTTTGAGAACATCACGCTAAGCGGAATTGCCAGGATTGAGGCTGCTTCCCTCAGTATGGCAGAGTGGACCATATCCGGGCCAGGAGAAGTGTCTAATCCTAAGTGCTGCAATTTCCGGAACACCAAGTCAGAGCTTGGGTTCACTTCGGTAAGTCCTGTAGAATTGCATATGAAACTGTCATCAGCAAAGTTGATGTGGATCGGTTGAAATGTCTGAGAGTAATGTTCAGCCAGAAGGTTAGCGGCATCGCCATCGTTGTTGGTCGGGCCGTTAAGACCTACCAGTTGGGAAACTCCAGTTTTGGCTTGACGCAAGTTATTGGTGGGATACCTTAGCTTAGTTTTGCTGACAAAACTGAAGGCTATGACGGCATGATCGCTTTTTCCCAGGGGAGCCAGGATTGAGAGGTTGTCAACTAGGAATTCTCCGTTTGTGAATACACAGTCTAAGCGCGATGGTGTCTGACTGTTTCTCCAATTATTTGCCGACCTGACATTTTCGTGAAATCCCAAGTCCTCGATGAGGTTGAAGAACCGAACTTCAGTTGAGTTATCGCCTCCAGTATACGTGTGATCCGCGAAGTTGAATCTAGAGAGATTAAAGTCCCCTAGAATCAGGATGTGTGTGAAACCGAGACGATTAGAGCGGGATAGTCCTCTCAGCATACAACTATCGTACTCGATGTCGGCAGTTGGCTTCTTGTAAATGACTCCGACTAGACCTCGAAGTACTAGACAATCTTACAGAGTACCATATGGATTCCTCAAGATTGTTAAACTCGAGGTTATGAACTTGGTGCACCTCCAAGCAAGAACGTATGTATACGGCTACTCCGCCCCCAATTCCTTATTTTCTGTCGTTGCGGAACAAAGACATCCCAGGTAATGCTAACTCTTGGTCCGAGAACTGAGAAGATATCCAGGTTTCAGATATTCATATCAGATGGGCCTTCTTAGCGTTGTTAAGTTCACGTAATTCATTCAATTTGTTTGGTAGACTCGCGGGGTTCATGTATAAGCAGCCTATGCTTTCTATTTGGAACGCGTGAGCTTCGTCCTGTTTGTCTGTATGAGCCATACGTGAATGGACATGTAGCCCACCTACATGAGGTTTGCCGAGGTGGTAGGCCCTTTCCTTTACACGTTTTTTTATCATCTAGACAGTCCACAAGTGGAATGGTCAGTACCAACTTGCCTTTGTGTTTGGTCCTAGCTTCGTATGTCTTATCCGGATGCATGTGGATTCCAGGTGGCAATCGACATCCGTTTGCACGAAATGCTTCCAGAGTTGCAACCGCCATGTGGGAGGATGGGAAGGTTATCTTCATTAGACGGGGTCTAAGATCACCGTCCTTCTTGGCTAGTCTCGTCACATGCTGAGTTAGTATGTTTTTGAGCCTCAAGGACTGTTTGATGAATTTCCATTCCCTGATGCCAGAGTTTGATTGAGTAGGGTTCGTATTTTTCGGCATAACTTGCACAATTATGTTTCTTCCGCGGAAAGACCCCTCGCGAGATTCTTTAGGGGTGTTCCGTATGATATTGCGCTCAGAGTACGATATGTCGGGCAATATTCTTACGTTCCCGTCGGATTTCAGCAAGTGACTGGCTAGCAAGACGTCCTCTACGTCGGTAGCATTCTTAAGTGTTACTCGAAGAAGCCTCGAGTAACTTAGATGCTTAGAATCCTTTCCCCGAGTGAGCCGTGTGACCATCAGAGGCTCTATTCTAGGAAGTTCGAGCTTCTCGTTCAATCCACCCCAGAGAATCCTATCATTTTTGTCCTGCGGACTGAGAGGAAGGTCAGGATTGTCAATGTGATTCATGATTATGAGAGAATCGTCACGAACTGTCTGTAAGACGATGATGTTACTCAGCTAGAGTACAGCGTCCGTGCTGCACGTGACACATGCCTGCTTTTGGTCCGACTTGCTGAGTCTATTGTAAGCAGTTGCCATCAGATCTGTGCACGGTTAGTGGAACCAACCTTTGCAGTTGTCCCACTGCATGCCAGTTGTAACAGCAAAACGGTATCCCGGACGTTTGCATGAGTTTTTCATGACTATGTTGAAGCAAACTATGTTATGGATGCTTGCAAAAGCCTAAGACCGTAAAAATACACACTGAAAACCACACTGAAAACGGACAAAATGGATAAAACAATTAGTCCTTTTGATAAATTTCGATAATGATATTGGAAGACGAAGATTATCAGAACTATGTGATATATTAGCGCAACACATTTCAAACAATCTGTTCATACATATACTTGTTAAGTGCATTTATAATATCAATATCGAAATTTATCAAATTGACTAATTGTTTTAAATTTCTAAAAGAAGACTCCCTGCACATACTATTAAAAGGTTAGATGAACTTGTCAACCTTAAATGTAAAATGGTATCGGAACGCGTGAAACTGAACTTCTATAAATCTTGTTTGTCGAGTCACATATTCCCAAATCAACTATACTAGAATTTACGTTCAAGTAAAATACAACCAAATATTCAAATCTTATTCGGATGTCGAAATCAATTTAATTGAATTACACACTCAAGCACTGCCTATATTAAATGAAATATCTATAGTCTGCCATATTAAATTCACCAACTTTTGCAGTAGTGTCATTTTGAAAACAAAGGAAAGGACCAGTAAAAAGCTCGAAAAATCTTGTATTATTACTAATCAAGTTAAGTTATTCCCAGTAAATCCTGAAAATTATGTCACTAATTTATCTTCCATTGTATTATCTGCTAATGAAAAGAAAGCACTTTCTCTTGGTTTGAATTTCTCAGTCCCTATAATGCAAATGTCTTAATTGGAAATAAATGCCCAATTTGAAAATCTATATGATCAACTGAGTACTCTAACCCCTATGTCTTTAAATAATCAAAGCTGGTGTAAAGCTAAACTGGTGGATATAGCGCACCAATTTCATAATGTTGGACCAAAGCAGAGAAGCATATTAACTTCTCAGTATTTTAAATCATTAAAAAAACTACGAACAAACTCTGATATTATCTTGTTAAAACCTGATAAAGGGTCAGGCTTAGTTATCATGAATAAATGTGAATATAAAAATAAGATGTTATCCATCCTTAGTGATGAAAGTAAATTTATACCTGATGTTGAATTTGAAGGTATTAACAAACTAGAAGGAAGAGTAGATTCAGACCTAGAAAAATTGCTACTCGTGAATATTATTAATAAAGAGGAATTTAATTTTCTAAAACCTATGGGTTCCGACTACCCTCATTTATATGGACTACCTAAAATTCACAAACCTAATGTCCCATTACGTCCAATTCTATCAATGTGCAGATCACCTACACATAATCTGGCTAAATGGTTAACAAAGTTGTTGGACCCTATTCGAAGACATCTATGTAAGTATTCTCTAAAGGATTCCTTTGAACTGTTTGATCATTTAAGTGATATTAATATCAAAGAAAAAACAATGTGTTCATTTGATGTCAATTCCTTGTTTACAAATGTACCTTTGAAAAAAGCAATTGATATATTATGTGATTGCATATCTGTAAACAATTTTCAATCACGTGTACCTGTAAAACTTCTTAAACATTTACTGTTATTATGTACTGACAAAGTTCAGTCCACTTTTAAGGGTGAATACTTTCGTCAGATTGATGGAGTTGCTATGGGTAGTCCGCTAGGACCATTACTAGCCGATGTGTTCATGGCACATGTTGAAAATCAAACTGATGACCTAATCGGAAACATGTCACTTTATAAGAGATATGTGGGCGATATCTTAGTTGTTTGTGAGAGAAAAGAGGATATGTACCGTTTATTAAATAAACTTAACACTCTCCAAAACCATATTAGTCTCTCATGTGAAGAGGAGAAAAACGATCAGCTTCCCTTCCTAAATGTACTTCTGAGTAGACGAGAAGATGGCTCAGTCAAGAGACCTGTTTATAAAAAACCAACGTGGACAGGTCAATATCTTAGTTATTGCCCTGTGCAATACAAACGTGGTTTGAAAAGGTGTCTTTTCAACAGACTCGACCGTATTTGTACCAATGACGCCATTGATGATTATGTTAAGTTGTTAAATAAAACGTTAATAGAAAATGGCTATCCTCTGAAATTCATAAATAGATGGAAAGTCCATGGTACAGCGACACCTGCTGTAGCATCGGTAGAGAAAAAGTCTGTCTACATCACCTTACCATTCAGAGGGGATTCAAATAGCCTCTTATTGAAACAACGACTTAAATCAGTCATCAATAAAACCTATTGCACAGCAAAGGTCATCATCAAAGAAAGAACAAGGTGCATGCTTCATTCAAAACCTAAAGTACATGGAGACGATTGTGTCACATCCCACTGTGTTTACCAATTTAAATGTGTATCTGGCAACACATACATAGAGAGGAGCATTCGTGAACATGTACCCAAATGGCTTCAGAAACAAATACAGTCAAGTGACCCAATAAGAGCAGAGGATAAACATCCATCATTCTCTATTGCTAAACATATGATCAAAACAGGCTTTTGTGGTGTTGTATAAAAGTGTTAAAGGGAATATACTAAGGTTTATTGAAGCCTTAGCCATACGAAAATTCAAACCCCCTTTGTGTATTCAAAAACAGCTTGTTCTTATCTTAAACCTACCCTGGTAATATGGACTTATTATCCATAGTGATTAGGTATCAAACTGTGTTCACATTATTATTACTCTTATTATTATCATTATCTCTTCTTACCCAGTTTCCTGTCTAGCTGACCTTATATATTTTTTATATATCAATGCTCTTAACAAGTATATGTGTGATCAGATTATTTGAAATATATTGCGCTAATATATCACATAGTTCTGATAATCTTCGTCTTCTAATATCATTATCGAAGATGGATAAAATGAGTGAGATAAACTGAATCAGTCTTTACGTGAAAAACAAAAAAAACCGAATAGTAAGCTGAGGCAAAACCACAGTTAACTATTAAATATGATATAACTCAAAAAAAGTAATCTACCGAACGTATAGCTCAGGATAGATTCTCAAGAACTGAAATGTTACTTTTGTTGCGTAAGAACACAGCAAAAGTTTGATAAATACAAATCACGTTAGGACTAAACTTCCCGTTCGAACAGCGCGCGTAGCGAAGTCAATAGTGCAAAAAGATGTGGGCGAAAGGGCATCTTTCGATTATTGGGCCTCCATATCTAGTAACATTCAATCAGCTATAGGTCTAAATATTTATAAGGGCAAAAAAGAAGCATTAGAGTGTAGTGATCGACTTTTATCAAGAGAGCACGATTGGTATAATGGAAGCAATGATTATTATAACCAATTGTACCAGTGATTGTTTTATTGACTTGTTTGTTTAACTGTACTAAAAACACACATTCTCCCGTTGACTGTGACCTGGCGCGCTCTTGCGTACGCTCAGTAGTTCCACTTGTACTCTTTTGCACTATCTCAGTATTATTTCGATACCACGAGATCGCCAACAAATATATCTTATTGCGACTATCATCTGCCTTCTGGTTTCTGGTCTACGGAGGCATCTAACGCAGTAACTGACACGTAGTTTCAGTGTAGTGGTGATCATACTTAACCGCGAGTCGATGCCTTACTACAACGCTACAAGGGAACTATGATCAAGTACTATCTTGAGTCTTTTGGAATAATATTAGGTTTCCTCCTGAAGAACTCCTGGGAAGTCCTCCAGACCACTTCAGCCGGTAGTGTATATCAGTTATCGGTTATTCCTAAGGAGTATATCTGACAAAAACTCAGTTCGCCATGTTTTGTTTCTAATTAGCAGCGTTTCCAAGTACAGTATATCTGTGACATTTGTAATGGTTACCAGGACATGATCCTGTACAACAACAGATAAACATTGAGTCTGTCCCTTGTTGTAACACTGTATATATACATATTTATATATATCGTGACACGATTTGTGTTTTTTCATTTACCTCTTATTTGTATTTTTTTACTTTCATAAAGTCAGAAGAAACCCAAACTTCTGATGATCAAAACACTCACCCACCTCACCTTGAATCTCATACCGTTCTGGACTAACATTACCGAAGCGTGATTCCGCGTTTCAGAAGCTGAATTCCACGAGCATGGCATGACAGGTCGATAATCGCAACTCTTTGCAGTAGTGAAGGCACCAACATGCGATTTTAACAGGAACTATGCATTCACTGTATTCATTAGTGATTTTGCTGAACCATACAACACTGAAAACGGCTATCATTAGGCGCGAAGACTTAATCAGTCGATAGACCAAGAGAAACAGATAACCCTGATTAGTGTTGGTAGTGTAACAAGTGTAGAAAACCCTCCAGAAATTGCTGAAAATCCTGAACATTCCCGGAACCTTAGCTTCCTCTCACCACACACCCTTCGGAAAACTTCCCAACTGCCTATGTCAACAACAGCGTCAGCGGGTGGACATAGCCATCTATTATTAGTCGCTGGTTTTACCACAAAATTTCGCTAATTCACATACACTGGTGTGGAAGAAAGCATCCCTCCTGAAAACACTAATGACCGTCTGCAAGAACCAGTCTCCAGCTTATAGGCAGCAAACGGTAAACCGAACACCAAATACGATAGTGGACGTGTTTAATTTAACGTCGGTTTACGCAAACTCATTCACCAAATTTTCGGTGAAACGGATATTCAATGCCAATGATTTCCACAAGTCTGCAACAACACAAAAGCGTACTCACTGACACAAGCAAACGGATGGTAGTAGACAGAAATAATGGAATGTCTGTTTGCGGAACTTCATTTTCTAGTTGTAGATAATGCCTAGGTGCGTTAAACAAAAGCGATCCATGCCCTCAACAGGCACTCAACAAGTAGCCGAACTTTACAAAACGCAACAGAAACTAACATGTGTTATTAGCAACGATTCACAACACATCACGACTATATACAGAACCTGTATTTTTGAAAGCGCGCTAACTAACTCCTTAAAAGTTAAGGCTGGTGAAAAACGAGTTTAAGCATACGATAGACTTGAGAATTATCCGGCCATGGAATGGCCAATAGCCATTCGCCTTTCACATGGTCCATAAAATGGCAGCAACAATCGGTACTTAGCTGCTGAATACCATCAGCTGAATACGACAACCACACTCAGCCGTAACCCGTTGTCAAACATCCACGACCTAGCAGCTGCCTTCAAAATATGCGAGTATCTCAGTGAAAACCTACTTACTTGAATTGGAGTTTTTCTTCCACGAAATATTTAGATTTCCTTGAGATAACTTTGAAAGGACCTTCAAATACAGGAAAAGCGGTGCTTTTGTTTTGTCACATCTTATCCAGATGTGCTTGTAATTCCTTACATATTTAGGTACATATGTAGCTCGGGGTTGTTCACGAGTATTAATTGGTCTGAGTTTGGATAATACGATCCCATAGTTGATCTATGTAATTTTCTAAATCAAGATTTTTACTGTCGGTATGAGGGTTATCAAACTCATCCGGTAGTCCCAGAGTCGTTCCGTTAACTAGTTCCGCGGCTGGACACTCTGAGTCAGTTCTGACAGCTGTTCGTATTATCAACATAACTAATGGGAGGAATTCTGTTCCCTGATTGGGATTTGAGTGCGATGTAAGGGCAGCATTTAGTTGACGGAAGAAAAATTCTACCATCTCATTAGCCTGAGGGTAATATGCAGTGCAACGTACTCCCATACCAGATTTTCCATAACAGTCTAGCTCTACTTGACTCGTGAACTTAACCATAAAATTAATAAAATCTCCACAAAGCCTCCTTCTCATGATATTCTATTGTAGCCGAGAACTTTGGTTAAGTTGTTAAATAGTTCAAGCTCAAATTGTGCCCCTCTATCTGTCGTTATTGTCTTAGGTGTGCCGAAAATGGTAGCCTAGTTCTGCGTGAAAATCTTGGCGACTGTTTCGGCTGTGATGTCCGCTGTCGGTATGGCTATAGGGAATCGCGTGAATCTACCTATGCATGTAAACAGATAATTAAAACCATTTGACCTCGGTAAAAGGACTACTAAGTCAATATGTATATGGGCAAAATACTTATCTGGTTGTGAGAAAACGTAGATGGGTGAATTTGTGTGACGATTAACTTTGGACTGTTGACAAGCCTAACACCCGTTAATGCCTTTGTGTACGTGTTTTGTAGACTTGGCCATATATATCTGGCATTGATTAGTTTGGTTGAAGCTTTTATACAGGATAATACAAGAAGTGAAAATTAGTTAATATTAATCTTCGCATACTTTTGGGGTCGATATTACCTTGGTCGTGTCACAGTAAATCAGAATACCGTCAAAGGGCAATGGTAACTGCTTTAGTGTGAGACTAGTGTTGTTTGTTGTAAGCAGGTCTCGTAATTCTTGATTGTCTCTCAACCTCTCGAAATTTAATGCAGCCTGTTGTTTTACGCTCATTGTGGTCGAGATAATTCATCTGCCACCTGATTTTTCTGACCTTTGACATGTTGAATATCACTTGTGAACTGTAAAATAAAATCAAGGTGTCAGACGTCTCGAGGTAGGTATTTATCGGCTCTCGCTTCTAGTGTATTGGTCTGTGATTTGTTATCCGTAAAGACTATGAAGTCCCTGCCTCCTAACATGTGTCGGAAATGCCTAACGGTCAGGCAGACTGCAAGAATTTCTCGTCTGAAGGCAGAATACTTTGTCTCTGTTGGAGAGAGTTGATGATGTCACAGGTATTCAGTGTTTGACAACGCTTCTACCAGTAACACCTTCTAATATATTTCGTTCCCGCCCAGAGAAATCAGAAGACAGAGTCGAGGAGATCGGAAGAGTATATTTGGCGATGACCAATATATCGGAATTCTCTGATCTAATCTGGCTAGCGATTGCGGTTGATGTTGAGCACGGCGTTACCACACGTGATCTAGTGCGGATGCCTGACCGAGCGCCTTCAGCTAGGTGAGTCCACTAAAACATATGGCCAGCATCCAATGTCGAAAACGTAGTGCTATTTATTTTGGGGATTTATTTACCGCTACAGAGTCTTTTTGAGAAGAAAGCAATTGGTTACCAGGCGTTTTTAGGCAGATATTTAAGAGTAACACCTACTGCTTTGTGGGAGCATTCATAACCAAAGAAGTGGGGAAAAGGAGTTTAGGTAGATCAACGTAGATGCTTGTGCCAATTTGACTCTAAGATGTTCATTAGCCTCAACAACCTTAGAAGTCAGCTTGAATTCTTTTGGTTTTCCCCTAGTGAATCTGCCAAAGGTTGCATTGTTTGTGGACATTCGGGTATGAATCTGCTATAAAAGTTAATTAGACCTAGGAAATTTCTTAGTTGTGTTTATTATGTGCCCGAGAAATTCTAGAGTTTGAACATTGAAAACACACTTCGATGTATATATTCATTCAATTTTCATCCAGCCGTTTTAGCACTCCTCTCACATGCTGTTCGTGTGGTTTTAAATCGGGACTCTTAATTAACAAATCGTCTATATACCTAGGACCTAGGACAGAACTTTGAGTTACTCCACCAAGTACTGGTCTCCAGGTAGAGAACTTGGGATTTATTCTTACTTTCTATCTGCGACCTACTAGGAAATCCTCACGCCATTATAAGAGAGGTCCGGCAATACCAAGATTTTTTAACATCAATAGAAGTCTATTTGTTGGCACCTTGTCAAACGACTCACTGAAGTTTATGTAGACAACATCCGCTTATTTGCCTTTGTCTAGCACCTTCACCCAATGCTCCCTTGCTATAAGGAGGTTTGTTGTGCAAGATAAACGTTTTCTGAAACCATGTTATTCGCTGTTTAACATGTTGTTGACTTCCACAAATGTCGTTATAGTCTTTCTGACTATTCTTTCCAATATTTTAACTACAACATTGGTGAGGCTGACAGGTCTGTAGTTCGATGAAAGTCGCCTTGGTCTTGTTTTATGTGTGGGAGTGACGATTGCATCCTTTCAGTCCATAGGTAACACACTTTGGTCAGGTGACATATAGAATATCACAGTCAGTGGAGTTGCAATATGTCTTAGGATTTTGGGATGTGGTTCTTCCGGTCCTGTTGACTTTCGCTTGCCTACGGTGCTAAGAGACTTAAGTGATCATGGTGAGCAGATGGTTTGTTGACTCTGTATTAGGATCTAGTTCTTCATCTATGAGATGTTCCTGAGTGAAAATTGCTCCAAAATAGTTTGCCATAGCCCCTGCTTTTTTCTGATCGTCCTCTACACATTCTGGACTGTGATATACTGCAACTAATTCAATATCTCGCCGTCTACATTTCAGCCTGCAACACACCAGCTCACATTTCCCTGAATCATGTGCCACTGTTTCAACAGGTCGTATGGTTAAGGTACTTTGAGTGTAAAGGATAACCACGCCTCCCCTACGGTTCAATCTATCAGCCCTACTGGATAAAAAACAGTCACCAACCACTTCTGACGGTAACCATGTTTCTGAGATAGCAATCAGATCCGGGTTTTTTTATATCCACCACTGTCTTGAGCTTCGCCATTTTATTTGGTAGGCTACGAGCATTTGTATAGCATACTTCTTCCGACCGTCTCTCAATACGATCAACCAGGCCGACATTCTCATGGACGTACATTCCGGATCTAATCAGTTTGCATGAGTTTCCGAATATCAGGTTTCTTTCTTCAGCCAAACTAAAGGTAACCTTCAAGAGACTGTTTTTCTGAGTACTTTCAGAATCCACCAATTGTCCTATTCTATAAAGCTTACAGATGCTAACTCCTGAAACTGTTTCTGGAAGTAGCTTGTATATTAAAAATTTAATGTGGCTGAGATTGTGTTCAAATCTAACTTTTGGTTCATTTTCGGAAGATTTTTCTCAATTTATGAAAAATGACTGACCTATCAGCGAGGTCCGTTTTAACAGTCTACAGAATTTTAATTTTTGAAATCTTCTCCTCCTTTCAATCCAATTCCGGTTTGGCCTCAAAAGAAGAGGTCAACTTTTTGGATGTGACTGTAGGCCAATCATTATCCTATATACCCCTCAGAGTATGCCCCACCATAGTCTGTTTTGCGTTGATATGGGAATCCGGAACTGAGACCGTAGATTCACATACCTTGGTACTATTCATAATTAGTTTATTCTCATCCTGCTTTTTCTTTTTCCTTGTGACAATGCCTACATCGGTATGCTTGTTATCTATTTCCCTGATGGGGTCCACCAAACAACTGAACCAATGAGTCAGTGAACACCTCCCTTTGTAGTTAAGAAAAGGTACTACCAAGAAAATATGCATCTCGGTTCTATCACAAGTGATCGACAGCGGTTATGTAATAGACAGAAACAGATCAGTTGATGTTATTTATCGTATCCCCATTAGTTTTCCTTACGGGGTTCGATCTCGTCTCTTACACAAAACAGAATCTACAGGAATTCGGGCTAACAATCCAAGTTTTTGTGTTCATAAGAAATTTGCAACACCTTTATCTCTCTCATGGTCTTATTAAGAGATTTTATCTATTATTATTTTCCACATTCTTCGATTATTTTTCTTCATTCCTCCTGCCCTTTCCTTTTCTCAAATGTAAACCTCAATGTCCATTTACCTGAACATCCCTCATTGCATAATGTTATAACTTTTAATGAATGTTATTTCAGTGTCTATTTTCCAAGTCATCGACCTACTCCCTGTTATGAAACATTGATACAAGCTTTTATTATTTTTACCACAACTAGTACACCTGACATCACACTATCAATTTTTACTTTTTACTTTTTATGCTTATTTATGTTACCTATTCCACTGTTATCATTGTCTTATAAACTGTCTTGATCCGTTTAATGATTTCAGATCTGCATCTACATATTCATGTATATTCAAGTAAAGCCTGATGAAGATCTAATCGAAAACCATATTGTTCACTTATATATGTTGTTCAAAACTACAATATAGGAATTTTTCAAGTATTACATGTAAATCATGTTCCAAATTCGTAAAAGCACTTTTATTGTACAGATGGCTCATTGATAGTTTCATAAGTAAGCAGAATAGAAAGTAATCGATCTCAGGCATTTTGTAAAGTGAAAGTACTAATAATGCCATGGGAGAAATGATTAGATTAGTTCAAAGTTCTTCGTTGCTATCCTGAAATAAGCGTTAGAATACTGTACAGTCAAGACTCGGTGAAGGTGGTCATAAGTAGCAGTAAGACACAGAAAAAATAGTTGGAAAACTGTTATGTAAAATCTGGTATGTCATGCTTCGATGAGGAATCTTAATCACTTAATTTTAAACTAGGTCAGTCACATAGATGAGCATCAGCATTTATAATATCTGTCCTTCGGAAACCAACGGTTATTTGTACTCCTCTATAAACACTTTGGTGCACAGTTAATTGTGATGCAACATCACCTACGGGATGGGCATGTCAGAATAACACAATAGTCTAATGGTCTTTGCGAGGTGTTCTGAATTATTAAGGGCCATTCTGCTATTCATATGGTTTTAAAATAAAGCTATCTATATCAAAAACTATACTTTGCGCGATGTTCCTGAATAAGGGAGTCATAACAGAAATGCTGTCAAGAAAATCATGTACTGCCTTTTTGCCTGGTTGGTATATATTACTTTAAACTACCTTAGAGTAATTGTTAATTTTTTTTCACATCAAAGGCATTTATACAAAAATGACTCATGCTTTTAGTACGGACTCATTTTGATGTGAACTATCATGGTTTTTCACAGAAACAGGAAACCAAAGACAAATATTTCGCAATAACGGCTTGAATAATAGAGGAGCGGAAGATTGTCTGAAACATTATTAGATATCGGAACCAAAATGAGGTATAGAGTGATCTTAACGGTAGAGGATGAGGATGGCATTTTAACCCATCTGGAACGAGTCACTGAGGTAAAATATGGAAATATGTCATAATGTTAGCCAGAAATGTCCTGAAATCACTTCTGTCTCAAGAAATAATCACTAATGAGACCATGCAACCATTTTTGGCCGAGACAGAATACTAAATAATCAAAAGTCCGTAAAAATCACAAACGACTATGGTACCTTAGGGGCTCTCACTCTAATTAAATTGTTATTGGTTTAAAAGACTATGGTTGGTAGAAGCACCTGTCAGTGAAACTTTGTTCTGCAGCAAAATATAGAAAGAACCATTAGCAACAGCATTTTAGAAAGGATATTTACGAGAATATCGATTCACTCTTTAGACTGGATCTAATTGGTTGAATGTATAGAAGAGCTCGCTTCAAGAGAATCTAGCCATCTTCAACAACATTAAACCATTCAGAATTCTACGGCTTAGGCTGTTATCAAACATATAAAATACGACCCCGATATATATATATATATATATATATATATATATATATATATAATTGCTATTTTATTTAGATTTATATATTAAATGCAACGACTAAAAGTCTTCTTTGTGTTTAGGGGTATATTTATAAATAATATTTGAAATATTGAGAAAAAATACTTAATATTCGAAATGGCTACTACATTTTTAAATAAAATACTGAGAAGATTGTCCAGTTTTAATTATTATTCATGTTTTCCTCAGTTTCCAAGTAAATATTGTATTCATGATGATGATAATAATGAATTACAGAAGCCAATTTACTTGCAGACATGCAGATATACAAATAAAAATATTTTACCAAAATCTCTAGTATTTTGTTTTCGGTATTCCAGCATTGACATCATTTTCAATCCCACATTCATTTTTACCACGAACTATTTTAAAATAACCATTATCCCCCAATCACTATTCCATGAATTAGCAATTAACCAGTAGGGTACATTATTCTCTTCACCCCAACCAAGTAAACGCACTGCATGTCCACCAAGTAGGGCTCCACTAACGTGTTGGTAAACACCTGATTTGTAATTTGGGAAATCGGCATACACTTCAAAATCTACTTCAACTGGTCCATTTTGCATTAGCTCTCGCATGATAGCTTCTGGATTTGAATGAACGCGATAGACTTTTTCACCTGTAAATGAAATGTTGACCAATGTACAGCGAGAACTGATTTCGTAAAATTAAATTACTTATGAACATACATTCACAATATTTTTTCGGCTGATCTTTTCCAAACCAAAGTTTGTTGAAATTGAAAAGAAATATATACGTATTTTCGGAAGAAGCTTTCCTGTCCACCACTTGTGTGAAAACCTTAAATCTCATGTATCACTGGCTGTGGAAAACTATCGATCCATTTGGTAACCCACTTAGTCACTTTACTTATAACTAAGTCATTATAAATCGTCTCCGACAATATGCATATCAGACAATTGAGGAACAAACTGTAATGTCAGTCAGTAAGTCGCAACGTAGAACCTTGTACGTATATCCACCGGTTCACATCACCATACCCCACTAGCACAGAGAGGTGAAATCTTGTGGTGTTCATATGAACTAGTGATTCTTTTGTACTCGATGTGCACCTGGTTTGGAGGTCCAAATACAATACGTTCGTTTGTGCCCACATAGTTCGACCTGAATTAAACTGCATTATCTCGTGGATTCCTAGTTCATAGAATAGTCTGAAGGCTTTTAATTATCGCAAATTGTCAGGTCGAATCCCGGAATAGTAGGAGTATTAACAGTTCGAGTGGTGATAGAAAACATCAGGTATCAAAGATACAATTCGAGAAAATATAAATCAGTGAAAGAAAAAAATTATCACTAAATCAGAAGTTCAGTATTTGGAGGAACACAAAAAATTAATGCAACTGTATCAATGTAAACAATTTTGAGCCATGTCATTCAGTCTTTAGCAACCGGTTATGATTATCACGCAGACCACAATAAGAGGACTTTTTTATTGGCCTACGTTTAAGCTGCCTCCATTCAGTCATCGTATTCGGAGCCAGATAGGATGAGTTCCCGACCATCTATCGGTTCAGTAGACACCTCTGGAATCCACTAGTTCATCCTAACCCCTTTGTCTAAGTAATTGGTAGATGTCACTGCTGTTTCCACAGCTTTCTGGATGTCATAGAAAGATACCTAGGATTGGATATCACTTTAGTGGTTGAGTATCTACTTCACTAGGCGTTCCTAAAAAATATTTTTAACCTATTCACCATCAAGTTTCCGTGCTGCGACTTTTCTATATCTGGTAAGACGCAGACAAATTCACGCTGAAATTAGAGCGTGATCCGAGTCCAGACGTGTTTCAGAATGAGCTACAGTGTTCTGTTGAGCGCCTACTACGATGGCTAACGACGATGTGATCAATTAAGGTCCATCGATGAGTCGGTTGTGAAGGTCGCTACGTCAGATGATATTTCCCCTTACGTTCAAAGTTGGTGTCTGTTAGAAACAGACGGTTGTCCGAGCATTATAGAGGTAAATGGTCGCAATTATCTATTCACTGAGACACAACGCTGTCATATTCATCTAATTGCCCTTCTGTTTGGTTCAGTCTTCCGACTTGAACGTTAAAATAAAACTCAAGTTTTATTACATCAAAGCGTTTAGCTTTTAGGATAAGGTTTGATAGCTTGCTATAAAGTTCATTTTTAACCTCATTGTAGCTGCAATCAAGGGGAACGTAGGCAGAGATAACGAAAAATCAACGGCGTGTGTCCTAATATTTTCGAGTTTCTACTGTCTTCTTTAGTTGAACAGCGCACTTCCCACTGGGTACCTGTGTAATAGAGCCTGTTCTGCTTTAGAACTGAATACTATACCTACACCAGCGAGGCCATAGGAAGTAGCGGTGGGGTCTCCAGATAATCGACAGGTAAATCGTGCAAGTTCTTTCCGCTGACAAGATGAGATCGAATGAGTGGTTGTACTCAGGTCCCGTATGCCTGTTTCACGGACGCACAACACGTCGAAGGTGTGAGATTCTAGAGTCCTAACTAAAGAATCTTGTTGTCGTTTATAATACAAGGTTCGAAAATTAGAAGCTCTAACATGTAGTTTAGAGTGTGATTTCAGGAGACCACAGATAACATTTTGTGATAAAAATATACGAGAAGGGTTAGTTGTGGGGATGATAGATTTGTTAAAAGGTAAGGGAAGCATTCTGTCGTCAACATTAAGATACTGGTTGGTGATAGGTGTATGAAGGCAGTTGTCACTTTCCGGTTGTCATCACCATAGAAGGATATTATTCTTGAGTGACTTGAAAAAGAAGTTCAATCACAAGTGGCCTTAATAATCTGCAGACATACATTTTTTAACATATACAACTATATCAGATTGAAACTCCAGGAATAATGAATCACTTTTAGCTTTATATGTCTTTAGTGTTTAAATTATATCTTATTACCTCTAAGATAATTCATAGACTATAGAAATCCCTAATTTAACGGAATCTAAAGAATGCTCAGAGCTAACAATATAAAAGTTATACTGAATGAGGTAAATTATTTCAAAATATCTATGCACACATTTCATAATAGTATAGTCAGTGATCTGACTCTAGAAGCGAGTTCTATCTGTGAGTTTAATAACAAGGTAACTAATGATTCATTATTGAAGTGACTATTATAATATATAACGTTTCAAAACCATAAATGCATCATGCATATGTACATATGTATACTGTGAATCAGTGTTTAAATCGTTCAACTTACCATACCATTTATCCTTCTCATATGATATATTATATCCTGGTTGGCAAGTTGTTTTACATGGAGGTGTTACAACATCATCACCACATGAAGGTAATGGACCGACCACATGGTGTTCACACGGTGGAAATTCATAGGGCTGACAACCGTTTGTTGTATTATATAAATCACCTGTTACTATACCTTGGTTTTTCCAATATAACCATGCTGAATGTGGGAAACCACCATTACAACCCATTCCACAGGATGAACAACAAGATACCAGATTTTCTGCACTTAAAAATGGCTTATGCTTCCCTTTTGATTTTATACAAATACGATCAGACATAGCTTCAACTGCCCCAAATGCCTGTGAGATTGTTGTAATGCAGGAAAGATAATATATTAATGAAGTGAAAATTGGGTTGACTGTATTTAGTGCGTGTGGAAGGATTAAACGAAATGAAATTATTTTGTTGAGATTTAAAAGTGATAACTTCGTAGGGACAAGCAACAAAATTAGTGCGAACATTGATTGTCCTGTACCAAACAAAATATTGTTTACCACAATTAAAGATCGACAGGTACCCCTTATATGATATCCCAAACAAAGTGCATAAATTTACACATATTTACCCTTGCAATCGCGCTGGTCGAGCGGAAAGAAGAGTCTACATTTGGTTCCAAGAACATATTCCAAAAGAAAAACGAGTAAATCTTTCTGCACCATAACAATATTAAGCTAATTTCATAATGTAATTTTTAAAACATTTTCTCATATATTGACTATATTATTTCCAGTCGTTCTAAACTCATTACTCTACTTTTAAATGACTGATCAAAACTTATGTTATTCCTACTTATAAGCTACTTCGTAAAATTTACAAGATTTTTTATTTGGCTCTGTGATCTTTAGTTATTAGTCTGATGTTATAAAATAGTTTTACCCACATTTTATTTGTTTATAATTCTTCTCCAATCTTAATAATTCTATTGAAATCATTGCTCCACTATGATGATAACAATTCACTTCTAACCGACTTCACCCAGGGAATAAAATGAATTTATGCAATTCTACTTATATAACTGAACTTACGGTGTGAGTATGAAAAAAAAGGCTAACTTGTTGAAATAAATTTTTATTCGTGAACTTAATGTAGACTTTATTTGCTAATAATTTTCTGTTATTAATCACGTATTCCATAAATTCATTTTATTTCTACAATTATTCTTATTAACTACAAATTTTTATTTAGGTCGACCTCAAATTTTGCTGTACCCTATTTCTATGTTGCACTGAGTGTCGTTCATTAGATACACGAGTTACATATTACCACATCTCGTTCTCTCTCAGTTCCCTGGTAAATCAACAGGTCTCTAATATATCTGTTACATACACATTTACAGCCTCTCAACATCACTTGGGTTAATCATAAGTCATCATCTTGAACAGTAATCCATATATTAAAGTTGTCAGTTCCTCGTCATTATTGTGGACTTATTTTTTCAACCTATTGGGCATGCAACTACTGATAATTTGGAGACAAATTACGGATAGTGTAAAAATATATATATCTCCCATATTATTAACTCAATTTTATACGTTTTTCTTAGAGTAACATCGCTAGACTTTAAATATTTTCCTTTTAGTCCGCTGAAACATTACGGGCTATGAGGATAGTCAATTGTATTTGTGGAAAATACTGCATACATTATTTCCCTTTGAAGTTGAAAAATAATTTTATTATCTGACATAACGACGGTTGTTTCTCCATCAAAACAATTTTAGTTAAAGTCGTAATACACTAGAAAATAAATAAGTGACATATGATAATATAAACGGTGTAAACTACTGAAAGGTATTTAACATTTTAACACTTACTACTTACCCAACAAGAACCACAAGATGACTGGTCACGTATTTCAGAGATAGAAGGACAATGTGGCCATTCTACCCTCGCATCAAAGCTCTTGGGTAATTCATCTGATGTGTAACCAGCACATAAAGTCTCTAGTTGTTCATTATTTGGATCTGGAAGTGTACCTAACATTCTACGAATATCAGATACTGTCCTAAATCTTGTAGTAGGAGCAGCTTTCCAAGTCGTATTGGCCTTAATATTTTATGACAGAAAGAAAAAAAGGAAGATGTTCAGATATATTATTGTGACTTATGATGGCCATTATTGAATTTAAAACTAATTCTCAATATCTTCAAACCAAATATTCCGTTTAGAGTTTTCTAACTTTCTTGTATACAAATGTCAAACATAAATTAACTTTGTTTGCTCAGGTGTGTGGGTGTGTGATCGATCCTCTAAAATAAAGTGACACGTGATGAAGTGATAATTGTTAAAGGAAACCAAATTACTGACATGGAAGTTCTCTCAAGTGATTGTAGAGTACAGGGTTTTGTGGGTCATTAATCAACCAATAAAATTGAGACGTGACCATCTGGTTTAATTTTTGACTACTATATCGAAAACCCTAATGATGATCTTTATTATCAGTCGCTAGCGATGTAACGGAAACTTCGAATTGGTTTTTCACAATCCAGGTTCTCAAGGATGTGCAGCAAAAAATTAGTAGTATTAGTAACTAACATAACTGAACTTTTTTCTTGATTCATTTAACAACGACATTTCCAATTAAGTGGTTGGAATAGTCTTATGATTATTTAGGCAAAAAATTATCATTGAAAAGGAAATAAGTGATAGCCACTTAGGATGAGGGGAACAAATGATGACTACCTTTTGTTTAATTTGTTTGTCTATTTCAAGAGAATATTTATTAATTAGTTGTTATGAAATTTTTCTTTTTACGCAACCATCATTGACTCAGTGACTGTTTCTGTACTCTTTAGTGTTTACAAACTACAAGTTAGATAACCTTAAATCTAGTATTGAGCTTTGTACAGCGGTCATGAATCTAATGATATTTATTGTCTGTAATGCGTTATGCTATATTTTACATAAATAATTAGGTGGGTTTTTTGAGTTTACGTAACAACAGATCATAGTGATTACTGAACAAGGTAACTACTGAAAATCATAAATTCCGGTGTCACATTTATCAGTCTTATGGGAGATTTCCTAATTGACTGAACATCGCGCGAAACGTCAATTTTTGTAAGGATATTTCATGTACTCACCCAAAAGTAGATTCATTCTGTCTCACCTTAATTATTTACAGGCAGGATATAAAGTACTATTAGGCAGATGAATTTTAAATATAAAATATGAAAACCATATTCATTTGTATCTTTCCGTTGACGTTGAGGACTGCAATCGGTCAGTCTCTTATTGACATATGTGCGTGTTGTGAGCATTGCCTCGATATAGCCTCAAGTCACAAGCATGCTAAGCAAAGACGGATAGTAGCTAGCAGTGGAATCCAGGACGTGGGTTTCGTGCCATTTGACACTGGTCAGCTGGATATACCTCTATCCTAGAGTAGATGTTTACAACATGCACATATGCCAATAACATGCTGATCAGTTGCAGTCCTCGACTTCAATAGGAAGAATCAAACAAGTGATACAAATAAATTAAGCTTCACCCGATTGCATAAGCTAGTACCTCTGGACTCAGTAGCTAAATTGATAATGCAGTGGCGTTTGAATCTAACGGTACTGGGTTCGAGTGTTCAAGTAAACATCAACTCAAGGATGCAGTCACATCCGACAGACTTACCACAAATAGGACCAAACTTTTAGCCTGAATTCCGCTGTTAGCCATCACCCATCTTTGTTGAAAACTAGGTTTCTTGGATTTTGATTTTGTTGAGCTGTAATATATATAACCAGCTATTGTTTTCAATCCACTAGTTTTTTGTTATTGCACTTGTTGTAAATTTTAGAGTTGGTTTCAGTAGCGTATGAGACTGCATTTACGTACCGTAAATAAATCCCAGACCAAGCTAAAGTAGTTATTTAGTATTTTCTGGTTTTTCAACTGATGCTAGTCTATCTTGAAAACAGCCTTTAGACTGAACGAATTTCTATATACTACTCGATCATAAATAACTAATAGTTATCAGTCTTGTATAGGATTACACAGAAAATTAGCTTTCTGAATGATTAATGCATAAATAGAACAGTAATATCTGTTACTGAATTTCATGACTAATTTTAATTTCTGAAGGAAAGTAACTATGAGGCAAAATATTTTAAGACTACTTAAATGTAAGTGATTATAATTTCAGTAAAATATGTTGAAAAATATATGAAGATAAAGATTGACATACCGGATCAAAAAGATCGTCTTATTTTTTCTATTAAGTATTTAAACAATCATATGTGGTCAAACATAACTTCAATGTAACAGTACCGTGTTAGTGTTGAGTTCCGAATCAAGATAAAATAATTACTCTATAGATTCTGATTTTAGAGAGAAGTATATCGGAAGAACAGAAATGTGACTATCAACCCGAATCACTAAGGAAATTTTGTAGGATATATTTTCTATAGGCTAAAACGTTACTGATAGTTTTATCATGCATTCATCTTATTCACTTCTCACTTGTTCATGAATAGACTTGAATCTCACATCTCTTGATAAAACGACGATTTGGAATTCATCATCTTGAATTTACCGAATTCAATGAGTTTTATAAATTAAAATATATCTAAAAAATATTCCCTGGCGTCCTTCGAAGACTAAACAGTGTTGTACATTTCAACTGCAAAATAATTCTTAAGTGGTGACTTATTTTTGTTTTAACACGATACAGATTTCACGTTTGAGATAATAAATATGCCAACCTGAAAAGATAACTACTATTCTACTATGAAGATGGTCGACGAATTTCGGTCGATGAAGTCTTATAAACTAGACGACATTGGTTAGTCATTTCGTTATAGCTTCCCGGAACACAGCATTTAGCACATATGCCCTTATCAGAGATCAAACATAGACTCACAGGTCACTCCTTAAGTGAGAACGATTTTTAAATAGAACTAAGTTGAAGTTTAATAATTTATATCTATAACTTCAATCAATTATTGAATTTATTAGACGGTATCATCAGTAAGGAGTGTCACACTATCGACATGCTTGAATTCCATTTGCCATAGATTCTCAGAACTTCCACTTGAAGTTATTTATCATTAAACATATTATATAATGATAATAATAATTAATTTACATATAATATAACTTAATGTATATTTCATTTACCTCATAATTGATATAATGGATTAGTTCCAACGAGAGAGGTTGGTACATACGTTTATGTTGTTTAGCATCAATTTCATTGAAAGTATAACTTAGTAAAATTATTATGTAATATTGTAATAAGTAAATATTGTACTGAATCATTATCATCATATAAATAAACAATCTAAATAGTTTAGAATATTTATATACTAAAATGTAAACTTTTTTCTCTATAAATTATTTATTCAATTATTATACTGACTATTTGTCCATACAATTGAACATACATACAAATATCCTGGTTCTTGTGTGTCCATTCTCACAGCTTACAGATTACACTATAATATATAAACAATTAACTTTCCATTACATTATCGTAATTTGATTGATTTCTTTCGAATAATGTTACTAATCTGTATAATAACACTATAAATGACCTCCATGATTTAAATTTCGAGTAATAGTTAGTGTAATAGGCATACAATATACGATTTATGATTTTCTGCAGTGTTAATTAATTGATAACAGTTCTTAAATATCCAATGGGTGTGAAGTAATAAGATGTTCTTCAGTGTAGGGTTGTGCAGGTTGTGTAGATGGAAACTCAACATTCTCCACAACCCTATACTGATAATTACGATGTACTTACTAGTGCGATAAGCCTAACATGGAAAGGCTGGGACGCAGCCGATCATTTGTAAATGACTCCAACTTATTGAAGATATGTTTTCCAACGCATAAAGAGGGTTTCAGCTTGCGTAAAGTCACGGCTTCGATAAAACTTGGTATGCGACCTTTAAGACTTCTGTATAACACTACATTGGCTGACGTTTTATTAACCATATGACAAGTCTCAACCAAATACTTATCAATGTATGGAGATACTTGTCCATCCTGTGATCTTATTTGACCATTGGAATTCATCTGTTTCAGCAGCTATTTAAGTATGTGTCCAACCACCTTTTATCGGAGATCACGATTACATCTGTCTATGTATGTGTTTCCGCACATACATGTAAATTGATAGACGCAATAGAATGTGGCAATAGTTTACATGGTGTTTACGTTCCTAGTGAAACATAGATCTTGAGTTTTCGATAGTGATGAGTTGGGCTACGTAAAAGGTTTTACTGATATCCAGTTTACGCCGTTTTCAAGATAAGCCAATTTGTGTCATCTCTGAATGGTAGGGAAAACTATGATCGATTTTCGGGTCTCATGATCTTGCTGCCTTTTCGATGGTTTATAAACCTTAATGAGCAACCGTTATTTATCAATGTTTCAATTAGGGTCTGTACATCTCCCTCAATCGTATCGCTAGTGCAAGTACGACTGATCCTATTGAATAAGCCCCTTATAATTCCACGTTTGTACCAGATTGGACAGTGACCATGGAAACTAAGATACTGCTTTGTCCATATCAGCTTTCTATATACAGAACGTTTTGATGGAACCATTATCTTTCCTACTGATTAGTATGTCTATAAAAAGGACCCGGTTATTCCATATATACCATAAACACATCGGCCACCAATTATCATAAACAGCTACCCATAGCTATGCCATAGATCAGTCCAAAATGCTCTTCCTCAAAAGCGAATTTCACATTGTCAGTACATAGTAATAATAATAAATCTCTAAGAGATTTGACAGGCAACGTCAGTTGAAGACTGTTTAATGGGGCGTAGTCACACAAAGCACTAATGGTCTTTCTAAGAGATACATTTGTACACAAAGCGTTTACTCAAAGGAAGATATTGTCTTGGTTTCTGTATTAGCATCCAATAAGTAACTAATTGATTCCAATGAATATTTCAAAGAATACTCACAAGGTTGGTATCGAATAGGGTTTAGTACTTTTTCAGCTATTTCCTAATGCTATGTGTAGGTGACAGACACATGGATAGAATTAGACGTAAGGGGATATTGCACTTATGAATTTTCGGTGGTGCATATAAATGAGGATACATCGAACCGATAGGTTTCAATAAATTAAACTTTTTTGTTCATAGCATCCACGTTAAGCAATTTCTTTTCTAATTTACGTAATACATCACAGTCAACATTGGCCATAAATTTGCTTTCATGACTGACAATGGTTGTTATTTTATCAGTATTACTTCGCTATTCTTTTAATGCCTTGAAATGCTCAGAAGTTAATGTGCTTGTTTACTTTAGTCCAGGGACACCAAACTAATGCTCTATATCCACTTACTTACTTACCTACTTACTTACTTACGCCTGTTACTCCTAGTGGAGCATAGGCCGCCGGCCAGCATTCTCCAACTCACTCTGTCCTCCGCATTCTTTTCTAGTTCCATCCAATTCTTGTTCATCTTTCTCATGTCTATCTCCATTTCTTGGCGTAATGTGTTCTTTGGTCTTCCTCTTTTCCTTTGACCTTGAGGATTCCATGTGAGGGCTTGTCTTGTGACGCAGTTGGGTGCTTTCCTCTATGTGTGTCCTATCCACTTCCAGCGCTTCTTCCTGATTTCTTCCTCCACTGGGATCTGGTTTGTTCTCTCCCACAGTACGTTGTTGCTAATAGTTTCCGGCCAA
Organism: Schistosoma haematobium; assembly: GCF_000699445.3. NCBI lineage: Eukaryota > Metazoa > Platyhelminthes > Trematoda > Strigeidida > Schistosomatidae > Schistosoma > Schistosoma haematobium. Next base: position 41,356,745 of record NC_067199.1, read on the forward strand.
TGGATCTGAAGTATTTTGCGTAGACAATTGTTAATAAACACCTGTATTTTCTGGATGATGGCTTTCGTAGTTCTCCAGGTTTCTGCCCCATACAGTAGAACCGTCTTGACATTTGTATTGAAAATCCTGACCTTGGTGTTGGTTGACAGTTGCTTTGAGTTCCAGATGTTCTTCAGTTGTAAATATGCTGCTCTTGCTTTGCCGATCCGCGCCTTCACATCTGCATCAGATCCACCCTGTTCATCAATGATGCTGCCCAAATACGTAAAGGTTTTCACATCTTCCAAATCTTCTCCGTCAATTGTGATTGGATTGGTGCATTCTGTGTTGTATCGGAGAATCCTGCTTTTCCCTTTGTGTATATTGAGACCTATTGCTGCTGAGGCTGCTGCCACACTGTTCGTCTTTTCCTCCATTTGTTGTTGCGTTTGGGATAGAAGGGCCAGATCATCTGCGAAGTCTAGATCATCCAACTGCCTCTTAGATGTCCATTGTATCCCGCGCTTCCCTTCAGATGTTGACGTCTTCATGATCCAGGCGATCACCAGGAGAAAGAGAAAGGGTGTGAGTTAGCAACCTTGCCTAACACCGGTCTTCACTTCGAACGACTTTGTCAACTGTCCTCCATGCACGATTTTGAAGTGTAATCCATCATATGAGTTCTGTATGATATTGACTATCTTCTGAGGCACGCCGTAGTGTCGAAGAAGTTTCCATAGTGTTGTTCTGTCCACGCTATCAAATGCCTTTTCGTAGTCAATGAAGTTGATGTAGAGTGATGAACTCCATTCAATTGATTGTTGCACAATGATACGTAGAGTTGCGATTTGGTCTGTACACGATCTATCCTTACGGAATCCTGCGTGTTGGTCACGAAGTTGGACGTCTACGCAGTCCTTCATCCTGTTTAACAATACCCTGTTGAAGACTTTTCCCGGTATTGAGAGAAGAGTGATGCCCCTGTAGTTATCACAGTTGCTGAGATCGCCTTTCTTCGGTATTTTTATCAGAACTCCCTCTTTCCAGTCTGTTGGTGCTTGTTCCTCATTCCAAGTCTTGCTGAAGAGAATGTGAAGTATCCTTGCAGTTACCGCTACGTCTGCTTTCAGTGCCTCTGCTGGAATGTTGTCTGCTCCTGCTGCTTTGCCACTCTTGATTTACCTGATGGCCATGCTGATTTCTTCAATTGTTGGTGGGCCAACATTGATTGGGAGGTCCGTGGGTGCTGCTTCGATGTTGGGTGGGTTCAGTGGAGCTGGTCGATACAAGAGTTCTTTGAAGTGTTCTACCCACCTGTTTTGTTGCTCTTCAATGTTGGTGATTACCTTGCCTTCCTTGCTTTTCACTGGTCGTTCTGGTTTGCGGCGATTTCCAGAGAGTTTTTTTGTCGTGTCATGTCTCATGTTTCCTTCTCTTACAGCCTTTTCCGCCGCCGTTGCTAAATCTTCCACATATTTACGTTTGTCGGTTCTGATACTCCTCTTCACTTGTTTGTTAACTTCTGTGTATTCAGCTTCTGCTTTGGCTTTTTCTGCTCTTGTTCGACTGGTATTGATTGCCGCTTTCTTGTTCCTCCTTTCTTGAATCTTACCAAGTGTATCAACAGTGATCCATTCCTTGTGATGGTGCTTCTTGTGACCCAGAACCTCATGGCATATTGAAGTGATTGCCTCTTTGATCCCATTCCAGTTGCTCTCTATAGTAGTTCCTTCTCTATTGAGTAGATCATGAAAGGCCTGGAATCTATTGCTGAGGACTATCTTGAATTTGTTGAGTTTGTCAGTATCCTGAAGAAAGGCTGTATTGAACTTTTGTGATATTGTCCTCCCCGTTGTCCAGTGCTTCTTGAGTTTCAATTTCATCTTGGCAACCAGCAAGTGATGATCTGATGCTATATCAACTCCTCTCTTGGTTCGCACGTCCTCCATCATCCTCCTGGACTTTTTGTTGATGCAGATGTGGTCGATTTGGTTCTGTGTAGTGTGATCCGGTGAAGTCCATGTGGCTTTGTGTATGCGTTTATGTGGGAATATGGTGCCGCCTATGACCAGTTTATTGAAGGCACATAGGTTTGCAAATCTCTCACCATTTTCGTTCCTTTCTCCCAGTCCGTGTCGTCCCATGATGTCTTCATATCCAGTGTTGTCCGTTCCAAACTTGGCATTGAAATCTCTCATCAGAATGGTCAGGTTCTTTGTTGGGCACTTCTCGATGATTGACTGCAGCCTATTGTAGAATTGATCTTTAGTGTCTTCATTGTGGTCGTTGGTAGGCGCACAGCATTGGGTGATGTTCATTGAAAAGCCCCCTTTATTTGTTTTGAAGGAGGCTTTGATGATCCTTGGTCCATGAGATTCCCATCCTATAAGTGCATTTTGTGCTTGTTTGGGCAGCATCAATGCAACTCCTTGTGTATGTGGAGCATTTTCTTCTTCATGGCCGGAGTATAACAGAAACTCTCCTGAAGCTAGTCGTTGTTGTCCAACTTGCGTCTAATGTGTTTCACTTATCCCAAGCACCTCTAGGTTGTATCTCCTCATTTCTGCAGCAATTTGGAAGACTCTCCCAGTCTCTCACATTGTACGAACATTCCATGTACCTAAATAAATGGTCGCTCTGGTTGTCAGAAGGGGCATCGGCCTCGTGACTTCCGAAGGGATTCGGCTTTCATCATGAGGCGTCATAACTCTTCTAAAGAAGAGCTTCTGACTCCCAGGGCAGAGCTTAAAAGGTTCGAATAATTTTTTCTGGTTAGCGTTTTTTAGCGAGTTATTTTTCTACATGGTGGAGACGCTAACCCCATGCCCAACCCTCCTCCTTTATCCGGTTTGGGACCGGCAGTAGCCCCGTGGGTGGACTCCAGGCGGAGCTGCTATATCCACTAGTTCAGCATTATACAAAGTTTGATTCTCTAAGAATGAAGGGGTTGAAGTGTTCATTCGATCATAGAGGTTTTCGAATTGGATATCAATTGCCAATCAACATGTTTGTTGTAGGAACAGAGAAATTAAAACCCAGAGAAAGTGCTTCCTTTTTATGAGCAAACAATACAATGAAGGATAAATTAGGGAATATCTATTAGAATTGATTAGGAAACGAATTGGCATGATAGTTAAAAGGCGTGACCAGTGGAGTTCAAACGTGTAGAATGTGAAGCAGTTACCCATTGAAGACAATGGTAGATAGTCGCGCAACGACGCCGATTGATTGATGTTGGACACCAATGCTTTTGGATATTAGCTAATTAGTCTAAAATGTAAACGTTCGCTATTGATACCGAAGGCCTTGAATTTATTTCTGAGTGCGGAATCGTCTATATGCACTGCTGAAGAGTCTCACATTAGGACGAAACGGCCGTCTACTGCTTTCAAGTTCTCAATGGAGGTCGAACACTGATCGTTTCGTGATCTCATTGAAATTCGACAATTTTCGCTCTGTCATATATATTCAAATACCCATTTATTTAACTCATAAATTTATTTTGCATTACAGATAAACACGTAGATTACATGTAGATTATATTAATTTTTCAAGAGAAAGTAGATAATACATTCAGAATTGTATGTATTTAGTACTAGTTCATTCTCATATCATGTTCACTTACAATATATACATAAAATGAATAATATAAACAATTTTAAATGTTCATTCACATTAAAAACACAATACACATGAACAAGGACATAGATACAAATGTTATAATAGATAAATTATATTCAATATTATGATATTTATTTTAATGAACCTATTGAATTTAAAAATTTCACCTTTTCATATTGTTTATTGTTCATGATTTAAGTTGACAGTATACGCATTTATGCACTAGTCTATATGGGTATGAATGGTTGATAATGAATATAGACAATTTACAGTACGTTTTACTAGTCATATATTCATATTTTATATGATTTTACTTATATAAATGCCAATTCATTATGTGCTTTCAAAGCGCTAAAATCAAACTCATATAGAGTACTTTGAAATGTATCCAATATCAACTCATTTATAGTTTAAATAGTTGAATATTTTAAAACAAATTCTAGTTAGTTACATGTAATTTTATAAGGTTATTCGATAAATGTTAATACTTTGAATTGTTTTAATTCAACTTTTGAAAAATTTGTTGAGATGCACTGAATCACTTGAGAAATATTTGAATTGAAATAGCACGTTTATGAAGACAGTTTAATTTGAGAGTAGTCAGTCAGCTGTAGTGCTCGTTATTCAATATAATTCTTCGTATACAGTTCGTCTTGATAACCATTACTAGATAACACCCCAACAGTGTATTAATCAAAAGGCTAATACGAAGTGTTGATTACGTTTATTATTGGAACACACAGATATCCAAATTTACAAGTACGCTAAGCAAGCATGAAAAAGTAGTGCCGTAAAGCTAATAGGCAAGCGAATGAGCGTTCGAGTCGATGTGCGAGCGAGTCAGCGAGTTCTCGAGTCATTGAATCATTTAAGAGACTAATAGTAAGGCTAGCAGAGTGAATATATGCGTAGGCAGTAAGCGATGCTCAAGCATAAATATTCATACATGTGTAACAGTAATAAAGGTACAATGATATAGATAAGTTTTTATAGTAATGATGACTCCATCCGTTAAATAACTTAACGAAAAGGGCTTGACCAAATTAAATGTGAACAAACTCAACTGCACTTGAGCTGCTATACAGCTATGGAAATCTAAGTCTTCGTTATTAAGTAGAAAACGTTTTGGAAGAATTTTGTATATCTTGAAGGTAGTTAATACCGTTGGCTGGTGGATCATAGAAAACTATGATCCAAATGGACCATTATATTCACACTTACTAGTTTGAATGTGCAGAGACTCGGGTTGGATTCCATAATGAAGTAATAGATGCTAGCTAGAAAGAAATATTCGTCCATTACTCTCTGCACATATAATTATGCTGAAGTTTATATCTTGTAATTATTGCCCAAATACCCTTTGAACTATGATACCCACTGAGGTACCAGATCATTTTCTGGGTCATAGTAACCAATGTGATTTATTATTACTATAGACATTTAACACTTGAACTTAGTCACTAACGAATAATTCATTTACATTTACATTAAAAATTGTCAATCTAACACAATAAACATCCCTTTAATGTTCGATATGATAAGAAAAGCGCAATTTTACATAGTGTGTTTAGTTATATATTCAGTCACCTATAATATTTGTTTAGAATAATAATTAGAACATCAAATTAGTTAGAAATTCAGACAGTCATACCCACACGGATGTGAAATTTCAGACAGAATAATGAATTAATGAGAAAAATACTGATGTTCAACAAATAGTTTGTAGTTTTAAAGTTCTCTGAACCTACTTCAATTTGGTGGGGATAAGAAGATAAGTGAGTGGTTCACGTATATTACCTTTAGTCACAAGCATTATAAGCAGAAATGTACGGTGACTAGTAGTAAAAAACAGGGCATGCGTTTTGTCTTATTTGGGACTCCTCAGCAGATGGTGAATTCAAAATAGGACGAAAAGGGAGTCATGGATTCAAATGCTAGCCAACATACATCTCTACCTATAATATCTATCGTAGCTTATAAAACAGGTTGCCTTTAATTGTACAGCAGAAATATGACATGTTATATTGAAACCCTATTATGATGATAGATTGGCTGTGTAGTGATGGTATTAAAATCAGTAAATTTAGGTTTTGTACTGTTAACTAAATTGAGCCTAGTGACAGTAGGATATTTCATTGATGTAACTTACATACAGATGGAAGAAGTTTGAAAAAGCTATGTCATCATTAGTAATTAACTAACATACTGTAACTTTTGTCCTCAGCTTCATTTATCAACGTTCATCAACTGAATGAAACTCACTTCAGAGATTATCATTACTGAAATTATTGAACTACTTGAGACAATTTCAGTAGTTCAAAATAATTAATAACGGAAAGAGATTTAACTAAAAAACACTCCAACTATTTTATAAGATATAACTACTACCCGGTGTCTGACTGCTCATGAACAGATCATTAACTCATATTTTTGTACCCAGATTTTGGATTTTTTAAGCTCAATCTCCTATTTCAATGTTTCTGCACCTTACCTATTAAGGTGTTCAATTATTTTCATAAGAGAATGATAATATATTTTCTGGAATCATGCATTTTTTCATTGTGTTTAGGCTTTGGGTAACAAAGTGTTCAATTCTTGACATTACTAATTACCTATGAATATGAGACATATTATGAACTCACGTACTCTTTTATCGACCTTACAACTGGTTGTGAAGCTAATTACTGTGACATTGAGTCGAAAATACAATGTTCGTTGGTACACTTTCCGCCTTGTCTGTCTTCGAGAGAAAAGAGATTATTTTAAACTGAATATATCGAAGGAAATGTTAATTTTGGAAATTCGTTTGAATTATTTCTTGTTCTGTGCTCAGAGTTTTTTAATGTTACTTAATATATAGTATTAAACTGACCACTTGCTATTACTGTGTCACATTTTACCCTTTACTACTATGTGTTCTTGAATAACTATCAGTTCTTTACATTTATATTATGATATATATGCGTGTGACTTCACTTTATCTTGATAAACTTAAACATATTCAGCCATGAATAGTTTTCATATTATAAATAACCATTCATAGTTGAGCATCAATCATGAATTAACCTTTAAAAGAATCACTTTCAACCTCTTCTGTTATAACTAAATATTTGAAAAAGTTAATTAAATCATATCACAAAATAAGTACTGAATTTTTTTCAAGGTGACTTATTCACTTGATGAGCATAGACCTGAAATATAATCTACTTATTTTTTCTAAAAATATGTAAATAAAAAATAAATGTTTCTATCAAAATGTGGTACGTCTGATTTTATTTTAATGTGCAAAAATAATCCAGAATGGGAGACAACAGTAATTGTCACATATACTTAATAAGTCCATTCTGATCCTCGTAAATAGTCGAAGGTATTAATTAATAATAGTGAAATTCTTCGTGAATTGTATCTTACAACACATTACTTCTGAGGCGAGCCGTCTAACTCATTACGACAAGAAGTCGATAAAGTCAAACTGAGAGTTGTATATAACGGTTTACCTATTGTTAACAGCTAAGTTCCCGAAACATGATCTCTCTGAGACTACATTGATCTCAACTTTGAAGAGAAGAGAAAGACGCTTTGAATTAGCATTTATAAGGCGGATAAATAAATGATGTCATAAGTTGTGGACGATAAATGAAATATTGAGAAGCGAAATGAAACGTTTTGAACAGAAAATACCATAGAGGAAGATAAGTGGTGAAAACATCAAATAAAACCAGACAAATGGTGCGATATCTCATGGGATGATAAAAAACTGATACTCGGGTGCGAGTTAGGGGATTGTGAGTGGATTATTCATCTAACAAAGGTCACTGCTTACAAATCGTTATTTGGGTTAGTTCGTTCACTGTATATGAGTAAGAATTATGAAAGCGAACTTGTTAGCCTATCGGGAAAAAAGTGATATATACCCGATTAATTTTGTATGTCATTAGTACATCAATCACTGAAGCCTGCTTACCACATCATGATATTTTAAAATAATCAGTGTCAGTTTGCTTAGCAAATTAGAAAGCTATGTGCCGTTGACCTATTACTCTGACGTTCTTTTATCTACATATTACTGAATGACATTGGCCTTTGGTATGATGATTACTTCAGGAGTGTTCATTTTTATGTTATCTCATAATGCTTGAATTTGGTCTGGTAGAAATAACACAGCATTTGCTTTCCTACGGACTGATAATTACGTGACATCAGTTTAATTTTGTTTTAAAAAGTATCTAACACAAACATTTACACTGAAAAACATACATCGAACAGAATATTAAAGCTATCATAACATTTCATCAAATAACTGTTTTGTACTGATAAATATTAACACTTAAAAATAGTAGATGTGACTGGAAGGATTATTATAATAAAAGTAACAGTTTTGCACTGATGGCACACTAATACATAATAAATACAACTGCTTCTCTGAACCCAGTAACTTATACCTCATTAAGCTCCTGAGTATCAGGAGATGATAAGAGTCCTGTGATAGCAAAGAATCATTATTTAGCAAAAATGCCTCTCAGTATATTCATTTATAGGCAACCAAGAATCATAGTGATAAGAAGAACAAATAATCCATCCTAATTGGTTCAGTAACAGGACAGATTGTCCAATAGCGTACTGGCAAGGAACAAATTTTGGAATAAAAATCTCCTACTTAACGGCACAATCGCCTAAAATATAGATTTCTAATTTAGCTATTTCCTATCTGTTAGATGACCCCATCCACATAACCGTTTTTGTATGGTTTTCGTCACAAACTGATATCCTTCAGTAAGCTGAATGGTTGTTGTATCCTTGTTCGTCAGCTCATAATGATAATCTATAATAAAAAGTGGGACTGAATCAATAAATGTAGTATACACTTCCGACTTAAAATCACTTTATGGTAAAATTTGAAAATCTATTAAAATCATCTATGAAAAGTGTTTAATTTTTAACAGGTGAATTCTGCAAACAGTGAAATCTTATTAGAATTTGCAGCAGTTCATGGTACATTAAGTCACTGATTAATGAGAAAACAATTATCTTTCAACTGAGTTGCGAATATTGTTTGATTTGTATGTGACTTGTATCATGAAATCCCATCGTTCTTTATTATTTCTACTAAATAGATTCCACTACCGGCTAGTTAAATTTTAGTCTGAAAAATGTCGCTGGCTAGTACCGTTAGAAGAATGTGTTATCGGAAACAAGCATTAGACACATACATTAAGTGGTTTCTTAACTTTTATGATTATTGTTCACCTGATGTTGGTCTGAGACACATACTTTCACACTGAATCAATATTCATTTACATATTAACCTAAATATGTTAACACAATACAGCTCAAACCGTAGTACCCACCAACTGAAACACCAAATTATCGTTTAATGTGCTGCCTTCATTTGGACACTAATCTATTCATTAGATGGAATACTTATTCGTAGCTTATTGTATCGCCATTTTAACGATATTTAAGACTGATTTCTTGGTTATGTTGGTTTATATGGATTCTATAAAAACTGATTAAAAGTCAGTCTTAAACATTCAGAAAAAGAATTATACACAAAACTGCTGATAAATATTACACCCTATTAATGTGTTAGTAGGTAAATAAACATAGAAACCTAGAGGATAACTCATTGGCGTTTTAAGTGAAGAGTACTGGCTTCCAGTCTTAATGTAAACATAAATATTCGAATGAAAGTACATCAAACTGGAGAGTCTCAAGAAATAGGGACAAATCATACATCCTGGATTCCTCTGTTAGCCATAATTCTAAAAATATACTAATTCTAATTATCTCTTGGTCCCATATACTGTTGTAATTGTAATCATGTTAATAAAATGGATATGCAAATTTGGTTCAAATCATTCACGCACAAACTAGAGGTGTAATATCACTGAACGATGAGGGTGTAGATTTTTACTATAAATATATGAACTCTAAATACTGCAAAGACAGTATTCTGATCAAAAGCCACCAATAATCTTGGCGTAAAGTAAGGAGAAACAAAAACTTGGCAACTTCCCAAACTATCAGAATTAATTCTGATGAATAAGACAGTTTATATAGAAAAGAAGAGTACAATAATTGGTGATCAAAGCAAACTTCAGAAATCATCTTCAAAAGACTGAACGACAATTGACTCAATATGACTTATACACAATATGGATATGGTAAAGCCTAGACAAGGGAGAAGAATAAAACTACAATCTCATTTCCTTTCTAGATGTTTAATTGACGAGAACGGAAGGGACAATAAAAGAAAATGTTGATCGTAAACTAATTAAACAAAACTAATGAACACAGTTTTTGAGCTTTGCCCCATTATAATGCAACGGAAACTTAGTAGAATGCTTGATCCTTAGAGGCAAAACTATTTGTTTTGATAACGCTCTAAAAGCGCGGCCAAAACTCATCAGTGGCTTATTAAGTAAACAAGGGTACATATAACAGTTCCTAACAAAGCATATGTCTAGAACTAAATCTTAGTTAAAACTACCGATGGTGCTAAAAATGCCTTCATTCCTGAAATTACAGTCCAAAGGTAACATAGTCATAAAAGCAGTAATTCGACGTATAAGAGAAGCAATAAGACGTAAATTCGATGAAGCAACGTTATACCCTTCTTTCATCAGTGATAAAATATTTAATTAACGAAATAAAGATAAATTGCCTGATTCAGCGGCCTCCATATGTATTTAACATTTCAACTGCTTTTGCAGTGCTCATTCGGCGTACAAGGAGATAAATATATAATCATCGTATTTTTGAATATAACCTTTCATGGTTGGTCAAAAGACAAAAGAAAATAATAACAAACTCTATTTTGGCCCGCCCACTTGGTACTGATCACGATGTCAACACAAATTCAGTTTTTAAAGTGATCTACAGATTTCTATTGAACCTACCCTAAGTTTTCCAAATTTAGATCCATGGGAATATAAATCAAAAGGCCTAACCTTTATATACAGAAAAAGTTTGTAAAGCCTCTTAATTCCCCTTGACCTTCTGCATGGTCAATGACCTATTTTACAAACTTTTTTTCGAGTTTTTCACATAATCATTGTTGTTCAACTTTGATTTCTAATTTTAATCTTACACAAAATGCTTGATGATCTGATTACCTAATTTTAATTGCACATTTTATTGCTACTAACTGATCACTATATTGTTAGATTGATTAACCATGATTTATCAAGTATTGATTAAGTCTAGTATCTATATATTAGTATAGAACGTTGATGAGTAACAAACGGAAAAGAAATATTTCTTTACTTGTGTTGTATTTTTTAATTCTTATTATTCAGTTTATCAACCACATATAAACATCCGATCTGAAATGTTCAACTTTTTCAATCAACTGATAAAGTTGATACCGTCAGACCCAAAAGATATTTATATTAGAACAACACATATAAGCGAACAATTGTTTTCAATTAGATCGTCATCAGGCTTTACTCTAATATACATGAATATTTATACGAAAATTTTTAAACCAATCAAGGCAATATGGGTCATTCATCACAATGAAATAGAATTAGTCTCTACACATAAAATAGGTAAAAGTACAAGTTGATAGTAGTAGGAAGACAGGTGAACTGATAATAGTGAGAATAATAAAATACAATAACAAAACTCTTATCAATAGTTAAACGTTGGCAATAGAAGGTCAAACAAACGTGGGTAAATAGACTTGGAATAGTAATCACAAAACATTTAAATTATTACGTAATAAGATGTGTGTAAATAATTAGATGGTGAAGAATACAAAGAGGCGGATAATGACAAACAAATAATGGATGTGGAAATAAGGTTAATGATAACACAAATAGAATAAAGTAAATAATGACAATAATAAAATTTAAAATAAAAATAATGATAATGAAAATAAATAATAATAATAATAATTGTTAGTTAAGTTATAACTGGCCATGGAAGGGATAGGGGAGTCACGTATTTCTTTTGTACACATAAATTGGGGTTATATGTACGAATTCCAATGGCTTCAGCTATATATAGGAGACGGGAACGGACTCCGTCGGAAATGATGGAGGTATACGATAGATAACTCGAAATGATTTCGATTTATCTACTGCATGACCACTATCAATAAGATGTGCCAATATAGAACTGCGAATAGTTTTTCTCTGGCCCTTTATGTACCAATTTGGTAGGTGTTCACTCATTCGTTGGTTAAGTTGCCTGGTAGTACGCCCTATATAGCTATCTCCACAGGAGCAGCTGAATTTGTAAATGCGCATGGAAGAGGCCAACTCAGGTAACTTATCCTTCGCTTGAGTAGACATCGCTGGTCGACAAGAGAAGGTCAACGCAAAATTGGCTGCGTAGAATGTCCTGGTGATTACTTTGGTTAACCTATATTTCAGAGTGTCACTAGCCACATCCCCGTTGAATTGCACTTTCATGTATAAAGGTTTCTTACGAACAGTCGAAATCTCCGACTTCTTTATTATATCCTGCATGTAATTCTTAATGAACGCGCTGGGGTAGCCGATCTCGGTCAGTGAGTTGTTGATAAATTCAAGTTCCTGACTTAGAGTGTCTACTGTACAGATCTTTTTGCTTTGCTCGTGAGACATCTGACCAAATTTCTCTTGTAACGGATGGGTGTGAAACTGCAGAAGTGAGTATATTGGCATGAAGAGGGGTTTCTTCTATACACGCTTCTACTTAATGTGCCGTCACTTCGTCTGCTTAGTGTGACGTCAAGGAAGCTCAGCTTCTTATCATGCTCGCTTTCACCAGTGAAAGTGATCGCTGGGTGAACACTGTTGAATTGGTCTAGGAGTTCCTCTTTACTAGTGTTTTGATCTACGATAATGAATGTGTCGTCAATGTATCGGCAATATAAATCCAGTTTCTTAATAGTCTCATTGAGAGGTCCGTTTTCTAGCTTTGCTAGGAAGAGGTCAGCTAAAATCGGGCCTAGAGGCGAGCCCATGGCTATCCCGTCTATTTGTCTATAGTAAGTATTGTTGAAGACAAAATGTACATTCAGAGTGCATCTTAGGAGCAGTTCTCTTAGGCTATCGTTAGGCAAGCCAATGTTGATTTGTTTTTTTTATATTTGCTTGCATATAAAATCAATAGTCTCTAAAAGTGGTACGTTGGTGAACAAAGATTCTACATCCAATGAGATCATATTTTTCATACTGACATTAATATTTTCTACTTTGGAGGTGAAGTTGAAGACATCTTTTACACTATTTCTAACAACTGATTTGTGTAAAGGTTCTAACATTCGTACTAGCCACTTTGCGATTTTGTGGTAAGGAGAATTGTACATATCTAGAACTGGGCGTAGAGGAAGACCCGATTTATGTACTTTAGGCAAACCATACAATCGTGGTGTAAATGATCCAGTCGGCTTAATTGAATCGTAAATCTCAGTCGTAATTATTCCCTTTTTCGTTAGGTCTTTAAGGAAATTGGCCAATTGACCCATATTGCCTTTATTGGTTTAAAATTTTTCGTATAAATATTCATGTATATTAGAGTAAAGCCTGATGACGATCTAATTGAAAACAATTGTTCGCTTATATGTGTTGTTCTAATTTTCACAATGGGAATCTTTAGATATTTATATGACATTTGACTTTTTACAAGGAAAAATTGAAGTCAGACATTAACACTTTTGGATGTCGGCTTAGTGGTCTAAAGGTTAAATGTTCGCTCGCGTGATCAAAGATCCTGAGTTTACGTTTCCCGTGCGGTATCATGGATGCGAACTGCTGGGGAGTTCCATACTGGGACGAAACGGCCGTCCTATGCTTAAGTCAACTCATGAATTCAGCTATTAGGATTTTATATGAGTTTGAAATGAATCTTTTTTCCAGTTTATTCTACGGGAACAACAAGAAAAGACAACAATTAAGTATGATTGCAGCTTTTATAAAAAGGTGTCCGAAGAAAGAAGAAATTAATTAACTAGTAGTAAACTACATAGAATAAGAGAAAAAAATGTCGACATTTTCTTTGTGAAATAAAAACAAACAAGCAAACAAAATAGAAGACATTATAAAGTTTCGAATTTCTTTTCTTTGAATACAATAATAAAATGGAATTAAAAATCAATTTGAATGTGTATGGTTGCTTTAACTTTTTTATTGTGCAAGACATGATGTTTTGTTGTTTCCAACCACATTTCATTTGAACTCATTTAGTTATTCTTGTTGTCAACGTTGTTGTTTGCGTTGAACAGTTAAGTTTTCATTATTTTGACTTCAATTTTTTTAAAATCGAATCGGAGACAAAAAAAACAGGAATTAATCCTAATGGAAAAGCTTTTCAAATAAATAGTGAACAAGATTATGGATCATCAGAGAAAACTGCTATGGAATTTATAAACAGCTACATCGAATCAGATCGTTACCCGGAATTGTGATATACTTCATAACAACAGTACGGAGTCTATCAGAATAGAGTGACACTGAACAAAACGGATGCCTTGAATTCTAAAATTGCAAAGATACGTATGAATGTTTTTCGCATAAAATAAGCCAACGGATGATCCAAGAATTCCCTTCACGGACTATGTAACAAAACTTAAGGAATCATTCTAACCACATAGATACAGATATTCAGTTCAAAAACCTATATAGTCAAACAAGGTATCCAGTTGCGATTTCTGATCAGGAACTTGAACAGTTAAAGTCCGATCTTGTAGACTGTTGTTATCAGAGTAAAAGCAGTAAATGTAACTCCAAAAGCATTCTTTAGATGAAGTTTAGGAAAGTTATTCACATGCTCCCAAAGGACGAAACGTTATTTATTACAACAGGGGTTGTTTTTAATAAAAGTGATTATATTGAAAAAATAGGTACCATTTTAGATGACAAATTAAAATTTCAAAAATGAACTGACCAGAAAGATCTGAATAATAGATAAAGAATGACGCATCACTTTACTGTCGATATATGGATAGCACGTTCACCTTCTGTAAAGGTAGCATATTACAACTAGTGGTCTTTAAGCAGCTTATTGAAGTACACTCGGCCATTAATTTTACATCTGAAGAAGAAAGTGAAGGTAGAATAGCCTTTTTGGACAATCTATTAACAAAAAGAGCTGATGGATCAATAAGATGAAATTTAATAAAGAGTACCTGAACAAGGCATTACAAACATCTCTTTATTTTCGTACCTTTACAGTACAAAAGAAACCTGATCAAAACTCTTAGTTATCGGACACGTACTATATATTCTATGTGTATAGTTGATGAAGAACCAAACACCTTGCGGAAAGTTTATAAACAGATATACGATCAATTAGGTTAGAATAGGCGAAATTCGAATAGTGAATAAGAAATCCGTGTTCATACGCCTACAATTCAGAAAAGATGCAGCTTGTGAAATATCAATCCAGAGATAACGCGGAAAAATCCTAAGAACATTCAACGCCAGAAACACTATAACTAGTGTTTTCTACGCGCTCATCGGTGGCTAAAAGATGAATTAGCTAGAATGACCGCCCCATTTTGTATCTATAAATTCTACTGTTCTTGCAGAGGAAGTTATATTAGTTGGAGTTCTAGGTATTTGAATCTTCGTGCTCGTGACACATCCTAGTGAGGCTAAGCAAAGGTTTAGTGAAGTAAATGAACAGCTCTATATTGGCCCATTTAGTGCAGTGATCATAGTGCCGGTATAAACCAATCCTGCTCAATATTTTACCGGGTCAGTAACATTTTGCCTAGGTCTGTCAGACTCAGTCCTTCAAACATCAGTGATAGTAGTCGTTAGGATTAAAAAGCTATAGCTATATGTGCAAAATAAATATCTTTAACCGCTTCTCCTACCTTGGTCAACCTTAGGGTCAATTATTTTATAACAATATTAACTATCGAGCAACTTAATTTGACCAATTTACACACAACCTTCCTTAATCAAATATAATTGTCTTTATTATCTTTATATTATTATTGGTTTAACATTATTATTAATCTCTTGAATACATAATTAATTTACTCAGCACTCATCCAACTTTATTATTTTCTAATAATTTCACATAAATTCTGACACAAAACTTTCGATTGAATTTGTAATTGCCTAATTATTTTTTTAACCAATCAGATTCATATTCGTTAACTCCATTTTCAAGTTTAAATACATAGCAGTTAACTAAAAGGTTTATTACTAATCAGAATTGTAATTTAATGTTTATATTTGTGTTTAAACTTAAGTGATTTTGTAATATCATTTTCTAAATGAATATTCTCTGTGGACAGTAATTATTATGGCAAATAAATAATCAGCGTATAGGTATATATAGCTAATCATTGTCAGGTAGAGACAGGTATCTACCTCAGATAGTGGAAAATGGTCTCAAGATTTCGCAGATTGGTTGAAATCAGCCCTTAACACCGTCGGATGCCGTCTCAGTGGTCTAGAAGTCAAGTGTCCGTGCGCGAAACTAAGGGTTCCGGGTTCGAATCGAGCACGCGGGGTTGTGGGTACGCATTGTTGAGCAGTTTAATACTGGAACGGCACGGCCGTCCAGTGCTCCCAGGTTTTCAATGGTGATCTAACCTTGATCGATTCATGATCTCAATCAAGGCTCAGCAATTTCTACAACCCCATACTGATGTCACATATTGTACCATGTAATAAACCCTATTCGATACCAACCTTGTGAGTATTCTTTGAAATATTCATTGGAATCAATTAGTTACTTATTGGATGCTAATACAGAAACCAAGACAATATCTTCCTTTGAGTAAACGCTTTGTGTACAAATGTATCTTTTAGAAAGACCATTAGTGCTTTGTGTGACTACGCCCCATTAAACAGTCTTCAACTGACGTTGCCTGTCAAATCTCTTAGAGATTTATTATTATTACTATGTACTGACAATGTGAAATTCGCTTTTGAGGAAGAGCATTTTGGACTGATCTATGGCATAGCTATGGGTAGCTGTTTATGATAATTGGTGGCCGATGTGTTTATGGTATATATGGAATAACCGGGTCCTTTTTATAGACATACTGATCAGTAGGAAAGATAATGGTTCCATCAAAACGTTCTGTATATAGAAAACTGATATGGACAAAGCAGTATCTTAGTTTCCATGGTCACTGTCCAATCTGGTACAAACGTGGAATTATAAGGGGCTTATTCAATAGGATCAGTCGTACTTGCACTAGCGATACGATTGAGGGAGATGTACAGACCCTAATTGAAACATTGATAAATAACGGTTGCTCATTAAGGTTTATAAACCATCGAAAAGGCAGCAAGATCATGAGACCCGAAAATCGATCATAGTTTTCCCTACCATTCAGAGATGACACAAATTGGCTTATCTTGAAAACGGCGTAAACTGGATATCAGTAAAACCTTTTACGTAGCCCAACTCATCACTATCGAAAACTCAAGATCTATGTTTCACTAGGAACGTAAACACCATGTAAACTATTGCCACATTCTATTGCGTCTATCAATTTACATGTATGTGCGGAAACACATACATAGACAGATGTAATCGTGATCTCCGATAAAAGGTGGTTGGACACATACTTAAATAGCTGCTGAAACAGATGAATTCCAATGGTCAAATAAGATCACAGGATGGACAAGTATCTCCATACATTGATAAGTATTTGGTTGAGACTTGTCATATGGTTAATAAAACGTCAGCCAATGTAGTGTTACACAGAAGTCTTAAAGGTCGCATACCAAGTTTTATCGAAGCCGTGACTTTACGCAAGCTGAAACCCTCTTTATGCGTTGGAAAACATATCTTCAATAAGTTGGAGTCATTTACAAATGATCGGTTGCGTCCCAGCCTTTCCATGTTAGGCTTATCGCTTTGCTTTCATTCCTTTGTGACTTTCTGTGGTTCGTTTCGATCCTGTTTTGTATTGCAATGGATTTTTTTCGTTTCGTTTATTATTAACAAGACTTGGTGGACATTATTAGTTTTATCAGCCGTTTTCTTTTTATGAGAGAGCTTAACAAAGCTTATGTCACTAGTAGTTAATTTAGACAAGGCTAGTGATGACAAAAAGACGATTGACTTTCAGAAAATGATCGCTAATATCAGTTCGCAAACATAGAAATCGGAAGATATCTGTCTGTCTAAATCAGCCGTGATACTTGCTCATTGAGGCCACACCTTCCAATAAGGATACTTTTCATTCATTAGAATTCTAGAGCTAGTCTAGGAGCTTTAGATATATTTTGTAATTGACGTTCAAATTAGATAAACACTTAGACGAAGAGTATATAAGATCCTTGTCAGTTCCTTTAGGACCACCCTTCCATAAGTACACAGACGCCTTTCAAACAGGAAGCGGCCTACGTCGGCTCTTTCTTCACTAGAATATAGCGGTATCCCGACAAATGTAAACGCATGAGAAATATCTACTGAACCCACAAACACATGTAATGTTTAGTACTGATTTAACATATCCGTAGAATGGGCAAAGCAAATAACTATTTGAATCCTATTGACGTCTTGGAAGGTGGAAAATATATCCATGACTCAAGGCGATATACTTCACATAATCACTGACTATTGATAATGTGTATATAGGAAGTTGTGGAACTTCTAGTTGTGCACCGCACAAAAATCGTAATCTATGGTTGGAGAGTATAGATCACATAACTAGAAATCAATGAGTTTAAATAATTCCTTACTTTAGTGTAATTTCATGGGTTTCATTATTTGATCTCATTAGTTGTTTTGAACCAACTACTGAATTCAGAATCACATGTAATATGTAGTACCGATTCAACATATTAGTAGAATGGGCAAAGTAAATATTTTGAATTACAAATATATCTCACTCATACAACAAACGTGCATAGAGCACAACAACTTGCCTCTGAGTAGTTACTTAAGTGACTTAAATGGAAAGAAACGAATAGGATCGTATGGGATTCTATATTTTACTGAAACGCTATTCCACTTCTACGATTTTGTAAGAAATGTTGTTTAACCCCTCCTTCCGACAAATTGTAGGACGAAAAAGAGGATTGATGTGTACGAACAGAGCAATTCATTTTATTTGTCAACTTGCTGCCAATACTGTCTATCATAGAAAGATACACGGGATAAGGAACAAAAATTGATTATTCTCATGCGCATGTACTTATACACACACAAACGTGCGTACAAGGATTAAATGTTTAGCTTATAAAAAACTACATATTAGAAAGTACTTTAATTACGGAAACAAAGGATAAGAAAGAATATGATACAACTCAGTAGATATTTTCACGATAACTGTGCAATTCATAGGAAAGTATGAACTAAATGCGATCGAACATGATGATTATGTGATCACTTGTAATAAGAGTTTGTGTATGTGAGAGAGATAGATAGGAGAAAGGAATTTAAGGAAAAACAAGAGAGAGAGAGAGAGAAAAAAAATAAGACCGTAGAATAAAACCGATGTGATTTTCATCGGTGTTTAATATTTATCTACGTGAATGTCGAGATGGTCCTTGGGATTCTGAAGTTGAATATATAGTAATAGAACCCGGATTATTATTAATATTATTGTTAAGATTAGATTCCATATTCATTGAATCTAATGACGAACGTTGATGATGGTGGTGATGATGAGCTGAGGAACAAGAAAGAAACAAGACGAATTTAATAAAACCCACAGTAGTTTACGTATCGTTAATAGGCTACAATATTGATACCACACAAGTAATACATTAGAGAACTGACTAGTAGTAAATAAATAGTAAATAGTATAATTTGTAATATATTTTTAATTATTGATGATAAATTATAAAGTGAATTGTGCAACTATGACCCGTAACTTAACAATACTTACGAATGATCGATTAGTATATGAGGGGAAATAAAAAATTAGAAATGTAGGTATTTATAATGACGTTTTCACTAAATAAGAACTTTCGTCTAAATTTGAACGAATAGTTTCACAATATTGGGGCGCCGAGTTAATGTGAGACGTTTTAACTTCTTTTATGAGAATTCCCCCACATCACTAGTTATAACTTTGCATTTAATCAACAACAATATTAATGATAATTCTCATCAAGAACCGACATCAACTTGTTAACAAATATTGTAAATCAAGGAGAACTGAACATATTATATGTTTAAAACAATTAGTCCCTTTGATAAAATTCGATAATGCAATGAGAAGACGTAGTTTATCAGAATTATGTGATACATTTGCGCAATACATTTCGAACAATCTGATCACACATATACTTGTTGAGAACATTCATATATGAAAATTAAAACGTCGACTAGACAGGTTAAGGGTAAGTCATAACAAAGGAAAAATATTAAAGTACATAAAAACAAATGTGATTACCACTCTGGATAGTAAATCAGTACTACCAGGGTAGGTTAAGTGTAAGCACAGATTGTTTTTGAACATATAAAGAGAGTTTCAGTTTTCGTATAGCCAAGGCTTTTGTACAACACAACAAATGCTGATTTGATATCAACCTTATGACCCGTCTCAATCAAATGTTTCGCAATGGATGATGATGTCTGTCTATCCTGTGATCTTATGTATTGCGCAAATATATCACATAATTCTGATAAACTACGTCTTCTCATTGCATTATCATATTATATGTGAAAATTATATTTGAAATATTCTCAGCGATTGAAATTTAACTAATTCCGACGTTTCGTCCAGCTAACTTGTCTGAACTTCTTCAGGGTGATAATCAAAATCAAAATTATCAAAGAAATATATAGCTTTTCAACAATCAGGATTATATTGTGTTAAACCAATCATATTTGGATGTTGATTTTTTGTAAAATAGGATAAAATGAGTCAGTTAACTAGAAATCGTGTGGAGAAATCAACTACATGGAAACAAACCGTATGTGTGTGTGTGTGTAGGTATGTATGTATGTGTGAGAGATTGATATGAAGGAATAAATAAAGTTCAAGTTCAAGGATGAAAAATTGATAATGAAACATCGATGTACATGTCAAAACATAAATTGAATTGTTTAAAAACTCATTGAATTCTTTCAAAAATAATAACGATGCATGTGATATTAAAAAACAGGTTTAAACAAGAGATAGGTTCCAAATTTACTTGTCAAACGAAATTTGCCAGTTGAATACCATCTTTTCGGTTCAGGCTGTTCTTGTTCGCCCATATTATGCAGCGCTTCTGCTGTCAATCTTTCTTTATGGGTGTTAAAATCTTTCTGAAGTATTTTGGTCCCTTCAAAATTATTTTTGTGTCCTGTTTCTAACGCATGTACCGCTATCGCTGACTTATTTTCAAGTTTCTTTAAATCGACCGAGGATTTTTGAACATTTTTCAAGCATTGTTTGTGTTCCTTCAATCTTACATTCAATTGCCTGGATGTTTCTCCAACATAGGTAGCATTACAGTGAATCTCATACACAATTTTCTGTTGTTCTTCCGTTGCTAACTTGTCCTTAACTTTCATTAATGTCGATCTTAATGTGTTATTCGCTCTAAAATATACTCTTATATCATGTTTGTTTAGAATCCGTTTGATTTCTTCTGATGTTTCACTACGGTAAGGTATGACTACGGTGTACTTCCATTCTTTTCGTATACATTCTAGTTTAGTTTTTCTTTCATTTTTAATAATCTTCTTTAAAAACCTTTTTGGGTAGTTGTTATCCCTAAGAGTAGAAAATGCTTTATTTAATTCGGTTCGTTGGTCATCCTTGTCTGTAACAATCTCGATACTTCTGTTCATTAGATTTTTTACTACATTAATTTTCGTGCTCTGTGAATGGGCTGAATTAAGATCCAAGTATCTCTCGGAATGTGTTGATTTTCTGAAAACATTTATTTTTAACTTCTTATTATTGTGTCGACGATCAACCAAACAATTTAGAAATGCTAGTTTGTGGTCAACTGATTCTAATTCCTTATTTAGTTTAATGTTTTCAGAAATGCTGTTTACATTGTTAAATAGTTCTTCCATACCATCCCGTTTATTGATAACAAAAATATCGTCTACATACCTTAACCATAACTTTGGTAGACATAAACTTTTTGCGATTGCACTAGTTTTTAGGGAATGCATGAATAAATTCGCTACAATCGGAGAAACTGGTGAGCCCATTGCTATACCCTCTTTCTGTCTGTAAAGTTGACCTCGAAATATGAATAAGGTAGATCTTAACCATAATTCTAAGCATTTTATAACCTCTGATGGATCTAATGGGCATCGTAAATTTAAATCTAAATCAGATTCTAAACAATCCATGATAATATCCATAGCTCGACTGATAGGTACATTAGTGAATAAGGAAGATACATCATTCATACCTACACACACACACACATACGATTTGTTTCCATGTAGTTGATTTCTCCACACGATTTCTAGTTAACTGACTCATTTTATCCTATTTTACAAAAAATCAACATCCAAATATGATTGGTTTAACACAATATAATCCTGATTGTTGAAAAGCTATATATTTCTTTGATAATTTTGATTTTGATTATCACCCTGAAGAAGTTCAGACAAGTTAGCTGGACGAAACGTCGGAATTAGTTAAATTTCAATCGCTGAGAATATTTCAAATATAATGACTTCTCTATACTCGGCGCTCAATTACTGTCAAACTATTCGTTATAATCTTGACGAATATTCGTATGAACTGAACATATGTTTTTCATTCAGCTTTGTTGCTATTGAAGGCGCTTGCCAATATGCAAACACATTGTGTGAGGATGACCCACAGGTGACTTCGGGGAAGCTCTAAGAAGCTCAGAAAGAGCCGAAGATATTCCATCCAATCACCATTCGGAAAAACATCCCAGAATCACTACGTGTAGCTTACCTATTGACAAATGCTAAAAACCACTGTATGAGGATTGGATAACTATAATGATGATTTCGTTTATAATAAAAACTATAAATACCTGAGAGTTTTGTACTATATTCGACACTGTTTAGAATAGCGTCCCTTTAACTTGTCTTCTCTCCTCGCTACCGTTCGAGTGCTCAAGTTGTACGCGATATACCAAGAATCTAAGATCTAGATATAACAGCTGGCGATGGGGTCAACTTATCAACTGGTGATCAAATTTAGCACTTTTAAGTTGTGCTATAAAGCAATGATTCGATATTTAATTTTGTTAGTTATTGTCATGCAATATCATCAGTCAGTCAGTAACAACGTAGAAGTTCGTACGTACGTACATCAGTTCGAGTTGCCACACCACATCAGCACAGAGATGCAGTTGTCGATTCAAATCCCGTAGTGGTAGAGGTAATAAGAGTATAAGCAGTAATCGGAAAGATTAGGGTTTGAAGATGTTATTCAAGGAGTATAATACAGTGAAATAAATTTGGAAAGAGAAAAAAGAAAGGGATATGAAGAATTCAGAAGATTAGAATTTGGGAGAACACAAAGTGGATGCACCCGCGCACACCATTGCAAACGATTTTGAGCCATGTCATTCAGGGTCTCTAACCATCGGTTGCTATCATCTCGCGGTCCCCAACCAGGTAGTCTACATCTACCAACATGACTCAGTCCATTTGTCAGTGACTTCATGGACTTGTGCCATGTTTTGGTCTAGCCGCCCCTAGCTTTCTTCCAACCTACTCCTATACCATCGCAATATCATCAATAAAGTTGCTATCCTACTATAGCATTACGGTCTTTACAAATATAAATTTATTTACTGTATATGAGTGGAGCAGTTAAAGCACCTAAATTGCAGACCATGAGCTCCAGGTTCGAACCTTGCTCGATCTACTTTGATTCGAGTAACTAAAGAATATCACCAGACATATACATACAAAGTGTGGCTTTGAAAATATATTTGATAAATAAATTACTGTATCGGAGCAATGCAGCATAGAATTAGCAAAAAGAGATTTGAATAGGTAACCTGCTAAACAAGCAACATCATAATATTCCATAAAATATACATTACAACATAATTCGGGAAGTGAACTAAGACCTACCTTTATTTTCGCTTACCTTTCTTTGCTTTCTTTACCAAACCTGCTGAACTGGAAGCAATTAAATTTCGTTCATTTTCTAAGCTTGGTTCTCTACTTTCAGTAGAATTACCTGATGATGCTCTTTGATGACTCGACTGTCTAGATTGATGATGATGATGATGACGTAGAGAAGAATTAACAGGGTAAACATTTTCACCAGGACTTGTTGTTGAACGACTACCAGTACCACTACTACCGCCGCTGCAAGAATTAACACTGGGAACAGTGTTGGAAACTATACCGGCATTTGTGTAGCGTAAATTTTGTATAGCAGTTTCTGGAGTGATCGGTGCACTTCCTGGAATAGTTGTGGGAGTTGAACGTTTACGTGTGGAAGATTTATGTGACTCACGTGGTTCGTCAACTGTGTTCACTGATGCCTGTTTCAAAGAAAATAAATACGCGTACTACATTGAAACATAAAGATGGGAAAAGTCAAAGAAAGATTATAGATGTTTTACTATCAGCCACTCAGTACAAGTAATTATAAAGACGTTCTTTATAAAAGGAAATAAGCCACCCTTATTTCACTTTTAGCAATTATACGAGTTATAAGATTAAAGCTGAAAATCTTTAAAAAGATATATCATGATTAGAATTTATCGCTGGCTTCTTACAAAACGTTTTATCTCAATTAGCTCTGTAACATGATGAACTAATACATAGTCAAAATAGATTGGTAAAATTTATACGTAAAATAACATGTCATGTAGTTTACCTGATATCACTCATGACAACTAATTAGCTTTTGTACAATAATAATTACTTTTAAAAATAAAATCAAATTCATTTTAGCTTAACTAAAAACATCTGGTACTGTTAGCACACAAACAAGTGAACGTTTATTCCAAGTGTGTGCAACCATGCAAGATAATGCAACAGAAACCAAATAAACTTAAAAATCAAAAGATGTAAGAATCGTTACGACTAAGATGTATATCAAATTAACTTCTGGATGTATAAGAAAGTGACAAATAAAGCTACGAAGTAATTCTTTCTATTGTTCGCATTAACATTTTTTCTAAACTGTTCAAATGAGGATTTTTCCGTCTAGTTCATACATACTACTTACATATTGAATTAAAAGTGAATATTAACCATTTTAATTTCAATAAAGAAGAATAATAAATGCCAGCAATTAAAGCATTAAAATTTAACACTGAGATGGACGGTGGAGTTGTCAAGGTACAATTCTGATTATGAACAATACAAACAGTCTATTTTAAACACAAATCAGTTTAAATAAAAACTTCCATGTGAGTTACATCAACTTATCACGGACAAGTACGGATACAAATTTTATCGGGAAAATATCAGGTATTTAAAAATGTTACAGATACCAGAGAAGCGTGATGATAATTTAATTACCAATCAATAGATGTATCGACATATATCCGATATACCAATGCGAACAAGGTCGATCAACCACCAGATTAAAGATTAACGTAAATGTACATTAAACAGTAAGAATTTTGAAGAAATACAATTACAAACTAAGCTAACAGAACAAAATAATTATACAAAAACAAACACTTCTTAACACAAACTTGATGATATTTGTGTTCCGTAGACCTGCGAAATCTTGAAATTGAGGTTCAGTACGAGCTTAGGGTAACTGCTAATAACGGGAACTGAGATTTTGTGATAAGAACCCAAGCATATAGAAACTCGGAAATACAAGGTGGGTATCACATAACAACGTTTCAAAGATAATAATTGACATCTTGATATGAGACTTTCAGATGTTCAATCTGAAATGGAACTACTCAATGATCTTCGGATAAAACAAAATTAGCAAACCCAAAATGACAACAGTCAAGCAAATAATAACAAAGGTCACTGTGAGTATATGAATTAGGAAACTTTTATTGGGTTTATACTTCAAAGAACGCATGAACATATAATAGTAAAGAACTGCCTAATTTGAGTCCTCCTTATTAGAACCGATTCAGCTATTGATTCATGATCTTATGGAAAACCGAACGCACATGTGAAGCTCTATTCCAAATAGCTGAATAATAATTTACCCAACTCATGTGTCTGTATATAAATTAGGATACTGAGTCTGACAGTAGTGGAGGTGACCTACGCTGAATGAGCTACGAATAGTTGTCAATCTATACCATATGGCTTAGTTGACATCATGTAAGCCGTTCAGGTTCGCCCAACATGTAAGATCGGACTATTCAGTACCGCGTTACAAGTGTTCTAAGACATTAATATTTTTGGTATTACATTTTAATTATCATTAACCATAGAAAAGTATAAGCTAGTTGTTACATTACTTAAACACAAATAGTTTTATCAATTTTAAGCCAATACCGATATCACATTTTTTTTATTAAAAAATGTTCTTTGGGTTGTCTCTCATTTTTCCTTAACATCAACATGAGATACAGTTAAGAATCAGTGAAATGAAAAGTGGAGAGAAAATGGTTTTAAAATGAACAAGTGAAACTATTTTTAGGTTTATTAATGACAAAGAATTTAGCTTATTGTATGTCTAACTTATTGATAAAAGTATAACAATAATAACTATTATTAAAAGTGGCTGGTTGAAGAGTATCATTCACATAAATGGACAAGATTAGAGATAGTAGTACAGCTCGGTTATCATGTACAGGCTTATATTTCCGGAGGTTTAGTATCCTCTGAGTTGAAGGGTTTGATGAGGTTGTGAATCTTCATTGACAGAGATGGTTAGGCCACGTGTTATGTATGCCTGAACACCGATTACCACGACGTGCAATGCTAACCGGTGTTGGGGATGGTTGGAAGAAAGTTAGCGCCCGTCAAACGAAAACGTGCCATCAGTCCTTGAAGTCATTAACTTCTAGTTTCAGCCATGTTGGGAAATCCAGACTACTTGGTTGGGGTCCGCGTGACTATCGTAACCAATGGTTGGAGACTCTGGGTGACATGGCTCAGAATAGATCACAATGGCGTAAGTGTATACACACTTTGTCTTCCCTTAAACTATGAGATTAGAATTGTTGTATGTCTTTCTTTCTACGAACTAATTTTTTCTTTCTGTACTATATCCTTACATGAAATCTTTAGTTTATAAATTGTGCCATTGAGTTAACTGCTTCTATGAATCCGGTGTTCGTCTTGCTGTGCTATTGAGGTATGGCAGCTTGGACCGATGCATATATGTGCCTGGTCCTTGTAGCTGACTGACTGATTGAATGAATGCAGAGGTTCGGCATCGTGTGTTCGGGCACAGAGACGATAATCCAATTGGTGTCATTATCTTGAAACATGTACCTAGTCCTACGTTTTAACTGACTGACTGAAGGGTTTGATGGTAAAGCTTTATCGTCCTTTTAAACAACATCAGAACATCAAAAAGGAGCGATCTATTAGAGTTTCTCTATAGTCTCTTGTATTGAGTATCAGTGATCATTAGTTGTACCATTCAACTTTGAAACATCTACTCATTGTGATGCCTAGAAAGATAACTGAAGGTTTGTGACTAAACAATTCAACTAAGACAACACAAGACCTCCAAGATCCCAATTCTAATCTCTAAATGCATTCTATCATTGCATAGGTTTGTTTATTATGTTGTAAGTCACAGTTTTCTACTAATCACAAGATCCAATTAATCGTGAAGATTACACTGTTATGCAGACAATAAGTTGGGTTCAAAAAGATTAACCAGAACTAATTCAAGATATTTATCGTGGTCATTATCTAGTAGCATCACAATAAGTATTCATTTCGCTTTGAACTTGATTGACTATAACGGATGTTAGAGAGCGTTATAAGATAGATACACTGACACAAAAGACAAGTAAACAAGAAAATTGAATCATTTTCAGTTTTTTTTAAAAAAAAGCAATTACTTTTCTGCATCACTGCTTCTGCAGAGACTGGAAGTCTCGATCATGCCAGTGATCAAACCAAAAATTTTAATTCATTATGTGGACGACATATTCGTCATCGTAAAAAAAGATGACCTGGAAAACACCTTCAATCGAATCAACGTCTTTGATGACATCATAATCTCAATATAATAGGAATCAAACAACAAACTACCATTTTGAATGTAATAATCACCAGAACCGACACAGGAAACCTGGAGAAAAGAGTATATCGGGAAATGAATCACACACAAAAAATTCTCAATTACAGTAGCAACAACGAAAGAGCTCACAAAACCAACTACGTACAAACTCTGTTCAGGAAGGCGAGGACAAATCGCAACACACTTGTAGTGCGGAAAAATGAAGAACAGCTGAAGACAATTTTTCACAAGAACGGCTAAACAATCAAGTTCAACAAAAAATATCAGAAGAAGCCAACTCCAGTTAAAAAACCAACAAACAGATCATTCTACGACATATAAAAGGCATTTCAGAAACTAAGACGAGATTGTTGAAGCCTTTTGGAATAGGTGTAGCACACAAACCAATCAAATTATTCCGATCAATCCTATGCAAACCAAATGACGAAATGAAAAAAGAAGTAAAACCGAACATCATCTACAAAAAACAATTGTTCCGATTGAGAAAAACACAACATCGGACAAAGCGGTCACCTTCTTCATCGTCGCCTGAATAAACATCAATTATTGTAAACTCATAATGTTGTCAATTTATTTGACCGAGAATAAGGTGATAGCACTTCCTAACTACTTACAGACATTTTGAAGTTGGAATGATCAAGATAATGTAATCAATAAGTAAAAAAACTTTCAAAATGAACTTAATCACCATGTACTTCAGTGAGAGCTATACTTTAATTGTGAGAAGGGTTCGAACCCGGGTAATGTAATACTGGCAAAATTAGTAGATTGTTATTGATATCGAAGATAATGAACTTTTAATCACGATCTGACTCCAGCTAAACGAACATTGGAAACCAAGGACTGCTGAACAGCCAGTTCATTCTAATATAGGATAGCTCAGAAATGCATATCCAAGACCATATAGAGGATCGAATTCAGGACCTTCAGGTCTTACAGTGAGTGCATTGTCTTTGGACTAGTCAGAAGTCTTCGTTTTCTAACATCAGCCATTGTTCATTGAGTTGAATATTACCTGTCCCACTTTCTACATCACTAAACTTTATAGTCGATTTATTTAGGCAAAATTCATCTTTAAAATTGAGCTAATCTCCACAATATACGCAATCAAATGATGATATTTAGTAAATTTTTTGTTGAAACAACACAAATCATCAGTATTGTACGCATAATATTAGGACAGTTTATTAAACTGTTTGAGTTTAAGAGCCGCCTTAAGTTTGAGCAACAAGTATATTAAAGTCATGAAGTAAGTGAATAAATTCCTCAACGCGAAATATTCAGCGTTTTCGTCAATTAATCTTGCAAGATCAAACCAAGATAATATTACAAAATAAATGTTTGAATTTTTAGTTCTATTCAATAAGTATAAGATAATAGACATAATACCATAAGGTAATTGTAAATACTAAAAAATCAAAAGCAACTAGCAACCGGAAGTCATTTTCTAACCTACCATGTTGATTCAACTCTCACCTAAAAAACATAGAGATGGATGTCCCTAGTGTATTGATTGAACAGACAAATCATATACACTGGTTTCTTTTACAAACTTAAGCAAAATGTCCGTATCAAGAATCACAAACCAACAACTATAAATCATGAATGAACATCAATCTATAACATCATCGTCCCGGAAAAAAGTTTCTTGAATTTTGTAAACTACTTTTTTCCGCTTATCATTTAAACTCTTTATCAGTATAACTAGGAGCAGTTGTCTAGTGGAATTGGATATTTTTTTTTAGTTCTGTCGCTGAATTGACTAAATTTTAATCTAGTCCCTCTAATTCATTTTCATTTTCCCTTACTAATGACGGTCAATAAGTGAAGTTAATGGCTAACAAAACTGATTGATATCCTTTTGTTCATAATGCATCCTATGCCAGAAAATTCAAAAAGCTCTCGCTTTCTTTATAGTTCTTCCTTGATAAAAATTTTATCTGTCAATCCTTGTAAAATATGATAAACCAATTATTTATTGATGTCATACATAAAATGATTGTTTCATATCTGGTGAAGTTCACCAGTCGTAGGTTAGTTAGATAATTGGAATTAAATGTGGCTTTCTCTATCCCTAAACCATAGTACTTCAAGTCCACGTACAGTTTGAAGTTCATAACTTAACATTCCATATGAAGATTGAACATTGATTCGTTTGGTAAGTTTACTTGTGATATAAGCGTATACGTTCTGTATATTGTCTTCAAAACACTATTTTCAAATATGTTTACCGATATATAAAAAGAACTTTCAAGAGGCCGAATAAAGCATACAAATGGTACTGTTCATTTGTTTAAACAGTTGAATAATGTGTAATTGATTAACCCTACTGGATTTTGAATACAAAATGAGGAAATTATCCCATATTTTTTGCATTATATTTCACAAAATTGCACATAGGTTGAGAAAAATTTTTCAATTGCTCACCTTGGATGTTGTCACACTTAAAATGCACCCATTAGGACTAGTCAAATTCGCGCTGGCCGCTTCCATTCTGCGTCGTTTCGATGCTGTTGGTAATAATTAAACGAGGTAAAAACAATAACAACTAAATAAAAACTAGACACGTAATCAAGATAAATGTATCAGTAAATATGTAATATTATTACCCACTTATTTACAAACAGATTTTTATCTGAGCCTCACTTCAATTACGTTTAAGTTTACTTGATATCACTCAGTTGCTTGACAGGATTAAATGGAGGGTAAAATCTGCGACATATTCACTAGAAGTTGAGTTATTCAGTCATTAGGTGCATAAGTATATATTAGGCAATAACATTTTCGCAGCTTGTCGTTAAAGCTTGTGAACGTACTATAGAATATGAGTAACATATGCTGGAAAGGAAACAAATGATGATATAGCGATATTGACAAGGTGAAAGTAGAAAGATGAGACAACTGAGTAATCCTTTGACTTTTTTCAAACAATTGAAACAAGAATTTATAAAAATAAACTATGTATTAAAATAGCAAGAAACGTTATTCATAACTTACAATGTGATTGTGGTCCCGGTACAGAAGCAACATCATCGTCTGGAGGTGGTAGAGATGACTCAAAACGTCTGTTAAAAAAATTTATTCGGTAAAATAAAACACAAATATACCAATTTACAATAAACTGATAAGCACCAATCAAATCCAACAAGATATTTGTCAACAAAGAGAGAAATTATATTTATCGATCTTTTCGTAGGTTTTAAATGAATCAATCAGAAACAAAAACATTTTATATGATCAGTTAAATCACTCAAACCATAATTAAATTTTATAACAGCTTTTCGATTTAAGCAACCAAAATAAATTCACTAACACACCTATACATATAAGGAGTGCGGCTGAAATTTTAAAGTTCCACAAACCTGTAGTAGTTGGTTACTTTTGAACTATACAACAGCATGAACTAATAAAAACATGTGTCAGATTCTAACCCGGTTATTTTAAAGTTGATAAAAGATGGTGTATAAAATCAATATGATAAAAGCACACTGATTATTTGAGTATTAGTTGCAAGAAATCAGTCGCTTGAATTGAACAAAGCAGAAAAAGAATAGTTAATAAACAATTCTAATAGTATTTCGATGCAAACATTTTATTGCAACAGATAAGTGAATATCTGATTTCATACAACAGCAACGGTTACTTTCTGAAGGTCTGAGGTCGCATGTAGATTGGATCCCGAAGTGTTAAAGTAACATTATAAATGAGTTACTTTAACGTAATTCTTAATGTATTGCAACTATATCTGTATTAACTGTACATTTCTTTGAAGAGCCAACAAAATTTCAATGATATTCATTACGAACTTATGGTTTTCCTTCAAAATATACAACCCAACTCTCCACTATATATTCACTTGTATTAATAAACAGCATTCGAAATGCAAATGTCGTTAAGAATTTATGATTACATACTTTAAGAGAAAAATCTATATGCTAGCTTTTCTTAAATACTAATTTTAACAAATAGTTATTTCTGTCTGAATACAAAACAAAAGTGGTCAATTATTTACTTACTGACTAGATCGTAATTTACTTTGGGTAGTTGTTGGAATGGAAGGTGAATTATTGCTCAAATTATTCGAACTACTAGAATTGCTCACAGCTGTTACCGAGGACAGTGACACAGACCCGGATAGTTGACCAGAAGGATTGCATTTCGAAGACTCTACGGCTGTTATAGACGCATTCACTGTTTGAGGTCGTGACCGTGTTTCCAGAACTATTTGCAAAAAAACACATCAAAACAATGATGGATGGCAATAAAATCATAATCTACGCATCAATGATTGATTTTAAATGCGTTTAACCGAACAAAACACGTATGCATTGCTTTCTGTGAAAACAACCATTTATTTTAGTAATATTCCAGTTAGCTTTTGTTATAAACTTGTAAAAATTGCAGAACTATTGAAACCCAAGGAGCAATAGTTAACTATTTCAGGTTATTAAGTGGATCATCCGCAGTAAACAACTGACTCAAAAGAGACCGAACCCAATACATTTAGTTCTTCTAGCATGAGTTACCTGTAGAGCAATAGGTTGGGACTCAATGACACATATTTCAATCTCCTCCATGTCCACATAAAAGAATGAAGTTGTCAGAAGACTGTTTCACTGCTCACATGGTTGTCAATCAATTAATGAGGAATTCATACCAAAACGTTGACAATCCATTTCGAAACTAGTCGCTCATGAGCACAAGACCAGTGTTTGCTTCAATTCTTGAGCAAGCTGTGAATATGCACTTCTGTGGAGTACAAAACTAAACAGCTATTCAATTTTCCTTGATATCCCCCAGTTTGATTTTATTTGTGCTGAAATCTCTACACTCCTTTAAGCCAAACATCCTATTTTAATTATACTTCTTTTCTTTTTCTTCAAAATAGTTGGTTCCCATGTTTTTAATTCTTACTTGTCTTTTCAAGAATAAGTTTTTCGGCATTGGAAAAATACAATTAATTACTTGTGAAAAGGCTTACATTAGAGTTAGTCAGTGTATATAAATAAGAAAAGAAGTAATAACAATAATGTTTATTTATAGAGTTGTTAAGTTAATATGCATGTGCTGAAAAAGAATATAAACAGAGTTGAGAGGAATAACATGACTATGCATGTATAAGACTTACCACTACCGCTTGGAGCAACAGTTGAGTTGGATGGGATTTTACTAGTTTGATTTGATGGTGGTGGTTGTGTTGAAGTACGTCGAACAGATACTGAAATATGTGGAGGTTCAAGTGTCGCAGAACTACTAGATGAATTACTGATGCTAGTAACAAAAATTGTGTTGTTGCCTCCACTACCACTACTACTGGTATTAGTATTGGTGATACCACAACTAGTGTTGTTTATATTTGAAGGCGCATTCGAAAAACTGGTCAATTGATTTGAACCGGAATGTCCACGTGGATTATGACCGTAACTAGTTGAGTTGACAGTAGTTCCGGAACTATTGTCAGGATTTGATACAGTACGATTAGTGTTACCACCACTGTTGATGCTTTGATGATTACTTGAATAATTTGTATTCGTCTCTGAGCGAATTGGTTTAGTTTCTTTCAAATGAAATTCTTCCTCACTAACCCATTTAACTTTACGTGGACGCATTAGGCCAGCATAACTGAATGCTAAAGCCTACAAACAAACAAAAAATAAAAAGTACACTGAAATTTAAATACAACAAATGCACACTGATTGGAAATATTAGAAAACGAAATTTTCCAAACATATTTCTAGGAGCTTGGAAAATAACTCGTTATATATTTCTCTAATCTGATAGGTCGAATAATTAGTTTATTTAAGCATCTATTCTAGAAGCAAAGCGTCGCGAGATCAGTTCTAATTCCATAAATAATTTGATTTATGTATCTGATTCAGCCTTGAAAAGCAGAAGGACTTACTATTTTTGTCTACTATTCTTGGTCAAGTGTCAGGAATTGCTACAGTCCAGAAATCAGTTAGAAAATCATCATATTAAGCGTTTGTTTAGTGCATCAAAGTTATCAGGAGGGTTACGAATAAACTGAATAGTCTATATTGATATTATCGGTAATGAAGTAGTTTAAAATTTTAGTGAGGAAATGTGAACACAGTTAATATAAAGGTTATAATACTAGATTACGTAATATGAATAATAACAATAACAATAGATTTAGTGATTATAATAAGATGATTAAAATGTTTTTGATATAATAATTAAAGGTCATAGAGGTGTACAAAAATAAAAGATAAGCTTCCGCGTCTGGTCGCCTCCATATGCATCTACCAGTTCACCTCCTCTTGTGGAGCAAGGTACATTGGCCGTAGCCAGTGCTCGCTTTCAACTCGGATACGAGAACATATCCCAGCCTGGTTCTATAAGGGTGAAAGGAAAGCAGTTAGGAGTTCTATACTTGAACACCTAATCGACTATAACCATTTAACAGATCCACAAATTGACTTTAAGGCTGTTTATATGATTCGTTCAAATCTACCCAGATTTCTTCGTATTCAACTTTTAAAGATAGCCGAAGCTCTTGCCACCCAAGAGCTTAAACCAGAACTATGCGTACAAAAGAAGTACGTCTTATCGTTATCGTTACCTTGGCCTTAATTAGTTTGATTATCCTACTATTAATGTTATTATTATTATTTCACAGATCGAAATCATGAGTCAGTTGAAGCTAGACCACCATTGAAAACCTGGAAGCAGTGGACGGCCGTTTCGTCCTAGTATGGGACTCCTCAGCAGTGCGCATCCACGATCCCGCACCACGTGGGGCTCGAACCCAGGACCTACTGGCTTCGCGCGCGAGCACTTAACCACTAGACCACTGAGCCGGCATCCAACGGTGTTAATGTCTAACTTCAACCAATCCACGAAGTTGCGCCACCGTACACCATTGTCTTCAGTGAGTTCCTATCTCACAACAGACCTGGTTGAACTCCACTGGTAACGGCTTCTCACTAGAACTTCGGGAGTTTTTCCTGAAGTCAGTCACTAGTGAGCAGTTGATTATTATCAGAATGGGTTTTGTGGAGATTTTACAGATCGAAATCATTCCCCCTTTACTTATGTCTTATATTCTCATTGTTTTATTCATGAACACTCATCATATCAGTTTATTTTTGTACACCTCTATGACCTTTAACTATTATATCAAAAACATTTGAATTATTTTAATCATCTTATTCTAATCACTAAATCTATTGTTACTGTTATTATTCATATTACGTAATCTAGTATTATAACCTTTATATTAACTGTGTTCACATTTCCTCACGGAATTAGTACTTTTACAAAAACAAAATTTTCATATATATACGATTGTACAGCTTGTTAAAATTTTAGTGGCGTAGAGATGACATGATGCAGAACAAGATTAACCAGACCAATCATCAGATTTTTCATTACTCATAGCAAGGGAATACGATGGAAGCTCTTAAACTTGAAATAAGTAAAATCAATTTTGCGGGTGTGTATAAGTAAATTATAATAGAATGACAGTTACCTTATAATTACCCTCATGGCGATTCATATCATATTACATAATAATCAACTAACGCGAACATGATAACAAAACTTAAGGGTTGGATTAAACAGTATGGGAAGAAGGCATAATTCCATAACGATACTATATACATAGAGTTGACTGGTCAATATATGTTGATATATTTTTAATACTAAAAGTAAAAGCACACTAGTCAATTATGAGAAATGACTAAAACGGTACTTCCAATGTAAAAATCTGCACTTTTCCGTTACTTATTTTTGGACAAAACAATCCTGCTATTTCTTTTTATTGTGATAAATAAATCACGGAATAAAAAAATACGTATAATGTAACAAATACATCTCGATATATCTCTTTCACTTTCTATAGTCCAGTTAACCAAGCAGGGGAGACAGAAAACTATAAATAAATAATTTAAATGAGAGCATTAATTTTACAGGTTGAATACAACAAGTGAACTTCTATCTTGTATGTGCTTTGATAAATTTAAAAAAACCGATCGAGAAATTTAGAAATTATCATTTAATGATTAATGAACATCTACATTTTAACAGTACATAGGAAATCACATCTATAATAACGTTATATGAGATGTTATGTAATGAGAATGAATCATAATCAGTCTAGACCCCATTGTACGTGTGCATTAGCTTAAAATAGCATAACAGATATGCAAAATGAGATGAAATTAACCAGATGAATTCATTTATGTCAGAAACACAGAAAATATACGACTAATAATAGGAATAAATCTAATCAACACCACAATGTTTGGCAACAAAAAAGGAATTTCAGTAGGAAATTCCACTTTAAAATAATGCTCGTTTGTGAATATTCAAACAAAACATATCAAAGTCCAGCAGTGGTTTTCGTACCATCTTCAACTGCAAAGGTTTTTCGAGGTGACATAAAAAATAAATACATTTATATCAGTGTGACTGACTGTGAATACTGTTACCCAACATCACAGATTGATCACAATTATGATATGGACTCTAAACAAGTAAACTAAATTGACTAACACAGTTTATATCAACAGCCAGTAAACCCATGGATTGACTTCATATCTCGGTTTGACCAGCCTATTCAATTCAAGTAAAATTGCGCATTGAAGTATGAGATGGTTATGGTTTAATTTTTACTAGATCAAAAAGCAATATTTAACTGTTCAAACTAAAATTAGATGAAGCGGAAGTTAAAATCAAAAGAGAAACACTAATAAACAAACCTTTAAATCAGGACGTCGATCTTTCTCTTCATCTTTTAGTTTATTTACACGTCGTTCAACAGCACTTCCGAACTGTGTGATTTTCGGATATTGAGGTAGAATTCGTGTTAATACAATTAATGCGTTGCGAATTTGAACATAATTACCAGATTCTAGACAAGCAACAATTGCTTTTGTAATACGATAATGCCATTTATGTACAACATGACGATAATTCTCATACTGCAATTGGTCTGGTTTAGTATTCGCATCTAAACCTTGATATGTCTTGAAATAAAACAAACCGAAATAATAAGAAATAGATTGTGGCTCATACTTCATTTGACTCTATGTTAACATGGATAAAACAGTGAATTAGTAATAACTGAATGTCGACTGTCGAAAAAAAGATATACCATCCTTACCTGTGTATAAAAAAGCATGGATTGGGAAGTAGACATCAACCATATAAACATACTCAAACAGATATGAATACGGATTCAGTGTAAAAACAGTGAATCTATAAAAAGAAATACTGAATAATTCCCAGAAGAATACGGTATTCACATAGACCAGTTGTCAATGAGGATATCAATATGCAGTGAACGTTCAACTTCATATGATAATCAAGGGGATTAGAAGAACACATGAGAGATAACGAGACTATTGAAGTTTTTTGGAATAGGTGTAGCACACAAACCAATCAAATTATTCCGATCAATCCTATGCAAACCAAATGACGAAATGAAAAAAGAAGTAAAACCGAACATCATCTACAAAAAACAATTGTTCCGATTGAGAAAAACACTACATCGGACAAAGCGGTCACCTTCTTCATCGTCGCCTGAATAAACATCAATCAGCGGTCAAAAGCCATGACATGTCCTCACTTATATCAATGCATGTGGACATATATTCGACTGGGAAAATGTTGGAATCTAGGATAGAGGCTATTATGAAAACACCAGTAAATTTTAAGGAGCTCGGTACTCAAGTCAACCAGCAATCAACAAGCATATTGAAATCTATCTAACTTATCAACCAGTCAGAAAAATTATGATCGATTAAATCTATTAACCAATAAGACGGATATAGGACCAGAAATCAAATCAAAGGGAAATACAATCAAAATGATGTAGACAATGACAGGTTAAAGGTCAATACTGACCAATCAACATCGAGGACTATAGGACAAGCTGTGAGTCATATGTGGAGAAATTCGAACACTTTGCTCTACCTGAAGTTTGTGCTGATGATGTCGTCCAGAATAACAATGAAAGCTCCACGACCAAACCGTTCAGCTCAGAGAACAAAAATCCACATGGATCATCTACCTGAGGTACGAATTTCCACTGTCTTAGAATGAACAAAGGGTATCAAAATCTTATGATATCAGATCATGATATAAATTGTCCATAAAACATCTATATGAAAATCTTCACAAAAAGTAATTACTTGAGAATCAGAGTATATTTGATTTATACAATATTAATAAATGGCATAGACTGAAAGAACGCTACCCAAATCACACTAAGATCAAGTATGTAAAATATGAGTCAACTCTAGATGTTTACTGTTGTCGTAAAACTTCTTTTACCTGGAAGATCACAATAGGTTGTCATTGGTGAGTCAATTTATACGTTTATTCATGGTTTAAATGACAACTCGTGATAAAAATGATCTTTAAATTACGAAAGTCCCCCACAAACGAAGAAGAATTAGTCATGTGTCCTGTTTTGATTAGACGGAAATTCATGACCAATTAAAATCACCTAATAGTGAATAAGATTAGATAATGGTTGTGCAACATCAAAAATTGACTGGATCTAGAAGTGGTTTTCACGGAATTCTGATACAATAACTGTTATGACTGGTCGCCAATTGTTATGTCAGAGTCGCTTATTATTTATAATTGAGAAACGAGGAACCACAACAATTCTGACGACGCGAAGCAAGAACAACCAGAATTGTACAAGTGAAAATGTATTCACTCTAAAACATGATGACGACCCTAGTCGAAAATACACTCATTATTATATATTGGTTTGTACACCTATTTTGATTATTAATTAGAATAAAATCATATATATCAAAAATACCAAGGGATATAACAAACTACATGCTGAGTATAGTTCATGTTAATTGAATACAAGGATAATGTGTCTTAAAGAAACATTACACTCAATTAAATTAATGTCATATCGAATAAAATATCACACTGAAAAACAAAACAAATATTACACTGAATAATCATAGAAATGAATTTTTAAAAAAAACGCCAGTATTGTTGTAAAAAATACACAATGAGTAAACAAAATGTCATTTTGCTTTTTAATTTCGTCGTTAAGTAAAAAATTTTAAAGTCCATCTGATTATCATTTTAAACTTTTGTATGCCTTCCTGAGGTGAGAAAAGCAACGGAACTACAGCAAACTCATGCTTTTTGGTTACATCAATGATCTAAGGCCATGATAAGGATCACCTTTAAATTCGAAAAGGTCTCTACAGAGCTACCTTATATATAGGTTTGTATATTTTTCCCGTGGTTGACATTACGAGGACAGCGACTGATAAAACTGCACTAATATATGCTCAGTTTTGTTACATAGGTACAAACGCGCGTCCTGGATTCCAATGCCAGCCACGGTACATATTTACTAGAATCATCTTAGTTTTACAAAATAGTTGAAAATGTTGTAAAACAAAGTAATTACCACTGACAACGAATTAAATTCGTTTCATGAATATTCTACTTCTTTTCTTTTCAGAAGGAACAATGACAAACATAGGAAAAATATTCTTGCGGGTAAAATAATATTTTTAGGTCAAAACTAACCTTTCTGAAGACAGTAACAAAACCAGGATATTGACCACATTCTTGATTGAACACTTCTTCACTGGCATGCCAACGCATCACAAGTTCTAAGACTGCACATAAAAATCGACCGTAACGATGCGCTTCATTTTCTGTACACATACTGGTTGGCAACGTTATATCATTAAAAATCTGATGGGATGGGAAAATATATAAGAGAATGGGAATCATGTATCTTTTTGAGATGACATTACTACAATAAAGCTTATAAAAATAATGCCATCATGGGAAAATATTGTCTTATAAGATGAAATCGTATAAGAATCACAGTGATAGGTTCTTAATGATTTTTTTGCTCTTATAAGGTCATCAAACGATATTTAACAACGAAACAGGCCAAAACCTCTCCTCGATCACCGAATATTTTTCATAATTGTTATTTGAAGAAAGAGTATATATATGCGAAATTCATAAAAATCCTCTATCTGCGAGAATTAATAAAAATAAGACACCGAGAAAACGATAAAGATTGTCATATATTTGACAAAAATGGAAACAAAAACAGGCTGATTATATTTAAAAGTATTAAATTAATATAAACAAATAAATGAACTTCAAGATCAAGCTACTAAATTGATCGACTGCATAGTATCTATATCCAAAAGAAGTGACAATTCTACTTCACAATCATCCTTTCATCATAGCCGGAATACTCAAAATATAGACTCTGTGAATTAATATCTATTAAGTTAACACCTTCAATAGGGTTTGTTACACTAAATACACAATTAAGTAAATCTCTTACTGAATTTTTATAAGCTATCATGTTTACTAAAATAGGGGACAATTAAGGTTGGTTGAGAGCTCTATACTAACCGAATTAACAAAAGAATATCAAATGAACCTAAAGAAAGCATTTCAATTCATCCACTAAAATTATCGTATGATATATGTATACTTCATTTTGTATACAGTCAAAGGTAACAAAATCCATTTTACCAACTTGCGAAATATCCATTCATGAAAACTTTGTATAATCATTCTTCTTGCTTTAGCCATCAAAATAGCACAGGACACTAAGATGTTAATATTCCCGTCGTCTTTCTGTTCCTTTACATGACTGTAACGTGTCTTTGATATTTCTTAGGTAATCAATATTATTATTATAAAACTTTCCATCAAAATTGTCATTTTTCTTAATAAAAATAGAAACATTTCATATAATGACAGGTTGAACACCTATTCCTATATGTTGAAATATTCGTCAATATATGAGAGAATAGTTTGACAGAAATTGGGCTCCGAATATAAAGAAGACATTGTCTGTGAAAATTATATTTGAAGTAATTTCAGGGAATAAAATTTAAATAATCCCAACTTTTCGTTCAACAAACTTATTCGAACTTGTTAAGGGTAACATTTAAACTTGAAATTATCATTACAGAGTTATGGAGATTTTTGAGTTATTATCAAAGAACATATAATATTTGAACGCTTATTCAATCATATTTTCAAATTACTTTAGAGCAGAGAGAAAATGTGTAATGCATGAAAGAAATCGGTAAGAATTCTTGGTTTAAGCTTAGTTTACACTCATTACAAAAGCGTATCTGTGCCCAATAGAATTGGGACCGTTTTTATGGATATGGAAAGATGGACTTAGTGATGAATCCCTTTACATTTAAATCAATAAATTCCAGAACGAAATTTCTGTTTTCTTCATGAACATTTCAAACAGTTAATATTTCCCACCATCCTCGTTTAAGGTTTTCTAACAGTCTACTTGCTGCAACTGATTTTTTTTACATCCATCGTATATAAGATGCGTGAATTATAGTATATTCGTTTCTCATTATTTCCAAAGAATAAACGGCGAGGAAAATATGCCTATAGCTACAACATTTTCACTTCAGTTTTTCGGCAATAACTTGTACGCTTTTGATGGTAGTGTCTGTGTGTACATGCAGTGAAGATGTCCAAACAAATCTATTAAAAGTTTAGCTTTGATATTGACTCAGGTGAAAAACAGGTAGCCTAACCGTTTGAGCAGGATATTGATACTTCACCCGACTTATCAAAGAGTATTGACTGATTTCAACAAGATTTCGTGGATGATTTTATTCAGAAACAACTTAAAAATACACGTAGCAGGTTTAAAAAGAGACGAAAATCTAACCTATAATATATTTTTACAAAAATACTTACTCGATCCAAACAAATCAGCGTAGAGAATCGTGCAGTCTTTAATTGATGCAAAACATGCATAAATTGTGCCGCATAGATAGCATCAGTTGCGGTGAAACACACTCTAGGATATATACATAATTGTAAGAATTGTGTAATAGTATCAGTTTTTGTAGCTAATCGTGTTTGAAACCAATTATCACGTTCAGTCATAAGCCAAGCACGTACACGTGTTACATGTTCTTCCCGTTCAGCTTGTTCATTGGTTAGACGTTCAATTAAATTTTCTAAACGTTCTATCTCACGTTTCTTTTTTGTTGAATTCTAAATTTACGTGAGTATTTGATATAGATAGAGAGAGGAGATTTGAAAAAAGGATCCTGTTACTAAATAGATGAGTACTAAGCAAAATGCTAAAGTCGAAGTTAAGATTTTTACAGAAAATAAATTTCTGAGATGTTACGATGATGATGAAGTCATGCATAGTTAAAGTGACAGTAAAAGCATATACTAATTAGTATTGCCACGTTGCTAGAATAGACTAAACAAACACATACTTATACATTCAACATTTAAAAAGGGGAAAGATTCATTATATTGCTTTTTGACTAACATACAAAAACACTATATGTTTGGACTGTACCCATCAATGGGATAATTATCAGCAGCATTGAAAGGTTTCTCTCACTAATCATTGATCCAGATAAAAATACAGAGAAATATATGCATATTCGTTTATTCGAAAAATACTTTGATTGTCCAGAAGACCTACTTATTTACAACCACTTTATGAATACATTGAGGTAATGCTTTAATAATTTTTTAGTAGTAATTAGTAATAGTAGTAATAGTGGTGGTAGTAGTAATAATAATAATTTTTAATGGATATTGACAGTTGGAAACAGTTACTGTCTTTGTTGTTCGAAAGGTATTGTGCTAACATCGATATTGTTACATAATAATATTTCCTTTTTATCATATCAAACAAATAACTTGTTAAGACAAATATTGCACCGAATGCTTTGTATTAAGAATAAATAAATTTCCCATCAACCACTACAATATATATATCAAGTACAAGTTTTCTAACTCGACAGTGAATTACATTTGGTGTTAATGCTAATTTGGTTATTAAATTTGAACAAGTAAAAATAAAGAAATTCTAATTTTAATACGCCATTAGGAAATTGAAATAGATCGAT
Source organism: Schistosoma haematobium (assembly GCF_000699445.3). Classification (NCBI taxonomy): domain Eukaryota; kingdom Metazoa; phylum Platyhelminthes; class Trematoda; order Strigeidida; family Schistosomatidae; genus Schistosoma; species Schistosoma haematobium. The sequence continues at coordinate 41,399,249 of NC_067199.1, forward strand.
TCCTAATGTTTCCTGAGAAATATCAAGAAAACAATAAGTTTCTTGTTTAATCATATTGAATTTTAAAACACATCAAAATTAAGAGACCTTCAGTGATAATTTGGGACCATTATGTCACAAGCGGCAAACTATCAGTTATGGCGTTCAGCTTTGAAGGTCCAAACCCCAGTCCGCTACCACAGTTTCGAAAGCTGCATAGTATAATCAGCTCTCACATACACAAGAAAACAAGTAGCCGAAATTGAGTACACAACTTTGTACCTAATAAATAAGTAAAGTTAGCAACATAATTTGAACCAAAGAGATTGTAATTATAAGCGTCCCATGTCGCAGAAATTCCCTATCTCACCACATAAAACCTCCGGTAAGAAGAGAAGATAAAGATGTAGGCACAAGATCTTTGCCGACCTTGTTGATACAGAGTATATAGTTTTTCACTCATCTTTTTGAAAGGACAGAAAATTCGGTAAATAATAACGAAAACAAAACATAATTTAAATGAAATCTGACAAAGTGAATGCTCATTAGTGAAGTTGCACAGAGTGACCTGTTGGAAAGTATCATTGAAGAGCAGAGTACTGGAAACTTTGGTGCTTATCATGCTCACGGGTAAAATGACGAATTTCGGTGATAAACTGTGGAAAGTGTATCATAACATGTCGGTAGTAGAAGAGTCTTTACCCATGACATTAGACGGTCGTCAAGTTTATCATGAGATAAGTTGGAAGTGTACGAGATTGATTGTTAATCCAGGTGTCTAGTGATTAGGCACTTGCTGTGAGATATGAAGGTACTGGGAATGAACTCTAAAAGAGGGTTAAACGGGTACTTAAGATAAAAGCCATGATGTGATGTCCCACCACTCCAACTTTTTCAACAGTACTCCGTTTGAGTCTAATTTGTGACGAATATCAGCTTCCAAACACAAAAATCTACATCTAAATGAACATTTATTCACAGAGAGAGAAAGAAAAACAAGAAAATATACACAACTAAGGTTTACATCATCAATGCATTTACCCATCCACTAGCCGGCGTATCAATTTGTTGAATCTGCTCTTTTAATTGTTGTATTTGTCGTTGATAGGCGGATTCGGGGACAACTAAATCACTTGACTGTAAGCTCCAAAATGTGATAAAGAACACAATGCCTAATTCATCCCATACACGAGCTGGATATAATGGACGTATAGCTGCAGCTATTTCATTGCACACATGTAAAGAAGCAGCTGAGAAAATTGTCTACAATTTTACGAAGTTAATAATAATAATAATGAAAAAGAACGATTAGCAATATTAAATGATATAAAAAATAGATGAATAAACACACTTGATAAACGTTAACATTTAAATTGATCAAGTGAGTTAAAAAAACCTTTGGACTAGTAGATTCTGAAAGACATTATTATACACAATATGATTTCTTTAGATAGCATACATCATGGGTAATTAAACAACTGAATGACGTCAAGCTTCAGTAGATTAGACATCAGAATTTAAATAATAAAAAAGGAATCCTAACATAGAAACTGTGAAGTATGTTAACGGTCAGCTATAGTTTCTCGAAAAAATCTTTAAAAATCCGAGTCACCAAAACATAACTGGAAATATTATGGAAATTCTAAGAGAAATTTACAGAGCAACTGTATTTTCAAAACTGATTAGAGAGTGATCAGTTTTATTATCAAATTTACCTTTTTATGGAAGCTTCCGTATTCGCAACATTAAAAGTGTAATCATATCCGTTACCCTCGTTTTCTGTATATAAGCTAACCTCATAAAACTTTTATTTTATCAGTAGTGTGCCAGTATATTGAAGCGATAACCTTCCAACCATAAAGTTGCAGGTTTGATATATTACTCCACCTCACTCGAGCTGGATTGCTGAGTAAAATCATTAGTCCTTATACAAAACAGAGTGTGCCTGAAACGCTTGTGCATGAGTCTTTAATTATTTATTATCCTGATAAAAATTAATTAACATTGCCTGATGTTTGATAAGGTCGAGTATGAGTATGATTGAGTACTACTCGATATTCATTTCGGGAGCTTTTGATGCATCCATCATTCAGCAAGTGACTCAACTTGTTCGTCTTAGGGTGCCTTTATAAGATTTATTCAAGGTCTTGAAACAGGACTTAGAATTATAATATCGTACGAATATGCTGCTATACATGATTAAGAATAAGCTACAAAGACTTTAAAAGCTTCAAACAATAAAATTATTACTTTTATGATTCAAGGATTTTGAAATAAATGGTTGGAAATTGTACAACGCTTCAATGACCAGTAATAAACTATCTCAAAAAAACTAACTACCAAATATAAGCTGGGCTAGTTCAAGACAAATAATAGGTGTTAATTATCATAAAGCACAGAAAGATTATACTTGCTAAATCTAATCATAAAATGCTTCATAAATTTTGATAGAAATTTGTTCATCCAATGACTAACAACAGGCAAATTTGGATTATACGATCTTCGGTTAAACTATGTGCAAGTAACAAAATTAACAATACTCCATCCAGGAGAAAGAAGGAGAGGAAAGGAGAAAAAAGAAGCTACTCTAACTTAACGTATTGAACAAAAAACTGATCACTGACCTTGCTGAATGACTTTGATTTTTCACCAGATTTCATTGTTTCTGCTTGTTCTTTGCTTTCAAATAAACGCTGTAAATAATTTATGGCAAATGCATTTTACCTATTCAGTTAAATGACTGGATATATCATTTTATCAATTAAAGATAATATTCAAACTAGTAAGTTATCTAACAAAGATTCACTGAAGTTAGGAATGCAAACTTCGTAGGTGCGTTGCATTAGCGTTGTAATCAGCTATATATATATATATATATATATATATATATATATATATATATATATAATACACCAGATGCTATTGTAATGCATTATATCCAAGACTTCCTCATCTATAGCCATTTATCATATATTTCTACATGTAAAGAGGTTCATCCTGGTTATTTTAAAGATCCTAGAATCAGTAAATAATAATAATGTTCGTTTTTTTAAAGTAGAACAGACTGATAAATAAGTACTTTGCAACAATCATTATCGATATATAGAACATCTACCAATTTTTCGCCTGAGGATGAATTCCAGAGGAATATTTCATTAATCGCATATGAATAACATTCTAAAATCTGGTTCGTTCTGTTTTAAAGACAAGAAAGTGAAATATTTCGGTAGTTGTAAAAAACAAATCACTTATTATATACCATTCTGACATCAGTACACCGATTGGCGATATGGTTTGCTTCAGATTAATTAGCAAGGAATATTGTCAATTCGAAGAAAATTTAGACCATAAAATCAACAAATTTGTGTATAAATGATAGAAGCGAATTTTGAAACTCAAGACATTTGCTGCGCTTCATACACAAGTCCATCAGTTGAAAAAAGAATTGTAAAGAATAATTTCAAATTCGTCAGAATGCTACAAAATTACACTGCATGTAGTGCATGTGACATATGAGAGTGGTTTGCAAAATGCGAATTTACTGAAAAAGACCAGACTGTATATTCATGTAATAACTTTTTAACATAATCGCCAGCAAGTAATGAAAATTAACAGTGTCTTGGTGGAAACATGACTTATTTATCAACCAGGAAGCTGTGGATTAAAAATATAATTTATTTACTACGATTTCGGCAGTCGAACAGTATCATTAGTTCATCCACAAACTGTGTGCTGCAAAGTCTAATACAAAAACGTGTACCCTGGGAGTGATATATATAACAAAAGTAATATCGAACGCTATGATAATATTAACCAGAAAATTGATTTCTAGAACTCAAAACCTAATCAATTAAACTTTTGTACAACGAGAAAATTGGGACGACAACAACAACGAATACAATTGAAATAAAAAAACCTACAGCAACTTTTTGTTCAAACAGATTACGATGAAAACAAAAGGCAGTATCAGCTGGAACATGAAATTCACCCATCATTCTGTCAATATTTAAACACTGAGTTTGCATTTCATCACGAGTTAATTGAAGACTAAGAAATGTTATGAATTGTACAAGAGTACCTTGACACTAAAGCAGAAATAATGAAAACAAGAGAGATAATAATTTTAAAAAATGGTTAATTATATTACAGCAACCATAGAAATTGAATATTCAAGAGTAGTACAGAAAGGTTTCGTAACAACATTAGTAGACCATAATTCTGGCACTCAGTGATTAGAGCAGAGATCAGGTGTCTGGGACCATCAGCTGACTAGCTTTATTCAGAATTGCTACAAAACATTACCGCACTCCATACTATGTAGAAAAAGGCAATCATCTTAAGTTTTTCAACCTTGAAGGTTAGTAACTTTAGAGTGTGCTCAGTAGAATAACATAGCTGAACTTGAAGACGATGGTAATTTTGAGAAGAGCTATATTGGAATCGATTGGTTCGGTATTGCTTTTAATAGAGGAGCATTGACCTTTCTGTAGAGTACGAAAAGGTGTGGAACTTTATGAAATTCAACTAACCTGATCATATAAACGCCCAGCTAATTTACAGTGACGTTCTGGATCATCTAGAAATATGATAGCATCACGCTGTTGAGCCATTAAAAAAATAAATGGCATGATCAAATTATGTTCAACCAAGGCATCTTTAAGACGTCCAGCATTACGACGTGTGTTACGTATCTGTGCATAATAACCACCTTCTTGCAATAGTAATTCACCACCTGACATGGATTCTAATTGTTCTTCCGTCATTTCTTCCGAGATATCGATACCAGACATACGATGGAGAATTTCACGTAATATTGCCAAATCATAACTATAATTATGTTTTATTTGAAATGGTGAGAGGAATAAACAAAAAACAAAGTAATTTTATACTTAAAGTGTACATAGATAAGTAACTATCATTTATCTGTAACATATTACTTACAAACGTTAACTGTAGCCACTATTTATTAAAATGTGCACGAAAGATAACTGCATAAAATTTTGCAGAATACGACAATTTCTCTCAAAATACATACAACAGTAGCTCAGAGTTTGTAGTCTTTTGTCCTGTTATAACTTGTGACCTTGCACCCTACTAATATTTAACGAGGTGATACCGCCAATTAGAGAACAGTGACTTATCGACCGAACCAACAATGCATAGAACCGTACGAGCAGTCTGGAGTCCTCATAGGTTCTTTTTCCTGCCTAGCCCTGTCTATTGAGTCCAGAACACCAATCTAAGCCTCTGCGATACGAATCACTTATTTCAAATATACTACATTTATATACAAGCCAAACAGACCAAATCACACCATAAAATGGGAAATAACATTTGTACAAGATCTAGCCCAAAGTTGCTGTGATTGTGGTAGACTAATTAATAAACTGGGGATAACTTAAGAATGGTAAATCGTATAATAATAGTCTATAGGTTAAAATAAAGCTTATAATAAGATGAATATGAATATGCATAGTTCAGTTACTTAATCACACAATAAAAATATATGTATAGAATTAGTCCAGAAATAGATCCCAACAGTTACCATTCATACTTCTCGTTGGGATATAACATGTCTAAACCTAAAATCCATTTGTTATCGAAATGTGAAAATATTGTAAGACATCTTCCTGCTTAGGAATTGATTTGGCTGAATAATTATTTGTATTAACTATATAGTGTTCTAAAGCGGTTTCATGAAAAAAGGGAGGCAAATTATCCTGGAGATAATCACTGTAAAATATAAATTAAACCACTACGGCTGTTCGTAAATATGTCTCACTGCACATTGAAGAAGTAGTAGAGGAGATAACAGTGGCATCCACATAAGTTGATAGCAAAGTTTTGATAATCATAATAAAAGAGAATTAACCTCTGTTGTGATAAATAGATAGACGGATGGATATCTTAAATTTTTGCACAGCAAAGTGGAATTTAATGCAGCAGTACATATTTTATTCTGAAAGTTATCTACTGTAATCAGAGATTTTGAATTGAATACAAAAATCCTTGATATCCAGGATTTAAAATATTAGGTGATAAGGTCGAAAACATTTCATAAGTCTCCGTTATCAATTGGAATTGTTAAGAAAATAACTTGATAATAGTGGTAGTAAAAGGGATTAGGATTGAGAATAAATGTGAACATCAACATTGAGATGAAAGTAGATTAAGCTGACAAGTAGTATGGAATGTATGTTTGTTAGCGGGACATAGACTAGATTAAAGCATGCTCAATGCATGATTGTTTTGGTGCACGCTGATTGGCTGATTCTTATCCAATCAGCACTAGTCGATTGTCGGAGAATACTCTGGAATCTTATGTAAAAACTATAAATATACCGACGTTTTCCCCTACTGTGCTTCTGATTTGCTATTTGGAATATAATCTTTTTACTGTTCAACCGTGTTCTGATTTGGGGACTTGTCGAGTGAATCGGTGTCCGAGAATACTAAGCAATAGGAATAGCTGGGTCATTAACCGGTAAGAAGAAAAGAGATTATAACAATGTTGTAGACCGTATTGGTAGCCATCATCTAAAGTATAATCAACTAAGAGCAGCTGAAGAACCAATAAAAACTGAAGAGTACTAAGACAGTTATTTAGATTAAGTTCAGGACTTCGGATAGGATATATTCACGACCCTCCTTGTACGCCTAGTCAAATTGTGTAAATATCCCAAATTTAAAACCTGGAGAAGACCTCAAATTAAGGAAACAGTTGTTAATAGTTTAGCGTGTTGGTGACTTAGACACTGTACTGGATAGAAATTTCCGTCGCTATGACACACATGACTTTTTGTTAGTGAATATTTGGTTCAATCACATTAACACATCAATGAAATAATAATTTTCAAAATCCAAGTGCGTTGCTTATCATTGCTTGATGGACAGTTGTTTTAATTTACCAAGGAAGAAAACAAAAATGAACGACTACAACTGGTTAGTCTGAAAATAATCAGTCATTGTCATACATGATCATCCGAAGTTCAGCCAGAAAATTAAACACACCGACGCATATACTAATGACTTACCTTTTACCAACTTTTAATTGATTCAGTACATATTGTAACAAACCAGCCAAATCGAATTGATACTTTCTGCACAACAATCCAGTAAACAACGACAATGCTGATTAATTATGTAAATAAGAATAAGGAGGGGAGAATGGGTAAAACAATCAATACTAAAATGTTTTCTAAATAATTATGTGTGAGATTTATTGACGATATTACCATAGATATGAAACTGGAGGAGCGATCACATATTTCTTGATGTGACCATTTATAACTAATGTTGGATCAAGATATTAAAACATCTCGAACTTCTCTACAACTGTGAGAAATGACTTTAAAGAATTATTCTTCTCATGCAAAAACCGTTGCATAAGAAATAAAGCAGTTGATTGACTGTAAAAGGATTCCTGTAAAATTAATGGTACATATTCGCTGTTACTGTCATTTGAAGACAAGCTATAAACTAGAAATAATAACAAAAGTATTAACATGTACATATATTGATGGGGATACAGTAAACAATCAGTGTACCTTGTAAACCTTGACTTAATTGTAAATCTTCCAGTTTCGATTGATCTGTGGCAAGTGCTTCAATAATACAAACTGTGAACATAACAAAAAACAGCCCGAAAGTAAAAAGCAATCCACAAATAGTCACACATTGAAATGTACAAAACATTTGAAATGAATGTTTCGCAAAAACGCGTCTGACATTAAAAAATTCGAACGTTTCATTGAGATGGACTGTCTAAATTTCGTAATATAAAAGGAATTGAACTGCATTTCAACCAGTTGGTCACATACAGTAGTAAGCGTGTCTATAGTAATTTTTTCTTTATGCATAGGAACTTATTTTCCCGAAATGAAATAAGAATAGCTGTTATAAATTGTGTCATCTGCATCACTGTTAGTCCATTTTCTTGCATAACACCTTCAATAACTGATAGAATGGGTCATAATATCCCGAGTGCATTTTCAATACTGCTATAGGAGATAGTTAGGCATTTAAAAAAACATTGATATTCTTTGCAATGCCACTCCGTAAGGTATCGACGTTAGGTGAGTCAAATAAGTGCTTACATTTGTTCACCTCCATTAAAATGAGCAGAAATACATTGTGACAATTTGTTCTACAAGTAAATTTAAAGTGACCAATTTGGCAGAAAAACATCTCGTATACGCAACAGTTGATCTAAGTAATCAAACGTCTAGTGACCCTAGTCAGACCATGACGATATCCCGTCTGTTAAAAACTTATCACGAATGAGATTCCCAAGGTAAGTGAAGTGTTCAGTACTCTTAACTACTTAACTCCCTATAATCATTATAAGCGTTGACACATACTAATCCTGAACCAATTTTTGGCATTTAGAGTGGCAGAAATGCTTTCCAAACATGCTCGAAGCGATTAGAGGACTTTAATGTGTTAGAATCAACGAATTTAACTACAAATCCACACAGACACACGCATGATAGGCATACAATTGATGAGTTTAAGTTATATTTTTAAAAAAACTTATTCAAGTTAACGACTTCATATTAGTCAGCCTCAACACTGACGATTTGATTTTATTTTATATGACAAAACAACAATCCTTGATTTACATGTTACAGTTCTAAATGATGCACTTTGCCTTAAACCTAGTCAATTTCATGGATTATTAATTTCGATTTATAATTGTTGAATCTGATGAGAAGTTATTTAAAATAATATTCTTCATTGATTGATAATAATAATAATAATAGTGATAATTTTACTACTACTACTACTACTACTACTACTACTACTACTACTACTACTACTACTACTACTACTACTACTACTACTACTACTACTACTACTACTACTACTACTACTACTACTGCTGCTGCTGCTGCTGCTGCTGCTGCTGCTGCTGCTGCTGCTGCTGCTGCTGCTGCTGCTGCTGCTGCTGCTGCTGCTGCTGCTGCTGCTGCTGCTGCTGCTGCTGCTGCTGCTGCTGCTGCTGCTGCTGCTGCTGCTGCTGCTGCTGCTGCTGCTGCTGCTGCTGCTGCTGCTGCTGCTGCTGCTGCTGCTGCTGCTGCTGCTGCTGCTGCTGCTGCTGCTGCTGCTGCTGCTGCTGCTGCTGCTGCTGCTGCTGCTGCTGCTGCTGCTGCTGCTGCTGCTGCTGCTGCTGCTGCTGCTGCTGCTGCTGCTGCTGCTGCTGCTGCTGCTGCTGCTGCTGCTGCTGCTGCTGCTGCTGCTGCTGCTGCTGCTGCTGCTGCTGCTGCTGCTGCTGCTGCTGCTGCTGCTGCTGCTGCTGCTGCTGCTGCTGCTGCTGCTGCTGCTGCTGCTGCTGCTGCTGCTGCTGCTGCTGCTGCTGCTGCTGCTGCTGCTGCTGCTGCTGCTGCTGCTGCTGCTGCTGCTGCTGCTGCTGCTGCTGCTGCTGCTGCTGCTGCTGCTGCTGCTGCTGCTGCTGCTGCTGCTGCTGCTGCTGCTGCTGCTGCTGCTGCTGCTGCTGCTGCTGCTGCTGCTGCTGCTGCTGCTGCTGCTGCTGCTGCTGCTGCTGCTGCTGCTGCTGCTGCTGCTGCTGCTGCTGCTGCTGCTGCTGCTGCTGCTGCTGCTGCTGCTGCTGCTGCTGCTGCTGCTGCTGCTGCTGCTGCTGCTGCTGCTGCTGCTGCTGCTGCTGCTGCTGCTGCTGCTGCTGCTGCTGCTGCTGCTGCTGCTGCTGCTGCTGCTGCTGCTGCTGCTGCTGCTGCTGCTGCTGCTGCTGCTGCTGCTGCTGCTGCTGCTGCTGCTGCTGCTGCTGCTGCTGCTGCTGCTGCTGCTGCTGCTGCTGCTGCTGCTGCTGCTGCTGCTGCTGCTGCTGCTGCTGCTGCTGCTGCTGCTGCTGCTGCTGCTGCTGCTGCTGCTGCTGCTGCTGCTGCTGCTGCTGCTGCTGCTGCTGCTGCTGCTGCTGCTGCTGCTGCTGCTGCTGCTGCTGCTGCTGCTGCTGCTGCTGCTGCTGCTGCTGCTGCTGCTGCTGCTGCTGCTGCTGCTGCTGCTGCTGCTGCTGCTGCTGCTGCTGCTGCTGCTGCTGCTGCTGCTGCTGCTGCTGCTGCTGCTGCTGCTGCTGCTGCTGCTGCTGCTGCTGCTGCTGCTGCTGCTGCTGCTGCTGCTGCTGCTGCTGCTGCTGCTGCTGCTGCTGCTGCTGCTGCTGCTGCTGCTGCTGCTGCTGCTGCTGCTGCTGCTGCTGCTGCTGCTGCTGCTGCTGCTGCTGCTGCTGCTGCTGCTGCTGCTGCTGCTGCTGCTGCTGCTGCTGCTGCTGCTGCTGCTGCTGCTGCTGCTGCTGCTGCTGCTGCTGCTGCTGCTGCTGCTGCTGCTGCTGCTGCTGCTGCTGCTGCTGCTGCTGCTGCTGCTGCTGCTGCTGCTGCTGCTGCTGCTGCTGCTGCTGCTGCTGCTGCTGCTGCTGCTGCTGCTGCTGCTGCTGCTGCTGCTGCTGCTGCTGCTGCTGCTGCTGCTGCTGCTGCTGCTGCTGCTGCTGCTGCTGCTGCTGCTGCTGCTGCTGCTGCTGCTGCTGCTGCTGCTGCTGCTGCTGCTGCTGCTGCTGCTGCTGCTGCTGCTGCTGCTGCTGCTGCTGCTGCTGCTGCTGCTGCTGCTGCTGCTGCTGCTGCTGCTGCTGCTGCTGCTGCTGCTGCTGCTGCTGCTGCTGCTGCTGCTGCTGCTGCTGCTGCTGCTGCTGCTGCTGCTGCTGCTGCTGCTGCTGCTGCTGCTGCTGCTGCTGCTGCTGCTGCTGCTGCTGCTGCTGCTGCTGCTGCTGCTGCTGCTGCTGCTGCTGCTGCTGCTGCTGCTGCTGCTGCTGCTGCTGCTGCTGCTGCTGCTGCTGCTGCTGCTGCTGCTGCTGCTGCTGCTGCTGCTGCTGCTGCTGCTGCTGCTGCTGCTGCTGCTGCTGCTGCTGCTGCTGCTGCTGCTGCTGCTGCTGCTGCTGCTGCTGCTGCTGCTGCTGCTGCTGCTGCTGCTGCTGCTGCTGCTGCTGCTGCTGCTGCTGCTGCTGCTGCTGCTGCTGCTGCTGCTGCTGCTGCTGCTGCTGCTGCTGCTGCTGCTGCTGCTGCTGCTGCTGCTGCTGCTGCTGCTGCTGCTGCTGCTGCTGCTGCTGCTGCTGCTGCTGCTGCTGCTGCTGCTGCTGCTGCTGCTGCTGCTGCTGCTGCTGCTGCTGCTGCTGCTGCTGCTGCTGCTGCTGCTGCTGCTGCTGCTGCTGCTGCTGCTGCTGCTGCTGCTGCTGCTGCTGCTGCTGCTGCTGCTGCTGCTGCTGCTGCTGCTGCTGCTGCTGCTGCTGCTGCTGCTGCTGCTGCTGCTGCTGCTGCTGCTGCTGCTGCTGCTGCTGCTGCTGCTGCTGCTGCTGCTGCTGCTGCTGCTGCTGCTGCTGCTGCTGCTGCTGCTGCTGCTGCTGCTGCTGCTGCTGCTGCTGCTGCTGCTGCTGCTGCTGCTGCTGCTGCTGCTGCTGCTGCTGCTGCTGCTGCTGCTGCTGCTGCTGCTGCTGCTGCTGCTGCTGCTGCTGCTGCTGCTGCTGCTGCTGCTGCTGCTGCTGCTGCTGCTGCTGCTGCTGCTGCTGCTGCTGCTGCTGCTGCTGCTGCTGCTGCTGCTGCTGCTGCTGCTGCTGCTGCTGCTGCTGCTGCTGCTGCTGCTGCTGCTGCTGCTGCTGCTGCTGCTGCTGCTGCTGCTGCTGCTGCTGCTGCTGCTGCTGCTGCTGCTGCTGCTGCTGCTGCTGCTGCTGCTGCTGCTGCTGCTGCTGCTGCTGCTGCTGCTGCTGCTGCTGCTGCTGCTGCTGCTGCTGCTGCTGCTGCTGCTGCTGCTGCTGCTACTGCTGCTGCTGCTGCTGCTGCTGCTGCTGCTGCTGCTGCTGCTGCTGCTGCTGCTGCTGCTGCTGCTGCTGCTGCTGCTGCTGCTGCTGCTGCTGCTGCTGCTGCTGCTGCTGCTGCTGCTGCTGCTGCTGCTGCTGCTGCTGCTGCTGCTGCTGCTGCTGCTGCTGCTGCTGCTGCTGCTGCTGCTGCTGCTGCTGCTGCTGCTGCTGCTGCTGCTGCTGCTGCTGCTGCTGCTGCTGCTGCTGCTGCTGCTGCTGCTGCTGCTGCTGCTGCTGCTGCTGCTGCTGCTGCTGCTGCTGCTGCTGCTGCTGCTGCTGCTGCTGCTGCTGCTGCTGCTGCTGCTGCTGCTGCTGCTGCTACTGCTGCTGCTGCTGCTGCTGCTGCTGCTGCTGCTGCTGCTGCTGCTGCTGCTGCTGCTGCTGCTGCTGCTGCTGCTGCTGCTGCTGCTGCTGCTGCTGCTGCTGCTGCTGCTGCTGCTGCTGCTGCTGCTGCTGCTGCTGCTGCTGCTGCTGCTGCTGCTGCTGCTGCTGCTGCTGCTGCTGCTGCTGCTGCTGCTGCTGCTGCTGCTGCTGCTACTGCTGCTGCTGCTGCTGCTGCTGCTGCTGCTGCTGCTGCTGCTGCTGCTGCTGCTGCTGCTGCTGCTGCTGCTGCTGCTGCTGCTGCTGCTGCTGCTGCTGCTGCTGCTGCTGCTGCTGCTGCTCTGCTACTGCTGCTGCTGCTGCTGCTGCTGCTGCTGCTGCTGCTGCTGCTGCTGCTGCTGCTGCTGCTGCTGCTGCTGCTGCTGCTGCTGCTGCTGCTGCTGCTGCTGCTGCTGCTGCTGCTGCTGCTGCTGCTGCTGCTGCTGCTACTACTACTACTACTACTACTACTACTACTACTACTACTACTACTACTACTACTACTACTACTACTACTACTACTACTACTGCTAATAATAATAATAATAATAATAATAATAATAATAATGGGAGAATAATAGGATTTATCAACTTACAAGTTAGCATATCATAGCCTAAACTGCTAACATATTTCAATGCTTCAACAACAGGATTTATAAGATTTGTAAACAGTTGAACTGTATGCAAGACCTGTGAGTATAACGAAATTGGAAAGAGTGAGAGAGAGAAGGATAATAAAATTGAAATGGTAGGATAACTTACAGAAATAATAAAACACACATTTATACATTCACTTGGTATTGTATGCTTGTATCGTCCCCTTGTTCTTTAGGACTGTAATTTGTCAGTTTCGTGCCGATATATATACATCCTTTACGGGTTGCCTCGATAAGTCACAAGCTTTATAAGCAAAGACAGATGGTGGTTAGCAGTGGATGCCACTGCTAAAATACTGGTCAAATTCATAGTCTATAGTCAATCACAGTGGAAGATGATTGTTTTTCGGGCATAGTTCTACATACTTTCAAAAGAATTATCCAATTATTATAGCTCCGATGCACAACCTTGTCGAACTCAACTCCAGAACTTTCACGTCTCCAGGCAAACTTGTTGCTTTCAAATAAGTCTGAAAGATTTCGATGATTTACATGTCTAACTTCAGTTGATTGGCGACATGGCGTGGCAAAAATTCTATCACATCGGTCTGAAAATACTTTACATTTTGTATGGTTGAACATTTGGCCTAATTAATTTCTCAGTCACCGACAAAAAATAGTTAAAATAAACTTTGTCATGCACCTACGGTTATGTGTTGTAATACAAGGTAGTTTGTTATGCCATTTGGTCCTTATATAAGCGGTATAAAATGGTATCAGTGTGTACCTCAAAATGAACCTTAGAGATCAGCACATCCAGATATGAATAGATTTACTTTGGTGATCATTTTCTCAAATTCGGCATAGCTATAACCGGTAATGTAATCAAGGTTTAGACTATAAATTTAGATGCATTGGGTTTAAACTTGACCCCCCTATAGAAGCAGGAACTGAAACTAAACCTAGTTTGTTTTTGAAAAATACTACATAAACTATCTTTTATGTCCAGTGCTGCAATCCAATATGCAGAAATACCTAGTAGTGGCATTCATAACTCTTTATCCAAAGTGAAAGTGTCTCATTTTTAACATTAAAAAACTTTCCAAGACTCTGGGATAACTTTATACAATATATATTTGCGAAACGAAATCGTTACCATCGTTTATATGCAACATAAATGATTATCGTCATCTGGTACAAATTTGTTTATAAAATAACCTATCACTTATATTACGATGGATCTACCACAGTAACTATAGATGTAGTACTGTGCTGTGTTTTCATTTAGAATTCTGTAGCTGTAGATGATTATATTCACTTTGTAATAGCACTAGAATAGCCCCATCAATATGCTATTCATACTTCGATAGGACCTCTTAGTCCCCCTACTAAGAATAACTAAATCCCAATACCTGTCTTACATTATTTTAATCGTGGTGTGGTGCGTGCTACTTATATTGATATAAGTAGTATATAACGTGAGTCAAAAGAACGTAATGTCTGGCAGCAGAAGATGGAGAAGATCAAGAAAAGAAGAGCGAGAAAACAATGGAATTTGTAAGAAATTGCATGATCAATGAAATGCGAGACAATGGATTGATGTTTGCAACAGCAACAGCCCGGTTTGATATGATAGAATGATATTTTAACGATTTACTATATGGTTTTTCTATTTTACCAAGTAATTCTGTAATTTGTCCCAAATACAATTTGGCTGTCCTCACCCGTGTTCTTCTTCACTACAATGGTAACAAACGATCTCTCAGAGAAACATTATTTCAAATGATTTAATCTCAGAACTCTATCCTTTAAATGTAACATTTATTTCTCTACCAAAGTGAATTAGCATGGATTCTGTAATTGTTTCCAAAATATAATCTGGTTTTTTATTTACAATGAGAGTACGTAACGACATAGAAACATATATAATAATAGTGAGCTGGTATAGTGATACACCTATCAACCAACAGGTCCCCAGTTCCAAACGTTGCTTCATCTACTTCGGTTCGGGCAGCCGGTTAGTTTCACTAACTGGTGAAGCAAGTATGAAGCAGTCCTTCACTTCGTAAATAAGTTAGATCACCGTTTATAGCACCTACTCGACAATCTATTAAGTATAAGGTCTCAACAGACAATAAATAACTAGTTAACCTAAAAATTGTGAGACATTTATTTATTTATTTTAACACCTAGATATTGGTACAAGGATGCACCAAATACATATGCGCCACACAAATCTCATTTGATTTGTGTGAGGGCTGCGACACTGCTCGGGTGTCCAAACCGAAGCAGGTGGCTTTCTTAGGGAGCCACAACCGGAGCATTCGGCCTAAAGGTCGGATTCACAAGGCAGTGGAGCAACGTCGGAAGATGCAGTCCCATGGTAGCCAGTGACCAACTATTGGTTCATACGCCATTTGTTCCCTCAGGATACTGGGGCTCATGTGCACCATTGGTTTGGAATCAGGGTTTTCCAACTCCCTTAGGAGGACTCTCCATGTCCATCAACTCGGTTAAAGCTCTGAATATTCGCTTTTCGTCCTCTCAATTTCGTAAACAACACTCCTCGCCGCGATAAGGCAGTGAGTAGGACTTCCCTGGGAGTGGTTGTATACGCGTGGTCATGTGAAAGCATTTCGAGGGGGTGAGCGGACTCTCCTCACTCTCGGCCGTAACAAGGCATTTGGGGACTGTGAGACATTTACTATCTGTAAGATAACTATGCAACTAAAATCATAAATATCATTATCCTGATAGATGCAAATTAATTTATCTACAGTTCAGAAATCAAGCAAAAAGAAGCGTATGAGATAATGTAGAAATTATAAATTTAGAAGAAATGAAGGATCAATATATCTAGAGAATTGGGACCTATTTCAATCATATCGACTATCATCAAGCATAGATTATGATTATCTAATTAAATCGAACTAAAATGGGTCTATTACACTTGATACTAGCTATGACCAATAGTTATAATATTATTGCAAGTTAATGACGCCAGTGCTTAGTCTGCCAGCCAGTTTAAAAAAAAGCTAAGTTTTGGTAAAATTAAAAAGAATAATGTTACTTGAATAAAAATAATACCTATTTATGATAAAGTGATTTAAAATGTTTTAATACATATTCATAATGAATCAACCATTTAAGTAATGTTGAATCCAGTGTTCGCATGCGCTAACAGAAAGATTGGTCAAACAGAGTCCTGAATATAAACAAAGGGAATAGAAAATCTTAAAAAACGTCATGTCAATACCTCCTGGATGAGACTTGCAAGATCATCCACAGATTAGCGATATTAACAAAACTAATTAATTCCGATTCCCTTACGGTTGCAAATACTGTGACTACTTAATTTTGACAATTATTCAGTTGCATTAAAGAGTATTTTATTGGTCCGTTGATCGTTTTGAAAAGCTCAAGAGTACTAGATAGTAGTCTGTGAAACTTGTGACTCTAATTTAATCTTTGAGACAAAGTTTACTCTTTGCATACAATATGTATGGAAAAGCCAAAGCATATACAATACGAATAAAACAGAAACCTATGAAAACAATCGAAGGACTTACGTGATCAAATAATAAACCTGGATTACTGTGTGACAATTTTCCAAGATGTCTACCCATTGGTTTAACGTTTTCCTTGCTCAATCGTCTAAATAAACCAAAAAACGAAATATATATATGGTTTTGCCATGAACTGACATCAGTGGGGTGGTTCTGAAAATCAAGAAGTAGGACAGTAATTCCATTCTAGTGTGGATATTCAGAGCAGTAGAAGCTCACGATCCTATGGCGGACCGTGATGCCATACTACATCACGAATCGACTGGAGACCTGCTATGTGATATGAAAACTAGGCACATGTTGTGAGGCCTTAAGATTCCATAGTGGAAAAAAACACCTGGTCAAAGCTATCTATCAGCGAATGATGTCAAATTCCGCGACAAAAACAAGGCATGGAGTGAAAAAATCCATGCAAATATCTCAACCAACAAATATGATCATTTATTTAAGCAGTAAAAGTCAGTTACTGACACAAAATATACCACCACAGTTATTATATATATATATATATATATATATATATATATATATATAATTTGAAGATAACGCAACTCCGACAAACTATATGCTTGAGAGCTGGTGATACTGTGATGTAAGCCAGTTATATTCTCATAAGTAGTGCATAACGATGGTCAGGAATAGGATGTATTTCAATAGAAGATCGAGAAGGAAAGAACGGGAACAGAAGGTAATTAGTATGAAAATGCAGGAACACTGAAATCTGAGACGATGGACTGATATTGGCAAAAGGAACAGTCAAGTTTGAAACAACTGATTGATATTTTGGAAATTAAGTATTTACCTTGAGGCTCTATGATTTTAGTAAGATGTTCTGTATTTTTGTGTTCAAACATTTTCAATTGCCCCTACTTGTGTTCTTGTTCACTACAATACCATTAGATCGCTCAGACCGAAGTAGAAGAAGGATCGCAGTTCAAACAATTAAGCCAGTGACTGGAAGTCAGATCGTTCAATTACTGAGTCGCAACTCATAGAAAGATTATTATGTAGTAAGTTACAATATAATCGACTGGGAAGCCCTAAAATAAATCTGAAGTTTTAAAAATCTCATTTGATATATTTACCAAAAAAGGCGTGAATAGACCAACAACCACAGCTACATTTAGTTTCATATGCAATTACTATTTCACCAGGAAAGTGGTGGTGAAGTACACGGACCCAATAAGACTAGCAAAAAATCAATAACAACACCAAGGGAAAAACAAGACTATATGTTATATTTACTTCATAATCGCCTTAGCATAGCACATTACTTGAGCCCGCCGACGTATTAGGCTAGGTTCAGTTTGAACGTTGAAATGTTTCCATTGTCCATATAACCGATATCTTTTTTGTAAGGATAATAAAATTAGAATAAATAGGATGAAAATAATTTCTAAAATACGGATATGATTAATGAGGAAAGCAACGTAAAATTTAAATACACATCTGACATAACCAAAGTTTTTGATGCAATTGTGATTACCTAACTATATGATTTGATTGAATAATCAACAGGAAGTATACATCAGCTAGTGAGAGCTCTACATCTAACACAGAGAATGTTCCCGAAGGATTTGGATCGATTTGCAAACGACAGATAGATTAATATAAACCGAACCAGTCAACATTTGAAGATAAGAACATTTATTCTCACGGTAAGAGACTGACCTGACAACAAAATAATGTTCATTGGAACAATCATGAAAGATTGAATATAAGACTACTCGACTCAGAGGATGTAGCATTATTAGAAAAATCCACCTGATCAAAACATTTTGCATACTATTTCAAAAATAAATTCCTATCAACCGATTAATCCACAGCTGAGACAAAGTTATTAAGTAATAACCAATGAACCATCTTTGGTGACGTTCATTTACAAGAGGCAACCATAAGCTCAAAGTTGAATGAAAATATTACCCAAAGGCAAATATATACTTAAACTCGAGTTAATGAAATGGTACACAATACTACATAAAGCTTATTGACGAGTAAGATAGCATCAAAGCATTACTACATAATCCGAACCTAGCAACGCGACACAGATAAGCAGTTAATGACTTCGTGGATGGATGCCATGTATCCGTTTGTTCTCTATCAGATTTCTCCCAAAAAACCATATACCGCACAACAAAACATGTCAAGGAAAGCAACAGTTAGGTCCACTTAAAACACGTTCCAACCAACTATGTCAGTCAGTCAGTCAGCTACAACGTAGGACCAGGCACATATGTGCATCGGTCCAGGTTGCCATACCTCATTAGCACAGCAAGATGAACAGCGGATTCATAGAAGTGGTTAGGTCAAAGGTTGAAATAAGGATATAGTATAGGAAGAAAGAATTAGTTCCTAGACAGAAAGAATGAAGTGATTTTAATCTCTTAGTTTAAGGGAAGACAGGGAGTGTATGCACCGACGCCATTGTGATCGGTTCTGAGCCATGTCACCAAGAGTCTCCAACCATTGGTTACGAAAGTCACGCGGACCCCAACCAAGTAGTCTGCATCTACCAACATGGCTCAGACTAGAAGTTAGTGACTCCAGGCACTGATGCCACGTTTTGGTTTGGCCGCCCCTAACTTTCTTCCAACCATCCCCGACCGTTGTTGCTACCTTGACGTGGTGGTCGGGCTTGCCTATCGTGATGAAGCAACCGAGCTATACTGGC